>NC_083722.1:48955816-50155816 GCF_028564815.1 Eubalaena glacialis | reverse complement strand
TGTGTCATGTTAGAAGAGGAACGTTAGCTTCAGGTTAGTGGTCAAATGGGGTCGCCAATTCACTGAAGATTACCGAAGGATGAGCACCTACCAAAGAATGGCAACCTCCAAGTTTCTTTCCTAGAAACTCACTTGTCATCACAAAGGCAATTGTGCTATGAAGAGAACATGTGCACCTAAAGAATTTCTCAGAGAGAACTGAGCCCACAACTCTCTAAATCCCAATGAGGAAAGTCAAGTTTCCCTTCAAGCCTTATTTTCCAAAGGGCCCGCAGAGCACTGACCCTGCTGTTTCCTTCTCTATTTTGTACCTCCAACGTGCTTTAGACGGGAGATACTTGAGTTGTTTCAAGTTGCCACATTCTAGAAATTTAACAAAAGAAACCATTCACCTCCATGCCTCGGCATCTAGCTGTTCCCAAGGCTGCACTTATCACAACTCCCCAAACACACAGGCCGTCCTTCTTGTACGTTTCACAGGCTAGTGCAGATCCGATAGTACTAAGAGACCTGGAATGCTTCGTAGAGCTCAAGAACCACACTGAATAAGGCTACTTAGATTCTGCTGCATGCCAACCTCTGGCATGATACAAGAGGAACGTTAGCCTGAGGCTAGTGGTCAAAAAGGGTCGCCAATTCACTGAATTGACTGAAGGATGAGCTCCTTCCAAAGCATGGCCACTGCCAAGTTTCTTTCCTAGAAACTCACTTTTCATCACAAAGGCAATTGTGCAATGAAGGGAACTTGTGCAACTACAGTGTTTCTCAGGGAGAATTGAGCCCCCACCTCTCTAAATCCCAATGAGGAATATGAAGTTTCCCGTCAAGACTTATTTTCAAAATGGCCAGCAGAGCATCGACCTTGCTGATTCTTTCTCTAATTTGTACATCCAAGGTCATTTAGAAGGGGGATACTTGAGTTGTTTCAACTTGCAACAATCTAGAGGTTTTACCAAAGAGCCCTTAAGAGCCCCTGATTCGGCATCCAGCTTTTCCCAACGATGCATTGCTCACAAAGGCCCAAACACACAGGCCGTGCCTCTAGGACGTTTCTCATCCGAGTGCAGACCCGCCAGTACTAAGAAACCTGGAATGCTACCTAGAGCTCAAGAACCACACTGA
The DNA here is from genome assembly GCF_028564815.1 of Eubalaena glacialis. Taxonomy (NCBI): domain Eukaryota; kingdom Metazoa; phylum Chordata; class Mammalia; order Artiodactyla; family Balaenidae; genus Eubalaena; species Eubalaena glacialis. The sequence goes on along the minus strand of NC_083722.1, from coordinate 50,154,694 downwards.
ATAACGCTACATGGATTCTGCTGCATGCCAATGTGTGGCATGATACAAGAGGAACGTTAGCTTGAGGCTAGTGTTCAATGGGGTCGCCAATTCACTGAAAATTACTGAAGGTTGAGCAGCTACCAAAGTATGGCAACGTCCAAGTTTCTTTCCGAGAAATTCACTTCTCATCACAAAGGGAACTGTGCCATGAAGGGAACATGTGCAACTACAGTATTTCTCACTGAGAATTGATTCCGCAACTCTCTAAATCCCAATGAGGAAAGTAAAGTATCCCTTTAAGCCTTATATTCAATATATATATTCCACAGAGAATTAACCCTGTTCTTTCTTTCTCTAGTTTGTAATTCCAAGGCGCTTTAGAAGGGAGATACTTGACTTGTTTCAACTTACTACTTTCTAGTGTTTAAGAAAAGAAGCCCTTCACATCCGATGACTCGGCATCTAGCTGTTCCCAATGGCGCATTGCTCACAACTCCCCGAACGCACAGGCGGTCCTTACTGTACTTTTCTCATCCTAGTGCAGACCCGCAAGTACTAAGAGACCTGGAATGCTTCCTAGAGCCCAGGAACCACAATGAATAAGGCTACATGGATTTTGCTGCATGACAACATGTGTCATGTTAGAAGAGGAACGTTAGCTTCAGGTTAGTGGTCAAGTGGGGTCGCCAATTCACTGAAGATTACCGAAGGATGAGCACCTACCAAAGAATGGCAACCACCAAGTTTCTTTCCGAGAAATTCACTTGTCATCACAAAGGGAATTGTGCCATGAAGGGAACATGTGCAACTACAGTATTTCTCAGTGAGAATGGATCCCGCAACTCTCTAAATCCCAATGAGGAAAATAAAGTTCCCCTTTAAGCCTTATATTCCAAAGGGTCCACAGAGCATTGATCCTATTGCTTCTTTCTCTATTTTGTAGTTGAAGGTGTTTTAGAAGGGAGATACTTGAGTTGTTTAAACTTACTACTTTCTAGAGTTTAAGAAAAGAAACCCTTCACTTCCCATGACTCGGCATCTAGTTGGACCAAATGATGCATTGCTCACAACACCCCGAAGACAGACGCCGTCCTTCCTGTACTTTTCTCATCCTAGTGCAGACCCGCAAGTACTAAGAGACCTTGAATGCTTCCTAGAGCCCAGGAACCACAATGAATAAGGCTACATGGATTTTGCTGCATGACAACATGTGTCATGTTAGAAGAGGAACGTTAGCTTCAGGTTAGTGGTCAAGTGGGTTCGCCAATTCACTGAAGATTACCGAAGGATGAGAACCTACCAAAGAATGGCAACCTCCAAGTTTCTTTCCTAGAAACTCACTTGTCATCACAAAGGCAATTGTGCTATGAAGAGAACATGTGCAACTAAAGATTTTCTCAGAGAGGACTGAGCCCACAACTCTCTAAATCCCAATGAGGAAAGTCAAGTTTCCCTTCAAGCCTTATTTTCCAAAGGGCCCGCAGAGCACTGACCCTGCTGTTTCCTTCTCTATTTTGTACCTCCAACGTGCTTTAGACGGGAGATACTTGAGTTGTTTCAAGTTGCCACATTCTAGAAATTTAACAAAAGAAACCCTTCACCTCCATGCCTCGGCATCTAGCTGTTCCCAACGCTGCACTTATCACAACTCCCCAAACACACAGGCCGTCCTTCTTGTACGTTTCACAGCCTAGTGCAGATCCGATAGTACTAAGAGACCTGGAATGCTTCGTAGAGCTCAAGAACCACACTGAATAAGGCTACTTAGATTCTGCTGCATGCCAACCTCTGGCATGATACAAGAGGAACGTTAGCCTGAGGCTAGTGGTCAAAAAGGGTCGCCAATTCACTGAATTGACTGAAGGATGAGCTCCTTGCAAAGCATGGCCACCTCCAAGTTTCTTTCCTAGAAACTCACTTTTCATCACACAGGCAATTGTGCAATGAAGGGAACTTGTGCAACTACAGTGTTTCTCAGGGAGAATTGAGCCCCCACCTCTCTAAATCCCAATGAGGAATATGAAGTTTCCCGTCAAGACTTATTTTCAAAATGGCCAGCAGAGCATCGACCTTGCTGATTCTTTCTCTAATTTGTACATCCAAGGTCATTTAGAAGGGGGATACTTGAGTTGTTTCAACTTGCAACAATCTAGAGGTTTTACCAAAGAGCCCTTAAGAGCCCCTGATTTAGCATCCAGCTTTTCCCAACGATGCATTGCTCACAAAGACCCAAACACACAGGCCGTGCCTCTAGGACGTTTCTCATCCGAGTGCAGACCCGCCAGTACTAAGAAACCTGGAATGCTACCTAGAGCTCAAGAACCACACTGAATAACGCTACATGGATTCTGCTGCATGCCAATCTGTGGCATGATACAAGAGGAACGTTAGCTTGAGGCTAGTGTTCAATGGGGTCGCCAATTCACTGAAAATTACTGAAGGTTGAGCAGCTACCAAAGTATGGCAACGTCCAAGTTTCTTTCCGAGAAATTCACTTCTCATCACAAAGGGAACTGTGCCATGAAGGGAACATGTGCAACTACAGTATTTCTCACTGAGAATTGATTCCGCAACTCTCTAAATCCCAATGAGGAAAGTAAAGTATCCCTTTAAGCCTTATATTCAAAAGGGTCCACAGAGCATTGATCCTATTGTTTCTTTCTCTATTTTGTAGTTGAAGGTGTTTTAGAAGGGAGATACTTGAGTTGTTTCAACTTACTACTTTCTAGAGTTTACGAAAAGAAGCCCTTCACTTCCCATGACTCGGCATCTAGTTGTACCCAATGATGCATTGCTCACAACACCCCGAAGACAGACGCCGTCCTTCCTGTACTTTTCTCATCCTAGTGCAGACCCGCAAGTACTAAGAGACCTGGAATGCTTCCTAGAGTTCAAGAACCACACTGAATAAGTCTACAAGGATTCTGCTGCATGCCAACATGTGGCATGATACAAGAGGAACGTTAGCTTGAGGCTAGTGTTCAATGGGGTCGCCAATTCACTGAAGATTACTGAAGGAGGAGCACCTACCAAAGAATGGCAACCACCAAGTTTCTTTCCGAGAAATTCACTTGTCATCACAAACGGAATTGTGCCATGAAGGGAACATGTGCAACTACAGTATTTCTCAGTGAGAATGGATCCCGCAACTCTCTAAATCCCAATGAGGAAAATAAAGTTCCCCTTTAAGCCTTATATTCAAAAGGGTCCACAGAGCATTGATCCTATTGCTTATTTCTCTATTTTGTAGTTGAAGGTGTTTTAGAAGGGAGATACTTGAGTTGTTTCAACTTACTACTTTCTAGAGTTTAAGAAAAGAAGCCCTTCACTTCCCATGACTCGGCATCTAGTTGGACCCAATGATGCATTGCTCACAACACCCCGAAGACAGATGCCGTCCTTCCTGTACTTTTCTCATCCTAGTGCAGACCCGCAAGTACTAAGAGACCTGGAATGCTTCCCAGAGCCCAGGAACCACAATGAATAAGGCTACATGGATTTTGCTGCATGACAACATGTGTCATGTTAGAAGAGGAACGTTAGCTTCAGGTTAGTGGTCAAATGGGGTCGCCAATTCACTGAAGATTACCGAAGGATGAGCACCTACCAAAGAATGGCAACCTCCAAGTTTCTTTCCTAGAAACTCACTTGTCATCACAAAGGCAATTGTGCTATGAAGAGAACATGTGCACCTAAAGAATTTCTCAGAGAGAACTGAGCCCACAACTCTCTAAATCCCAATGAGGAAAGTCAAGTTTCCCTTCAAGCCTTATTTTCCAAAGGGCCCGCAGAGCACTGACCCTGCTGTTTCCTTCTCTATTTTGTACCTCCAACGTGCTTTAGACGGGAGATACTTGAGTTGTTTCAAGTTGCCACATTCTAGAAATTTAACAAAAGAAACCCTTCACCTCCATGCCTCGGCATCTAGCTGTTCCCAAGGCTGCACTTATCACAACTCCCCAAACACACAGGCCGTCCTTCTTGTACGTTTCACAGGCTAGTGCAGATCCGATAGTACTAAGAGACCTGGAATGCTTCGTAGAGCTCAAGAACCACACTGAATAAGGCTACTTAGATTCTGCTGCATGCCAACCTCTGGCATGATACAAGAGGAACGTTAGCCTGAGGCTAGTGGTCAAAAAGGGTCGCCAATTCACTGAATTGACTGAAGGATGAGCTCCTTCCAAAGCATGGCCACTGCCAAGTTTCTTTCCTAGAAACTCACTTTTCATCACAAAGGCAATTGTGCAATGAAGGGAACTTGTGCAACTACAGTGTTTCTCAGGGAGAATTGAGCCCCCACCTCTCTAAATCCCAATGAGGAATATGAAGTTTCCCGTCAAGACTTATTTTCAAAATGGCCAGCAGAGCATCGACCTTGCTGATTCTTTCTCTAATTTGTACATCCAAGGTCATTTAGAAGGGGGATACTTGAGTTGTTTCAACTTGCAACAATCTAGAGGTTTTACCAAAGAGCCCTTAAGAGCCCCTGATTCGGCATCCAGCTTTTCCCAACGATGCATTGCTCACAAAGGCCCAAACACACAGGCCGTGCCTCTAGGACCTTTCTCATCCGAGTGCAGACCCGCCAGTACGAAGAAACCTGGAATGCTACCTAGAGCTCAAGAACCACACTGAATAACGCTACATGGATTCTGCTGCATGCCAATCTGTGGCATGATACAAGAGGAACGTTAGCTTGAGGCTAGTGTTCAATGGGGTCGCCAATTCACTGAAAATTACTGAAGGTTGAGCAGCTACCAAAGTATGGCAACGTCCAAGTTTCTTTCCGAGAAATTCACTTCTCATCACAAAGGGAACTGTGCCATGAAGGGAACATGTGCAACTACAGTATTTCTCACTGAGAATTGATTCCGCAACTCTCTAAATCCCAATGAGGAAAGTAAAGTATCCCTTTAAGCCTTATATTCAAAAGGGTCCACAGAGCATTGATCCTATTGTTTCTTTCTCTATTTTGTAGTTGAAGGTGTTTTAGAAGGGAGATACTTGAGTTGTTTCAACTTACTACTTTCTAGAGTTTACGAAAAGAAGCCCTTCACTTCCCATGACTCGGCATCTAGTTGTACCCAATGATGCATTGCTCACAACACCCCGAAGACAGACGCCGTCCTTCCTGTACTTTTCTCATCCTAGTGCAGACCCGCAAGTACTAAGAGACCTGGAATGCTTCCTAGAGTTCAAGAACCACACTGAATAAGTCTACAAGGATTCTGCTGCATGCCAACATGTGGCATGATACAAGAGGAACGTTAGCTTGAGGCTAGTGTTCAATGGGGTCGCCAATTCACTGAAGATTACTGAAGGAGGAGCACCTACCAAAGAATGGCAACCACCAAGTTTCTTTCCGAGAAATTCACTTGTCATCACAAACGGAATTGTGCCATGAAGGGAACATGTGCAACTACAGTATTTCTCAGTGAGAATGGATCCCGCAACTCTCTAAATCCCAATGAGGAAAATAAAGTTCCCCTTTAAGCCTTATATTCAAAAGGGTCCACAGAGCATTGATCCTATTGCTTATTTCTCTATTTTGTAGTTGAAGGTGTTTTAGAAGGGAGATACTTGAGTTGTTTCAACTTACTACTTTCTAGAGTTTAAGAAAAGAAGCCCTTCACTTCCCATGACTCGGCATCTAGTTGGACCCAATGATGCATTGCTCACAACACCCCGAAGACAGATGCCGTCCTTCCTGTACTTTTCTCATCCTAGTGCAGACCCGCAAGTACTAAGAGACCTGGAATGCTTCCCAGAGCCCAGGAACCACAATGAATAAGGCTACATGGATTTTGCTGCATGACAACATGTGTCATGTTAGAAGAGGAACGTTAGCTTCAGGTTAGTGGTCAAATGGGGTCGCCAATTCACTGAAGATTACCGAAGGATGAGCACCTACCAAAGAATGGCAACCTCCAAGTTTCTTTCCTAGAAACTCACTTGTCATCACAAAGGCAATTGTGCTATGAAGAGAACATGTGCACCTAAAGAATTTCTCAGAGAGAACTGAGCCCACAACTCTCTAAATCCCAATGAGGAAAGTCAAGTTTCCCTTCAAGCCTTATTTTCCAAAGGGCCCGCAGAGCACTGACCCTGCTGTTTCCTTCTCTATTTTGTACCTCCAACGTGCTTTAGACGGGAGATACTTGAGTTGTTTCAAGTTGCCACATTCTAGAAATTTAACAAAAGAAACCCTTCACCTCCATGCCTCGGCATCTAGCTGTTCCCAAGGCTGCACTTATCACAACTCCCCAAACACACAGGCCGTCCTTCTTGTACGTTTCACAGGCTAGTGCAGATCCGATAGTACTAAGAGACCTGGAATGCTTCGTAGAGCTCAAGAACCACACTGAATAAGGCTACTTAGATTCTGCTGCATGCCAACCTCTGGCATGATACAAGAGGAACGTTAGCCTGAGGCTAGTGGTCAAAAAGGGTCGCCAATTCACTGAATTGACTGAAGGATGAGCTCCTTCCAAAGCATGGCCACTGCCAAGTTTCTTTCCTAGAAACTCACTTTTCATCACAAAGGCAATTGTGCAATGAAGGGAACTTGTGCAACTACAGTGTTTCTCAGGGAGAATTGAGCCCCCACCTCTCTAAATCCCAATGAGGAATATGAAGTTTCCCGTCAAGACTTATTTTCAAAATGGCCAGCAGAGCATCGACCTTGCTGATTCTTTCTCTAATTTGTACATCCAAGGTCATTTAGAAGGGGGATACTTGAGTTGTTTCAACTTGCAACAATCTAGAGGTTTTACCAAAGAGCCCTTAAGAGCCCCTGATTCGGCATCCAGCTTTTCCCAACGATGCATTGCTCACAAAGGCCCAAACACACAGGCCGTGCCTCTAGGACGTTTCTCATCCGAGTGCAGACCCGCCAGTACGAAGAAACCTGGAATGCTACCTAGAGCTCAAGAACCACACTGAATAACGCTACATGGATTCTGCTGCATGCCAATGTGTGGCATGATACAAGAGGAACGTTAGCTTGAGGCTAGTGTTCAATGGGGTCGCCAATTCACTGAAAATTACTGAAGGTTGAGCAGCTACCAAAGTATGGCAACGTCCAAGTTTCTTTCCGAGAAATTCACTTCTCATCACAAAGGGAACTGTGCCATGAAGGGAACATGTGCAACTACAGTATTTCTCACTGAGAATTGATTCCGCAACTCTCTAAATCCCAATGAGGAAAGTAAAGTATCCCTTTAAGCCTTATATTCAAAAGGGTCCACAGAGCATTGATCCTATTGTTTCTTTCTCTATTTTGTAGTTGAAGGTGTTTTAGAAGGGAGATACTTGAGTTGTTTCAACTTACTACTTTCTAGAGTTTACGAAAAGAAGCCCTTCACTTCCCATGACTCGGCATCTAGTTGTACCCAATGATGCATTGCTCACAACACCCCGAAGACAGACGCCGTCCTTCCTGTACTTTTCTCATCCTAGTGCAGACCCGCAAGTACTAAGAGACCTGGAATGCTTCCTAGAGTTCAAGAACCACACTGAATAAGTCTACAAGGATTCTGCTGCATGCCAACATGTGGCATGATACAAGAGGAACGTTAGCTTGAGGCTAGTGTTCAATGGGGTCGCCAATTCACTGAAGATTACTGAAGGAGGAGCACCTACCAAAGAATGGCAACCACCAAGTTTCTCTCCGAGAAATTCACTTGGCATCACAAAGGGAATTGTGCCATGAAGGGAACATGTGCAACTACAGTATTTCTCAGTGAGAATGGATCCCGCAACTCTCTAAATCCCAATGAGGAAAATAAAGTTCCCCTTTAAGCCTTATATTCAAAAGGGTCCACAGAGCATTGATCCTATTGCTTCTTTCTCTATTTTGTAGTTGAAGGTGTTTTAGAAGGGAGATACTTGAGTTGTTTCAACTTACTACTTTCTAGAGTTTAAGAAAAGAAGCCCTTCACTTCCCATGACTCGGCATCTAGTTGGACCCAATGATGCATTGCTCACAACACCCCGAAGACAGACGCCGTCCTTCCTGTACTTTTCTCATCCTAGTGCAGACCCGCAAGTACTAAGAGACCTGGAATGCTTCCTAGAGCCCAGGAACCACAATGAATAAGGCTACATGGATTTTGCTGCATGACAACATGTGTCATGTTAGAAGAGGAACGTTAGCTTCAGGTTAGTGGTCAAGTGGGGTCGCCAATTCACTGAAGATTACCGAAGGATGAGCACCTACCAAAGAATGGCAACCTCCAAGTTTCTTTCCTAGAAACTCACTTGTCATCACAAAGGCAATTGTGCTATGAAGAGAACATGTGCAACTAAAGAATTTCTCAGAGAGAACTGAGCCCACAACTCTCTAAATCCCAATGAGGAAAGTCAAGTTTCCCTTCAAGCCTTATTTTCCAAAGGGCCCGCAGAGCACTGACCCTGCTGTTTCCTTCTCTATTTTGTACCTCCAACGTGCTTTAGACGGGAGATACTTGAGTTGTTTCAAGTTGCCACATTCTAGAAATTTAACAAAAGAAACCCTTCACCTCCATGCCTCGGCATCTAGCTGTTCCCAAGGCTGCACTTATCACAACTCCCCAAACACACAGGCCGTCCTTCTTGTACGTTTCACAGCCTAGTGCAGATCCGATAGTACTAAGAGACCTGGAATGCTTCGTAGAGCTCAAGAACCACACTGAATAAGGCTACTTAGATTCTGCTGCATGCCAACCTCTGGCATGATACAAGAGGAACGTTAGCCTGAGGCTAGTGGTCAAAAAGGGTCGCCAATTCACTGAATTGACTGAAGGATGAGCTCCTTCCAAAGCATGGCCACCTCCAAGTTTCTTTCCTAGAAACTCACTTTTCATCACCCAGGCAATTGTGCAATGAAGGGAACTTGTGCAACTACAGTGTTTCTCAGGGAGAATTGAGCCCCCACCTCTCTAAATCCCAATGAGGAATATGAAGTTTCCCGTCAAGACTTATTTTCAAAATGGCCAGCAGAGCATCGACCTTGCTGATTCTTTCTCTAATTTGTACATCCAAGGTCATTTAGAAGGGGGATACTTGAGTTGTTTCAACTTGCAACAATCTAGAGGTTTTACCAAAGAGCCCTTAAGAGCCCCTGATTCGGCATCCAGCTTTTCCCAACGATGCATTGCTCACAAAGGCCCAAACACACAGGCCGTGCCTCTAGGACGTTTCTCATCCGAGTGCAGACCCGCCAGTACGAAGAAACCTGGAATGCTACCTAGAGCTCAAGAACCACACTGAATAACGCTACATGGATTCTGCTGCATGCCAATCTGTGGCATGATACAAGAGGAACGTTAGCTTGAGGCTAGTGTTCAATGGGGTCGCCAATTCACTGAAAATGACTGAAGGTTGAGCAGCTACCAAAGTATGGCAACGTCCAAGTTTCTTTCCGAGAAATTCACTTCTCATCACAAAGGGAACTGTGCCATGAAGGGAACATGTGCAACTACAGTATTTCTCACTGAGAATTGATTCCGCAACTCTCTAAATCCCAATGAGGAAAGTAAAGTATCCCTTTAAGCCTTATATTCAATATATATATTCCACAGAGAATTAACCCTGTTCTTTCTTTCTCTAGTTTGTAATTCCAAGGCGCTTTAGAAGGGAGATACTTGAGTTGTTTCAACTTACTACTTTCTAGAGTTTAAGAAAAGAAGCCCTTCACTTCCCATGACTCGGCATCTAGCTGTTCCCAATGGCGCATTGCTCAGAACTCCCCGAACGCACAGGCCGTCCTTCCTGTACTTTTCTCATCCTAGTGCAGACCCGCAAGTACTAAGAGACCTGGAATGCTTCCTAGAGTTCAAGAACCACACTGAATAAGTCTACAAGGATTCTGCTGCATGCCAACATGTGGCATGATACAAGAGGAACGTTAGCTTGAGGCTAGTGTTCAATGGGGTCGCCAATTCACTGAAGATTACTGAAGGAGGAGCACCTACCAAAGAATGGCAACCACCAAGTTTCTTTCCGAGAAATTCACTTGTCATCACAAAGGGAATTGTGCCATGAAGGGAACATGTGCAACGACAGTATTTCTCAGTGAGAATGGATCCCGCAACTCTCTAAATCCCAATGAGGAAAATAAAGTTCCCCTTTAAGCCTTATATTCTAAAGGGTCCACAGAGCATTGATCCTATTGCTTCTTTCTCTATTTTGTAGTTGAAGGTGTTTTAGAAGGGAGATACTTGAGTTGTTTCAACTTACTACTTTCTAGATTTTAAGAAAAGAAGCCCTTCACTTCCCATGACTCGGCATCTAGTTGGACCCAATGATGCATTGCTCACAACACCCCGAAGACAGACGCCGTCCTTCCTGTACTTTTCTCATCCTAGTGCAGACCCGCAAGTACTAAGAGACCTGGAATGCTTCCTAGAGCCCAGGAACCACAATGAATAAGGCTACATGGATTTTGCTGCATGACAACATGTGTCATGTTAGAAGAGGAACGTTAGCTTCAGGTTAGTGGTCAAATGGGGTCGCCAATTCACTGAAGATTACCGAAGGATGAGCACCTACCAAAGAATGGCAACCTCCAAGTTTCTTTCCTAGAAACTCACTTGTCATCACAAAGGCAATTGTGCTATGAAGAGAACATGTGCACCTAAAGAATTTCTCAGAGAGAACTGAGCCCACAACTCTCTAAATCCCAATGAGGAAAGTCAAGTTTCCCTTCAAGCTTTATTTTCCGAAGGGCCCGCAGAGCACTGACCCTGCTGTTTCCTTCTCTATTTTGTACCTCCAACGTGCTTTACAAGGGAGATACTTGAGTTGTTTCAAGTTGCCACATTCTAGAAATTTAACAAAAGAAACCCTTCACCTCCATGCCTCGGCATCTAGCTGTTCCCAAGGCTGCACTTATCACAACTCCCCAAACACACAGGCCGTCCTTCTTGTACGTTTCACAGCCTAGTGCAGATCCGATAGTACTAAGAGACCTGGAATGCTTCGTAGAGCTCAAGAACCACACTGAATAAGGCTACTTAGATTCTGCTGCATGCCAACCTCTGGCATGATACAAGAGGAACGTTAGCCTGAGGCTAGTGGTCAAAAAGGGTCACCAATTCACTGAATTGACTGAAGGATGAGCTCCTTCCAAAGCATGGCCACCTCCAAGTTTCTTTCCTAGAAACTCACTTTTCATCACACAGGCAATTGTGCAATGAAGGGAACTTGTGCAACTACAGTGTTTCTCAGGGAGAATTGAGCCCCCACCTCTCTAAATCCCAATGAGGAATATGAAGTTTCCCGTCAAGACTTATTTTCAAAATGGCCAGCAGAGCATCGACCTTGCTGATTCTTTCTCTAATTTGTACATCCAAGTTCATTTAGATGGGGGATACTTGAGTTGTTTCAACTTGCAACAATCTAGAGGTTTTACCAAAGAGCCCTTAAGAGCCCCTGATTCGGCATCCAGCTTTTCCCAACGATGCATTGCTCACAAAAGCCCAAACACACAGGCCGTGCCTCTAGGACATTTCTCATCCGAGTGCAGACTCGCCAGTACGAAGAAACCTGGAATGCTACCTAGAGCTCAAGAACCACACTGAATAACGCTACATGGATTCTGCTGCATGCCAATCTGTGGCATGATACAAGAGGAACGTTAGCTTGAGGCTAGTGTTCAATGGGGTCGCCAATTCACTGAAAATGACTGAAGGTTGAGCAGCTACCAAAGTATGGCAACGTCCAAGTTTCTTTCCGAGAAATTCACTTCTCATCACAAAGGGAACTGTGCCATGAAGGGAACATGTGCAACTACAGTATTTCTCACTGAGAATTGATTCCGCAACTCTCTAAATCCCAATGAGGAAAGTAAAGTATCCCTTTAAGCCTTATATTCAATATATATATTCCACAGAGAATTAACCCTGTTCTTTCTTTATCTAGTTTGTAATTCCAAGGCGCTTTAGAAGGGAGATACTTGAGTTGTTTCAACTTACTACTTTCTAGAGTTTAAGAAAAGAAGTCCTTCGCATCCCATGACTCGGCATCTAGCTGTTCCCAATGGTGCATTGCTCACAACTCCCCGAACGCACAGGCCGTCCTTCCTGTACTTTTCTCATGCTAGTGCAGACCCGCAAGTACTAAGAGACCTGGAATGCTTCCTAGAGTTCAAGAACCACACTGAATAAGTCTACAAGGATTCTGCTGCATGCCAACATGTGGCATGATACAAGAGGAACGTTAGCTTGCGGCTAGTGTTCAATGGGGTCGCCCATTCACTGAAGATTACTGAAGGAGGAGCACCTACCAAAGAATGGCAACCACCAAGTTTCTTTCCGAGAAATTCACTTGTCATCACAAAGGGAATTGTGCCATGAAGGGAACATGTGCAACTACAGTATTTCTCAGTGAGAATGGATCCCGCAACTCTCTAAATCCCAATGAGGAAAATAAAGTTCCCCTTTAAGCCTTATATTCTAAAGGGTCCACAGAGCATTGATCCTATTGCTTCTTTCTCTATTTTGTAGTTGAAGGTGTTTTAGAAGGGAGATACTTGAGTTGTTTCAACTTACTACTTTCTAGAGTTTAAGAAAAGAAGCCCTTCACTTCCCATGACTCGGCATCTAGTTGGACCAAATGATGCATTGCTCACAACACCCCGAAGACAGACGCCGTCCTTCCTGTACTTTTCTCATCCTAGTGCAGACCCGCAAGTACTAAGAGACCTGGAATGCTTCCTAGAGCCCAGGAACCACAATGAATAAGGCTACATGGATTTTGCTGCATGACAACATGTGTCATGTTAGAAGAGGAACGTTAGCTTCAGGTTAGTGGTCAAATGGGGTCGCCAATTCACTGCAGATTACCGAAGGATGAGCACCTACCAAAGAATGGCAACCTCCAAGTTTCTTTCCTAGAAACTCACTTGTCATCACAAAGTCAATTGTGCTATGAAGAGAACATGTGCAACTAAAGAATTTCTCAGAGAGAACTGAGCCCACAACTCTCTAAATCCCAATGAGGAAAGTCAAGTTTCCCTTCAAGCCTTATTTTCCAAAGGGCCCGCAGAGCACTGACCCTGCTGTTTCCTTCTCTATTTTGTACCTCCAACGTGCTTTAGACGGGAGATACTTGAGTTGTTTCAAGTTGCCACATTCTAGAAATTTAACAAAAGAAACCCTTCACCTCCATGCCTCGGCATTTAGCTGTTCCCAAGGCTGCACTTATCACAACTCCCCAAACACACAGGCCGTCCTTCTTGTACGTTTCACAGCCTAGTGCAGATCCGATAGTACTAAGAGACCTGGAATGCTTCGTAGAGCTCAAGAACCACACTGAATAAGGCTACTTAGATTCTGCTGCATGCCAACCTCTGGCATGATACAAGAGGAACGTTAGCCTGAGGCTAGTGGTCAAAAAGGGTCGTCAATTCACTGAATTGACTGAAGGATGAGCTCCTTCCAAAGCATGGCCACCTCCAAGTTTCTTTCCTAGAAACTCACTTTTCATCACACAGGCAATTGTGCAATGAAGGGAACTTGTGCAACTACAGTGTTTCTCAGGGAGAATTGAGCCCCCACCTCTCTAAATCCCAATGAGGAATATGAAGTTTCCCGTCAAGACTTATTTTCAAAATGGCCAGCAGAGCATCGACCTTGCTGATTCTTTCTCTAATTTGTACATCCAAGGTCATTTAGAAGGGGGATACTTGAGTTGTTTCAACTTGCAACAATCTAGAGGTTTTACCAAAGAGCCCTTAAGAGCCCCTGATTCGGCATCCAGCTTTTCCCAACGATGCATTGCTCACAAAGGCCCAAACACACAGGCCGTGCCTCTAGGACGTTTCTCATCCGAGTGCAGACCCGCCAGTACGAAGAAACCTGGAATGCTACCTAGAGCTCAAGAACCACACTGAATAACGCTACATGGATTCTGCTGCATGCCAATGTGTGGCATGATACAAGAGGAACGTTAGCTTGAGGCTAGTGTTCAATGGGGTCGCCAATTCACTGAAAATGACTGAAGGTTGAGCAGCTACCAAAGTATGGCAACGTCCAAGTTTCTTTCCGAGAAATTCACTTCTCATCACAAAGGGAACTGTGCCATGAAGGGAACATGTGCAACTACAGTATTTCTCACTGAGAATTGATTCCGCAACTCTCTAAATCCCAATGAGGAAAGTAAAGTATCCCTTTAAGCCTTATATTCAATATATATATTCCACAGAGAATTAACCCTGTTCTTTCCTTCTCTAGTTTGTAATTCCAAGGCGCTTTAGAAGGGAGATACTTGACTTGTTTCAACTTACTACTTTCTAGAGTTTAAGAAAAGAAGCCCTTCACTTCCCATGACTCGGCATCTAGCTGTTCCCAATGGCGCATTGCTCACAACTCCCCGAACGCACAGGCCGTCCTTCCTGTACTTTTCTCATCCTAGTGCAGACCCGCAAGTACTAAGAGACCTGGAATGCTTCCTAGAGTTCAAGAACCACACTGAATAAGTCTACAAGGATTCTGCTGCATGCCAACATGTGGCATGATACAAGAGGAACGTTAGCTTGAGGCTAGTGTTCAATGGGGTCGCCAATTCACTGAAGATTACTGAAGGAGGAGCACTTACCAAAGAATGGCAACCACCAAGTTTCTTTCCGAGAAATTCACTTGTCATCACAAAGGGAATTGTGCCATGAAGGGAACATGTGCAACTACAGTATTTCTCAGTGAGAATGGATCCCGCAACTCTCTAAATCCCAATGAGGAAAATAAAGTTCCCCTTTAAGCCTTATATTCAAAAGGGTCCACAGAGCATTGATCCTATTGCTTCTTTCTCTATTTTGTAGTTGAAGGTGTTTTAGAAGGGAGATACTTGAGTTGTTTCAACTTACTACTTTCTAGAGTTTAAGAAAAGAAGCCCTTCACTTCCCATGACTCGGCATCTAGTTGGACCCAATGATGCATTGCTCACAACACCCCGAAGACAGACGCCGTCCTTCCTGTACTTTTCTCATCCTAGTGCAGACCCGCAAGTACTAAGACACCTGGAATGCTTCCTAGAGCCCAGGAACCACAATGAATAAGGCTACATGGATTTTGCTGCATGACAACATGTGTCATGTTAGAAGAGGAACGTTAGCTTCAGGTTAGTGGTCAAATGGGGTCGCCAATTCACTGCAGATTACCGAAGGATGAGCACCTACCAAAGAATGGCAACCTCCAAGTTTCTTTCCTAGAAACTCACTTGTCATCACAAAGGCAATTGTGCTATGAAGAGAACATGTGCAACTAAAGAATTTCTCAGAGAGAACTGAGCCCACAACTCTCTAAATCCCAATGAGGAAAGTCAAGTTTCCCTTCAAGCCTTATTTTCCAAAGGGCCCGCAGAGCACTGACCCTGCTGTTTCCTTCTCTATTTTGTACCTCCAACGTGCTTTAGACGGGAGATACTTGAGTTGTTTCAAGTTGCCACATTCTAGAAATTTAACAAAAGAAACCCTTCACCTCCATGCCTCGGCATCTAGCTGTTCCCAAGGCTGCACTTATCACAACTCCCCAAACACACAGGCCGTCCTTCTTGTACGTTTCACAGCCTAGTGCAGATCCGATAGTACTAAGAGACCTGGAATGCTTCGTAGAGCTCAAGAACCACACTGAATAAGGCTACTTAGATTCTGCTGCATGCCAACCTCTGGCATGATACAAGAGGAACGTTAGCCTGAGGCTAGTGGTCAAAAAGGGTCGCCAATTCACTGAATTGACTGAAGGATGAGCTCCTTCCAAAGCATGGCCACCTCCAAGTTTCTTTCCTAGAAACTCACTTTTCATCACCCAGGCA
Source organism: Eubalaena glacialis (assembly GCF_028564815.1). Taxonomy (NCBI): domain Eukaryota; kingdom Metazoa; phylum Chordata; class Mammalia; order Artiodactyla; family Balaenidae; genus Eubalaena; species Eubalaena glacialis. The sequence continues at coordinate 50,138,920 of NC_083722.1, read as the reverse complement.
ATTGTGCAATGAAGGGAACTTGTGCAACTACAGTGTTTCTCAGGGAGAATTGAGCCCCCACCTCTCTAAATCCCAATGAGGAATATGAAGTTTCCCGTCAAGACTTATTTTCAAAATGGCCAGCAGAGCATCGACCTTGCTGATTCTTTCTCTAATTTGTACATCCAAGGTCATTTAGAAGGGGGATACTTGAGTTGTTTCAACTTGCAACAATCTAGAGGTTTTACCAAAGAGCCCTTAAGAGCCCCTGATTCGGCATCCAGCTTTTCCCAACGATGCATTGCTCACAAAGGCCCAAACACACAGGCCGTGCCTCTAGGACGTTTCTCATCCGAGTGCAGACCCGCCAGTACGAAGAAACCTGGAATGCTACCTAGAGCTCAAGAACCACACTGAATAACGCTACATGGATTCTGCTGCATGCCAATGTGTGGCATGATACAAGAGGAACGTTAGCTTGAGGCTAGTGTTCAATGGGGTCGCCAATTCACTGAAAATGACTGAAGGTTGAGCAGCTACCAAAGTATGGCAACGTCCAAGTTTCTTTCCGAGAAATTCACTTCTCATCACAAAGGGAACTGTGCCATGAAGGGAACATGTGCAACTACAGTATTTCTCACTGAGAATTGATTCCGCAACTCTCTAAATCCCAATGAGGAAAGTAAAGTATCCCTTTAAGCCTTATATTCAATATATATATTCCACAGAGAATTAACCCTGTTCTTTCTTTCTCTAGTTTGTAATTCCAAGGCGCTTTAGAAGGGAGATACTTGAGTTGTTTCAACTTACTACTTTCTAGAGTTTAAGAAAAGAAGCCCTTCACTTCCCATGACTCGGCATCTAGCTGTTCCCAATGGCGCATTGCTCAGAACTCCCCGAACGCACAGGCCGTCCTTCCTGTACTTTTCTCATCCTAGTGCAGACCCGCAAGTACTAAGAGACCTGGAATGCTTCCTAGAGTTCAAGAACCACACTGAATAAGTCTACAAGTATTCTGCTGCATGCCAACATGTGGCATGATACAAGAGGAACGTTAGCTTGAGGCTAGTGTTCAATGGGGTCGCCAATTCACTGAAGATTACTGAAGGAGGAGCACCTACCAAAGAATGGCAACCACCAAGTTTCTTTCCGAGAAATTCACTTGGCATCACAAAGGGAATTGTGCCATGAAGGGAACATGTGCAACGACAGTATTTCTCAGTGAGAATGGATCCCGCAACTCTCTAAATCCCAATGAGGAAAATAAAGTTCCCCTTTAAGCCTTATATTCAAAAGGGTCCACAGAGCATTGATCCTATTGCTTCTTTCTCTATTTTGTAGTTGAAGGTGTTTTAGAAGGGAGATACTTGAGTTATTTCAACTTACTACTTTCTAGAGTTTAAGAAAAGAAGCCCTTCACTTCCCATGACTCGGCATCTAGTTGGACCCAATGATGCATTGCTCACAACACCCCGAAGACAGACGCCGTCCTTCCTGTACTTTTCTCATCCTAGTGCAGACCCGCAAGTACTAAGAGACCTGGAATGCTTCCTAGAGCCCAGGAACCACAATGAATAAGGCTACATGGATTTTGCTGCATGACAACATGTGTCATGTTAGAAGAGGAACGTTAGCTTCAGGTTAGTGGTCAAATGGGGTCGCCAATTCACTGCAGATTACCGAAGGATGAGCACCTACCAAAGAATGGCAACCTCCAAGTTTCTTTCCTAGAAACTCACTTGTCATCACAAAGGCAATTGTGCTATGAAGAGAACATGTGCACCTAAAGAATTTCTCAGAGAGAACTGAGCCCACAACTCTCTAAATCCCAATGAGGAAAGTCAAGTTTCCCTTCAAGCTTTATTTTCCGAAGGGCCCGCAGAGCACTGACCCTGCTGTTTCCTTCTCTATTTTGTACCTCCAACGTGCTTTACAAGGGAGATACTTGAGTTGTTTCAAGTTGCCACATTCTAGAAATTTAACAAAAGAAACCCTTCACCTCCATGCCTCGGCATCTAGCTGTTCCCAAGGCTGCACTTATCACAACTCCCCAAACACACAGGCCGTCCTTCTTGTACGTTTCACAGCCTAGTGCAGATCCGATAGTACTAAGAGACCTGGAATGCTTCGTAGAGCTCAAGAACCACACTGAATAAGGCTACTTAGATTCTGCTGCATGCCAACCTCTGGCATGATACAAGAGGAACGTTAGCCTGAGGCTAGTGGTCAAAAAGGGTCACCAATTCACTGAATTGACTGAAGGATGAGCTCCTTCCAAAGCATGGCCACCTCCAAGTTTCTTTCCTAGAAACTCACTTTTCATCACACAGGCAATTGTGCAATGAAGGGAACTTGTGCAACTACAGTGTTTCTCAGGGAGAATTGAGCCCCCACCTCTCTAAATCCCAATGAGGAATATGAAGTTTCCCGTCAAGACTTATTTTCAAAATGGCCAGCAGAGCATCGACCTTGCTGATTCTTTCTCTAATTTGTACATCCAAGTTCATTTAGATGGGGGATACTTGAGTTGTTTCAACTTGCAACAATCTAGAGGTTTTACCAAAGAGCCCTTAAGAGCCCCTGATTCGGCATCCAGCTTTTCCCAACGATGCATTGCTCACAAAGGCCCAAACACACAGGCCGTGCCTCTAGGACATTTCTCATCCGAGTGCAGACTCGCCAGTACGAAGAAACCTGGAATGCTACCTAGAGCTCAAGAACCACACTGAATAACGCTACATGGATTCTGCTGCATGCCAATCTGTGGCATGATACAAGAGGAACGTTAGCTTGAGGCTAGTGTTCAATGGGGTCGCCAATTCACTGAAAATGACTGAAGGTTGAGCAGCTACCAAAGTATGGCAACGTCCAAGTTTCTTTCCGAGAAATTCACTTCTCATCACAAAGGGAACTGTGCCATGAAGGGAACATGTGCAACTACAGTATTTCTCACTGAGAATTGATTCCGCAACTCTCTAAATCCCAATGAGGAAAGTAAAGTATCCCTTTAAGCCTTATATTCAATATATATATTCCACAGAGAATTAACCCTGTTCTTTCTTTATCTAGTTTGTAATTCCAAGGCGCTTTAGAAGGGAGATACTTGAGTTGTTTCAACTTACTACTTTCTAGAGTTTAAGAAAAGAAGTCCTTCGCATCCCATGACTCGGCATCTAGCTGTTCCCAATGGTGCATTGCTCACAACTCCCCGAACGCACAGGCCGTCCTTCCTGTACTTTTCTCATGCTAGTGCAGACCCGCAAGTACTAAGAGACCTGGAATGCTTCCTAGAGTTCAAGAACCACACTGAATAAGTCTACAAGGATTCTGCTGCATGCCAACATGTGGCATGATACAAGAGGAACGTTAGGTTGCGGCTAGTGTTCAATGGGGTCGCCCATTCACTGAAGATTACTGAAGGAGGAGCACCTACCAAAGAATGGCAACCACCAAGTTTCTTTCCGAGAAATTCACTTGTCATCACAAAGGGAATTGTGCCATGAAGGGAACATGTGCAACTACAGTATTTCTCAGTGAGAATGGATCCCGCAACTCTCTAAATCCCAATGAGGAAAATAAAGTTCCCCTTTAAGCCTTATATTCTAAAGGGTCCACAGAGCATTGATCCTATTGCTTCTTTCTCTATTTTGTAGTTGAAGGTGTTTTAGAAGGGAGATACTTGAGTTGTTTCAACTTACTACTTTCTAGAGTTTAAGAAAAGAAGCCCTTCACTTCCCATGACTCGGCATCTAGTTGGACCAAATGATGCATTGCTCACAACACCCCGAAGACAGACGCCGTCCTTCCTGTACTTTTCTCATCCTAGTGCAGACCCGCAAGTACTAAGAGACCTGGAATGCTTCCTAGAGCCCAGGAACCACAATGAATAAGGCTACATGGATTTTGCTGCATGACAACATGTGTCATGTTAGAAGAGGAACGTTAGCTTGAGGTTAGTGGTCAAATGGGGTCGCCAATTCACTGCAGATTACCGAAGGATGAGCACCTACCAAAGAATGGCAACCTCCAAGTTTCTTTCCTAGAAACTCACTTGTCATCACAAAGTCAATTGTGCTATGAAGAGAACATGTGCAACTAAAGAATTTCTCAGAGAGAACTGAGCCCACAACTCTCTAAATCCCAATGAGGAAAGTCAAGTTTCCCTTCAAGCCTTATTTTCCAAAGGGCCCGCAGAGCACTGACCCTGCTGTTTCCTTCTCTATTTTGTACCTCCAACGTGCTTTAGACGGGAGATACTTGAGTTGTTTCAAGTTGCCACATTCTAGAAATTTAACAAAAGAAACCCTTCACCTCCATGCCTCGGCATTTAGCTGTTCCCAAGGCTGCACTTATCACAACTCCCCAAACACACAGGCCGTCCTTCTTGTACGTTTCACAGCCTAGTGCAGATCCGATAGTACTAAGAGACCTGGAATGCTTCGTAGAGCTCAAGAACCACACTGAATAAGGCTACTTAGATTCTGCTGCATGCCAACCTCTGGCATGATACAAGAGGAACGTTAGCCTGAGGCTAGTGGTCAAAAAGGGTCGTCAATTCACTGAATTGACTGAAGGATGAGCTCCTTCCAAAGCATGGCCACCTCCAAGTTTCTTTCCTAGAAACTCACTTTTCATCACACAGGCAATTGTGCAATGAAGGGAACTTGTGCAACTACAGTGTTTCTCAGGGAGAATTGAGCCCCCACCTCTCTAAATCCCAATGAGGAATATGAAGTTTCCCGTCAAGACTTATTTTCAAAATGGCCAGCAGAGCATCGACCTTGCTGATTCTTTCTCTAATTTGTACATCCAAGGTCATTTAGAAGGGGGATACTTGAGTTGTTTCAACTTGCAACAATCTAGAGGTTTTACCAAAGAGCCCTTAAGAGCCCCTGATTCGGCATCCAGCTTTTCCCAACGATGCATTGCTCACAAAGGCCCAAACACACAGGCCGTGCCTCTAGGACGTTTCTCATCCGAGTGCAGACCCGCCAGTACGAAGAAACCTGGAATGCTACCTAGAGCTCAAGAACCACACTGAATAACGCTACATGGATTCTGCTGCATGCCAATGTGTGGCATGATACAAGAGGAACGTTAGCTTGAGGCTAGTGTTCAATGGGGTCCCCAATTCACTGAAAATGACTGAAGGTTGAGCAGCTACCAAAGTATGGCAACGTCCAAGTTTCTTTCCGAGAAATTCACTTCTCATCACAAAGGGAACTGTGCCATGAAGGGAACATGTGCAACTACAGTATTTCTCACTGAGAATTGATTCCGCAACTCTCTAAATCCCAATGAGGAAAGTAAAGTATCCCTTTAAGCCTTATATTCAATATATATATTCCACAGAGAATTAACCCTGTTCTTTCCTTCTCTAGTTTGTAATTCCAAGGCGCTTTAGAAGGGAGATACTTGACTTGTTTCAACTTACTACTTTCTAGAGTTTAAGAAAAGAAGCCCTTCACTTCCCATGACTCGGCATCTAGCTGTTCCCAATGGCGCATTGCTCACAACTCCCCGAACGCACAGGCCGTCCTTCCTGTACTTTTCTCATCCTAGTGCAGACCCGCAAGTACTAAGAGACCTGGAATGCTTCCTAGAGTTCAAGAACCACACTGAATAAGTCTACAAGGATTCTGCTGCATGCCAACATGTGGCATGATACAAGAGGAACGTTAGCTTGAGGCTAGTGTTCAATGGGGTCGCCAATTCACTGAAGATTACTGAAGGAGGAGCACTTACCAAAGAATGGCAACCACCAAGTTTCTTTCCGAGAAATTCACTTGTCATCACAAAGGGAATTGTGCCATGAAGGGAACATGTGCAACTATAGTATTTCTCAGTGAGAATGGATCCCGCAACTCTCTAAATCCCAATGAGGAAAATAAAGTTCCCCTTTAAGCCTTATATTCAAAAGGGTCCACAGAGCATTGATCCTATTGCTTCTTTCTCTATTTTGTAGTTGAAGGTGTTTTAGAAGGGAGATACTTGAGTTGTTTCAACTTACTACTTTCTAGAGTTTAAGAAAAGAAGCCCTTCACTTCCCATGACTCGGCATCTAGTTGGACCCAATGATGCATTGCTCACAACACCCCGAAGACAGACGCCGTCCTTCCTGTACTTTTCTCATCCTAGTGCAGACCCGCAAGTACTAAGACACCTGGAATGCTTCCTAGAGCCCAGGAACCACAATGAATAAGGCTACATGGATTTTGCTGCATGACAACATGTGTCATGTTAGAAGAGGAACGTTAGCTTCAGGTTAGTGGTCAAATGGGGTCGCCAATTCACTGAAGATTACCGAAGGATGAGCACCTACCAAAGAATGGCAACCTCCAAGTTTCTTTCCTAGAAACTCACTTGTCATCACAAAGGCAATTGTGCTATGAAGAGAACATGTGCACCTAAAGAATTTCTCAGAGAGAACTGAGCCCACAACTCTCTAAATCCCAATGAGGAAAGTCAAGTTTCCCTTCAAGCTTTATTTTCCGAAGGGCCCGCAGAGCACTGACCCTGCTGTTTCCTTCTCTATTTTGTACCTCCAACGTGCTTTACAAGGGAGATACTTGAGTTGTTTCAAGTTGCCACATTCTAGAAATTTAACAAAAGAAACCCTTCACCTCCATGCCTCGGCATCTAGCTGTTCCCAAGGCTGCACTTATCACAACTCCCCAAACACACAGGCCGTCCTTCTTGTACGTTTCACAGCCTAGTGCAGATCCGATAGTACTAAGAGACCTGGAATGCTTCGTAGAGCTCAAGAACCACACTGAATAAGGCTACTTAGATTCTGCTGCATGCCAACCTCTGGCATGATACAAGAGGAACGTTAGCCTGAGGCTAGTGGTCAAAAAGGGTCACCAATTCACTGAATTGACTGAAGGATGAGCTCCTTCCAAAGCATGGCCACCTCCAAGTTTCTTTCCTAGAAACTCACTTTTCATCACACAGGCAATTGTGCAATGAAGGGAACTTGTGCAACTACAGTGTTTCTCAGGGAGAATTGAGCCCCCACCTCTCTAAATCCCAATGAGGAATATGAAGTTTCCCGTAAAGACTTATTTTCAAAATGGCCAGCAGAGCATCGACCTTGCTGATTCTTTCTCTAATTTGTACATCCAAGTTCATTTAGATGGGGGATACTTGAGTTGTTTCAACTTGCAACAATCTAGAGGTTTTACCAAAGAGCCCTTAAGAGCCCCTGATTCGGCATCCAGCTTTTCCCAACGATGCATTGCTCACAAAGGCCCAAACACACAGGCCGTGCCTCTAGGACATTTCTCATCCGAGTGCAGACTCGCCAGTACGAAGAAACCTGGAATGCTACCTAGAGCTCAAGAACCACACTGAATAACGCTACATGGATTCTGCTGCATGCCAATCTGTGGCATGATACAAGAGGAACGTTAGCTTGAGGCTAGTGTTCAATGGGGTCGCCAATTCACTGAAAATGACTGAAGGTTGAGCAGCTACCAAAGTATGGCAACGTCCAAGTTTCTTTCCGAGAAATTCACTTCTCATCACAAAGGGAACTGTGCCATGAAGGGAACATGTGCAACTACAGTATTTCTCACTGAGAATTGATTCCGCAACTCTCTAAATCCCAATGAGGAAAGTAAAGTATCCCTTTAAGCCTTATATTCAATATATATATTCCACAGAGAATTAACCCTGTTCTTTCTTTATCTAGTTTGTAATTCCAAGGCGCTTTAGAAGGGAGATACTTGAGTTGTTTCAACTTACTACTTTCTAGAGTTTAAGAAAAGAAGTCCTTCGCATCCCATGACTCGGCATCTAGCTGTTCCCAATGGTGCATTGCTCACAACTCCCCGAACGCACAGGCCGTCCTTCCTGTACTTTTCTCATGCTAGTGCAGACCCGCAAGTACTAAGAGACCTGGAATGCTTCCTAGAGTTCAAGAACCACACTGAATAAGTCTACAAGGATTCTGCTGCATGCCAACATGTGGCATGATACAAGAGGAACGTTAGGTTGCGGCTAGTGTTCAATGGGGTCGCCCATTCACTGAAGATTACTGAAGGAGGAGCACCTACCAAAGAATGGCAACCACCAAGTTTCTTTCCGAGAAATTCACTTGTCATCAAAAAGGGAATTGTGCCATGAAGGGAACATGTGCAACTACAGTATTTCTCAGTGAGAATGGATCCCGCAACTCTCTAAATCCCAATGAGGAAAATAAAGTTCCCCTTTAAGCCTTATATTCTAAAGGGTCCACAGAGCATTGATCCTATTGCTTCTTTCTCTATTTTGTAGTTGAAGGTGTTTTAGAAGGGAGATACTTGAGTTGTTTCAACTTACTACTTTCTAGAGTTTAAGAAAAGAAGCCCTTCACTTCCCATGACTCGGCATCTAGTTGGACCAAATGATGCATTGCTCACAACACCCCGAAGACAGACGCCGTCCTTCCTGTACTTTTCTCATCCTAGTGCAGACCCGCAAGTACTAAGAGACCTGGAATGCTTCCTAGAGCCCAGGAACCACAATGAATAAGGCTACATGGATTTTGCTGCATGACAACATGTGTCATGTTAGAAGAGGAACGTTAGCTTGAGGTTAGTGGTCAAATGGGGTCGCCAATTCACTGCAGATTACCGAAGGATGAGCACCTACCAAAGAATGGCAACCTCCAAGTTTCTTTCCTAGAAACTCACTTGTCATCACAAAGTCAATTGTGCTATGAAGAGAACATGTGCAACTAAAGAATTTCTCAGAGAGAACTGAGCCCACAACTCTCTAAATCCCAATGAGGAAAGTCAAGTTTCCCTTCAAGCCTTATTTTCCAAAGGGCCCGCAGAGCACTGACCCTGCTGTTTCCTTCTCTATTTTGTACCTCCAACGTGCTTTAGACGGGAGATACTTGAGTTGTTTCAAGTTGCCACATTCTAGAAATTTAACAAAAGAAACCCTTCACCTCCATGCCTCGGCATTTAGCTGTTCCCAAGGCTGCACTTATCACAACTCCCCAAACACACAGGCCGTCCTTCTTGTACGTTTCACAGCCTAGTGCAGATCCGATAGTACTAAGAGACCTGGAATGCTTCGTAGAGCTCAAGAACCACACTGAATAAGGCTACTTAGATTCTGCTGCATGCCAACCTCTGGCATGATACAAGAGGAACGTTAGCCTGAGGCTAGTGGTCAAAAAGGGTCGTCAATTCACTGAATTGACTGAAGGATGAGCTCCTTCCAAAGCATGGCCACCTCCAAGTTTCTTTCCTAGAAACTCACTTTTCATCACACAGGCAATTGTGCAATGAAGGGAACTTGTGCAACTACAGTGTTTCTCAGGGAGAATTGAGCCCCCACCTCTCTAAATCCCAATGAGGAATATGAAGTTTCCCGTCAAGACTTATTTTCAAAATGGCCAGCAGAGCATCGACCTTGCTGATTCTTTCTCTAATTTGTACATCCAAGGTCATTTAGAAGGGGGATACTTGAGTTGTTTCAACTTGCAACAATCTAGAGGTTTTACCAAAGAGCCCTTAAGAGCCCCTGATTCGGCATCCAGCTTTTCCCAACGATGCATTGCTCACAAAGGCCCAAACACACAGGCCGTGCCTCTAGGACGTTTCTCATCCGAGTGCAGACCCGCCAGTACGAAGAAACCTGGAATGCTACCTAGAGCTCAAGAACCACACTGAATAACGCTACATGGATTCTGCTGCATGCCAATGTGTGGCATGATACAAGAGGAACGTTAGCTTGAGGCTAGTGTTCAATGGGGTCGCCAATTCACTGAAAATGACTGAAGGTTGAGCAGCTACCAAAGTATGGCAACGTCCAAGTTTCTTTCCGAGAAATTCACTTCTCATCACAAAGGGAACTGTGCCATGAAGGGAACATGTGAAACTACAGTATTTCTCACTGAGAATTGATTCCGCAACTCTCTAAATCCCAATGAGGAAAGTAAAGTATCCCTTTAAGCCTTATATTCAATATATATATTCCACAGAGAATTAACCCTGTTCTTTCCTTCTCTAGTTTGTAATTCCAAGGCGCTTTAGAAGGGAGATACTTGACTTGTTTCAACTTACTACTTTCTAGAGTTTAAGAAAAGAAGCCCTTCACTTCCCATGACTCGGCATCTAGCTGTTCCCAATGGCGCATTGCTCACAACTCCCCGAACGCACAGGCCGTCCTTCCTGTACTTTTCTCATCCTAGTGCAGACCCGCAAGTACTAAGAGACCTGGAATGCTTCCTAGAGTTCAAGAACCACACTGAATAAGTCTACAAGGATTCTGCTGCATGCCAACATGTGGCATGATACAAGAGGAACGTTAGCTTGAGGCTAGTGTTCAATGGGGTCGCCAATTCACTGAAGATTACTGAAGGAGGAGCACTTACCAAAGAATGGCAACCACCAAGTTTCTTTCCGAGAAATTCACTTGTCATCACAAAGGGAATTGTGCCATGAAGGGAACATGTGCAACTACAGTATTTCTCAGTGAGAATGGATCCCGCAACTCTCTAAATCCCAATGAGGAAAATAAAGTTCCCCTTTAAGCCTTATATTCAAAAGGGTCCACAGAGCATTGATCCTATTGCTTCTTTCTCTATTTTGTAGTTGAAGGTGTTTTAGAAGGGAGATACTTGAGTTGTTTCAACTTACTACTTTCTAGAGTTTAAGAAAAGAAGCCCTTCACTTCCCATGACTCGGCATCTAGTTGGACCCAATGATGCATTGCTCACAACACCCCGAAGACAGACGCCGTCCTTCCTGTACTTTTCTCATCCTAGTGCAGACCCGCAAGTACTAAGACACCTGGAATGCTTCCTAGAGCCCAGGAACCACAATGAATAAGGCTACATGGATTTTGCTGCATGACAACATGTGCCATGTTAGAAGAGGAACGTTAGCTTCAGGTTAGTGGTCAAGTGGGGTCGCCAATTCACTGAAGATTACTGAAGGATGAGCACCTACCAAAGAATGGCAACCTCCAAGTTTCTTTCCTAGAAACTCACTTGTCATCACAAAGGCAATTGTGCTATGAAGAGAACATGTGCAACTAAAGAATTTCTCAGAGAGAACTGAGCCCACAACTCTCTAAATCCCAATGAGGAAAGTCAAGTTTCCCTTCAAGCCTTATTTTCCAAAGGGCCCGCAGAGCACTGACCCTGCTGTTTCCTTCTCTATTTTGTACCTCCAACGTGCTTTAGACGGGAGATACTTGAGTTGTTTCAAGTTGCCACATTCTAGAAATTTAACAAAAGAAACCCTTCACCTCCATGCCTCGGCATCTAGCTGTTCCCAAGGCTGCACTTATCACAACTCCCCAAACACACAGGCCGTCCTTCTTGTACGTTTCACAGCCTAGTGCAGATCCGATAGTACTAAGAGACCTGGAATGCTTCGTAGAGCTCAAGAACCACACTGAATAAGGCTACTTAGATTCTGCTGCATGCCAACCTCTGGCATGATACAAGAGGAACGTTAGCCTGAGGCTAGTGGTCAAAAAGGGTCGTCAATTCACTGAATTGACTGAAGGATGAGCTCCTTCCAAAGCATGGCCACCTCCAAGTTTCTTTCCTAGAAACTCACTTTTCATCACACAGGCAATTGTGCAATGAAGGGAACTTGTGCAACTACAGTGTTTCTCAGGGAGAATTGAGCCCCCACCTCTCTAAATCCCAATGAGGAATATGAAGTTTCCCGTCAAGACTTATTTTCAAAATGGCCAGCAGAGCATCGACCTTGCTGATTCTTTCTCTAATTTGTACATCCAAGGTCATTTAGAAGGGGGATACTTGAGTTGTTTCAACTTGCAACAATCTAGAGGTTTTACCAAAGAGCCCTTAAGAGCCCCTGATTCGGCATCCAGCTTTTCCCAACGATGCATTGCTCACAAAGGCCCAAACACACAGGCCGTGCCTCTAGGACGTTTCTCATCCGAGTGCAGACCCGCCAGTACTAAGAAACCTGGAATGCTACCTAGAGCTCAAGAACCACACTGAATAACGCTACATGGATTCTGCTGCATGCCAATCTGTGGCATGATACAAGAGGAACGTTAGCTTGAGGCTAGTGTTCAATGGGGTCGCCAATTCACTGAAAATGACTGAAGGTTGAGCAGCTACCAAAGTATGGCAACGTCCAAGTTTCTTTCCGAGAAATTCACTTCTCATCACAAAGGGAACTGTGCCATGAAGGGAACATGTGCAACTACAGTATTTCTCACTGAGAATTGATTCCGCAACTCTCTAAATCCCAATGAGGAAAGTAAAGTATCCCTTTAAGCCTTATATTCAATATATATATTCCACAGAGAATTAACCCTGTTCTTTCTTTCTCTAGTTTGTAATTCCAAGGCGCTTTAGAAGGGAGATACTTGAGTTGTTTCAACTTACTACTTTCTAGAGTTTAAGAAAAGAAGCCCTTCACTTCCCATGACTCGGCATCTAGCTGTTCCCAATGGCGCATTGCTCACAACTCCCCGAAGGCACAGGCCGTCCTTCCTGTACTTTTCTCATCCTAGTGCAGACCCGCAAGTACTAAGAGACCTGGAATGCTTCCTAGAGTTCAAGAACCACACTGAATAAGTCTACAAGGATTCTGCTGCATGCCAACATGTGGCATGATACAAGAGGAACGTTAGCTTGAGGCTAGTGTTCAATGGGGTCGCCAATTCACTGAAGATTACTGAAGGAGGAGCACCTACCAAAGAATGGCAACCACCAAGTTTCTTTCCGAGAAATTCACTTGTCATCACAAAGGGAATTGTGCCATGAAGGGAACATGTGGAACTACAGTATTTCTCAGTGAGAATGGATCCCGCAACTCTCTAAATCCCAATGAGGAAAATAAAGTTCCCCTTTAAGCCTTATATTCAAAAGGGTCCACAGAGCATTGATCCTATTGTTTCTTTCTCTATTTTGTAGTTGAAGGTGTTTTAGAAGGGAGATACTTGAGTTGTTTCAACTTACTACTTTCTAGAGTTTAATAAAAGAAGCCCTTCACTTCCCATGGCTCGGCATCTAGTTGTACCCAATGATGCATTGCTCACAATACCCCGAAGACAGACGCCGTCCTTCCTGTACTTTTCTCATCCTAGTGCAGACCCGCAAGTACTAAGAGACCTGGAATGCTTCCTAGAGCCCAGGAACCACAATGAATAAGGCTACATGGATTTTGCTGCATGACAACATGTGTCATGTTAGAAGAGGAACGTTAGCTTCAGGTTAGTGGTCAAGTGGGGTCGCCAATTCACTGAAGATTACCGAAGGATGAGCACCTACCAAAGAATGGCAACCTCCAAGTTTCTTTCCTAGAAACTCACTTGTCATCACAAAGGCAATTGTGCTATGAAGAGAACATGTGCAACAAAGAATTTCTCAGAGAGAACTGAGCCCACAACTCTCTAAATCCCAATGAGGAAAGTCAAGTTTCCCTTCAAGCCTTATTTTCCAAAGGGCCCGCAGAGCACTGACCCTGCTGTTTCCTTCTCTATTTTGTACCTCCAACGTGCTTTAGACGGGAGATACTTGAGTCGTTTCAAGTTGCCACATTCTAGAAATTTAACAAAAGAAACCCTTCACCTCCATGCCTCGGCATCTAGCTGTTCCCAAGGCTGCACTTATCACAACTCCCCAAACATACAGGCCGTCCTTCTTGTACGTTTCACAGCCTAGTGCAGATCCGATAGTACTAAGAGACCTGGAATGCTTCGTAGAGCTCAAGAACCACACTGAATAAGGCTACTTAGATTCTGCTGCATGCCAACCTCTGGCATGATACAAGAGGAACGTTAGCCTGAGGCTAGTGGTCAAAAAGGGTCGCCAATTCACTGAATTGACTGAAGGATGAGCACCTTGCAAAGCATGGCCACCTCCAAGTTTCTTTCCTAGAAACTCACTTTTCATCACCCAGGCAATTGTGCAATGAAGGGAACTTGTGCAACTACAGTGTTTCTCAGGGAGAATTGAGCCCCCAACTCTCTAAATCCCAATGAGGAATATGAAGTTTCCCGTCAAGACTTATTTTCAAAATGGCCAGCAGAGCATCGACCTTGCTGATTCTTTCTCTAATTTGTACATCCAAGGTCATTTAGAAGGGGGATACTTGAGTTGTTTCAACTTGCAACAATCTAGAGGTTTTACCAAAGAGCCCTTAAGAGCCCCTGATTCGGCATCCAGCTTTTCCCAACGATGCATTGCTCACAAAGGCCCAAACACACAGGCCGTGCCTCTAGGACGTTTCTCATCCGAGTGCAGACCCGCCAGTACTAAGAAACCTGGAATGCTACCTAGAGCTCAAGAACCACACTGAATAACGCTACATGGATTCTGCTGCATGCCAATCTGTGGCATGATACAAGAGGAACGTTAGCTTGAGGCTAGTGTTCAATGGGGTCGCCAATTCACTGGAAATGACTGAAGGTTGAGCAGCTACCAAAGTATGGCAACGTCCAAGTTTCTTTCCGAGAAATTCACTTCTCATCACAAAGGGAACTGTGCCATGAAGGGAACATGTGCAACTACAGTATTTCTCACTGAGAATTGATTCCGCAACTCTCTAAATCCCAATGAGGAAAGTAAAGTATCCCTTTAAGCCTTATATTCAATATATATATTCCACAGAGAATTAACCCTGTTCTTTCCTTCTCTAGTTTGTAATTCCAAGGCGCTTTAGAAGGGAGATACTTGACTTGTTTCAACTTACTACTTTCTAGAGTTTAAGAAAAGAAGCCCTTCACTTCCCATGACTCGGCATCTAGCTGTTCCCAATGGCGCATTGCTCACAACTCCCCGAACGCACAGGCCGTCCTTCCTGTACTTTTCTCATCCTAGTGCAGACCCGCAAGTACTAAGAGACCTGGAATGCTTCCTAGAGTTCAAGAACCACACTGAATAAGTCTACAAGGATTCTGCTGCATGCCAACATGTGGCATGATACAAGAGGAACGTTAGCTTGAGGCTAGTGTTCAATGGGGTCGCCAATTCACTGAAGATTACTGAAGGAGGAGCACTTACCAAAGAATGGCAACCACCAAGTTTCTTTCCGAGAAATTCACTTGTCATCACAAAGGGAATTGTGCCATGAAGGGAACATGTGCAACTACAGTATTTCTCAGTGAGAATGGATCCCGCAACTCTCTAAATCCCAATGAGGAAAATAAAGTTCCCCTTTAAGCCTTATATTCAAAAGGGTCCACAGAGCATTGATCCTATTGCTTCTTTCTCTATTTTGTAGTTGAAGGTGTTTTAGAAGGGAGATACTTGAGTTGTTTCAACTTACTACTTTCTAGAGTTTAAGAAGCCCTTCACTTCCCATGACTCGGCATCTAGTTGTACCCAATGATGCATTGCTCACAACACCCCGAAGACAGACGCCGTCCTTCCTGTACTTTTCTCATCCTAGTGCAGACCCGCAAGTACTAAGACACCTGGAATGCTTCCTAGAGCCCAGTAACCACAATGAATAAGGCTACATGGATTTTGCTGCATGACAACATGTGTCATGTTAGAAGAGGAACGTTAGCTTCAGGTTAGTGGTCAAGTGGGGTCGCCAATTCACTGAAGATTACTGAAGGATGAGCACCTACCAAAGAATGGCAACCTCCAAGTTTCTTTCCTAGAAACTCACTTGTCATCACAAAGGCAATTTTGCTATGAAGAGAACATGTGCAACTAAAGAATTTCTCAGAGAGAACTGAGCCCACAACTCTCTAAATCCCAATGAGGAAAGTCAAGTTTCCCTTCAAGCCTTATTTTCCAAAGGGCCCGCAGAGCACTGACCCTGCTGTTTCCTTCTCTATTTTGTACCTCCAACGTGCTTTACAAGGGAGATACTTGAGTTGTTTCAAGTTGCCACATTCTAGAAATTTAACAAAAGAAACCCTTCACCTCCATGCCTCGGCATCTAGCTGTTCCCAAGGCTGCACTTATCACAACTCCCCAAACACACAGGCCGTCCTTCTTGTACGTTTCACAGCCTAGTGCAGATCCGATAGTACTAAGAGACCTGGAATGCTTCGTAGAGCTCAAGAACCACACTGAATAAGGCTACTTAGATTCTGCTGCATGCCAACCTCTGGCATGATACAAGAGGAACGTTAGCCTGAGGCTAGTGGTCAAAAAGGGTCGCCAATTCACTGAATTGACTGAAGGATGAGCTCCTTCCAAAGCATGGCCACCTCCAAGTTTCTTTCCTAGAAACTCACTTTTCATCACACAGGCAATTGTGCAATGAAGGGAACTTGTGCAACTACAGTGTTTCTCAGGGAGAATTGAGCCCCCACCTCTCTAAATCCCAATGAGGAATATGAAGTTTCCCGTCAAGACTTATTTTCAAAATGGCCAGCAGAGCATCGACCTTGCTGATTCTTTCTCTAATTTGTACATCCAAGGTCATTTAGAAGGGGGATACTTGAGTTGTTTCAACTTGCAACAATCTAGAGGTTTTACCAAAGAGCCCTTAAGAGCCCCTGATTCGGCATCCAGCTTTTCCCAACGATGCATTGCTCACAAAGGCCCAAACACACAGGCCGTGCCTCTAGGACGTTTCTCATCCGAGTGCAGACCCGCCAGTACTAAGAAACCTGGAATGCTACCTAGAGCTCAAGAACCACACTGAATAACGCTACATGGATTCTGCTGCATGCCAATCTGTGGCATGATACAAGAGGAACGTTAGCTTGAGGCTAGTGTTCAATGGGGTCGCCAATTCACTGGAAATGACTGAAGGTTGAGCAGCTACCAAAGTATGGCAACGTCCAAGTTTCTTTCCGAGAAATTCACTTCTCATCACAAAGGGAACTGTGCCATGAAGGGAACATGTGCAACTACAGTATTTCTCACTGAGAATTGATTCCGCAACTCTCTAAATCCCAATGAGGAAAGTAAAGTATCCCTTTAAGCCTTATATTCAATATATATATTCCACAGAGAATTAACCCTGTTCTTTCCTTCTCTAGTTTGTAATTCCAAGGCGCTTTAGAAGGGAGATACTTGACTTGTTTCAACTTACTACTTTCTAGAGTTTAAGAAAAGAAGCCCTTCACTTCCCATGACTCGGCATCTAGCTGTTCCCAATGGCGCATTGCTCACAACTCCCCGAACGCACAGGCCGTCCTTCCTGTACTTTTCTCATCCTAGTGCAGACCCGCAAGTACTAAGAGACCTGGAATGCTTCCTAGAGTTCAAGAACCACACTGAATAAGTCTACAAGGATTCTGCTGCATGCCAACATGTGGCATGATACAAGAGGAACGTTAGCTTGAGGCTAGTGTTCAATGGGGTCGCCAATTCACTGAAGATTACTGAAGGAGGAGCACTTACCAAAGAATGGCAACCACCAAGTTTCTTTCCGAGAAATTCACTTGTCATCACAAAGGGAATTGTGCCATGAAGGGAACATGTGCAACTACAGTATTTCTCAGTGAGAATGGATCCCGCAACTCTCTAAATCCCAATGAGGAAAATAAAGTTCCCCTTTAAGCCTTATATTCAAAAGGGTCCACAGAGCATTGATCCTATTGCTTCTTTCTCTATTTTGTAGTTGAAGGTGTTTTAGAAGGGAGATACTTGAGTTGTTTCAACTTACTACTTTCTAGAGTTTAAGAAAAGAAGCCCTTCACTTCCCATGACTCGGCATCTAGTTGGACCCAATGATGCATTGCTCACAACACCCCGAAGACAGACGCCGTCCTTCCTGTACTTTTCTCATCCTAGTGCAGACCCGCAAGTACTAAGACACCTGGAATGCTTCCTAGAGCCCAGGAACCACAATGAATAAGGCTACATGGATTTTGCTGCATGACAACATGTGTCATGTTAGAAGAGGAACATTAGCTTCAGGTTAGTGGTCAAGTGGGGTCGCCAATTCACTGAAGATTACTGAAGGATGAGCACCTACCAAAGAATGGCAACCTCCAAGTTTCTTTCCTAGAAACTCACTTGTCATCACAAAGGCAATTGTGCTATGAAGAGAACATGTGCAACTAAAGAATTTCTCAGAGAGAACTGAGCCCACAACTCTCTAAATCCCAATGAGGAAAGTCAAGTTTCCCTTCAAGCCTTATTTTCCAAAGGGCCCGCAGAGCACTGACCCTGCTGTTTCCTTCTCTATTTTGTACCTCCAACGTGCTTTAGACGGGAGATACTTGAGTTGTTTCAAGTTGCCACATTCTAGAAATTTAACAAAAGAAACCCTTCACCTCCATGCCTCGGCATCTAGCTGTTCCCAAGGCTGCACTTATCACAACTCCCCAAACACACAGGCCGTCCTTCTTGTACGTTTCACAGCCTAGTGCAGATCCGATAGTACTAAGAGACCTGGAATGCTTCGTAGAGCTCAAGAACCACACTGAATAAGGCTACTTAGATTCTGCTGCATGCCAACCTCTGGCATGATACAAGAGGAACGTTAGCCTGAGGCTAGTGGTCAAAAAGGGTCGTCAATTCACTGAATTGACTGAAGGATGAGCTCCTTCCAAAGCATGGCCACCTCCAAGTTTCTTTCCTAGAAACTCACTTTTCATCACACAGGCAATTGTGCAATGAAGGGAACTTGTGCAACTACAGTGTTTCTCAGGGAGAATTGAGCCCCCACCTCTCTAAATCCCAATGAGGAATATGAAGTTTCCCGTCAAGACTTATTTTCAAAATGGCCAGCAGAGCATCGACCTTGCTGATTCTTTCTCTAATTTGTACATCCAAGGTCATTTAGAAGGGGGATACTTGAGTTGTTTCAACTTGCAACAATCTAGAGGTTTTACCAAAGAGCCCTTAAGAGCCCCTGATTCGGCATCCAGCTTTTCCCAACGATGCATTGCTCACAAAGGCCCAAACACACAGGCCGTGCCTCTAGGACGTTTCTCATCCGAGTGCAGACCCGCCAGTACTAAGAAACCTGGAATGCTACCTAGAGCTCAAGAACCACACTGAATAACGCTACATGGATTCTGCTGCATGCCAATCTGTGGCATGATACAAGAGGAACGTTAGCTTGAGGCTAGTGTTCAATGGGGTCGCCAATTCACTGAAAATTACTGAAGGTTGAGCAGCTACCAAAGTATGGCAACGTCCAAGTTTCTTTCCGAGAAATTCACTTCTCATCACAAAGGGAACTGTGCCATGAAGGGAACATGTGCAACTACAGTATTTCTCACTGAGAATTGATTCCGCAACTCTCTAAATCCCAATGAGGAAAGTAAAGTATCCCTTTAAGCCTTATATTCAATATATATATTCCACAGAGAATTAACCCTGTTCTTTCTTTCTCTAGTTTGTAATTCCAAGGCGCTTTAGAAGGGAGATACTTGAGTTGTTTCAACTTACTACTTTCTAGAGTTTAAGAAAAGAAGCCCTTCACTTCCCATGACTCGGCATCTAGCTGTTCCCAATGGCGCATTGCTCACAACTCCCCGAAGGCACAGGCCGTCCTTCCTGTACTTTTCTCATCCTAGTGCAGACCCGCAAGTACTAAGAGACCTGGAATGCTTCCTAGAGTTCAAGAACCACACTGAATAAGTCTACAAGGATTCTGCTGCATGCCAACATGTGGCATGATACAAGAGGAACGTTAGCTTGAGGCTAGTGTTCAATGGGGTCGCCAATTCACTGAAGATTACTGAAGGAGGAGCACCTACCAAAGAATGGCAACCACCAAGTTTCTTTCCGAGAAATTCACTTGTCATCACAAAGGGAATTGTGCCATGAAGGGAACATGTGCAACTACAGTATTTCTCAGTGAGAATGGATCCCGCAACTCTCTAAATCCCAATGAGGAAAATAAAGTTCCCCTTTAAGCCTTATATTCAAAAGGGTCCACAGAGCATTGATCCTATTGTTTCTTTCTCTATTTTGTAGTTGAAGGTGTTTTAGAAGGGAGATACTTGAGTTGTTTCAACTTACTACTTTCTAGAGTTTAATAAAAGAAGCCCTTCACTTCCCATGGCTCGGCATCTAGTTGTACCCAATGATGCATTGCTCACAATACCCCGAAGACAGACGCCGTCCTTCCTGTACTTTTCTCATCCTAGTGCAGACCCGCAAGTACTAAGAGACCTGGAATGCTTCCTAGAGCCCAGGAACCACAATGAATAAGGCTACATGGATTTTGCTGCATGACAACATGTGTCATGTTAGAAGAGGAACGTTAGCTTCAGGTTAGTGGTCAAGTGGGGTCGCCAATTCACTGAAGATTACCGAAGGATGAGCACCTACCAAAGAATGGCAACCTCCAAGTTTCTTTCCTAGAAACTCACTTGTCATCACAAAGGCAATTGTGCTATGAAGAGAACATGTGCAACAAAGAATTTCTCAGAGAAAACTGAGCCCACAACTCTCTAAATCCCAATGAGGAAAGTCAAGTTTCCCTTCAAGCCTTATTTTCCAAAGGGCCCGCAGAGCACTGACCCTGCTGTTTCCTTCTCTATTTTGTACCTCCAACGTGCTTTAGACGGGAGATACTTGAGTTGTTTCAAGTTGCCACATTCTAGAAATTTAACAAAAGAAACCCTTCACCTCCATGCCTCGGCATCTAGCTGTTCCCAAGGCTGCACTTATCACAACTCCCCAAACACACAGGCCGTCCTTCTTGTACGTTTCACAGCCTAGTGCAGATCCGATAGTACTAAGAGACCTGGAATGCTTCGTAGAGCTCAAGAACCACACTGAATAAGGCTACTTAGATTCTGCTGCATGCCAACCTCTGGCATGATACAAGAGGAACGTTAGCCTGAGGCTAGTGGTCAAAAAGGGTCGCCAATTCACTGAATTGACTGAAGGATGAGCACCTTGCAAAGCATGGCCACCTCCAAGTTTCTTTCCTAGAAACTCACTTTTCATCACCCAGGCAATTGTGCAATGAAGGGAACTTGTGCAACTACAGTGTTTCTCAGGGAGAATTGAGCCCCCACCTCTCTAAATCCCAATGAGGAATATGAAGTTTCCCGTCAAGACTTATTTTCAAAATGGCCAGCAGAGCATCGACCTTGCTGATTCTTTCTCTAATTTGTACATCCAAGGTCATTTAGAAGGGGGATACTTGAGTTGTTTCAACTTGCAACAATCTAGAGGTTTTACCAAAGAGCCCTTAAGAGCCCCTGATTCGGCATCCAGCTTTTCCCAACGATGCATTGCTCACAAAGGCCCAAACACACAGGCCGTGCCTCTAGGACGTTTCTCATCCGAGTGCAGACCCGCCAGTACTAAGAAACCTGGAATGCTACCTAGAGCTCAAGAACCACACTGAATAACGCTACATGGATTCTGCTGCATGCCAATCTGTGGCATGATACAAGAGGAACGTTAGCTTGAGGCTAGTGTTCAATGGGGTCGCCAATTCACTGGAAATGACTGAAGGTTGAGCAGCTACCAAAGTATGGCAACGTCCAAGTTTCTTTCCGAGAAATTCACTTCTCATCACAAAGGGAACTGTGCCATGAAGGGAACATGTGCAACTACAGTATTTCTCACTGAGAATTGATTCCGCAACTCTCTAAATCCCAATGAGGAAAGTAAAGTATCCCTTTAAGCCTTATATTCAATATATATATTCCACAGAGAATTAACCCTGTTCTTTCCTTCTCTAGTTTGTAATTCCAAGGCGCTTTAGAAGGGAGATACTTGACTTGTTTCAACTTACTACTTTCTAGAGTTTAAGAAAAGAAGCCCTTCACTTCCCATGACTCGGCATCTAGCTGTTCCCAATGGCGCATTGCTCACAACTGCCCGAACGCACAGGCCGTCCTTCCTGTACTTTTCTCATCCTAGTGCAGACCCGCAAGTACTAAGAGACCTGGAATGCTTCCTAGAGTTCAAGAACCACACTGAATAAGTCTACAAGGATTCTGCTGCATGCCAACATGTGGCATGATACAAGAGGAACGTTAGCTTGAGGCTAGTGTTCAATGGGGTCGCCAATTCACTGAAGATTACTGAAGGAGGAGCACTTACCAAAGAATGGCAACCACCAAGTTTCTTTCCGAGAAATTCACTTGTCATCACAAAGGGAATTGTGCCATGAAGGGAACATGTGCAACTACAGTATTTCTCAGTGAGAATGGATCCCGCAACTCTCTAAATCCCAATGAGGAAAATAAAGTTCCCCTTTAAGCCTTATATTCAAAAGGGTCCACAGAGCATTGATCCTATTGCTTCTTTCTCTATTTTGTAGTTGAAGGTGTTTTAGAAGGGAGATACTTGAGTTGTTTCAACTTACTACTTTCTAGAGTTTAAGAAAAGAAGCCCTTCACTTCCCATGACTCGGCATCTAGTTGGACCCAATGATGCATTGCTCACAACACCCCGAAGACAGACGCCGTCCTTCCTGTACTTTTCTCATCCTAGTGCAGACCCGCAAGTACTAAGACACCTGGAATGCTTCCTAGAGCCCAGGAACCACAATGAATAAGGCTACATGGATTTTGCTGCATGACAACATGTGTCATGTTAGAAGAGGAACGTTAGCTTCAGGTTAGTGGTCAAGTGGGGTCGCCAATTCACTGAAGATTACTGAAGGATGAGCACCTACCAAAGAATGGCAACCTCCAAGTTTCTTTCCTAGAAACTCACTTGTCATCACAAAGGCAATTGTGCTATGAAGAGAACATGTGCAACTAAAGAATTTCTCAGAGAGAACTGAGCCCACAACTCTCTAAATCCCAATGAGGAAAGTCAAGTTTCCCTTCAAGCCTTATTTTCCAAAGGGCCCGCAGAGCACTGACCCTGCTGTTTCCTTCTCTATTTTGTACCTCCAACGTGTTTTAGACGGGAGATACTTGAGTTGTTTCAAGTTGCCACATTCTAGAAATTTAACAAAAGAAACCCTTCACCTCCATGCCTCGGCATCTAGCTGTTCCCAAGGCTGCACTTATCACAACTCCCCAAACACACAGGCCGTCCTTCTTGTACGTTTCACAGCCTAGTGCAGATCCGATAGTACTAAGAGACCTGGAATGCTTCGTAGAGCTCAAGAACCACACTGAATAAGGCTACTTAGATTCTGCTGCATGCCAACCTCTGGCATGATACAAGAGGAACGTTAGCCTGAGGCTAGTGGTCAAAAAGGGTCGTCAATTCACTGAATTGACTGAAGGATGAGCTCCTTCCAAAGCATGGCCACCTCCAAGTTTCTTTCCTAGAAACTCACTTTTCATCACACAGGCAATTGTGCAATGAAGGGAACTTGTGCAACTACAGTGTTTCTCAGGGAGAATTCAGCCCCCACCTCTCTAAATCCCAATGAGGAATATGAAGTTTCCCGTCAAGACTTATTTTCAAAATGGCCAGCAGAGCATCGACCTTGCTGATTCTTTCTCTAATTTGTACATCCAAGGTCATTTAGAAGGGGGATACTTGAGTTGTTTCAACTTGCAACAATCTAGAGGTTTTACCAAAGAGCCCTTAAGAGCCCCTGATTCGGCATCCAGCTTTTCCCAACGATGCATTGCTCACAAAGGCCCAAACACACAGGCCGTGCCTCTAGGACGTTTCTCATCCGAGTGCAGACCCGCCAGTACTAAGAAACCTGGAATGCTACCTAGAGCTCAAGAACCACACTGAATAACGCTACATGGATTCTGCTGCATGCCAATCTGTGGCATGATACAAGAGGAACGTTAGCTTGAGGCTAGTGTTCAATGGGGTCGCCAATTCACTGAAAATGACTGAAGGTTGAGCAGCTACCAAAGTATGGCAACGTCCAAGTTTCTTTCCGAGAAATTCACTTCTCATCACAAAGGGAACTGTGCCATGAAGGGAACATGTGCAACTACAGTATTTCTCACTGAGAATTGATTCCGCAACTCTCTAAATCCCAATGAGGAAAGTAAAGTATCCCTTTAAGCCTTATATTCAATATATATATTCCACAGAGAATTAACCCTGTTCTTTCTTTCTCTAGTTTGTAATTCCAAGGCGCTTTAGAAGGGAGATACTTGAGTTGTTTCAACTTACTACTTTCTAGAGTTTAAGAAAAGAAGCCCTTCACTTCCCATGACTCGGCATCTAGCTGTTCCCAATGGCGCATTCTCACAACTCCCCGAACGCACAGGCCGTCCTTCCTGTACTTTTCTCATCCTAGTGCAGACCCGCAAGTACTAAGAGACCTGGAATGCTTCCTAGAGTTCAAGAACCACACTGAATAAGTCTACAAGGATTCTGCTGCATGCCAACATATGGCATGATACAAGAGGAACGTTAGCTTGAGGCTAGTGTTCAATGGGGTCGCCCATTCACTGAAGATTACTGAAGGAGGAGCACCTACCAAAGAATGGCAACCACCAAGTTTCTATCCGAGAAATTCACTTGTCATCACAAAGGGAATTGTGCCATGAAGGGAACATGTGCAACTACAGTATTTCTCAGTGAGAATGGATCCCGCAACTCTCTAAATCCCAATGAGGAAAATAAAGTTCCCCTTTAAACCTTATATTCAAAAGGGTCCACAGAGCATTGATCCTATTGCTTCTTTCTCTATTTTGTAGTTGAAGGTGTTTTAGAAGGGAGATACTTGAGTTGTTTCAACTTACTACTTTCTAGAATTTAAGAAAAGAAGCCCTTCACTTCCCATGACTCGGCATCTAGTTGGACCCAATGATGCATTGCTCACAACACCCCGAAGACAGACGCCGTCCTTCCTGTACTTTTCTCATCCTAGTGCAGACCCGCAAGTACTAAGAGACCTGGAATGCTTCCTAGAGCCCAGGAACCACAATGAATAAGGCTACATGGATTTTGCTGCATGACAACATGTGTCATGTTAGAAGAGGAACGTTAGCTTCAGGTTAGTGGTCAAATGGGGTCGCCAATTCACTGAAGATTACCGAAGGATGAGCACCTACCAAAGAATGGCAACCTCTAAGTTTCTTTCCTAGAAACTCACTTGTCATCACAAAGGCAATTGTGCTATGAAGAGAACATGTGCAACTAAAGAATTTCTCAGAGAGAACTGAGCCCACAACTCTCTAAATCCCAATGAGGAAAGTCAAGTTTCCCTTCAAGCCTTATTTTCCAAAGGGCCCGCAGAGCACTGACCCTGCTGTTTCCTTCTCTATTTTGTACCTCCAACGTGCTTTACAAGGGAGATACTTGAGTTGTTTCAAGTTGCCACATTCTAGAAATTTAACAAAAGAAACCGTTCACCTGCATGCCTCGGCATCTAGCTGTTCCCAAGGCTGCACTTATCACAACTCCCCAAACACACAGGCCGTCCTTCTTGTACGTTTCACAGCCTAGTGCAGATCCGATAGTACTAAGAGACCTGGAATACTTCGTAGACCTCTAGAACCACACTGAATAAGGCTACTTAGATTCTGCTGCATGCCAACCTCTGGCATGATACAAGAGGAACGTTAGCCTGAGGCTAGTGGTCAAAAAGGGTCGCCAATTCACTGAATTGACTGAAGGATGAGCTCCTTCCAAAGCATGGCCACCTCCAAGTTTCTTTCCTAGAAACTCACTTTTCATCACACAGGCAATTGTGCAATGAAGGGAACTTGTGCAACTACAGTGTTTCTCAGGGAGAATTGAGCCCCCACCTCTCTAAATCCCAATGAGGAATATGAAGTTTCCCGTCAAGACTTATTTTCAAAATGGCCAGCAGAGCATCGACCTTGCTGATTCTTTCTCTAATTTGTACATCCAAGGTCATTTAGAAGGGGGATACTTGAGTTGTTTCAACTTGCAACAATCTAGAGGTTTTACCAAAGAGCCCTTAAGAGCCCCTGATTCGGCATCCAGCTTTTCCCAACGATGCATTGCTCACAAAGGCCCAAACACACAGGCCGTGCCTCTAGGACGTTTCTCATCCGAGTGCAGACCCGCCAGTACTAAGAAACCTGGAATGCTACCTAGAGCTCAAGAACCACACTGAATAACGCTACATGGATTCTGCTGCATGCCAATCTGTGGCATGATACAAGAGGAATGTTAGCTTGAGGCTAGTGTTCAATGGGGTCGCCAATTCACTGAAAATTACTGAAGGTTGAGCAGGTACCAAATTATGGCAACGTCCAAGTTTCTTTCCGAGAAATTCACTTCTCATCACAAAGGGAACTGTGCCATGAAGGGAACATGTGCAACTACAGTATTTCTCACTGAGAATTGATTCCGCAACTCTCTAAATCCCAATGAGGAAAGTAAAGTATCCCTTTAAGCCTTATATTCAATATATATATTCCACAGAGAATTAACCCTGTTCTTTCTTTCTCTAGTTTGTAATTCCAAGGCGCTTTAGAAGGGAGATACTTGAGTTGTTTCAAATTACTACTTTCTAGAGTTTAAGAAAAGAAGCCCTTCACTTCCCATGACTCGGCATCTAGCTGTTCCCAATGGTGTATTGCTCACAACTCCCCGAACGCACAGGCCGTCCTTCCTGTACTTTTCTCATCCTAGTGCAGACCCGCAAGTACTAAGAGACCTGGAATGCTTCCTAGAGTTCAAGAACCACACTGAATAAGTCTACAAGGATTCTGCTGCATGCCAACATATGGCATGATACAAGAGGAACGTTAGCTTGAGGCTAGTGTTCAATGGGGTCGCCCATTCACTGAAGATTACTGAAGGAGGAGCACCTACCAAAGAATGGCAACCACCAAGTTTCTATCCGAGAAATTCACTTGTCATCACAAAGGGAATTGTGCCATGAAGGGAACATGTGCAACTACAGTATTTCTCAGTGAGAATGGATCCCGCAACTCTCTAAATCCCAATGAGGAAAATAAAGTTCCCCTTTAAGCCTTATATTCAAAAGGGTCCACAGAGCATTGATCCTATTGCTTCTTTCTCTATTTTGTAGTTGAAGGTGTTTTAGAAGGGAGATACTTGAGTTGTTTCAACTTACTACTTTCTAGAGTTTAAGAAAAGAAGCCCTTCACTTCCCATGACTCGGCATCTAGTTGGACCCAATGATGCATTGCTCACAACACCCCGAAGACAGACGCCGTCCTTCCTGTACTTTTCTCATCCTAGTGCAGACCCGCAAGTACTAAGAGACCTGGAATGCTTCCTAGACCCCAGGATCCACAATGAATAAGGCTACATGGATTTTGCTGCATGACAACATGTGTCATGTTAGAAGAGGAACGTTAGCTTGAGGTTAGTGGTCAAATGGGGTCGCCAATTCACTGAAGATTACCGAAGGATGAGAACCTACCAAAGAATGGCAACCTCCAAGTTTCTTTCCTAGAAACTCACTTGTCATCACAAAGGCAATTGTGCTATGAAGAGAACATGTGCAACTAAAGAATTTCTCAGAGAGAACTGAGCCCACAACTCTCTAAATCCCAATGAGGAAAGTCATGTTTCCCTTCAAGCCTTATTTTCCAAAGGGTCCGTAGAGTACTGACCCTGCTGTTTCCTTCTCTATTTTGTACCTCCAACGTGCTTAAGACGGGAGATACTTCAGTTGTTTCAAGTTGCCACATTCTAGAAATTTAACAAAAGAAACCCTTCACCTCCATGCCTCGGCATCTAGCTGTTCCCAAGGCTGCACTTATCACAACTCCCCAAACACACAGGCCGTACTTCTTGTACGTTTCACAGCCTAGTGCAGATCCGATAGTATTAAGAGACCTGGAATACTTCGTAGACCTCTAGAACGACACTGAATAAGGCTACTTAGATTCTGCTGCATGCCAACCTCTGGCATGATACAAGAGGAACGTTAGCCTGAGGCTAGTGGTCAAAAAGGGTCGCCAATTCACTGAATTGACTGAAGGATGAGCTCCTTGCAAAGCATGGCCACTGCCAAGTTTCTTTCCTAGAAACTCACTTTTCATCACACAGGCAATTGTGCAATGAAGGGAACTTGTGCAACTACAGTGTTTCTCAGGGAGAATTGAGCCCCCACCTCTCTAAATCCCAATGAGGAATATGAAGTTTCCCGTCAAGACTTATTTTCAAAATGGCCAGCAGAGCATCGACCTTGCTGATTCTTTCTCTAATTTGTACATCCAAGGTCATTAAGAAGGGGGATACTTGAGTTGTTTCAACTTGCAACAATCTAGAGGTTTTACCAAAGAGCCCTTAAGAGCCCCTGATTCGGCATCCAGCTTTTCCCAACGATGCATTGCTCACAAAGGCCCAAACACACAGGCCGTGCCTCTAGGACGTTTCTCATCCGAGTGCAGACCCGCCAGTACTAAGAAACCTGGAATGCTACCTAGAGCTCAAGAACCACACTGAATAACGCTACATGGATTCTGCTGCATGCCAATGTGTGGCATGATACAAGAGGAACGTTAGCTTGAGGCTAGTGTTCAATGGGGTCGCCAATTCACTGAAAATGACTGAAGGTTGAGCAGCTACCAAAGTATGGCAACGTCCAAGTTTCTTTCCGAGAAATTCACTTCTCATCACAAAGGGAACTGTGCCATGAAGGGAACATGTGCAAGTACAGTATTTCTCACTGAGAAATGATTCCGCAACTCTCTAAATCCCAATGAGGAAAGTAAAGTATCCCTTTAAGCCTTATATTCAATATATATATTCCACAGAGAATTAACCCTGTTCTTTCCTTCTCTAGTTTGTAATTCCAAGGCGCTTTAGAAGGGAGATACTTGAGTTGTTTCAACTTACTACTTTCTACAGTTTAAGAAAAGAAGCCCTTCACTTCTCATGACTCGGCATCTAGCTGTTCCCAATGGCGCATTCTCACAACTCCCCGAACGCACAGGCCGTCCTTCCTGTACTTTTCTCATCCTAGTGCAGACCCGCAAGTACTAAGAGACCTGGAATGCTTCCTAGAGTTCAAGAACCACACTGAATAAGTCTACAAGGATTCTGCTGCATGCCAACATATGGCATGATACAAGAGGAACGTTAGCTTGAGGCTAGTGTTCAATGGGGTCGCCCATTCACTGAAGATTACTGAAGGAGGAGCACCTACCAAAGAATGGCAACCACCAAGTTTCTATCCGAGAAATTCACTTGTCATCACAAAGGGAATTGTGCCATGAAGGGAACATGTGCAACTACAGTATTTCTCAGTGAGAATGGATCCCGCAACTCTCTAAATCCCAATGAGGAAAATAAAGTTCCCCTTTAAGCCTTATATTCAAAAGGGTCCACAGAGCATTGATCCTATTGCTTCTTTCTCTATTTTGTAGTTGAAGGTGTTTTAGAAGGGAGATACTTGAGTTGTTTCAACTTACTACTTTCTAGAATTTAAGAAAAGAAGCCCTTCACTTCCCATGACTCGGCATCTAGTTGGACCCAATGATGCATTGCTCACAACACCCCGAAGACAGACGCCGTCCTTCCTGTACTTTTCTCATCCTAGTGCAGACCCGCAAGTACTAAGAGACCTGGAATGCTTCCTAGAGCCCAGGAACCACAATGAATAAGGCTACATGGATTTTGCTGCATGACAACATGTGTCATGTTAGAAGAGGAACGTTAGCTTCAGGTTAGTGGTCAAATGGGGTCGCCAATTCACTGAAGATTACCGAAGGATGAGCACCTACCAAAGAATGGCAACCTCCAAGTTTCTTTCCTAGAAACTCACTTGTCATCACAAAGGCAATTGTGCTATGAAGAGAACATGTGCAACTAAAGAATTTCTCAGAGAGAACTGAGCCCACAACTCTCTAAATCCCAATGAGGAAAGTCAAGTTTCCCTTCAAGCCTTATTTTCCAAAGGGCCCGCAGAGCACTGACCCTGCTGTTTCCTTCTCTATTTTGTACCTCCAACGTGCTTTACAAGGGAGATACTTGAGTTGTTTCAAGTTGCCACATTCTAGAAATTTAACAAAAGAAACCGTTCACCTGCATGCCTCGGCATCTAGCTGTTCCCAAGGCTGCACTTATCACAACTCCCCAAACACACAGGCCGTCCTTCTTGTACGTTTCACAGCCTAGTGCAGATCCGATAGTACTAAGAGACCTGGAATGCTTCGTAGAGCTCTAGAACCACACTGAGTAAGGCTACTTAGATTCTGCTGCATGCCAACCTCTGGCATGATACAAGAGGAACGTTAGCCTGAGGCTAGTGGTCAAAAAGGGTCGCCAATTCACTGAATTGACTGAAGGATGAGCTCCTTCCAAAGCATGGCCACCTCCAAGTTTCTTTCCTAGAAACTCACTTTTCATCACACAGGCAATTGTGCAATGAAGGGAACTTGTGCAACTACAGTGTTTCTCAGGGAGAATTGAGCCCCCACCTCTCTAAATCCCAATGAGGAATATGAAGTTTCCCGTCAAGACTTATTTTCAAAATGGCCAGCAGAGCATCGACCTTGCTGATTCTTTCTCTAATTTGTACATCCAAGGTCATTAAGAAGGGGGATACTTGAGTTGTTTCAACTTGCAACAATCTAGAGGTTTTACCAAAGAGCCCTTAAGAGCCCCTGATTCGGCATCCAGCTTTTCCCAACGATGCATTGCTCACAAAGGCCCAAACACACAGGCCGTGCCTCTAGGACGTTTCTCATCCGAGTGCAGACCCGCCAGTACTAAGAAACCTGGAATGCTACCTAGAGCTCAAGAACCACACTGAATAACGCTACATGGATTCTGCTGCATGCCAATGTGTGGCATGATACAAGAGGAACGTTAGCTTGAGGCTAGTGTTCAATGGGGTCGCCAATTCACTGAAAATGACTGAAGGTTGAGCAGCTACCAAAGTATGGCAACGTCCAAGTTTCTTTCCGAGAAATTCACTTCTCATCACAAAGGGAACTGTGCCATGAAGGGAACATGTGCAAGTACAGTATTTCTCACTGAGAAATGATTCCGCAACTCTCTAAATCCCAATGAGGAAAGTAAAGTATCCCTTTAAGCCTTATATTCAATATATATATTCCACAGAGAATTAACCCTGTTCTTTCCTTCTCTAGTTTGTAATTCCAAGGCGCTTTAGAAGGGAGATACTTGAGTTGTTTCAACTTACTACTTTCTACAGTTTAAGAAAAGAAGCCCTTCACTTCTCATGACTCGGCATCTAGCTGTTCCCAATGGCGCATTCTCACAACTCCCCGAACGCACAGGCCGTCCTTCCTGTACTTTTCTCATCCTAGTGCAGACCCGCAAGTACTAAGAGACCTGGAATGCTTCCTAGAGTTCAAGAACCACACTGAATAAGTCTACAAGGATTCTGCTGCATGCCAACATATGGCATGATACAAGAGGAACGTTAGCTTGAGGCTAGTGTTCAATGGGGTCGCCCATTCACTGAAGATTACTGAAGGAGGAGCACCTACCAAAGAATGGCAACCACCAAGTTTCTATCCGAGAAATTCACTTGTCATCACAAAGGGAATTGTGCCATGAAGGGAACATGTGCAACTACAGTATTTCTCAGTGAGAATGGATCCCGCAACTCTCTAAATCCCAATGAGGAAAATAAAGTTCCCCTTTAAGCCTTATATTCAAAAGGGTCCACAGAGCATTGATCCTATTGCTTCTTTCTCTATTTTGTAGTTGAAGGTGTTTTAGAAGGGAGATACTTGAGTTGTTTCAACTTACTACTTTCTAGAATTTAAGAAAAGAAGCCCTTCACTTCCCATGACTCGGCATCTAGTTGGACCCAATGATGCATTGCTCACAACACCCCGAAGACAGACGCCGTCCTTCCTGTACTTTTCTCATCCTAGTGCAGACCCGCAAGTACTAAGAGACCTGGAATGCTTCCTAGAGCCCAGGAACCACAATGAATAAGGCTACATGGATTTTGCTGCATGACAACATGTGTCATGTTAGAAGAGGAACGTTAGCTTCAGGTTAGTGGTCAAATGGGGTCGCCAATTCACTGAAGATTACCGAAGGATGAGCACCTACCAAAGAATGGCAACCTCCAAGTTTCTTTCCTAGAAACTCACTTGTCATCACAAAGGCAATTGTGCTATGAAGAGAACATGTGCAACTAAAGAATTTCTCAGAGAGAACTGAGCCCACAACTCTCTAAATCCCAATGAGGAAAGTCAAGTTTCCCTTCAAGCCTTATTTTCCAAAGGGCCCGCAGAGTACTGACCCTGCTGTTTCCTTCTCTATTTTGTACCTCCAACGTGCTTAAGACGGGAGATACTTCAGTTGTTTCAAGTTGCCACATTCTAGAAATTTAACAAAAGAAACCCTTCACCTCCATGCCTCGGCATCTAGCTGTTCCCAAGGCTGCACTTATCACAACTCCCCAAACACACAGGCCGTACTTCTTGTACGTTTCACAGCCTAGTGCAGATCCGATAGTATTAAGAGACCTGGAATACTTCGTAGACCTCTAGAACGACACTGAATAAGGCTACTTAGATTCTGCTGCATGCCAACCTCTGGCATGATACAAGAGGAACGTTAGCCTGAGGCTAGTGGTCAAAAAGGGTCGCCAATTCACTGAATTGACTGAAGGATGAGCTCCTTGCAAAGCATGGCCACTGCCAAGTTTCTTTCCTAGAAACTCACTTTTCATCACACAGGCAATTGTGCAATGAAGGGAACTTGTGCAACTACAGTGTTTCTCAGGGAGAATTGAGCCCCCACCTCTCTAAATCCCAATGAGGAATATGAAGTTTCCCGTCAAGACTTATTTTCAAAATGGCCAGCAGAGCATCGACCTTGCTGATTCTTTCTCTAATTTGTACATCCAAGGTCATTAAGAAGGGGGATACTTGAGTTGTTTCAACTTGCAACAATCTAGAGGTTTTACCAAAGAGCCCTTAAGAGCCCCTGATTCGGCATCCAGCTTTTCCCAACGATGCATTGCTCACAAAGGCCCAAACACACAGGCCGTGCCTCTAGGACGTTTCTCATCCGAGTGCAGACCCGCCAGTACTAAGAAACCTGGAATGCTACCTAGAGCTCAAGAACCACACTGAATAACGCTACATGGATTCTGCTGCATGCCAATGTGTGGCATGATACAAGAGGAACGTTAGCTTGAGGCTAGTGTTCAATGGGGTCGCCAATTCACTGAAAATGACTGAAGGTTGAGCAGCTACCAAAGTATGGCAACGTCCAAGTTTCTTTCCGAGAAATTCACTTCTCATCACAAAGGGAACTGTGCCATGAAGGGAACATGTGCAAGTACAGTATTTCTCACTGAGAAATGATTCCGCAACTCTCTAAATCCCAATGAGGAAAGTAAAGTATCCCTTTAAGCCTTATATTCAATATATATATTCCACAGAGAATTAACCCTGTTCTTTCTTTCTCTAGTTTGTAATTCCAAGGCGCTTTAGAAGGGAGATACTTGAGTTGTTTCAACTTACTACTTTCTAGAGTTTAAGAAAAGAAGCCCTTCACTTCCCATGACTCGGCATCTAGCTGTTCCCAATGGCGCATTGCTCACAACTCCCCGAACGCACAGGCCGTCCTTCCTGTACTTTTCTCATCCTAGTGCAGACCCGCAAGTACTAAGAGACCTGGAATGCTTCCTAGAGTTCAAGAACCACACTGAATAAGTCTACAAGGATTCTGCTGCATGCCAACATGTGGCATGATACAAGAGGAACGTTAGCTTGAGGCTAGTGTTCAATGGGGTCGCCCATTCACTGAAGATTACTGAAGGAGGAGCACCTACCAAAGAATGGCAACCACCATGTTTCTTTCCGAGAAATTCACTTGTCATCACAAAGGGAATTGTGCCATGAAGGGAACATGTGCAACTACAGTATTTCTCAGTGAGAATGGATCCCGCAACTCTCTAAATCCCAATGAGGAAAATAAAGTTCCCCTTTAAGCCTTATATTCAAAAGGGTCCACAGAGCATTGATCCTATTGCTTCTTTCTCTATTTTGTAGTTGAAGGTGTTTTAGAAGGGAGATACTTGAGTTGTTTCAACTTACTACTTTCTAGAGTTTAAGAAAAGAAGCCCTTCACTTCCCATGACTCGGCATCTAGTTGGACCCAATGATGCATTGCTCACAACACCCCGAAGACAGACGCCGTCCTTCCTGTACTTTTCTCATCCTAGTGCAGACCCGCAAGTACTAAGAGACCTGGAATGCTTCCTAGAGCCCAGGATCCACAATGAATAAGGCTACATGGATTTTGCTGCATGACAACATGTGTCATGTTAGAAGAGGAACGTTAGCTTGAGGTTAGTGGTCAAATGGGGTCGCCAATTCACTGAAGATTACCGAAGGATGAGCACCTACCAAAGAAAGGCAACCTCCAAGTTTCTTTCCTAGAAACTCACTTGTCATCACAAAGGCAATTGTGCTATGAAGAGAACATGTGCAACTAAAGAATTTCTCAGAGAGAACTGAGCCCACAACTCTCTAAATCCCAATGAGGAAAGTCAAGTTTCCCTTCAAGCCTTATTTTCCAAAGGGCCCGCAGAGCACTGACCCTGCTGTTTCCTTCTCTATTTTGTACCTCCAACGTGCTTTAGACGGGAGATACTTGAGTTGTTTCAAGTTGCCACATTCTAGAAATTTAACAAAAGAAACCGTTCACCTGCATGCCTCGGCATCTAGCTGTTCCCAAGGCTGCACTTATCACAACTCCCCAAACACACAGGCCGTCCTTCTTGTACGTTTCACAGCCTAGTGCAGATCCGATAGTACTAAGAGACCTGGAATACTTCGTAGACCTCTAGAACGACACTGAATAAGGCTACTTAGATTCTGCTGCATGCCAACCTCTGGCATGATACAAGAGGAACGTTAGCCTGAGGCTAGTGGTCAAAAAGGGTCGCCAATTCACTGAATTGACTGAAGGATGAGCTCCTTCCAAAGCATGGCCACCTCCAAGTTTCTTTCCTAGAAACTCACTTTTCATCACACAGGCAATTGTGCAATGAAGGGAACTTGTGCAACTACAGTGTTTCTCAGGGAGAATTGAGCCCCCACCTCTCTAAATCCCAATGAGGAATATGAAGTTTCCCGTCAAGACTTATTTTCAAAATGGCCAGCAGAGCATCGACCTTGCTGATTCTTTCTCTAATTTGTACATCCAAGGTCATTTAGAAGGGGGATACTTGAGTTGTTTCAACTTGCAACAATCTAGAGGTTTTACCAAAGAGCCCTTAAGAGCCCCTGATTCGGCATCCAGCTTTTCCCAACGATGCATTGCTCACAAAGGCCCAAACACACAGGCCGTGCCTCTAGGACGTTTCTCATCCGAGTGCAGACCCGCCAGTACTAAGAAACCTGGAATGCTACCTAGAGCTCAAGAACCACACTGAATAACGCTACATGGATTCTGCTGCATGCCAATGTGTGGCATGATACAAGAGGAACGTTAGCTTGAGGCTAGTGTTCAATGGGGTCGCCAATTCACTGAAAATGACTGAAGGTTGAGCAGCTACCAAAGTATGGCAACGTCCAAGTTTCTTTCCGAGAAATTCACTTCTCATCACAAAGGGAACTGTGCCATGAAGGGAACATGTGCAAGTACAGTATTTCTCACTGAGAAATGATTCCGCAACTCTCTAAATCCCAATGAGGAAAGTAAAGTATCCCTTTAAGCCTTATATTCAATATATATATTCCACAGAGAATTAACCCTGTTCTTTCTTTCTCTAGTTTGTAATTCCAAGGCGCTTTAGAAGGGAGATACTTGAGTTGTTTCAACTTACTACATTCTAGAGTTTAAGAAAAGAAGCCCTTCACTTCCCATGACTCGGCATCTAGCTGTTCCCAATGGTGTATTGCTCACAACTCCCCGAACGCACAGGCCGTCCTTCCTGTACTTTTCTCATCCTAGTGCAGACCCGCAAGTACTAAGAGACCTGGAATGCTTCCTAGAGTTCAAGAACCACACTGAATAAGTCTACAAGGATTCTGCTGCATGCCAACATATGGCATGATACAAGAGGAACGTTAGCTTGAGGCTAGTGTTCAATGGGGTCGCCCATTCACTGAAGATTACTGAAGGAGGAGCACCTACCAAAGAATGGCAACCACCAAGTTTCTATCCGAGAAATTCACTTGTCATCACAAAGGGAATTGTGCCATGAAGGGAACATGTGCAACTACAGTATTTCTCAGTGAGAATGGATCCCGCAACTCTCTAAATCCCAATGAGGAAAATAAAGTTCCCCTTTAAGCCTTATATTCAAAAGGGTCCACAGAGCATTGATCCTATTGCTTCTTTCTCTATTTTGTAGTTGAAGGTGTTTTAGAAGGGAGATACTTGAGTTGTTTCAACTTACTACTTTCTAGAGTTTAAGAAAAGAAGCCCTTCACTTCCCATGACTCGGCATCTAGTTGGACCCAATGATGCATTGCTCACAACACCCCGAAGACAGACGCCGTCCTTCCTGTACTTTTCTCATCCTAGTGCAGACCCGCAAGTACTAAGAGACCTGGAATGCTTCCTAGAGCCCAGGATCCACAATGAATAAGGCTACATGGATTTTGCTGCATGACAACATGTGTCATGTTAGAAGAGGAACGTTAGCTTGAGGTTAGTGGTCAAATGGGGTCGCCAATTCACTGAAGATTACCGAAGGATGAGCACCTACCAAAGAATGGCAACCTCCAAGTTTCTTTCCTAGAAACTCACTTGTCATCACAAAGGCAATTGTGCTATGAAGAGAACATGTGCAACTAAAGAATTTCTCAGAGAGAACTGAGCCCACAACTCTCTAAATCCCAATGAGGAAAGTCATGTTTCCCTTCAAGCCTTATTTTCCAAAGGGTCCGTAGAGTACTGACCCTGCTGTTTCCTTCTCTATTTTGTACCTCCAACGTGCTTTACAAGGGAGATACTTGAGTTGTTTCAAGTTGCCACATTCTAGAAATTTAACAAAAGAAACCCTTCACCTCCATGCCTCGGCATCTAGCTGTTCCCAAGGCTGCACTTATCACAACTCCCCAAACACACAGGCCGTCCTTCTTGTACGTTTCACAGCCTAGTGCAGATCCGATAGTATTAAGAGACCTGGAATACTTCGTAGACCTCTAGAACGACACTGAATAAGGCTACTTAGATTCTGCTGCATGCCAACCTCTGGCATGATACAAGAGGAACGTTAGCCTGAGGCTAGTGGTCAAAAAGGGTCGCCAATTCACTGAATTGACTGAAGGATGAGCTCCTTGCAAAGCATGGCCACTGCCAAGTTTCTTTTCTAGAAACTCACTTTTCATCACACAGGCAATTGTGCAATGAAGGGAACTTGTGCAACTACAGTGTTTCTCAGGGAGAATTGAGCCCCCACCTCTCTAAATCCCAATGAGGAATATGAAGTTTCCCGTCAAGACTTATTTTCAAAATGGCCAGCAGAGCATCGACCTTGCTGATTCTTTCTCTAATTTGTACATCCAAGGTCATTAAGAAGGGGGATACTTGAGTTGTTTCAACTTGCAACAATCTAGAGGTTTTACCAAAGAGCCCTTAAGAGCCCCTGATTCGGCATCCAGCTTTTCCCAACGATGCATTGCTCACAAAGGCCCAAACACACAGGCCGTGCCTCTAGGACGTTTCTCATCCGAGTGCAGACCCGCCAGTACTAAGAAACCTGGAATGCTACCTAGAGCTCAAGAACCACACTGAATAACGCTACATGGATTCTGCTGCATGCCAATGTGTGGCATGATACAAGAGGAACGTTAGCTTGAGGCTAGTGTTCAATGGGGTCGCCAATTCACTGAAAATGACTGAAGGTTGAGCAGCTACCAAAGTATGGCAACGTCCAAGTTTCTTTCCGAGAAATTCACTTCTCATCACAAAGGGAACTGTGCCATGAAGGGAACATGTGCAAGTACAGTATTTCTCACTGAGAAATGATTCCGCAACTCTCTAAATCCCAATGAGGAAAGTAAAGTATCCCTTTAAGCCTTATATTCAATATATATATTCCACAGAGAATTAACCCTGTTCTTTCTTTCTCTAGTTTGTAATTCCAAGGCGCTTTAGAAGGGAGATACTTGAGTTGTTTCAACTTACTACTTTCTAGAGTTTAAGAAAAGAAGCCCTTCACTTCCCATGACTCGGCATCTAGCTGTTCCCAATGGCGCATTGCTCACAACTCCCCGAACGCACAGGCCGTCCTTCCTGTACTTTTCTCATCCTAGTGCAGACCCGCAAGTACTAAGAGACGTGGAATGCTTCCTAGAGTTCAAGAACCACACTGAATAAGTCTACAAGGATTCTGCTGCATGCCAACATGTGGCATGATACAAGAGGAACGTTAGCTTGAGGCTAGTGTTCAATGGGGTCGCCCATTCACTGAAGATTACTGAAGGAGGAGCACCTACCAAAGAATGGCAACCACCATGTTTCTTTCCGAGAAATTCACTTGTCATCACAAAGGGAATTGTGCCATGAAGGGAACATGTGCAACTACAGTATTTCTCAGTGAGAATGGATCCCGCAACTCTCTAAATCCCAATGAGGAAAATAAAGTTCCCCTTTAAGCCTTATATTCAAAAGGGTCCACAGAGCATTGATCCTATTGCTTCTTTCTCTATTTTGTAGTTGAAGGTGTTTTAGAAGGGAGATACTTGAGTTGTTTCAACTTACTACTTTCTAGAGTTTAAGAAAATAAGCCCTTCACTTCCCATGACTCGGCATCTAGTTGGACCCAATGATGCATTGCTCACAACACCCCGAAGACAGACGCCGTCCTTCCTGTACTTTTCTCATCCTAGTGCAGACCCGCAAGTACTAAGAGACCTGGAATGCTTCCTAGAGCCCAGGATCCACAATGAATAAGGCTACATGGATTTTGCTGCATGACAACATGTGTCATGTTAGAAGAGGAACGTTAGCTTGAGGTTAGTGGTCAAATGGGGTCGCCAATTCACTGAAGATTACCGAAGGATGAGCACCTACCAAAGAAAGGCAACCTCCAAGTTTCTTTCCTAGAAACTCACTTGTCATCACAAAGGCAATTGTGCTATGAAGAGAACATGTGCAACTAAAGAATTTCTCAGAGAGAACTGAGCCCACAACTCTCTAAATCCCAATGAGGAAAGTCAAGTTTCCCTTCAAGCCTTATTTTCCAAAGGGCCCGCAGAGCACTGACCCTGCTGTTTCCTTCTCTATTTTGTACCTCCAACGTGCTTTAGACGGGAGATACTTGAGTTGTTTCAAGTTGCCACATTCTAGAAATTTAACAAAAGAAACCGTTCACCTGCATGCCTCGGCATCTAGCTGTTCCCAAGGCTGCACTTATCACAACTCCCCAAACACACAGGCCGTCCTTCTTGTACGTTTCACAGCCTAGTGCAGATCCGATAGTACTAAGAGACCTGGAATACTTCGTAGACCTCTAGAACGACACTGAATAAGGCTACTTAGATTCTGCTGCATGCCAACCTCTGGCATGATACAAGAGGAACGTTAGCCTGAGGCTAGTGGTCAAAAAGGGTCGCCAATTCACTGAATTGACTGAAGGATGAGCTCCTTGCAAAGCATGGCCACTGCCAAGTTTCTTTCCTAGAAACTCACTTTTCATCACACAGGCAATTGTGCAATGAAGGGAACTTGTGCAACTACAGTGTTTCTCAGGGAGAATTGAGCCCCCACCTCTCTAAATCCCAATGAGGAATATGAAGTTTCCCGTCAAGACTTATTTTCAAAATGGCCAGCAGAGCATCGACCTTGCTGATTCTTTCTCTAATTTGTACATCCAAGGTCATTTAGAAGGGGGATACTTGAGTTGTTTCAACTTGCAACAATCTAGAGGTTTTACCAAAGAGCCCTTAAGAGCCCCTGATTCGGCATCCAGCTTTTCCCAACGATGCATTGCTCACAAAGGCCCAAACACACAGGCCGTGCCTCTAGGACGTTTCTCATCCGAGTGCAGACCCGCCAGTACGAAGAAACCTGGAATGCTACCTAGAGCTCAAGAACCACACTGAATAACGCTACATGGATTCTGCTGCATGCCAATGTGTGGCATGATACAAGAGGAACGTTAGCTTGAGGCTAGTGTTCAATGGGGTCGCCAATTCACTGAAAATGACTGAAGGTTGAGCAGCTACCAAAGTATGGCAACGTCCAAGTTTCTTTCCGAGAAATTCACTTCTCATCACAAAGGGAACTGTGCCATGAAGGGAACATGTGCAAGTACAGTATTTCTCACTGAGAAATGATTCCGCAACTCTCTAAATCCCAATGAGGAAAGTAAAGTATCCCTTTAAGCCTTATATTCAATATATATATTCCACAGAGAATTAACCCTGTTCTTTCTTTCTCTAGTTTGTAATTCCAAGGCGCTTTAGAAGGGAGATACTTGAGTTGTTTCAACTTACTACTTTCTAGAGTTTAAGAAAAGAAGCCCTTCACTTCCCATGACTCGGCATCTAGCTGTTCCCAATGGCGCATTGCTCACAACTCCCCGAACGCACAGGCCGTCCTTCCTGTACTTTTCTCATCCTAGTGCAGACCCGCAAGTACTAAGAGACGTGGAATGCTTCCTAGAGTTCAAGAACCACACTGAATAAGTCTACAAGGATTCTGCTGCATGCCAACATGTGGCATGATACAAGAGGAACGTTAGCTTGAGGCTAGTGTTCAATGGGGTCGCCCATTCACTGAAGATTACTGAAGGAGGAGCACCTACCAAAGAATGGCAACCACCAAGTTTCTATCCGAGAAATTCACTTGTCATCACAAAGGGAATTGTGCCATGAAGGGAACATGTGCAACTACAGTATTTCTCAGTGAGAATGGATCCCGCAACTCTCTAAATCCCAATGAGGAAAATAAAGTTCCCCTTTAAGCCTTATATTCAAAAGGGTCCACAGAGCATTGATCCTATTGCTTCTTTCTCTATTTTGTAGTTGAAGGTGTTTTAGAAGGGAGATACTTGAGTTGTTTCAACTTACTACTTTCTAGAGTTTAAGAAAAGAAGCCCTTCACTTCCCATGACTCGGCATCTAGTTGGACCCAATGATGCATTGCTCACAACACCCCGAAGACAGACGCCGTCCTTCCTGTACTTTTCTCATCCTAGTGCAGACCCGCAAGTACTAAGAGACCTGGAATGCTTCCTAGACCCCAGGATCCACAATGAATAAGGCTACATGGATTTTGCTGCATGACAACATGTGTCATGTTAGAAGAGGAACGTTAGCTTGAGGTTAGTGGTCAAATGGGGTCGCCAATTCACTGAAGATTACCGAAGGATGAGCACCTACCAAAGAATGGCAACCTCCAAGTTTCTTTCCTAGAAACTCACTTGTCATCACAAAGGCAATTGTGCTATGAAGAGAACATGTGCAACTAAAGAATTTCTCAGAGAGAACTGAGCCCACAACTCTCTAAATCCCAATGAGGAAAGTCATGTTTCCCTTCAAGCCTTATTTTCCAAAGGGTCCGTAGAGTACTGACCCTGCTGTTTCCTTCTCTATTTTGTACCTCCAACGTGCTTTAGACGGGAGATACTTGAGTTGTTTCAAGTTGCCACATTCTAGAAATTTAACAAAAGAAACCCTTCACCTCCATGCCTCGGCATCTAGCTGTTCCCAAGGCTGCACTTATCACAACTCCCCAAACACACAGGCCGTCCTTCTTGTACGTTTCACAGCCTAGTGCAGATCCGATAGTATTAAGAGACCTGGAATACTTCGTAGACCTCTAGAACGACACTGAATAAGGCTACTTAGATTCTGCTGCATGCCAACCTCTGGCATGATACAAGAGGAACGTTAGCCTGAGGCTAGTGGTCAAAAAGGGTCGCCAATTCACTGAATTGACTGAAGGATGAGCTCCTTGCAAAGCATGGCCACTGCCAAGTTTCTTTTCTAGAAACTCACTTTTCATCACACAGGCAATTGTGCAATGAAGGGAACTTGTGCAACTACAGTGTTTCTCAGGGAGAATTGAGCCCCCACCTCTCTAAATCCCAATGAGGAATATGAAGTTTCCCGTCAAGACTTATTTTCAAAATGGCCAGCAGAGCATCGACCTTGCTGATTCTTTCTCTAATTTGTACATCCAAGGTCATTAAGAAGGGGGATACTTGAGTTGTTTCAACTTGCAACAATCTAGAGGTTTTACCAAAGAGCCCTTAAGAGCCCCTGATTCGGCATCCAGCTTTTCCCAACGATGCATTGCTCACAAAGGCCCAAACACACAGGCCGTGCCTCTAGGACGTTTCTCATCCGAGTGCAGACCCGCCAGTACTAAGAAACCTGGAATGCTACCTAGAGCTCAAGAACCACACTGAATAACGCTACATGGATTCTGCTGCATGCCAATGTGTGGCATGATACAAGAGGAACGTTAGCTTGAGGCTAGTGTTCAATGGGGTCGCCAATTCACTGAAAATGACTGAAGGTTGAGCAGCTACCAAAGTATGGCAACGTCCAAGTTTCTTTCCGAGAAATTCACTTCTCATCACAAAGGGAACTGTGCCATGAAGGGAACATGTGCAAGTACAGTATTTCTCACTGAGAAATGATTCCGCAACTCTCTAAATCCCAATGAGGAAAGTAAAGTATCCCTTTAAGCCTTATATTCAATATATATATTCCACAGAGAATTAACCCTGTTCTTTCTTTCTCTAGTTTGTAATTCCAAGGCGCTTTAGAAGGGAGATACTTGAGTTGTTTCAACTTACTACTTTCTAGAGTTTAAGAAAAGAAGCCCTTCACTTCCCATGACTCGGCATCTAGCTGTTCCCAATGGCGCATTGCTCACAACTCCCCGAACGCACAGGCCGTCCTTCCTGTACTTTTCTCATCCTAGTGCAGACCCGCAAGTACTAAGAGACGTGGAATGCTTCCTAGAGTTCAAGAACCACACTGAATAAGTCTACAAGGATTCTGCTGCATGCCAACATGTGGCATGATACAAGAGGAACGTTAGCTTGAGGCTAGTGTTCAATGGGGTCGCCCATTCACTGAAGATTACTGAAGGAGGAGCACCTACCAAAGAATGGCAACCACCATGTTTCTTTCCGAGAAATTCACTTGTCATCACAAAGGGAATTGTGCCATGAAGGGAACATGTGCAACTACAGTATTTCTCAGTGAGAATGGATCCCGCAACTCTCTAAATCCCAATGAGGAAAATAAAGTTCCCCTTTAAGCCTTATATTCAAAAGGGTCCACAGAGCATTGATCCTATTGCTTCTTTCTCTATTTTGTAGTTGAAGGTGTTTTAGAAGGGAGATACTTGAGTTGTTTCAACTTACTACTTTCTAGAGTTTAAGAAAATAAGCCCTTCACTTCCCATGACTCGGCATCTAGTTGGACCCAATGATGCATTGCTCACAACACCCCGAAGACAGACGCCGTCCTTCCTGTACTTTTCTCATCCTAGTGCAGACCCGCAAGTACTAAGAGACCTGGAATGCTTCCTAGAGCCCAGGATCCACAATGAATAAGGCTACATGGATTTTGCTGCATGACAACATGTGTCATGTTAGAAGAGGAACGTTAGCTTGAGGTTAGTGGTCAAATGGGGTCGCCAATTCACTGAAGATTACCGAAGGATGAGCACCTACCAAAGAAAGGCAACCTCCAAGTTTCTTTCCTAGAAACTCACTTGTCATCACAAAGGCAATTGTGCTATGAAGAGAACATGTGCAACTAAAGAATTTCTCAGAGAGAACTGAGCCCACAACTCTCTAAATCCCAATGAGGAAAGTCAAGTTTCCCTTCAAGCCTTATTTTCCAAAGGGCCCGCAGAGCACTGACCCTGCTGTTTCCTTCTCTATTTTGTACCTCCAACGTGCTTTAGACGGGAGATACTTGAGTTGTTTCAAGTTGCCACATTCTAGAAATTTAACAAAAGAAACCGTTCACCTGCATGCCTCGGCATCTAGCTGTTCCCAAGGCTGCACTTATCACAACTCCCCAAACACACAGGCCGTCCTTCTTGTACGTTTCACAGCCTAGTGCAGATCCGATAGTACTAAGAGACCTGGAATACTTCGTAGACCTCTAGAACGACACTGAATAAGGCTACTTAGATTCTGCTGCATGCCAACCTCTGGCATGATACAAGAGGAACGTTAGCCTGAGGCTAGTGGTCAAAAAGGGTCGCCAATTCACTGAATTGACTGAAGGATGAGCTCCTTGCAAAGCATGGCCACTGCCAAGTTTCTTTCCTAGAAACTCACTTTTCATCACACAGGCAATTGTGCAATGAAGGGAACTTGTGCAACTACAGTGTTTCTCAGGGAGAATTGAGCCCCCACCTCTCTAAATCCCAATGAGGAATATGAAGTTTCCCGTCAAGACTTATTTTCAAAATGGCCAGCAGAGCATCGACCTTGCTGATTCTTTCTCTAATTTGTACATCCAAGGTCATTTAGAAGGGGGATACTTGAGTTGTTTCAACTTGCAACAATCTAGAGGTTTTACCAAAGAGCCCTTAAGAGCCCCTGATTCGGCATCCAGCTTTTCCCAACGATGCATTGCTCACAAAGGCCCAAACACACAGGCCGTGCCTCTAGGACGTTTCTCATCCGAGTGCAGACCCGCCAGTACGAAGAAACCTGGAATGCTACCTAGAGCTCAAGAACCACACTGAATAACGCTACATGGATTCTGCTGCATGCCAATGTGTGGCATGATACAAGAGGAACGTTAGCTTGAGGCTAGTGTTCAATGGGGTCGCCAATTCACTGAAAATGACTGAAGGTTGAGCAGCTACCAAAGTATGGCAACGTCCAAGTTTCTTTCCGAGAAATTCACTTCTCATCACAAAGGG
Source organism: Eubalaena glacialis (assembly GCF_028564815.1). Taxonomy (NCBI): domain Eukaryota; kingdom Metazoa; phylum Chordata; class Mammalia; order Artiodactyla; family Balaenidae; genus Eubalaena; species Eubalaena glacialis. The sequence goes on along the minus strand of NC_083722.1, from coordinate 50,094,426 downwards.
AACTGTGCCATGAAGGGAACATGTGCAAGTACAGTATTTCTCACTGAGAAATGATTCCGCAACTCTCTAAATCCCAATGAGGAAAGTAAAGTATCCCTTTAAGCCTTATATTCAATATATATATTCCACAGAGAATTAACCCTGTTCTTTCTTTCTCTAGTTTGTAATTCCAAGGCGCTTTAGAAGGGAGATACTTGAGTTGTTTCAACTTACTACTTTCTAGAGTTTAAGAAAAGAAGCCCTTCACTTCCCATGACTCGGCATCTAGCTGTTCCCAATGGCGCATTGCTCACAACTCCCCGAACGCACAGGCCGTCCTTCCTGTACTTTTCTCATCCTAGTGCAGACCCGCAAGTACTAAGAGACGTGGAATGCTTCCTAGAGTTCAAGAACCACACTGAATAAGTCTACAAGGATTCTGCTGCATGCCAACATGTGGCATGATACAAGAGGAACGTTAGCTTGAGGCTAGTGTTCAATGGGGTCGCCCATTCACTGAAGATTACTGAAGGAGGAGCACCTACCAAAGAATGGCAACCACCAAGTTTCTATCCGAGAAATTCACTTGTCATCACAAAGGGAATTGTGCCATGAAGGGAACATGTGCAACTACAGTATTTCTCAGTGAGAATGGATCCCGCAACTCTCTAAATCCCAATGAGGAAAATAAAGTTCCCCTTTAAGCCTTATATTCAAAAGGGTCCACAGAGCATTGATCCTATTGCTTCTTTCTCTATTTTGTAGTTGAAGGTGTTTTAGAAGGGAGATACTTGAGTTGTTTCAACTTACTACTTTCTAGAGTTTAAGAAAAGAAGCCCTTCACTTCCCATGACTCGGCATCTAGTTGGACCCAATGATGCATTGCTCACAACACCCCGAAGACAGACGCCGTCCTTCCTGTACTTTTCTCATCCTAGTGCAGACCCGCAAGTACTAAGAGACCTGGAATGCTTCCTAGACCCCAGGATCCACAATGAATAAGGCTACATGGATTTTGCTGCATGACAACATGTGTCATGTTAGAAGAGGAACGTTAGCTTGAGGTTAGTGGTCAAATGGGGTCGCCAATTCACTGAAGATTACCGAAGGATGAGCACCTACCAAAGAATGGCAACCTCCAAGTTTCTTTCCTAGAAACTCACTTGTCATCACAAAGGCAATTGTGCTATGAAGAGAACATGTGCAACTAAAGAATTTCTCAGAGAGAACTGAGCCCACAACTCTCTAAATCCCAATGAGGAAAGTCATGTTTCCCTTCAAGCCTTATTTTCCAAAGGGTCCGTAGAGTACTGACCCTGCTGTTTCCTTCTCTATTTTGTACCTCCAACGTGCTTTAGACGGGAGATACTTGAGTTGTTTCAAGTTGCCACATTCTAGAAATTTAACAAAAGAAACCCTTCACCTCCATGCCTCGGCATCTAGCTGTTCCCAAGGCTGCACTTATCACAACTCCCCAAACACACAGGCCGTCCTTCTTGTACGTTTCACAGCCTAGTGCAGATCCGATAGTATTAAGAGACCTGGAATACTTCGTAGACCTCTAGAACGACACTGAATAAGGCTACTTAGATTCTGCTGCATGCCAACCTCTGGCATGATACAAGAGGAACGTTAGCCTGAGGCTAGTGGTCAAAAAGGGTCGCCAATTCACTGAATTGACTGAAGGATGAGCTCCTTGCAAAGCATGGCCACTGCCAAGTTTCTTTTCTAGAAACTCACTTTTCATCACACAGGCAATTGTGCAATGAAGGGAACTTGTGCAACTACAGTGTTTCTCAGGGAGAATTGAGCCCCCACCTCTCTAAATCCCAATGAGGAATATGAAGTTTCCCGTCAAGACTTATTTTCAAAATGGCCAGCAGAGCATCGACCTTGCTGATTCTTTCTCTAATTTGTACATCCAAGGTCATTAAGAAGGGGGATACTTGAGTTGTTTCAACTTGCAACAATCTAGAGGTTTTACCAAAGAGCCCTTAAGAGCCCCTGATTCGGCATCCAGCTTTTCCCAACGATGCATTGCTCACAAAGGCCCAAACACACAGGCCGTGCCTCTAGGACGTTTCTCATCCGAGTGCAGACCCGCCAGTACTAAGAAACCTGGAATGCTACCTAGAGCTCAAGAACCACACTGAATAACGCTACATGGATTCTGCTGCATGCCAATGTGTGGCATGATACAAGAGGAACGTTAGCTTGAGGCTAGTGTTCAATGGGGTCGCCAATTCACTGAAAATGACTGAAGGTTGAGCAGCTACCAAAGTATGGCAACGTCCAAGTTTCTTTCCGAGAAATTCACTTCTCATCACAAAGGGAACTGTGCCATGAAGGGAACATGTGCAAGTACAGTATTTCTCACTGAGAAATGATTCCGCAACTCTCTAAATCCCAATGAGGAAAGTAAAGTATCCCTTTAAGCCTTATATTCAATATATATATTCCACAGAGAATTAACCCTGTTCTTTCTTTCTCTAGTTTGTAATTCCAAGGCGCTTTAGAAGGGAGATACTTGAGTTGTTTCAACTTACTACTTTCTAGAGTTTAAGAAAAGAAGCCCTTCACTTCCCATGACTCGGCATCTAGCTGTTCCCAATGGCGCATTGCTCACAACTCCCCGAACGCACAGGCCGTCCTTCCTGTACTTTTCTCATCCTAGTGCAGACCCGCAAGTACTAAGAGACGTGGAATGCTTCCTAGAGTTCAAGAACCACACTGAATAAGTCTACAAGGATTCTGCTGCATGCCAACATGTGGCATGATACAAGAGGAACGTTAGCTTGAGGCTAGTGTTCAATGGGGTCGCCCATTCACTGAAGATTACTGAAGGAGGAGCACCTACCAAAGAATGGCAACCACCATGTTTCTTTCCGAGAAATTCACTTGTCATCACAAAGGGAATTGTGCCATGAAGGGAACATGTGCAACTACAGTATTTCTCAGTGAGAATGGATCCCGCAACTCTCTAAATCCCAATGAGGAAAATAAAGTTCCCCTTTAAGCCTTATATTCAAAAGGGTCCACAGAGCATTGATCCTATTGCTTCTTTCTCTATTTTGTAGTTGAAGGTGTTTTAGAAGGGAGATACTTGAGTTGTTTCAACTTACTACTTTCTAGAGTTTAAGAAAAGAAGCCCTTCACTTCCCATGACTCGGCATCTAGTTGGACCCAATGATGCATTGCTCACAACACCCCGAAGACAGACGCCGTCCTTCCTGTACTTTTCTCATCCTAGTGCAGACCCGCAAGTACTAAGAGACCTGGAATGCTTCCTAGAGCCCAGGATCCACAATGAATAAGGCTACATGGATTTTGCTGCATGACAACATGTGTCATGTTAGAAGAGGAACGTTAGCTTGAGGTTAGTGGTCAAATGGGGTCGCCAATTCACTGAAGATTACCGAAGGATGAGCACCTACCAAAGAAAGGCAACCTCCAAGTTTCTTTCCTAGAAACTCACTTGTCATCACAAAGGCAATTGTGCTATGAAGAGAACATGTGCAACTAAAGAATTTCTCAGAGAGAACTGAGCCCACAACTCTCTAAATCCCAATGAGGAAAGTCAAGTTTCCCTTCAAGCCTTATTTTCCAAAGGGCCCGCAGAGCACTGACCCTGCTGTTTCCTTCTCTATTTTGTACCTCCAACGTGCTTTAGACGGGAGATACTTGAGTTGTTTCAAGTTGCCACATTCTAGAAATTTAACAAAAGAAACCCTTCACCTGCATGCCTCGGCATCTAGCTGTTCCCAAGGCTGCACTTATCACAACTCCCCAAACACACAGGCCGTCCTTCTTGTACGTTTCACAGCCTAGTGCAGATCCGATAGTACTAAGAGACCTGGAATACTTCGTAGACCTCTAGAACGACACTGAATAAGGCTACTTAGATTCTGCTGCATGCCAACCTCTGGCATGATACAAGAGGAACGTTAGCCTGAGGCTAGTGGTCAAAAAGGGTCGCCAATTCACTGAATTGACTGAAGGATGAGCTCCTTGCAAAGCATGGCCACTGCCAAGTTTCTTTCCTAGAAACTCACTTTTCATCACACAGGCAATTGTGCAATGAAGGGAACTTGTGCAACTACAGTGTTTCTCAGGGAGAATTGAGCCCCCACCTCTCTAAATCCCAATGAGGAATATGAAGTTTCCCGTCAAGACTTATTTTCAAAATGGCCAGCAGAGCATCGACCTTGCTGATTCTTTCTCTAATTTGTACATCCAAGGTCATTTAGAAGGGGGATACTTGAGTTGTTTCAACTTGCAACAATCTAGAGGTTTTACCAAAGAGCCCTTAAGAGCCCCTGATTCGGCATCCAGCTTTTCCCAACGATGCATTGCTCACAAAGGCCCAAACACACAGGCCGTGCCTCTAGGACGTTTCTCATCCGAGTGCAGACCCGCCAGTACTAAGAAACCTGGAATGCTACCTAGAGCTCAAGAACCACACTGAATAACGCTACATGGATTCTGCTGCATGCCAATGTGTGGCATGATACAAGAGGAACGTTAGCTTGAGGCTAGTGTTCAATGGGGTCGCCAATTCACTGAAAATGACTGAAGGTTGAGCAGCTACCAAAGTATGGCAACGTCCAAGTTTCTTTCCGAGAAATTCACTTCTCATCACAAAGGGAACTGTGCCATGAAGGGAACATGTGCAAGTACAGTATTTCTCACTGAGAAATGATTCCGCAACTCTCTAAATCCCAATGAGGAAAGTAAAGTATCCCTTTAAGCCTTATATTCAATATATATATTCCACAGAGAATTAACCCTGTTCTTTCTTTCTCTAGTTTGTAATTCCAAGGCGCTTTAGAAGGGAGATACTTGAGTTGTTTCAACTTACTACTTTCTAGAGTTAAAGAAAAGAAGCCCTTCACTTCCCATGACTCGGCATCTAGCTGTTCCCAATGGCGCATTGCTCACAACTCCCCGAACGCACAGGCCGTCCTTCCTGTACTTTTCTCATCCTAGTGCAGACCCGCAAGTACTAAGAGACGTGGAATGCTTCCTAGAGTTCAAGAACCACACTGAATAAGTCTACAAGGATTCTGCTGCATGCCAACATGTGGCATGATACAAGAGGAACGTTAGCTTGAGGCTAGTGTTCAATGGGGTCGCCCATTCACTGAAGATTACTGAAGGAGGAGCACCTACCAAAGAATGGCAACCACCAAGTTTCTATCCGAGAAATTCACTTGTCATCACAAAGGGAATTGTGCCATGAAGGGAACATGTGCAACTACAGTATTTCTCAGTGAGAATGGATCCCGCAACTCTCTAAATCCCAATGAGGAAAATAAAGTTCCCCTTTAAGCCTTATATTCAAAAGGGTCCACAGAGCATTGATCCTATTGCTTCTTTCTCTATTTTGTAGTTGAAGGTGTTTTAGAAGGGAGATACTTGAGTTGTTTCAACTTACTACTTTCTAGAGTTTAAGAAAAGAAGCCCTTCACTTCCCATGACTCGGCATCTAGTTGGACCCAATGATGCATTGCTCACAACACCCCGAAGACAGACGCCGTCCTTCCTGTACTTTTCTCATCCTAGTGCAGACCCGCAAGTACTAAGAGACCTGGAATGCTTCCTAGACCCCAGGATCCACAATGAATAAGGCTACATGGATTTTGCTGCATGACAACATGTGTCATGTTAGAAGAGGAACGTTAGCTTGAGGTTAGTGGTCAAATGGGGTCGCCAATTCACTGAAGATTACCGAAGGATGAGCACCTACCAAAGAATGGCAACCTCCAAGTTTCTTTCCTAGAAACTCACTTGTCATCACAAAGGCAATTGTGCTATGAAGAGAACATGTGCAACTAAAGAATTTCTCAGAGAGAACTGAGCCCACAACTCTCTAAATCCCAATGAGGAAAGTCATGTTTCCCTTCAAGCCTTATTTTCCAAAGGGTCCGTAGAGTACTGACCCTGCTGTTTCCTTCTCTATTTTGTACATCCAACGTGCTTAAGACGGGAGATACTTCAGTTGTTTCAAGTTGCCACATTCTAGAAATTTAACAAAAGAAACCCTTCACCTGCATGCCTCGGCATCTAGCTGTTCCCAAGGCTGCACTTATCACAACTCCCCAAACACACAGGCCGTCCTTCTTGTACGTTTCACAGCCTAGTGCAGATCCGATAGTATTAAGAGACCTGGAATACTTCGTAGACCTCTAGAACGACACTGAATAAGGCTACTTAGATTCTGCTGCATGCCAACCTCTGGCATGATACAAGAGGAACGTTAGCCTGAGGCTAGTGGTCAAAAAGGGTCGCCAATTCACTGAATTGACTGAAGGATGAGCTCCTTGCAAAGCATGGCCACTGCCAAGTTTCTTTCCTAGAAACTCACTTTTCATCACACAGGCAATTGTGCAATGAAGGGAACTTGTGCAACTACAGTGTTTCTCAGGGAGAATTGAGCCCCCACCTCTCTAAATCCCAATGAGGAATATGAAGTTTCCCGTCAAGACTTATTTTCAAAATGGCCAGCAGAGCATCGACCTTGCTGATTCTTTCTCTAATTTGTACATCCAAGGTCATTAAGAAGGGGGATACTTGAGTTGTTTCAACTTGCAACAATCTAGAGGTTTTACCAAAGAGCCCTTAAGAGCCCCTGATTCGGCATCCAGCTTTTCCCAACGATGCATTGCTCACAAAGGCCCAAACACACAGGCCGTGCCTCTAGGACGTTTCTCATCCGAGTGCAGACCCGCCAGTACTAAGAAACCTGGAATGCTACCTAGAGCTCAAGAACCACACTGAATAACGCTACATGGATTCTGCTGCATGCCAATGTGTGGCATGATACAAGAGGAACGTTAGCTTGAGGCTAGTGTTCAATGGGGTCGCCAATTCACTGAAAATGACTGAAGGTTGAGCAGCTACCAAAGTATGGCAACGTCCAAGTTTCTTTCCGAGAAATTCACTTCTCATCACAAAGGGAACTGTGCCATGAAGGGAACATGTGCAACTACAGTATTTCTCACTGAGAAATGATTCCGCAACTCTCTAAATCCCAATTAGGAAAGTAAAGTATCCCTTTAAGCCTTATATTCAATATATATATTCCACAGAGAATTAACCCTGTTCTTTCTTTCTCTAGTTTGTAATTCCAAGGCGCTTTAGAAGGGAGATACTTGAGTTGTTTCAACTTACTACTTTCTAGAGTTTAAGAAAAGAAGCCCTTCACTTCCCATGACTCGGCATCTAGCTGTTCCCAATGGCGCATTGCTCACAACTCCCCGAACGCACAGGCCGTCCTTCCTGTACTTTTCTCATCCTAGTGCAGACCCGCAAGTACTAAGAGACGTGGAATGCTTCCTAGAGTTCAAGAACCACACTGAATAAGTCTACAAGGATTCTGCTGCATGCCAACATGTGGCATGATACAAGAGGAACGTTAGCTTGAGGCTAGTGTTCAATGGGGTCGCCCATTCACTGAAGATTACTGAAGGAGGAGCACCTACCAAAGAATGGCAACCACCATGTTTCTTTCCGAGAAATTCACTTGTCATCACAAAGGGAATTGTGCCATGAAGGGAACATGTGCAACTACAGTATTTCTCAGTGAGAATGGATCCCGCAACTCTCTAAATCCCAATGAGGAAAATAAAGTTCCCCTTTAAGCCTTATATTCAAAAGGGTCCACAGAGCATTGATCCTATTGCTTCTTTCTCTATTTTGTAGTTGAAGGTGTTTTAGAAGGGAGATACTTGAGTTGTTTCAACTTACTACTTTCTAGAGTTTAAGAAAAGAAGCCCTTCACTTCCCATGACTCGGCATCTAGTTGGACCCAATGATGCATTGCTCACAACACCCCGAAGACAGACGCCGTCCTTCCTGTACTTTTCTCATCCTAGTGCAGACCCGCAAGTACTAAGAGACCTGGAATGCTTCCTAGAGCCCAGGATCCACAATGAATAAGGCTACATGGATTTTGCTGCATGACAACATGTGTCATGTTAGAAGAGGAACGTTAGCTTCAGGTTAGTGGTCAAGTGGGGTCGCCAATTCACTGAAGATTACCGAAGGATGAGCACCTACCAAAGAAAGGCAACCTCCAAGTTTCTTTCCTAGAAACTCACTTGTCATCACAAAGGCAATTGTGCTATGAAGAGAACATGTGCAACTAAAGAATTTCTCAGAGAGAACTGAGCCCACAACTCTCTAAATCCCAATGAGGAAAGTCAAGTTTCCCTTCAAGCCTTATTTTCCAAAGGGCCCGCAGAGTACTGACCCTGCTGTTTCCTTCTCTATTTTGTACCTCCAACGTGCTTAAGACGGGAGATACTTGAGTTGTTTCAAGTTGCCACATTCTAGAAATTTAACAAAAGAAACCCTTCACCTCCATGCCTCGGCATCTAGCTGTTCCCAAGGCTGCACTTATCACAACTCCCCAAACACACAGGCCGTACTTCTTGTACGTTTCACAGCCTAGTGCAGATCCGATAGTACTAAGAGACCTGGAATGCTTCGTAGAGCTCAAGAACCACACTGAATAAGGCTACTTAGATTCTGCTGCATGCCAACCTCTGGCATGATACAAGAGGAACGTTAGCCTGAGGCTAGTGGTCAAAAAGGGTCGCCAATTCACTGAATTGACTGAAGGATGAGCTCCTTGCAAAGCATGGCCACTGCCAAGTTTCTTTCCTAGAAACTCACTTTTCATCACACAGGCAATTGTGCAATGAAGGGAACTTGTGCAACTACAGTGTTTCTCAGGGAGAATTGAGCCCCCACCTCTCTAAATCCCAATGAGGAATATGAAGTTTCCCGTCAAGACTTATTTTCAAAATGGCCAGCAGAGCATCGACCTTGCTGATTCTTTCTCTAATTTGTACATCCAAGGTCATTTAGAAGGGGGATACTTGAGTTGTTTCAACTTGCAACAATCTAGAGGTTTTACCAAAGAGCCCTTAAGAGCCCCTGATTCGGCATCCAGCTTTTCCCAACGATGCATTGCTCACAAAGGCCCAAACACACAGGCCGTGCCTCTAGGACGTTTCTCATCCGAGTGCAGACCCGCCAGTACTAAGAAACCTGGAATGCTACCTAGAGCTCAAGAACCACACTGAATAACGCTACATGGATTCTGCTGCATGCCAATGTGTGGCATGATACAAGAGGAACGTTAGCTTGAGGCTAGTGTTCAATGGGGTCGCCAATTCACTGAAAATGACTGAAGGTTGAGCAGCTACCAAAGTATGGCAACGTCCAAGTTTCTTTCCGAGAAATTCACTTCTCATCACAAAGGGAACTGTGCCATGAAGGGAACATGTGCAAGTACAGTATTTCTCACTGAGAAATGATTCCGCAACTCTCTAAATCCCAATGAGGAAAGTAAAGTATCCCTTTAAGCCTTATATTCAATATATATATTCCACAGAGAATTAACCCTGTTCTTTCTTTCTCTAGTTTGTAATTCCAAGGCGCTTTAGAAGGGAGATACTTGAGTTGTTTCAACTTACTACTTTCTAGAGTTTAAGAAAAGAAGCCCTTCACTTCCCATGACTCGGCATCTAGCTGTTCCCAATGGCGCATTGCTCACAACTCCCCGAACGCACAGGCCGTCCTTCCTGTACTTTTCTCATCCTAGTGCAGACCCGCAAGTACTAAGAGACGTGGAATGCTTCCTAGAGTTCAAGAACCACACTGAATAAGTCTACAAGGATTCTGCTGCATGCCAACATGTGGCATGATACAAGAGGAACGTTAGCTTGAGGCTAGTGTTCAATGGGGTCGCCCATTCACTGAAGATTACTGAAGGAGGAGCACCTACCAAAGAATGGCAACCACCATGTTTCTTTCCGAGAAATTCACTTGTCATCACAAAGGGAATTGTGCCATGAAGGGAACATGTGCAACTACAGTATTTCTCAGTGAGAATGGATCCCGCAACTCTCTAAATCCCAATGAGGAAAATAAAGTTCCCCTTTAAGCCTTATATTCAAAAGGGTCCACAGAGCATTGATCCTATTGCTTCTTTCTCTATTTTGTAGTTGAAGGTGTTTTAGAAGGGAGATACTTGAGTTGTTTCAACTTACTACTTTCTAGAGTTTAAGAAAAGAAGCCCTTCACTTCCCATGACTCGGCATCTAGTTGGACCCAATGATGCATTGCTCACAACACCCCGAAGACAGACGCCGTCCTTCCTGTACTTTTCTCATCCTAGTGCAGACCCGCAAGTACTAAGAGACCTGGAATGCTTCCTAGAGCCCAGGATCCACAATGAATAAGGCTACATGGATTTTGCTGCATGACAACATGTGTCATGTTAGAAGAGGAACGTTAGCTTGAGGTTAGTGGTCAAATGGGGTCGCCAATTCACTGAAGATTACCGAAGGATGAGCACCTACCAAAGAAAGGCAACCTCCAAGTTTCTTTCCTAGAAACTCACTTGTCATCACAAAGGCAATTGTGCTATGAAGAGAATATGTGCAACTAAAGAATTTCTCAGAGAGAACTGAGCCCACAACTCTCTAAATCCCAATGAGGAAAGTCAAGTTTCCCTTCAAGCCTTATTTTCCAAAGGGCCCGCAGAGCACTGACACTGCTGTTTCCTTCTCTATTTTGTACCTCCAACGTGCTTTACAAGGGAGATACTTGAGTTGTTTCAAGTTGCCACATTCTAGAAATTTAACAAAAGAAACCGTTCACCTCCATGCCTCGGCATCTAGCTGTTCCCAAGGCTGCACTTATCACAACTCCCCAAACACACAGGCCGTCCTTCTTGTACGTTTCACAGCCTAGTGCAGATCCGATAGTACTAAGATACCTGGAATGCTTCGTAGAGCTCAAGAACCACACTGAATAAGGCTACTTAGATTCTGCTGCATGCCAACCTCTGGCATGATACAAGAGGAACGTTAGCCTGAGGCTAGTGGTCAAAAAGGGTCGCCAATTCACTGAATTGACTGAAGGATGAGCTCCTTGCAAAGCATGGCCACTGCCAAGTTTCTTTCCTAGAAACTCACTTTTCATCACACAGGCAATTGTGCAATGAAGGGAACTTGTGCAACTACAGTGTTTCTCAGGGAGAATTGAGCCCCCACCTCTCTAAATCCCAATGAGGAATATGAAGTTTCCCGTCAAGACTTATTTTCAAAATGGCCAGCAGAGCATCGACCTTGCTGATTCTTTCTCTAATTTGTACATCCAAGGTCATTTAGAAGGGGGATACTTGAGTTGTTTCAACTTGCAACAATCTAGAGGTTTTACCAAAGAGCCCTTAAGAGCCCCTGATTCGGCATCCAGCTTTTCCCAACGATGCATTGCTCACAAAGGCCCAAACACACAGGCCGTGCCTCTAGGACGTTTCTCATCCGAGTGCAGACCCGCCAGTACGAAGAAACCTGGAATGCTACCTAGAGCTCAAGAACCACACTGAATAACGCTACATGGATTCTGCTGCATGCCAATCTGTGGCATGATACAAGAGGAACGTTAGCTTGAGGCTAGTGTTCAATGGGGTCGCCAATTCACTGAAAATGACTGAAGGTTGAGCAGCTACCAAAGTATGGCAACGTCCAAGTTTCTTTCCGAGAAATTCACTTGTCATCACAAAGGGAACTGTGCCATGAAGGGAACATGTGCAACTACAGTATTTCTCACTGAGAATTAATTCCGCAACTCTCTAAATCCCAATGAGGAAAGTAAAGTATCCCTTTAAGCCTTATATTCAATATATATATTCCACAGAGAATTAACCCTGTTCTTTCCTTCTCTAGTTTGTAATTCCAAGGCGCTTTAGAAGGGAGATACTTGAGTTGTTTCAACTTACTACTTTCTAGAGTTTAAGAAAAGAAGCCCTTCACTTCCCATGACTCGGCATCTAGCTGTTCCCAATGGCGCATTGCTCACAACTCCCCGAACGCACAGGCCGTCCTTCCTGTACTTTTCTCATCCTAGTGCAGACCCGCAAGTACTAAGAGACCTGGAATGCTTCCTAGAGTTCAAGAACCACACTGAATAAGTCTACAAGGATTCTGCTGCATGCCAACATGTGGCATGATACAAGAGGAACGTTAGCTTGAGGCTAGTGTTCAATGGGGTCGCCAATTCACTGAAGATTACTGAAGGAGGAGCACCTACCAAAGAATGGCAACCACCAAGTTTCTTTCCCAGAAATTCACTTGTCATCACAAAGGGAATTGTGCCATGAAGGGAACATGTGCAACTACAGTATTTCTCAGTGAGAATGGATCCCGCAACTCTCTAAATCCCAATGAGGAAAATAAAGTTCCCCTTTAAGCCTTATATTCAAAAGGGTCCACAGAGCATTGATCCTATTGCTTCTTTCTCTATTTTGTAGTTGAAGGTGTTTTAGAAGGGAGATACTTGAGTTGTTTCAACTTACTACTTTCTAGAGTTTACGAAAAGAAGCCCTTCACTTCCCATGACTCGGCATCTAGTTGTACCCAATGATGCATTGCTCACAACACCCCGAAGACAGACGCCGTCCTTCCTGTACTTTTCTCATCCTAGTGCAGACCCGCAAGTACTAAGAGACCTGGAATGCTTCCTAGAGCCCAGGAACCACAATGAATAAGGCTACATGGATTTTGCTGCATGACAACATGTGTCATGTTAGAAGAGGAACGTTAGCTTCAGGTTAGTGGTCAAATGGGGTCGCCAATTCACTGAAGATTACCGAAGGATGAGCACCTACCAAAGAATGGCAACCTCCAAGTTTCTTTCCTAGAAACTCACTTGTCATCACAAAGGCAATTGTGCTATGAAGAGAACATGTGCAACTAAAGAATTTCTCAGAGAGAACTGAGCCCACAACTCTCTAAATCCCAATGAGGAAAGTCAAGTTTCCCTTCAAGCCTTATTTTCCAAAGGGCCCGCAGAGTACTGACCCTGCTGTTTCCTTCTCTATTTTGTACCTCCAACGTGCTTAAGACGGGAGATACTTGAGTTGTTTCAAGTTGCCACATTCTAGAAATTTAACAAAAGAAACCCTTCACCTCCATGCCTCGGCATCTAGCTGTTCCCAAGGCTGCACTTATCACAACTCCCCAAACACACAGGCCGTCCTTCTTGTACGTTTCACAGCCTAGTGCAGATCCGATAGTACTAAGAGACCTGGAATGCTTCGTAGAGCTCAAGAACCACACTGAATAAGGCTACTTAGATTCTGCTGCATGCCAACCTCTGGCATGATACAAGAGGAACGTTAGCCTGAGGCTAGTGGTCAAAAAGGGTCGCCAATTCACTGAATTGACTGAAGGATGAGCTCCTTGCAAAGCATGGCCACTGCCAAGTTTCTTTCCTAGAAACTCACTTTTCATCACACAGGCAATTGTGCAATGAAGGGAACTTGTGCAACTACAGTGTTTCTCAGGGAGAATTGAGCCCCCACCTCTCTAAATCCCAATGAGGAATATGAAGTTTCCCGTCAAGACTTATTTTCAAAATGGCCAGCAGAGCATCGACCTTGCTGATTCTTTCTCTAATTTGTACATCCAAGGTCATTTAGAAGGGGGATACTTGAGTTGTTTCAACTTGCAACAATCTAGAGGTTTTACCAAAGAGCCCTTAAGAGCCCCTGATTCGGCATCCAGCTTTTCCCAACGATGCATTGCTCACAAAGGCCCAAACACACAGGCCGTGCCTCTAGGACGTTTCTCATCCGAGTGCAGACCCGCCAGTACTAAGAAACCTGGAATGCTACCTAGAGCTCAAGAACCACACTGAATAACGCTACATGGATTCTGCTGCATGCCAATCTGTGGCATGATACAAGAGGAACGTTAGCTTGAGGCTAGTGTTCAATGGGGTCGCCAATTCACTGAAAATGACTGAAGGTTGAGCAGCTACCAAAGTATGGCAACGTCCAAGTTTCTTTCCGAGAAATTCACTTCTCATCACAAAGGGAACTGTGCCATGAAGGGAACATGTGCAACTACAGTATTTCTCACTGAGAATTGATTCCGCAACTCTCTAAATCCCAATGAGGAAAGTAAAGTATCCCTTTAAGCCTTATATTCAATATATATATTCCACAGAGAATTAACCCTGTTCTTTCCTTCTCTAGTTTGTAATTCCAAGGTGCTTTAGAAGGGAGATACTTGACTTGTTTCAACTTACTACTTTCTAGAGTTTAAGAAAAGAAGCCCTTCACTTCCCATGACTCGGCATCTAGCTGTTCCCAATGGCGCATTGCTCACAACTCCCCGAAGGCACAGGCCGTCCTTCCTGTACTTTTCTCATCCTAGTGCAGACCCGCAAGTACTAAGAGACCTGGAATGCTTCCTAGAGTTCAAGAACCACACTGAATAAGTCTACAAGGATTCTGCTGCATGCCAACATGTGGCATGATACAAGAGGAACGTTAGCTTGAGGCTAGTGTTCAATGGGGTCGCCAATTCACTGAAGATTACTGAAGGAGGAGCACCTACCAAAGAATGGCAACCACCAAGTTTCTTTCCCAGAAATTCACTTGTCATCACAAAGGGAATTGTGCCATGAAGGGAACATGTGCAACTACAGTATTTCTCAGTGAGAATGGATCCCGCAACTCTCTAAATCCCAATGAGGAAAATAAAGTTCCCCTTTAAGCCTTATATTCAAAAGGGTCCACAGAGCATTGATCCTATTGCTTCTTTCTCTATTTTGTAGTTGAAGGTGTTATAGAAGGGAGATACTTGAGTTGTTTCAACTTACTACTTTCTAGAGTTTACGAAAAGAAGCCCTTCACTTCCCATGACTCGGCATCTAGTTGTACCCAATGATGCATTGCTCACAACACCCCGAAGACAGACGCCGTCCTTCCTGTACTTTTCTCATCCTAGTGCAGACCCGCAAGTACTAAGAGACCTGGAATGCTTCCTAGAGCCCAGGAACCACAATGAATAAGGCTACATGGATTTTGCTGCATGACAACATGTGTCATGTTAGAAGAGGAACGTTAGCTTCAGGTTAGTGGTCAAATGGGGTCGCCAATTCACTGAAGATTACCGAAGGATGAGCACCTACCAAAGAATGGCAACCTCCAAGTTTCTTTCCTAGAAACTCACTTGTCATCACAAAGGCAATTGTGCTATGAAGAGAACATGTGCAACTAAAGAATTTCTCAGAGAGAACTGAGCCCACAACTCTCTAAATCCCAATGAGGAAAGTCAAGTTTCCCTTCAAGCCTTATTTTCCAAAGGGCCCGCAGAGTACTGACCCTGCTGTTTCCTTCTCTATTTTGTACCTCCAACGTGCTTAAGACGGGAGATACTTGAGTTGTTTCAAGTTGCCACATTCTAGAAATTTAACAAAAGAAACCGTTCACCTGCATGCCTCGGCATCTAGCTGTTCCCAAGGCTGCACTTATCACAACTCCCCAAACACACAGGCCGTCCTTCTTGTACGTTTCACAGCCTAGTGCAGATCCGATAGTACTAAGAGACCTGGAATGCTTCGTAGAGCTCAAGAACCACACTGAATAAGGCTACTTAGATTCTGCTGCATGCCAACCTCTGGCATGATACAAGAGGAACGTTAGCCTGAGGCTAGTGGTCAAAAAGGGTCGCCAATTCACTGAATTGACTGAAGGATGAGCTCCTTGCAAAGCATGGCCACTGCCAAGTTTCTTTCCTAGAAACTCACTTTTCATCACACAGGCAATTGTGCAATGAAGGGAACTTGTGCAACTACAGTGTTTCTCAGGGAGAATTGAGCCCCCACCTCTCTAAATCCCAATGAGGAATATGAAGTTTCCCGTCAAGACTTATTTTCAAAATGGCCAGCAGAGCATCGACCTTGCTGATTCTTTCTCTAATTTGTACATCCAAGGTCATTTAGAAGGGGGATACTTGAGTTGTTTCAACTTGCAACAATCTAGAGGTTTTACCAAAGAGCCCTTAAGAGCCCCTGATTCGGCATCCAGCTTTTCCCAACGATGCATTGCTCACAAAGGCCCAAACACACAGGCCGTGCCTCTAGGACGTTTCTCATCCGAGTGCAGACCCGCCAGTACTAAGAAACCTGGAATGCTACCTAGAGCTCAAGAACCACACTGAATAACGCTACATGGATTCTGCTGCATGCCAATCTGTGGCATGATACAAGAGGAACGTTAGCTTGAGGCTAGTGTTCAATGGGGTCGCCAATTCACTGAAAATGACTGAAGGTTGAGCAGCTACCAAAGTATGGCAACGTCCAAGTTTCTTTCCGAGAAATTCACTTCTCATCACAAAGGGAACTGTGCCATGAAGGGAACATGTGCAACTACAGTATTTCTCACTGAGAATTGATTCCGCAACTCTCTAAATCCCAATGAGGAAAGTAAAGTATCCCTTTAAGCCTTATATTCAATATATATATTCCACAGAGAATTAACCCTGTTCTTTCCTTCTCTAGTTTGTAATTCCAAGGCGCTTTAGAAGGGAGATACTTGACTTGTTTCAACTTACTACTTTCTAGAGTTTAAGAAAAGAAGCCCTTCACTTCCCATGACTCGGCATCTAGCTGTTCCCAATGGCGCATTGCTCACAACTCCCCGAACGCACAGGTCATCCTTCCTGTACTTTTCTCATCCTAGTGCAGACCCGCAAGTACTAAGAGACCTGGAATGCTTCCTAGAGTTCAAGAACCACACTGAATAAGTCTACAAGGATTCTGCTGCATGCCAACATGTGGCATGATACAAGAGGAACGTTAGCTTGAGGCTAGTGTTCAATGGGGTCGCCAATTCACTGAAGATTACTGAAGGAGGAGCACCTACCAAAGAATGGCAACCACCAAGTTTCTTTCCGAGAAATTCACTTGTCATCACAAAGGGAATTGTGCCATGAAGGGAACATGTGCAACTACAGTATTTCTCAGTGAGAATGGATCCCACAACTCTCTAAATCCCAATGAGGAAAACAAAGTTCCCCTTTAAGCCTTGTATTCAAAACGGTCCACAGAGCATTGATCCTGTTGTTTCTTTCTCTATTTTGTAGTTGAAGGTGTTTTAGAAGGGAGATACTTGAGTTGTTTCAACTTACTACTTTCTAGAGTTTAAGAAAAGAAGCCCTTCACTTCCCATGACTCGGCATCTAGTTGTACCCAATGATGCATTGCTCACAACACCCCGAAGACAGACGCCGTCCTTCCTGTACTTTTCTCCTCCTAGTGCAGACCCGCAAGTACTAAGAGACCTGGAATGCTTCCTAGAGCCCAGGAACCACAATGAATAAGGCTACATGGATTTTGCTGCATGACAACATGTGTCACGTTAGAAGAGGAACGTTAGCTTCAGGTTAGTGGTCAAGTGGGGTCGCCAATTCACTGAAGATTACCGAAGGATGAGCACCTACCAAAGAATGGCAACCTCCAAGTTTCTTTCCTAGAAACTCACTTGTCATCACAAAGGCAATTGTGCTATGAAGAGAACATGTGCAACTAAAGAATTTCTCAGAGAGAACTGAGCCCACAACTCTCTAAATCCCAATGAGGAAAGTCAAGTTTCCCTTCAAGCCTTATTTTCCAAAGGGCCCGCAGAGCACTGACCCTGCTGTTTCCTTCTCTATTTTGTACCTCCAACGTGCTTAAGACGGGAGATACTTGAGTTGTTTCAAGTTGCCACATTCTAGAAATTTAACAAAAGAAACCCTTCACCTCCATGCCTCGGCATCTAGCTGTTCCCAAGGCTGCACTTATCACAACTCCCCAAACACACAGGCCGTCCTTCTTGTACGTTTCACAGCCTAGTGCAGATCCGATAGTACTAAGAGACCTGGAATGCTTCGTAGAGCTCAAGAACCACACTGAATAAGGCTACTTAGATTCTGCTGCATGCCAACCTCTGGCATGATACAAGAGGAACGTTAGCCTGAGGCTAGTGGTCAAAAAGGGTCGCCAATTCACTGAATTGACTGAAGGATGAGCTCCTTGCAAAGCATGGCCACTGCCAAGTTTCTTTCCTAGAAACTCACTTTTCATCACACAGGCAATTGTGCAATGAAGGGAACTTGTGCAACTACAGTGTTTCTCAGGGAGAATTGAGCCCCCACCTCTCTAAATCCCAATGAGGAATATGAAGTTTCCCGTCAAGACTTATTTTCAAAATGGCCAGCAGAGCATCGACCTTGCTGATTCTTTCTCTAATTTGTACATCCAAGGTCATTTAGAAGGGGGATACTTGAGTTGTTTCAACTTGCAACAATCTAGAGGTTTTACCAAAGAGCCCTTAAGAGCCCCTGATTCGGCATCCAACTTTTCCCAACGATGCATTGCTCACAAAGGCCCAAACACACAGGCCGTGCCTCTAGGACGTTTCTCATCCGAGTGCAGACCCGCCAGTACTAAGAAACCTGGAATGCTACCTAGAGCTCAAGAACCACACTGAATAACGCTACATGGATTCTGCTGCATGCCAATCTGTGGCATGATACAAGAGGAACGTTAGCTTGAGGCTAGTGTTCAATGGGGTCGCCAATTCACTGAAAATGACTGAAGGTTGAGCAGCTACCAAAGTATGGCAACGTCCAAGTTTCTTTCCGAGAAATTCACTTCTCATCACAAAGGGAACTGTGCCATGAAGGGAACATGTGCAACTACAGTATTTCTCACTGAGAATTGATTCCGCAACTCTCTAAATCCCAATGAGGAAAGTAAAGTATCCCTTTAAGCCTTATATTCAATATATATATTCCACAGAGAATTAACCCTGTTCTTTCTTTCTCTAGTTTGTAATTCCAAGGCGCTTTAGAAGGGAGATACTTGACTTGTTTCAACTTACTACTTTCTAGAGTTTAAGAAAAGAAGCCCTTCACTTCCCATGACTCGGCATCTAGCTGTTCCCAATGGCGCATTGCTCACAACTCCCCGAAGGCACAGGCCGTCCTTCCTGTACTTTTCTCATCCTAGTGCAGACCCGCAAGTACTAAGAGACCTGGAATGCTTCCTAGAGTTCAAGAACCACACTGAATAAGTCTACAAGGATTCTGCTGCATGCCAACATGTGGCATGATACAAGAGGAAAGTTAGCTTGAGGCTAGTGTTCAATGGGGTCGCCAATTCACCGAAGATTACTGAAAGAGGATCACCTACCAAAGAATGGCAACGTCCAAGTTTCTTTCCGAGAAATTCACTTGTCATCACAAAGGGAATTGTGCCATGAAGGGAACATGTGCAACTACAGTATTTCTCAGTGAGAATGGATCCCACAACTCTCTAAATCCCAATGAGGAAAATAAAGTTCCCCTTTAAGCCTTATATTCAAAAGGGTCCACAGAGCATTGATCCTATGGCTTCTTTCTCTATTTTGTAGTTGAAGGTGTTTTAGAAGGGAGATACTTGAGTTGTTTCAACTTACTACTTTCTAGAGTTTACGAAAAGAAGCCCTTCACTTCCCATGACTCGGCATCTAGTTGTACCCAATGATGCATTGCTCACAACACCCCGAAGACAGACGCCGTCCTTCCTGTACTTTTCTCATCCTAGTGCAGACCCGCAGGTACTAAGAGACCTGGAATGCTTCGTAGAGCTCAAGAACCACACTGAATAAGGCTACTTAGATTCTGCTGCATGCCAACCTCTGGCATGATACAAGAGGAACGTTAGCCTGAGGCTAGTGGTCAAGAAGGGTCGCCAATTCACTGAATTGACTGAAGGATGAGCTCCTTCCAAAGCATGGCCACCTCCAAGTTTCTTTCCTAGTAACTCACTTTTCATCACACAGGCAATTGTGCAATGAAGGGAACTTGTGCAACTACAGTGTTTCTCAGGGAGAATTGAGCCCCCACCTCTCTAAATCCCAATGAGGAATATGAAGTTTCCCGTCAAGACTTATTTTCAAAATGGCCAGCAGAGCATCGACCTTGCTGATTCTTTCTCTAATTTGTACATCCAAGGTCATTTAGAAGGGGGATACTTGAGTTGTTTCAACTTGCAACAATCTAGAGGTTTTACCAAAGAGCCCTTAAGAGCCCCTGATTCGGCATCCAGCTTTTCCCAACGATGCATTGCTCACAAAGGCCCAAACACACAGGCCGTGCCTCTAGGACGTTTCTCATCCGAGTGCAGACCCGCCAGTACTAAGAAACCTGGAATGCTACCTAGAGCTCAAGAACCACACTGAATAACGCTACATGGATTCTGCTGCATGCCAATCTGTGGCATGATACAAGAGGAACGTTAGCTTGAGGCTAGTGTTCAATGGGGTCGCCAATTCACTGAAAATGACTGAAGGTTGAGCAGCTACCAAAGTATGGCAACGTCCAAGTTTCTTTCCGAGAAATTCACTTCTCATCACAAAGGGAACTGTGCCATGAAGGGAACATGTGCAACTACAGTATTTCTCACTGAGAATTGATTCCGCAACTCTCTAAATCCCAATGAGGAAAGTAAAGTATCCCTTTAAGCCTTATATTCAATATATATATTCCACAGAGAATTAACCCTGTTCTTTCCTTCTCTAGTTTGTAATTCCAAGGCGCTTTAGAAGGGAGATACTTGAGTTGTTTCAACTTACTACTTTCTAGAGTTTAAGAAAAGAAGCCCTTCACTTCCCATGACTCGGCATCTAGCTGTTCCCAATGGCGCATTGCTCACAACTCCCCGAAGGCACAGGCCGTCCTTCCTGTACTTTTCTCATCCTAGTGCAGACCCGCAAGTACTAAGAGACCTGGAATGCTTCCTAGAGTTCAAGAACCACACTGAATAAGTCTACAAGGATTCTGCTGCATGCCAACATGTGGCATGATACAAGAGGAACGTTAGCTTGAGGCTAGTGTTCAATGGGGTCGCCAATTCACTGAAGATTACTGAAGGAGGAGCACCTACCAAAGAATGGCAACCACCAAGTTTCTTTCCCAGAAATTCACTTGTCATCACAAAGGGAATTGTGCCATGAAGGGAACATGTGCAACTACAGTATTTCTCAGTGAGAATGGATCCCGCAACTCTCTAAATCCCAATGAGGAAAATAAAGTTCCCCTTTAAGCCTTATATTCAAAAGGGTCCACAGAGCATTGATCCTATTGCTTCTTTCTCTATTTTGTAGTTGAAGGTGTTATAGAAGGGAGATACTTGAGTTGTTTCAACTTACTACTTTCTAGAGTTTACGAAAAGAAGCCCTTCACTTCCCATGACTCGGCATCTAGTTGTACCCAATGATGCATTGCTCACAACACCCCGAAGACAGACGCCGTCCTTCCTGTACTTTTCTCATCCTAGTGCAGACCCGCAAGTACTAAGAGACCTGGAATGCTTCCTAGAGCCCAGGAACCACAATGAATAAGGCTACATGGATTTTGCTGCATGACAACATGTGTCATGTTAGAAGAGGAACGTTAGCTTCAGGTTAGTGGTCAAATGGGGTCGCCAATTCACTGAAGATTACCGAAGGATGAGCACCTACCAAAGAATGGCAACCTCCAAGTTTCTTTCCTAGAAACTCACTTGTCATCACAAAGGCAATTGTGCTATGAAGAGAACATGTGCAACTAAAGAATTTCTCAGAGAGAACTGAGCCCACAACTCTCTAAATCCCAATGAGGAAAGTCAAGTTTCCCTTCAAGCCTTATTTTCCAAAGGGCCCGCAGAGTACTGACCCTGCTGTTTCCTTCTCTATTTTGTACCTCCAACGTGCTTAAGACGGGAGATACTTGAGTTGTTTCAAGTTGCCACATTCTAGAAATTTAACAAAAGAAACCGTTCACCTGCATGCCTCGGCATCTAGCTGTTCCCAAGGCTGCACTTATCACAACTCCCCAAACACACAGGCCGTCCTTCTTGTACGTTTCACAGCCTAGTGCAGATCCGATAGTACTAAGAGACCTGGAATGCTTCGTAGAGCTCAAGAACCACACTGAATAAGGCTACTTAGATTCTGCTGCATGCCAACCTCTGGCATGATACAAGAGGAACGTTAGCCTGAGGCTAGTGGTCAAAAAGGGTCGCCAATTCACTGAATTGACTGAAGGATGAGCTCCTTGCAAAGCATGGCCACTGCCAAGTTTCTTTCCTAGAAACTCACTTTTCATCACACAGGCAATTGTGCAATGAAGGGAACTTGTGCAACTACAGTGTTTCTCAGGGAGAATTGAGCCCCCACCTCTCTAAATCCCAATGAGGAATATGAAGTTTCCCGTCAAGACTTATTTTCAAAATGGCCAGCAGAGCATCGACCTTGCTGATTCTTTCTCTAATTTGTACATCCAAGGTCATTTAGAAGGGGGATACTTGAGTTGTTTCAACTTGCAACAATCTAGAGGTTTTACCAAAGAGCCCTTAAGAGCCCCTGATTCGGCATCCAGCTTTTCCCAACGATGCATTGCTCACAAAGGCCCAAACACACAGGCCGTGCCTCTAGGACGTTTCTCATCCGAGTGCAGACCCGCCAGTACTAAGAAACCTGGAATGCTACCTAGAGCTCAAGAACCACACTGAATAACGCTACATGGATTCTGCTGCATGCCAATCTGTGGCATGATACAAGAGGAACGTTAGCTTGAGGCTAGTGTTCAATGGGGTCGCCAATTCACTGAAAATGACTGAAGGTTGAGCAGCTACCAAAGTATGGCAACGTCCAAGTTTCTTTCCGAGAAATTCACTTCTCATCACAAAGGGAACTGTGCCATGAAGGGAACATGTGCAACTACAGTATTTCTCACTGAGAATTGATTCCGCAACTCTCTAAATCCCAATGAGGAAAGTAAAGTATCCCTTTAAGCCTTATATTCAATATATATATTCCACAGAGAATTAACCCTGTTCTTTCCTTCTCTAGTTTGTAATTCCAAGGCGCTTTAGAAGGGAGATACTTGACTTGTTTCAACTTACTACTTTCTAGAGTTTAAGAAAAGAAGCCCTTCACTTCCCATGACTCGGCATCTAGCTGTTCCCAATGGCGCATTGCTCACAACTCCCCGAACGCACAGGTCGTCCTTCCTGTACTTTTCTCATCCTAGTGCAGACCCGCAAGTACTAAGAGACCTGGAATGCTTCCTAGAGTTCAAGAACCACACTGAATAAGTCTACAAGGATTCTGCTGCATGCCAACATGTGGCATGATACAAGAGGAACGTTAGCTTGAGGCTAGTGTTCAATGGGGTCGCCAATTCACTGAAGATTACTGAAGGAGGAGCACCTACCAAAGAATGGCAACCACCAAGTTTCTTTCCGAGAAATTCACTTGTCATCACAAAGGGAATTGTGCCATGAAGGGAACATGTGCAACTACAGTATTTCTCAGTGAGAATGGATCCCACAACTCTCTAAATCCCAATGAGGAAAATAAAGTTCCCCTTTAAGCCTTATATTCAAAAGGGTCCACAGAGCATTGATCCTATGGCTTCTTTCTCTATTTTGTAGTTGAAGGTGTTTTAGAAGGGAGATACTTGAGTTGTTTCAACTTACTACTTTCTAGAGTTTAAGAAAAGAAGCCCTTCACTTCCCATGACTCGGCATCTAGTTGTACCCAATGATGCATTGCTCACAACACCCCGAAGACAGACGCCGTCCTTCCTGTACTTTTCTCATCCTAGTGCAGACCCGCAGGTACTAAGAGACCTGGAATGCTTCCTAGAGTTCAAGAACCACACTGAATAAGTCTACAAGGATTCTGCTGCATGCCAACATGTGGCATGATACAAGAGGAACGTTAGCTTGAGGCTAGTGTTCAATGTGGTCGCCAATTCACTGAAGATTACTGAAGGAGGAGCACCTACCAAAGAATGGCAACCACCAAGTTTCTTTCCGAGAAATTCACTTGTCATCACAAAGGGAATTGTGCCATGAAGGGAACATGTGCAACGACAGTATTTCTCAGAGAGAATGGATCCCGCAACTCTCTAAATCCCAATGAGGAAAATAAAGATCCCCTTTAAGACTTATATTCAAAAGGGTCCAAAGAGCATTGATCCTATTGCTTCTTTCTCTATTTTGTAGTTGAAGGTGTTTTAGAAGGGAGATACTTGAGTTGTTTCAACTTACTACTTTCTAGAGTTTAAGAAAAGAAGCCCTTCACTTTCCATGACTCGGCATCTAGTTGTACCCAATGATGCATTGCTCACAACACCCCGAAGACAGACGCCGTCCTTCCTGTACTTTTCTCATCCTAGTGCAGACCCGCAAGTACTAAGAGACCTGGAATGCTTCCTAGAGCCCAGGATCCACAATGAATAAGGCTACATGGATTTTGCTGCATGACAACATGTGTCATGTTAGAATAGGAACGTTAGCTTGAGGTTAGTGTTCAAATGGGGTCGCCAATTCACTGAAGATTACCGAAGGATGAGCACCTACCAAAGAATGGCAACCTCCAAGTTTCTTTCCTAGAAACTCACTTGTCATCACAAAGGCAATTGTGCTATGAAGAGAACATGTGCAACTAAAGAATTTCTCAGAGAGAACTGAGCCCACAACTCTCTAAATCCCAATGAGGAAAGTCAAGTTTTCCTTCAAGCCTTATTTTCCAAAGGGCCCGCAGAGCACTGACCCTGCTGTTTCCTTCTCTATTTTGTACCTCCAACGTGCTTTAGACGGGAGATACTTGAGTTGTTTCAAGTTGCCACATTCTAGAAATTTAACAAAAGAAACCCTTCACCTCCATGCCTCGGCATCTAGCTGTTCCCAAGGCTGCACTTATCACAACTCCCCAAACACACAGGCCGTCCTTCTTGTACGTTTCACAGCCTAGTGCAGATCCGATAGTACGAAGAGACCTGGAATGCTTCGTAGAGCTCAAGAACCACACTGAATAAGGCTACTTAGATTCTGCTGCATGCCAACCTCTGGCATGATACAAGAGGAACGTTAGCCTGAGGCTAGTGGTCAAAAAGGGTCGCCAATTCACTGAATTGACTGAAGGATGAGCTCCTTGCAAAGCATGGCCACCTCCAAGTTTCTTTCCTAGAAACTCACTTTTCATCACACAGGCAATTGTGCAATGAAGGGAACTTGTGCAACTACAGTGTTTCTCAGGGAGAATTGAGCCCCCACCTCTCTAAATCCCAATGAGGAATATGAAGTTTCCCGTCAAGACTTATTTTCAAAATGGCCAGCAGAGCATCGACCTTGCTGATTCTTTCTCTAATTTGTACATCCAAGGTCATTTAGAAGGGGGATACTTGAGTTGTTTCAACTTGCAACAATCTAGAGGTTTTACCAAAGAGCCCTTAAGAGCCCCTGATTCGGCATCCAGCTTTTCCCAACGATGCATTGCTCACAAAGGCCCAAACACACAGGCCGTGCCTCTAGGACGTTTCTCATCCGAGTGCAGACCCGCCAGTACTAAGAAACCTGGAATGCTACCTAGAGCTCAAGAACCACACTGAATAACGCTACATGGATTCTGCTGCATGCCAATCTGTGGCATGATACAAGAGGAACGTTAGCTTGAGGCTAGTGTTCAATGGGGTCGCCAATTCACTGAAAATGACTGAAGGTTGAGCAGCTACCAAAGTATGGCAACGTCCAAGTTTCTTTCCGAGAAATTCACTTCTCATCACAAAGGGAACTGTGCCATGAAGGGAACATGTGCAACTACAGTATTTCTCACTGAGAATTGATTCCCCAACTCTCTAAATCCCAATGAGGAACGTAAAGTATCCCTTTAAGCCTTATATTCAATATATATATTCCACAGAGAATTAACCCTGTTCTTTCTTTCTCTAGTTTGTAATTCCAAGGCGCTTTAGAAGGGAGATACTTGACTTGTTTCAACTTACTACTTTCTAGAGTTTAAGAAAAGAAGCCCTTCACTTCCCATGACTCGGCATCTAGCTGTTCCCAATGGCGCATTGCTCACAACTCCCCGAACGCACAGGTCATCCTTCCTGTACTTTTCTCATCCTAGTGCAGACCCGCAAGTACTAAGAGACCTGGAATGCTTCCTAGAGTTCAAGAACCACACTGAATAAGTCTACAAGGATTCTGCTGCATGCCAACATGTGGCATGATACAAGAGGAACGTTAGCTTGAGGCTAGTGTTCAATGGGATCGCCAATTCACTGAAGATTACTGAAGGAGGAGCACCTACCAAAGAATGGCAACCACCAAGTTTCTTTCCGAGAAATTCACTTGTCATCACAAAGGGAATTGTGCCATGAAGGGAACATGTGCAACTACAGTATTTCTCAGTGAGAATGGATCCCACAACTCTCTAAATCCCAATGAGGAAAATAAAGTTCCCCTTTAAGCCTTATATTCAAAAGGGTCCACAGAGCATTGATCCTATGGCTTCTTTCTCTATTTTGTAGTTGAAGGTGTTTTAGAAGGGAGATACTTGAGTTGTTTCAACTTACTACTTTCTAGAGTTTAAGAAAAGAAGCCCTTCACTTCCCATGACTCGGCATCTAGTTGTACCCAATGATGCATTGCTCACAACACCCCGAAGACAGACGCCGTCCTTCCTGTACTTTTCTCATCCTAGTGCAGACCCGCAGGTACTAAGAGACCTGGAATGCTTCCTAGAGTTCAAGAACCACACTGAATAAGTCTACAAGGATTCTGCTGCATGCCAACATGTGGCATGATACAAGAGGAACGTTAGCTTGAGGCTAGTGTTCAATGTGGTCGCCAATTCACTGAAGATTACTGAAGGAGGAGCACCTACCAAAGAATGGCAACCACCAAGTTTCTTTCCGAGAAATTCACTTGTCATCACAAAGGGAATTGTGC
Organism: Eubalaena glacialis; assembly: GCF_028564815.1. Classification (NCBI taxonomy): domain Eukaryota; kingdom Metazoa; phylum Chordata; class Mammalia; order Artiodactyla; family Balaenidae; genus Eubalaena; species Eubalaena glacialis. The sequence goes on along the minus strand of NC_083722.1, from coordinate 50,067,831 downwards.
CATGAAGGGAACATGTGCAACGACAGTATTTCTCAGAGAGAATGGATCCCGCAACTCTCTAAATCCCAATGAGGAAAATAAAGATCCCCTTTAAGACTTATATTCAAAAGGGTCCAAAGAGCATTGATCCTATTGCTTCTTTCTCTATTTTGTAGTTGAAGGTGTTTTAGAAGGGAGATACTTGAGTTGTTTCAACTTACTACTTTCTAGAGTTTAAGAAAAGAAGCCCTTCACTTTCCATGACTCGGCATCTAGTTGTACCCAATGATGCATTGCTCACAACACCCCGAAGACAGACGCCGTCCTTCCTGTACTTTTCTCATCCTAGTGCAGACCCGCAAGTACTAAGAGACCTGGAATGCTTCCTAGAGCCCAGGATCCACAATGAATAAGGCTACATGGATTTTGCTGCATGACAACATGTGTCATGTTAGAATAGGAACGTTAGCTTGAGGTTAGTGTTCAAATGGGGTCGCCAATTCACTGAAGATTACCGAAGGATGAGCACCTACCAAAGAATGGCAACCTCCAAGTTTCTTTCCTAGAAACTCACTTGTCATCACAAAGGCAATTGTGCTATGAAGAGAACATGTGCAACTAAAGAATTTCTCAGAGAGAACTGAGCCCACAACTCTCTAAATCCCAATGAGGAAAGTCAAGTTTTCCTTCAAGCCTTATTTTCCAAAGGGCCCGCAGAGCACTGACCCTGCTGTTTCCTTCTCTATTTTGTACCTCCAACGTGCTTTAGACGGGAGATACTTGAGTTGTTTCAAGTTGCCACATTCTAGAAATTTAACAAAAGAAACCCTTCACCTCCATGCCTCGGCATCTAGCTGTTCCCAAGGCTGCACTTATCACAACTCCCCAAACACACAGGCCGTCCTTCTTGTACGTTTCACAGCCTAGTGCAGATCCGATAGTACGAAGAGACCTGGAATGCTTCGTAGAGCTCAAGAACCACACTGAATAAGGCTACTTAGATTCTGCTGCATGCCAACCTCTGGCATGATACAAGAGGAACGTTAGCCTGAGGCTAGTGGTCAAAAAGGGTCGCCAATTCACTGAATTGACTGAAGGATGAGCTCCTTGCAAAGCATGGCCACCTCCAAGTTTCTTTCCTAGAAACTCACTTTTCATCACACAGGCAATTGTGCAATGAAGGGAACTTGTGCAACTACAGTGTTTCTCAGGGAGAATTGAGCCCCCACCTCTCTAAATCCCAATGAGGAATATGAAGTTTCCCGTCAAGACTTATTTTCAAAATGGCCAGCAGAGCATCGACCTTGCTGATTCTTTCTCTAATTTGTACATCCAAGGTCATTTAGAAGGGGGATACTTGAGTTGTTTCAACTTGCAACAATCTAGAGGTTTTACCAAAGAGCCCTTAAGAGCCCCTGATTCGGCATCCAGCTTTTCCCAACGATGCATTGCTCACAAAGGCCCAAACACACAGGCCGTGCCTCTAGGACGTTTCTCATCCGAGTGCAGACCCGCCAGTACTAAGAAACCTGGAATGCTACCTAGAGCTCAAGAACCACACTGAATAACGCTACATGGATTCTGCTGCATGCCAATCTGTGGCATGATACAAGAGGAACGTTAGCTTGAGGCTAGTGTTCAATGGGGTCGCCAATTCACTGAAAATGACTGAAGGTTGAGCAGCTACCAAAGTATGGCAACGTCCAAGTTTCTTTCCGAGAAATTCACTTCTCATCACAAAGGGAACTGTGCCATGAAGGGAACATGTGCAACTACAGTATTTCTCACTGAGAATTGATTCCCCAACTCTCTAAATCCCAATGAGGAAAGTAAAGTATCCCTTTAAGCCTTATATTCAATATATATATTCCACAGAGAATTAACCCTGTTCTTTCTTTCTCTAGTTTGTAATTCCAAGGCGCTTTAGAAGGGAGATACTTGACTTGTTTCAACTTACTACTTTCTAGAGTTTAAGAAAAGAAGCCCTTCACTTCCCATGACTCGGCATCTAGCTGTTCCCAATGGCGCATTGCTCACAACTCCCCGAACGCACAGGTCATCCTTCCTGTACTTTTCTCATCCTAGTGCAGACCCGCAAGTACTAAGAGACCTGGAATGCTTCCTAGAGTTCAAGAACCACACTGAATAAGTCTACAAGGATTCTGCTGCATGCCAACATGTGGCATGATACAAGAGGAACGTTAGCTTGAGGCTAGTGTTCAATGGGATCGCCAATTCACTGAAGATTACTGAAGGAGGAGCACCTACCAAAGAATGGCAACCACCAACTTTCTTTCCGAGAAATTCACTTGTCATCACAAAGGGAATTGTGCCATGAAGGGAACATGTGCAACGACAGTATTTCTCAGTGAGAATGGATCCCGCAACTCTCTAAATCCCAATGAGGAAAATAAAGTTCCCCTTTAAGCCTTATATTCAAAAGGGTCCACAGAGCATTGATCCTATTGCTTCTTTCTCTATTTTGTAGTTGAAGGTGTTTTAGAAGGGAGATACTTGAGTTGTTTCAACTTACTACTTTCTAGAGTTTACGAAAAGAAGCCCTTCACTTCCCATGACTCGGCATCTAGTTGTACCCAATGATGCATTGCTCACAACACCCCGAAGACAGACGCCGTCCTTCCTGTACTTTTCTCATCCCAGTGCAGACCCGCAAGTACTAAGAGACCTGGAATGCTTCCTAGAGCCCAGGAACCACAATGAATAAGGCTACATGGATTTTGCTGCATGACAACATGTGTCATGTTAGAAGAGGAACGTTAGCTTCAGGTTAGTGGTCAAATGGGGTCGCCAATTCACTGAAGATTACCGAAGGATGAGCACCTACCAAAGAATGGCAACCTCCAAGTTTCTTTCCTAGAAACTCACTTGTCATCACAAAGGCAATTGTGCTATGAAGAGAAAATGTGCAACTAAAGAATTTCTCAGAGGGAACTGAGCCCACGACTTTCTAAATCCCAATGAGGAATATGAAGTTTCCCGTCAAGACTTATTTTCAAAATGGCCAGCAGAGCATCGACCTTGCTGATTCTTATTCTAATTTGTACATCCAAGGTCATTTAGAAGGGGGATACTTGAGTTGTTTCAACTAGCAACAATCTAGAGGTATTACCAAAGAGCCCTTAAGAGCCCCTGATTCGGCATCCAGCTTTTCCCAACGATGCTTTGCTCACAAAGGCCCAAACACACAGGCCGTGCCTCTAGGTCGTTTCTCATCCGAGTGCAGACCCGCCAGTACGAAGAAACCTGGAATGCTACCTAGAGCTCAAGAACCACACTGAATACAGCTACTTAGATTCTGCTGCATGCCAACCTCTGGCATGATACAAGAGGAACGTTAGCCTGAGGCTAGTGGTCAAAAAGGGTCGCCAATTCACTGAATTGACTGAAGGATGAGCTCCTTCCAAAGCATGGCCACCTCCAAGTTTCTTTCCTAGAAACTCACTTTTCATCACACAGGCAATTGTGCAATGAAGGGAACTTGTGCAACTACAGTGTTTCTCAGGGAGAATTGAGCCCCCACCTCTCTAAATCCCAATGAGGAATATGAAGTTTCCCGTCAAGACTTATTTTCAAAATGGCCAGCAGAGCATCGACCTTGCTGATTCTGTCTCTAATTTGTACATCCAAGGTCATTTAGAAGGGGGATACTTGAGTTGTTTCAACTTGCAACAATCTAGAGGTTTTACCAAAGAGCCCTTAAGAGCCCCTGATTCGGCATCCAGCTTTTCCCAACGATGCATTGCTCACAAAGGCCCAAACACACAGGCCGTGCCTCTAGGACGTTTCTCATCCGAGTGCAGACCCGCCAGTACTAAGAAACCTGGAATGCTACCTAGAGCTCAAGAACCACACTGAATAACGCTACATGGATTCTGCTGCATGCCAATCTGTGGCATGATACAACAGGAACGTTAGCTTGAGGCTAGTGTTCAATGGGGTCGCCAATTCACTGAAAATGACTGAAGGTTGAGCAGCTACCAAAGTATGGCAACGTCCAAGTTTCTTTCCGAGAAATTCACTTCTCATCACAAAGGGAACTGTGCGATGAAGGGAACATGTGCAACTACAGTATTTCTCACTGAGAATTGATTCCGCAACTCTCTAAATCCCAATGAGGAAAGTAAAGTATCCCTTTAAGCCTTATATTCAATATATATATTCCACAGAGAATTAACCCTGTTCTTTCTTTCTCTAGTTTGTAATTCCAAGGCGCTTTAGAAGGGAGATACTTGACTTGTTTCAACTTACTACTTTCTAGAGTTTAAGAAAAGAAGCCCTTCACTTCCCATGACTCGGCATCTAGCTGTTCCCAATGGCGCATTGCTCACAACTCCCCGAACGCACAGGCCGTCCTTCCTGTACTTTTCTCATCCTAGTGCAGACCCGCAAGTACTAAGAGACCTGGAATGCTTCCTAGAGTTCAAGAACCACACTGAATAAGTCTACAAGGATTCTGCTGCATGCCAACATGTGGCATGATACAAGAGGAACGTTAGCTTGAGGCTAGTGTTCAATGGGGTCGCCAATTCACTGAAGATTACTGAAGGAGGAGCACCTACCAAAGAATGGCAACCACCAAGTTTCTTTCCGAGAAATTCACTTGTCATCACAAAGGGAATTGTGCCATGAAGGGAACATGTGCAACTTCAGTATTTCTCAGTGAGAATGGATCCCGCAACTCTCTAAATCCCAATGAGGAAAATAAAGTTCCCCTTTAAGCCTTATATTCAAAAGGGTCCACAGAGCATTGATCCTATTGTTTCTTTCTCTATTTTGTAGTTGAAGGTGTTTTAGAAGGGAGATACTTGAGTTGTTTCAACTTACTACTTTCTAGAGTTTAAGAAAAGAAGCCCTTCACTTCCCATGGCTCGGCATCTAGTTGTACCCAATGATGCATTGCTCACAACACCCCGAAGACAGACGCCGTCCTTCCTGTACTTTTCTCATCCTAGTGCAGACCCGCAAGTACTAAGAGACCTGGAATGCTTCCTAGAGCCCAGGAACCACAATGAATAAGGCTACATGGATTTTGCTGCATGACAACATGTGTCATGTTAGAAGAGGAACGTTAGCTTCAGGTTAGTGGTCAAGTGGGGTCGCCAATTCACTGAAGATTACCGAAGGATGAGCACCTACCAAAGAATGGCAACCTCCAAGTTTCTTTCCTAGAAACTCACTTGTCATCACAAAGGCAATTGTGCTATGAAGAGAACATGTGCAACTAAAGAATTTCTCAGAGAGAACTGAGCCCACAACTCTCTAAATCCCAATGAGGAAAGTCAAGTTTCCCTTCAAGCCTTATTTTCCAAAGGGCCCGCAGAGCACTGACCCTGCTGTTTCCTTCTCTATTTTGTACCTCCAACGTGCTTTAGACGGGAGATACTTGAGTCGTTTCAAGTTGCCACATTCTAGAAATTTAACAAAAGAAACCCTTCACCTCCATGCCTCGGCATCTAGCTGTTCCCAAGGCTGCACTTATCACAACTCCCCAAACACACAGGCCGTCCTTCTTTTACGTTTCACAGCCTAGTGCAGATCCGATAGTACTAAGAGACCTGGAATGCTTCGTAGAGCTCAAGAACCACACTGAATAAGGCTACTTAGATTCTGCTGCATGCCAACCTCTGGCATGATACAAGAGGAACGTTAGCCTGAGGCTAGTGGTCAAAAAGGGTCGCCAATTCACTGAATTGACTGAAGGATGAGCACCTTGCAAAGCATGGCCACCTCCAAGTTTCTTTCCTAGAAACTCAGTTTTCATCACACAGGCAATTGTGCAATGAAGGGAACTTGTGCAACTACAGTGTTTCTCAGGGAGAATTGAGCCCCCACCTCTCTAAATCCCAATGAGGAATATGAAGTTTCCCGTCAAGACTTATTTTCAAAATGGCCAGCAGAGCATCGACCTTGCTGATTCTTTCTCTAATTTGTACATCCAAGGTCATTTAGAAGGGGGATACTTGAGTTGTTTCAACTTGCAACAATCTAGAGGTTTTACCAAAGAGCCCTTAAGAGCCCCTGATTCGGCATCCAGCTTTTCCCAACGATGCATTGCTCACAAAGGCCCAAACACACAGGCCGTGCCTCTAGGACGTTTCTCATCCGAGTGCAGACCCGCCAGTACTAAGAAAACTGGAATGCTACCTAGAGCTCAAGAACCACACTGAATAACGCTACATGGATTCTGCTGCATGCCAATCTGTGGCATGATACAAGAGGAACGTTAGCTTGAGGCTAGTGTTCAATGGGGTCGCCAATTCACTGAAAATGACTGAAGGTTGAGCAGCTACCAAAGTATGGCAACGTCCAAGTTTCTTTCCGAGAAATTCACTTCTCATCACAAAGGGAACTGTGCCATGAAGGGAACATGTGCAACTACAGTATTTCTCACTGAGAATTGATTCCGCAACTCTCTAAATCCCAATGAGGAACGTAAAGTATCCCTCTAAGCCTTATATTCAATATATATATTCCACAGAGAATTAACCCTGTTCTTTCCTTCTCTAGTTTGTAATTCCAAGGCGCTTTAGAAGGGAGATACTTGACTTGTTTCAACTTACTACTTTCTAGAGTTTAAGAAAAGAAGCCCTTCACTTCCCATGACTCGGCATCTAGCTGTTCCCAATGGCGCATTGCTCACAACTCCCCGAACGCACAGGCCGTCCTTCCTGTACTTTTCTCATCCTAGTGCAGCCCCGCAAGTACTAAGAGACCTGGAATGCTTCCTAGAGTTCAAGAACCACACTGAATAAGTCTACAAGGATTCTGCTGCATGCCAACATGTGGCATGATACAAGAGGAACGTTAGCTTGAGGCTAGTGTTCAATGGGGTCGCCAATTCACTGAAGACTACTGAAGGAGGAGCACCTACCAAAGAATGGCAACCACCAAGTTTCTTTCCGAGAAATTCACTTGTCATCACAAAGGGAATTGTGCCATGAAGGGAACATGTGCAACTACAGTATTTCTCAGTGAGAATGGATCCCGCAACTCTCTAAATCCCAATGAGGAAAATAAAGTTCCCCTTTAAGCCTTATATTCAAAAGGGTCCACAGAGCATTGATCCTATTGCTTCTTTCTCTATTTTGTAGTTGAAGGTGTTTTAGAAGGGAGATACTTGAGTTGTTTCAACTTACTACTTTCTAGAGTTTAAGAAAAGAAGCCCTTCACTTCCCATGACTCGGCATCTAGTTGGACCCAATGATGCATTGCTCACAACACCCCGAAGACAGACGCCGTCCTTCCTGTACTTTTCTCATCCTAGTGCAGACCCGCAAGTACTAAGAGACCTGGAATGCTTCCTAGAGCCCAGGATCCACAATGAATAAGGCTACATGGATTTTGCTGCATGACAACATGTGTCATGTTAGAAGAGGAACGTTAGCTTCAGGTTAGTGGTCAAGTGGGGTCGCCAATTCACTGAAGATTACTGAAGGATGAGCACCTACCAAAGAATGGCAACCTCCAAGTTTCTTTCCTAGAAACTCACTTGTCATCACAAAGGCAATTGTGCTATGAAGAGAACATGTGCAACTAAAGAATTTCTCAGAGAGAACTGAGCCCACAACTCTCTAAATCCCAATGAGGAAAGTCAAGTTTCCCTTCAAGCCTTATTTTCCAAAGGGCCCGCAGAGCACTGACCCTGCTGTTTCCTTCTCTATTTTGTATCTCCAACGTGCTTTAGACGGGAGATACTTGAGTTGTTTCAAGTTGCCACATTCTAGAAATTTAACAAAAGAAACCCTTCACCTCCATGCCTCGGCATCTAGCTGTTCCCAAGGCTGCACTTATCACAACTCCCCAAACACACAGGCCGTCCTTCTTGTACGTTTCACAGCCTAGTGCAGATCCGATAGTACTAAGAGACCTGGAATGCTTCGTAGAGCTCAAGAACCACACTGAATAAGGCTACTTAGATTCTGCTGCATGCCAACCTCTGGCATGATACAAGAGGAACGTTAGCCTGAAGCTAGTGGTCAAAAAGGGTCGTCAATTCACTGAATTGACTGAAGGATGAGCTCCTTCCAAAGCATGGCCACCTCCAAGTTTCTTTCCTAGAAACTCACTTTTCATCACACAGGCAATTGTGCAATGAATGGAACTTGTGCAACTACAGTGTTTCTCAGGGAGAATTGAGCCCCCACCTCTCTAAATCCCAATGAGGAATATGAAGTTTCCCGTCAAGACTTATTTTCAAAATGGCCAGCAGAGCATCGACCTTGCTGATTCTTTCTCTAATTTGTACATCCAAGGTCATTTAGAAGGGGGATACTTGAGTTGTTTCAACTTGCAACAATCTAGAGGTTTTACCAAAGAGCCCTTAAGAGCCCCTGATTCGGCATCCAGCTTTTCCCAACGATGCTTTGCTCACAAAGGCCCAAACACACAGGCCGTGCCTCTAGGACGTTTCTCATCCGAGTGCAGACCCGCCAGTACTAAGAAACCTGGAATGCTACCTAGAGCTCAAGAACCACACTGAATAACGCTACATGGATTCTGCTGCATGCCAATCTGTGGCATGATACAAGAGGAACGTTAGCTTGAGGCTAGTGTTCAATGGGGTCGCCAATTCACTGAAAATTACTGAAGGTTGAGCAGCTACCAAAGTATGGCAACGTCCAAGTTTCTTTCCGAGAAATTCACTTCTCATCACAAAGGGAACTGTGCCATGAAGGGAACATGTGCAACTACAGTATTTCTCACTGAGAATTGATTCCGCAACTCTCTAAATCCCAATGAGGAACGTAAAGTATCCCTCTAAGCCTTATATTCAATATATATATTCCACAGAGAATTAACCCTGTTCTTTCTTTCTCTAGTTTGTAATTCCAAGGCGCTTTAGAAGGGAGATACTTGACTTGTTTCAACTTACTACTTTCTAGAGTTTAAGAAAAGAAGCCCTTCACTTCCCATGACTCGGCATCTAGCTGTTCCCAATGGCGCATTGCTCACAACTCCCCGAACGCACAGGCCGTCCTTCCTGTACTTTTCTCATCCTAGTGCAGACCCGCAAGTACTAAGAGACGTGGAATGCTTCCTAGAGTTCAAGAACCACACTGAATAAGTCTACAAGGATTCTGCTGCATGCCAACATGTGGCATGATACAAGAGGAACGTTAGCTTGAGGCTAGTGTTCAATGGGGTCGCCAATTCACTGAAGATTACTGAAGGAGGAGCACCTACCAAAGAATGGCAACCACCAAGTTTCTTTCCGAGAAATTCACTTGTCATCACAAAGGGAATTGTGCCATGAAGGGAACATGTGCAACTACAGTATTTCTCAGTGAGAATGGATCCCACAACTCTCTAAATCCCAATGAGGAAAATAAAGTTCCCCTTTAAGCCTTATATTCAAAAGGGTCCACAGAGCATTGATCCTATTGCTTCTTTCTCTATTTTGTAGTTGAAGTTGTTTTAGAAGGGAGATACTTGAGTTGTTTCAACTTACTACTTTCTAGAGTTTAAGAAAAGAAGCCCTTCACTTCCCATGACTCGGCATCTAGTTGGACCCAATGATGCATTGCTCTCAACACCCCGAAGACAGACGCCGTCCTTACTGTACTTTTCTCATCCTAGTGCAGACCCGCAAGTACTAAGAGACCTGGAATGCTTCCTAGAGCCCAGGATCCACAATGAAAAAGGCTACATGGATTTTGCTGCATGACAACATGTGTCATGTTAGAAGAGGAACGTTAGCTTCAGGTTAGTGGTCAAGTGGGGTCGCCAATTCACTGAAGATTACTGAAGGATGAACACCTACCAAAGAATGGCAACCTCCAAGTTTCTTTCCTAGAAACTCACTTGTCATCACAAAGGCAATTGTGCTATGAAGAGAACATGTGCAACTAAAGAATTTCTCAGAGAGAACTTAGCCCACAACTCTCTAAATCCCAATGAGGAAAGTCAAGTTTCCCTTCAAGCCTTATTTTCCAAAGGGCCCGCCGAGCACTGACCCTGCTGTTTCCTTCTCTATTTTGTACCTCCAACGTGCTTTAGACGGGAGATACTTGAGTTGTTTCAAGTTGCCACATTCTAGAAATTTAACAAAAGAAACCCTTCACCTCCATGCCTCGGCATCTAGCTGTTCCCAAGGCTGCACTTATCACAACTCCCCAAACACACAGGCCGTCCTTCTTGTACTTTTCACAGCCTAGTGCAGATCCGATAGTACTAAGAGACCTGGAATGCTTCGTAGAGCTCAAGAACCACACTGAATAAGGCTACTTAGATTCTGCTGCATGCCAACCTCTGGCATGATACAAGAGGAACGTTAGCCTGAGGCTAGTGGTCAAAAAGGGTCGCCAATTCACTGAATTGACTGAAGGATGAGCTCCTTCCAAAGCATGGCCACCTCCAAGTTTCTTTCCTAGAAACTCACTTTTCATCACACAGGCAATTGTGCAATGAAGGGAACTTGTGCAACTACAGTGTTTCTCAGGGAGAATTGAGCCCCCACCTCTCTAAATCCCAATGAGGAATATGAAGTTTCCCGTCAAGACTTATTTTCAAAATGGCCAGCAGAGCATCGACCTTGCTGATTCTTTCTCTAATTTGTACATCCAAGGTCATTTAGAAGGGGGATACTTGAGTTGTTTCAACTTGCAACAATCTAGAGGTTTTACCAAAGAGCCCTGAAGAGCCCCTGATTCGGCATCCAGCTTTTCCCAACGATGCATTGCTCACAAAGGCCCAAACACACAGGCCGTGCCTCTAGGACGTTTCTCATCCGAGTGCAGACCCGCCAGTACTAAGAAACCTGGAATGCTACCTAGAGCTCAAGAACCACACTGAATAACGCTACATGGATTCTGCTGCATGCCAATCTGTGGCATGATACAAGAGGAACGTTAGCTTGAGGCTAGTGTTCAATGGGGTCGCCAATTCACTGAAAATTACTGAAGGTTGAGCAGCTACCAAAGTATGGCAACGTCCAAGTTTCTTTCCGAGAAATTCACTTCTCATCACAAAGGGAACTGTGCGATGAAGGGAACATGTGCAACTACAGTATTTCTCACTGAGAATTGATTCCGCAACTCTCTAAATCCCAATGAGGAAAGTAAAGCATCCCTTTAAGCCTTATATTCAATATATATATTCCACAGAGAATTAACCCTGTTCTTTTTTTCTCTAGTTTGTAATTCCAAGGCGCTTTAGAAGGGAGATACTTGACTTGTTTCAACTTACTACTTTCTAGAGTTTAAGAAAAGAAGCCCTTCACTTCCCATGACTCGGCATCTAGCTGTTCCCAATGGCGCATTGCTCACAACTCCCCGAACGCACAGGCCGTCCTTCCTGTACTTTTCTCATCCTAGTGCAGACCCGCAAGTACTAAGAGACCTGGAATGCTTCCTAGAGTTCAAGAACCACACTGAATAAGTCTACAAGGATTCTGCTGCATGCCAACATGTGGCATGATACAAGAGGAACGTTAGCTTGAGGCTAGTGTTCAATGGGGTCGCCAATTCACTGAAGATTACTGAAGGAGGAGCACCTACCAAAGAATGGCAACCACCAAGTTTCTTTCCGAGAAATTCACTTGTCATCACAAAGGGAATTGTGCCATGAAGGGAACATGTGCAACTACAGTATTTCTCAGTGAGAATGGATCCCGCAACTCTCTAAATCCCAATGAGGAAAATAAAGTTCCCCTTTAAGCCTTATATTCAAAAGGGTCCACAGAGCATTGATCCTATTGCTTCTTTCTCTATTTTGTAGTTGAAGGTGTTTTAGAAGGGAGATACTTGAGTTGTTTCAACTTACTACTTTCTAGAGTTTAACAAAAGAAGCCCTTCACTTCCCATGACTCGGCATCTAGTTGTACCCAATGATGCATTGCTCACAACACCCCGAAGACAGACGCTGTCCTTCCTGTACTTTTCTCATCCTAGTGCAGACCCGCAAGTACTAAGAGACCTGGAATGCTTCCTAGAGCCCAGGAACCACAATGAATAAGGCTACATGGATTTTGCTGCATGACATGTGTCATGTTAGAAGAGGAACATTAGCTTCAGGTTAGTGGTCAAGTGGGGTCGCCAATTCACTGAAGATTACCGAAGGATGAGCACCTACCAAAGAATGGCAACCTCCAAGTTTCTTTCCTAGAAACTCAGTTGTCATCACAAAGGCAATTGTGCTATGAAGAGAACATGTGCAACTAAAGAATTTCTCAGAGAGAACTGAGCCCACAACTCTCTAAATCCCAATGAGGAAAGTCAAGTTTCCCTTCAAGCCTTATTTTCCAAAGGGCCCGCAGAGCACTGACCCTGCTGTTTCCTTCTCTATTTTGTACCTCCAACGTGCTTTAGACGGGAGATACTTGAGTTGTTTCAAGTTGCCACATTCTAGAAATTTAACAAAAGAAACCCTTCACCTCCATGCCTCGGCATCTAGCTGTTCCCAAGGCTGCACTTATCACAACTCCCCAAACACACAGGCCGTCCTTCTTGTACGTTTCACAGCCTAGTGCAGATCCGATAGTACTAAGAGACCTGGAATGCTTCGTAGAGCTCAAGAACCACACTGAATAAGGCTACTTAGATTCTGCTGCATGCCAACCTCTGGCATGATACAAGAGGAACGTTAGCCTGAGGCTAGTGGTCAAAAAGGGTCGCCAATTCACTGAATTGACTGAAGGATGAGCTCCTTGCAAAGCATGGCCACCTCCAAGTTTCTTTCCTAGAAACTCAGTTTTCATCACCCAGGCAATTGTGCAATGAAGGGAACTTGTGCAACTACAGTGTTTCTCAGGGAGAATTGAGCCCCCACCTCTCTAAATCCCAATGAGGAATATGAAGTTTCCCGTCAAGACTTATTTTCAAAATGGCCAGCAGAGCATCGACCTTGCTGATTCTTTCTCTAATTTGTACATCCAAGGTCATTTAGAAGGGGGATACTTGAGTTGTTTCAACTTGCAACAATCTAGAGGTTTTACCAAAGAGCCCTTAAGAGCCCCTGATTCGGCATCCAGCTTTTCCCAACGATGCATTGCTCACAAAGGCCCAAACACACAGGCCGTGCCTCTAGGACGTTTCTCATCTGAGTGCAGACCCGCCAGTACTAAGAAACCTGGAATGCTACCTAGAGCTCAAGAACCACACTGAATAACGCTACATGGATTCTGCTGCATGCCAATCTGTGGCATGATACAAGAGGAACGTTAGCTTGAGGCTAGTGTTCAATGGGGTCGCCAATTCACTGAAAATGACTGAAGGTTGAGCAGCTACCAAAGTATGGCAACGTCCAAGTTTCTTTCCGAGAAATTCACTTCTCATCACAAAGGGAACTGTGCCATGAAGGGAACATGTGCAACTACAGTATTTCTCACTGAGAATTGATTCCGCAACTCTCTAAATCCCAATGAGGAAAGTAAAGTATCCCTTTAAGCCTTATATTCAATATATATATTCCACAGAGAATTAACCCTGTTCTTTCTTTCTCTAGTTTGTAATTCCAAGGCGCTTTAGAAGGGAGATACTTGACTTGTTTCAACTTACTACTTTCTAGAGTTTAAGAAAAGAAGCCCTTCACTTCCCATGACTCGGCATCTAGCTGTTCCCAATGGCGCATTGCTCACAACTCCCCGAAGGCACAGGCCGTCCTTCCTGTACTTTTCTCATCCTAGTGCAGACCCGCAAGTACTAAGAGACCTGGAATGCTTCCTAGAGTTCAAGAACCACACTGAATAAGTCTACAAGGATTCTGCTGCATGCCAACATGTGGCATGATACAAGAGGAACGTTAGCTTGAGGCTAGTGTTCAATGGGGTCGCCAATTCACTGAAGATTACTGAAGGAGGAGCACCTACCTAAGAATGGCAACCACCAAGTTTCTTTCCGAGAAATTCACTTGTCATCACAAAGGGAATTGTGCCATGAAGGGAACATGTGCAACTACAGTATTTCTCAGTGAGAATGGATCCCGCAACTCTCTAAATCCCAATGAGGAAAATAAAGTTCCCCTTTAAGCCTTATATTCAAAAGGGTCCACAGAGCATTGATCCTATTGTTTCTTTCTCTATTTTGTAGTTGAAGGTGTTTTAGAAGGGAGATACTTGAGTTGTTTCAACTTACTACTTTCTAGAGTTTAATAAAAGAAGCCCTTCACTTCCCATGGCTCGGCATCTAGTTGTACCCAATGATGCATTGCTCACAACACCCCGAAGACAGACGCCGTCCTTCCTGTACTTTTCTCATCCTAGTGCAGACCCGCAAGTACTAAGAGACCTGGAATGCTTCCTAGAGCCCAGGAACCACAATGAATAAGGCTACATGGATTTTGCTGCATGACAACATGTGTCATGTTAGAAGAGGAACGTTAGCTTCAGGTTAGTGGTCAAATGGGGTCGCCAATTCACTCAAGATTACCGAAGGATGAGCACCTACCAAAGAATGGCAACCTCCAAGTTTCTTTCCTAGAAACTCACTTGTCATCACAAAGGCAATTGTGCTATGAAGAGAACATGTGCAACAAAGAATTTCTCAGAGAGAACTGAGCCCACAACTCTCTAAATCCCAATGAGGAAAGTCAAGTTTCCCTTCAAGCCTTATTTTCCAAAGGGCCCGCAGAGCACTGACCCTGCTGTTTCCTTCTCTATTTTGTACCTCCAACGTGCTTTAGACGGGAGATACTTGAGCCGTTTCAAGTTGCCACATTCTAGAAATTTAACAAAAGAAACCCTTCACCTCCATGCCTCGGCATCTAGCTGTTCCCAAGGCTGCACTTATCACAACTCCCCAAACACACAGGCCGTCCTTCTTGTACGTTTCACAGCCTAGTGCAGATCCGATAGTACTAAGAGACCTGGAATGCTTCGTAGAGCTCAAGAACCACACTGAATAAGGCTACTTAGATTCTGCTGCATGCCAACCTCTGGCATGATACAAGAGGAACGTTAGCCTGAGGCTAGTGGTCAAAAAGGGTCGCCAATTCACTGAATTGACTGAAGGATGAGCACCTTGCAAAGCATGGCCACCTCCAAGTTTCTTTCCTAGAAACTCAGTTTTCATCACACAGGCAATTGTGCAATGAAGGGAACTTGTGCAACTACAGTGTTTCTCAGGGAGAATTGAGCCCCCAACTCTCTAAATCCCAATGAGGAATATGAAGTTTCCCGTCAAGACTTATTTTCAAAATGGCCAGCAGAGCATCGACCTTGCTGATTCTTTCTCTAATTTGTACATCCAAGGTCATTTAGAAGGGGGATACTTGAGTTGTTTCAACTTGCAACAATCTAGAGGTTTTACCAAAGAGCCCTTAAGAGCCCCTGATTCGGCATCCAGCTTTTCCCAACGATGCATTGCTCACAAAGGCCCAAACACACAGGCCGTGCCTCTAGGACGTTTCTCATCCGAGTGCAGACCCGCCAGTACTAAGAAACCTGGAATGCTACCTAGAGCTCAAGAACCACACTGAATAACGCTACATGGATTCTGCTGCATGCCAATCTGTGGCATGATACAAGAGGAACGTTAGCTTGAGGCTAGTGTTCAATGGGGTCGCCAATTCACTGAAAATTACTGAAGGTTGAGCAGCTACCAAAGTATGGCAACGTCCAAGTTTCTTTCCGAGAAATTCACTTCTCATCACAAAGGGAACTGTGCCATGAAGGGAACATGTGCAACTACACTATTTCTCACTGAGAATTGATTCCGCAACTCTCTAAATCCCAATGAGGAAAGTAAAGTATCCCTTTAAGCCTTATATTCAATATATATATTCCACAGAGAATTAACCCTGTTCTTTCCTTCTCTAGTTTGTAATTCCAAGGCGCTTTAGAAGGGAGATACTTGAGTTGTTTCAACTTACTACTTTCTAGAGTTTAAGAAAAGAAGCCCTTCACTTCCCATGACTCGGCATCTAGCTGTTCCCAATGGCGCATTGCTCACAACTCCCCGAAGGCACAGGCCGTCCTTCCTGTACTTTTCTCATCCTAGTGCAGACCCGCAAGTACTAAGAGACCTGGAATGCTTCCTAGAGTTCAAGAACCACACTGAATAAGTCTACAAGGATTCTGCTGCATGCCAACATGTGGCATGATACAAGAGGAACGTTAGCTTGAGGCTAGTGTTCAATGGGGTCGCCCATTCACTGAAGATTACTGAAGGAGGAGCACCTACCAAAGAATGGCAACCACCATGTTTCTTTCCGAGAAAGTCACTTGTCATCACAAAGGGAATTGTGCCATGAAGGGAACATGTGCAACTACAGTATTTCTCAGTGAGAATGGATCCCGCAACTCTCTAAATCCCAATGAGGAAAATAAAGTTCCCCTTTAAGCCTTATATTCAAAAGGGTCCACAGAGCATTGATCCTATTGCTTCTTTCTCTATTTTGTAGTTGAAGGTGTTTTAGAAGGGAGATACTTGAGTTGTTTCAACTTACTACTTTCTAGAGTTTAAGAAAAGAAGCCCTTCACTTCCCATGACTCAGCATCTAGTTGTACCCAATGATGCATTGCTCACAACACCCCGAAGACAGACGCCGTCCTTCCTGTACTTTTCTCCTCCTAGTGCAGACCCGCAAGTACTAAGAGACCTGGAATGCTTCCTAGAGCCCAGGAACCACAATGAATAAGGCTACATGGATTTTGCTGCATGACAACATGTGTCATGTTAGAAGAGGAACGTTAGCTTCAGGTTAGTGGTCAAGTGGGGTCGCCAATTCACTGAAGATTACTGAAGGATGAGCACCTACCAAAGAATGGCAACCTCCAAGTTTCTTTCCTAGAAACTCACTTGTCATCACAAAGGCAATTGTGCTATGAAGAGAACATGTGCAACTAAAGAATTTCTCAGAGAGAACTGAGCCCACAACTCTCTAAATCCCAATGAGGAAAGTCAAGTTTCCCTTCAAGCCTTATTTTCCAAAGGGCCCGCAGAGCACTGACCCTGCTGTTTCCTTCTCTATTTTGTACCTCCAACGTGCTTTAGACGGGAGATACTTGAGTTGTTTCAAGTTGCCACATTCTAGAAATTTAACAAAAGAAACCGTTCACCTGCATGCCTCGGCATCTAGCTGTTCCCAAGGCTGCACTTATCACAACTCCCCAAACACACAGGCCGTCCTTCTTGTACGTTTCACAGCCTAGTGCAGATCCGATAGTACTAAGAGACCTGGAATGCTTCGTAGAGCTCAAGAACCACACTGAATAAGGCTACTTAGATTCTGCTGCATGCCAACCTCTGGCATGATACAAGAGGAACGTTAGCCTGAGGCTAGTGGTCAAAAAGGGTCGTCAATTCACTGAATTGACTGAAGGATGAGCTCCTTCCAAAGCATGGCCACCTCCAAGTTTCTTTCCTAGAAACTCACTTTTCATCACACAGGCAATTGTGCAATGAAGGGAACTTGTGCAACTACAGTGTTTCTCAGGGAGAATTGAGCCCCCACCTCTCTAAATCCCAATGAGGAATATGAAGTTTCCCGTCAAGACTTATTTTCAAAATGGCCAGCAGAGCATCGACCTTGCTGATTCTTTCTCTAATTTGTACATCCAAGGTCATTTAGAAGGGGGATACTTGAGTTGTTTCAACTTGCAACAATCTAGAGGTTTTACCAAAGAGCCCTTAAGAGCCCCTGATTCGGCATCCAGCTTTTCCCAACGATGCATTGCTCACAAAGGCCCAAACACACAGGCCGTGCCTCTAGGACGTTTCTCATCCGAGTGCAGACCCGCCAGTACTAAGAAACCTGGAATGCTACCTAGAGCTCAAGAACCACACTGAATAACGCTACATGGATTCTGCTGCATGCCAATCTGTGGCATGATACAAGAGGAACGTTAGCTTGAGGCTAGTGTTCAATGGGGTCGCCAATTCACTGAAAATGACTGAAGGTTGAGCAGCTACCAAAGTATGGCAACGTCCAAGTTTCTTTCCGAGAAATTCACTTCTCATCACAAAGGGAACTGTGCCATGAAGGGAACATGTGCAACTACAGTATTTCTCACTGAGAATTGATTCCGCAACTCTCTAAATCCCAATGAGGAACGTAAAGTATCCCTTTAAGCCTTATATTCAATATATATATTCCACAGAGAATTAACCCTGTTCTTTCTTTCTCTAGTTTGTAATTCCAAGGCGCTTTAGAAGGGAGATACTTGACTTGTTTCAACTTACTACTTTCTAGAGTTTAAGAAAAGAAGCCCTTCACATCCCATGACTCGGCATCTAGCTGTTCCCAATGGCACATTGCTCACAACTCCCCGAACGCACAGGCCGTCCTTCCTGTACTTTTCTCATCCTAGTGCAGACCCGCAAGTACTAAGAGACGTGGAATGCTTCCTAGAGTTCAAGAACCACACTGAATAAGTCTACAAGGATTCTGCTGCATGCCAACATGTGGCATGATACAAGAGGAACGTTAGCTTGAGGCTAGTGTTCAATGGGGTCGCCAATTCACTGAAGATTACTGAAGGAGGAGCACCTACCAAAGAAAGGCAACCACCAAGTTTCTTTCCGAGAAATTCACTTGTCATCACAAAGGGAATTGTGCCATGAAGGGAACATGTGCAACCACAGTATTTCTCAGTGAGAATGGATCCCGCAACTCTCTAAATCCCAATGAGGAAAATAAAGTTCCCCTTTAAGCCTTATATTCAAAAGGGTCCACAGAGCATTGATCCTATTGCTTCTTTCTCTATTTTGTAGTTGAAGGTGTTTTAGAAGGGAGATACTTGAGTTGTTTCAACTTACTACTTTCTAGAGTTTAAGAAAAGAAGCCCTTCACTTCCCATGACTCGGCATCTAGTTGGACCCAATGATGCATTGCTCACAACACCCCGAAGACAGACGCCGTCCTTCCTGTACTTTTCTCATCCTAGTGCAGACCCGCAAGTACTAAGAGACCTGGAATGCTTCCTAGAGCCCAGGAACCACAATGAATAAGGCTACATGGATTTTGCTGCATGACAACATGTGTCATGTTAGAAGAGGAACGTTAGCTTCAGGTTAGTGGTCAAGTGGGGTCGCCAATTCACTGAAGATTACCGAAGGATGAGCACCTACCAAAGAATGGCAACCTCCAAGTTTCTTTCCTAGAAACTCACTTGTCATCACAAAGGCAATTGTGCTATGAAGAGAACATGTGCAACTAAAGAATTTCTCAGAGAGAACTGAGCCCACAACTCTCTAAATCCCAATGAGGAAAGTCAAGTTTCCCTTCAAGCCTTATTTTCCAAAGGGCCCGCAGAGCACTGACCCTGCTGTTTCCTTCTCTATTTTGTACCTCCAACGTGCTTTAGACGGGAGATACTTGAGTTGTTTCAAGTTGCCACATTCTAGAAATTTAACAAAAGAAACCCTTCACCTCCATGCCTCGGCATCTAGCTGTTCCCAAGGCTGCACTTATCACAACTCCCCAAACACACAGGCCGTCCTTCTTGTACTTTTCACAGCCTAGTGCAGATCCGATAGTACTAAGAGACCTGGAATGCTTCGTAGAGCTCAAGAACCACACTGAATAAGGCTACTTAGATTCTGCTGCATGCCAACCTCTGGCATGATACAAGAGGAACGTTAGCCTGAGGCTAGTGGTCAAAAAGGGTCGCCAATTCACTGAATTGACTGAAGGATGAGCTCCTTCCAAAGCATGGCCACCTCCAAGTTTCTTTCCTAGAAACTCACTTTTCATCACACAGGCAATTGTGCAATGAAGGGAACTTGTGCAACTACAGTGTTTCTCAGGGAGAATTGAGCCCCCACCTCTCTAAATCCCAATGAGGAATATGAAGTTTCCCGTCAAGACTTATTTTCAAAATGGCCAGCAGAGCATCGACCTTGCTGATTCTTTCTCTAATTTGTACATCCAAGGTCATTTAGAAGGGGGATACTTGAGTTGTTTCAACTTGCAACAACCTAGAGGTTTTACCAAAGAGCCCTTAAGAGCCCCTGATTCGGCATCCAGCTTTTCCCAACGATGCATTGCTCACAAAGGCCCAAACACACAGGCCGTGCCTCTAGGACGTTTCTCATCCGAGTGCAGACCCGCCAGTACTAAGAAACCTGGAATGCTACCTAGAGCTCAAGAACCACACTGAATAACGCTACATGGATTCTGCTGCATGCCAATCTGTGGCATGATACAAGAGGAACGTTAGCTTGAGGCTAGTGTTCAATGGGGTCGCCAATTCACTGAAAATTACTGAAGGTTGAGCAGCTACCAAAGTATGGCAACGTCCAAGTTTCTTTCCGAGAAATTCACTTCTCATCACAAAGGGAACTGTGCGATGAAGGGAACATGTGCAACTACAGTATTTCTCACTGAGAATTGATTCCGCAACTCTCTAAATCCCAATGAGGAAAGTAAAGTATCCCTTTAAGCCTTATATTCAATATATATATTCCACAGAGAATTAACCCTGTTCTTTCTTTCTCTAGTTTGTAATTCCAAGGCGCTTTAGAAGGGAGATACTTGACTTGTTTCAACTTACTACTTTCTAGAGTTTAAGAAAAGAAGCCCTTCACTTCCCATGACTCGGCATCTAGCTGTTCCCAATGGCGCATTGCTCACAACTCCCCGAACGCACAGGCCGTCCTTCCTGTACTTTTCTCATCCTAGTGCAGACCCGCAAGTACTAAGAGACCTGGAATGCTTCCTAGAGTTCAAGAACCACACTGAATAAGTCTACAAGGATTCTGCTGCATGCCAACATGTGGCATGATACAAGAGGAACGTTAGCTTGAGGCTAGTGTTCAATGGGGTCGCCAATTACCTGAAGATTACTGAAGGAGGAGCACCTACCAAAGAATGGCAACCACCAAGTTTCTTTCCGAGAAATTCACTTGTCATCACAAAGGGAATTGTGCCATGAAGGGAACATGTGCAACTACAGTATTTCTCAGTGAGAATGGATCCCGCAACTCTCTAAATCCCAATGAGGAAAATAAAGTTCCCCTTTAAGCCTTATATTCAAAAGGGTCCACAGAGCATTGATCCTATTGCTTCTTTCTCTATTTTGTAGTTGAAGGTGTTTTAGAAGGGAGATACTTGAGTTGTTTCAACTTACTACTTTCTAGAGTTTAAGAAAAGAAGACCTTCACTTCCCATGACTCGGCATCTAGCTGTTCCCAATGGCGCATTGCTCACAACTCCCCGAAGGCACAGGCCATCCTTCCTGTACTTTTCTCATCCTAGTGCAGACCCGCAAGTACTAAGAGACCTGGAATGCTTCCTAGAGCCCAGGATCCACAATGAATAAGGCTACATGGATTTTGCTGCATGACAACATGTGTCATGTTAGAAGAGGAACGTTAGCTTGAGGTTAGTGGTCAAATGGGGTCGCCAATTCACTGAAGATTACCGAAGGATGAGCACCTACCAAAGAATGGCAACCTCCAAGTTTCTTTCCTAGAAACTCACTTGTCATCACAAAGGCAATTGTGCTATGAAGAGAACATGTGCACCTAAAGAATTTCTCAGAGAGAACTGAGCCCACAACTCTCTAAATCCCAATGAGGAAAGTCAAGTTTCCCTTCAAGCCTTATTTTCCAAAGGGCCCGCAGAGCACTGACCCTGCTGTTTCCTTCTCTATTTTGTACCTCCAACGTGCTTTAGACGGGAGATACTTGAGTTGTTTCAAGTTGCCACATTCTAGAAATTTAACAAAAGAAACCCTTCACCTCCATGCCTCGGCATCTAGCTGTTCCCAAGGCTGCACTTATCACAACTCCCCAAACACACAGGCCGTCCTTCTTGTACGTTTCACAGCCTAGTGCAGATCCGATAGTACGAAGAGACCTGGAATGCTTCGTAGAGCTCAAGAACCACACTGAATAAGGCTACTTAGATTCTGCTGCATGCCAACCTCCGGCATGATACAAGAGGAACGTTAGCCTGAGGCTAGTGGTCAAAAAGGGTCGCCAATTCACTGAATTGACTGAAGGATGAGCTCCTTGCAAAGCATGGCCACCTCCAAGTTTCTTTCCTAGAAACTCAGTTTTCATCACCCAGGCAATTGTGCAATGAAGGGAACTTGTGCAACTACAGTGTTTCTCAGGGAGAATTGAGCCCCCAACTCTCTAAATCCCAATGATGAATATGAAGTTTCCCGTCAAGACTTATTTTCAAAATGGCCAGCAGAGCATCGACCTTGCTGATTCTTTCTCTAATTTGTACATCCAAGGTCATTTAGAAGGGGGATACTTGAGTTGTTTCAACTTGCAACAATCTAGAGGTTTTACCAAAGAGCCCTTAAGAGCCCCTGATTCGGCATCCAGCTTTTCCCAACGATGCATTGCTCACAAAGGCCCAAACACACAGGCCGTGCCTCTAGGACGTTTCTCATCCGAGTGCAGACCCGCCAGTACTAAGAAACCTGGAATGCTACCTAGAGCTCAAGAACCACACTGAATAACGCTACATGGATTCTGCTGCATGCCAATCTGTGGCATGATACAAGAGGAACGTTAGCTTGAGGCTAGTGTTCAATGGGGTCGCCAATTCACTGAAAATGACTGAAGGTTGAGCAGCTACCAAAGTATGGCAACGTCCAAGTTTCTTTCCGAGAAATTCACTTCTCATCACAAAGGGAACTGTGCGATGAAGGGAACATGTGCAACTACAGTATTTCTCACTGAGAATTGATTCCGCAACTCTCTAAATCCCAATGAGGAAAGTAAAGTATCCCTTTAAGCCTTATATTCAATATATATATTCCACAGACAATTAACCCTGTTCTTTCTTTCTCTAGTTTGTAATTCCAAGGCGCTTTAGAAGGGAGATACTTGACTTGTTTCAACTTACTACTTTCTAGAGTTTAAGAAAAGAAGCCCTTCACTTCCCATGACTCGGCATCTAGCTGTTCCCAATGGCGCATTGCTCACAACTCCCCAAAGGCACAGGCCGTCCTTCCTGTACTTTTCTCATCCTAGTGCAGACCCGCAAGTACTAAGAGACCTGGAATGCTTCCTAGAGTTCAAGAACCACACTGAATAAGTCTACAAGGATTCTGCTGCATGCCAACATGTGGCATGATACAAGAGGAACGTTAGCTTGAGGCTAGTGTTCAATGGGGTCGCCAATTCACTGAAGATTACTGAAGGAGGAGCACCTACCAAAGAATGGCAACCACCAAGTTTCTTTCCGAGAAATTCACTTGTCATCACAAAGGGAATTGTGCCATGAAGGGAACATGTGCAACTACAGTATTTCTCAGTGAGAATGGATCCCGCAACTCTCTAAATCCCAATGAGGAAAATAAAGTTCCCCTTTAAGCCTTATATTCAAAAGGGTCCACAGAGCATTGATCCTATTGTTTCTTTCTCTATTTTGTAGTTGAAAGTGTTTTAGAAGGGAGATACTTGAGTTGTTTCAACTTACTACTTTCTAGAGTTTAATAAAAGAAGCCCTTCACTTCCCATGGCTCGGCATCTAGTTGTACCCAATGATGCATTGCTCACAACACCCCGAAGACAGACGCCGTCCTTCCTGTACTTTTCTCATCCTAGTGCAGACCCGCAAGTACTAAGAGACCTGGAATGCTTCCTAGAGCCCAGGAACCACAATGAATAAGGCTACATGGATTTTGCTGCATGACAACATGTGTCATGTTAGAAGAGGAACGTTAGCTTCAGGTTAGTGGTCAAATGGGGTCGCCAATTCACTGAAGATTACCGAAGGATGAGCACCTACCAAAGAATGGCAACCTCCAAGTTTCTTTCCTAGAAACTCACTTGTCATCACAAAGGCAATTGTGCTATGAAGAGAACATGTGCAACAAAGAATTTCTCAGAGAGAACTGAGCCCACAACTCTCTAAATCCCAATGAGGAAAGTCAAGTTTCCCTTCAAGCCTTATTTTCCAAAGGGCCCGCAGAGCACTGACCCTGCTGTTTCCTTCTCTATTTTGTACCTCCAACGTGCTTTAGACGGGAGATACTTGAGTCGTTTCAAGTTGCCACATTCTAGAAATTTAACAAAAGAAACCCTTCACCTCCATGCCT
This sequence comes from Eubalaena glacialis, assembly GCF_028564815.1. Lineage (NCBI taxonomy): Eukaryota > Metazoa > Chordata > Mammalia > Artiodactyla > Balaenidae > Eubalaena > Eubalaena glacialis. Next base: position 50,043,893 of record NC_083722.1, on the reverse strand, counting down.
CGGCATCTACCTGTTCCCAAGGCTGCACTTATCACAACTCCCCAAACACACAGGCCGTCCTTCTTGTACGTTTCACAGCCTAGTGCAGATCCGATAGTACTAAGAGACCTGGAATGCTTCGTAGAGCTCAAGAACCACACTGAATAAGGCTACTTAGATTCTGCTGCATGCCAACCTCTGGCATGATACAAGAGGAACGTTAGCCTGAGGCTAGTGGTCAAAAAGGGTCGCCAATTCACTGAATTGACTGAAGGATGAGCACCTTGCAAAGCATGGCCACCTCCAAGTTTCTTTCCTAGAAACTCAGTTTTCATCACACAGGCAATTGTGCAATGAAGGGAATTTGTGCAACTACAGTGTTTCTCAGGGAGAATTGAGCCCCCAACTCTCTAAATCCCAATGAGGAATATGAAGTTTCCCGTCAAGACTTATTTTCAAAATGGCCAGCAGAGCATCGACCTTGCTGATTCTTTCTCTAATTTGTACATCCAAGGTCATTTAGAAGGGGGATACTTGAGTTGTTTCAACTTGCAACAATCTAGAGGTTTTACCAAAGAGCCCTTAAGAGCCCCTGATTCGGCATCCAGCTTTTCCCAACGATGCATTGCTCACAAAGGCCCAAACACACAGGCCGTGCCTCTAGGACGTTTCTCATCCGAGTGCAGACCCGCCAGTACTAAGAAACCTGGAATGCTACCTAGAGCTCAAGAACCACACTGAATAACGCTACATGGATTCTGCTGCATGCCAATCTGTGGCATGATACAAGAGGAACGTTAGCTTGAGGCTAGTGTTCAATGGGGTCGCCAATTCACTGAAAATTACTGAAGGTTGAGCAGCTACCAAAGTATGGCAACGTCCAAGTTTCTTTCCGAGAAATTCACTTCTCATCACAAAGGGAACTGTGCCATGAAGGGAACATGTGCAACTACAGTATTTCTCACTGAGAATTGATTCCGCAACTCTCTAAATCCCAATGAGGAACGTAAAGTATCCCTTTAAGCCTTATATTCAATATATATATTCCACAGAGAATTAACCCTGTTCTTTCCTTCTCTAGTTTGTAATTCCAAGGCGCTTTAGAAGGGAGATACTTGAGTTGTTTCAACTTACTACTTTCTAGAGTTTAAGAAAAGAAGCCCTTCACTTCCCATGACTCGGCATCTAGCTGTTCCCAATGGCGCATTGCTCACAACTCCCCGAAGGCACAGGCCGTCCTTCCTGTACTTTTCTCATCCTAGTGCAGACCCGCAAGTACTAAGAGACGTGGAATGCTTCCTAGAGTTCAAGAACCACACTGAATAAGTCTACAAGGATTCTGCTGCATGCCAACATGTGGCATGATACAAGAGGAACGTTAGCTTGAGGCTAGTGTTCAATGGGGTCGCCAATTCACTGAAGATTACTGAAGGAGGAGCACCTACCAAAGAATGGCAACCACCAAGTTTCTTTCCGAGAAATTCACTTGTCATCACAAAGGGAATTGTGCCATGAAGGGAACATGTGCAACGACAGTATTTCTCAGTGAGAATGGATCCCGCAACTCTCTAAATCCCAATGAGGAAAATAAAGTTCCCCTTTAAACATTATATTCAAAAGGGTCCACAGAGCATTGATCCTATTGCTTCTTTCTCTATTTTGTAGTTGAAGGTGTTTTAGAAGGGAGATACTTGAGTTGTTTCAACTTACTACTTTCTAGAGTTTAAGAAAAGAAGCCCTTCACTTCCCATGACTCGGCATCTAGTTGGACCCAATGATGCATTGCTCACAACACCCCGAAGACAGACGCCGTCCTTCCTGTACTTTTCTCATCCTAGTGCAGACCCGCAAGTACTAAGAGACGTGGAATGCTTCCTAGAATTCAAGAACCACACTGAATAAGTCTACAAGGATTCTGCTGCATGCCAACATGTGGCATGATACAAGAGGAACGTTAGCTTGAGGCTAGTGTTCAATGGGGTCGCCAATTCACTGAAGATTACTGAAGGAGGAGCACCTACCAAAGAATGGCAACCACCATGTTTCTTTCCGAGAAATTCACTTGTCATCACAAAGGGAATTGTGCCATGAAGGGAACATGTGCAACGACAGTATTTCTCAGTGAGAATGGATCCCGCAACTCTCTAAATCCCAATGAGGAAAATAAAGTTCCCCTTTAAGCCTTATATTCAAAAGAGTCCACAGAGCATTGATCCTATTGCTTCTTTCTCTATTTTGTAGTTGAAGTTGTTTTAGAAGGGAGATACTTGAGTTGTTTCAACTTACTACTTTCTAGAGTTTAAGAAAAGAAGCCCTTCACTTCCCATGACTCGGCATCTAGTTGGACCCAATGATGCATTGCTCTCAACACCCCGAAGACAGACGCCGTCCTTACTGTACTTTTCTCATCCTAGTGCAGACCCGCAAGTACTAAGAGACCTGGAATGCTTCCTAGAGCCCAGGATCCACAATGAATAAGGCTACATGGATTTTGCTGCATGACAACATGTGTCATGTTAGATGAGGAACGTTAGCTTCAGGTTAGTGGTCAAGTGGGGTCGCCAATTCACTGAAGATTACTGAAGGATGAGCACCTACCAAAGAATGGCAACCTCCAAGTTTCTTTCCTAGAAACTCACTTGTCATCACAAAGGCAATTGTGCTATGAAGAGAACATGTGCAACTAAAGAATTTCTCAGAGAGAACTGAGCCCACAACTCTCTAAATCCCAATGAGGAAAGTCAAGTTTCCCTTCAAGCCTTATTTTCCAAAGGGCCCGCAGAGCACTGACCCTGTTGTTTCCTTCTCTATTTTGTACCTCCAACGTGCTTTACAAGGGAGATACTTGAGTTGTTTCAAGTTGCCACATTCTAGAAATTTAACAAAAGAAACCCTTCACCTCCATGCCTCGGCATCTAGCTGTTCCCAAGGCTGCACTTATCACAACTCCCCAAACACACAGGCCGTCCTTCTTGTACTTTTCACAGCCTAGTGCAGATCCGATAGTACTAAGAGACCTGGAATGCTTCGTAGAGCTCAAGAACCACACTGAATAAGGCTACTTAGATTCTGCTGCATGCCAACCTCTGGCATGATACAAGAGGAACGTTAGCCTGAGGCTAGTGGTCAAAAAGGGTCGCCAATTCACTGAATTGACTGAAGGATGAGCTCCTTCCAAAGCATGGCCACCTCCAAGTTTCTTTCCTAGAAACTCACTTTTCATCACACAGGCAATTGTGCAATGAAGGGAACTTGTGCAACTACAGTGTTTCTCAGGGAGAATTGAGCCCCCACCTCTCGAAATCCCAATGAGGAATATGAAGTTTCCCGTCAAGACTTATTTTCAAAATGGCCAGCAGAGCATCGACCTTGCTGATTCTTTCTCTAATTTGTACATCCAAGGTCATTTAGAAGGGGGATACTTGAGTTGTTTCAACTTGCAACAATCTAGAGGTTTTACCAAAGAGCCCTTAAGAGCCCCTGATTCGGCATCCAGCTTTTCCCAACGATGCATTGCTCACAAAGGCCCAAACACACAGGCCGTGCCTCTAGGACGTTTCTCATCCGAGTGCAGACCCGCCAGTACTAAGAAACCTGGAATGCTACCTAGAGCTCAAGAACCACACTGAATAACGCTACATGGATTCTGCTGCATGCCAATCTGTGGCATGATACAAGAGGAACGTTAGCTTGAGGCTAGTGTTCAATGGGGTCGCCAATTCACTGAAAATTACTGAAGGTTGAGCAGCTACCAAAGTATGGCAACGTCCAAGTTTCTTTCCGAGAAATTCACTTCTCATCACAAAGGGAACTGTGCCATGAAGGGAACATGTGCAACTACAGTATTTCTCACTGAGAATTGATTCCGCAACTCTCTAAATCCCAATGAGGAAAGTAAAGTATCCCTTTAAGCCTTATATTCAATATATATATTCCACAGAGAATTAACCCTGTTCTTTCTTTCTCTAGTTTGTAATTCCAAGGCGCTTTAGAAGGGAGATACTTGACTTGTTTCAACTTACTACTTTCTAGAGTTTAAGAAAAGAAGCCCTTCACTTCCCATGACTCGGCATCTAGCTGTTCCCAATGGCGCATTGCTCACAACTCCCCGAACGCACAGGCCGTCCTTCCTGTACTTTTCTCATCCTAGTGCAGACCCGCAAGTACTAAGAGACCTGGAATGCTTCCTAGAGTTCAAGAACCACACTGAATAAGTCTACAAGGATTCTGCTGCATGCCAACATGTGGCATGATACAAGAGGAACGTTAGCTTGAGGCTAGTGTTCAATGGGGTCGCCAATTCACTGAAGATTACTGAAGGAGGAGCACCTACCAAAGAATGGCAACCACCAAGTTTCTTTCCGAGAAATTCACTTGTCATCACAAAGGGAATTGTGCCATGAAGGGAACATGTGCAACTACAGTATTTCTCAGTGAGAATGGATCCCGCAACTCTCTAAATCCCAATGAGGAAAATAAAGTTCCCCTTTAAGCCTTATATTCAAAAGGGTCCACAGAGCATTGATCCTATTGTTTCTTTCTCTATTTTGTAGTTGAAGGTGTTTTAGAAGGGAGATACTTGAGTTGTTTCAACTTACTACTTTCTAGAGTTTACGAAAAGAAGCCCTTCACTTCCCATGACTCGGCATCTAGTTGTACCCAATGATGCATTGCTCACAACACCCCGAAGACAGACGCCGTCCTTCCTGTACTTTTCTCATCCTAGTGCAGACCCGCAAGTACTAAGAGACCTGGAATGCTTCCTAGAGCCCAGGAACCACAATGAATAAGGCTACATGGATTTTGCTGCATGACAACATGTGTCATGTTAGAAGAGGAACGTTAGCTTCAGGTTAGTGGTCAAGTGGGGTCGCCAATTCACTGAAGATTACCGAAGGATGAGCACCTACCAAAGAATGGCAACCTCCAAGTTTCTTTCCTAGAAACTCACTTGTCATCACAAAGGCAATTGTGCTATGAAGAGAACATGTGCAACTAAAGAATTTCTCAGAGAGAACTGAGCCCACAACTCTCTAAATCCCAATGAGGAAAGTCAAGTTTCCCTTCAAGCCTTATTTTCCAAAGGGCCCGCAGAGCACTGACCCTGCTGTTTCCTTCTCTATTTTGTACCTCCAACGTGCTTTAGACGGGAGATACTTGAGTTGTTTCAAGTTGCCACATTCTAGAAATTTAACAAAAGAAACCCTTCACCTCCATGCCTCGGCATCTAGCTGTTCCCAAGGCTGCACTTATCACAACTCCCCAAACACACAGGCCGTCCTTCTTGTACGTTTCACAGCCTAGTGCAGATCCGATAGTACTAAGAGACCTGGAATGCTTCGTAGAGCTCAAGAACCACACTGAATAAGGCTACTTAGATTCTGCTGCATGCCAACCTCTGGCATGATACAAGAGGAACGTTAGCCTGAGGCTAGTGGTCAAAAAGGGTCGCCAATTCACTGAATTGACTGAAGGATGAGCTCCTTCCAAAGCATGGCCACCTCCAAGTTTCTTTCCTAGAAACTCACTTTTCATCACACAGGCAATTGTGCAATGAAGGGAACTTGTGCAACTACAGTGTTTCTCAGGGAGAATTGAGCCCCCACCTCTCTAAATCCCAATGAGGAATATGAAGTTTCCCGTCAAGACTTATTTTCAAAATGGCCAGCAGAGCATCGACCTTGCTGATTCTTTCTCTAATTTGTACATCCAAGGTCATTTAGAAGGGGGATACTTGAGTTGTTTCAACTTGCAACAATCTAGAGGTTTTACCAAAGAGCCCTTAAGAGCCCCTGATTCGGCATCCAGCTTTTCCCAACGATGCATTGCTCACAAAGGCCCAAACACACAGGCCGTGCCTCTAGGACGTTTCTCATCCGAGTGCAGACCCGCCAGTACTAAGAAACCTGGAATGCTACCTAGAGCTCAAGAACCACACTGAATAACGCTACATGGATTCTGCTGCATGCCAATCTGTGGCATGATACAAGAGGAACGTTAGCTTGAGGCTAGTGTTCAATGGGGTCGCCAATTCACTGAAAATGACTGAAGGTTGAGCAGCTACCAAAGTATGGCAACGTCCAAGTTTCTTTCCGAGAAATTCAATTCTCATCACAAAGGGAACTGTGCGATGAAGGGAACATGTGCAACTACAGTATTTCTCACTGAGAATTGATTCCGCAACTCTCTAAATCCCAATGAGGAACGTAAAGTATCCCTTTAAGCCTTATATTCAATATATATATTCCACAGAGAATTAACCCTGTTCTTTCTTTCTCTAGTTTGTAATTCCAAGGCGCTTTAGAAGGGAGATACTTGACTTGTTTCAACTTACTACTTTCTAGAGTTTAAGAAAAGAAGCCCTTCACTTCCCATGACTCGGCATCTAGCTGTTCCCAATGGCACATTGCTCACAACTCCCCGAACGCACAGGCCGTCCTTCCTGTACTTTTCTCATCCTAGTGCAGACCCGCAAGTACTAAGAGACGTGGAATGCTTCCTAGAGTTCAAGAACCACACTGAATAAGTCTACAAGGATTCTGCTGCATGCCAACATGTGGCATGATACAAGAGGAACGTTAGCTTGAGGCTAGTGTTCAATGGGGTCGCCAATTCACTGAAGATTACTGAAGGAGGAGCACCTACCAAAGAATGGCAACCACCAAGTTTCTTTCCGAGAAATTCACTTGTCATCACAAAGGGAATTGTGCCATGAAGGGAACATGTGCAACGACAGTATTTCTCAGTGAGAATGGATCCCGCAACTCTCTAAATCCCAATGAGGAAAATAAAGTTCCCCTTTAAACATTATATTCAAAAGGGTCCACAGAGCATTGATCCTATTGCTTCTTTCTCTATTTTGTAGTTGAAGGTGTTTTAGAAGGGAGATACTTGAGTTGTTTCAACTTACTACTTTCTAGAGTTTAAGAAAAGAAGCCCTTCACTTCCCATGACTCGGCATCTAGTTGGACCCAATGATGCATTGCTCACAACAGCCCGAAGACAGACGCCGTCCTTCCTGTACTTTTCTCATCCTAGTGCAGACCCGCAAGTACTAAGAGACGTGGAATGCTTCCTAGAATTCAAGAACCACACTGAATAAGTCTACAAGGATTCTGCTGCATGCCAACATGTGGCATGATACAAGAGGAACGTTAGCTTGAGGCTAGTGTTCAATGGGGTCGCCAATTCACTGAAGATTACTGAAGGAGGAGCACCTACCAAAGAATGGCAACCACCATGTTTCTTTCCGAGAAATTCACTTGTCATCACAAAGGGAATTGTGCCATGAAGGGAACATGTGCAACGACAGTATTTCTCAGTGAGAATGGATCCCGCAACTCTCTAAATCCCAATGAGGAAAATAAAGTTCCCCTTTAAGCCTTATATTCAAAAGGGTCCACAGAGCATTGATCCTATTGCTTCTTTCTCTATTTTGTAGTTGAAGTTGTTTTAGAAGGGAGATACTTGAGTTGTTTCAACTTACTACTTTCTAGAGTTTAAGAAAAGAAGCCCTTCACTTCCCATGACTCGGCATCTAGTTGGACCCAATGATGCATTGCTCTCAACACCCCGAAGACAGACGCCGTCCTTACTGTACTTTTCTCATCCTAGTGCAGACCCGCAAGTACTAAGAGACCTGGAATGCTTCCTAGAGCCCAGGATCCACAATGAATAAGGCTACATGGATTTTGCTGCATGACAACATGTGTCATGTTAGATGAGGAACGTTAGCTTCAGGTTAGTGGTCAAGTGGGGTCGCCAATTCACTGAAGATTACTGAAGGATGAGCACCTACCAAAGAATGGCAACCTCCAAGTTTCTTTCCTAGAAACTCACTTGTCATCACAAAGGCAATTGTGCTATGAAGAGAACATGTGCAACTAAAGAATTTCTCAGAGAGAACTGAGCCCACAACTCTCTAAATCCCAATGAGGAAAGTCAAGTTTCCCTTCAAGCCTTATTTTCCAAAGGGCCCGCAGAGCACTGACCCTGCTGTTTCCTTCTCTATTTTGTACCTCCAACGTGCTTTACAAGGGAGATACTTGAGTTGTTTCAAGTTGCCACATTCTAGAAATTTAACAAAAGAAACCCTTCACCTCCATGCCTCGGCATCTAGCTGTTCCCAAGGCTGCACTTATCACAACTCCCCAAACACACAGGCCGTCCTTCTTGTACTTTTCACAGCCTAGTGCAGATCCGATAGTACTAAGAGACCTGGAATGCTTCGTAGAGCTCAAGAACCACACTGAATAAGGCTACTTAGATTCTGCTGCATGCCAACCTCTGGCATGATACAAGAGGAACGTTAGCCTGAGGCTAGTGGTCAAAAAGGGTCGCCAATTCACTGAATTGACTGAAGGATGAGCTCCTTCCAAAGCATGGCCACCTCCAAGTTTCTTTCCTAGAAACTCACTTTTCATCACACAGGCAATTGTGCAATGAAGGGAACTTGTGCAACTACAGTGTTTCTCAGGGAGAATTGAGCCCCCACCTCTCTAAATCCCAATGAGGAATATGAAGTTTCCCGTCAAGACTTATTTTCAAAATGGCCAGCAGAGCATCGACCTTGCTGATTCTTTCTCTAATTTGTACATCCAAGGTCATTTAGAAGGGGGATACTTGAGTTGTTTCAACTTGCAACAATCTAGAGGTTTTACCAAAGAGCCCTTAAGAGCCCCTGATTCGGCATCCAGCTTTTCCCAACGATGCATTGCTCACAAAGGCCCAAACACACAGGCCGTGCCTCTAGGACGTTTCTCATCCGAGTGCAGACCCGCCAGTACTAAGAAACCTGGAATGCTACCTAGAGCTCAAGAACCACACTGAATAACGCTACATGGATTCTGCTGCATGCCAATCTGTGGCATGATACAAGAGGAACGTTAGCTTGAGGCTAGTGTTCAATGGGGTCGCCAATTCACTGAAAATTACTGAAGGTTGAGCAGCTACCAAAGTATGGCAACGTCCAAGTTTCTTTCCGAGAAATTCACTTCTCATCACAAAGGGAACTGTGCCATGAAGGGAACATGTGCAACTACAGTATTTCTCACTGAGAATTGATTCCGCAACTCTCTAAATCCCAATGAGGAAAGTAAAGTATCCCTTTAAGCCTTATATTCAATATATATATTCCACAGAGAATTAACCCTGTTCTTTCTTTCTCTAGTTTGTAATTCCAAGGCGCTTTAGAAGGGAGATACTTGACTTGTTTCAACTTACTACTTTCTAGAGTTTAAGAAAAGAAGCCCTTCACTTCCCATGACTCGGCATCTAGCTGTTCCCAATGGCGCATTGCTCACAACTCCCCGAACGCACAGGCCGTCCTTCCTGTACTTTTCTCATCCTAGTGCAGACCCGCAAGTACTAAGAGACCTGGAATGCTTCCTAGAGTTCAAGAACCACACTGAATAAGTCTACAAGGATTCTGCTGCATGCCAACATGTGGCATGATACAAGAGGAACGTTAGCTTGAGGCTAGTGTTCAATGGGGTCGCCAATTCACTGAAGATTACTGAAGGAGGAGCACCTACCAAAGAATGGCAACCACCAAGTTTCTTTCCGAGAAATTCACTTGTCATCACAAAGGGAATTGTGCCATGAAGGGAACATGTGCAACTACAGTATTTCTCAGTGAGAATGGATCCCGCAACTCTCTAAATCCCAATGAGGAAAATAAAGTTCCCCTTTAAGCCTTATATTCAAAAGGGTCCACAGAGCATTGATCCTATTGTTTCTTTCTCTATTTTGTAGTTGAAGGTGTTTTAGAAGGGAGATACTTGAGTTGTTTCAACTTACTACTTTCTAGAGTTTACGAAAAGAAGCCCTTCACTTCCCATGACTCGGCATCTAGTTGTACCCAATGATGCATTGCTCACAACACCCCGAAGACAGACGCCGTCCTTCCTGTACTTTTCTCATCCTAGTGCAGACCCGCAAGTACTAAGAGACCTGGAATGCTTCCTAGAGCCCAGGAACCACAATGAATAAGGCTACATGGATTTTGCTGCATGACAACATGTGTCATGTTAGAAGAGGAACGTTAGCTTCAGGTTAGTGGTCAAGTGGGGTCGCCAATTCACTGAAGATTACCGAAGGATGAGCACCTACCAAAGAATGGCAACCTCCAAGTTTCTTTCCTAGAAACTCACTTGTCATCACAAAGGCAATTGTGCTATGAAGAGAACATGTGCAACTAAAGAATTTCTCAGAGAGAACTGAGCCCACAACTCTCTAAATCCCAATGAGGAAAGTCAAGTTTCCCTTCAAGCCTTATTTTCCAAAGGGCCCGCAGAGCACTGACCCTGCTGTTTCCTTCTCTATTTTGTACCTCCAACGTGCTTTAGACGGGAGATACTTGAGTTGTTTCAAGTTGCCACATTCTAGAAATTTAACAAAAGAAACCCTTCACCTCCATGCCTCGGCATCTAGCTGTTCCCAAGGCTGCACTTATCACAACTCCCCAAACACACAGGCCGTCCTTCTTGTACGTTTCACAGCCTAGTGCAGATCCGATAGTACTAAGAGACCTGGAATGCTTCGTAGAGCTCAAGAACCACACTGAATAAGGCTACTTAGATTCTGCTGCATGCCAACCTCTGGCATGATACAAGAGGAACGTTAGCCTGAGGCTAGTGGTCAAAAAGGGTCGCCAATTCACTGAATTGACTGAAGGATGAGCTCCTTCCAAAGCATGGCCACCTCCAAGTTTCTTTCCTAGAAACTCACTTTTCATCACACAGGCAATTGTGCAATGAAGGGAACTTGTGCAACTACAGTGTTTCTCAGGGAGTATTGAGCCCCCACCTCTCTAAATCCCAATGAGGAATATGAAGTTTCCCGTCAAGACTTATTTTCAAAATGGCCAGCAGAGCATCGACCTTGCTGATTCTTTCTCTAATTTGTACATCCAAGGTCATTTAGAAGGGGGATACTTGAGTTGTTTCAACTTGCAACAATCTAGAGGTTTTACCAAAGAGCCCTTAAGAGCCCCTGATTCGGCATCCAGCTTTTCCCAACGATGCATTGCTCACAAAGGCCCAAACACACAGGCCGTGCCTCTAGGACGTTTCTCATCCGAGTGCAGACCCGCCAGTACTAAGAAACCTGGAATGCTACCTAGAGCTCAAGAACCACACTGAATAACGCTACATGGATTCTGCTGCATGCCAATCTGTGGCATGATACAAGAGGAACGTTAGCTTGAGGCTAGTGTTCAATGGGGTCGCCAATTCACTGAAAATGACTGAAGGTTGAGCAGCTACCAAAGTATGGCAACGTCCAAGTTTCTTTCCGAGAAATTCAATTCTCATCACAAAGGGAACTGTGCGATGAAGGGAACATGTGCAACTACAGTATTTCTCACTGAGAATTGATTCCGCAACTCTCTAAATCCCAATGAGGAACGTAAAGTATCCCTTTAAGCCTTATATTCAATATATATATTCCACAGAGAATTAACCCTGTTCTTTCTTTCTCTAGTTTGTAATTCCAAGACGCTTTAGAAGGGAGATACTTGACTTGTTTCAACTTACTACTTTCTAGAGTTTAAGAAAAGAAGCCCTTCACTTCCCATGACTCGGCATCTAGCTGTTCCCAATGGCACATTGCTCACAACTCCCCGAACGCACAGGCCGTCCTTCCTGTACTTTTCTCATCCTAGTGCAGACCCGCAAGTACTAAGAGACGTGGAATGCTTCCTAGAGTTCAAGAACCACACTGAATAAGTCTACAAGGATTCTGCTGCATGCCAACATGTGGCATGATACAAGAGGAACGTTAGCTTGAGGCTAGTGTTCAATGGGGTCGCCAATTCACTGAAGATTACTGAAGGAGGAGCACCTACCAAAGAATGGCAACCACCAAGTTTCTTTCCGAGAAATTCACTTGTCATCACAAAGGGAATTGTGCCATGAAGGGAACATGTGCAACGACAGTATTTCTCAGTGAGAATGGATCCCGCAACTCTCTAAATCCCAATGAGGAAAATAAAGTTCCCCTTTAAACATTATATTCAAAAGGGTCCACAGAGCATTGATCCTATTGCTTCTTTCTCTATTTTGTAGTTGAAGGTGTTTTAGAAGGGAGATACTTGAGTTGTTTCAACTTACTACTTTCTAGAGTTTAAGAAAAGAAGCCCTTCACTTCCCATGACTCGGCATCTAGTTGGACCCAATGATGCATTGCTCACAACACCCCGAAGACAGACGCCGTCCTTCCTGTACTTTTCTCATCCTAGTGCAGACCCGCAAGTACTAAGAGACGTGGAATGCTTCCTAGAATTCAAGAACCACACTGAATAAGTCTACAAGGATTCTGCTGCATGCCAACATGTGGCATGATACAAGAGGAACGTTAGCTTGAGGCTAGTGTTCAATGGGGTCGCCAATTCACTGAAGATTACTGAAGGAGGAGCACCTACCAAAGAATGGCAACCACCATGTTTCTTTCCGAGAAATTCACTTGTCATCACAAAGGGAATTGTGCCATGAAGGGAACATGTGCAACGACAGTATTTCTCAGTGAGAATGGATCCCGCAACTCTCTAAATCCCAATGAGGAAAATAAAGTTCCCCTTTAAGCCTTATATTCAAAAGGGTCCACAGAGCATTGATCCTATTGCTTCTTTCTCTATTTTGTAGTTGAAGTTGTTTTAGAAGGGAGATACTTGAGTTGTTTCAACTTACTACTTTCTAGAGTTTAAGAAAAGAAGCCCTTCACTTCCCATGACTCGGCATCTAGTTGGACCCAATGATGCATTGCTCTCAACACCCCGAAGACAGACGCCGTCCTTACTGTACTTTTCTCATCCTAGTGCAGACCCGCAAGTACTAAGAGACCTGGAATGCTTCCTAGAGCCCAGGATCCACAATGAATAAGGCTACATGGATTTTGCTGCATGACAACATGTGTCATGTTAGATGAGGAACGTTAGCTTCAGGTTAGTGGTCAAGTGGGGTCGCCAATTCACTGAAGATTACTGAAGGATGAGCACCTACCAAAGAATGGCAACCTCCAAGTTTCTTTCCTAGAAACTCACTTGTCATCACAAAGGCAATTGTGCTATGAAGAGAACATGTGCAACTAAAGAATTTCTCAGAGAGAACTGAGCCCACAACTCTCTAAATCCCAATGAGGAAAGTCAAGTTTCCCTTCAAGCCTTATTTTCCAAAGGGCCCGCAGAGCACTGACCCTGCTGTTTCCTTCTCTATTTTGTACCTCCAACGTGCTTTAGACGGGAGATACTTGAGTTGTTTCAAGTTGCCACATTCTAGAAATTTAACAAAAGAAACCCTTCACCTCCATGCCTCGGCATCTAGCTGTTCCCAAGGCTGCACTTATCACAACTCCCCAAACACACAGGCCGTCCTTCTTGTACTTTTCACAGCCTAGTGCAGATCCGATAGTACTAAGAGACCTGGAATGCTTCGTAGAGCTCAAGAACCACACTGAATAAGGCTACTTAGATTCTGCTGCATGCCAACCTCTGGCATGATACAAGAGGAACGTTAGCCTGAGGCTAGTGGTCAAAAAGGGTCGCCAATTCACTGAATTGACTGAAGGATGAGCTCCTTCCAAAGCATGGCCACCTCCAAGTTTCTTTCCTAGAAACTCACTTTTCATCACACAGGCAATTGTGCAATGAAGGGAACTTGTGCAACTACAGTGTTTCTCAGGGAGAATTGAGCCCCCACCTCTCTAAATCCCAATGAGGAATATGAAGTTTCCCGTCAAGACTTATTTTCAAAATGGCCAGCAGAGCATCGACCTTGCTGATTCTTTCTCTAATTTGTACATCCAAGGTCATTTAGAAGGGGGATACTTGAGTTGTTTCAACTTGCAACAATCTAGAGGTTTTACCAAAGAGCCCTTAAGAGCCCCTGATTCGGCATCCAGCTTTTCCCAACGATGCATTGCTCACAAAGGCCCAAACACACAGGCCGTGCCTCTAGGACGTTTCTCATCCGAGTGCAGACCCGCCAGTACTAAGAAACCTGGAATGCTACCTAGAGCTCAAGAACCACACTGAATAACGCTACATGGATTCTGCTGCATGCCAATCTGTGGCATGATACAAGAGGAACGTTAGCTTGAGGCTAGTGTTCAATGGGGTCGCCAATTCACTGAAAATTACTGAAGGTTGAGCAGCTACCAAAGTATGGCAACGTCCAAGTTTCTTTCCGAGAAATTCACTTCTCATCACAAAGGGAACTGTGCGATGAAGGGAACATGTGCAACTACAGTATTTCTCACTGAGAATTGATTCCGCAACTCTCTAAATCCCAATGAGGAAAGTAAAGTATCCCTTTAAGCCTTATATTCAATATATATATTCCACAGAGAATTAACCCTGTTCTTTCTTTCTCTAGTTTGTAATTCCAAGGCGCTTTAGAAGGGAGATACTTGACTTGTTTCAACTTACTACTTTCTAGAGTTTAAGAAAAGAAGCCCTTCACTTCCCATGACTCGGCATCTAGCTGTTCCCAATGGCGCATTGCTCACAACTCCCCGAACGCACAGGCCGTCCTTCCTGTACTTTTCTCATCCTAGTGCAGACCCGCAAGTACTAAGAGACCTGGAATGCTTCCTAGAGTTCAAGAACCACACTGAATAAGTCTACAAGGATTCTGCTGCATGCCAACATGTGGCATGATACAAGAGGAACGTTAGCTTGAGGCTAGTGTTCAATGGGGTCGCCAATTCACTGAAGATTACTGAAGGAGGAGCACCTACCAAAGAATGGCAACCACCAAGTTTCTTTCCGAGAAATTCACTTGTCATCACAAAGGGAATTGTGCCATGAAGGGAACATGTGCAACTACAGTATTTCTCAGTGAGAATGGATCCCGCAACTCTCTAAATCCCAATGAGGAAAATAAAGTTCCCCTTTAAGCCTTATATTCAAAAGGGTCCACAGAGCATTGATCCTATTGCTTCTTTCTCTATTTTGTAGTTGAAGGTGTTTTAGAAGGGAGATACTTGAGTTGTTTCAACTTACTACTTTCTAGAGTTTAAGAAAAGAAGACCTTCACTTCCCATGACTCGGCATCTAGCTGTTCCCAATGGCGCATTGCTCACAACTCCCGGAAGGCACAGGCCGTCCTTCCTGTACGTTTCTCATCCTAGTGCAGACCCGCAAGTACTAAGAGACCTGGAATGCTTCCTAGAGCCCAGGATCCACAATGAATAAGGCTACATGGATTTTGCTGCATGACAACATGTGTCATGTTAGAAGAGGAACGTTAGCTTGAGGTTAGTGGTCAAATGGGGTCGCCAATTCACTGAAGATTACCGAAGGATGAGCACCTACCAAAGAATGGCAACCTCCAAGTTTCTTTCCTAGAAACTCACTTGTCATCACAAAGGCAATTGTGCTATGAAGAGAACATGTGCACCTAAAGAATTTCTCAGAGAGAACTGAGCCCA
Source organism: Eubalaena glacialis (assembly GCF_028564815.1). NCBI lineage: Eukaryota > Metazoa > Chordata > Mammalia > Artiodactyla > Balaenidae > Eubalaena > Eubalaena glacialis. The sequence continues at coordinate 50,028,488 of NC_083722.1, read as the reverse complement.
CAACTCTCTAAATCCCAATGAGGAAAGTCAAGTTTCCCTTCAAGCCTTATTTTCCAAAGGGCCCGCAGAGCACTGACCCTGCTGTTTCCTTCTCTATTTTGTACCTCCAACGTGCTTTAGACGGGAGATACTTGAGTTGTTTCAAGTTGCCACATTCTAGAAATTTAACAAAAGAAACCCTTCACCTCCATGCCTCGGCATCTAGCTGTTCCCAAGGCTGCACTTATCACAACTCCCCAAACACACAGGCCGTCCTTCTTGTACGTTTCACAGCCTAGTGCAGATCCGATAGTACTAAGAGACCTGGAATGCTTCGTAGAGCTCAAGAACCACACTGAATAAGGCTACTTAGATTCTGCTGCATGCCAACCTCTGGCATGATACAAGAGGAACGTTAGCCTGAGGCTAGTGGTCAAAAAGGGTCGCCAATTCACTGAATTGACTGAAGGATGAGCTCCTTGCAAAGCATGGCCACCTCCAAGTTTCTTTCCTAGAAACTCAGTTTTCATCACCCAGGCAATTGTGCAATGAAGGGAACTTGTGCAACTACAGTGTTTCTCAGGGAGAATTGAGCCCCCACCTCTCTAAATCCCAATGAGGAATATGAAGTTTCCCGTCAAGACTTATTTTCAAAATGGCCAGCAGAGCATCGACCTTGCTGATTCTTTCTCTAATTTGTACATCCAAGGTCATTTAGAAGGGGGATACTTGAGTTGTTTCAACTTGCAACAATCTAGAGGTTTTACCAAAGAGCCCTTAAGAGCCCCTGATTCGGCATCCAGCTTTTCCCAACGATGCATTGCTCACAAAGGCCCAAACACACAGGCCGTGCCTCTAGGACGTTTCTCATCCGAGTGCAGACCCGCCAGTACTAAGAAACCTGGAATGCTACCTAGAGCTCAAGAACCACACTGAATAACGCTACATGGATTCTGCTGCATGCCAATCTGTGGCATGATACAAGAGGAACGTTAGCTTGAGGCTAGTGTTCAATGGGGTCGCCAATTCACTGAAAATGACTGAAGGTTGAGCAGCTACCAAAGTATGGCAACGTCCAAGTTTCTTTCCGAGAAATTCACTTCTCATCACAAAGGGAACTGTGCCATGAAGGGAACATGTGCAACTACAGTATTTCTCACTGAGAATTGATTCCGCAACTCTCTAAATCCCAATGAGGAAAGTAAAGTATCCCTTTAAGCCTTATATTCAATATATATATTCCACAGAGAATTAACCCTGTTCTTTCTTTCTCTAGTTTGTAATTCCAAGGCGCTTTAGAAGGGAGATACTTGACTTGTTTCAACTTACTACTTTCTAGAGTTTAAGAAAAGAAGCCATTCACTTCCCATGACTCTGCATCTAGCTGTTCCCAATGGCGCATTGCTCACAACTCCCCGAACGCACAGGCCGTCCTTCCTGTACTTTTCTCATCCTAGTGCAGACCCGCAAGTACTAAGAGACCTGGAATGCTTCCTAGAGTTCAAGAACCACACTGAATAAGTCTACAAGGATTCTGCTGCATGCCAACATGTGGCATGATACAAGAGGAACGTTAGCTTGAGGCTAGTGTTCAATGGGGTCGCCAATTCACTGAAGATTACTGAAGGAGGAGCACCTACCAAAGAATGGCAACCACCAAGTTTCTTTCCGAGAAATTCACTTGTCATCACAAAGGGAATTGTGCCATGAAGGGAACATGTGCAACTACAGTATTTCTCAGTGAGAATGGATCCCGCAACTCTCTAAATCCCAATGAGGAAAATAAAGTTCCCCTTTAAGCCTTATATTCAAAAGGGTCCACAGAGCATTGATCCTATTGCTTCTTTCTCTATTTTGTAGTTGAAGGTGTTTTAGAAGGGAGACACTTGAGTTGTTTCAACTTACTACTTTCTAGAGTTTAAGAAAAGAAGCCCTTCACTTCCCATGACTCGGCATCTAGCTGTTCCCAATGGCGCATTGCTCACAACTCCCCGAAGGCACAGGCCGTCCTTCCTGTACTTTTCTCATCCTAGTGCAGACCCGCAAGTACTAAGAGACCTGGAATGCTTCCTAGAGCCCAGGATCCACAATGAATAAGGCTACATGGATTTTGCTGCATGACAACATGTGTCATGTTAGAAGAGGAACGTTAGCTTGAGGTTAGTGGTCAAATGGGGTCGCCAATTCACTGAAGATTACCGAAGGATGAGCACCTACCAAAGAATGGCAACCTCCAAGTTTCTTTCCTAGAAACTCACTTGTCATCACAAAGGCAATTGTGCTATGAAGAGAACATGTGCACCTAAAGAATTTCTCAGAGAGAACTGAGCCCACAACTCTCTAAATCCCAATGAGGAAAGTCAAGTTTCCCTTCAAGCCTTATTTTCCAAAGGGCCCGCAGAGCACTGACCCTGCTGTTTCCTTCTCTATTTTGTACCTCCAACGTGCTTTAGACGGGAGATACTTGAGTTGTTTCAAGTTGCCACATTCTAGAAATTTAACAAAAGAAACCCTTCACCTCCAGGCCTCGGCATCTAGCTGTTCCCAAGGCTGCACTTATCACAACTCCCCAAACACACAGGCCATCCTTCTTGTACGTTTCACAGCCTAGTGCAGATCCGATAGTACGAAGAGACCTGGAATGCTTCGTAGAGCTCAAGAACCACACTGAATAAGGCTACTTAGATTCTGCTGCATGCCAACCTCTGGCATGATACAAGAGGAACGTTAGCCTGAGGCTAGTGGTCAAAAAGGGTCGCCAATTCACTGAATTGACTGAAGGATGAGCTCCTTGCAAAGCATGGCCACCTCCAAGTTTCTTTCCTAGAAACTCAGTTTTCATCACCCAGGCAATTGTGCAATGAAGGGAACTTGTGCAACTACAGTGTTTCTCAGGGAGAATTGAGCCCCCACCTCTCTAAATCCCAATGAGGAATATGAAGTTTCCCGTCAAGACTTATTTTCAAAATGGCCAGCAGAGCATCGACCTTGCTGATTCTTTCTCTAATTTGTACATCCAAGGTCATTTAGAAGGGGGATACTTGAGTTGTTTCAACTTGCAACAATCTAGAGGTTTTACCAAAGAGCCCTTAAGAGCCCCTGATTCGGCATCCAGCTTTTCCCAACGATGCATTGCTCACAAAGGCCCAAACACACAGGCCGTGCCTCTAGGACGTTTCTCATCCGAGTGCAGACCCGCCAGTACTAAGAAACCTGGAATGCTACCTAGAGCTCAAGAACCACACTGAATAACGCTACATGGATTCTGCTGCATGCCAATCTGTGGCATGATACAAGAGGAACGTTAGCTTGAGGCTAGTGTTCAATGGGGTCGCCAATTCACTGAAAATGACTGAAGGTTGAGCAGCTACCAAAGTATGGCAACGTCCAAGTTTCTTTCCGAGAAATTCACTTCTCATCACAAAGGGAACTGTGCCATGAAGGGAACATGTGCAACTACAGTATTTCTCACTGAGAATTGATTCCGCAACTCTCTAAATCCCAATGAGGAACGTAAAGTATCCCTTTAAGCCTTATATTCAATATATATATTCCACAGAGAATTAACCCTGTTCTTTCCTTCTCTAGTTTGTAATTCCAAGGCGCTTTAGAAGGGAGATACTTGACTTGTTTCAACTTACTACTTTCTAGAGTTTAAGAAAAGAAGCCCTTCACTTCCCATGACTCGGCATCTAGCTGTTCCCAATGGCGCATTGCTCACAACTCCCCGAAGGCACAGGCCGTCCTTCCTGTACTTTTCTCATCCTAGTGCAGACCCGCAAGTACTAAGAGACCTGGAATGCTTCCTAGAGTTCAAGAACCACACTGAATAAGTCTACAAGGATTCTGCTGCATGCCAACATGTGGCATGATACAAGAGGAACGTTAGCTTGAGGCTAGTGTTCAATGGGGTCGCCAATTCACTGAAGATTACTGAAGGAGGAGCACCTACCAAAGAATGGCAACCACCAAGTTTCTTTCCGAGAAATTCACTTGTCATCACAAAGGGAATTGTGCCATGAAGGGAACATGTGCAACTACAGTATTTCTCAGTGAGAATGGATCCCGCAACTCTCTAAATCCCAATGAGGAAAATAAAGTTCCCCTTTAAGCCTTATATTCAAAAGGGTCCACAGAGCATTGATCCTATTGCTTCTTTCTCTATTTTGTAGTTGAAGGTGTTTTAGAAGGGAGATACTTGAGTTGTTTCAACTTACTACTTTCTAGAGTTTAAGAAAAGAAGCCCTTCACTTCCCATGACTCGGCATCTAGCTGTTCCCAATGGCGCATTGCTCACAACTCCCCGAAGGCACAGGCCGTCCTTCCTGTACTTTTCTCATCCTAGTGCAGACCCGCAAGTACTAAGAGACCTGGAATGCTTCCTAGAGTTCAAGAACCACACTGAATAAGTCTACAAGGATTCTGCTGCATGCCAACATGTGGCATGATACAAGAGGAACGTTAGCTTGAGGCTAGTGTTCAATGGGGTCGCCAATTCACTGAAGATTACTGAAGGAGGAGCACCTACCAAAGAATGGCAACCACCAAGTTTCTTTCCGAGAAATTCACTTGTCATCACAAAGGGAATTGTGCCATGAAGGGAACATGTGCAACTACAGTATTTCTCAGTGAGAATGGATCCCGCAACTCTCTAAATCCCAATGAGGAAAATAAAGTTCCCCTTTAAGCCTTATATTCAAAAGGGTCCACAGAGCATTGATCCTATTGCTTCTTTCTCTATTTTGTAGTTGAAGGTGTTTTAGAAGGGAGATACTTGAGTTGTTTCAACTTACTACTTTCTAGAGTTTAAGAAAAGAAGACCTTCACTTCCCATGACTCGGCATCTAGCTGTTCCCAATGGCGCATTGCTCACAACTCCCCGAAGGCACAGGCCGTCCTTCCTGTACGTTTCTCATCCTAGTGCAGACCCGCAAGTACTAAGAGACCTGGAATGCTTCCTAGAGCCCAGGATCCACAATGAATAAGGCTACATGGATTTTGCTGCATGACAACATGTGTCATGTTAGAAGAGGAACGTTAGCTTGAGGTTAGTGGTCAAATGGGGTCGCCAATTCACTGAAGATTACCGAAGGATGAGCACCTACCAAAGAATGGCAACCTCCAAGTTTCTTTCCTAGAAACTCACTTGTCATCACAAAGGCAATTGTGCTATGAAGAGAACATGTGCACCTAAAGAATTTCTCAGAGAGAACTGAGCCCACAACTCTCTAAATCCCAATGAGGAAAGTCAAGTTTCCCTTCAAGCCTTATTTTCCAAAGGGCCCACAGAGCACTGACCCTGCTGTTTCCTTCTCTATTTTGTACCTCCAACGTGCTTTAGACGGGAGATACTTGAGTTGTTTCAAGTTGCCACATTCTAGAAATTTAACAAAAGAAACCCTTCACCTCCATGCCTCGGCATCTAGCTGTTCCCAAGGCTGCACTTATCACAACTCCCCAAACACACAGGCCGTCCTTCTTGTACGTTTCACAGCCTAGTGCAGATCCGATAGTACGAAGAGACCTGGAATGCTTCGTAGAGCTCAAGAACCACACTGAATAAGGCTACTTAGATTCTGCTGCATGCCAACCTCTGGCATGATACAAGAGGAACGTTAGCCTGAGGCTAGTGGTCAAAAAGGGTCGCCAATTCACTGAATTGACTGAAGGATGAGCTCCTTGCAAAGCATGGCCACCTCCAAGTTTCTTTCCTAGAAACTCAGTTTTCATCACCCAGGCAATTGTGCAATGAAGGGAACTTGTGCAACTACAGTGTTTCTCAGGGAGAATTGAGCCCCCACCTCTCTAAATCCCAATGAGGAATATGAAGTTTCCCGTCAAGACTTATTTTCAAAATGGCCAGCAGAGCATCGACCTTGCTGATTCTTTCTCTAATTTGTACATCCAAGGTCATTTAGAAGGGGGATACTTGAGTTGTTTCAACTTGCAACAATCTAGAGGTTTTACCAAAGAGCCCTTAAGAGCCCCTGATTCGGCATCCAGCTTTTCCCAACGATGCATTGCTCACAAAGGCCCAAACACACAGGCCGTGCCTCTAGGACGTTTCTCATCCGAGTGCAGACCCGCCAGTACTAAGAAACCTGGAATGCTACCTAGAGCTCAAGAACCACACTGAATAACGCTACATGGATTCTGCTGCATGCCAATCTGTGGCATGATACAAGAGGAACGTTAGCTTGAGGCTAGTGTTCAATGGGGTCGCCAATTCACTGAAAATGACTGAAGGTTGAGCAGCTACCAAAGTATGGCAACGTCCAAGTTTCTTTCCGAGAAATTCACTTCTCATCACAAAGGGAACTGTGCCATGAAGGGAACATGTGCAACTACAGTATTTCTCACTGAGAATTGATTCCGCAACTCTCTAAATCCCAATGAGGAAAGTAAAGTATCCCTTTAAGCCTTATATTCAATATATATATTCCACAGAGAATTAACCCTGTTCTTTCTTTCTCTAGTTTGTAATTCCAAGGCGCTTTAGAAGGGAGATACTTGACTTGTTTCAACTTACTACTTTCTAGAGTTTAAGAAAAGAAGCCCTTCACTTCCCATGACTCGGCATCTAGCTGTTCCCAATGGCGCATTGCTCACAACTCCCCGAACGCACAGGCCGTCCTTCCTGTACTTTTCTCATCCTAGTGCAGACCCGCAAGTACTAAGAGACCTGGAATGCTTCCTAGAGTTCAAGAACCACACTGAATAAGTCTACAAGGATTCTGCTGCATGCCAACATGTGGCATGATACAAGAGGAACGTTAGCTTGAGGCTAGTGTTCAATGGGGTCGCCAATTCACTGAAGATTACTGAAGGAGGAGCACCTACCAAAGAATGGCAACCACCAAGTTTCTTTCCGAGAAATTCACTTGTCATCACAAAGGGAATTGTGCCATGAAGGGAACATGTGCAACTACAATATTTCTCAGTGAGAATGGATCCCGCAACTCTCTAAATCCCAATGAGGAAAATAAAGTTCCCCTTTAAGCCTTATATTCAAAAGGGTCCACAGAGCATTGATCCTATTGCTTCTTTCTCTATTTTGTAGTTGAAGGTGTTTTAGAAGGGAGATACTTGAGTTGTTTCAACTTACTACTTTCTAGAGTTTAAGAAAAGAAGACCTTCACTTCCCATGACTCGGCATCTAGCTGTTCCCAATGGCGCATTGCTCACAACTCCCCGAACGCACAGGCCGTCCTTCCTGTACTTTTCTCATCCTAGTGCAGACCCGCAAGTACTAAGAGACCTGGAATGCTTCCTAGAGCCCAGGATCCACAATGAATAAGGCTACATGGATTTTGCTGCATGACAACATGTGTCATGTTAGAAGAGGAACGTTAGCTTGAGGTTAGTGGTCAAATGGGGTCGCCAATTCACTGAAGATTACCGAAGGATGAGCACCTACCAAAGAATGGCAACCTCCAAGTTTCTTTCCTAGAAACTCACTTGTCATCACAAAGGCAATTGTGCTATGAAGAGAACATGTGCACCTAAAGAATTTCTCAGAGAGAACTGAGCCCACAACTCTCTAAATCCCAATGAGGAAAGTCAAGTTTCCCTTCAAGCCTTATTTTCCAAAGGGCCCGCAGAGCACTGACCCTGCTGTTTCCTTCTCTATTTTGTACCTCCAACGTGCTTTAGACGGGAGATACTTGAGTTGTTTCAAGTTGCCACATTCTAGAAATTTAACAAAAGAAACCCTTCACCTCCAGGCCTCGGCATCTAGCTGTTCCCAAGGCTGCACTTATCACAACTCCCCAAACACACAGGCCGTCCTTCTTGTACGTTTCACAGCCTAGTGCAGATCCGATAGTACGAAGAGACCTGGAATGCTTCGTAGAGCTCAAGAACCACACTGAATAAGGCTACTTAGATTCTGCTGCATGCCAACCTCTGGCATGATACAAGAGGAACGTTAGCCTGAGGCTAGTGGTCAAAAAGGGTCGCCAATTCACTGAATTGACTGAAGGATGAGCTCCTTGCAAAGCATGGCCACCTCCAAGTTTCTTTCCTAGAAACTCAGTTTTCATCACCCAGGCAATTGTGCAATGAAGGGAACTTGTGCAACTACAGTGTTTCTCAGGGAGAATTGAGCCCCCACCTCTCTAAATCCCAATGAGGAATATGAAGTTTCCCGTCAAGACTTATTTTCAAAATGGCCAGCAGAGCATCGACCTTGCTGATTCTTTCTCTAATTTGTACATCCAAGGTCATTTAGAAGGGGGATACTTGAGTTGTTTCAACTTGCAACAATCTAGAGGTTTTACCAAAGAGCCCTTAAGAGCCCCTGATTCGGCATCCAGCTTTTCCCAACGATGCATTGCTCACAAAGGCCCAAACACACAGGCCGTGCCTCTAGGACGTTTCTCATCCGAGTGCAGACCCGCCAGTACTAAGAAACCTGGAATGCTACCTAGAGCTCAAGAACCACACTGAATAACGCTACATGGATTCTGCTGCATGCCAATCTGTGGCATGATACAAGAGGAACGTTAGCTTGAGGCTAGTGTTCAATGGGGTCGCCAATTCACTGAAAATGACTGAAGGTTGAGCAGCTACCAAAGTATGGCAACGTCCAAGTTTCTTTCCGAGAAATTCACTTCTCATCACAAAGGGAACTGTGCCATGAAGGGAACATGTGCAACTACAGTATTTCTCACTGAGAATTGATTCCGCAACTCTCTAAATCCCAATGAGGAAAGTAAAGTATCCCTTTAAGCCTTATATTCAATATATATATTCCACAGAGAATTAACCCTGTTCTTTCTTTCTCTAGTTTGTAATTCCAAGGCGCTTTAGAAGGGAGATACTTGACTTGTTTCAACTTACTACTTTCTAGAGTTTAAGAAAAGAAGCCCTTCACTTCCCATGACTCGGCATCTAGCTGTTCCCAATGGCGCATTGCTCACAACTCCCCGAACGCACAGGCCGTCCTTCCTGTACTTTTCTCATCCTAGTGCAGACCCGCAAGTACTAAGAGACCTGGAATGCTTCCTAGAGTTCAAGAACCACACTGAATAAGTCTACAAGGATTCTGCTGCATGCCAACATGTGGCATGATACAAGAGGAACGTTAGCTTGAGGCTAGTGTTCAATGGGGTCGCCAATTCACTGAAGATTACTGAAGGAGGAGCACCTACCAAAGAATGGCAACCACCAAGTTTCTTTCCGAGAAATTCACTTGTCATCACAAAGGGAATTGTGCCATGAAGGGAACATGTGCAACTACAATATTTCTCAGTGAGAATGGATCCCGCAACTCTCTAAATCCCAATGAGGAAAATAAAGTTCCCCTTTAAGCCTTATATTCAAAAGGGTCCACAGAGCATTGATCCTATTGCTTCTTTCTCTATTTTGTAGTTGAAGGTGTTTTAGAAGGGAGATACTTGAGTTGTTTCAACTTACTACTTTCTAGAGTTTAAGAAAAGAAGACCTTCACTTCCCATGACTCGGCATCTAGCTGTTCCCAATGGCGCATTGCTCACAACTCCCCGAAGGCACAGGCCGTCCTTCCTGTACTTTTCTCATCCTAGTGCAGACCCGCAAGTACTAAGAGACCTGGAATGCTTCCTAGAGCCCAGGATCCACAATGAATAAGGCTACATGGATTTTGCTGCATGACAACATGTGTCATGTTAGAAGAGGAACGTTAGCTTGAGGTTAGTGGTCAAATGGGGTCGCCAATTCACTGAAGATTACCGAAGGATGAGCACCTACCAAAGAATGGCAACCTCCAAGTTTCTTTCCTAGAAACTCACTTGTCATCACAAAGGCAATTGTGCTATGAAGAGAACATGTGCACCTAAAGAATTTCTCAGAGAGAACTGAGCCCACAACTCTCTAAATCCCAATGAGGAAAGTCAAGTTTCCCTTCAAGCCTTATTTTCCAAAGGGCCCGCAGAGCACTGACCCTGCTGTTTCCTTCTCTATTTTGTACCTCCAACGTGCTTTAGACGGGAGATACTTGAGTTGTTTCAAGTTGCCACATTCTAGAAATTTAACAAAAGAAACCCTTCACCTCCATGCCTCGGCATCTAGCTGTTCCCAAGGCTGCACTTATCACAACTCCCCAAACACACAGGCCGTCCTTCTTGTACGTTTCACAGCCTAGTGCAGATCCGATAGTACGAAGAGACCTGGAATGCTTCGTAGAGCTCAAGAACCACACTGAATAAGGCTACTTAGATTCTGCTGCATGCCAACCTCTGGCATGATACAAGAGGAACGTTAGCCTGAGGCTAGTGGTCAAAAAGGGTCGCCAATTCACTGAATTGACTGAAGGATGAGCTCCTTGCAAAGCATGGCCACCTCCAAGTTTCTTTCCTAGAAACTCAGTTTTCATCACCCAGGCAATTGTGCAATGAAGGGAACTTGTGCAACTACAGTGTTTCTCAGGGAGAATTGAGCCCCCACCTCTCTAAATCCCAATGAGGAATATGAAGTTTCCCGTCAAGACTTATTTTCAAAATGGCCAGCAGAGCATCGACCTTGCTGATTCTTTCTCTAATTTGTACATCCAAGGTCATTTAGAAGGGGGATACTTGAGTTGTTTCAACTTGCAACAATCTAGAGGTTTTACCAAAGAGCCCTTAAGAGCCCCTGATTCGGCATCCAGCTTTTCCCAACGATGCATTGCTCACAAAGGCCCAAACACACAGGCCGTGCCTCTAGGACGTTTCTCATCCGAGTGCAGACCCGCCAGTACTAAGAAACCTGGAATGCTACCTAGAGCTCAAGAACCACACTGAATAACGCTACATGGATTCTGCTGCATGCCAATCTGTGGCATGATACAAGAGGAACGTTAGCTTGAGGCTAGTGTTCAATGGGGTCGCCAATTCACTGAAAATGACTGAAGGTTGAGCAGCTACCAAAGTATGGCAACGTCCAAGTTTCTTTCCGAGAAATTCACTTCTCATCACAAAGGGAACTGTGCCATGAAGGGAACATGTGCAACTACAGTATTTCTCACTGAGAATTGATTCCGCAACTCTCTAAATCCCAATGAGGAAAGTAAAGTATCCCTTTAAGCCTTATATTCAATATATATATTCCACAGAGAATTAACCCTGTTCTTTCTTTCTCTAGTTTGTAATTCCAAGGCGCTTTAGAAGGGAGATACTTGACTTGTTTCAACTTACTACTTTCTAGAGTTTAAGAAAAGAAGCCCTTCACTTCCCATGACTCGGCATCTAGCTGTTCCCAATGGCGCATTGCTCACAACTCCCCGAACGCACAGGCCGTCCTTCCTGTACTTTTCTCATCCTAGTGCAGACCCGCAAGTACTAAGAGACCTGGAATGCTTCCTAGAGTTCAAGAACCACACTGAATAAGTCTACAAGGATTCTGCTGCATGCCAACATGTGGCATGATACAAGAGGAACGTTAGCTTGAGGCTAGTGTTCAATGGGGTCGCCAATTCACTGAAGATTACTGAAGGAGGAGCACCTACTAAAGAATGGCAACCACCAAGTTTCTTTCCGAGAAATTCACTTGTCATCACAAAGGGAATTGTGCCATGAAGGGAACATGTGCAACTACAGTATTTCTCAGTGAGAATGGATCCCGCAACTCTCTAAATCCCAATGAGGAAAATAAAGTTCCCCTTTAAGCCTTATATTCAAAAGGGTCCACAGAGCATTGATCCTATTGTTTCTTTCTCTATTTTGTAGTTGAAGGTGTTTTAGAAGGGAGATACTTGAGTTGTTTCAACTTACTACTTTCTAGAGTTTAATAAAAGAAGCCCTTCACTTCCCATGGCTCGGCATCTAGTTGTACCCAATGATGCATTGCTCACAACACCCCGAAGATAGACGCCGTCCTTCCTGTACTTTTCTCATCCTAGTGCAGACCCGCAAGTACTAAGAGACCTGGAATGCTTCCTAGAGCCCAGGAACCACAATGAATAAGGCTACATGGATTTTGCTGCATGACAACATGTGTCATGTTAGAAGAGGAACGTTAGCTTCAGGTTAGTGGTCAAATGGGGTCGCCAATTCACTGAAGATTACCGAAGGATGAGCACCTACCAAAGAATGGCAACCTCCAAGTTTCTTTCCTAGAAACTCACTTGTCATCACAAAGGCAATTGTGCTATGAAGAGAACATGTGCAACAAAGAATTTCTCAGAGAGAACTGAGCCCACAACTCTCTAAATCCCAATGAGGAAAGTCAAGTTTCCCTTCAAGCCTTATTTTCCAAAGGGCCCGCAGAGCACTGACCCTGCTGTTTCCTTCTCTATTTTGTACCTCCAACGTGCTTTAGACGGGAGATACTTGAGTTGTTTCAAGTTGCCACATTCTAGAAATTTAACAAAAGAAACCCTTCACCTCCATGCCTCGGCATCTAGCTGTTCCCAAGGCTGCACTTATCACAACTCCCCAAACACACAGGCCGTCCTTCTTGTACGTTTCACAGCCTAGTGCAGATCCGATAGTACGAAGAGACCTGGAATGCTTCGTAGAGCTCAAGAACCACACTGAATAAGGCTACTTAGATTCTGCTGCATGCCAACCTCTGGCATGATACAAGAGGAACGTTAGCCTGAGGCTAGTGGTCAAAAAGGGTCGCCAATTCACTGAATTGACTGAAGGATGAGCTCCTTGCAAAGCATGGCCACCTCCAAGTTTCTTTCCTAGAAACTCAGTTTTCATCACCCAGGCAATTGTGCAATGAAGGGAACTTGTGCAACTACAGTGTTTCTCAGGGAGAATTGAGCCCCCACCTCTCTAAATCCCAATGAGGAATATGAAGTTTCCCGTCAAGACTTATTTTCAAAATGGCCAGCAGAGCATCGACCTTGCTGATTCTTTCTCTAATTTGTACATCCAAGGTCATTTAGAAGGGGGATACTTGAGTTGTTTCAACTTGCAACAATCTAGAGGTTTTACCAAAGAGCCCTTAAGAGCCCCTGATTCGGCATCCAGCTTTTCCCAACGATGCATTGCTCACAAAGGCCCAAACACACAGGCCGTGCCTCTAGGACGTTTCTCATCCGAGTGCAGACCCGCCAGTACTAAGAAACCTGGAATGCTACCTAGAGCTCAAGAACCACACTGAATAACGCTACATGGATTCTGCTGCATGCCAATCTGTGGCATGATACAAGAGGAACGTTAGCTTGAGGCTAGTGTTCAATGGGGTCGCCAATTCACTGAAAATGACTGAAGGTTGAGCAGCTACCAAAGTATGGCAACGTCCAAGTTTCTTTCCGAGAAATTCACTTCTCATCACAAAGGGAACTGTGCCATGAAGGGAACATGTGCAACTACAGTATTTCTCACTGAGAATTGATTCCGCAACTCTCTAAATCCCAATGAGGAAAGTAAAGTATCCCTTTAAGCCTTATATTCAATATATATATTCCACAGAGAATTAACCCTGTTCTTTCTTTCTCTAGTTTGTAATTCCAAGGCGCTTTAGAAGGGAGATACTTGACTTGTTTCAACTTACTACTTTCTAGAGTTTAAGAAAAGAAGCCCTTCACTTCCCATGACTCGGCATCTAGCTGTTCCCAATGGCGCATTGCTCACAACTCCCCGAACGCACAGGCCGTCCTTCCTGTACTTTTCTCATCCTAGTGCAGACCCGCAAGTACTAAGAGACCTGGAATGCTTCCTAGAGTTCAAGAACCACACTGAATAAGTCTACAAGGATTCTGCTGCATGCCAACATGTGGCATGATACAAGAGGAACGTTAGCTTGAGGCTAGTGTTCAATGGGGTCGCCAATTCACTGAAGATTACTGAAGGAGGAGCACCTACTAAAGAATGGCAACCACCAAGTTTCTTTCCGAGAAATTCACTTGTCATCACAAAGGGAATTGTGCCATGAAGGGAACATGTGCAACTACAGTATTTCTCAGTGAGAATGGATCCCGCAACTCTCTAAATCCCAATGAGGAAAATAAAGTTCCCCTTTAAGCCTTATATTCAAAAGGGTCCACAGAGCATTGATCCTATTGTTTCTTTCTCTATTTTGTAGTTGAAGGTGTTTTAGAAGGGAGATACTTGAGTTGTTTCAACTTACTACTTTCTAGAGTTTAATAAAAGAAGCCCTTCACTTCCCATGGCTCGGCATCTAGTTGTACCCAATGATGCATTGCTCACAACACCCCGAAGATAGACGCCGTCCTTCCTGTACTTTTCTCATCCTAGTGCAGACCCGCAAGTACTAAGAGACCTGGAATGCTTCCTAGAGCCCAGGAACCACAATGAATAAGGCTACATGGATTTTGCTGCATGACAACATGTGTCATGTTAGAAGAGGAACGTTAGCTTCAGGTTAGTGGTCAAATGGGGTCGCCAATTCACTGAAGATTACCGAAGGATGAGCACCTACCAAAGAATGGCAACCTCCAAGTTTCTTTCCTAGAAACTCACTTGTCATCACAAAGGCAATTGTGCTATGAAGAGAACATGTGCAACAAAGAATTTCTCAGAGAGAACTGAGCCCACAACTCTCTAAATCCCAATGAGGAAAGTCAAGTTTCCCTTCAAGCCTTATTTTCCAAAGGGCCCGCAGAGCACTGACCCTGCTGTTTCCTTCTCTATTTTGTACCTCCAACGTGCTTTAGACGGGAGATACTTGAGTCGTTTCAAGTTGCCACATTCTAGAAATTTAACAAAAGAAACCCTTCACCTCCATGCCTCGGCATCTAGCTGTTCCCAAGGCTGCACTTATCACAACTCCCCAAACACACAGGCCGTCCTTCTTGTACGTTTCACAGCCTAGTGCAGATCCGATAGTACTAAGAGACCTGGAATGCTTCGTAGAGCTCAAGAACCACACTGAATAAGGCTACTTAGATTCTGCTGCATGCCAACCTCTGGCATGATACAAGATGAACGTTAGCCTGAGGCTAGTGGTCAAAAAGGGTCGCCAATTCACTGAATTGACTGAAGGATGAGCACCTTGCAAAGCATGGCCACCTCCAAGTTTCTTTCCTAGAAACTCAGTTTTCATCACACAGGCAATTGTGCAATGAAGGGAACTTGTGCAACTACAGTGTTTCTTAGGGAGAATTGAGCCCCCAACTCTCTAAATCCCAATGAGGAATATGAAGTTTCCCGTCAAGACTTATTTTCAAAATGGCCAGCAGAGCATCGACCTTGCTGATTCTGTCTCTAATTTGTACATCCAAGGTCATTTAGAAGGGGGATACTTGAGTTGTTTCAACTTGCAACAATCTAGAGGTTTTACCAAAGAGCCCTTAAGAGCCCCTGATTCGGCATCCAGCTTTTCCCAACGATGCATTGCTCACAAAGGCCCAAACACACAGGCCGTGCCTCTAGGACGTTTCTCATCCGAGTGCAGACCCGCCAGTACTAAGAAACCTGGAATGCTACCTAGAGCTCAAGAACCACACTGAATAACGCTACATGGATTCTGCTGCATGCCAATCTGTGGCATGATACAAGAGGAACGTTAGCTTGAGGCTAGTGTTCAATGGGGTCGCCAATTCACTGAAAATGACTGAAGGTTGAGCAGCTACCAAAGTATGGCAACGTCCAAGTTTCTTTCCGAGAAATTCACTTCTCATCACAAAGGGAACTGTGCCATGAAGGGAACATGTGCAACTACAGTATTTCTCACTGAGAATTGATTCCGCAACTCTCTAAATCCCAATGAGGAAAGTAAAGTATCCCTTTAAGCCTTATATTCAATATATATATTCCACAGAGAATTAACCCTGTACTTTCCTTCTCTAGTTTGTAATTCCAAGGCGCTTTAGAAGGGAGATACTTGAGTTGTTTCAACTTACTACTTTCTAGAGTTTAAGAAAAGAAGCCCTTCACTTCCCATGACTCGGCATCTAGCTGTTCCCAATGGCGCATTGCTCACAACTCCCCGAAGGCACAGGCCGTCCTTCCTGTACTTTTCTCATCCTAGTGCAGACCCGCAAGTACTAAGAGACCTGGAATGCTTCCTAGAGTTCAAGAACCACACTGAATAAGTCTACAAGGATTCTGCTGCATGCCAACATGTGGCATGATACAAGAGGAACGTTAGCTTGAGGCTAGTGTTCAATGGGGTCGCCCATTCACTGAAGATTACTGAAGGAGGAGCACCTACCAAAGAATGGCAACCACCATGTTTCTTTCCGAGAAAGTCACTTGTCATCACAAAGGGAATTGTGCCATGAAGGGAACATGTGCAACTACAGTATTTCTCAGTGAGAATGGATCCCGCAACTCTCTAAATCCCAATGAGGAAAATAAAGTTCCCCTTTAAGCCTTATATTCAAAAGGGTCCACAGAGCATTGATCCTATTGCTTCTTTCTCTATTTTGTAGTTGAAGGTGTTTTAGAAGGGAGATACTTGAGTTGTTTCAACTTACTACTTTCTAGAGTTTAAGAAAAGAAGACCTTCACTTCCCATGACTCGGCATCTAGCTGTTCCCAATGGCGCATTGCTCACAACTCCCCGAACGCACAGGCCGTCCTTCCTGTACTTTTCTCATCCTAGTGCAGACCCGCAAGTACTAAGAGACCTGGAATGCTTCCTAGAGCCCAGGATCCACAATGAATAAGGCTACATGGATTTTGCTGCATGACAACATGTGTCATGTTAGAAGAGGAACGTTAGCTTGAGGTTAGTGGTCAAATGGGGTCGCCAATTCACTGAAGATTACCGAAGGATGAGCACCTACCAAAGAATGGCAACCTCCAAGTTTCTTTCCTAGAAACTCACTTGTCATCACAAAGGCAATTGTGCTATGAAGAGAACATGTGCACCTAAAGAATTTCTCAGAGAGAACTGAGCCCACAACTCTCTAAATCCCAATGAGGAAAGTCAAGTTTCCCTTCAAGCCTTATTTTCCAAAGGGCCCGCAGAGCACTGACCCTGCTGTTTCCTTCTCTATTTTGTACCTCCAACGTGCTTTAGACGGGAGATACTTGAGTTGTTTCAAGTTGCCACATTCTAGAAATTTAACAAAAGAAACCCTTCACCTCCATGCCTCGGCATCTAGCTGTTCCCAAGGCTGCACTTATCACAACTCCCCAAACACACAGGCCGTCCTTCTTGTACGTTTCACAGCCTAGTGCAGATCCGATAGTACGAAGAGACCTGGAATGCTTCGTAGAGCTCAAGAACCACACTGAATAAGGCTACTTAGATTCTGCTGCATGCCAACCTCTGGCATGATACAAGAGGAACGTTAGCCTGAGGCTAGTGGTCAAAAAGGGTCGCCAATTCACTGAATTGACTGAAGGATGAGCTCCTTGCAAAGCATGGCCACCTCCAAGTTTCTTTCCTAGAAACTCAGTTTTCATCACCCAGGCAATTGTGCAATGAAGGGAACTTGTGCAACTACAGTGTTTCTCAGGGAGAATTGAGCCCCCACCTCTCTAAATCCCAATGAGGAATATGAAGTTTCCCGTCAAGACTTATTTTCAAAATGGCCAGCAGAGCATCGACCTTGCTGATTCTTTCTCTAATTTGTACATCCAAGGTCATTTAGAAGGGGGATACTTGAGTTGTTTCAACTTGCAACAATCTAGAGGTTTTACCAAAGAGCCCTTAAGAGCCCCTGATTCGGCATCCAGCTTTTCCCAACGATGCATTGCTCACAAAGGCCCAAACACACAGGCCGTGCCTCTAGGACGTTTCTCATCCGAGTGCAGACCCGCCAGTACTAAGAAACCTGGAATGCTACCTAGAGCTCAAGAACCACACTGAATAACGCTACATGGATTCTGCTGCATGCCAATCTGTGGCATGATACAAGAGGAACGTTAGCTTGAGGCTAGTGTTCAATGGGGTCGCCAATTCACTGAAAATGACTGAAGGTTGAGCAGCTACCAAAGTATGGCAACGTCCAAGTTTCTTTCCGAGAAATTCACTTCTCATCACAAAGGGAACTGTGCCATGAAGGGAACATGTGCAACTACAGTATTTCTCACTGAGAATTGATTCCGCAACTCTCTAAATCCCAATGAGGAAAGTAAAGTATCCCTTTAAGCCTTATATTCAATATATATATTCCACAGAGAATTAACCCTGTTCTTTCTTTCTCTAGTTTGTAATTCCAAGGCGCTTTAGAAGGGAGATACTTGACTTGTTTCAACTTACTACTTTCTAGAGTTTAAGAAAAGAAGCCCTTCACTTCCCATGACTCGGCATCTAGCTGTTCCCAATGGCGCATTGCTCACAACTCCCCGAACGCACAGGCCGTCCTTCCTGTACTTTTCTCATCCTAGTGCAGACCCGCAAGTACTAAGAGACCTGGAATGCTTCCTAGAGTTCAAGAACCACACTGAATAAGTCTACAAGGATTCTGCTGCATGCCAACATGTGGCATGATACAAGAGGAACGTTAGCTTGAGGCTAGTGTTCAATGGGGTCGCCAATTCACTGAAGATTACTGAAGGAGGAGCACCTACTAAAGAATGGCAACCACCAAGTTTCTTTCCGAGAAATTCACTTGTCAT
This sequence comes from Eubalaena glacialis, assembly GCF_028564815.1. Classification (NCBI taxonomy): domain Eukaryota; kingdom Metazoa; phylum Chordata; class Mammalia; order Artiodactyla; family Balaenidae; genus Eubalaena; species Eubalaena glacialis. Next base: position 50,010,063 of record NC_083722.1, on the reverse strand, counting down.
CACAAAGGGAATTGTGCCATGAAGGGAACATGTGCAACTACAGTATTTCTCAGTGAGAATGGATCCCGCAACTCTCTAAATCCCAATGAGGAAAATAAAGTTCCCCTTTAAGCCTTATATTCAAAAGGGTCCACAGAGCATTGATCCTATTGTTTCTTTCTCTATTTTGTAGTTGAAGGTGTTTTAGAAGGGAGATACTTGAGTTGTTTCAACTTACTACTTTCTAGAGTTTAATAAAAGAAGCCCTTCACTTCCCATGGCTCGGCATCTAGTTGTACCCAATGATGCATTGCTCACAACACCCCGAAGACAGACGCCGTCCTTCCTGTACTTTTCTCATCCTAGTGCAGACCCGCAAGTACTAAGAGACCTGGAATGCTTCCTAGAGCCCAGGAACCACAATGAATAAGGCTACATGGATTTTGCTGCATGACAACATGTGTCATGTTAGAAGAGGAACGTTAGCTTCAGGTTAGTGGTCAAATGGGGTCGCCAATTCACTGAAGATTACCGAAGGATGAGCACCTACCAAAGAATGGCAACCTCCAAGTTTCTTTCCTAGAAACTCACTTGTCATCACAAAGGCAATTGTGCTATGAAGAGAACATGTGCAACAAAGAATTTCTCAGAGAGAACTGAGCCCACAACTCTCTAAATCCCAATGAGGAAAGTCAAGTTTCCCTTCAAGCCTTATTTTCCAAAGGGCCCGCAGAGCACTGACCCTGCTGTTTCCTTCTCTATTTTGTACCTCCAACGTGCTTTAGACGGGAGATACTTGAGTCGTTTCAAGTTGCCACATTCTAGAAATTTAACAAAAGAAACCCTTCACCTCCATGCCTCGGCATCTAGCTGTTCCCAAGGCTGCACTTATCACAACTCCCCAAACACACAGGCCGTCCTTCTTGTACGTTTCACAGCCTAGTGCAGATCCGATAGTACTAAGAGACCTGGAATGCTTCGTAGAGCTCAAGAACCACACTGAATAAGGCTACTTAGATTCTGCTGCATGCCAACCTCTGGCATGATACAAGATGAACGTTAGCCTGAGGCTAGTGGTCAAAAAGGGTCGCCAATTCACTGAATTGACTGAAGGATGAGCACCTTGCAAAGCATGGCCACCTCCAAGTTTCTTTCCTAGAAACTCAGTTTTCATCACACAGGCAATTGTGCAATGAAGGGAACTTGTGCAACTACAGTGTTTCTTAGGGAGAATTGAGCCCCCAACTCTCTAAATCCCAATGAGGAATATGAAGTTTCCCGTCAAGACTTATTTTCAAAATGGCCAGCAGAGCATCGACCTTGCTGATTCTGTCTCTAATTTGTACATCCAAGGTCATTTAGAAGGGGGATACTTGAGTTGTTTCAACTTGCAACAATCTAGAGGTTTTACCAAAGAGCCCTTAAGAGCCCCTGATTCGGCATCCAGCTTTTCCCAACGATGCATTGCTCACAAAGGCCCAAACACACAGGCCGTGCCTCTAGGACGTTTCTCATCCGAGTGCAGACCCGCCAGTACTAAGAAACCTGGAATGCTACCTAGAGCTCAAGAACCACACTGAATAACGCTACATGGATTCTGCTGCATGCCAATCTGTGGCATGATACAAGAGGAACGTTAGCTTGAGGCTAGTGTTCAATGGGGTCGCCAATTCACTGAAAATGACTGAAGGTTGAGCAGCTACCAAAGTATGGCAACGTCCAAGTTTCTTTCCGAGAAATTCACTTCTCATCACAAAGGGAACTGTGCCATGAAGGGAACATGTGCAACTACAGTATTTCTCACTGAGAATTGATTCCGCAACTCTCTAAATCCCAATGAGGAAAGTAAAGTATCCCTTTAAGCCTTATATTCAATATATATATTCCACAGAGAATTAACCCTGTTCTTTCTTTCTCTAGTTTGTAATTCCAAGGCGCTTTAGAAGGGAGATACTTGAGTTGTTTCAACTTACTACTTTCTAGAGTTTAAGAAAAGAAGCCCTTCACTTCCCATGACTCGGCATCTAGCTGTTCCCAATGGCGCATTGCTCACAACTCCCCGAACGCACAGGCCGTCCTTCCTGTACTTTTCTCATCCTAGTGCAGACCCGCAAGTACTAAGAGACCTGGAATGCTTCCTAGAGTTCAAGAACCACACTGAATAAGTCTACAAGGATTCTGCTGCATGCCAACATGTGGCATGATACAAGAGGAACGTTAGCTTGAGGCTAGTGTTCAATGGGGTCGCCCATTCACTGAAGATTACTGAAGGAGGAGCACCTACCAAAGAATGGCAACCACCATGTTTCTTTCCGAGAAAGTCACTTGTCATCACAAAGGGAATTGTGCCATGAAGGGAACATGTGCAACTACAGTATTTCTCAGTGAGAATGGATCCCGCAACTCTCTAAATCCCAATGAGGAAAATAAAGTTCCCCTTTAAGCCTTATATTCAAAAGGGTCCACAGAGCATTGATCCTATTGCTTCTTTCTCTATTTTGTAGTTGAAGGTGTTTTAGAAGGGAGATACTTGAGTTGTTTCAACTTACTACTTTCTAGAGTTTAAGAAAAGAAGCCCTTCACTTCCCATGACTCAGCATCTAGTTGTACCCAATGATGCATTGCTCACAACACCCCGAAGACAGACGCCGTCCTTCCTGTACTTTTCTCCTCCTAGTGCAGACCCGCAAGTACTAAGAGACCTGGAATGCTTCCTAGAGCCCAGGAACCACAATGAATAAGGCTACATGGATTTTGCTGCATGACAACATGTGTCATGTTAGAAGAGGAACGTTAGCTTCAGGTTAGTGGTCAAGTGGGGTCGCCAATTCACTGAAGATTACTGAAGGATGAGCACCTACCAAAGAATGGCCACCTCCAAGTTTCCTTCCTAGAAACTCAGTTGTCATCACAAAGGCAATTGTGCTATGAAGAGAACATGTGCAACTAAAGAATTTCTCAGAGAGAACTGAGCCCACAACTCTCTAAATCCCAATGAGGAAAGTCAAGTTTCCCTTCAAGCCTTATTTTCCAAAGGGCCCGCAGAGCACTGACCCTGCTGTTTCCTTCTCTATTTTGTACCTCCAACGTGCTTTAGAAGGGAGATATTTGAGTTGTTTCAAGTTGCCACATTCTAGAAATTTAACAAAAGAAACCCTTCACCTCCATGCCTCGGCATCTAGCTGTTCCCAAGGCTGCACTTATCACAACTCCCCAAACACACAGGCTGTCCTTCTTGTACGTTTCACAGCCTAGTGCAGATCCGATAGTACTAAGAGACCTGGAATGCTTCGTAGAGCTCAAGAACCACACTGAATAAGGCTACTTAGATTCTGCTGCATGCCAACCTCTGGCATGATACAAGAGGAACGTTAGCCTGAGGCTAGTGGTCAAAAAGGGTCGCCAATTCACTGAATTGACTGAAGGATGAGCTCCTTGCAAAGCATGGCCACCTCCAAGTTTCTTTCCTAGAAACTCAGTTTTCATCACCCAGGCAATTGTGCAATGAAGGGAACTTGTGCAACTACAGTGTTTCTCAGGGAGAATTGAGCCCCCACCTCTCTAAATCCCAATGAGGAATATGAAGTTTCCCGTCAAGACTTATTTTCAAAATGGCCAGCAGAGCATCGACCTTGCTGATTCTTTCTCTAATTTGTACATCCAAGGTCATTTAGAAGGGGGATACTTGAGTTGTTTCAACTTGCAACAATCTAGAGGTTTTACCAAAGAGCCCTTAAGAGCCCCTGATTCGGCATCCAGCTTTTCCCAACGATGCATTGCTCACAAAGGCCCAAACACACAGGCCGTGCCTCTAGGACGTTTCTCATCCGAGTGCAGACCCGCCAGTACTAAGAAACCTGGAATGCTACCTAGAGCTCAAGAACCACACTGAATAACGCTACATGGATTCTGCTGCATGCCAATCTGTGGCATGATACAAGAGGAACGTTAGCTTGAGGCTAGTGTTCAATGGGGTCGCCAATTCACTGAAAATGACTGAAGGTTGAGCAGCTACCAAAGTATGGCAACGTCCAAGTTTCTTTCCGAGAAATTCACTTCTCATCACAAAGGGAACTGTGCCATGAAGGGAACATGTGCAACTACAGTATTTCTCACTGAGAATTGATTCCGCAACTCTCTAAATCCCAATGAGGAAAGTAAAGTATCCCTTTAAGCCTTATATTCAATATATATATTCCACAGAGAATTAACCCTGTTCTTTCTTTCTCTAGTTTGTAATTCCAAGGCGCTTTAGAAGGGAGATACTTGACTTGTTTCAACTTACTACTTTCTAGAGTTTAAGAAAAGAAGCCCTTCACTTCCCATGACTCGGCATCTAGCTGTTCCCAATGGCGCATTGCTCACAACTCCCCGAACGCACAGGCCGTCCTTCCTGTACTTTTCTCATCCTAGTGCAGACCCGCAAGTACTAAGAGACCTGGAATGCTTCCTAGAGTTCAAGAACCACACTGAATAAGTCTACAAGGATTCTGCTGCATGCCAACATGTGGCATGATACAAGAGGAACGTTAGCTTGAGGCTAGTGTTCAATGGGGTCGCCAATTCACTGAAGATTCCTGAAGGAGGAGCACCTACTAAAGAATGGCAACCACCAAGTTTCTTTCCGAGAAATTCACTTGTCATCACAAAGGGAATTGTGCCATGAAGGGAACATGTGCAACTACAGTATTTCTCAGTGAGAATGGATCCCGCAACTCTCTAAATCCCAATGAGGAAAATAAAGTTCCCCTTTAAGCCTTATATTCAAAAGGGTCCACAGAGCATTGATCCTATTGTTTCTTTCTCTATTTTGTAGTTGAAGGTGTTTTAGAAGGGAGATACTTGAGTTGTTTCAACTTACTACTTTCTAGAGTTTAATAAAAGAAGCCCTTCACTTCCCATGGCTCGGCATCTAGTTGTACCCAATGATGCATTGCTCACAACACCCCGAAGACAGACGCCGTCCTTCCTGTACTTTTCTCATCCTAGTGCAGACCCGCAAGTACTAAGAGACCTGGAATGCTTCCTAGAGCCCAGGATCCACAATGAATAAGGCTACATGGATTTTGCTGCATGACAACATGTGTCATGTTAGAAGAGGAACGTTAGCTTCAGGTTAGTGGTCAAATGGGGTCGCCAATTCACTGAAGATTACCGAAGGATGAGCACCTACCAAAGAATGGCAACCTCCAAGTTTCTTTCCTAGAAACTCACTTGTCATCACAAAGGCAATTGTGCTATGAAGAGAACATGTGCAACAAAGAATTTCTCAGAGAGAACTGAGCCCACAACTCTCTAAATCCCAATGAGGAAAGTCAAGTTTCCCTTCAAGCCTTATTTTCCAAAGGGCCCGCAGAGCACTGACCCTGCTGTTTCCTTCTCTATTTTGTACCTCCAACGTGCTTTAGACGGGAGATACTTGAGTCGTTTCAAGTTGCCACATTCTAGAAATTTAACAAAAGAAACCCTTCACCTCCATGCCTCGGCATCTGGCTGTTCCCAAGGCTGCACTTATCACAACTCCCCAAACACACAGGCTGTCCTTCTTGTACGTTTCACAGCCTAGTGCAGATCCGATAGTACTAAGAGACCTGGAATGCTTCGTAGAGCTCAAGAACCACACTGAATAAGGCTACTTAGATTCTGCTGCATGCCAACCTCTGGCATGATACAAGAGGAACGTTAGCCTGAGGCTAGTGGTCAAAAAGGGTCGTCAATTCACTGAATTGACTGAAGGATGAGCTCCTTCCAAAGCATGGCCACCTCCAAGTTTCTTTCCTAGAAACTCACTTTTCATCACACAGGCAATTGTGCAATGAAGGGAACTTGTGCAACTACAGTGTTTCTCAGGGAGAATTGAGCCCCCACCTCTCTAAACCCCAATGAGGAATATGAAGTTTCCCGTCAAGACTTATTTTCAAAATGGCCAGCAGAGCATCGACCTTGCTGATTCTGTCTCTAATTTGTACATCCAAGGTCATTTAGAAGGGGGATACTTGAGTTGTTTCAACTTGCAACAATCTAGAGGTTTTACCAAAGAGCCCTTAAGAGCCCCTGATTCGGCATCCAGCTTTTCCCAACGATGCATTGCTCACAAAGGCCCAAACACACAGGCCGTGCCTCTAGGACGTTTCTCATCCGAGTGCAGACCCGCCAGTACTAAGAAACCTGGAATGCTACCTAGAGCTCAAGAACCACACTGAATAACGCTACATGGATTCTGCTGCATGCCAATCTGTGGCATGATACAAGAGGAACGTTAGCTTGAGGCTAGTGTTCAATGGGGTCGCCAATTCACTGAAAATGACTGAAGGTTGAGCAGCTACCAAAGTATGGCAACGTCCAAGTTTCTTTCCGAGAAATTCAATTCTCATCACAAAGGGAACTGTGCGATGAAGGGAACATGTGCAACTACAGTATTTCTCACTGAGAATTGATTCCGCAACTCTCTAAATCCCAATGAGGAACGTAAAGTATCCCTTTAAGCCTTATATTCAATATATATATTCCACAGAGAATTAACCCTGTTCTTTCTTTCTCTAGTTTGTAATTCCAAGGCGCTTTAGAAGGGAGATACTTGACTTGTTTCAACTTACTACTTTCTAGAGTTTAAGAAAAGAAGCCCTTCACTTCCCATGACTCGGCATCTAGCTGTTCCCAATGGCACATTGCTCACAACTCCTCGAACGCACAGGCCGTCCTTCCTGTACTTTTCTCATCCTAGTGCAGACCCGCAAGTACTAAGAGACGTGGAATGCTTCCTAGAGTTCAAGAACCACACTGAATAAGTCTACAAGGATTCTGCTGCATGCCAACATGTGGCATGATACAAGATGAACGTTAGCTTGAGGCTAGTGTTCAATGGGGTCGCCAATTCACTGAAGATTACTGAAGGAGGAGCACCTACCAAAGAAAGGCAACCACCAAGTTTCTTTCCGAGAAATTCACTTGTCATCACAAAGGGAATTGTGCCATGAAGGGAACATGTGCAACGACAGTATTTCTCAGTGAGAATGGATCCCGCAACTCTCTAAATCCCAATGAGGAAAATAAAGTTCCCCTTTAAACCTTATATTCAAAAGGGTCCACAGAGCATTGATCCTATTGCTTCTTTCTCTATTTTGTAGTTGAAGGTGTTTTAGAAGGGAGATACTTGAGTTGTTTCAACTTACTACTTTCTAGAGTTTAAGAAAAGAAGCCCTTCACTTCCCATGACTCGGCATCTAGTTGGACCCAATGATGCATTGCTCACAACACCCCGAAGACAGACGCCGTCCTTCCTGTACTTTTCTCATCCTAGTGCAGACCCGCAAGTACTAAGAGACCTGGAATGCTTCCTAGAGCCCAGGAACCACAATGAATAAGGCTACATGGATTTTGCTGCATGACAACATGTGTCATGTTAGAAGAGGAACGTTATCTTCAGGTTAGTGGTCAAGTGGGGTCGCCAATTCACTGAAGATTACCGAAGGATGAGCACCTACCAAAGAATGGCAACCTCCAAGTTTCTTTCCTAGAAACTCACTTGTCATCACAAAGGCAATTGTGCTATGAAGAGAACATGTGCAACTAAAGAATTTCTCAGAGAAAACTGAGCCCACAACTCTCTAAATCCCAATGAGGAAAGTCAAGTTTCCCTTCAAGCCTTATTTTCCAAAGGGCCCGCAGAGCACTGACCCTGCTGTTTCCTTCTCTATTTTGTACCTCCAACGTGCTTTAGACGGGAGATACTTGAGTTGTTTCAACTTACTACTTTCTAGAGTTTAAGAAAAGAAGCCCTTCACTTCCCATGACTCGGCATCTAGTTGTACCCAATGATGCATTGCTCACAACACCCCGAAGACAGACGCCGTCCTTCCTGTACTTTTCTCATCCTAGTGCAGACCCTCAAGTACTAAGAGACCTGGAATGCTTCCTAGAGCCCAGGATCCACAATGAATAAGGCTACATGGATTTTGTTGCATGACAACATGTGTCATGTTAGAAGAGGAACGTTAGCTTCAGGTTAGTGGTCAAGTGGGGTCGCCAATTCACTGAAGATTACTGAAGGATGAGCACCTACCAAAGAATGGCAACCTCCAAGTTTCTTTCCTAGAAACTCACTTGTCATCACAAAGGCAATTGTGCTATGAAGAGAACATGTGCAACAAAGAATTTCTCAGAGAGAACTGAGCCCAAAACTCTCTAAATCCCAATGAGGAAAGTCAAGTTTCCCTTCAAGCCTTATTTTCCAAAGGGCCCGCAGAGCACTGACCCTGCTGTTTCCTTCTCTATTTTGTACCTCCAACGTGCTTTAGACGGGAGATACTTGAGTTGTTTCAAGTTGCCACATTCTAGAAATTTAACAAAAGAAACCCTTCACCTCCATGCCTCGGCATCTAGCTGTTCCCAAGGCTGCACTTATCACAACTCCCCAAACACACAGGCCGTCCTTCTTGTACTTTTCACAGCCTAGTGCAGATCCGATAGTACTAAGAGACCTGGAATGCTTCGTAGAGCTCAAGAACCACACTGAATAAGGCTACTTAGATTCTGCTGCATGCCAACCTCTGGCATGATACAAGAGGAACGTTAGCCTGAGGCTAGTGGTCAAAAAGGGTCGCCAATTCACTGAATTGACTGAAGGATGAGCTCCTTCCAAAGCATGGCCACCTCCAAGTTTCTTTCCTAGAAACTCACTTTTCATCACACAAGCAATTGTGCAATGAAGGGAACTTGTGCAACTACAGTGTTTCTAAGGGAGAATTGAGCCCCCACCTCTCTAAATCCCAATGAGGAATATGAAGTTTCCCGTCAAGACTTATTTTCAAAATGGCCAGCAGAGCATCGACCTTGCTGATTCTTTCTCTAATTTGTACATCCAAGGTCATTTAGAAGGGGGATACTTGAGTTGTTTCAACTTGCAACAATCTAGAGGTTTTACCAAAGAGCCCTTAAGAGCCCCTGATTCGGCATCCAGCTTTTCCCAACGATGCATTGCTCACAAAGGCCCAAACACACAGGCCGTGCCTCTAGGACGTTTCTCATCCGAGTGCAGACCCGCCAGTACTAAGAAACCTGGAATGCTACCTAGAGCTCAAGAACCACACTGAATAACGCTACATGGATTCTGCTGCATGCCAATCTGTGGCATGATACAAGAGGAACGTTAGCTTGAGGCTAGTGTTCAATGGGGTCGCCAATTCACTGAAAATGACTGAAGGTTGAGCAGCTACCAAAGTATGGCAACGTCCAAGTTTCTTTCCGAGAAATTCACTTCTCATCACAAAGGGAACTGTGCGATGAAGGGAACATGTGCAACTACAGTATTTCTCACTGAGAATTGATTCCGCAACTCTCTAAATCCCAATGAGGAAAGTAAAGTATCCCTTTAAGCCTTATATTCAATATATATATTCCACAGAGAAGTAACCCTGTTCTTTCTTTCTCTAGTTTGTAATTCCAAGGCGCTTTAGAAGGGAGATACTTGACTTGTTTCAACTTACTACTTTCTAGAGTTTAAGAAAAGAAGCCCTTCACTTCCCATGACTCGGCATCTAGCTGTTCCCAATGGCGCATTGCTCACAACTCCCCGAACGCACAGGCCGTCCTTCCTGTACTTTTCTCATCCTAGTGCAGACCCGCAAGTACTAAGAGACCTGGAATGCTTCCTAGAGTTCAAGAACCACACTGAATAAGTCTACAAGGATTCTGCTGCATGCCAACATGTGGCATGATACAAGAGGAACGTTAGCTTGAGGCTAGTGTTCAATGGGGTCGCCAATTCACTGAAGATTACTGAAGGAGGAGCACCTACCAAAGAATGGCAACCACCATGTTTCTTTCCGAGAAATTCACTTGTCATCACAAAGGGAATTGTGCCATGAAGGGAACATGTGCAACGACAGTATTTCTCAGTGAGAATGGATCCCGCAACTCTCTAAATCCCAATGAGGAAAATAAAGTTCCCCTTTAAGCCTTATATTCAAAAGGGTCCACAGAGCATTGATCCTATTGCTTCTTTCTCTATTTTGTACTTGAAGTTGCTTTAGAAGGGAGATACTTGAGTTGTTTCAACTTACTACTTTCTAGAGTTTAAGAAAAGAAGCCCTTCACTTCCCATGACTCGGCATCTAGTTGGACCCAATGATGCATTGCTCTCAACACCCCGAAGACAGACGCCGTCCTTACTGTACTTTTCTCATCCTAGTGCAGACCCGCAAGTACTAAGAGACCTGGAATGCTTCCTAGAGCCCAGGATCCACAATGAATAAGGCTACATGGATTTTGCTGCATGACAACATGTGTCATGTTAGAAGAGGAACGTTAGCTTCAGGTTAGTGGTAAAGTGGGGTCGCCAATTCACTGAAGATTACTGAAGGATGAGCACCTACCAAAGAATGGCAACCACCAAGTTTCTTTCCGAGAAATTCACTTGTCATCACAAAGGGAATTGTGCCATGAAGGGAACATGTGCAACTACAGTATTTCTCAGTGAGAATGGATCCCGCAACTCTCTAAATCCCAATGAGGAAAATAAAGTTCCCCTTTAAGCCTTATATTCAAAAGGGTCCACAGAGCATTGATCCTATTGCTTCTTTCTCTATTTTGTAGTTGAAGGTGTTTTAGAAGGGAGATACTTGAGTTGTTTCAACTTACTACTTTCTAGAGTTTAAGAAAAGAAGCCCTTCACTTCCCATGACTCGGCATCTAGCTGTTCCCAATGGCGCATTGCTCACAACTCCCCGAAGGCACAGGCCGTCCTTCCTGTACTTTTCTCCTCCTAGTGCAGACCCGCAAGTACTAAGAGACCTGGAATGCTTCCTAGAGCCCAGGATCCACAATGAATAAGGCTACATGGATTTTGCTGCATGACAACATGTTTCATGTTAGAAGAGGAACGTTAGCTTCAGGTTAGTGGTCAAGTGGGGTCGCCAATTCACTGAAGATTACCGAAGGATGAGCACATACCAAAGAATGGCAACCTCCAAGTTTCTTTCCTAGAAACTCACTTGTCATCACAAAGGCAATTGTGCTAAGAAGAGAACATGTGCACCTAAAGAATTTCTCAGAGAGAACTGAGCCCACAACTCTCTAAATCCCAATGAGGAAAGTCAAGTTTCCCTTCAAGCCTTATTTTCCAAAGGGCCCGCAGAGCACTGACCCTGCTGTTTCCTTCTCTATTTTGTACCTCCAACGTGCTTTAGACGGGAGATACTTGAGTTGTTTCAAGTTGCCACATTCTAGAAATTTAACAAAAGAAACCCTTCACCTCCATGCCTCGGCATCTAGCTGTTCCCAAGGCTGCACTTATCACAACTCCCCAAACACACAGGCCGTCCTTCTTGTACGTTTCACAGCCTAGTGCAGATCCGATAGTACGAAGAGACCTGGAATGCTTCGTAGAGCTCAAGAACCACACTGAATAAGGCTACTTAGATTCTGCTGCATGCCAACCTCTGGCATGATACAAGAGGAACGTTAGCTTGAGGCTAGTGTTCAATGGGGTCGCCAATTCACTGAAAATGACTGAAGGTTGAGCAGCTACCAAAGTATGGCAACGTCCAAGTTTCTTTCCGAGAAATTCACTTCTCATCACAAAGGGAACTGTGCCATGAAGGGAACATGTGCAACTACAGTATTTCTCACTGAGAATTGATTCCGCAACTCTCTAAATCCCAATGAGGAAAGTAAAGTATCCCTTTAAGCCTTATATTCAATATATATATTCCACAGAGAATTAACCCTGTTCTTTCCTTCTCTAGTTTGTAATTCCAAGGCGCTTTAGAAGGGAGATACTTGACTTGTTTCAACTTACTACTTTCTAGAGTTTAAGAAAAGAAGCCCTTCACTTCCCATGACTCGGCATCTAGCTGTTCCCAATGGCGCATTGCTCACAACTCCCCGAAGGCACAGGCCGTCCTTCCTGTACTTTTCTCATCCTAGTGCAGACCCGCAAGTACTAAGAGAACTGGAATGCTTCCTAGAGTTCAAGAACCACACTGAATAAGTCTACAAGGATTCTGCTGCATGCCAACATGTGGCATGATACAAGAGGAACGTTAGCTTGAGGCTAGTGTTCAATGGGGTCGGCAATTCACTGAAGATTACTGAAGGAGGAGCACCTACCAAAGAATGGCAACCACCAAGTTTCTTTCCGAGAAATTCACTTGTCATCACAAAGGGAATTGTGCCATGAAGGGAACATGTGCAACTACAGTATTTCTCAGTGAGAATGGATCCCGCAACTCTCTAAATCCCAATGAGGAAAATAAAGTTCCCCTTTAAGCCTTATATTCAAAAGGGTCCACAGAGCATTGATCCTACTGCTTCTTTCTCTATTTTGTAGTTGAAGGTGTTTTAGAAGGGAGATACTTGAGTTGTTTCAACTTACTACTTTCTAGAGTTTAAGAAAAGAAGCCCTTCACTTCCCATGACTCGGCATCTAGTTGGACCCAATGATGCATTGCTCACAACACCCCGAAGACAGACGCCGTCCTTCCTGTACTTTTCTCATCCTAGTGCAGACCCGCAAGTACTAAGAGACCTGGAATGCTTCCTAGAGCCCAGGATCCACAATGAATAAGGCTACATGGATTTTGCTGCATGACAACATGTGTCATGTTAGAAGAGGAACGTTAGCTTCAGGTTAGTGGTCAAGTGGGGTCGCCAATTCACTGAAGATTACTGAAGGATGAGCACCTACCAAAGAATGGCAACCTCCAAGTTTCTTTCCTAGAAACTCACTTGTCATCACAAAGGCAATTGTGCTATGAAGAGAACATGTGCAACTAAAGAATTTCTCAGAGAGAACTGAGCCCACAACTCTCTAAATCCCAATGAGGAAAGTCAAGTTTCCCTTCAAGCCTTATTTTCCAAAGGGCCCGCAGAGCACTGACCCTGCTGTTTCCTTCTCTATTTTGTACCTCCAACGTGCTTTAGACGGGAGATACTTGAGTTGTTTCAAGTTGCCACATTCTAGAAATTTAACAAAAGAAACCCTTCACCTCCATGCCTCGGCATCTAGCTGTTCCCAAGGCTGCACTTATCACAACTCCCCAAACACACAGGCCGTCCTTCTTGTACGTTTCACAGCCTAGTGCAGATCCGATAGTACTAAGAGACCTGGAATGCTTCGTAGAGCTCAAGAACCACACTGAATAAGGCTACTTAGATTCTGCTGCATGCCAACCTCTGGCATGATACAAGAGGAACGTTAGCCTGAGGCTAGTGGTCAAAAAGGGTCGTCAATTCACTGAATTGACTGAAGGATGAGCTCCTTCCAAAGCATGGCCACCTCCAAGTTTCTTTCCTAGAACCTCACTTTTCATCACACAGGCAATTGTGCAATGAAGGGAACTTGTGCAACTACAGTGTTTCTCAGGGAGAATTGAGCCCCCACCTCTCTAAATCCCAATGAGGAATATGAAGTTTCCCGTCAAGACTTATTTTCAAAATGGCCAGCAGAGCATCGACCTTGCTGATTCTTTCTCTAATTTGTACATCCAAGGTCATTTAGAAGGGGGATACTTGAGTTGTTTCAACTTGCAACAATCTAGAGGTTTTACCAAAGAGCCCTTAAGAGCCCCTGATTCGGCATCCAGCTTTTCCCAACGATGCATTGCTCACAAAGGCCCAAACACACAGGCCGTGCCTCTAGGACGTTTCTCATCCGAGTGCAGACCCGCCAGTACTAAGAAACCTGGAATGCTACCTAGAGCTCAAGAACCACACTGAATAACGCTACATGGATTCTGCTGCATGCCAATCTGTGGCATGATACAAGAGGAACGTTAGCTTGAGGCTAGTGTTCAATGGGGTCGCCAATTCACTGAAAATGACTGAAGGTTGAGCAGCTACCAAAGTATGGCAACGTCCAAGTTTCTTTCTGAGAAATTCACTTCTCATCACAAAGGGAACTGTGCGATGAAGGGAACATGTGCAACTACAGTATTTCTCACTGAGAATTGATTCCGCAACTCTCTAAATCCCAATGAGGAAAGTAAAGTATCCCTTTAAGCCTTATATTCAATATATATATTCCACAGAGAATTAACCCTGTTCTTTCTTTCTCTAGTTTGTAATTCCAAGGCGCTTTAGAAGGGAGATACTTGAGTTGTTTCAACTTACTACTTTCTAGAGTTTAAGAAAAGAAGCCCTTCACTTCCCATGACTCGGCATCTAGCTGTTCCCAATTGCGCATTGCTCACAACTCCCCGAACGCACAGGCCGTCCTTCCTGTACTTTTCTCATCTTAGTGCAGACCCGCAAGTACTAAGAGACGTGGAATGCTTCCTAGAGTTCAAGAACCACACTGAATAAGTCTACAAGGATTCTGCTGCATGCCAACATGTGGCATGATACAAGAGGAACGTTAGCTTGAGGCTAGTGTTCAATGGGGTCGCCAATTCACTGAAGATTACTGAAGGAGGAGCACCTACCAAAGAATGGCAACCACCAAGTTTCTTTCCGAGAAATTCACTTGTCATCACAAAGGGAATTGTGCCATGAAGGGAACATGTGCAACTACAGTATTTCTCAGTGAGAATGGATCCCGCAACTCTCTAAATCCCAATGAGGAAAATAAAGTTCCCCTTTAAGCCTTATATTCAAAAGGGTCCACAGAGCATTGATCCTATTGCTTCTTTCTCTATTTTGTAGTTGAAGGTGTTTTAGAAGGGAGATACTTGAGTTGTTTCAACTTACTACTTTCTAGAGTTTAAGAAAAGAAGCCCTTCACTTCCCATGACTCGGCATCTAGTTGGACCCAATGATGCATTGCTCACAGCACCCCGAAGACAGACGCCGTCCTTCCTGTACTTTTCTCATCCTAGTGCAGACCCGCAAGTACTAAGAGACCTGGAATGCTTCCTAGAGCCCAGGAACCACAATGAATAAGGCTACATGGATTTTGCTGCATGACAACATGTGTCATGTTAGAAGAGGAACGTTAGCTTCAGGTTAGTGGTCAAGTGGGGTCGCCAATTCACTGAAGATTACTGAAGGATGAGCACCTACCAAAGAATGGCAACCTCCAAGTTTCTTTCCTAGAAACTCACTTGTCATCACAAAGGCAATTGTGCTATGAAGAGAACATGTGCAACTAAAGAATTTCTCAGAGAGAACTGAGCCCACAACTCTCTAAATCCCAATGAGGAAAGTCAAGTTTCCCTTCAAGCCTTATTTTCCAAAGGGCCCGCAGAGCACTGACCCTGCTGTTTCCTTCTCTATTTTGTACCTCCAACGTGCTTTAGACGGGAGATACTTGAGTTGTTTCAAGTTGCCACATTCTAGAAATTTAACAAAAGAAACCCTTCACCTCCATGCCTCGGCATCTAGCTGTTCCCAAGGCTGCACTTATCACAACTCCCCAAACACACAGGCCGTCCTTCTTGTACGTTTCACAGCCTAGTGCAGATCCGATAGTACTAAGAGACCTGGAATGCTTCGTAGAGCTCAAGAACCACACTGAATAAGGCTACTTAGATTCTGCTGCATGCCAACCTCTGGCATGATACAAGAGGAACGTTAGCCTGAGGCTAGTGGTCAAAAAGGGTCGTCAATTCACTGAATTGACTGAAGGATGAGCTCCTTCCAAAGCATGGCCACCTCCAAGTTTCTTTCCTAGAAACTCACTTTTCATCACACAGGCAACTGTGTAATGAAGGGAATTTGTGCAACTACAGTGTTTCTCAGGGAGAATTGAGCCCCCACCTCTCTAAATCCCAATGAGGAATATGAAGTTTCTCGTCAAGACTTATTTTCAAAATGGCCAGCAGAGCATCGACCTTGCTGATTCTTTCTCTAATTTGTACATCCAAGGTCATTTAGAAGGGGGATACTTGAGTTGTTTCAACTTGCAACAATCTAGAGGTTTTACCAAAGAGCCCTTAAGAGCCCCTGATTCGGCATCCAGCTTTTCCCAACGATGCATTGCTCACAAAGGCCCAAACACACAGGCCGTGCCTCTAGGACGTTTCTCATCTGAGTGCAGACCCGCCAGTACTAAGAAACCTGGAATGCTACCTAAAGCTCAAGAACCACACTGAATAACGCTACATGGATTCTGCTGCATGCCAATCTGTGGCATGATACAAGAGGAACGTTAGCTTGAGGCTAGTGTTCAATGGGGTCGCCAATTCACTGAAAATGACTGAAGGTTGAGCAGCTACCCAAGTATGGCAACGTCCAAGTTTCTTTCCGAGAAATTCACTTCTCATCACAAAGGGAACTGTGCCATGAAGGGAACATGTGCAACTACAGTATTTCTCACTGAGAATTGATTCCGCAACTCTCTAAATCCCAATGAGGAACGTAAAGTATCCCTTTAAGCCTTATATTCAATATATATATTCCACAGAGAATTAACCCTGTTCTTTCTTTCTCTAGTTTGTAATTCCAAGGCGCTTTAGAAGGGAGATACTTGAGTTGTTTCAACTTACTACTTTCTAGAGTTTAAGAAAAGAAGCCCTTCACTTCCCATGACTCGGCATCTAGCTGTTCCCAAGGGCACATTGCTCACAACTCCCCGAACGCACAGGCCGTCCTTCCTGTACTTTTCTCATCCTAGTGCAGACCCGCAAGTACTAAGAGACGTGGAATGCTTCCTAGAGTTCAAGAACCACACTGAATAAGTCTACAAGGATTCTGCTGCATGCCAACATGTGGCATGATACAAGAGGAACGTTAGCTTGAGGCTAGTGTTCAATGGGGTCGCCAATTCACTGAAGATTACTGAAGGAGGAGCACCTACCAAAGAATGGCAACCACCATGTTTCTTTCCGAGAAATTCACTTGTCATCACAAAGGGAATTGTGCCATGAAGGGAACATGTGCAACTACAGTATTTCTCAGTGAGAATGGATCCCGCAACTCTCTAAATCCCAATGAGGAAAGTCAAGTTTCCCTTCAAGCCTTATTTTCCAAAGGGCCCGCAGAGCACTGACCCTGCTGTTTCCTTCTCTATTTTGTACCTCCAACGTGCTTTAGACGGGAGATACTTGAGTTGTTTCAAGTTGCCACATTCTAGAAATTTAACAAAAGAAACCCTTCACCTCCATGCCTCGGCATCTAGCTGTTCCCAAGGCTGCACTTATCACAACTCCCCAAACACACAGGCCGTCCTTCTTGTACGTTTCACAGCCTAGTGCAGATCCGATAGTACGAAGAGACCTGGAATGCTTCGTAGAGCTCAAGAACCACACTGAATAAGGCTACTTAGATTCTGCTGCATGCCAACCTCTGGCATGATACAAGAGGAACGTTAGCCTGAGGCTAGTGGTCAAAAAGGGTCGCCAATTCACTGAATTGACTGAAGGATGAGCTCCTTGCAAAGCATGGCCACCTCCAAGTTTCTTTCCTAGAAACTCACTTTTCATCACCCAGGCAATTGTGCAATGAAGGGAACTTGTGCAACTACAGTGTTTCTCAGGGAGAATTGAGCCCCCACCTCTCTAAATCCCAATGAGGAATATGAAGTTTCCCGTCAAGACTTATTTTCAAAATGGCCAGCAGAGCATCGACCTTGCTGATTCTTTCTCTAATTTGTACATCCAAGGTCATTTAGAAGGGGGATACTTGAGTTGTTTCAACTTGCAACAATCTAGAGGTTTTACCAAAGAGCCCTTAAGAGCCCCTGATTCGGCATCCAGCTTTTCCCAACGATGCATTGCTCACAAAGGCCCAAACACACAGGCCGTGCCTCTAGGACGTTTCTCATCCGAGTGCAGACCCGCCAGTACTAAGAAACCTGGAATGCTACCTAGAGCTCAAGAACCACACTGAATAACGCTACATGGATTCTGCTGCATGCCAATCTGTGGCATGATACAAGAGGAACGTTAGCTTGAGGCTAGTGTTCAATGGGGTCGCCAATTCACTGAAGATTCCTGAAGGAGGAGCACCTACCAAAGAATGGCAACCACCAAGTTTCTTTCCGAGAAATTCACTTGTCATCACAAAGGGAATTGTGCCATGAAGGGAACATGTGCAACTACAGTATTTCTCAGTGAGAATGGATCCCGCAACTCTCTAAATCCCAATGAGGAAAATAAAGTTCCCCTTTAAGCCTTATATTCAAAAGGGTCCACAGAGCATTGATCCTATTGCTTCTTTCTCTATTTTGTAGTTGAAGGTGTTTTAGAAGGGAGATACTTGAGTTGTTTCAACTTACTACTTTCTAGAGTTTAAGAAAAGAAGCCCTTCACTTCCCATGACTCGGCATCTAGTTGGACCCAATGATGCATTGCTCACAGCACCCCGAAGACAGACGCCGTCCTTCCTGTACTTTTCTCATCCTAGTGCAGACCCGCAAGTACTAAGAGACCTGGAATGCTTCCTAGAGCCCAGGAACCACAATGAATAAGGCTACATGGATTTTGCTGCATGACAACATGTGTCATGTTAGAAGAGGAACGTTAGCTTCAGGTTAGTGGTCAAGTGGGGTCGCCAATTCACTGAAGATTACTGAAGGATGAGCACCTACCAAAGAATGGAAACCTCCACGTTTCTTTCCTAGAAACTCACTTGTCATCACAAAGGCAATTGTGCTATGAAGAGAACATGTGCAACTAAAGAATTTCTCAGAGAGAACTGAGCCCACAACTCTCTAAATCCCAATGAGGAAAGTCAAGTTTCCCTTCAAGCCTTATTTTCCAAAGGGCCCGCAGAGCACTGACCCTGCTGTTTCCTTCTCTATTTTGTACCTCCAACGTGCTTTAGACGGGAGATACTTGAGTTGTTTCAAGTTGCCACATTCTAGAAATTTAACAAAAGAAACCCTTCACCTCCATGCCTCGGCATCTAGCTGTTCCCAAGGCTGCACTTATCACAACTCCCCAAACACACAGGCCGTCCTTCTTGTACGTTTCACAGCCTAGTGCAGATCCGATAGTACTAAGAGACCTGGAATGCTTCGTAGAGCTCAAGAACCACACTGAATAAGGCTACTTAGATTCTGCTGCATGCCAACCTCTGGCATGATACAAGAGGAACGTTAGCCTGAGGCTAGTGGTCAAAAAGGGTCGTCAATTCACTGAATTGACTGAAGGATGAGCTCCTTCCAAAGCATGGCCACCTCCAAGTTTCTTTCCTAGAAACTCACTTTTCATCACACAGGCAATTGTGCAATGAAGGGAACTTGTGCAACTACAGTGTTTCTCAGGGAGAATTGAGCCCCCACCTCTCTAAATCCCAATGAGGAATATGAAGTTTCCCGTCAAGACTTATTTTCAAAATGGCCAGCAGAGCATCGACCTTGCTGATTCTTTCTCTAATTTGTACATCCAAGGTCATTTAGAAGGGGGATACTTGAGTTGTTTCAACTTGCAACAATCTAGAGGTTTTACCAAAGAGCCCTTAAGAGCCCCTGATTCGGCATCCAGCTTTTCCCAACGATGCATTGCTCACAAAGGCCCAAACACACAGGCCGTGCCTCTAGGACGTTTCTCATCTGAGTGCAGACCCGCCAGTACTAAGAAACCTGGAATGCTACCTAGAGCTCAAGAACCACACTGAATAACGCTACATGGATTCTGCTGCATGCCAATCTGTGGCATGATACAAGAGGAACGTTAGCTTGAGGCTAGTGTTCAATGGGGTCGCCAATTCACTGAAAATGACTGAAGGTTGAGCAGCTACCAAAGTATGGCAACGTCCAAGTTTCTTTCCGAGAAATTCACTTCTCATCACAAAGGGAACTGTGCCATGAAGGGAACATGTGCAACTACAGTATTTCTCACTGAGAATTGATTCCGCAACTCT
Source organism: Eubalaena glacialis (assembly GCF_028564815.1). Lineage (NCBI taxonomy): Eukaryota > Metazoa > Chordata > Mammalia > Artiodactyla > Balaenidae > Eubalaena > Eubalaena glacialis. The sequence goes on along the minus strand of NC_083722.1, from coordinate 49,990,344 downwards.
CTAAATCCCAATGAGGAAAGTAAAGTATCCCTTTAAGCCTTATATTCAATATATAAATTCCACAGAGAATTAACCCTGTTCTTTCTTTCTCTAGTTTGTAATTCCAAGGCGCTTTAGAAGGGAGATACTTGAGTTGTTTCAACTTACTACTTTCTAGAGTTTAAGAAAAGAAGCCCTTCACTTCCCATGACTCGGCATCTAGCTGTTCCCAATGGCGCATTGCTCAAAACTCCCCGAACGCACAGGCCGTCCTTCCTGTACTTTTCTCATCCTAGTGCAGACCCGCAAGTACTAAGAGACCTGGAATGCTTCCTAGAGTTCAAGAACCACACTGAATAAGTCTACAAGGATTCTGCTGCATGCCAACATGTGGCATGATACAAGAGGAACGTTAGCTTGAGGCTAGTGTTCAATGGGGTCGCCAATTCACTGAAGATTACTGAAGGAGGAGCACCTACCAAAGAATGGCAACCACCAAGTTTCTTTCCGAGAAATTCACTTGTCATCACAAAGGGAATTGTGCCATGAAGGGAACATGTGCAACGACAGTATTTCTCAGTGAGAATGGATCCCGCAACTCTCTAAATCCCAATGAGGAAAATAAAGTTCCCCTTTAAGCCTTATATTCAAAAGGGTCCACAGAGCATTGATCCTATTGCTTCTTTCTCTATTTTGTAGTTGAAGGTGTTTTAGAAGGGAGATACTTGAGTTGTTTCAACTTCCTACTTTCTAGAGTTTACGAAAAGAAGCCCTTCACTTCCCATGACTCGGCATCTAGTTGTACCCAATGATGCATTGCTCACAACACCCCGAAGACAGACGCCGTCCTTCCTGTACTTTTCTCATCCTAGGGCAGACCCGCAAGTACTAAGAGACCTGGAATGCTTCCTAGACCCCAGGATCCACAATGAATAAGGCTACATGGATTTTGCTGCATGACAACATGTGTCATGTTAGAAGAGGAACGTTAGCTTCAGGTTAGTGGTCAAGTGGGGTCGCCAATTCACTGAAGATTACCGAAGGATGAGCACCTACCAAAGAATGGCAACCTCCAAGTTTCTTTCCTAGAAACTCACTTGTCATCACAAAGGCAATTGTGCTATGAAGAGAACATGTGCAACTAAAGAATTTCTCAGAGAGAACTGAGCCCACAACTCTCTAAATCCCAATGAGGAAAGTCAAGTTTCCCTTCAAGCCTTATTTTCCAAAGGGCCCGCAGAGCACTGACCCTGCTGTTTATTCTCTATTTTGTACCTCCAACGTGCTTTAGACGGGAGATACTTGAGTTGTTTCAACTTACTACTTTCTAGAGTTTAAGAAAAGAAGCCCTTCACTTCCCATGACTCGGCATCTAGTTGGACCCAATGATGCATTGCTCACAACACCCCGAAGACAGACGCCGTCCTTCCTGTACTTTTCTCATCCTAGTGCAGACCCGCAAGTACTAAGAGACCTGGAATGCTTCCTAGAGCCCAGGATCCACAATGAATAAGGCTACATGGATTTTGCTGCATGACAACATGTGTCATGTTAGAAGAGGAACGTTAGCTTCAGGTTAGTGGTCAAGTGGGGTCGCCAATTCACTGAAGATTACTGAAGGATGAGCCCCTACCAAAGAATGGCAACCTCCAAGTTTCTTTCCTAGAAACTCACTTGTCATCACAAAGGCAATTGTGCTATGAAGAGAACATGTGCAACTAAAGAATTTCTCAGAGAGAACTGAGCCCACAACTCTCTAAATCCCAATGAGGAAAGTCAAGTTTCCCTTCAAGCCTTATTTTCCAAAGGGCCCGCAGAGCACTGACCCTGCTGTTTCCTTCTCTATTTTGTACCTCCAACGTGCTTTAGACGGGAGATACTTGAGTCGTTTCAAGTTGCCACATTCTAGAAATTTAACAAAAGAAACCCTTCACCTCCATGCCTCGGCATCTAGCTGTTCCCAAGGCTGCACTTATCACAACTCCCCAAACACACAGGCCGTCCTTCTTGTACGTTTCACAGCCTAGTGCAGATCCGATAGTACTAAGAGACCTGGAATGCTTCGTAGAGCTCAAGAACCACACTGAATAAGGCTACTTAGATTCTGCTGCATGCCAACCTCTGGCATGATACAAGAGGAACGTTAGCCTGAGGCTAGTGGTCAAAAAGGGTCGCCAATTCACTGAATTGACTGAAGGATGAGCACCTTGCAAAGCATGGCCACCTCCAAGTTTCTTTCCTAGAAACTCACTTTTCATCACACAGGCAATTGTGCAATGAAGGGAACTTGTGCAACTACAGTGTTTCTCAGGGAGAATTGAGCCCCCACCTCTCTAAATCCCAATGAGGAATATGAAGTTTCCCGTCAAGACTTATTTTCAAAATGGCCAGCAGAGCATCGACCTTGCTGATTCTTTCTCTAATTTGTACATCCAAGGTCATTTAGAAGGGGGATACTTGAGTTGTTTCAACTTGCAACAATCTAGAGGTTTTACCAAAGAGCCCTTAAGAGCCCCTGATTCGGCATCCAGCTTTTCCCAACGATGCATTGCTCACAAAGGCCCAAACACACAGGCCGTGCCTCTAGGACGTTTCTCATCCGAGTGCAGACCCGCCAGTACTAAGAAACCTGGAATGCTACCTAGAGCTCAAGAACCACACTGAATAACGCTACATGGATTCTGCTGCATGCCAATCTGTGGCATGATACAAGAGGAACGTTAGCTTGAGGCTAGTGTTCAATGGGGTCGCCAATTCACTGAAAATGACTGAAGGTTGAGCAGCTACCAAAGTATGGCAAAGTCCAAGTTTCTTTCCGAGAAATTCACTTCTCATCACAAAGGGAACTGTGCCATGAAGGGAACATGTGCAACTACAGTATTTCTCACTGAGAATTGATTCCGCAACTCTCTAAATCCCAATGAGGAAAGTAAAGTATCCCTTTAAGCCTTATATTCAATATATATATTCCACAGAGAATTAACCCTGTTCTTTCCTTCTCTAGTTTGTAATTCCAAGGCGCTTTAGAAGGGAGATACTTGACTTGTTTCAACTTACTACTTTCTAGAGTTTAAGAAAAGAAGCCCTTCACTTCCCATGACTCGGCATCTAGCTGTTCCCAATGGCGCATTGCTCACAACTCCCCGAACGCACAGGCTGTCCTTCCTGTACTTTTCTCATCCTAGTGCAGACCCGCAAGTACTAAGAGACCTGGAATGCTTCCTAGAGTTCAAGAACCACACTGAATAAGTCTACAAGGATTCTGCTGCATGCCAACATGTGGCATGATACAAGAGGAACATTAGCTTGAGGCTAGTGTTCAATGGGGTCGCCAATTCACTGAAGATTACTGAAGGAGGAGCACCTACCAAAGAATGGCAACCACCAAGTTTCTTTCCGAGAAATTCACTTGTCATCACAAAGGGAATTGTGCCATGAAGGGAACATGTGCAACTACAGTATTTCTCAGTGAGAATGGATCCCGCAACTCTCTAAATCCCAATGAGGAAAATAAAGTTCCCCTTTAAGCCTTATATTCAAAAGGGTCCACAGAGCATTGATCCTATTGCTTCTTTCTCTATTTTGTAGTTGAAGGTGTTTTAGAAGGGAGATACTTGAGTTGTTTCAACTTACTACTTTCTAGAGTTTAAGAAAAGAAGCCCTTCACTTCCCATGACTCAGCATCTAGTTGTACCCAATGATGCATTTCTCACAACACCCCGAAGACAGACGCCGTCCTTCCTGTACTTTTCTCCTCCTAGTGCAGACCCGCAAGTACTAAGAGACCTGGAATGCTTCCTAGAGCCCAGGAACCACAATGAATAAGGCTACATGGATTTTGCTGCATGACAACATGTGTCATGTTAGAAGAGGAACGTTAGCTTCAGGTTAGTGGTCAAGTGGGGTCGCCAATTCACTGAAGATTACTGAAGGATGAGCACCTACCAAAGAATGGCAACCTCCAACTTTCTTTCCTAGAAACTCACTTGTCATCACAAAGGCAATTGTGCTATGAAGAGAACATGTGCACCTAAAGAATTTCTCAGAGAGAACTGAGCCCACAACTCTCTAAATCCCAATGAGGAAAGTCAAGTTTCCCTTCAAGCCTTATTTTCCAAAGGGCCCGCAGAGCACTGACCCTGCTGTTTCCTTCTCTATTTTGTACCTCCAACGTGCTTTAGACGGGAGATACTTGAGTTGTTTCAAGTTGCCACATTCTAGAAATTTAACAAAAGAAACCCTTCACCTCCATGCCTCGGCATCTAGCTGTTCCCAAGGCTGCACTTATCACAACTCCCCAAACACACAGGCCGTCCTTCTTGTAAGTTTCACAGCCTAGTGCAGATCCGATAGTACTAAGAGACCTGGAATGCTTCGTAGAGCTCAAGAACCACACTGAATAAGTCTACAAGGATTCTGCTGCATGCCAACATGTGGCATGATACAAGAGGAACGTTAGCTTGAGGCTAGTGTTCAATGGGGTCGCCAATTCACTGAAGATTACTGAAGGAGGAGCACCTACCAAAGAATGGCAACCACCAAGTTTCTTTCCGAGAAATTCACTTGTCATCACAAAGGGAATTGTGCAATGAAGGGAACATGTGCAACTACAGTATTTCTCAGTGAGAATGGATCCCGCAACTCTCTAAATCCCAATGAGGAAAATAAAGTTCCCCTTTAAGCCTTATATTCAAAAGGGTCCACAGAGCATTGATCCTATTGCTTCTTTCTCTATTTTGTAGTTGAAGGTGTTTTAGAAGGGAGATACTTGAGTTGTTTCAACTTACTACTTTCTAGAGTTTACGAAAAGAAGCCCTTCACTTCCCATGACTCGGCATCTAGTTGTACCCAATGATGCATTGCTCACAACACCCCGAAGACAGACGCCGTCCTTCCTGTACTTTTCTCATCCTAGTGCAGACCCGCAAGTACTAAGAGACCTGGAATGCTTCCTAGAGCCCAGGAACCACAATGAATAAGGCTACATGGATTTTGCTGCATGACAACATGTGTCATGTTAGAAGAGGAACGTTAGCTTCAGGTTAGTGGTCAAATGGGGTCGCCAATTCACTGAAGATTACCGAAGGATGAGCACCTACCAAAGAATGGCAACCTCCAAGTTTCTTTCCTAGAAACTCACTTGTCATCACAAAGGCAATTGTGCTATGAAGAGAACATGTGCAACTAAAGAATTTCTCAGAGGGAACTGAGCCCACAACTTTCTAAATCCCAATGAGGAATATGAAGTTTCCCGTCAAGACTTATTTTCAAAATGGCCAGCAGAGCATCTACCTTGCTGATTCTTATTCTAATTTGTACATCCAAGGTCATTTAGAAGGGGGATACTTGAGTTGTTTCAACTAGCAACAATCTAGAGGTTTTACCAAAGAGCCCTTAAGAGCCCCTGATTCGGCATCCAGCTTTTCCCAACGATGCTTTGCTCACAAAGGCCCAAACACACAGGCCGTGCCTCTAGGTCGTTTCTCATCCGAGTGCAGACCCGCCAGTACTAAGAAACCTGGAATGCTACCTAGAGCTCAAGAACCACACTGAATAAAGCTACATGGATTCTGCTGCATGCCAATCTGTGGCATGATACAAGAGGAACGTTAGCTTGAGGCTAGTGTTCAATGGGGTCGCCAATTCACTGAAAATGACTGAAGGTTGAGCAGCTACCAAAGTATGGCAACGTCCAAGTTTCTTTCCGAGAAATTCACTTCTCATCACAAAGGGAACTGTGCCATGAAGGGAACATGTGCAACTACAGTATTTCTCACTGAGAATTGATTCCGCAACTCTCTAAATCCCAATGAGGAAAGTAAAGTATCCCTTTAAGCCTTATATTCAATATATATATTCCACAGAGAATTAACCCTGTTCTTTCTTTCTCTAGTTTGTAATTCCAAGGCGCTTTAGAAGGGAGATACTTGACTTGTTTCAACTTACTACTTTCTAGAGTTTAAGAAAAGAAGCCCTTCACTTCCCATGACTCGGCATCTAGCTGTTCCCAATGGTGCATTGCTCAGAACTCCCCGAACGCACAGGCCGTCCTTCCTGTACTTTTCTCATCCTAGTGCAGACCCGCAAGTACTCAGAGACCTGGAATGCTTCCTAGAGTTCAAGAACCACACTGAATAAGTCTACAAGGATTCTGCTGCATGCCAACATGTGGCATGATACAAGAGGAACGTTAGCTTGAGGCTAGTGTTCAATGTGGTCGCCAATTCACTGAAGATTACTGAAGGAGGAGCACCTACCAAAGAAAGGCAACCACCATGTTTCTTTCCGAGAAATTCACTTGTCATCACAAAGGGAATTGTGCCATGAAGGGAACATGTGCAACTACAGTATTTCTCAGTGAGAATGGATCCCGCAACTCTCTAAATCCCAATGAGGAAAATAAAGTTCCCCTTTAAGCCTTATATTCAAAAGGGTCCACAGAGCATTGATCCTATTGTTTCTTTCTCTATTTTGTAGTTGAAGCTGTTTTAGAAGGGAGATACTTGAGTTGTTTCAACTTACTACTTTCTAGAGTTTAAGAAAAGAAGCCCTTCACTTCCCATGACTCGGCATCTAGTTGTACCCAATGATGCATTGCTCACAACACCCCGAAGACAGACGCCGTCCTTCCTGTACTTTTCTCATCCTAGTGCAGACCCGCAAGTACTAAGAGACCTGGAATGCTTCCTAGAGCCCAGGAACCACAATGAATAAGGCTACATGGATTTTGCTGCATGACAACATGTGTCATGTTAGAAGAGGAACGTTAGCTTCAGGTTAGTGGTCAAGTGGGGTCGCCAATTCACTGAAGATTACCGAAGGATGAGCACCTACCAAAGAATGGCAACCTCCAAGTTTCTTTCCTAGAAACTCACTTGTCATCACAAAGGCAATTGTGCTATGAAGAGAACATGTGCAACTAAAGAATTTCTCAGAGAGAACTGAGCCCACAACTCTCTAAATCCCAATGAGGAAAGTCAAGTTTCCCTTCAAGCCTTATTTTCCAAAGGGCCCACAGAGCACTGACCCTGCTGTTTCCTTCTCTATTTTGTACCTCCAACGTGCTTTAGACGGGAGATACTTGAGTCGTTTCAAGTTGCCACATTCTAGAAATTTAACAAAAGAAACCCTTCACCTCCATGCCTCGGCATCTAGCTGTTCCCAAGGCTGCACTTATCACAACTCCCCAAACACACAGGCCGTCCTTCTTGTACGTTTCACAGCCTAGTGCAGATCCGATAGTACTAAGAGACCTGGAATGCTTCGTAGAGCTCAAGAACCACACTGAATAAGGCTACTTAGATTCTGCTGCATGCCAACCTCTGGCATGATACAAGAGGAACGTTAGCCTGAGGCTAGTGGTCAAAAAGGGTCGCCAATTCACTGAATTGACTGAAGGATGAGCTCCTTGCAAAGCATGGCCACCTCCAAGTTTCTTTCCTAGAAACTCACTTTTCATCACCCAGGCAATTGTGCAATGAAGGGAACTTGTGCAACTACAGTGTTTCTCAGGGAGAATTGAGCCCCCACCTCTCTAAATCCCAATGAGGAATATGAAGTTTCCCGTCAAGACTTATTTTCAAAATGGCCAGCAGAGCATCGACCTTGCTGATTCTTTCTCTAATTTGTACATCCAAGGTCATTTAGAAGGGGGATACTTGAGTTGTTTCAACTTGCAACAATCTAGAGGTTTTACCAAAGAGCCCTTAAGAGCCCCTGATTCGGCATCCAGCTTTTCCCAACGATGCATTGCTCACAAAGGCCCAAACACACAGGCCGTGCCTCTAGGACGTTTCTCATCCGAGTGCAGACCCGCCAGTACTAAGAAACCTGGAATGCTACCTAGAGCTCAAGAACCACACTGAATAACGCTACATGGATTCTGCTGCATGCCAATCTGTGGCATGATACAAGAGGAACGTTAGCTTGAGGCTAGTGTTCAATGGGGTCGCCAATTCACTGAAAATGACTGAAGGTTGAGCAGCTACCAAAGTATGGCAACGTCCAAGTTTCTTTCCGAGAAATTCACTTCTCATCACAAAGGGAACTGTGCCATGAAGGGAACATGTGCAACTACAGTATTTCTCACTGAGAATTGATTCCGCAACTCTCTAAATCCCAATGAGGAACGTAAAGTATCCCTTTAAGCCTTATATTCAATATATACATTCCACAGAGAATTAACCCTGTTCTTTCTTTCTCTAGTTTGTAATTCCAAGGCGCTTTAGAAGGGAGATACTTGACTTGTTTCAACTTACTACTTTCTAGAGTTTAAGAAAAGAAGCCCTTCACTTCCCATGACTCGGCATCTAGCTGTTCCCAATGGCGCATTGCTCACAACTCCCCGAAGGCACAGGCCGTCCTTCCTGTACTTTTCTCATCCTAGTGCAGACCCGCAAGTACTAAGAGACCTGGAATGCTTCCTAGAGCCCAGGATCCACAATGAATAAGGCTACATGGATTTTGCTGCATGACAACATGTGTCATGTTAGAAGAGGAACGTTAGCTTGAGGTTAGTGGTCAAATGGGGTCGCCAATTCACTGAAGATTACCGAAGGATGAGCACCTACCAAAGAATGGCAACCTCCAAGTTTCTTTCCTAGAAACTCACTTGTCATCACAAGGGCAATTGTGCTATGAAGAGAACATGTGCAACTAAAGAATTTCTCAGAGAGAACTGAGCCCACAACTCTCTAAATCCCAATGAGGAAAGTCAAGTTTCCCTTCAAGCCTTATTTTCCAAAGGGCCCGCAGAGCACTGACCCTGCTGTTTCCTTCTCTATTTTGTACCTCCAACGTGCTTTAGACGGGAGATACTTGAGTTGTTTCAAGTTGCCACATTCTAGAAATTTAACAAAAGAAACCCTTCACCTCCATGCCTCGGCATCTAGCTGTTCCCAAGGCTGCACTTATCACAACTCCCCAAACACACAGGCCGTCCTTCTTGTACGTTTCACAGCCTAGTGCAGATCCGATAGTACGAAGAGACCTGGAATGCTTCGTAGAGCTCAAGAACCACACTGAATAAGGCTACTTAGATTCTGCTGCATGCCAACCTCTGGCATGATACAAGAGGAACGTTAGCCTGAGGCTAGTGGTCAAAAAGGGTCGCCAATTCACTGAATTGACTGAAGGATGAGCTCCTTGCAAAGCATGGCCACCTCCAAGTTTCTTTCCTAGAAACTCACTTTTCATCACCCAGGCAATTGAGCAATGAAGGGAACTTGTGCAACTACAGTGTTTCTCAGGGAGAATTGAGCCCCCACCTCTCTAAATCCCAATGAGGAATATGAAGTTTCCCGTCAAGACTTATTTTCAAAATGGCCAGCAGAGCATCGACCTTGCTGATTCTTTCTCTAATTTGTACATCCAAGGTCATTTAGAAGGGGGATACTTGAGTTGTTTCAACTTGCAACAATCTAGAGGTTTTACCAAAGAGCCCTTAAGAGCCCCTGATTCGGCATCCAGCTTTTCCCAACGATGCATTGCTCACCAAGGCCCAAACACACAGGCCGTGCCTCTAGGACGTTTCTCATCCGAGTGCAGACCCGCCAGTACTAAGAAACCTGGAATGCTACCTAGAGCTCAAGAACCACACTGAATAACGCTACATGGATTCTGCTGCATGCCAATCTGTGGCATGATACAAGAGGAACGTTAGCTTGAGGCTAGTGTTCAATGGGGTCGCCAATTCACTGAAAATGACTGAAGGTTGAGCAGCTACCAAAGTATGGCAACGTCCAAGTTTCTTTCCGAGAAATTCACTTCTCATCACAAAGGGAACTGTGCCATGAAGGGAACATGTGCAACTACAGTATTTCTCACTGAGAATGGATCCCGCAACTCTCTAAATCCCAATGAGGAAAATAAAGTTCCCCTTTAAGCCTTATATTCAAAAGGGTCCACAGAGCATTGATCCTATTGTTTCTTTCTCTATTTTGTAGTTGAAGGTGTTTTAGAAGGGAGATACTTGAGTTGTTTCAACTTACTACTTTCTAGAGTTTAAGAAAAGAAGCCCTTCACTTCCCATGGCTCGGCATCTAGTTGTACCCAATGATGCATTGCTCACAACACCCCGAAGACAGACGCCGTCCTTCCTGTACTTTTCTCATCCTAGTGCAGACCCGCAAGTACTAAGAGACCTGGAATGCTTCCTAGAGCCCAGGAACCACAATGAATAAGGCTACATGGATTTTGCTGCATGACAACATGTGTCATGTTAGAAGAGGAACGTTAGCTTCAGGTTAGTGGTCAAGTGGGGTCGCCAATTCACTGAAGATTACCGAAGGATGAGCACCTACCAAAGAATGGCAACCTCCAAGTTTCTTTCCTAGAAACTCACTTGTCATCACAAAGGCAATTGTGCTATGAAGAGAACATGTGCAACAAAGAATTTCTCAGAGAGAACTGAGCCCACAACTCTCTAAATCCCAATGAGGAAAGTCAAGTTTCCCTTCAAGCCTTATTTTCCAAAGGGCCCGCAGAGCACTGACCCTGCTGTTTCCTTCTCTATTTTGTACCTCCAACGTGCTTTACAAGGGAGATACTTGAGTCGTTTCAAGTTGCCACATTCTAGAAATTTAACAAAAGAAACCCTTCACCTCCATGCCTCGGCATCTAGCTGTTCCCAAGGCTGCACTTATCACAACTCCCCAAACACACAGGCCGTCCTTCTTGTACGTTTCACAGCCTAGTGCCGATCCGATAGTACTAAGAGACCTGGAATGCTTCGTAGAGCTCAAGAACCACACTGAATAAGGCTACTTAGATTCTGCTGCATGCCAACCTCTGGCATGATACAAGAGGAACGTTAGCCTGAGGCTAGTGGTCAAAAAGGGTCGCCAATTCACTGAATTGACTGAAGGATGAGCACCTTGCAAAGCATGGCCACCTCCAAGTTTCTTTCCTAGAAACTCAGTTTTCATCACGCAGGCAATTGTGCAATGAAGGGAACTTGTGCAACTACAGTGTTTCTCAGGGAGAATTGAGCCCCCAACTCTCTAAATCCCAATGAGGAATATGAAGTTTCCCGTCAAGACTTATTTTCAAAATGGCCAGCAGAGCATCGACCTTGCTGATTCTTTCTCTAATTTGTACATCCAAGGTCATTTAGAAGGGGGATACTTGAGTTGTTTCAACTTGCAACAATCTAGAGGTTTTACCAAAGAGCCCTTAAGAGCCCCTGATTCGGCATCCAGCTTTTCCCAACGATGCATTGCTCACAAAGGCCCAAACACACAGGCCGTGCCTCTAGGACGTTTCTCATCCGAGTGCAGACCCGCCAGTACTAAGAAACCTGGAATGCTACCTAGAGCTCAAGAACCACACTGAATAACGCTACATGGATTCTGCTGCATGCCAAACTGTGGCATGATACAAGAGGAAATTTAGCTTGAGGCTAGTGTTCAATGGGGTCGCCAATTCACTGAAAATTACTGAAGGTTGAGCAGCTACCAAAGTATGGCAACGTCCAAGTTTCTTTCCGAGAAATTCACTTCTCATCACAAAGGGAACTGTGCCATGAAGGGAACATGTGCAACTACAGTATTTCTCACTGAGAATTGATTCCGCAACTCTCTAAATCCCAATGAGGAAAGTAAAGCATCCCTTTAAGCCTTATATTCAATATATATATTCCACAGAGAATTAACCCTGTTCTTTCTTTCTCTAGTTTGTAATTCCAAGGCGCTTTAGAAGGGAGATACTTGACTTGTTTCAACTTACTACTTTCTAGAGTTTAAGAAAAGAAGCCCTTCACTTCCCATGACTCGGCATCTAGCTGTTCCCAATGGCGCATTGCTCACAACTCCCCGAAGTCACAGGCCGTCCTTCCTGTACTTTTCTCATCCTAGTGCAGACCCGCAAGTACTAAGAGACGTGGAATGCTTCCTAGAGTTCAAGAACCACACTGAATAAGTCTACAAGGATTCTGCTGCATGCCAACATGTGGCATGATACAAGAGGAACGTTAGCTTGAGGCTAGTGTTCAATGGGGTCGCCAATTCACTGAAGATTACTGAAGGAGGAGCACCTACCAAAGAATGGCAACCACCAAGTTTCTTTCCGAGAAATTCACTTGTCATCACAAAGGGAATTGTGCCATGAAGGGAACATGTGCAACGACAGTATTTCTCAGTGAGAATGGATCCCGCAACTCTCTAAATCCCAATGAGGAAAATAAAGTTCCCCTTTAAGCCTTATATTCAAAAGGGTCCACAGAGCATTGATCCTATTGCTTCTTTCTCTATTTTGTAGTTGAAGGTGTTTTAGAAGGGAGATACTTGAGTTGTTTCAACTTACTACTTTCTAGAGTTTAAGAAAAGAAGCCCTTCACTTCCCATGACTCGGCATCTAGTTGGACCCAATGATGCATTGCTCACAACACCCCGAAGACAGACGCCGTCCTTCCTGTACTTTTCTCATCCTAGTGCAGACCCGCAAGTACTAAGAGACCTGGAATGCTTCCTAGAGCCCAGGATCCACAATGAATAAGGCTACATGGATTTTGCTGCATGACAACATGTGTCATGTTAGAAGAGGAACGTTAGCTTCAGGTTAGTGGTCAAGTGGGGTCGCCAATTCACTGAAGATTACCGAAGGATGAGCACCTACCAAAGTATGGCAACCTCCAAGTTTCTTTCCTAGAAACTCACTTGTCATCACAAAGGCAATTGTGCTATGAAGAGAACATGTGCAACTAAAGAATTTCTCAGAGAGAACTGAGCCCACAACTCTCTAAATCCCAATGAGGAAAGTCAAGTTTCCCTTCAAGCCTTATTTTCCAAAGGGCCCGCAGAGCACTGACCCTGCTGTTTCCTTCTCTATTTTGTACCTCCAACGTGCTTTAGACGGGAGATACTTGAGTTGTTTCAAGTTGCCACATTCTAGAAATTTAACAAAAGAAACCCTTCACCTCCATGCCTCGGCATCTAGCTGTTCCCAAGGCTGCACTTATCACAACTCCCCAAACACACAGGCCGTCCTTCTTGTACGTTTCACAGCCTAGTGCAGATCCGATAGTACGAAGAGACCTGGAATGCTTCGTAGAGCTCAAGAACCACACTGAATAAGGCTACTTAGATTCTGCTGCATGCCAACCTCTGGCATGATACAAGAGGAACGTTAGCCTGAGGCTAGTGGTCAAAAAGGGTCGCCAATTCACTGAATTGACTGAAGGATGAGCTCCTTGCAAAGCATGGCCACCTCCAAGTTTCTTTCCTAGAAACTCACTTTTCATCACCCAGGCAATTGTGCAATGAAGGGAACTTGTGCAACTACAGTGTTTCTCAGGGAGAATTGAGCCCCCACCTCTCTAAATCCCAATGAGGAATATGAAGTTTCCCGTCAAGACTTATTTTCAAAATGGCCAGCAGAGCATCGACCTTGCTGATTCTTTCTCTAATTTGTACATCCAAGGTCATTTAGAAGGGGGATACTTGAGTTGTTTCAACTTGCAACAATCTAGAGGTTTTACCAAAGAGCCCTTAAGAGCCCCTGATTCGGCATCCAGCTTTTCCCAACGATGCATTGCTCACAAAGGCCCAAACACACAGGCCGTGCCTCTAGGACGTTTCTCATCCGAGTGCAGACCCGCCAGTACTAAGAAACCTGGAATGCTACCTAGAGCTCAAGAACCACACTGAATAACGCTACATGGATTCTGCTGCATGCCAATCTGTGGCATGATACAAGAGGAACGTTAGCTTGAGGCTAGTGTTCAATGGGGTCGCCAATTCACTGAAAATGACTGAAGGTTGAGCAGCTACCAAAGTATGGCAACGTCCAAGTTTCTTTCCGAGAAATTCACTTCTCATCACAAAGGGAACTGTGCCATGAAGGGAACATGTGCAACTACAGTATTTCTCACTGAGAATTGATTCCGCAACTCTCTAAATCCCAATGAGGAACGTAAAGTATCCCTTTAAGCCTTATATTCAATATATACATTCCACAGAGAATTAACCCTGTTCTTTCTTTCTCTAGTTTGTAATTCCAAGGCGCTTTAGAAGGGAGATACTTGACTTGTTTCAACTTACTACTTTCTAGAGTTTAAGAAAAGAAGCCCTTCACTTCCCATGACTCGGCATCTAGCTGTTCCCAATGGCGCATTGCTCACAACTCCCCGAAGGCACAGGCCGTCCTTCCTGTACTTTTCTCATCCTAGTGCAGACCCGCAAGTACTAAGAGACCTGGAATGCTTCCTAGAGCCCAGGATCCACAATGAATAAGGCTACATGGATTTTGCTGCATGACAACATGTGTCATGTTAGAAGAGGAACGTTAGCTTGAGGTTAGTGGTCAAATGGGGTCGCCAATTCACTGAAGATTACCGAAGGATGAGCACCTACCAAAGAATGGCAACCTCCAAGTTTCTTTCCTAGAAACTCACTTGTCATCACAAGGGCAATTGTGCTATGAAGAGAACATGTGCAACTAAAGAATTTCTCAGAGAGAACTGAGCCCACAACTCTCTAAATCCCAATGAGGAAAGTCAAGTTTCCCTTCAAGCCTTATTTTCCAAAGGGCCCGCAGAGCACTGACCCTGCTGTTTCCTTCTCTATTTTGTACCTCCAACGTGCTTTAGACGGGAGATACTTGAGTTGTTTCAAGTTGCCACATTCTAGAAATTTAACAAAAGAAACCCTTCACCTCCATGCCTCGGCATCTAGCTGTTCCCAAGGCTGCACTTATCACAACTCCCCAAACACACAGGCCGTCCTTCTTGTACGTTTCACAGCCTAGTGCAGATCCGATAGTACGAAGAGACCTGGAATGCTTCGTAGAGCTCAAGAACCACACTGAATAAGGCTACTTAGATTCTGCTGCATGCCAACCTCTGGCATGATACAAGAGGAACGTTAGCCTGAGGCTAGTGGTCAAAAAGGGTCGCCAATTCACTGAATTGACTGAAGGATGAGCTCCTTGCAAAGCATGGCCACCTCCAAGTTTCTTTCCTAGAAACTCACTTTTCATCACCCAGGCAATTGAGCAATGAAGGGAACTTGTGCAACTACAGTGTTTCTCAGGGAGAATTGAGCCCCCACCTCTCTAAATCCCAATGAGGAATATGAAGTTTCCCGTCAAGACTTATTTTCAAAATGGCCAGCAGAGCATCGACCTTGCTGATTCTTTCTCTAATTTGTACATCCAAGGTCATTTAGAAGGGGGATACTTGAGTTGTTTCAACTTGCAACAATCTAGAGGTTTTACCAAAGAGCCCTTAAGAGCCCCTGATTCGGCATCCAGCTTTTCCCAACGATGCATTGCTCACCAAGGCCCAAACACACAGGCCGTGCCTCTAGGACGTTTCTCATCCGAGTGCAGACCCGCCAGTACTAAGAAACCTGGAATGCTACCTAGAGCTCAAGAACCACACTGAATAACGCTACATGGATTCTGCTGCATGCCAATCTGTGGCATGATACAAGAGGAACGTTAGCTTGAGGCTAGTGTTCAATGGGGTCGCCAATTCACTGAAAATGACTGAAGGTTGAGCAGCTACCAAAGTATGGCAACGTCCAAGTTTCTTTCCGAGAAATTCACTTCTCATCACAAAGGGAACTGTGCCATGAAGGGAACATGTGCAACTACAGTATTTCTCACTGAGAATGGATCCCGCAACTCTCTAAATCCCAATGAGGAAAATAAAGTTCCCCTTTAAGCCTTATATTCAAAAGGGTCCACAGAGCATTGATCCTATTGTTTCTTTCTCTATTTTGTAGTTGAAGGTGTTTTAGAAGGGAGATACTTGAGTTGTTTCAACTTACTACTTTCTAGAGTTTAATAAAAGAAGCCCTTCAATTCCCATGGCTCGGCATCTAGTTGTACCCAATGATGCATTGCTCACAACACCCCGAAGACAGACGCCGTCCTTCCTGTACTTTTCTCATCCTAGTGCAGACCCGCAAGTACTAAGAGACCTGGAATGCTTCCTAGAGCCCAGGAACCACAATGAATAAGGCTACATGGATTTTGCTGCATGACAACATGTGTCATGTTAGAAGAGGAACGTTAGCTTCAGGTTAGTGGTCAAGTGGGGTCGCCAATTCACTGAAGATTACCGAAGGATGAGCACCTACCAAAGAATGGCAACCTCCAAGTTTCTTTCCTAGAAACTCACTTGTCATCACAAAGGCAATTGTGCTATGAAGAGAACATGTGCAACAAAGAATTTCTCAGAGAGAACTGAGCCCACAACTCTCTAAATCCCAATGAGGAAAGTCAAGTTTCCCTTCAAGCCTTATTTTCCAAAGGGCCCGCAGAGCACTGACCCTGCTGTTTCCTTCTCTATTTTGTACCTCCAACGTGCTTTACAAGGGAGATACTTGAGTCGTTTCAAGTTGCCACATTCTAGAAATTTAACAAAAGAAACCCTTCACCTCCATGCCTCGGCATCTAGCTGTTCCCAAGGCTGCACTTATCACAACTCCCCAAACACACAGGCCGTCCTTCTTGTACGTTTCACAGCCTAGTGCCGATCCGATAGTACTAAGAGACCTGGAATGCTTCGTAGAGCTCAAGAACCACACTGAATAAGGCTACTTAGATTCTGCTGCATGCCAACCTCTGGCATGATACAAGAGGAACGTTAGCCTGAGGCTAGTGGTCAAAAAGGGTCGCCAATTCACTGAATTGACTGAAGGATGAGCACCTTGCAAAGCATGGCCACCTCCAAGTTTCTTTCCTAGAAACTCAGTTTTCATCACGCAGGCAATTGTGCAATGAAGGGAACTTGTGCAACTACAGTGTTTCTCAGGGAGAATTGAGCCCCCAACTCTCTAAATCCCAATGAGGAATATGAAGTTTCCCGTCAAGACTTATTTTCAAAATGGCCAGCAGAGCATCGACCTTGCTGATTCTTTCTCTAATTTGTACATCCAAGGTCATTTAGAAGGGGGATACTTGAGTTGTTTCAACTTGCAACAATCTAGAGGTTTTACCAAAGAGCCCTTAAGAGCCCCTGATTCGGCATCCAGCTTTTCCCAACGATGCATTGCTCACAAAGGCCCAAACACACAGGCCGTGCCTCTAGGACGTTTCTCATCCGAGTGCAGACCCGCCAGTACTAAGAAACCTGGAATGCTACCTAGAGCTCAAGAACCACACTGAATAACGCTACATGGATTCTGCTGCATGCCAAACTGTGGCATGATACAAGAGGAAATTTAGCTTGAGGCTAGTGTTCAATGGGGTCGCCAATTCACTGAAAATTACTGAAGGTTGAGCAGCTACCAAAGTATGGCAACGTCCAAGTTTCTTTCCGAGAAATTCACTTCTCATCACAAAGGGAACTGTGCCATGAAGGGAACATGTGCAACTACAGTATTTCTCACTGAGAATTGATTCCGCAACTCTCTAAATCCCAATGAGGAAAGTAAAGCATCCCTTTAAGCCTTATATTCAATATATATATTCCACAGAGAATTAACCCTGTTCTTTCTTTCTCTAGTTTGTAATTCCAAGGCGCTTTAGAAGGGAGATACTTGACTTGTTTCAACTTACTACTTTCTAGAGTTTAAGAAAAGAAGCCCTTCACTTCCCATGACTCGGCATCTAGCTGTTCCCAATGGCGCATTGCTCACAACTCCCCGAAGTCACAGGCCGTCCTTCCTGTACTTTTCTCATCCTAGTGCAGACCCGCAAGTACTAAGAGACGTGGAATGCTTCCTAGAGTTCAAGAACCACACTGAATAAGTCTACAAGGATTCTGCTGCATGCCAACATGTGGCATGATACAAGAGGAACGTTAGCTTGAGGCTAGTGTTCAATGGGGTCGCCAATTCACTGAAGATTACTGAAGGAGGAGCACCTACCAAAGAATGGCAACCACCAAGTTTCTTTCCGAGAAATTCACTTGTCATCACAAAGGGAATTGTGCCATGAAGGGAACATGTGCAACGACAGTATTTCTCAGTGAGAATGGATCCCGCAACTCTCTAAATCCCAATGAGGAAAATAAAGTTCCCCTTTAAGCCTTATATTCAAAAGGGTCCACAGAGCATTGATCCTATTGCTTCTTTCTCTATTTTGTAGTTGAAGGTGTTTTAGAAGGGAGATACTTGAGTTGTTTCAACTTACTACTTTCTAGAGTTTAAGAAAAGAAGCCCTTCACTTCCCATGACTCGGCATCTAGTTGGACCCAATGATGCATTGCTCACAACACCCCGAAGACAGACGCCGTCCTTCCTGTACTTTTCTCATCCTAGTGCAGACCCGCAAGTACTAAGAGACCTGGAATGCTTCCTAGAGCCCAGGATCCACAATGAATAAGGCTACATGGATTTTGCTGCATGACAACATGTGTCATGTTAGAAGAGGAACGTTAGCTTCAGGTTAGTGGTCAAATGGGGTCGCCAATTCACTGAAGATTACCGAAGGATGAGCACCTACCAAAGTATGGCAACCTCCAAGTTTCTTTCCTAGAAACTCACTTGTCATCACAAAGGCAATTGTGCTATGAAGAGAACATGTGCAACTAAAGAATTTCTCAGAGAGAACTGAGCCCACAACTCTCTAAATCCCAATGAGGAAAGTCAAGTTTCCCTTCAAGCCTTATTTTCCAAAGGGCCCGCAGAGCACTGACCCTGCTGTTTCCTTCTCTATTTTGTACCTCCAACGTGCTTTAGACGGGAGATACTTGAGTTGTTTCAAGTTGCCACATTCTAGAAATTTAACAAAAGAAACCCTTCACCTCCATGCCTCGGCATCTAGCTGTTCCCAAGGCTGCACTTATCACAACTCCCCAAACACACAGGCCGTCCTTCTTGTACGTTTCACAGCCTAGTGCAGATCCGATAGTACGAAGAGACCTGGAATGCTTCGTAGAGCTCAAGAACCACACTGAATAAGGCTACTTAGATTCTGCTGCATGCCAACCTCTGGCATGATACAAGAGGAACGTTAGCCTGAGGCTAGTGGTCAAAAAGGGTCGCCAATTCACTGAATTGACTGAAGGATGAGCTCCTTGCAAAGCATGGCCACCTCCAAGTTTCTTTCCTAGAAACTCACTTTTCATCACCCAGGCAATTGTGCAATGAAGGGAACTTGTGCAACTACAGTGTTTCTCAGGGAGAATTGAGCCCCCACCTCTCTAAATCCCAATGAGGAATATGAAGTTTCCCGTCAAGACTTATTTTCAAAATGGCCAGCAGAGCATCGACCTTGCTGATTCTTTCTCTAATTTGTACATCCAAGGTCATTTAGAAGGGGGATACTTGAGTTGTTTCAACTTGCAACAATCTAGAGGTTTTACCAAAGAGCCCTTAAGAGCCCCTGATTCGGCATCCAGCTTTTCCCAACGATGCATTGCTCACAAAGGCCCAAACACACAGGCCGTGCCTCTAGGACGTTTCTCATCCGAGTGCAGACCCGCCAGTACTAAGAAACCTGGAATGCTACCTAGAGCTCAAGAACCACACTGAATAACGCTACATGGATTCTGCTGCATGCCAATCTGTGGCATGATACAAGAGGAACGTTAGCTTGAGGCTAGTGTTCAATGGGGTCGCCAATTCACTGAAAATTACTGAAGGTTGAGCAGCTACCAAAGTATGGCAACGTCCAAGTTTCTTTCCGAGAAATTCACTTCTCATCACAAAGGGAACTGTGCCATGAAGGGAACATGTGCAACTACAGTATTTCTCACTGAGAATTGATTCCACAACTCCCTAAATCCCAATGAGGAACGTAAAGTATCCCTCTAAGCCTTATATTCAATATATATATTCCACAGAGAATTAACCCTGTTCTTTCTTTCTCTAGTTTGTAATTCCAAGGCGCTTTAGAAGGGAGATACTTGACTTGTTTCAACTTACTACTTTCTAGAGTTTAAGAAAAGAAGCCCTTCACTTCCCATGACTCGGCATCTAGCTGTTCCCAATGGCGCATTGCTCACAACTCCCCGAACGCACAGGCCGTCCTTCCTGTACTTTTCTCATCCTAGTGCAGACCCGCAAGTACTAAGAGACGTGGAATGCTTCCTAGAGTTCAAGAACCACACTGAATAAGTCTACAAGGATTCTGCTGCATGCCAACATGTGGCATGATACAAGAGGAACGTTAGCTTGAGGCTAGTGTTCAATGGGGTCGCCAATTCACTGAAGATTACTGAAGGAGGAGCACCTACCAAAGAATGGCAACCACCAAGTTTCTTTCCGAGAAATTCACTTGTCATCACAAAGGGAATTGTGCCATGAAGGGAACATGTGCAACGACAGTATTTCTCAGTGAGAATGGATCCCGCAACTCTCTAAATCCCAATGAGGAAAATAAAGTTCCCCTTTAAGCCTTATATTCAAAAGGGTCCACAGAGCATTGATCCTATTGCTTCTTTCTCTATTTTGTAGTTGAAGTTGTTTTAGAAGGGAGATACTTGAGTTGTTTCAACTTACTACTTTCTAGAGTTTACGAAAAGAAGCCCTTCACTTCCCATGACTCGGCATCTAGTTGGACCCAATGATGCATTGCTCTCAACACCCCGAAGACAGACGCCGTCCTTCCTGTACTTTTCTCATCCTAGTGCAGACCCGCAAGTACTAAGAGACCTGGAATGCTTCCTAGAGCCCAGGATCCACAATGAATAAGGCTACATGGATTTTGCTGCATGACAACATGTGTCATGTTAGAAGAGGAACGTTAGCTTCAGGTTAGTGGTCAAGTGGGGTCGCCAATTCACTGAAGATTACTGAAGGATGAGCACCTACCAAAGAATGGCAACCTCCAAGTTTCTTTCCTAGAAACTCACTTGTCATCACAAAGGCAATTGTGCTATGAAGAGAACATGTGCAACTAAAGAATTTCTCAGAGAGAACTGAGCCCACAACTCTCTAAATCCCAATGAGGAAAGTCAAGTTTCCCTTCAAGCCTTATTTTCCAAAGGGCCCGCAGAGCACTGACCCTGCTGTTTCCTTCTCTATTTTGTACCTCCAACGTGCTTTAGACGGGAGATACTTGAGTTGTTTCAAGTTGCCACATTCTAGAAATTTAACAAAAGAAACCCTTCACCTCCATGCCTCGGCATCTAGCTGTTCCCAAGGCTGCACTTATCACAACTCCCCAAACACACAGGCCGTCCTTCTTGTACTTTTCACAGCCTAGTGCAGATCCGATAGTACTAAGAGACCTGGAATGCTTCGTAGAGCTCAAGAACCACACTGAATAAGGCTACTTAGATTCTGCTGCATGCCAACCTCTGGCATGATACAAGAGGAACGTTAGCCTGAGGCTAGTGGTCAAAAAGGGTCGTCAATTCACTGAATTGACTGAAGGATGAGCTCCTTCCAAAGCATGGCCACCTCCAAGTTTCTTTCCTAGAAACTCACTTTTCATCACACAGGCAATTGTGCAATGAAGGGAACTTGTGCAACTACAGTGTTTCTCAGGGAGAATTGAGCCCCCATCTCTCTAAATCCCAATGAGGAATATGAAGTTTCCCGTCAAGACTTATTTTCAAAATGGCCAGCAGAGCATCGACCTTGCTGATTCTTTCTCTAATTTGTACATCCAAGGTCATTTAGAAGGGGGATACTTGAGTTGTTTCAACTTGCAACAATCTAGAGGTTTTACCAAAGAGCCCTTAAGAGCCCCTGATTCGGCATCCAGCTTTTCCCAACGATGCATTGCTCACAAAGGCCCAAACACACAGGCCGTGCCTCTAGGACGTTTCTCATCCGAGTGCAGACCCGCCAGTACTAAGAAACCTGGAATGCTACCTAGAGCTCAAGAACCACACTGAATAACGCTACGTGGATTCTGCTGCATGCCAATCTGTGGCATGATACAAGAGGAACGTTACCTTGAGGCTAGTGTTCAATGGGGTCGCCAATTCACTGAAAATGACTGAAGGTTGAGCAGCTACCAAAGTATGGCAACGTCCAAGTTTCTTTCCGAGAAATTCACTTCTCATCACAAAGGGAACTGTGCCATGAAGGGAACATGTGCAACTACAGTATTTCTCACTGAGAATTGATTCCGCAACTCTCTAAATCCCAATGAGGAAAGTAAAGTATCCCTTTAAGCCTTATATTCAATATATATATTCCACAGAGAATTAACCCTGTTCTTTCTTTCTCTAGTTTGTAATTCCAAGGCGCTTTAGAAGGGAGATACTTGACTTGTTTCAACTTACTACTTTCTAGAGTTTAAGAAAAGAAGCCCTTCACTTCCCATGACTCGGCATCTAGCTGTTCCCAATGGCGCATTGCTCACAACTCCCCGAAGGCACAGGCCGTCCTTCCTGTACTTTTCTCATCCTAGTGCAGACCCGCAAGTACTAAGAGACCTGGAATGCTTCCTAGAGTTCAAGAACCACACTGAATAAGTCTACAAGGATTCTGCTGCATGCCAACATGTGGCATGATACAAGAGGAACGTTAGCTTGAGGCTAGTGTTCAATGGGGTCGCCAATTCACTGAAGATTACTGAAGGAGGAGCACCTACCAAAGAATGGCAACCACCAAGTTTCTTTCCGAGAAATTCACTTGTCATCACAAAGGGAATTGTGCCATGAAGGGAACATGTGCAACTACAGTATTTCTCAGTGAGAATGGATCCCGCAACTCTCTAAATCCCAATGAGGAAAATAAAGTTCCCCTTTAAGCCTTATATTCAAAAGGGTCCACAGAGCATTGATCCTATTGCTTCTTTCTCTATTTTGTAGTTGAAGGTGTTTTAGAAGGGAGATACTTGAGTTGTTTCAACTTACTACTTTCTAGAGTTTAAGAAAAGAAGCCCTTCACTTCCCATGACTCGGCATCTAGCTGTTCCCAATGGCGCATTGCTCACAACTCCCCGAAGGCACAGGCCGTCCTTCCTGTACTTTTCTCATCCTAGTGCAGACCCGCAAGTACTAAGAGACCTGGAATGCTTCCTAGAGCCCAGGATCCACAATGAATAAGGCTACATGGATTTTGCTGCATGACAACATGTGTCATGTTAGAAGAGGAACGTTAGCTTGAGGTTAGTGGTCAAATGGGGTCGCCAATTCACTGAAGATTACTGAAGGATGAGCACCTACCAAAGAATGGCAACCTCCAAGTTTCTTTCCTAGAAACTCACTTGTCATCACAAAGGCAATTGTGCTATGAAGAGAACATGTGCACCTAAAGAATTTCTCAGAGAGAACTGAGCCCACAACTCTCTAAATCCCAATGAGGAAAGTCAAGTTTCCCTTCAAGCCTTATTTTCCAAAGGGCCCGCAGAGCACTGACCCTGCTGTTTCCTTCTCTATTTTGTACCTCCAACGTGCTTTAGACGGGAGATACTTGAGTTGTTTCAAGTTGCCACATTCTAGAAATTTAACAAAAGAAACCCTTCACCTCCATGCCTCGGCATCTAGCTGTTCCCAAGGCTGCACTTATCACAACTCCCCAAACACACAGGCCGTCCTTCTTGTACGTTTCACAGCCTAGTGCAGATCCGATAGTACGAAGAGACCTGGAATGCTTCGTAGAGCTCAAGAACCACACTGAATAAGGCTACTTAGATTCTGCTGCATGCCAACCTCTGGCATGATACAAGAGGAACGTTAGCCTGAGGCTAGTGGTCAAAAAGGGTCGCCAATTCACTGAATTGACTGAAGGATGAGCTCCTTGCAAAGCATGGCCACCTCCAAGTTTCTTTCCTAGAAACTCACTTTTCATCACCCAGGCAATTGTGCAATGAAGGGAACTTGTGCAACTACAGTGTTTCTCAGGGAGAATTGAGCCCCCACCTCTCTAAATCCCAATGAGGAATATGAAGTTTCCCGTCAAGACTTATTTTCAAAATGGCCAGCAGAGCATCGACCTTGCTGATTCTTTCTCTAATTTGTACATCCAAGGTCATTTAGAAGGGGGATACTTGAGTTGTTTCAACTTGCAACAATCTAGAGGTTTTACCAAAGAACCCTTAAGAGCCCCTGATTCGGCATCCAGCTTTTCCCAACGATGCATTGCTCACAAAGGCCCAAACACACAGGCCGTGCCTCTAGGACGTTTCTCATCCGAGTGCAGACCCGCCAGTACTAAGAAACCTGGAATGCTACCTAGAGCTCAAGAACCACACTGAATAACGCTACATGGATTCTGCTGCATGCCAATCTGTGGCATGATACAAGAGGAACGTTAGCTTGAGGCTAGTGTTCAATGGGGTCGCCAATTCACTGAAAATGACTGAAGGTTGAGCAGCTACCAAAGTATGGCAACGTCCAAGTTTCTTTCCGAGAAATTCACTTCTCATCACAAAGGGAACTGTGCCATGAAGGGAACATGTGCAACTACAGTATTTCTCACTGAGAATTGATTCCGCAACTCTCTAAATCCCAATGAGGAAAGTAAAGTATCCCTTTAAGCCTTATATTCAATATATATATTCCACAGAGAATTAACCCTGTTCTTTCTTTCTCTAGTTTGTAATTCCAAGGCGCTTTAGAAGGGAGATACTTGACTTGTTTCAACTTACTACTTTGTAGAGTTTAAGAAAAGAAGCCCTTCACTTCCCATGACTCGGCATCTAGCTGTTCCCAATGGCGCATTGCTCACAACTCCCCGAACGCACAGGCCGTCCTTCCTGTACTTTTCTCATCCTAGTGCAGACCCGCAAGTACTAAGAGACCTGGAATGCTTCCTAGAGTTCAAGAACCACACTGAATAAGTCTACAAGGATTCTGCTGCATGCCAACATGTGGCATGATACAAGAGGAACGTTAGCTTGAGGCTAGTGTTCAATGGGGTCGCCAATTCACTGAAGATTACTGAAGGAGGAGCACCTACCAAAGAATGGCAACCACCAAGTTTCTTTCCGAGAAATTCACTTGTCATCACAAAGGGAATTGTGCCATGAAGGGAACATGTGCAACTACAGTATTTCTCAGTGAGAATGGATCCCGCAACTCTCTAAATCCCAATGAGGAAAATAAAGTTCCCCTTTAAGCCTTATATTCAAAAGGGTCCACAGAGCATTGATCCTATTGTTTCTTTCTCTATTTTGTAGTTGAAGGTGTTTTAGAAGGGAGATACTTGAGTTGTTTCAACTTACTACTTTCTAGAGTTTAAGAAAAGAAGCCCTTCACTTCCCATGACTCGGCATCTAGTTGGACCCAATGATGCATTGCTCTCAACACCCCGAAGACAGACGCCGTCCTTCCTGTACTTTTCTCATCCTAGTGCAGACCCGCAAGTACTAAGAGACCTGGAATGCTTCCTAGAGCCCAGGATCCACAATGAATAAGGCTACATGGATTTTGCTGCATGACAACATGTGTCATGTTAGAAGAGGAACGTTAGCTTCAGGTTAGTGGTCAAGTGGGGTCGCCAATTCACTGAAGATTACTGAAGGATGAGCACCTACCAAAGAATGGCAACCTCCAAGTTTCTTTCCTAGAAACTCACTTGTCATCACAAAGGCAATTGTGCTATGAAGAGAACATGTGCAACTAAAGAATTTCTCAGAGAGAACTGAGCCCACAACTCTCTAAATCCCAATGAGGAAAGTCAAGTTTCCCTTCAAGCCTTATTTTCCAAAGGGCCCGCAGAGCACTGACCCTGCTGTTTCCTTCTCTATTTTGTACCTCCAACGTGCTTTAGACGGGAGATACTTGAGTTGTTTCAAGTTGCCACATTCTAGAAATTTAACAAAAGAAACCCTTCACCTCCATGCCTCGGCATCTAGCTGTTCCCAAGGCTGCACTTATCACAACTCCCCAAACACACAGGCCGTCCTTCTTGTACTTTTCACAGCCTAGTGCAGATCCGATAGTACGAAGAGACCTGGAATGCTTCGTAGAGCTCAAGAACCACACTGAATAAGGCTACTTAGATTCTGCTGCATGCCAACCTCTGGCATGATACAAGAGGAACGTTAGCCTGAGGCTAGTGGTCAAAAAGGGTCGTCAATTCACTGAATTGACTGAAGGATGAGCTCCTTCCAAAGCATGGCCACCTCCAAGTTTCTTTCCTAGAAACTCACTTTTCATCACACAGGCAATTGTGCAATGAAGGGAACTTGTGCAACTACAGTGTTTCTCAGGGAGAATTGAGCCCCCACCTCTCTAAATCCCAATGAGGAATATGAAGTTTCCCGTCAAGACTTATTTTCAAAATGGCCAGCAGAGCATCGACCTTGCTGATTCTTTCTCTAATTTGTACATCCAAGGTCATTTAGAAGGGGGATACTTGAGTTGTTTCAACTTGCAACAATCTAGAGGTTTTACCAAAGAGCCCTTAAGAGCCCCTGATTCGGCATCCAGCTTTTCCCAACGATGCATTGCTCACAAAGGCCCAAACACACAGGCCGTGCCTCTAGGACGTTTCTCATCCGAGTGCAGACCCGCCAGTACGAAGAAACCTGGAATGCTACCTAGAGCTCAAGAACCACACTGAATAACGCTACATGGATTCTGCTGCATGCCAATCTGTGGCATGATACAAGAGGAACGTTAGCTTGAGGCTAGTGTTCAATGGGGTCGCCAATTCACTGAAAATGACTGAAGGTTGAGCAGCTACCAAAGTATGGCAACGTCCAAGTTTCTTTCCGAGAAATTCACTTCTCATCACAAAGGGAACTGTGCCATGAAGGGAACATGTGCAACTACAGTATTTCTCACTGAGAATTGATTCCGCAACTCTCTAAATCCCAATGAGGAAAGTAAAGTATCCCTTTAAGCCTTATATTCAATATATATATTCCACAGAGAATTAACCCTGTTCTTTCTTTCTCTAGTTTGTAATTCCAAGGCGCTTTAGAAGGGAGATACTTGACTTGTTTCAACTTACTACTTTGTAGAGTTTAAGAAAAGAAGCCCTTCACTTCCCATGACTCGGCATCTAGCTGTTCCCAATGGCGCATTGCTCACAACTCCCCGAAGGCACAGGCCGTCCTTCCTGTACTTTTCTCATCCTAGTGCAGACCCGCAAGTACTAAGAGACCTGGAATGCTTCCTAGAGTTCAAGAACCACACTGAATAAGTCTACAAGGATTCTGCTGCATGCCAACATGTGGCATGATACAAGAGGAACGTTAGCTTGAGGCTAGTGTTCAATGGGGTCGCCAATTCACTGAAGATTACTGAAGGAGGAGCACCTACCAAAGAATGGCAACCACCAAGTTTCTTTCCGAGAAATTCACTTGTCATCACAAAGGGAATTGTGCCATGAAGGGAACATGTGCAACTACAGTATTTCTCAGTGAGAATGGATCCCGCAACTCTCTAAATCCCAATGAGGAAAATAAAGTTCCCCTTTAAGCCTTATATTCAAAAGGGTCCACAGAGCATTGATCCTATTGTTTCTTTCTCTATTTTGTAGTTGAAGGTGTTTTAGAAGGGAGATACTTGAGTTGTTTCAACTTACTACTTTCTAGAGTTTAAGAAAAGAAGCCCTTCACTTCCCATGGCTCGGCATCTAGATGTACCCAATGATGCATTGCTCACAACACCCCGAAGACAGACGCCGTCCTTCCTGTACTTTTCTCATCCTAATGCAGACCCGCAAGTACTAAGAGACCTGGAATGCTTCCTAGAGCCCAGGATCCACAATGAATAAGGCTACATGGATTTTGCTGCATGACAACATGTGTCATGTTAGAAGAGGAACGTTAGCTTCAGGTTAGTGGTCAAGTGGGGTCGCCAATTCACTGAAGATTACCGAAGGATGAGCACCTACCAAAGAATGGCAACCTCCAAGTTTCTTTCCTAGAAACTCACTTGTCATCACAAAGGCAATTGTGCTATGAAGAGAACATGTGCAACTAAAGAATTTCTCAGAGAGAACTGAGCCCACAACTCTCTAAATCCCAATGAGGAAAGTCAAGTTTCCCTTCAAGCCTTATTTTCCAAAGGGCCCGCAGAGCACTGACCCTGCTGTTTCCTTCTCTATTTTGTACCTCCAACGTGCTTTAGACGGGAGATACTTGAGTTGTTTCAAGTTGCCACATTCTAGAAATTTAACAAAAGAAACCCTTCACCTCCATGCCTCGGCATCTAGCTGTTCCCAAGGCTGCACTTATCCCAACTCCCCAAACACACAGGCCGTCCTTCTTGTACGTTTCACAGCCTAGTGCAGATCCGATAGTACTAAGAGACCTGGAATGCTTCGTAGAGCTCAAGAACCACACTGAATAAGGCTACTTAGATTCTGCTGCATGCCAACCTCTGGCATGATACAAGAGGAACGTTAGCCTGAGGCTAGTGGTCAAAAAGGGTCGTCAATTCACTGAATTGACTGAAGGATGAGCTCCTTCCAAAGCATGGCCACCTCCAAGTTTCTTTCCTAGAAACTCACTTTTCATCACCCAGGCAATTGTGCAATGAAGGGAACTTGTGCAACTACAGTGTTTCTCAGGGAGAATTGAGCCCCCACCTCTCTAAATCCCAATGAGGAATATGAAGTTTCCCGTCAAGACTTATTTTCAAAATGGCCAGCAGAGCATCGACCTTGCTGATTCTTTCTCTAATTTGTACATCCAAGGTCATTTAGAAGGGGGATACTTGAGTTGTTTCAACTTGCAACAATCTAGAGGTTTTACCAAAGAGCCCTTAAGAGCCCCTGATTCGGCATCCAGCTTTTCCCAACGATACATTGCTCACAAAGGCCCAAACACACAGGCCGTGCCTCTAGGACGTTTCTCATCCGAGTGCAGACCCGCCAGTACTAAGAAACCTGGAATGCTACCTAGAGCTCAAGAACCACACTGAATAACGCTACATGGATTCTGCTGCATGCCAATCTGTGGCATGATACAAGAGGAACGTTAGCTTGAGGCTAGTGTTCAATGGGGTCGCCAATTCACTGAAAATGACTGAAGGTTGAGCAGCTACCAAAGTATGGCAACGTCCAAGTTTCTTTCCGAGAAATTCACTTCTCATCACAAAGGGAACTGTGCCATGAAGGGAACATGTGCAAGTACAGTATTTCTCACTGAGAATTGATTCCGCAACTCTCTAAATCCCAATGAGGAACGTAAAGTATCCCTCTAAGCCTTATATTCAATATATATATTCCACAGAGAATTAACCCTGTTCTTTCTTTCTCTAGTTTGTAATTCCAAGGCGCTTTAGAAGGGAGATACTTGACTTGTTTCAACTTACTAATTTCTAGAGTTTAAGAAAAGAAGCCCTTCACTTCCCATGACTCGGCATCTAGCTGTTCCCAATGGCGCATTGCTCACAACTCCCCGAACGCACAGGCCGTCCTTCCTGTACTTTTCTCATCCTAGTGCAGACCCGCAAGTACTAAGAGACGTGGAATGCTTCCTAGTGTTCAAGAACCACACTGAATAATTCTACAAGGATTCTGCTGCATGCCAACATGTGGCATGATACAAGAGGAACGTTAGCTTGAGGCTAGTGTTCAATGGGGTCGCCAATTCACTGAAGATTACTGAAGGAGGAGCACCTACCAAAGAATGGCAACCACCATGTTTCTTTCCGAGAAATTCACTTGTCATCACAAAGGGAATTGTGCCATGAAGGGAACATGTGCAACGACAGTATTTCTCAGTGAGAATGGATCCCGCAACTCTCTAAATCCCAATGAGGAAAGTAAAGTTCCCCTTTAAGCCTTATATTCAAAAGGGTCCACAGAGCATTGATCCTATTGCTTCTTTCTCTATTTTGTAGTTGAAGTTGTTTTAGAAGGGAGATACTTGAGTTGTTTCAACTTACTACTTTCTAGAGTTTAAGAAAAGAAGCCCTTCACTTCCCATGACTCGGCATCTAGTTGGACCCAGTGATGCATTGCTCTCAACACCCCGAAGACAGACGCCGTCCTTCCTGTACTTTTCTCATCCTAGTGCAGACCCGCAAGTACTAAGAGACCTGGAATGCTTCCTAGAGCCCAGGATCCACAATGAATAAGGCTACATGGATTTTGCTGCATGACAACATGTGTCATGTTAGAAGAGGAACGTTAGCTTCAGGTTAGTGGTCAAGTGGGGTCGCCAATTCACTGAAGATTACTGAAGGATGAGCACCTACCAAAGAATGGCAACCTCCAAGTTTCTTTCCTAGAAACTCACTTGTCATCACAAAGGCAATTGTGCTATGAAGAGAACATGTGCAACTAAAGAATTTCTGAGAGAGAACTGAGCCCACAACTCTCTAAATCCCAATGAGGAAAGTCAAGTTTCCCTTCAAGCCTTATTTTCCAAAGGGCCCGCAGAGCACTGACCCTGCTGTTTCCTTCTCTATTTTGTACCTCCAACGTGCTTTAGACGGGAGATACTTGAGTTGTTTCAAGTTGCCACATTCTAGAAATTTAACAAAAGAAACCCTTCACCTCCATGCCTCGGCATCTAGCTGTTCCCAAGGCTGCACTTATCACAACTCCCCAAACACACAGGCCGTCCTTCTTGTACTTTTCACAGCCTAGTGCAGATCCGATAGTACTAAGAGACCTGGAATGCTTCGTAGAGCTCAAGAACCACACTGAATAAGGCTACTTAGATTCTGCTGCATGCCAACCTCTGGCATGATACAAGAGGAACGTTAGCCTGAGGCTAGTGGTCAAAAAGGGTCGTCAATTCACTGAATTGACTGAAGGATGAGCTCCTTCCAAAGCATGGCCACCTCCAAGTTTCTTTCCTAGAAACTCACTTTTCATCACCCAGGCAATTGTGCAATGAAGGGAACTTGTGCAACTACAGTGTTTCTCAGGGAGAATTGAGCCCCCACCTCTCTAAATCCCAATGAGGAATATGAAGTTTCCCGTCAAGACTTATTTTCAAAATGGCCAGCAGAGCATCGACCTTGCTGATTCTTTCTCTAATTTGTACATCCAAGGTCATTTAGAAGGGGGATACTTGAGTTGTTTCAACTTGCAACAATCTAGAGGTTTTACCAAAGAGCCCTTAAGAGCCCCTGATTCGGCATCCAGCTTTTCCCAACGATGCATTGCTCACAAAGGCCCAAACACACAGGCCGTGCCTCTAGGACGTTTCTCATCCGAGTGCAGACCCGCCAGTACTAAGAAACCTGGAATGCTACCTAGAGCTCAAGAACCACACTGAATAACGCTACATGGATTCTGCTGCATGCCAATCTGTGGCATGATACAAGAGGAACGTTAGCTTGAGGCTAGAGTTCAATGGGGTCGCCAATTCACTGAAAATGACTGAAGGTTGAGCAGCTACCAAAGTATGGCAACGTCCAAGTTTCTTTCCGAGAAATTCACTTCTCATCACAAAGGGAACTGTGCCATGAAGGGAACATGTGCAAGTACAGTATTTCTCACTGAGAATTGATTCCGCAACTCTCTAAATCCCAATGAGGAAAGTAAAGTATCCCTTTAAGCCTTATATTCAATATATATATTCCACAGAGAATTAACCCTGTTCTTTCTTTCTCTAGTTTGTAATTCCAAGGCGCTTTAGAAGGGAGATACTTGACTTGTTTCAACTTACTACTTTGTAGAGTTTAAGAAAAGAAGCCCTTCACTTCCCATGACTCGGCATCTAGCTGTCCCCAATGGCGCATTGCTCACAACTCCCCGAAGGCACAGGCCGTCCTTCCTGTACTTTTCTCATCCTAGTGCAGACCCGCAAGTACTAAGAGACCTGGAATGCTTCCTGGAGTTCAAGAACCACACTGAATAAGTCTACAAGGATTCTGCTGCATGCCAACATGTGGCATGATACAAGAGGAACGTTAGCTTGAGGCTAGTGTTCAATGGGGTCGCCAATTCACTGAAGATTACTGAAGGAGGAGCACCTACCAAAGAATGGCAACCACCAAGTTTCTTTCCGAGAAATTCACTTGTCATCACAAAGGGAATTGTGCCATGAAGGGAACATGTGCAACTACAGTATTTCTCAGTGAGAATGGATCCCGCAACTCTCTAAATCCCAATGAGGAAAATAAAGTTCCCCTTTAAGCCTTATATTCAAAAGGGTCCACAGAGCATTGATCCTATTGTTTCTTTCTCTATTTTGTAGTTGAAGGTGTTTTAGAAGGGAGATACTTGAGTTGTTTCAACTTACTACTTTCTAGAGTTTAAGAAAAGAAGCCCTTCACTTCCCATGGCTCGGCATCTAGTTGTACCCAATGATGCATTGCTCACAACTCCCCGAAGGCACAGGCCGTCCTTCCTGTACTTTTCTCATCCTAGTGCAGACCCGCAAGTACTAAGAGACCTGGAATGCTTCCTAGAGCCCAGGATCCACAATGAATAAGGCTACATGGATTTTGCTGCATGACAACATGTGTCATGTTAGAAGAGGAACGTTAGCTTGAGGTTAGTGGTCAAATGGGGTCGCCAATTCACTGAAGATTACCGAAGGATGAGCACCTACCAAAGAATGGCAACCTCCAAGTTTCTTTCCTAGAAACTCACTTGTCATCACAAAGGCAATTGTGCTATGAAGAGAACATGTGCAACTAAAGAATTTCTCAGAGAGAACTGAGCCCACAACTCTCTAAATCCCAATGAGGAAAGTCAAGTTTCCCTTCAAGCCTTATTTTCCAAAGGGCCCGCAGAGCACTGACCCTGCTGTTTCCTTCTCTATTTTGTACCTCCAACGTGCTTTAGACGGGAGATACTTGAGTTGTTTCAAGTTGCCACATTCTAGAAATTTAACAAAAGAAACCCTTCACCTCCATGCCTCGGCATCTAGCTGTTCGCAAGGCTGCACTTATCACAACTCCCCAAACACACAGGCCGTCCTTCTTGTACGTTTCACAGCCTAGTGCAGATCCGATAGTACGAAGAGACCTGGAATGCTTCGTAGAGCTCAAGAACCACACTGAATAAGGCTACTTAGATTCTGCTGCATGCCAACCTCTGGCATGATACAAGAGGAACGTTAGCCTGAGGCTAGTGGTCAAAAAGGGTCGCCAATTCACTGAATTGACTGAAGGATGAGGTCCTTGCAAAGCATGGCCACCTCCAAGTTTCTTTCCTAGAAACTCACTTTTCATCACCCAGGCAATTGTGCAATGAAGGGAACTTGTGCAACTACAGTGTTTCTCAGGGAGAATTGAGCCCCCACCTCTCTAAATCCCAATGAGGAATATGAAGTTTCCCGTCAAGACTTATTTTCAAAATGGCCAGCAGAGCATCGACCTTGCTGATTCTTTCTCTAATTTGTACATCCAAGGTCATTTAGAAGGGGGATACTTGAGTTGTTTCAACTTGCAACAATCTAGAGGTTTTACCAAAGAGCCCTTAAGAGCCCCTGATTCGGCATCCAGCTTTTCCCAACGATGCATTGCTCACAAAGGCCCAAACACACAGGCCGTGCCTCTAGGACGTTTCTCATCCGAGTGCAGACCCGCCAGTACTAAGAAACCTGGAATGCTACCTAGAGCTCAAGAACCACACTGAATAACGCTACATGGATTCTGCTGCATGCCAATCTGTGGCATGATACAAGAGGAACGTTAGCTTGAGGCTAGTGTTCAATGGGGTCGCCAATTCACTGAAAATGACTGAAGGTTGAGCAGCTACCAAAGTATGGCAACGTCCAAGTTTCTTTCCGAGAAATTCACTTCTCATCACAAAGGGAACTGTGCCATGAAGGGAACATGTGCAACTACAGTATTTCTCACTGAGAATTGATTCCGCAACTCTCTAAATCCCAATGAGGAAAGTAAAGTATCCCTTTAAGCCTTATATTCAATATATATATTCCACAGAGAATTAACCCTGTTCTTTCTTTCTCTAGTTTGTAATTCCAAGGCGCTTTAGAAGGGAGATACTTGAGTTGTTTCAACTTACTACTTTCTAGAGTTTAAGAAAAGAAGCCCTTCACTTCCCATGACTCGGCATCTAGCTGTTCCCAATGGCGCATTGCTCACAACTCCCCAAAGGCACAGGCCGTCCTTCCTGTACTTTTCTCATCCTAGTGCAGACCCGCAAGTACTAAGAGACCTGGAATGCTTCCTAGAGTTCAAGAACCACACTGAATAAGTCTACAAGGATTCTGCTGCATGCCAACATGTGGCATGATACAAGAGGAACGTTAGCTTGAGGCTAGTGTTCAATGGGGTCGCCGATTCACTGAAGATTACTGAAGGAGGAGCACCTATCAAAGAATGGCAACCACCAAGTTTCTTTCCGAGAAATTCACTTGTCATCACAAAGGGAATTGTGCCATGAAGGGAACATGTGCAACTACAGTATTTCTCAGTGAGAATGGATCCCGCAACTCTCTAAATCCCAATGAGGAAAATAAAGTTCCCCTTTAAGCCTTATATTCAAAAGGGTCCACAGAGCATTGATCCTATTGTTTCTTTCTATATTTTGTAGTTGAAGGTGTTTTAGAAGGGAGATACTTGAGTTGTTTCAACTTACTACTTTCTAGAGTTTAAGAAAAGAAGCCCTTCACTTCCCATGGCTCGGCATCTAGTTGTACCCAATGATGCATTGCTCACAACACCCCGAAGACAGACGCCGTCCTTCCTGTACTTTTCTCATCCTAGTGCAGACCCGCAAGTACTAAGAGACCTGGAATGCTTCCTAGAGCCCAGGATCCACAATGAATAAGGCTACATGGATTTTGCTGCATGACAACATGTGTCATGTTAGAAGAGGAACCTTAGCTTCAGGTTAGTGGTCAAGTGGGGTCGCCAATTCACTGAAGATTACCGAAGGATGAGCACCTACCAAAGAATGGCAACCTCCAAGTTTCTTTCCTAGAAACTCACTTGTCATCACAAAGGCAATTGTGCTATGAAGAGAACATGTGCAACTAAAGAATTTCTGAGAGAGAACTGAGCCCACAACTCTCTAAATCCCAATGAGGAAAGTCAAGTTTCCCTTCAAGCCTTATTTTCCAAAGGGCCCGCAGAGCACTGACCCTGCTGTTTCCTTCTCTATTTTGTACCTCCAACGTGCTTTAGACGGGAGATACTTGAGTTGTTTCAAGTTGCCACATTCTAGAAATTTAACAAAAGAAACCCTTCACCTCCATGCCTCGGCATCTAGCTGTTCCCAAGGCTGCACTTATCACAACTCCCCAAACACACAGGCCGTCCTTCTTGTACTTTTCACAGCCTAGTGCAGATCCGATAGTACTAAGAGACCTGGAATGCTTCGTAGAGCTCAAGAACCACACTGAATAAGGCTACTTAGATTCTGCTGCATGCCAACCTCTGGCATGATACAAGAGGAACGTTAGCCTGAGGCTAGTGGTCAAAAAGGGTCGTCAATTCACTGAATTGACTGAAGGATGAGCTCCTTCCAAAGCATGGCCACCTCCAAGTTTCTTTCCTAGAAACTCACTTTTCATCACACAGGCAATTGTGCAATGAAGGGAACTTGTGCAACTACAGTGTTTCTCAGGGAGAATTGAGCCCCCACCTCTCTAAATCCCAATGAGGAATATGAAGTTTCCCGTCAAGACTTATTTTCAAAATGGCCAGCAGAGCATCGACCTTGCTGATTCTTTCTCTAATTTGTACATCCAAGGTCATTTAGAAGGGGGATACTTGAGTTGTTTCAACTTGCAACAATCTAGAGGTTTTACCAAAGAGCCCTTAAGAGCCCCTGATTCGGCATCCAGCTTTTCCCAACGATGCTTTGCTCACAAAGGCCCAAACACACAGGCCGTGCCTCTAGGACGTTTCTCATCCGAGTGCAGACCCGCCAGTACTAAGAAACCTGGAATGCTACCTAGAGCTCAAGAACCACACTGAATAACGCTACATGGATTCTGCTGCATGCCAATCTGTGGCATGATACAAGAGGAACGTTAGCTTGAGGCTAGTGTTCAATGGGGTCGCCAATTCACTGAAAATTACTGAAGGTTGAGCAGCTACCAAAGTATGGCAACGTCCAAGTTTCTTTCCGAGAAATTCACTTCTCATCACAAAGGGAACTGTGCGATGAAGGGAACATGTGCAACTACAGTATTTCTCACTGAGAATTGATTCCGCAACTCTCTAAATCCCAATGAGGAAAGTAAAGTATCCCTTTAAGCCTTATATTCAATATATATATTCCACAGAGAATTAACCCTGTTCTTTCTTTCTCTAGTTTGTAATTCCAAGGCGCTTTAGAAGGGAGATACTTGACTTGTTTCAACTTACTACTTTCTAGAGTTTAAGAAAAGAAGCCCTTCACTTCCCATGACTCGGCATCTAGCTGTTCCCAATGGCGCATTGCTCACAACTCCCCGAAGGCACAGGCCGTCCTTCCTGTACTTTTCTCATCCTAGTGCAGACCCGCAAGTACTAAGAGACCTGGAATGCTTCCTAGAGTTCAAGAACCACACTGAATAAGTCTACAAGGATTCTGCTGCATGCCAACATGTGGCATGATACAAGAGGAACGTTAGCTTGAGGCTAGTGTTCAATGGGGTCGCCAATTCACTGAAGATTACTGAAGGAGGAGCACCTACCAGAGAATGGCAACCACCAAGTTTCTTTCCGAGAAATTCACTTGTCATCACAAAGGGAATTGTGCCATGAAGGGAACATGTGCAACTACAGTATTTCTCAGTGAGAATGGATCCCGCAACTCTCTAAATCCCAATGAGGAAAATAAAGTTCCCCTTTAAGCCTTATATTCAAAAGGGTCCACAGAGCATTGATCCTATTGCTTCTTTCTCTATTTTGTAGTTGAAGGTGTTTTAGAAGGGAGATACTTGAGTTGTTTCAACTTACTACTTTCTAGAGTTTAAGAAAAGAAGCCCTTCACTTCCCATGACTCGGCCTCTAGCTGTTCCCAATGGCGCATTGCTCACAACTCCCCGAAGGCACAGGCCGTCCTTCCTGTACTTTTCTCATCCTAGTGCAGACCCGCAAGTACTAAGAGACCTGGAATGCTTCCTAGAGCCCAGGATCCACAATGAATAAGGCTACATGGATTTTGCTGCATGACAACATGTGTCATGTTAGAAGAGGAACGTTAGCTTGAGGTTAGTGGTCAAATGGGGTCGCCAATTCACTGAAGATTACCGAAGGATGAGCACCTACCAAAGAATGGCAACCTCCAAGTTTCTTTCCTAGAAACTCACTTGTCATCACAAAGGCAATTGTGCTATGAAGAGAACATGTGCACCTAAAGAATTTCTCAGAGAGAACTGAGCCCACAACTCTCTAAATCCCAATGAGGAAAGTCAAGTTTCCCTTCAAGCCTTATTTTCCAAAGGGCCCGCAGAGCACTGACCCTGCTGTTTCCTTCTCTATTTTGTACCTCCAACGTGCTTTAGACGGGAGATACTTGAGTTGTTTCAAGTTGCCACATTCTAGAAATTTAACAAAAGAAACCCTTCACCTCCATGCCTCGGCATCTAGCTGTTCCCAAGGCTGCACTTATCACAACTCCCCAAACACACAGGCCGTCCTTCTTGTACGTTTCACAGCCTAGTGCAGATCCGATAGTACGAAGAGACCTGGAATGCTTCGTAGAGCTCAAGAACCACACTGAATAAGGCTACTTAGATTCTGCTGCATGCCAACCTCTGGCATGATACAAGAGGAACGTTAGCCTGAGGCTAGTGGTCAAAAAGGGTCGCCAATTCACTGAATTGACTGAAGGATGAGCTCCTTCCAAAGCATGGCCACCTCCAAGTTTCTTTCCTAGAAACTCACTTTTCATCACACAGGCAATTGTGCAATGAAGGGAACTTGTGCAACTACAGTGTTTCTCAGGGAGAATTGAGCCCCCACCTCTCTAAATCCCAATGAGGAATATGAAGTTTCCCGTCAAGACTTATTTTCAAAATGGCCAGCAGAGCATCGACCTTGCTGATTCTTTCTCTAATTTGTACATCCAAGGTCATTTAGAAGGGGGATACTTGAGTTGTTTCAACTTGCAACAATCTAGAGGTTTTACCAAAGAGCCCTTAAGAGCCCCTGATTCGGCATCCAGCTTTTCCCAACGATGCATTGCTCACAAAGGCCCAAACACACAGGCCGTGCCTCTAGGACGTTTCTCATCCGAGTGCAGACCCGCCAGTACTAAGAAACCTGGAATGCTACCTAGAGCTCAAGAACCACACTGAATAACGCTACATGGATTCTGCTGCATGCCAATCTGTGGCATGATACAAGAGGAACGTTAGCTTGAGGCTAGTGTTCAATGGGGTCGCCAATTCACTGAAAATGACTGAAGGTTGAGCAGCTACCAAAGTATGGCAACGTCCAAGTTTCTTTCCGAGAAATTCACTTCTCATCACAAAGGGAACTGTGCGATGAAGGGAACATGTGCAACTACAGTATTTCTCACTGAGAATTGATTCCGCAACTCTCTAAATCCCAATGAGGAAAGTAAAGTATCCCTTTAAGCCTTATATTCAATATATATATTCCACAGAGAATTAACCCTGTTCTTTCTTTCTCTAGTTTGTAATTCCAAGGCGCTTTAGAAGGGAGATACTTGACTTGTTTCAACTTACTACTTTCTAGAGTTTAAGAAAAGAAGCCCTTCACTTCCCATGACTCGGCATCTAGCTGTTCCCAATGGCGCATTGCTCACAACTCCCCGAAGGCACAGGCCGCCCTTCCTGTACTTTTCTCATCCTAGTGCAGACCCGCAAGTACTAAGAGACCTGGAATGCTTCCTAGAGTTCAAGACCCACACTGAATAAGTCTACAAGGATTCTGCTGCATGCCAACATGTGGCATGATACAAGAGGAACGTTAGCTTGAGGCTAGTGTTCAATGGGGTCGCCAATTCACTGAAGATTCCTGAAGGAGGAGCACCTACCAAAGAATGGCAACCACCAAGTTTCTTTCCGAGAAATTCACTTGTCATCACAAAGGGAATTGTGCCATGAAGGGAACATGTGCAACTACAGTATTTCTCAGTGAGAATGGATCCCGCAACTCTCTAAATCCCAATGAGGAAAATAAAGTTCCCCTTTAAGCCTTATATTCAAAAGGGTCCACAGAGCATTGATCCTATTGCTTCTTTCTCTATTTTGTAGTTGAAGGTGTTTTAGAAGGGAGATACTTGAGTTGTTTCAACTTACTACTTTCTAGAGTTTAAGAAAAGAAGCCCTTCACTTCCCATGACTCGGCATCTAGCTGTTCCCAATGGCGCATTGCTCACAACTCCCCGAAGGCACAGGCCGTCCTTCCTGTACTTTTCTCATCCTAGTGCAGACCCGCAAGTACTAAGAGACCTGGAATGCTTCCTAGAGCCCAGGAACCACAATGAATAAGGCTACATGGATTTTGCTGCATGACAACATGTGTCATGTTAGAAGAGGAACGTTAGCTTGAGGTTAGTGGTCAAATGGGGTCGCCAATTCACTGAAGATTACCGAAGGATGAGCACCTACCAAAGAATGGCAACCTCCAAGTTTCTTTCCTAGAAACTCACTTGTCA
The DNA here is from genome assembly GCF_028564815.1 of Eubalaena glacialis. NCBI lineage: Eukaryota > Metazoa > Chordata > Mammalia > Artiodactyla > Balaenidae > Eubalaena > Eubalaena glacialis. The sequence continues at coordinate 49,951,120 of NC_083722.1, read as the reverse complement.
TCACAAAGGCAATTGTGCTATGAAGAGAACATGTGCAACTAAAGAATTTCTCAGAGAGAACTGAGCCCACAACTCTCTAAATCCCAATGAGGAAAGTCAAGTTTCCCTTCAAGCCTTATTTTCCAAAGGGCCCGCAGAGCACTGACCCTGCTGTTTCCTTCTCTATTTTGTACCTCCAACGTGCTTTAGACGGGAGATACTTGAGTTGTTTCAAGTTGCCACATTCTAGAAATTTAACAAAAGAAACCCTTCACCTCCATGCCTCGGCATCTAGCTGTTCCCAAGGCTGCACTTATCACAACTCCCCAAACACACAGGCCGTCCTTCTTGTACGTTTCACAGCCTAGTGCAGATCCGATAGTACGAAGAGACCTGGAATGCTTCGTAGAGCTCAAGAACCACACTGAATAAGGCTACTTAGATTCTGCTGCATGCCAACCTCTGGCATGATACAAGAGGAACGTTAGCCTGAGGCTAGTGGTCAAAAAGGGTCGCCAATTCACTGAATTGACTGAAGGATGAGCTCCTTCCAAAGCATGGCCACCTCCAAGTTTCTTTCCTAGAAACTCACTTTTCATCACACAGGCAATTGTGCAATGAAGGGAACTTGTGCAACTACAGTGTTTCTCAGGGAGAATTGAGCCCCCACCTCTCTAAATCCCAATGAGGAATATGAAGTTTCCCGTCAAGACTTATTTTCAAAATGGCCAGCAGAGCATCGACCTTGCTGATTCTTTCTCTAATTTGTACATCCAAGGTCATTTAGAAGGGGGATACTTGAGTTGTTTCAACTTGCAACAATCTAGAGGTTTTACCAAAGAGCCCTTAAGAGCCCCTGATTCGGCATCCAGCTTTTCCCAACGATGCATTGCTCACAAAGGCCCAAACACACAGGCCGTGCCTCTAGGACGTTTCTCATCCGAGTGCAGACCCGCCAGTACTAAGAAACCTGGAATGCTACCTAGAGCTCAAGAACCACACTGAATAACGCTACATGGATTCTGCTGCATGCCAATCTGTGGCATGATACAAGAGGAACGTTAGCTTGAGGCTAGTGTTCAATGGGGTCGCCAATTCACTGAAAATGACTGAAGGTTGAGCAGCTACCAAAGTATGGCAACGTCCAAGTTTCTTTCCGAGAAATTCACTTCTCATCACAAAGGGAACTGTGCCATGAAGGGAACATGTGCAACTACAGTATTTCTCACTGAGAATTGATTCCGCAACTCTCTAAATCCCAATGAGGAAAGTAAAGTATCCCTTTAAGCCTTATATTCAATATATATATTCCACAGAGAATTAACCCTGTTCTTTCTTTCTCTAGTTTGTAATTCCAAGGCGCTTTAGAAGGGAGATACTTGAGTTGTTTCAACTTACTACTTTCTAGAGTTTAAGAAAAGAAGCCCTTCACTTCCCATGACTCGGCATCTAGCTGTTCCCAATGGCGCATTGCTCACAACTCCCCGAAGGCACAGGCCGTCCTTCCTGTACTTTTCTCATCCTAGTGCAGACCCGCAAGTACTAAGAGACCTGGAATGCTTCCTAGAGTTCAAGAACCACACTGAATAAGTCTACAAGGATTCTGCTGCATGCCAACATGTGGCATGATACAAGAGGAACGTTAGCTTGAGGCTAGTGTTCAATGGGGTCGCCAATTCACTGAAGATTACTGAAGGAGGAGCACCTACCAAAGAATGGCAACCACCAAGTTTCTTTCCGAGAAATTCACTTGTCATCACAAAGGGAATTGTGCCATGAAGGGAACATGTGCAACTACAGTATTTCTCAGTGAGAATGGATCCCGCAACTCTCTAAATCCCAATGAGGAAAATAAAGTTCCCCTTTAAGCCTTATATTCAAAAGGGTCCACAGAGCATTGATCCTATTGTTTCTTTCTCTATTTTGTAGTTGAAGGTGTTTTAGAAGGGAGATACTTGAGTTGTTTCAACTTACTACTTTCTAGAGTTTAAGAAAAGAAGCCCTTCACTTCCCATGGCTCGGCATCTAGTTGTACCCAATGATGCATTGCTCACAACACCCCGAAGACAGACGCCGTCCTTCCTGTACTTTTCTCATCCTAGTGCAGACCCGCAAGTACTAAGAGACCTGGAATGCTTCCTAGAGCCCAGGAACCACAATGAATAAGGCTACATGGATTTTGCTGCATGACAACATGTGTCATGTTAGAAGAGGAACCTTAGCTTCAGGTTAGTGGTCAAGTGGGGTCGCCAATTCACTGAAGATTACCGAAGGATGAGCACCTACCAAAGAATGGCAACCTCCAAGTTTCTTTCCTAGAAACTCACTTGTCATCACAAAGGCAATTGTGCTATGAAGAGAACATGTGCAACAAAGAATTTCTCAGAGAGAACTGAGCCCACAACTCTCTAAATCCCAATGAGGAAAGTCAAGTTTCCCTTCAAGCCTTATTTTCCAAAGGGCCCGCAGAGCACTGACCCTGCTGTTTCCTTCTCTATTTTGTACCTCCAACGTGCTTTAGATGGGAGATACTTGAGTCGTTTCAAGTTGCCACATTCTAGAAATTTAACAAAAGAAACCCTTCACCTCCATGCCTCGGCATCTAGCTGTTCCCAAGGCTGCACTTATCACAACTCCCCAAACACACAGGCCGTCCTTCTTGTACGTTTCACAGCCTAGTGCAGATCCGATAGTACTAAGAGACCTGGAATGCTTCGTAGAGCTCAAGAACCACACTGAATAAGGCTACTTAGATTCTGCTGCATGCCAACCTCTGGCATGATACAAGAGGAACGTTAGCCTGAGGCTAGTGGTCAAAAAGGGTCGCCAATTCACTGAATTGACTGAAGGATGAGCACCTTGCAAAGCATGGCCACCTCCAAGTTTCTTTCCTAGAAACTCAGTTTTCATCACACAGGCAATTGTGCAATGAAGGGAACTTGTGCAACTACAGTGTTTCTCAGGGAGAATTGAGCCCCCACCTCTCTAAATCCCAATGAGGAATATGAAGTTTCCCGTCAAGACTTATTTTCAAAATGGCCAGCAGAGCATCGACCTTGCTGATTCTTTCTCTAATTTGTACATCCAAGGTCATTTAGAAGGGGGATACTTGAGTTGTTTCAACTTGCAACAATCTAGAGGTTTTACCAAAGAGCCCTTAAGAGCCCCTGATTCGGCATCCAGCTTTTCCCAACGATGCATTGCTCACCAAGGCCCAAACACACAGGCCGTGCCTCTAGGACGTTTCTCATCCGAGTGCAGACCCGCCAGTACTAAGAAACCTGGAATGCTACCTAGAGCTCAAGAACCACACTGAATAACGCTACATGGATTCTGCTGCATGCCAATCTGTGGCATGATACAAGAGGAACGTTAGCTTGAGGCTAGTGTTCAATGGGGTCGCCAATTCACTGAAAATGACTGAAGGTTGAGCAGCTACCAAAGTATGGCAACGTCCAAGTTTCTTTCCGAGAAATTCACTTCTCATCACAAAGGGAACTGTGCCATGAAGGGAACATGTGCAACTACAGTATTTCTCACTGAGAATTGATTCCGGAACTCTCTAAATCCCAATGAGGAAAGTAAAGTATCCCTTTAAGCCTTATATTCAATATATATATTGCACAGAGAATTAACCCTGTTCTTTCCTTCTCTAGTTTGTAATTCCAAGGCGCTTTAGAAGGGAGATACTTGACTTGTTTCAACTTACTACTTTCTAGAGTTTAAGAAAAGAAGCCCTTCACTTCCCATGACTCGGCATCTAGCTGTTCCCAATGGCGCATTGCTCACAACTCCCCGAACGCACAGGCCGTCCTTCCTGTACTTTTCTCATCCTAGTGCAGACCCGCAAGTACTAAGAGACCTGGAATGCTTCCTAGAGTTCAAGAACCACACTGAATAAGTCTACAAGGATTCTGCTGCATGCCAACATGTGGCATGATACAAGAGGAACGTTAGCTTGAGGCTAGTGTTCAATGGGGTCGCCAATTCACTGAAGATTACTGAAGGAGGAGCACCTACCAAAGAATGGCAACCACCAAGTTTCTTTCCGAGAAATTCACTTGTCATCACAAAGGGAATTGTGCCATGAAGGGAACATGTGCAACTACAGTATTTCTCAGTGAGAATGGATCCCGCAACTCTCTAAATCCCAATGAGGAAAATAAAGTTCCCCTTTAAGCCTTATATTCAAAAGGGTCCACAGAGCATTGATCCTATTGCTTCTTTCTCTATTTTGTAGTTGAAGGTGTTTTAGAAGGGAGATACTTGAGTTGTTTCAACTTACTACTTTCTAGAGTTTAAGAAAAGAAGCCCTTCACTTCCCATGACTCAGCATCTAGTTGTACCCAATGATGCATTGCTCACAACACCCCGAAGACAGACGCCGTCCTTCCTGTACTTTTCTCCTCCTAGTGCAGACCCGCAAGTACTAAGAGACCTGGAATGCTTCCTAGAGCCCAGGAACCACAATGAATAAGGCTACATGGATTTTGCTGCATGACAACATGTGTCATGTTAGAAGAGGAACGTTAGCTTCAGGTTAGTGGTCAAGTGGGGTCGCCAATTCACTGAAGATTACTGAAGGATGAGCACCTACCAAAGAATGGCAACCTCCAAGTTTCTTTCCTAGAAACTCACTTGTCATCACAAAGGCAATTGTGCTATGAAGAGAACATGTGCAACTAAAGAATTTCTCAGAGAGAACTGAGCCCACAACTCTCTAAATCCCAATGAGGAAAGTCAAGTTTCCCTTCAAGCCTTATTTTCCAAAGGGCCCGCAGAGCACTGACCCTGCTGTTTCCTTCTCTATTTTGTACCTCCAACGTGCTTTAGACGGGAGATACTTGAGTTGTTTCAAGTTGCCACATTCTAGAAATTTAACAAAAGAAACCCTTCACCTCCATGCCTCGGCATCTAGCTGTTCCCAAGGCTGCACTTATCACAACTCCCCAAAAACACAGGCCGTCCTTCTTGTACGTTTCACAGCCTAGTGCAGATCCGATAGTACTAAGAGACCTGGAATGCTTCGTAGAGCTCAAGAACCACACTGAATAAGGCTACTTAGATTCTGCTGCATGCCAACCTCTGGCATGATACAAGAGGAACGTTAGCCTGAGGCTAGTGGTCAAAAAGGGTCGTCAATTCACTGAATTGACTGAAGGATGAGCTCCTTCCAAAGCATGGCAACCTCCAAGTTTCTTTCCTAGAAACTCACTTTTCATCACACAGGCAATTGTGCAATGAAGGGAACTTGTGCAACTACAGTGTTTCTCAGGGAGAATTGAGCCCCCACCTCTCTAAATCCCAATGAGGAATATGAAGTTTCCCGTCAAGACTTATTTTCAAAATGGCCAGCAGAGCATCGACCTTGCTGATTCTTTCTCTAATTTGTACATCCAAGGTCATTTAGAAGGGGGATACTTGAGTTGTTTCAACTTGCAACAATCTAGAGGTTTTACCAAAGAGCCCTTAAGAGCCCCTGATTCGGCATCCAGCTTTTCCCAACGATGCATTGCTCACAAAGGCCCAAACACACAGGCCGTGCCTCTAGGACGTTTCTCATCCGAGTGCAGACCCGCCAGTACTAAGAAACCTGGAATGCTACCTAGAGCTCAAGAACCACACTGAATAACGCTACATGGATTCTGCTGCATGCCAATCTGTGGCATGATACAAGAGGAACGTTAGCTTGAGGCTAGTGTTCAATGGGGTCGCCAATTCACTGAAGATTACTGAAGGAGGAGCACCTACCAAAGAATGGCAACCACCATGTTTCTTTCCGAGAAATTCACTTGTCATCACAAAGGGAATTGTGCCATGAAGGGAACATGTGCAACTACAGTATTTCTCAGTGAGAATGGATCCCGCAACTCTCTAAATCCCAATGAGGAAAATAAAGTTCCCCTTTAAGCCTTATATTCAAAAGGGTCCACAGAGCATTGATCCTATTGCTTCTTTCTCTATTTTGTAGTTGAAGGTGTTTTAGAAGGGAGATACTTGAGTTGTTTCAACTTACTACTTTCTAGAGTTTAAGAAAAGAAGCCCTTCACTTCCCATGACTCGGCATCTAGTTGGACCCAATGATGCATTGCTCACAACACCCCGAAGACAGACGCCGTCCTTCCTGTACTTTTCTCATCCTAGTGCAGACCCGCAAGTACTAAGAGACCTGGAATGCTTCCTAGAGCCCAGGATCCACAATGAATAAGGCTACATGGATTTTGCTGCATGACAACATGTTTCATGTTAGAAGAGGAACGTTAGCTTCAGGTTAGTGGTCAAGTGGGGTCGCCAATTCACTGAAGATTACCGAAGGATGAGCACATACCAAAGAATGGCAACCTCCAAGTTTCTTTCCTAGAAACTCACTTGTCATCACAAAGGCAATTGTGCTATGAAGAGAACATGTGCAACTAAAGAATTTCTCAGAGAGAACTGAGCCCACAACTCTCTAAATCCCAATGAGGAAAGTCAAGTTTCCCTTCAAGCCTTATTTTCCAAAGGGCCCGCAGAGCACTGACCCTGCTGTTTCCTTCTCTATTTTGTACCTCCAACGTGCTTTAGACGGGAGATACTTGAGTTGTTTCAATTTACTACTTTCTAGAGTTTAAGAAAAGAAGCCCTTCACTTCCCATGACTCGGCATCTAGTTGGACCCAATGATGCATTGCTCACAACACCCCAAAGACAGACGCCGTCCTTCCTGTACTTTTCTCATCCTAGTGCAGAACCGCAAGTACTAAGAGACCTGGAATGCTTCCTAGAGCCCAGGATCCACAATGAATAAGGCTACATGGATTTTGCTGCATGACAACATGTGTCATGTTAGAAGAGGAAAGTTAGCTCCAGGTTAGTGGTCAAGTGGGGTCGCCAATTCACTGAAGATTACCGAAGGATGAGCACATACCAAAGAATGGCAACCTCCAAGTTTCTTTCCTAGAAACTCACTTGTCATCACAAAGGCAATTGTGCTATGAAGAGAACATGTGCAACTAAAGAATTTCTCAGAGAGAACTGAGCCCACAACTCTCTAAATCCCAATGAGGAAAGTCAAGTTTCCCTTCAAGCCTTATTTTCCAAAGGGCCCGCAGAGCACTGACCCTGCTGTTTCCTTCTCTATTTTGTACCTCCAACGTGCTTTAGACGGGAGATACTTGAGTTGTTTCAAGTTGCCACATTCTAGAAATTTAACAAAAGAAACCCTTCACCTCCATGCCTCGGCATCTAGCTGTTCCCAAGGCTGCACTTATCACAACTCCCCAAACACACAGGCCGTCCTTCTTGTACGTTTCACAGCCTAGTGCAGATCCGATAGTACTAAGAGACCTGGAATGCTTCGTAGAGCTCAAGAACCACACTGAATAAGGCTACTTAGATTCTGCTGCATGCCAACCTCTGGCATGATACAAGAGGAACGTTAGCCTGAGGCTAGTGGTCAAAAAGGGTCGCCAATTCACTGAATTGACTGAAGGATGAGCTCCTTGCAAAGCATGGCCACCTCCAAGTTTCTTTCCTAGAAACTCAGTTTTCATCACCCAGGCAATTGTGCAATGAAGGGAACTTGTGCAACTACAGTGTTTCTCAGGGAGAATTGAGCCCCCACCTCTCTAAATCCCAATGAGGAATATGAAGTTTCCCGTCAAGACTTATTTTCAAAATGGCCAGCAGAGCATCGACCTTGCTGATTCTTTCTCTAATTTGTACATCCAAGGTCATTTAGAAGGGGGATACTTGAGTTGTTTCAACTTGCAACAATCTAGAGGTTTTACCAAAGAGCCCTTAAGAGCCCCTGATTCGGCATCCAGCTTTTCCCAACGATGCATTGCTCACAAAGGCCCAAACACACAGGCTGTGCCTCTAGGACGTTTCTCATCCGAGTGCAGACCCGCCAGTACTAAGAAACCTGGAATGCTACCTAGAGCTCAAGAACCACACTGAATAACGCTACATGGATTCTGCTGCATGCCAATCTGTGGCATGATACAAGAGGAACGTTAGCTTGAGGCTAGTGTTCAATGGGGTCGCCAATTCACTGAAAATGACTGAAGGTTGAGCAGCTACCAAAGTATGGCAACGTCCAAGTTTCTTTCCGAGAAATTCACTTCTCATCACAAAGGGAACTGTGCCATGAAGGGAACATGTGCAACTACAGTATTTCTCACTGAGAATTGATTCCGGAACTCTCTAAATCCCAATGAGGAAAGTAAAGTATCCCTTTAAGCCTTATATTCAATATATATATTGCACAGAGAATTAACCCTGTTCTTTCCTTCTCTAGTTTGTAATTCCAAGGCGCTTTAGAAGGGAGATACTTGACTTGTTTCAACTTACTACTTTCTAGAGTTTAAGAAAAGAAGCCCTTCACTTCCCATGACTCGGCATCTAGCTGTTCCCAATGGCGCATTGCTCACAACTCCTCGAACGCACAGGCCGTCCTTCCTGTACTTTTCTCATCCTAGTGCAGACCCGCAAGTACTAAGAGACCTGGAATGCTTCCTAGAGTTCAAGAACCACACTGAATAAGTCTACAAGGATTCTGCTGCATGCCAACATGTGGCATGATACAAGAGGAACGTTAGCTTGAGGCTAGTGTTCAATGGGGTCGCCAATTCACTGAAGATTCCTGAAGGAGGAGCACCTACCAAAGAATGGCAACCACCAAGTTTCTTTCCGAGAAATTCACTTGTCATCACAAAGGGAATTGTGCCATGAAGGGAACATGTGCAACTACAGTATTTCTCAGTGAGAATGGATCCCGCAACTCTCTAAATCCCAATGAGGAAAATAAAGTTCCCCTTTAAGCCTTATATTCAAAAGGGTCCACAGAGCATTGATCCTATTGCTTCTTTCTCTATTTTGTAGTTGAAGGTGTTTTAGAAGGGAGATACTTGAGTTGTTTCAACTTACTACTTTCTAGAGTTTAAGAAAAGAAGCCCTTCACTTCCCATGACTCAGCATCTAGTTGTACCCAATGATGCATTGCTCACAACACCCCGAAGACAGACGCCGTCCTTCCTGTACTTTTCTCCTCCTAGTGCAGACCCGCAAGTACTAAGAGACCTGGAATGCTTCCTAGAGCCCAGGAACCACAATGAATAAGGCTACATGGATTTTGCTGCATGACAACATGTGTCATGTTAGAAGAGGAACGTTAGCTTCAGGTTAGTGGTCAAGTGGGGTCGCCAATTCACTGAAGATTACTGAAGGATGAGCACCTACCAAAGAATGGCAACCTCCAAGTTTCTTTCCTAGAAACTCACTTGTCATCACAAAGGCAATTGTGCTATGAAGAGAACATGTGCAACTAAAGAATTTCTCAGAGAGAACTGAGCCCACAACTCTCTAAATCCCAATGAGGAAAGTCAAGTTTCCCTTCAAGCCTTATTTTCCAAAGGGCCCGCAGAGCACTGACCCTGCTGTTTCCTTCTCTATTTTGTACCTCCAACGTGCTTTAGACGGGAGATACTTGAGTTGTTTCAAGTTGCCACATTCTAGAAATTTAACAAAAGAAACCCTTCACCTCCATGCCTCGGCATCTAGCTGTTCCCAAGGCTGCACTTATCACAACTCCCCAAACACACAGGCCGTCCTTCTTGTACGTTTCACAGCCTAGTGCAGATCCGATAGTACTAAGAGACCTGGAATGCTTCGTAGAGCTCAAGAACCACACTGAATAAGGCTACTTAGATTCTGCTGCATGCCAACCTCTGGCATGATACAAGAGGAACGTTAGCCTGAGGCTAGTGGTCAAAAAGGGTCGTCAATTCACTGAATTGACTGAAGGATGAGCTCCTTCCAAAGCATGGCAACCTCCAAGTTTCTTTCCTAGAAACTCACTTTTCATCACACAGGCAATTGTGCAATGAAGGGAACTTGTGCAACTACAGTGTTTCTCAGGGAGAATTGAGCCCCCACCTCTCTAAATCCCAATGAGGAATATGAAGTTTCCCGTCAAGACTTATTTTCAAAATGGCCAGCAGAGCATCGACCTTGCTGATTCTTTCTCTAATTTGTACATCCAAGGTCATTTAGAAGGGGGATACTTGAGTTGTTTCAACTTGCAACAATCTAGAGGTTTTACCAAAGAGCCCTTAAGAGCCCCTGATTCGGCATCCAGCTTTTCCCAACGATGCATTGCTCACAAAGGCCCAAACACACAGGCCGTGCCTCTAGGACGTTTCTCATCCGAGTGCAGACCCGCCAGTACTAAGAAACCTGGAATGCTACCTAGAGCTCAAGAACCACACTGAATAACGCTACATGGATTCTGCTGCATGCCAATCTGTGGCATGATACAAGAGGAACGTTAGCTTGAGGCTAGTGTTCAATGGGGTCGCCAATTCACTGAAGATTACTGAAGGAGGAGCACCTACCAAAGAATGGCAACCACCATGTTTCTTTCCGAGAAATTCACTTGTCATCACAAAGGGAATTGTGCCATGAAGGGAACATGTGCAACTACAGTATTTCTCAGTGAGAATGGATCCCGCAACTCTCTAAATCCCAATGAGGAAAATAAAGTTCCCCTTTAAGCCTTATATTCAAAAGGGTCCACAGAGCATTGATCCTATTGCTTCTTTCTCTATTTTGTAGTTGAAGGTGTTTTAGAAGGGAGATACTTGAGTTGTTTCAACTTACTACTTTCTAGAGTTTAAGAAAAGAAGCCCTTCACTTCCCATGACTCGGCATCTAGTTGGACCCAATGATGCATTGCTCACAACACCCCGAAGACAGACGCCGTCCTTCCTGTACTTTTCTCATCCTAGTGCAGACCCGCAAGTACTAAGAGACCTGGAATGCTTCCTAGAGCCCAGGATCCACAATGAATAAGGCTACATGGATTTTGCTGCATGACAACATGTTTCATGTTAGAAGAGGAACGTTAGCTTCAGGTTAGTGGTCAAGTGGGGTCGCCAATTCACTGAAGATTACCGAAGGATGAGCACATACCAAAGAATGGCAACCTCCAAGTTTCTTTCCTAGAAACTCACTTGTCATCACAAAGGCAATTGTGCTATGAAGAGAACATGTGCAACTAAAGAATTTCTCAGAGAGAACTGAGCCCACAACTCTCTAAATCCCAATGAGGAAAGTCAAGTTTCCCTTCAAGCCTTATTTTCCAAAGGGCCCGCAGAGCACTGACCCTGCTGTTTCCTTCTCTATTTTGTACCTCCAACGTGCTTTAGACGGGAGATACTTGAGTTGTTTCAATTTACTACTTTCTAGAGTTTAAGAAAAGAAGCCCTTCACTTCCCATGACTCGGCATCTAGTTGGACCCAATGATGCATTGCTCACAACACCCCAAAGACAGACGCCGTCCTTCCTGTACTTTTCTCATCCTAGTGCAGACCCGCAAGTACTAAGAGACCTGGAATGCTTCCTAGAGCCCAGGATCCACAATGAATAAGGCTACATGGATTTTGCTGCATGACAACATGTGTCATGTTAGAAGAGGAAAGTTAGCTCCAGGTTAGTGGTCAAGTGGGGTCGCCAATTCACTGAAGATTACCGAAGGATGAGCACATACCAAAGAATGGCAACCTCCAAGTTTCTTTCCTAGAAACTCACTTGTCATCACAAAGGCAATTGTGCTATGAAGAGAACATGTGCAACTAAAGAATTTCTCAGAGAGAACTGAGCCCACAACTCTCTAAATCCCAATGAGGAAAGTCAAGTTTCCCTTCAAGCCTTATTTTCCAAAGGGCCCGCAGAGCACTGACCCTGCTGTTTCCTTCTCTATTTTGTACCTCCAACGTGCTTTAGACGGGAGATACTTGAGTTGTTTCAAGTTGCCACATTCTAGAAATTTAACAAAAGAAACCCTTCACCTCCATGCCTCGGCATCTAGCTGTTCCCAAGGCTGCACTTATCACAACTCCCCAAACACACAGGCCGTCCTTCTTGTACGTTTCACAGCCTAGTGCAGATCCGATAGTACTAAGAGACCTGGAATGCTTCGTAGAGCTCAAGAACCACACTGAATAAGGCTACTTAGATTCTGCTGCATGCCAACCTCTGGCATGATACAAGAGGAACGTTAGCCTGAGGCTAGTGGTCAAAAAGGGTCGTCAATTCACTGAATTGACTGAAGGATGAGCTCCTTCCAAAGCATGGCCACCTCCAAGTTTCTTTCCTAGAAACTCACTTTTCATCACCCAGGCAATTGTGCAATGAAGGGAACTTGTGCAACTACAGTGTTTCTCAGGGAGAATTGAGCCCCCACCTCTCTAAATCCCAATGAGGAATATGAAGTTTCCCGTCAAGACTTATTTTCAAAATGGCCAGCAGAGCATCGACCTTGCTGATTCTTTCTCTAATTTGTACATCCAAGGTCATTTAGAAGGGGGATACTTGAGTTGTTTCAACTTGCAACAATCTAGAGGTTTTACCAAAGAGCCCTTAAGAGCCCCTGATTCGGCATCCAGCTTTTCCCAACGATGCATTGCTCACAAAGGCCCAAACACACAGGCCGTGCCTCTAGGACGTTTCTCATCCGAGTGCAGACCCGCCAGTACTAAGAAACCTGGAATGCTACCTAGAGCTCAAGAACCACACTGAATAACGCTACATGGATTCTGCTGCATGCCAATCTGTGGCATGATACAAGAGGAACGTTAGCTTGAGGCTAGTGTTCAATGGGGTCGCCAATTCACTGAAAATGACTGAAGGTTGAGCAGCTACCAAAGTATGGCAACGTCCAAGTTTCTTTCCGAGAAATTCACTTCTCATCACAAAGGGAACTGTGCCATGAAGGGAACATGTGCAAGTACAGTATTTCTCACTGAGAATTGATTCCGCAACTCTCTAAATCCCAATGAGGAACGTAAAGTATCCCTCTAAGCCTTATATTCAATATATATATTCCACAGAGAATTAACCCTGTTCTTTCTTTCTCTAGTTTGTAATTCCAAGGCGCTTTAGAAGGGAGATACTTGACTTGTTTCAACTTACTAATTTCTAGAGTTTAAGAAAAGAAGCCCTTCACTTCCCATGACTCGGCATCTAGCTGTTCCCAATGGTGCATTGCTCACAACTCCCCGAACGCACAGGCCGTCCTTCCTGTACTTTTCTCATCCTAGTGCAGACCCGCAAGTACTAAGAGACGTGGAATGCTTCCTAGTGTTCAAGAACCACACTGAATAAGTCTACAAGGATTCTGCTGCATGCCAACATGTGGCATGATACAAGAGGAACGTTAGCTTGAGGCTAGTGTTCAATGGGGTCGCCAATTCACTGAAGATTACTGAAGGAGGAGCACCTACCAAAGAATGGCAACCACCATGTTTCTTTCCGAGAAATTCACTTGTCATCACAAAGGGAATTGTGCCATGAAGGGAACATGTGCAACGACAGTATTTCTCAGTGAGAATGGATCCCGCAACTCTCTAAATCCCAATGAGGAAAGTAAAGTTCCCCTTTAAGCCTTATATTCAAAAGGGTCCACAGAGCATTGATCCTATTGCTTCTTTCTCTATTTTGTAGTTGAAGGTGTTTTAGAAGGGAGATACTTGAGTTGTTTCAACTTACTACTTTCTAGAGTTTAAGAAAAGAAGCCCTTCACTTCCCATGGCTCGGCATCTAGTTGTACCCAATGATGCATTGCTCACAACTCCCCGAAGGCACAGGCCGTCCTTCCTGTACTTTTCTCATCCTAGTGCAGACCCGCAAGTACTAAGAGACCTGGAATGCTTCCTAGAGCCCAGGATCCACAATGAATAAGGCTACATGGATTTTGCTGCATGACAACATGTGTCATGTTAGAAGAGGAACGTTAGCTTGAGGTTAGTGGTCAAATGGGGTCGCCAATTCACTGAAGATTACCGAAGGATGAGCACCTACCAAAGAATGGCAACCTCCAAGTTTCTTTCCTAGAAACTCACTTGTCATCACAAAGGCAATTGTGCTATGAAGAGAACATGTGCAACTAAAGAATTTCTCAGAGAGAACTGAGCCCACAACTCTCTAAATCCCAATGAGGAAAGTCAAGTTTCCCTTCAAGCCTTATTTTCCAAAGGGCCCGCAGAGCACTGACCCTGCTGTTTCCTTCTCTATTTTGTACCTCCAACGTGCTTTAGACGGGAGATACTTGAGTTGTTTCAAGTTGCCACATTCTAGAAATTTAACAAAAGAAACCCTTCACCTCCATGCCTCGGCATCTAGCTGTTCGCAAGGCTGCACTTATCACAACTCCCCAAACACACAGGCCGTCCTTCTTGTACGTTTCACAGCCTAGTGCAGATCCGATAGTACGAAGAGACCTGGAATGCTTCGTAGAGCTCAAGAACCACACTGAATAAGGCTACTTAGATTCTGCTGCATGCCAACCTCTGGCATGATACAAGAGGAACGTTAGCCTGAGGCTAGTGGTCAAAAAGGGTCGCCAATTCACTGAATTGACTGAAGGATGAGGTCCTTGCAAAGCATGGCCACCTCCAAGTTTCTTTCCTAGAAACTCACTTTTCATCACCCAGGCAATTGTGCAATGAAGGGAACTTGTGCAACTACAGTGTTTCTCAGGGAGAATTGAGCCCCCACCTCTCTAAATCCCAATGAGGAATATGAAGTTTCCCGTCAAGACTTATTTTCAAAATGGCCAGCAGAGCATCGACCTTGCTGATTCTTTCTCTAATTTGTACATCCAAGGTCATTTAGAAGGGGGATACTTGAGTTGTTTCAACTTGCAACAATCTAGAGGTTTTACCAAAGAGCCCTTAAGAGCCCCTGATTCGGCATCCAGCTTTTCCCAACGATGCATTGCTCACAAAGGCCCAAACACACAGGCCGTGCCTCTAGGACGTTTCTCATCCGAGTGCAGACCCGCCAGTACTAAGAAACCTGGAATGCTACCTAGAGCTCAAGAACCACACTGAATAACGCTACATGGATTCTGCTGCATGCCAATCTGTGGCATGATACAAGAGGAACGTTAGCTTGAGGCTAGTGTTCAATGGGGTCGCCAATTCACTGAAAATGACTGAAGGTTGAGCAGCTACCAAAGTATGGCAACGTCCAAGTTTCTTTCCGAGAAATTCACTTCTCATCACAAAGGGAACTGTGCCATGAAGGGAACATGTGCAACTACAGTATTTCTCACTGAGAATTGATTCCGCAACTCTCTAAATCCCAATGAGGAAAGTAAAGTATCCCTTTAAGCCTTATATTCAATATATATATTCCACAGAGAATTAACCCTGTTCTTTCTTTCTCTAGTTTGTAATTCCAAGGCGCTTTAGAAGGGAGATACTTGAGTTGTTTCAACTTACTACTTTCTAGAGTTTAAGAAAAGAAGCCCTTCACTTCCCATGACTCGGCATCTAGCTGTTCCCAATGGCGCATTGCTCACAACTCCCCAAAGGCACAGGCCGTCCTTCCTGTACTTTTCTCATCCTAGTGCAGACCCGCAAGTACTAAGAGACCTGGAATGCTTCCTAGAGTTCAAGAACCACACTGAATAAGTCTACAAGGATTCTGCTGCATGCCAACATGTGGCATGATACAAGAGGAACGTTAGCTTGAGGCTACTGTTCAATGGGTTCGCCAATTCACTGAAGATTACTGAAGGAGGAGCACCTATCAAAGAATGGCAACCACCAAGTTTCTTTCCGAGAAATTCACTTGTCATCACAAAGGGAATTGTGCCATGAAGGGAACATGTGCAACTACAGTATTTCTCAGTGAGAATGGATCCCGCAACTCTCTAAATCCCAATGAGGAAAATAAAGTTCCCCTTTAAGCCTTATATTCAAAAGGGTCCACAGAGCATTGATCCTATTGTTTCTTTCTATATTTTGTAGTTGAAGGTGTTTTAGAAGGGAGATACTTGAGTTGTTTCAACTTACTACTTTCTAGAGTTTAAGAAAAGAAGCCCTTCACTTCCCATGGCTCGGCATCTAGTTGTACCCAATGATGCATTGCTCACAACACCCCGAAGACAGACGCCGTCCTTCCTGTACTTTTCTCATCCTAGTGCAGACCCGCAAGTACTAAGAGACCTGGAATGCTTCCTAGAGCCCAGGATCCACAATGAATAAGGCTACATGGATTTTGCTGCATGACAACATGTGTCATGTTAGAAGAGGAACGTTAGCTTCAGGTTAGTGGTCAAGTGGGGTCGCCAATTCACTGAAGATTACCGAAGGATGAGCACCTACCAAAGAATGGCAACCTCCAAGTTTCTTTCCTAGAAACTCACTTGTCATCACAAAGGCAATTGTGCTATGAAGAGAACATGTGCAACTAAAGAATTTCTCAGAGAGAACTGAGCCCACAACTCTCTAAATCCCAATGAGGAAAGTCAAGTTTCCCTTCAAGCCTTATTTTCCAAAGGGCCCGCAGAGCACTGACCCTGCTGTTTCCTTCTCTATTTTGTACCTCCAACGTGCTTTAGACGGGAGATACTTGAGTTGTTTCAAGTTGCCACATTCTAGAAATTTAACAAAAGAAACCCTTCACCTCCATGCCTCGGCATCTAGCTGTTCCCAAGGCTGCACTTATCACAACTCCCCAAACACACAGGCCGTCCTTCTTGTACTTTTCACAGCCTAGTGCAGATCCGATAGTACTAAGAGACCTGGAATGCTTCGTAGAGCTCAAGAACCACACTGAATAAGGCTACTTAGATTCTGCTGCATGCCAACCTCTGGCATGATACAAGAGGAACGTTAGCCTGAGGCTAGTGGTCAAAAAGGGTCGTCAATTCACTGAATTGACTGAAGGATGAGCTCCTTCCAAAGCATGGCCACCTCCAAGTTTCTTTCCTAGAAACTCACTTTTCATCACACAGGCAATTGTGCAATGAAGGGAACTTGTGCAACTACAGTGTTTCTCAGGGAGAATTGAGCCCCCACCTCTCTAAATCCCAATGAGGAATATGAAGTTTCCCGTCAAGACTTATTTTCAAAATGGCCAGCAGAGCATCGACCTTGCTGATTCTTTCTCTAATTTGTACATCCAAGGTCATTTAGAAGGGGGATACTTGAGTTGTTTCAACTTGCAACAATCTAGAGGTTTTACCAAAGAGCCCTTAAGAGCCCCTGATTCGGCATCCAGCTTTTCCCAACGATGCTTTGCTCACAAAGGCCCAAACACACAGGCCGTGCCTCTAGGACGTTTCTCATCCGAGTGCAGACCCGCCAGTACTAAGAAACCTGGAATGCTACCTAGAGCTCAAGAACCACACTGAATAACGCTACATGGATTCTGCTGCATGCCAATCTGTGGCATGATACAAGAGGAACGTTAGCTTGAGGCTAGTGTTCAATGGGGTCGCCAATTCACTGAAAATTACTGAAGGTTGA
This sequence comes from Eubalaena glacialis, assembly GCF_028564815.1. NCBI lineage: Eukaryota > Metazoa > Chordata > Mammalia > Artiodactyla > Balaenidae > Eubalaena > Eubalaena glacialis. Next base: position 49,933,844 of record NC_083722.1, on the reverse strand, counting down.
GCAGCTACCAAAGTATGGCAACGTCCAAGTTTCTTTCCGAGAAATTCACTTCTCATCACAAAGGGAACTGTGCGATGAAGGGAACATGTGCAACTACAGTATTTCTCACTGAGAATTGATTCCGCAACTCTCTAAATCCCAATGAGGAAAGTAAAGTATCCCTTTAAGCCTTATATTCAATATATATATTCCACAGAGAATTAACCCTGTTCTTTCTTTCTCTAGTTTGTAATTCCAAGGCGCTTTAGAAGGGAGATACTTGAGTTGTTTCAACTTACTACTTTCTAGAGTTTAAGAAAAGAAGCCCTTCACTTCCCATGACTCGGCATCTAGCTGTTCCCAATGGCGCATTGCTCACAACTCCCCGAAGGCACAGGCCGTCCTTCCTGTACTTTTCTCATCCTAGTGCAGACCCGCAAGTACTAAGAGACCTGGAATGCTTCCTAGAGCCCAGGATCCACAATGAATAAGGCTACATGGATTTTGCTGCATGACAACATGTGTCATGTTAGAAGAGGAACGTTAGCTTGAGGTTAGTGGTCAAATGGGGTCGCCAATTCACTGAAGATTACCGAAGGATGAGCACCTACCAAAGAATGGCAACCTCCAAGTTTCTTTCCTAGAAACTCACTTGTCATCACAAAGGCAATTGTGCTATGAAGAGAACATGTGCACCTAAAGAATTTCTCAGAGAGAACTGAGCCCACAACTCTCTAAATCCCAATGAGGAAAGTCAAGTTTCCCTTCAAGCCTTATTTTCCAAAGGGCCCGCAGAGCACTGACCCTGCTGTTTCCTTCTCTATTTTGTACCTCCAACGTGCTTTAGACGGGAGATACTTGAGTTGTTTCAAGTTGCCACATTCTAGAAATTTAACAAAAGAAACCCTTCACCTCCATGCCTCGGCATCTAGCTGTTCCCAAGGCTGCACTTATCACAACTCCCCAAACACACAGGCCGTCCTTCTTGTACGTTTCACAGCCTAGTGCAGATCCGATAGTACGAAGAGACCTGGAATGCTTCGTAGAGCTCAAGAACCACACTGAATAAGGCTACTTAGATTCTGCTGCATGCCAACCTCTGGCATGATACAAGAGGAACGTTAGCCTGAGGCTAGTGGTCAAAAAGGGTCGCCAATTCACTGAATTGACTGAAGGATGAGCTCCTTCCAAAGCATGGCCACCTCCAAGTTTCTTTCCTAGAAACTCACTTTTCATCACCCAGGCAATTGTGCAATGAAGGGAACTTGTGCAACTACAGTGTTTCTCAGGGAGAATTGAGCCCCCACCTCTCTAAATCCCAATGAGGAATATGAAGTTTCCCGTCAAGACTTATTTTCAAAATGGCCAGCAGAGCATCGACCTTGCTGATTCTTTCTCTAATTTGTACATCCAAGGTCATTTAGAAGGGGGATACTTGAGTTGTTTCAACTTGCAACAATCTAGAGGTTTTACCAAAGAGCCCTTAAGAGCCCCTGATTCGGCATCCAGCTTTTCCCAACGATGCATTGCTCACAAAGGCCCAAACACACAGGCCGTGCCTCTAGGACGTTTCTCATCCGAGTGCAGACCCGCCAGTACTAAGAAACCTGGAATGCTACCTAGAGCTCAAGAACCACACTGAATAACGCTACATGGATTCTGCTGCATGCCAATCTGTGGCATGATACAAGAGGAACGTTAGCTTGAGGCTAGTGTTCAATGGGGTCGCCAATTCACTGAAAATGACTGAAGGTTGAGCAGCTACCAAAGTATGGCAACGTCCAAGTTTCTTTCTGAGAAATTCACTTCTCATCACAAAGGGAACTGTGCGATGAAGGGAACATGTGCAACTACAGTATTTCTCACTGAGAATTGATTCCGCAACTCTCTAAATCCCAATGAGGAAAGTAAAGTATCCCTTTAAGCCTTATATTCAATATATATATTCCACAGAGAATTAACCCTGTTCTTTCTTTCTCTAGTTTGTAATTCCAAGGCGCTTTAGAAGGGAGATACTTGACTTGTTTCAACTTACTACTTTCTAGAGTTTAAGAAAAGAAGCCCTTCACTTCCCATGACTCGGCATCTAGCTGTTCCCAATGGCGCATTGCTCACAACTCCCCGAAGGCACAGGCCGCCCTTCCTGTACTTTTCTCATCCTAGTGCAGACCCGCAAGTACTAAGAGACCTGGAATGCTTCCTAGAGTTCAAGAACCACACTGAATAAGTCTACAAGGATTCTGCTGCATGCCAACATGTGGCATGATACAAGAGGAACGTTAGCTTGAGGCTAGTGTTCAATGGGGTCGCCCATTCACTGAAGATTACTGAAGGAGGAGCACCTACCAAAGAATGGCAACCACCAAGTTTCTTTCCGAGAAATTCACTTGTCATCACAAAGGGAATTGTGCCATGAAGGGAACATGTGCAACGACAGTATTTCTCAGTGAGAATGGATCCCGCAACTCTCTAAATCCCAATGAGGAAAATAAAGTTCCCCTTTAAGCCTTATATTCAAAAGGGTCCACAGAGCATTGATCCTATTGCTTCTTTCTCTATTTTGTAGTTGAAGTTGTTTTAGAAGGGAGATACTTGAGTTGTTTCAACTTACTACTTTCTAGAGTTTAAGAAAAGAAGCCCTTCACTTCCCATGACTCGGCATCTAGTTGGACCCAATGATGCATTGCTCTCAACACCCCGAAGACAGACGCCGTCCTTCCTGTACTTTTCTCATCCTAGTGCAGACCCGCAAGTACTAAGAGACCTGGAATGCTTCCTAGAGCCCAGGATCCACAATGAATAAGGCTACATGGATTTTGCTGCATGACAACATGTGTCATGTTAGAAGAGGAACGTTAGCTTCAGGTTAGTGGTCAAGTGGGGTCGCCAATTCACTGAAGATTACTGAAGGATGAGCACCTACCAAAGAATGGCAACCTCCAAGTTTCTTTCCTAGAAACTCACTTGTCATCACAAAGGCAATTGTGCTATGAAGAGAACATGTGCAACTAAAGAATTTCTCAGAGAGAACTGAGCCCACAACTCTCTAAATCCCAATGAGGAAAGTCAAGTTTCCCTTCAAGCCTTATTTTCCAAAGGGCCCGCAGAGCACCGACCCTGCTGTTTCCTTCTCTATTTTGTACCTCCAACGTGCTTTAGACGGGAGATACTTGAGTTGTTTCAAGTTGCCACATTCTAGAAATTTAACAAAAGAAACCCTTCACCTCCATGCCTCGGCATCTAGCTGTTCCCAAGGCTGCACTTATCACAACTCCCCAAACACACAGGCCGTCCTTCTTGTACTTTTCACAGCCTAGTGCAGATCCGATAGTACTAAGAGACCTGGAATGCTTCGTAGAGCTCAAGAACCACACTGAATAAGGCTACTTAGATTCTGCTGCATGCCAACCTCTGGCATGATACAAGAGGAACGTTAGCCTGAGGCTAGTGGTCAAAAAGGGTGGTCAATTCACTGAATTGACTGACGGATGAGCTCCTTCCAAAGCATGGCCACCTCCAAGTTTCTTTCCTAGAAACTCACTTTTCATCACACAGGCAATTGTGCAATGAAGGGAACTTGTGCAACTACAGTGTTTCTAAGGGAGAATTGAGCCCCCACCTCTCTAAATCCCAATGAGGGATATGAAGTTTCCCGTCAAGACTTATTTTCAAAATGGCCAGCAGAGCATCGACCTTGCTGATTCTTTCTCTAATTTGTACATCCAAGGTCATTTAGAAGGGGGATACTTGAGTTGTTTCAACTTGCAACAATCTAGAGGTTTTACCAAAGAGCCCTTAAGAGCCCCTGATTCGGCATCCAGCTTTTCCCAACGATGCATTGCTCACAAAGGCCCAAACACACAGGCCGTGCCTCTAGGACGTTTCTCATCCGAGTGCAGACCCGCCAGTACTAAGAAACCTGGAATGCTACCTAGAGCTCAAGAACCACACTGAATAACGCTACATGGATTCTGCTGCATGCCAATCTGTGGCATGATACAAGAGGAACGTTAGCTTGAGGCTAGTGTTCAATGGGGTCGCCAATTCACTGAAAATGACTGAAGGTTGAGCAGCTACCAAAGTATGGCAACGTCCAAGTTTCTTTCCGAGAAATTCACTTCTCATCACAAAGGGAAATGTGCGATGAAGGGAACATGTGCAACTACAGTATTTCTCACTGAGAATTGATTCCGCAACTCTCTAAATCCCAATGAGGAAAGTAAAGTATCCCTTTAAGCCTTATATTCAATATATATATTCCACAGAGAATTAACCCTGTTCTTTCTTTCTCTAGTTTGTAATTCCAAGGCGCTTTAGAAGGGAGATACTTGACTTGTTTCAACTTACTACTTTCTAGAGTTTAAGAAAAGAAGCCCTTCACTTCCCATGACTCGGCATCTAGCTGTTCCCAATGGCGCATTGCTCACAACTCCCCGAAGGCACAGGCCGTCCTTCCTGTACTTTTCTCATCCTAGTGCAGACCCGCAAGTACTAAGAGACCTGGAATGCTTCCTAGAGTTCAAGAACCACACTGAATAAGTCTACAAGGATTCTGCTGCATGCCAACATGTGGCATGATACAAGAGGAACGTTAGCTTGAGGCTAGTGTTCAATGGGGTCGCCAATTCACTGAAGATTCCTGAAGGAGGAGCACCTACCAAAGAATGGCAACCACCAAGTTTCTTTCCGAGAAATTCACTTGTCATCACAAAGGGAATTGTGCCATGAAGGGAACATGTGCAACTACAGTATTTCTCAGTGAGAATGGATCCCGCAACTCTCTAAATCCCAATGAGGAAAATAAAGTTCCCCTTTAAGCCTTATATTCAAAAGGGTCCACAGAGCATTGATCCTATTGCTTCTTTCTCTATTTTGTAGTTGAAGGTGTTTTAGAAGGGAGATACTTGAGTTGTTTCAACTTACTACTTTCTAGAGTTTAAGAAAAGAAGCCCTTCACTTCCCATGACTCGGCATCTAGCTGTTCCCAATGGCGCATTGCTCACAACTCCCCGAAGGCACAGGCCGTCCTTCCTGTACTTTTCTCATCCTAGTGCAGACCCGCAAGTACTAAGAGACCTGGAATGCTTCCTAGAGCCCAGGAACCACAATGAATAAGGCTACATGGATTTTGCTGCATGACAACATGTGTCATGTTAGAAGAGGAACGTTAGCTTGAGGTTAGTGGTCAAATGGGGTCGCCAATTCACTGAAGATTACCGAAGGATGAGCACCTACCAAAGAATGGCAACCTCCAAGTTTCTTTCCTAGAAACTCACTTGTCATCACAAAGGCAATTGTGCTATGAAGAGAACATGTGCAACTAAAGAATTTCTCAGAGAGAACTGAGCCCACAACTCTCTAAATCCCAATGAGGAAAGTCAAGTTTCCCTTCAAGCCTTATTTTCCAAAGGGCCCGCAGAGCACTGACCCTGCTGTTTCCTTCTCTATTTTGTACCTCCAACGTGCTTTAGACGGGAGATACTTGAGTTGTTTCAAGTTGCCACATTCTAGAAATTTAACAAAAGAAACCCTTCACCTCCATGCCTCGGCATCTAGCTGTTCCCAAGGCTGCACTTATCACAACTCCCCAAACACACAGGCCGTCCTTCTTGTACGTTTCACAGCCTAGTGCAGATCCGATAGTACTAAGAGACCTGGAATGCTTCGTAGAGCTCAAGAACCACACTGAATAAGGCTACTTAGATTCTGCTGCATGCCAACCTCTGGCATGATACAAGAGGAACGTTAGCCTGAGGCTAGTGGTCAAAAAGGGTCGCCAATTCACTGAATTGACTGAAGGATGAGCTCCTTCCAAAGCATGGCCACCTCCAAGTTTCTTTCCTAGAAACTCACTTTTCATCACACAGGCAATTGTGCAATGAAGGGAACTTGTGCAACTACAGTGTTTCTCAGGGAGAATTGAGCCCCCACCTCTCTAAATCCCAATGAGGAATATGAAGTTTCCCGTCAAGACTTATTTTCAAAATGGCCAGCAGAGCATCGACCTTGCTGATTCTTTCTCTAATTTGTACATCCAAGGTCATTTAGAAGGGGGATACTTGAGTTGTTTCAACTTGCAACAATCTAGAGGTTTTACCAAAGAGCCCTTAAGAGCCCCTGATTCGGCATCCAGCTTTTCCCAACGATGCATTGCTCACAAAGGCCCAAACACACAGGCCGTGCCTCTAGGACGTTTCTCATCCGAGTGCAGACCCGCCAGTACTAAGAAACCTGGAATGCTACCTAGAGCTCAAGAACCACACTGAATAACGCTACATGGATTCTGCTGCATGCCAATCTGTGGCATGATACAAGAGGAACGTTAGCTTGAGGCTAGTGTTCAATGGGGTCGCCAATTCACTGAAAATGACTGAAGGTTGAGCAGCTACCAAAGTATGGCAACGTCCAAGTTTCTTTCCGAGAAATTCACTTCTCATCACAAAGGGAACTGTGCCATGAAGGGAACATGTGCAACTACAGTATTTCTCACTGAGAATTGATTCCGCAACTCTCTAAATCCCAATGAGGAAAGTAAAGTATCCCTTTAAGCCTTATATTCAATATATATATTCCACAGAGAATTAACCCTGTTCTTTCTTTCTCTAGTTTGTAATTCCAAGGCGCTTTAGAAGGGAGATACTTGAGTTGTTTCAACTTACTACTTTCTAGAGTTTAAGAAAAGAAGCCCTTCACTTCCCATGACTCGGCATCTAGTTGTACCCAATGATGCATTGCTCACAACACCCCGAAGACAGACGCCGTCCTTCCTGTACTTTTCTCATCCTAGTGCAGACCCGCAAGTACTAAGAGACCTGGAATGCTTCCTAGAGCCCAGGATCCACAATGAATAAGGCTACATGGATTTTGCTGCATGACAACATGTGTCATGTTAGAAGAGGAACGTTAGCTTGAGGTTAGTGGTCAAATGGGGTCGCCAATTCACTGAAGATTACCGAAGGATGAGCACCTACCAAAGAATGGCAACCTCCAAGTTTCTTTCCTAGAAACTCACTTGTCATCACAAAGGCAATTGTGCTATGAAGAGAACATGTGCACCTAAAGAATTTCTCAGAGAGAACTGAGCCCACAACTCTCTAAATCCCAATGAGGAAAGTCAAGTTTCCCTTCAAGCCTTATTTTCCAAAGGGCCCGCAGAGCACTGACCCTGCTGTTTCCTTCTCTATTTTGTACCTCCAACGTGCTTTAGACGGGAGATACTTGAGTTGTTTCAAGTTGCCACATTCTAGAAATTTAACAAAAGAAACCCTTCACCTCCATGCCTCGGCATCTAGCTGTTCCCAAGGCTGCACTTATCACAACTCCCCAAACACACAGGCCGTCCTTCTTGTACGTTTCACAGCCTAGTGCAGATCCGATAGTACGAAGAGACCTGGAATGCTTCGTAGAGCTCAAGAACCACACTGAATAAGGCTACTTAGATTCTGCTGCATGCCAACCTCTGGCATGATACAAGAGGAACGTTAGCCTGAGGCTAGTGGTCAAAAAGGGTCGCCAATTCACTGAATTGACTGAAGGATGAGCTCCTTCCAAAGCATGGCCACCTCCAAGTTTCTTTCCTAGAAACTCACTTTTCATCACCCAGGCAATTGTGCAATGAAGGGAACTTGTGCAACTACAGTGTTTCTCAGGGAGAATTGAGCCCCCACCTCTCTAAATCCCAATGAGGAATATGAAGTTTCCCGTCAAGACTTATTTTCAAAATGGCCAGCAGAGCATCGACCTTGCTGATTCTTTCTCTAATTTGTACATCCAAGGTCATTTAGAAGGGGGATACTTGAGTTGTTTCAACTTGCAACAATCTAGAGGTTTTACCAAAGAGCCCTTAAGAGCCCCTGATTCGGCATCCAGCTTTTCCCAACGATGCATTGCTCACAAAGGCCCAAACACACAGGCCGTGCCTCTAGGACGTTTCTCATCCGAGTGCAGACCCGCCAGTACTAAGAAACCTGGAATGCTACCTAGAGCTCAAGAACCACACTGAATAACGCTACATGGATTCTGCTGCATGCCAATCTGTGGCATGATACAAGAGGAACGTTAGCTTGAGGCTAGTGTTCAATGGGGTCGCCAATTCACTGAAAATGACTGAAGGTTGAGCAGCTACCAAAGTATGGCAACGTCCAAGTTTCTTTCTGAGAAATTCACTTCTCATCACAAAGGGAACTGTGCGATGAAGGGAACATGTGCAACTACAGTATTTCTCACTGAGAATTGATTCCGCAACTCTCTAAATCCCAATGAGGAAAGTAAAGTATCCCTTTAAGCCTTATATTCAATATATATATTCCACAGAGAATTAACCCTGTTCTTTCTTTCTCTAGTTTGTAATTCCAAGGCGCTTTAGAAGGGAGATACTTGACTTGTTTCAACTTACTACTTTCTAGAGTTTAAGAAAAGAAGCCCTTCACTTCCCATGACTCGGCATCTAGCTGTTCCCAATGGCGCATTGCTCACAACTCCCCGAAGGCACAGGCCGCCCTTCCTGTACTTTTCTCATCCTAGTGCAGACCCGCAAGTACTAAGAGACCTGGAATGCTTCCTAGAGTTCAAGAACCACACTGAATAAGTCTACAAGGATTCTGCTGCATGCCAACATGTGGCATGATACAAGAGGAACGTTAGCTTGAGGCTAGTGTTCAATGGGGTCGCCCATTCACTGAAGATTACTGAAGGAGGAGCACCTACCAAAGAATGGCAACCACCAAGTTTCTTTCCGAGAAATTCACTTGTCATCACAAAGGGAATTGTGCCATGAAGGGAACATGTGCAACGACAGTATTTCTCAGTGAGAATGGATCCCGCAACTCTCTAAATCCCAATGAGGAAAATAAAGTTCCCCTTTAAGCCTTATATTCAAAAGAGTCCACAGAGCATTGATCCTATTGCTTCTTTCTCTATTTTGTAGTTGAAGTTGTTTTAGAAGGGAGATACTTGAGTTGTTTCAACTTACTACTTTCTAGAGTTTAAGAAAAGAAGCCCTTCACTTCCCATGACTCGGCATCTAGTTGGACCCAATGATGCATTGCTCACAACACCCCGAAGACAGACGCCGTCCTTCCTGTACTTTTCTCATCCTAGTGCAGACCCGCAAGTACTAAGAGACCTGGAATGCTTCCTAGAGCCCAGGATCCACAATGAATAAGGCTACATGGATTTTGCTGCATGACAACATGTGTCATGTTAGAAGAGGAACGTTAGCTTGAGGTTAGTGGTCAAATGGGGTCGCCAATTCACTGAAGATTACCGAAGGATGAGCACCTACCAAAGAATGGCAACCTCCAAGTTTCTTTCCTAGAAACTCACTTGTCATCACAAAGGCAATTGTGCTATGAAGAGAACATGTGCAACTAAAGAATTTCTCAGAGAGAACTGAGCCCACAACTCTCTAAATCCCAATGAGGAAAGTCAAGTTTCCCTTCAAGCCTTATTTTCCAAAGGGCCCGCAGAGCACTGACCCTGCTGTTTCCTTCTCTATTTTGTACCTCCAACGTGCTTTAGACGGGAGATACTTGAGTTGTTTCAAGTTGCCACATTCTAGAAATTTAACAAAAGAAACCCTTCACCTCCATGCCTCGGCATCTAGCTGTTCCCAAGGCTGCACTTATCACAACTCCCCAAACACACAGGCCGTCCTTCTTGTACTTTTCACAGCCTAGTGCAGATCCGATAGTACTAAGAGACCTGGAATGCTTCGTAGAGCTCAAGAACCACACTGAATAAGGCTACTTAGATTCTGCTGCATGCCAACCTCTGGCATGATACAAGAGGAACGTTAGCCTGAGGCTAGTGGTCAAAAAGGGTGGTCAATTCACTGAATTGACTGACGGATGAGCTCCTTCCAAAGCATGGCCACCTCCAAGTTTCTTTCCTAGAAACTCACTTTTCATCACACAGGCAATTGTGCAATGAAGGGAACTTGTGCAACTACAGTGTTTCTAAGGGAGAATTGAGCCCCCACCTCTCTAAATCCCAATGAGGGATATGAAGTTTCCCGTCAAGACTTATTTTCAAAATGGCCAGCAGAGCATCGACCTTGCTGATTCTTTCTCTAATTTGTACATCCAAGGTCATTTAGAAGGGGGATACTTGAGTTGTTTCAACTTGCAACAATCTAGAGGTTTTACCAAAGAGCCCTTAAGAGCCCCTGATTCGGCATCCAGCTTTTCCCAACGATGCATTGCTCACAAAGGCCCAAACACACAGGCCGTGCCTCTAGGACGTTTCTCATCCGAGTGCAGACCCGCCAGTACTAAGAAACCTGGAATGCTACCTAGAGCTCAAGAACCACACTGAATAACGCTACATGGATTCTGCTGCATGCCAATCTGTGGCATGATACAAGAGGAACGTTAGCTTGAGGCTAGTGTTCAATGGGGTCGCCAATTCACTGAAAATGACTGAAGGTTGAGCAGCTACCAAAGTATGGCAACGTCCAAGTTTCTTTCCGAGAAATTCACTTCTCATCACAAAGGGAAATGTGCGATGAAGGGAACATGTGCAACTACAGTATTTCTCACTGAGAATTGATTCCGCAACTCTCTAAATCCCAATGAGGAAAGTAAAGTATCCCTTTAAGCCTTATATTCAATATATATATTCCACAGAGAATTAACCCTGTTCTTTCTTTCTCTAGTTTGTAATTCCAAGGCGCTTTAGAAGGGAGATACTTGACTTGTTTCAACTTACTACTTTCTAGAGTTTAAGAAAAGAAGCCCTTCACTTCCCATGACTCGGCATCTAGCTGTTCCCAATGGCGCATTGCTCACAACTCCCCGAAGGCACAGGCCGTCCTTCCTGTACTTTTCTCATCCTAGTGCAGACCCGCAAGTACTAAGAGACCTGGAATGCTTCCTAGAGTTCAAGAACCACACTGAATAAGTCTACAAGGATTCTGCTGCATGCCAACATGTGGCATGATACAAGAGGAACGTTAGCTTGAGGCTAGTGTTCAATGGGGTCGCCAATTCACTGAAGATTCCTGAAGGAGGAGCACCTACCAAAGAATGGCAACCACCAAGTTTCTTTCCGAGAAATTCACTTGTCATCACAAAGGGAATTGTGCCATGAAGGGAACATGTGCAACTACAGTATTTCTCAGTGAGAATGGATCCCGCAACTCTCTAAATCCCAATGAGGAAAATAAAGTTCCCCTTTAAGCCTTATATTCAAAAGGGTCCACAGAGCATTGATCCTATTGCTTCTTTCTCTATTTTGTAGTTGAAGGTGTTTTAGAAGGGAGATACTTGAGTTGTTTCAACTTACTACTTTCTAGAGTTTAAGAAAAGAAGCCCTTCACTTCCCATGACTCGGCATCTAGCTGTTCCCAATGGCGCATTGCTCACAACTCCCCGAAGGCACAGGCCGTCCTTCCTGTACTTTTCTCATCCTAGTGCAGACCCGCAAGTACTAAGAGACCTGGAATGCTTCCTAGAGCCCAGGAACCACAATGAATAAGGCTACATGGATTTTGCTGCATGACAACATGTGTCATGTTAGAAGAGGAACGTTAGCTTGAGGTTAGTGGTCAAATGGGGTCGCCAATTCACTGAAGATTACCGAAGGATGAGCACCTACCAAAGAATGGCAACCTCCAAGTTTCTTTCCTAGAAACTCACTTGTCATCACAAAGGCAATTGTGCTATGAAGAGAACATGTGCAACTAAAGAATTTCTCAGAGAGAACTGAGCCCACAACTCTCTAAATCCCAATGAGGAAAGTCAAGTTTCCCTTCAAGCCTTATTTTCCAAAGGGCCCGCAGAGCACTGACCCTGCTGTTTCCTTCTCTATTTTGTACCTCCAACGTGCTTTAGACGGGAGATACTTGAGTCGTTTCAAGTTGCCACATTCTAGAAATTTAACAAAAGAAACCCTTCACCTCCATGCCTCGGCATCTAGCTGTTCCCAAGGCTGCACTTATCACAACTCCCCAAACACACAGGCCGTCCTTCTTGTACGTTTCACAGCCTAGTGCAGATCCGATAGTACTAAGAGACCTGGAATGCTTCGTAGAGCTCAAGAACCACACTGAATAAGGCTACTTAGATTCTGCTGCATGCCAACCTCTGGCATGATACAAGAGGAACGTTAGCCTGAGGCTAGTGGTCAAAAAGGGTCGCCAATTCACTGAATTGACTGAAGGATGAGCTCCTTCCAAAGCATGGCCACCTCCAAGTTTCTTTCCTAGAAACTCACTTTTCATCACACAGGCAATTGTGCAATGAAGGGAACTTGTGCAACTACAGTGTTTCTCAGGGAGAATTGAGCCCCCACCTCTCTAAATCCCAATGAGGAATATGAAGTTTCCCGTCAAGACTTATTTTCAAAATGGCCAGCAGAGCATCGACCTTGCTGATTCTTTCTCTAATTTGTACATCCAAGGTCATTTAGAAGGGGGATACTTGAGTTGTTTCAACTTGCAACAATCTAGAGGTTTTACCAAAGAGCCCTTAAGAGCCCCTGATTCGGCATCCAGCTTTTCCCAACGATGCATTGCTCACAAAGGCCCAAACACACAGGCCGTGCCTCTAGGACGTTTCTCATCCGAGTGCAGACCCGCCAGTACTAAGAAACCTGGAATGCTACCTAGAGCTCAAGAACCACACTGAATAACGCTACATGGATTCTGCTGCATGCCAATCTGTGGCATGATACAAGAGGAACGTTAGCTTGAGGCTAGTGTTCAATGGGGTCGCCAATACACTGAAAATGACTGAAGGTTGAGCAGCTACCAAAGTATGGCAACGTCCAAGTTTCTTTCCGAGAAATTCACTTCTCATCACAAAGGGAACTGTGCCATGAAGGGAACATGTGCAACTACAGTATTTCTCACTGAGAATTGATTCCGCAACTCTCTAAATCCCAATGAGGAAAGTAAAGTATCCCTTTAAGCCTTATATTCAATATATATATTCCACAGAGAATTAACCCTGTTCTTTCTTTCTCTAGTTTGTAATTCCAAGGCGCTTTAGAAGGGAGATACTTGAGTTGTTTCAACTTACTACTTTCTAGAGTTTAAGAAAAGAAGCCCTTCACTTCCCATGACTCGGCATCTAGCTGTTCCCAATGGCGCATTGCTCACAACTCCCCGAAGGCACAGGCCGTCCTTCCTGTACTTTTCTCATCCTAGTGCAGACCCGCAAGTACTAAGAGACCTGGAATGCTTCCTAGAGTTCAAGAACCACACTGAATAAGTCTACAAGGATTCTGCTGCATGCCAACATGTGGCATGATACAAGAGGAACGTTAGCTTGAGGCTAGTGTTCAATGGGGTCGCCAATTCACTGAAGATTACTGAAGGAGGAGCACCTACCAAAGAATGGCAACCACCAAGTTTCTTTCCGAGAAATTCACTTGTCATCACAAAGGGAATTGTGCCATGAAGGGAACATGTGCAACTACAGTATTTCTCAGTGAGAATGGATCCCGCAACTCTCTAAATCCCAATGAGGAAAATAAAGTTCCCCTTTAAGCCTTATATTCAAAAGGGTCCACAGAGCATTGATCCTATTGTTTCTTTCTCTATTTTGTAGTTGAAGGTGTTTTAGAAGGGAGATACTTGAGTTGTTTCAACTTACTACTTTCTAGAGTTTAAGAAAAGAAGCCCTTCACTTCCCATGGCTCGGCATCTAGTTGTACCCAATGATGCATTGCTCACAACACCCCGAAGACAGACGCCGTCCTTCCTGTACTTTTCTCATCCTAGTGCAGACCCGCAAGTACTAAGAGACCTGGAATGCTTCCTAGAGCCCAGGAACCACAATGAATAAGGCTACATGGATTTTGCTGCATGACAACATGTGTCATGTTAGAAGAGGAACCTTAGCTTCAGGTTAGTGGTCAAGTGGGGTCGCCAATTCACTGAAGATTACCGAAGGATGAGCACCTACCAAAGAATGGCAACCTCCAAGTTTCTTTCCTAGAAACTCACTTGTCATCACAAAGGCAATTGTGCTATGAAGAGAACATGTGCAACAAAGAATTTCTCAGAGAGAACTGAGCCCACAACTCTCTAAATCCCAATGAGGAAAGTCAAGTTTCCCTTCAAGCCTTATTTTCCAAAGGGCCCGCAGAGCACTGACCCTGCTGTTTCCTTCTCTATTTTGTACCTCCAACGTGCTTTAGATGGGAGATACTTGAGTCGTTTCAAGTTGCCACATTCTAGAAATTTAACAAAAGAAACCCTTCACCTCCATGCCTCGGCATCTAGCTGTTCCCAAGGCTGCACTTATCACAACTCCCCAAACACACAGGCCGTCCTTCTTGTACGTTTCACAGCCTAGTGCAGATCCGATAGTACGAAGAGACCTGGAATGCTTCGTAGAGCTCAAGAACCACACTGAATAAGGCTACTTAGATTCTGCTGCATGCCAACCTCTGGCATGATACAAGAGGAACGTTAGCCTGAGGCTAGTGGTCAAAAAGGGTCGCCAATTCACTGAATTGACTGAAGGATGAGCACCTTGCAAAGCATGGCCACCTCCAAGTTTCTTTCCTAGAAACTCAGTTTTCATCACACAGGCAATTGTGCAATGAAGGGAACTTGTGCAACTACAGTGTTTCTCAGGGAGAATTGAGCCCCCACCTCTCTAAATCCCAATGAGGAATATGAAGTTTCCCGTCAAGACTTATTTTCAAAATGGCCAGCAGAGCATCGACCTTGCTGATTCTTTCTCTAATTTGTACATCCAAGGTCATTTAGAAGGGGGATACTTGAGTTGTTTCAACTTGCAACAATCTAGAGGTTTTACCAAAGAGCCCTTAAGAGCCCCTGATTCGGCATCCAGCTTTTCCCAACGATGCATTGCTCACAAAGGCCCAAACACACAGGCCGTGCCTCTAGGACGTTTCTCATCCGAGTGCAGACCCGCCAGTACTAAGAAACCTGGAATGCTACCTAGAGCTCAAGAACCACACTGAATAACGCTACATGGATTCTGCTGCATGCCAATCTGTGGCATGATACAAGAGGAACGTTAGCTTGAGGCTAGTGTTCAATGGGGTCGCCAATTCACTGAAAATGACTGAAGGTTGAGCAGCTACCAAAGTATGGCAACGTCCAAGTTTCTTTCCGAGAAATTCACTTCTCATCACAAAGGGAACTGTGCCATGAAGGGAACATGTGCAACTACAGTATTTCTCACTGAGAATTGATTCCGGAACTCTCTAAATCCCAATGAGGAAAGTAAAGTATCCCTTTAAGCCTTATATTCAATATATATATTGCACAGAGAATTAACCCTGTTCTTTCCTTCTCTAGTTTGTAATTCCAAGGCGCTTTAGAAGGGAGATACTTGACTTGTTTCAACTTACTACTTTCTAGAGTTTAAGAAAAGAAGCCCTTCACTTCCCATGACTCGGCATCTAGCTGTTCCCAATGGCGCATTGCTCACAACTCCCCGAACGCACAGGCCGTCCTTCCTGTACTTTTCTCATCCTAGTGCAGACCCGCAAGTACTAAGAGACCTGGAATGCTTCCTAGAGTTCAAGAACCACACTGAATAAGTCTACAAGGATTCTGCTGCATGCCAACATGTGGCATGATACAAGAGGAACGTTAGCTTGAGGCTAGTGTTCAATGGGGTCGCCAATTCACTGAAGATTACTGAAGGAGGAGCACCTACCAAAGAATGGCAACCACCAAGTTTCTTTCCGAGAAATTCACTTGTCATCACAAAGGGAATTGTGCCATGAAGGGAACATGTGCAACTACAGTATTTCTCAGTGAGAATGGATCCCGCAACTCTCTAAATCCCAATGAGGAAAATAAAGTTCCCCTTTAAGCCTTATATTCAAAAGGGTCCACAGAGCATTGATCCTATTGCTTCTTTCTCTATTTTGTAGTTGAAGGTGTTTTAGAAGGGAGATACTTGAGTTGTTTCAACTTACTACTTTCTAGAGTTTAAGAAAAGAAGCCCTTCACTTCCCATGACTCAGCATCTAGTTGTACCCAATGATGCATTGCTCACAACACCCCGAAGACAGACGCCGTCCTTCCTGTACTTTTCTCCTCCTAGTGCAGACCCGCAAGTACTAAGAGACCTGGAATGCTTCCTAGAGCCCAGGAACCACAATGAATAAGGCTACATGGATTTTGCTGCATGACAACATGTGTCATGTTAGAAGAGGAACGTTAGCTTCAGGTTAGTGGTCAAGTGGGGTCGCCAATTCACTGAAGATTACCGAAGGATGAGCACCTACCAAAGAATGGCAACCTCCAAGTTTCTTTCCTAGAAACTCACTTGTCATCACAAAGGCAATTGTGCTATGAAGAGAACATGTGCAACAAAGAATTTCTCAGAGAGAACTGAGCCCACAACTCTCTAAATCCCAATGAGGAAAGTCAAGTTTCCCTTCAAGCCTTATTTTCCAAAGGGCCCGCAGAGCACTGACCCTGCTGTTTCCTTCTCTATTTTGTACCTCCAACGTGCTTTAGATGGGAGATACTTGAGTCGTTTCAAGTTGCCACATTCTAGAAATTTAACAAAAGAAACCCTTCACCTCCATGCCTCGGCATCTAGCTGTTCCCAAGGCTGCACTTATCACAACTCCCCAAACACACAGGCCGTCCTTCTTGTACGTTTCACAGCCTAGTGCAGATCCGATAGTACGAAGAGACCTGGAATGCTTCGTAGAGCTCAAGAACCACACTGAATAAGGCTACTTAGATTCTGCTGCATGCCAACCTCTGGCATGATACAAGAGGAACGTTAGCCTGAGGCTAGTGGTCAAAAAGGGTCGCCAATTCACTGAATTGACTGAAGGATGAGCACCTTGCAAAGCATGGCCACCTCCAAGTTTCTTTCCTAGAAACTCAGTTTTCATCACACAGGCAATTGTGCAATGAAGGGAACTTGTGCAACTACAGTGTTTCTCAGGGAGAATTGAGCCCCCACCTCTCTAAATCCCAATGAGGAATATGAAGTTTCCCGTCAAGACTTATTTTCAAAATGGCCAGCAGAGCATCGACCTTGCTGATTCTTTCTCTAATTTGTACATCCAAGGTCATTTAGAAGGGGGATACTTGAGTTGTTTCAACTTGCAACAATCTAGAGGTTTTACCAAAGAGCCCTTAAGAGCCCCTGATTCGGCATCCAGCTTTTCCCAACGATGCATTGCTCACAAAGGCCCAAACACACAGGCCGTGCCTCTAGGACGTTTCTCATCCGAGTGCAGACCCGCCAGTACTAAGAAACCTGGAATGCTACCTAGAGCTCAAGAACCACACTGAATAACGCTACATGGATTCTGCTGCATGCCAATCTGTGGCATGATACAAGAGGAACGTTAGCTTGAGGCTAGTGTTCAATGGGGTCGCCAATTCACTGAAAATGACTGAAGGTTGAGCAGCTACCAAAGTATGGCAACGTCCAAGTTTCTTTCCGAGAAATTCACTTCTCATCACAAAGGGAACTGTGCCATGAAGGGAACATGTGCAACTACAGTATTTCTCACTGAGAATTGATTCCGGAACTCTCTAAATCCCAATGAGGAAAGTAAAGTATCCCTTTAAGCCTTATATTCAATATATATATTGCACAGAGAATTAACCCTGTTCTTTCCTTCTCTAGTTTGTAATTCCAAGGCGCTTTAGAAGGGAGATACTTGACTTGTTTCAACTTACTACTTTCTAGAGTTTAAGAAAAGAAGCCCTTCACTTCCCATGACTCGGCATCTAGCTGTTCCCAATGGCGCATTGCTCACAACTCCCCGAACGCACAGGCCGTCCTTCCTGTACTTTTCTCATCCTAGTGCAGACCCGCAAGTACTAAGAGACCTGGAATGCTTCCTAGAGTTCAAGAACCACACTGAATAAGTCTACAAGGATTCTGCTGCATGCCAACATGTGGCATGATACAAGAGGAACGTTAGCTTGAGGCTAGTGTTCAATGGGGTCGCCAATTCACTGAAGATTACTGAAGGAGGAGCACCTACCAAAGAATGGCAACCACCAAGTTTCTTTCCGAGAAATTCACTTGTCATCACAAAGGGAATTGTGCCATGAAGGGAACATGTGCAACTACAGTATTTCTCAGTGAGAATGGATCCCGCAACTCTCTAAATCCCAATGAGGAAAATAAAGTTCCCCTTTAAGCCTTATATTCAAAAGGGTCCACAGAGCATTGATCCTATTGCTTCTTTCTCTATTTTGTAGTTGAAGGTGTTTTAGAAGGGAGATACTTGAGTTGTTTCAACTTACTACTTTCTAGAGTTTAAGAAAAGAAGCCCTTCACTTCCCATGACTCAGCATCTAGTTGTACCCAATGATGCATTGCTCACAACACCCCGAAGACAGACGCCGTCCTTCCTGTACTTTTCTCCTCCTAGTGCAGACCCGCAAGTACTAAGAGACCTGGAATGCTTCCTAGAGCCCAGGAACCACAATGAATAAGGCTACATGGATTTTGCTGCATGACAACATGTGTCATGTTAGAAGAGGAACGTTAGCTTCAGGTTAGTGGTCAAGTGGGGTCGCCAATTCACTGAAGATTACTGAAGGATGAGCACCTACCAAAGAATGGCAACCTCCAAGTTTCTTTCCTAGAAACTCACTTGTCATCACAAAGGCAATTGTGCTATGAAGAGAACATGTGCAACTAAAGAATTTCTCAGAGAGAACTGAGCCCACAACTCTCTAAATCCCAATGAGGAAAGTCAAGTTTCCCTTCAAGCCTTATTTTCCAAAGGGCCCGCAGAGCACTGACCCTGCTGTTTCCTTCTCTATTTTGTACCTCCAACGTGCTTTAGACGGGAGATACTTGAGTTGTTTCAAGTTGCCACATTCTAGAAATTTAACAAAAGAAACCCTTCACCTCCATGCCTCGGCATCTAGCTGTTCCCAAGGCTGCACTTATCACAACTCCCCAAAAACACAGGCCGTCCTTCTTGTACGTTTCACAGCCTAGTGCAGATCCGATAGTACTAAGAGACCTGGAATGCTTCGTAGAGCTCAAGAACCACACTGAATAAGGCTACTTAGATTCTGCTGCATGCCAACCTCTGGCATGATACAAGAGGAACGTTAGCCTGAGGCTAGTGGTCAAAAAGGGTCGTCAATTCACTGAATTGACTGAAGGATGAGCTCCTTCCAAAGCATGGCAACCTCCAAGTTTCTTTCCTAGAAACTCACTTTTCATCACACAGGCAATTGTGCAATGAAGGGAACTTGTGCAACTACAGTGTTTCTCAGGGAGAATTGAGCCCCCACCTCTCTAAATCCCAATGAGGAATATGAAGTTTCCCGTCAAGACTTATTTTCAAAATGGCCAGCAGAGCATCGACCTTGCTGATTCTTTCTCTAATTTGTACATCCAAGGTCATTTAGAAGGGGGATACTTGAGTTGTTTCAACTTGCAACAATCTAGAGGTTTTACCAAAGAGCCCTTAAGAGCCCCTGATTCGGCATCCAGCTTTTCCCAACGATGCATTGCTCACAAAGGCCCAAACACACAGGCCGTGCCTCTAGGACGTTTCTCATCCGAGTGCAGACCCGCCAGTACTAAGAAACCTGGAATGCTACCTAGAGCTCAAGAACCACACTGAATAACGCTACATGGATTCTGCTGCATGCCAATCTGTGGCATGATACAAGAGGAACGTTAGCTTGAGGCTAGTGTTCAATGGGGTCGCCAATTCACTGAAGATTACTGAAGGAGGAGCACCTACCAAAGAATGGCAACCACCATGTTTCTTTCCGAGAAATTCACTTGTCATCACAAAGGGAATTGTGCCATGAAGGGAACATGTGCAACTACAGTATTTCTCAGTGAGAATGGATCCCGCAACTCTCTAAATCCCAATGAGGAAAATAAAGTTCCCCTTTAAGCCTTATATTCAAAAGGGTCCACAGAGCATTGATCCTATTGCTTCTTTCTCTATTTTGTAGTTGAAGGTGTTTTAGAAGGGAGATACTTGAGTTGTTTCAACTTACTACTTTCTAGAGTTTAAGAAAAGAAGCCCTTCACTTCCCATGACTCGGCATCTAGTTGGACCCAATGATGCATTGCTCACAACACCCCGAAGACAGACGCCGTCCTTCCTGTACTTTTCTCATCCTAGTGCAGACCCGCAAGTACTAAGAGACCTGGAATGCTTCCTAGAGCCCAGGATCCACAATGAATAAGGCTACATGGATTTTGCTGCATGACAACATGTTTCATGTTAGAAGAGGAACGTTAGCTTCAGGTTAGTGGTCAAGTGGGGTCGCCAATTCACTGAAGATTACCGAAGGATGAGCACATACCAAAGAATGGCAACCTCCAAGTTTCTTTCCTAGAAACTCACTTGTCATCACAAAGGCAATTGTGCTATGAAGAGAACATGTGCAACTAAAGAATTTCTCAGAGAGAACTGAGCCCACAACTCTCTAAATCCCAATGAGGAAAGTCAAGTTTCCCTTCAAGCCTTATTTTCCAAAGGGCCCGCAGAGCACTGACCCTGCTGTTTCCTTCTCTATTTTGTACCTCCAACGTGCTTTAGACGGGAGATACTTGAGTTGTTTCAATTTACTACTTTCTAGAGTTTAAGAAAAGAAGCCCTTCACTTCCCATGACTCGGCATCTAGTTGGACCCAATGATGCATTGCTCACAACACCCCAAAGACAGACGCCGTCCTTCCTGTACTTTTCTCATCCTAGTGCAGACCCGCAAGTACTAAGAGACCTGGAATGCTTCCTAGAGCCCAGGATCCACAATGAATAAGGCTACATGGATTTTGCTGCATGACAACATGTGTCATGTTAGAAGAGGAAAGTTAGCTCCAGGTTAGTGGTCAAGTGGGGTCGCCAATTCACTGAAGATTACCGAAGGATGAGCACATACCAAAGAATGGCAACCTCCAAGTTTCTTTCCTAGAAACTCACTTGTCATCACAAAGGCAATTGTGCTATGAAGAGAACATGTGCAACTAAAGAATTTCTCAGAGAGAACTGAGCCCACAACTCTCTAAATCCCAATGAGGAAAGTCAAGTTTCCCTTCAAGCCTTATTTTCCAAAGGGCCCGCAGAGCACTGACCCTGCTGTTTCCTTCTCTATTTTGTACCTCCAACGTGCTTTAGACGGGAGATACTTGAGTTGTTTCAAGTTGCCACATTCTAGAAATTTAACAAAAGAAACCCTTCACCTCCATGCCTCGGCATCTAGCTGTTCCCAAGGCTGCACTTATCACAACTCCCCAAACACACAGGCCGTCCTTCTTGTACGTTTCACAGCCTAGTGCAGATCCGATAGTACTAAGAGACCTGGAATGCTTCGTAGAGCTCAAGAACCACACTGAATAAGGCTACTTAGATTCTGCTGCATGCCAACCTCTGGCATGATACAAGAGGAACGTTAGCCTGAGGCTAGTGGTCAAAAAGGGTCGTCAATTCACTGAATTGACTGAAGGATGAGCTCCTTCCAAAGCATGGCCACCTCCAAGTTTCTTTCCTAGAAACTCACTTTTCATCACACAGGCAATTGTGCAATGAAGGGAACTTGTGCAACTACAGTGTTTCTCAGGGAGAATTGAGCCCCCACCTCTCTAAATCCCAATGAGGAATATGAAGTTTCCCGTCAAGACTTATTTTCAAAATGGCCAGCAGAGCATCGACCTTGCTGATTCTTTCTCTAATTTGTACATCCAAGGTCATTTAGAAGGGGGATACTTGAGTTGTTTCAACTTGCAACAATCTAGAGGTTTTACCAAAGAGCCCTTAAGAGCCCCTGATTCGGCATCCAGCTTTTCCCAACGATGCATTGCTCACAAAGGCCCAAACACACAGGCCGTGCCTCTAGGACGTTTCTCATCCGAGTGCAGACCCGCCAGTACTAAGAAACCTGGAATGCTACCTAGAGCTCAAGAACCACACTGAATAACGCTACATGGATTCTGCTGCATGCCAATCTGTGGCATGATACAAGAGGAACGTTAGCTTGAGGCTAGTGTTCAATGGGGTCGCCAATTCACTGAAAATGACTGAAGGTTGAGCAGCTACCAAAGTATGGCAACGTCCAAGTTTCTTTCCGAGAAATTCACTTCTCATCACAAAGGGAACTGTGCCATGAAGGGAACATGTGCAAGTACAGTATTTCTCACTGAGAATTGATTCCGCAACTCTCTAAATCCCAATGAGGAACGTAAAGTATCCCTCTAAGCCTTATATTCAATATATATATTCCACAGAGAATTAACCCTGTTCTTTCTTTCTCTAGTTTGTAATTCCAAGGCGCTTTAGAAGGGAGATACTTGACTTGTTTCAACTTACTAATTTCTAGAGTTTAAGAAAAGAAGCCCTTCACTTCCCATGACTCGGCATCTAGCTGTTCCCAATGGCGCATTGCTCACAACTCCCCGAACGCACAGGCCGTCCTTCCTGTACTTTTCTCATCCTAGTGCAGACCCGCAAGTACTAAGAGACGTGGAATGCTTCCTAGTGTTCAAGAACCACACTGAATAAGTCTACAAGGATTCTGCTGCATGCCAACATGTGGCATGATACAAGAGGAACGTTAGCTTGAGGCTAGTGTTCAATGGGGTCGCCAATTCACTGAAGATTACTGAAGGAGGAGCACCTACCAAAGAATGGCAACCACCATGTTTCTTTCCGAGAAATTCACTTGTCATCACAAAGGGAATTGTGCCATGAAGGGAACATGTGCAACGACAGTATTTCTCAGTGAGAATGGATCCCGCAACTCTCTAAATCCCAATGAGGAAAGTAAAGTTCCCCTTTAAGCCTTATATTCAAAAGGGTCCACAGAGCATTGATCCTATTGCTTCTTTCTCTATTTTGTAGTTGAAGTTGTTTTAGAAGGGAGATACTTGAGTTGTTTCAACTTACTACTTTCTAGAGTTTAAGAAAAGAAGCCCTTCACTTCCCATGACTCGGCATCTAGTTGGACCCAATGATGCATTGCTCTCAACACCCCGAAGACAGACGCCGTCCTTCCTGTACTTTTCTCATCCTAGTGCAGACCCGCAAGTACTAAGAGACCTGGAATGCTTCCTAGAGCCCAGGATCCACAATGAATAAGGCTACATGGATTTTGCTGCATGACAACATGTGTCATGTTAGAAGAGGAACGTTAGCTTCAGGTTAGTGGTCAAGTGGGGTCGCCAATTCACTGAAGATTACTGAAGGATGAGCACCTACCAAAGAATGGCAACCTCCAAGTTTCTTTCCTAGAAACTCACTTGTCATCACAAAGGCAATTGTGCTATGAAGAGAACATGTGCAACTAAAGAATTTCTCAGAGAGAACTGAGCCCACAACTCTCTAAATCCCAATGAGGAAAGTCAAGTTTCCCTTCAAGCCTTATTTTCCAAAGGGCCCGCAGAGCACTGACCCTGCTGTTTCCTTCTCTATTTTGTACCTCCAACGTGCTTTAGACGGGAGATACTTGAGTTGTTTCAAGTTGCCACATTCTAGAAATTTAACAAAAGAAACCCTTCACCTCCATGCCTCGGCATCTAGCTGTTCCCAAGGCTGCACTTATCACAACTCCCCAAACACACAGGCCGTCCTTCTTGTACTTTTCACAGCCTAGTGCAGATCCGATAGTACTAAGAGACCTGGAATGCTTCGTAGAGCTCAAGAACCACACTGAATAAGGCTACTTAGATTCTGCTGCATGCCAACCTCTGGCATGATACAAGAGGAACGTTAGCCTGAGGCTAGTGGTCAAAAAGGGTCGTCAATTCACTGAATTGACTGAAGGATGAGCTCCTTCCAAAGCATGGCCACCTCCAAGTTTCTTTCCTAGAAACTCACTTTTCATCACACAGGCAATTGTGCAATGAAGGGAACTTGTGCAACTACAGTGTTTCTCAGGGAGAATTGAGCCCCCACCTCTCTAAATCCCAATGAGGAATATGAAGTTTCCCGTCAAGACTTATTTTCAAAATGGCCAGCAGAGCATCGACCTTGCTGATTCTTCCTCTAATTTGTACATCCAAGGTCATTTAGAAGGGGGATACTTGAGTTGTTTCAACTTGCAACAATCTAGAGGTTTTACCAAAGAGCCCTTAAGAGCCCCTGATTCGGCATCCAGCTTTTCCCAACGATGCATTGCTCACAAAGGCCCAAACACACAGGCCGTGCCTCTAGGACGTTTCTCATCCGAGTGCAGACCCGCCAGTACTAAGAAACCTGGAATGCTACCTAGAGCTCAAGAACCACACTGAATAACGCTACATGGATTCTGCTGCATGCCAATCTGTGGCATGATACAAGAGGAACGTTAGCTTGAGGCTAGTGTTCAATGGGGTCGCCAATTCACTGAAAATGACTGAAGGTTGAGCAGCTACCAAAGTATGGCAACGTCCAAGTTTCTTTCCGAGAAATTCACTTCTCATCACAAAGGGAACTGTGCCATGAAGGGAACATGTGCAACTACAGTATTTCTCACTGAGAATTGATTCCGCAACTCTCTAAATCCCAATGAGGAAAGTAAAGTATCCCTTTAAGCCTTATATTCAATATATATATTCCACAGAGAATTAACCCTGTTATTTCTTTCTCTAGTTTGTAATTCCAAGGCGCTTTAGAAGGGAGATACTTGACTTGTTTCAACTTACTACTTTCTAGAGTTTAAGAAAAGAAGCCCTTCACTTCCCATGACTCGGCATCTAGCTGTTCCCAATGGCGCATTGCTCACAACTCCCCGAAGGCACAGGCCGTCCTTCCTGTACTTTTCTCATCCTAGTGCAGACCCGCAAGTACTAAGAGACCTGGAATGCTTCCTAGAGTTCAAGAACCACACTGAATAAGTCTACAAGGATTCTGCTGCATGCCAACATGTGGCATGATACAAGAGGAACGTTAGCTTGAGGCTAGTGTTCAATGGGGTCGCCAATTCACTGAAGATTACTGAAGGAGGAGCACCTACCAGAGAATGGCAACCACCAAGTTTCTTTCCGAGAAATTCACTTGTCATCACAAAGGGAATTGTGCCATGAAGGGAACATGTGCAACTACAGTATTTCTCAGTGAGAATGGATCCCGCAACTCTCTAAATCCCAATGAGGAAAATAAAGTTCCCCTTTAAGCCTTATATTCAAAAGGGTCCACAGAGCATTGATCCTATTGCTTCTTTCTCTATTTTGTAGTTGAAGGTGTTTTAGAAGGGAGATACTTGAGTTGTTTCAACTTACTACTTTCTAGAGTTTAAGAAAAGAAGCCCTTCACTTCCCATGACTCGGCATCTAGCTGTTCCCAATGGCGCATTGCTCACAACTCCCCGAAGGCACAGGCCGTCCTTCCTGTACTTTTCTCATCCTAGTGCAGACCCGCAAGTACTAAGAGACCTGGAATGCTTCCTAGAGCCCAGGATCCACAATGAATAAGGCTACATGGATTTTGCTGCATGACAACATGTGTCATGTTAGAAGAGGAACGTTAGCTTGAGGTTAGTGGTCAAATGGGGTCGCCAATTCACTGAAGATTACCGAAGGATGAGCACCTACCAAAGAATGGCAACCTCCAAGTTTCTTTCCTAGAAACTCACTTGTCATCACAAAGGCAATTGTGCTATGAAGAGAACATGTGCAACTAAAGAATTTCTCAGAGAGAACTGAGCCCACAACTCTCTAAATCCCAATGAGGAAAGTCAAGTTTCCCTTCAAGCCTTATTTTCCAAAGGGCCCGCAGAGCACTGACCCTGCTGTTTCCTTCTCTATTTTGTACCTCCAACGTGCTTTAGACGGGAGATACTTGAGTTGTTTCAAGTTGCCACATTCTAGAAATTTAACAAAAGAAACCCTTCACCTCCATGCCTCGGCATCTAGCTGTTCCCAAGGCTGCACTTATCACAACTCCCCAAACACACAGGCCGTCCTTCTTGTACGTTTCACAGCCTAGTGCAGATCCGATAGTACGAAGAGACCTGGAATGCTTCGTAGAGCTCAAGAACCACACTGAATAAGGCTACTTAGATTCTGCTGCATGCCAACCTCTGGCATGATACAAGAGGAACGTTAGCCTGAGGCTAGTGGTCAAAAAGGGTCGCCAATTCACTGAATTGACTGAAGGATGAGCTCCTTCCAAAGCATGGCCACCTCCAAGTTTCTTTCCTAGAAACTCACTTTTCATCACCCAGGCAATTGTGCAATGAAGGGAACTTGTGCAACTACAGTGTTTCTCAGGGAGAATTGAGCCCCCACCTCTCTAAATCCCAATGAGGAATATGAAGTTTCCCGTCAAGACTTATTTTCAAAATGGCCAGCAGAGCATCGACCTTGCTGATTCTTTCTCTAATTTGTACATCCAAGGTCATTTAGAAGGGGGATACTTGAGTTGTTTCAACTTGCAACAATCTAGAGGTTTTACCAAAGAGCCCTTAAGAGCCCCTGATTCGGCATCCAGCTTTTCCCAACGATGCATTGCTCACAAAGGCCCAAACACACAGGCCGTGCCTCTAGGACGTTTCTCATCCGAGTGCAGACCCGCCAGTACTAAGAAACCTGGAATGCTACCTAGAGCTCAAGAACCACACTGAATAACGCTACATGGATTCTGCTGCATGCCAATCTGTGGCATGATACAAGAGGAACGTTAGCTTGAGGCTAGTGTTCAATGGGGTCGCCAATTCACTGAAAATGACTGAAGGTTGAGCAGCTACCAAAGTATGGCAACGTCCAAGTTTCTTTCCGAGAAATTCACTTCTCATCACAAAGGGAACTGTGCGATGAAGGGAACATGTGCAACTACAGTATTTCTCACTGAGAATTGATTCCGCAACTCTCTAAATCCCAATGAGGAAAGTAAAGTATCCCTTTAAGCCTTATATTCAATATATATATTCCACAGAGAATTAACCCTGTTCTTTCTTTCTCTAGTTTGTAATTCCAAGGCGCTTTAGAAGGGAGATACTTGACTTGTTTCAACTTACTACTTTCTAGAGTTTAAGAAAAGAAGCCCTTCACTTCCCATGACTCGGCATCTAGCTGTTCCCAATGGCGCATTGCTCACAACTCCCCGAAGGCACAGGCCGCCCTTCCTGTACTTTTCTCATCCTAGTGCAGACCCGCAAGTACTAAGAGACCTGGAATGCTTCCTAGAGTTCAAGAACCACACTGAATAAGTCTACAAGGATTCTGCTGCATGCCAACATGTGGCATGATACAAGAGGAACGTTAGCTTGAGGCTAGTGTTCAATGGGGTCGCCCATTCACTGAAGATTACTGAAGGAGGAGCACCTACCAAAGAATGGCAACCACCAAGTTTCTTTCCGAGAAATTCACTTGTCATCACAAAGGGAATTGTGCCATGAAGGGAACATGTGCAACGACAGTATTTCTCAGTGAGAATGGATCCCGCAACTCTCTAAATCCCAATGAGGAAAATAAAGTTCCCCTTTAAGCCTTATATTCAAAAGGGTCCACAGAGCATTGATCCTATTGCTTCTTTCTCTATTTTGTAGTTGAAGTTGTTTTAGAAGGGAGATACTTGAGTTGTTTCAACTTACTACTTTCTAGAGTTTAAGAAAAGAAGCCCTTCACTTCCCATGACTCGGCATCTAGTTGGACCCAATGATGCATTGCTCTCAACACCCCGAAGACAGACGCCGTCCTTCCTGTACTTTTCTCATCCTAGTGCAGACCCGCAAGTACTAAGAGACCTGGAATGCTTCCTAGAGCCCAGGATCCACAATGAATAAGGCTACATGGATTTTGCTGCATGACAACATGTGTCATGTTAGAAGAGGAACGTTAGCTTCAGGTTAGTGGTCAAGTGGGGTCGCCAATTCACTGAAGATTACTGAAGGATGAGCACCTACCAAAGAATGGCAACCTCCAAGTTTCTTTCCTAGAAACTCACTTGTCATCACAAAGGCAATTGTGCTATGAAGAGAACATGTGCAACTAAAGAATTTCTCAGAGAGAACTGAGCCCACAACTCTCTAAATCCCAATGAGGAAAGTCAAGTTTCCCTTCAAGCCTTATTTTCCAAAGGGCCCGCAGAGCACTGACCCTGCTGTTTCCTTCTCTATTTTGTACCTCCAACGTGCTTTAGACGGGAGATACTTGAGTTGTTTCAAGTTGCCACATTCTAGAAATTTAACAAAAGAAACCCTTCACCTCCATGCCTCGGCATCTAGCTGTTCCCAAGGCTGCACTTATCACAACTCCCCAAACACACAGGCCGTCCTTCTTGTACTTTTCACAGCCTAGTGCAGATCCGATAGTACTAAGAGACCTGGAATGCTTCGTAGAGCTCAAGAACCACACTGAATAAGGCTACTTAGATTCTGCTGCATGCCAACCTCTGGCATGATACAAGAGGAACGTTAGCCTGAGGCTAGTGGTCAAAAAGGGTGGTCAATTCACTGAATTGACTGACGGATGAGCTCCTTCCAAAGCATGGCCACCTCCAAGTTTCTTTCCTAGAAACTCACTTTTCATCACACAGGCAATTGTGCAATGAAGGGAACTTGTGCAACTACAGTGTTTCTAAGGGAGAATTGAGCCCCCACCTCTCTAAATCCCAATGAGGGATATGAAGTTTCCCGTCAAGACTTATTTTCAAAATGGCCAGCAGAGCATCGACCTTGCTGATTCTTTCTCTAATTTGTACATCCAAGGTCATTTAGAAGGGGGATACTTGAGTTGTTTCAACTTGCAACAATCTAGAGGTTTTACCAAAGAGCCCTTAAGAGCCCCTGATTCGGCATCCAGCTTTTCCCAACGATGCATTGCTCACAAAGGCCCAAACACACAGGCCGTGCCTCTAGGACGTTTCTCATCCGAGTGCAGACCCGCCAGTACTAAGAAACCTGGAATGCTACCTAGAGCTCAAGAACCACACTGAATAACGCTACATGGATTCTGCTGCATGCCAATCTGTGGCATGATACAAGAGGAACGTTAGCTTGAGGCTAGTGTTCAATGGGGTCGCCAATTCACTGAAAATGACTGAAGGTTGAGCAGCTACCAAAGTATGGCAACGTCCAAGTTTCTTTCCGAGAAATTCACTTCTCATCACAAAGGGAAATGTGCGATGAAGGGAACATGTGCAACTACAGTATTTCTCACTGAGAATTGATTCCGCAACTCTCTAAATCCCAATGAGGAAAGTAAAGTATCCCTTTAAGCCTTATATTCAATATATATATTCCACAGAGAATTAATCCTGTTCTTTCTTTCTCTAGTTTGTAATTCCAAGGCGCTTTAGAAGGGAGATACTTGACTTGTTTCAACTTACTACTTTCTAGAGTTTAAGAAAAGAAGCCCTTCACTTCCCATGACTCGGCATCTAGCTGTTCCCAATGGCGCATTGCTCACAACTCCCCGAAGGCACAGGCCGTCCTTCCTGTACTTTTCTCATCCTAGTGCAGACCCGCAAGTACTAAGAGACCTGGAATGCTTCCTAGAGTTCAAGAACCACACTGAATAAGTCTACAAGGATTCTGCTGCATGCCAACATGTGGCATGATACAAGAGGAACGTTAGCTTGAGGCTAGTGTTCAATGGGGTCGCCAATTCACTGAAGATTCCTGAAGGAGGAGCACCTACCAAAGAATGGCAACCACCAAGTTTCTTTCCGAGAAATTCACTTGTCATCACAAAGGGAATTGTGCCATGAAGGGAACATGTGCAACTACAGTATTTCTCAGTGAGAATGGATCCCGCAACTCTCTAAATCCCAATGAGGAAAATAAAGTTCCCCTTTAAGCCTTATATTCAAAAGGGTCCACAGAGCATTGATCCTATTGTTTCTTTCTCTATTTTGTAGTTGAAGGTGTTTTAGAAGGGAGATACTTGAGTTGTTTCAACTTACTACTTTCTAGAGTTTAAGAAAAGAAGCCCTTCACTTCCCATGACTCGGCATCTAGTTGTACCCAATGATGCATTGCTCACAACACCCCGAAGACAGACGCCGTCCTTCCTGTACTTTTCTCATCCTAGTGCAGACCCGCAAGTACTAAGAGACCTGGAATGCTTCCTAGAGCCCAGGAACCACAATGAATAAGGCTACATGGATTTTGCTGCATGACAACATGTGTCATGTTAGAAGAGGAACGTTAGCTTCAGGTTAGTGGTCAAGTGGGGTCGCCAATTCACTGAAGATTACCGAAGGATGAGCACCTACCAAAGAATGGCAACCTCCAAGTTTCTTTCCTAGAAACTCACTTGTCATCACAAAGGCAATTGTGCTATGAAGAGAACATGTGCAACAAAGAATTTCTCAGAGAGAACTGAGCCCACAACTCTCTAAATCCCAATGAGGAAAGTCAAGTTTCCCTTCAAGCCTTATTTTCCAAAGGGCCCGCAGAGCACTGACCCTGCTGTTTCCTTCTCTATTTTGTACCTCCAACGTGCTGTAGACGGGAGATACTTGAGTTGTTTCAAGTTGCCACATTCTAGAAATTTAACAAAAGAAACCCTTCACCTCCATGCCTCGGCATCTAGCTGTTCCCAAGGCTGCACTTATCACAACTCCCCAAACACACAGGCCGTCCTTCTTGTACGTTTCACAGCCTAGTGCAGATCCGATAGTACGAAGAGACCTGGAATGCTTCGTAGAGCTCAAGAACCACACTGAATAAGGCTACTTAGATTCTGCTGCATGCCAACCTCTGGCATGATACAAGAGGAACGTTAGCCTGAGGCTAGTGGTCAAAAAGGGTCGCCAATTCACTGAATTGACTGAAGGATGAGCACCTTGCAAAGCATGGCCACCTCCAAGTTTCTTTCCTAGAAACTCACTTTTCATCACACAGGCAATTGTGCAATGAAGGGAACTTGTGCAACTACAGTGTTTCTCAGGGAGAATTGAGCCCCCACCTCTCTAAATCCCAATGAGGAATATGAAGTTTCCCGTCAAGACTTATTTTCAAAATGGCCAGCAGAGCATCGACCTTGCTGATTCTTTCTCTAATTTGTACATCCAAGGTCATTTAGAAGGGGGATACTTGAGTTGTTTCAACTTGCAACAATCTAGAGGTTTTACCAAAGAGCCCTTAAGAGCCCCTGATTCGGCATCCAGCTTTTCCCAACGATGCATTGCTCACAAAGGCCCAAACACACAGGCCGTGCCTCTAGGACGTTTCTCATCCGAGTGCAGACCCGCCAGTACTAAGAAACCTGGAATGCTACCTAGAGCTCAAGAACCACACTGAATAACGCTACATGGATTCTGCTGCATGCCAATCTGTGGCATGATACAAGAGGAACGTTAGCTTGAGGCTAGTGTTCAATGGGGTCGCCAATTCACTGAAAATGACTGAAGGTTGAGCAGCTACCAAAGTATGGCAACGTCCAAGTTTCTTTCCGAGAAATTCACTTCTCATCACAAAGGGAACTGTGCCATGAAGGGAACATGTGCAACTACAGTATTTCTCACTGAGAATTGATTCCGGAACTCTCTAAATCCCAAT
The DNA here is from genome assembly GCF_028564815.1 of Eubalaena glacialis. Classification (NCBI taxonomy): domain Eukaryota; kingdom Metazoa; phylum Chordata; class Mammalia; order Artiodactyla; family Balaenidae; genus Eubalaena; species Eubalaena glacialis. The sequence goes on along the minus strand of NC_083722.1, from coordinate 49,902,491 downwards.
GAGGAAAGTAAAGTATCCCTTTAAGCCTTATATTCAATATATATATTGCACAGAGAATTAACCCTGTTCTTTCCTTCTCTAGTTTGTAATTCCAAGGCGCTTTAGAAGGGAGATACTTGACTTGTTTCAACTTACTACTTTCTAGAGTTTAAGAAAAGAAGCCCTTCACTTCCCATGACTCGGCATCTAGCTGTTCCCAATGGCGCATTGCTCACAACTCCCCGAACGCACAGGCCGTCCTTCCTGTACTTTTCTCATCCTAGTGCAGACCCGCAAGTACTAAGAGACCTGGAATGCTTCCTAGAGTTCAAGAACCACACTGAATAAGTCTACAAGGATTCTGCTGCATGCCAACATGTGGCATGATACAAGAGGAACGTTAGCTTGAGGCTAGTGTTCAATGGGGTCGCCAATTCACTGAAGATTCCTGAAGGAGGAGCACCTACCAAAGAATGGCAACCACCAAGTTTCTTTCCGAGAAATTCACTTGTCATCACAAAGGGAATTGTGCCATGAAGGGAACATGTGCAACTACAGTATTTCTCAGTGAGAATGGATCCCGCAACTCTCTAAATCCCAATGAGGAAAATAAAGTTCCCCTTTAAGCCTTATATTCAAAAGGGTCCACAGAGCATTGATCCTATTGCTTCTTTCTCTATTTTGTAGTTGAAGGTGTTTTAGAAGGGAGATACTTGAGTTGTTTCAACTTACTACTTTCTAGAGTTTAAGAAAAGAAGCCCTTCACTTCCCATGACTCAGCATCTAGTTGTACCCAATGATGCATTGCTCACAACACCCCGAAGACAGACGCCGTCCTTCCTGTACTTTTCTCCTCCTAGTGCAGACCCGCAAGTACTAAGAGACCTGGAATGCTTCCTAGAGCCCAGGAACCACAATGAATAAGGCTACATGGATTTTGCTGCATGACAACATGTGTCATGTTAGAAGAGGAACGTTAGCTTCAGGTTAGTGGTCAAGTGGGGTCGCCAATTCACTGAAGATTACTGAAGGATGAGCACCTACCAAAGAATGGCAACCTCCAAGTTTCTTTCCTAGAAACTCACTTGTCATCACAAAGGCAATTGTGCTATGAAGAGAACATGTGCAACTAAAGAATTTCTCAGAGAGAACTGAGCCCACAACTCTCTAAATCCCAATGAGGAAAGTCAAGTTTCCCTTCAAGCCTTATTTTCCAAAGGGCCCGCAGAGCACTGACCCTGCTGTTTCCTTCTCTATTTTGTACCTCCAACGTGCTTTAGACGGGAGATACTTGAGTTGTTTCAAGTTGCCACATTCTAGAAATTTAACAAAAGAAACCCTTCACCTCCATGCCTCGGCATCTAGCTGTTCCCAAGGCTGCACTTATCACAACTCCCCAAAAACACAGGCCGTCCTTCTTGTACGTTTCACAGCCTAGTGCAGATCCGATAGTACTAAGAGACCTGGAATGCTTCGTAGAGCTCAAGAACCACACTGAATAAGGCTACTTAGATTCTGCTGCATGCCAACCTCTGGCATGATACAAGAGGAACGTTAGCCTGAGGCTAGTGGTCAAAAAGGGTCGTCAATTCACTGAATTGACTGAAGGATGAGCTCCTTCCAAAGCATGGCAACCTCCAAGTTTCTTTCCTAGAAACTCACTTTTCATCACCCAGGCAATTGTGCAATGAAGGGAACTTGTGCAACTACAGTGTTTCTCAGGGAGAATTGAGCCCCCACCTCTCTAAATCCCAATGAGGAATATGAAGTTTCCCGTCAAGACTTATTTTCAAAATGGCCAGCAGAGCATCGACCTTGCTGATTCTTTCTCTAATTTGTACATCCAAGGTCATTTAGAAGGGGGATACTTGAGTTGTTTCAACTTGCAACAATCTAGAGGTTTTACCAAAGAGCCCTTAAGAGCCCCTGATTCGGCATCCAGCTTTTCCCAACGATGCATTGCTCACAAAGGCCCAAACACACAGGCCGTGCCTCTAGGACGTTTCTCATCCGAGTGCAGACCCGCCAGTACTAAGAAACCTGGAATGCTACCTAGAGCTCAAGAACCACACTGAATAACGCTACATGGATTCTGCTGCATGCCAATCTGTGGCATGATACAAGAGGAACGTTAGCTTGAGGCTAGTGTTCAATGGGGTCGCCAATTCACTGAAGATTACTGAAGGAGGAGCACCTACCAAAGAATGGCAACCACCATGTTTCTTTCCGAGAAATTCACTTGTCATCACAAAGGGAATTGTGCCATGAAGGGAACATGTGCAACTACAGTATTTCTCAGTGAGAATGGATCCCGCAACTCTCTAAATCCCAATGAGGAAAATAAAGTTCCCCTTTAAGCCTTATATTCAAAAGGGTCCACAGAGCATTGATCCTATTGCTTCTTTCTCTATTTTGTAGTTGAAGATGTTTTAGAAGGGAGATACTTGAGTTGTTTCAACTTACTACTTTCTAGAGTTTAAGAAAAGAAGCCCTTCACTTCCCATGACTCGGCATCTAGTTGGACCCAATGATGCATTGCTCACAACACCCCGAAGACAGACGCCGTCCTTCCTGCACTTTTCTCATCCTAGTGCAGACCCGCAAGTACTAAGAGACCTGGAATGCTTCCTAGAGCCCAGGATCCACAATGAATAAGGCTACATGGATTTTGCTGCATGACAACATGTTTCATGTTAGAAGAGGAACGTTAGCTTCAGGTTAGTGGTCAAGTGGGGTCGCCAATTCACTGAAGATTACCGAAGGATGAGCACATACCAAAGAATGGCAACCTCCAAGTTTCTTTCCTAGAAACTCACTTGTCATCACAAAGGCAATTGTGCTATGAAGAGAACATGTGCAACTAAAGAATTTCTCAGAGAGAACTGAGCCCACAACTCTCTAAATCCCAATGAGGAAAGTCAAGTTTCCCTTCAAGCCTTATTTTCCAAAGGGCCCGCAGAGCACTGACCCTGCTGTTTCCTTCTCTATTTTGTACCTCCAACGTGCTTTAGACGGGAGATACTTGAGTTGTTTCAATTTACTACTTTCTAGAGTTTAAGAAAAGAAGCCCTTCACTTCCCATGACTCGGCATCTAGTTGGACCCAATGATGCATTGCTCACAACACCCCAAAGACAGACGCCGTCCTTCCTGTACTTTTCTCATCCTAGTGCAGACCCGCAAGTACTAAGAGACCTGGAATGCTTCCTAGAGCCCAGGATCCACAATGAATAAGGCTACATGGATTTTGCTGCATGACAACATGTGTCATGTTAGAAGAGGAAAGTTAGCTCCAGGTTAGTGGTCAAGTGGGGTCGCCAATTCACTGAAGATTACTGAAGGATGAGCACCTACCAAAGAATGGCAACCTCCAAGTTTCTTTCCTAGAAACTCACTTGTCATCACAAAGGCAATTGTGCTATGAAGAGAACATGTGCAACTAAAGAATTTCTCAGAGAGAACTGAGCCCACAACTCTCTAAATCCCAATGAGGAAAGTCAAGTTTCCCTTCAAGCCTTATTTTCCAAAGGGCCCGCAGAGCACTGACCCTGCTGTTTCCTTCTCTATTTTGTACCTCCAACGTGCTTTAGACGGGAGATACTTGAGTTGTTTCAAGTTGCCACATTCTAGAAATTTAACAAAAGAAACCCTTCACCTCCATGCCTCGGCATCTAGCTGTTCCCAAGGCTGCACTTATCACAACTCTCCAAACACACAGGCCGTCCTTCTTGTACGTTTCACAGCCTAGTGCAGATCCGATAGTACTAAGAGACCTGGAATGCTTCGTAGAGCTCAAGAACCACACTGAATAAGGCTACTTAGATTCTGCTGCATGCCAACCTCTGGCATGATACAAGAGGAACGTTAGCCTGAGGCTAGTGGTCAAAAAGGGTCGTCAATTCACTGAATTGACTGAAGGATGAGCTCCTTCCAAAGCATGGCCACCTCCAAGTTTCTTTCCTAGAAACTCACTTTTCATCACACAGGCAATTGTGCAATGAAGGGAACTTGTGCAACTACAGTGTTTCTCAGGGAGAATTGAGCCCCCACCTCTCTAAATCCCAATGAGGAATATGAAGTTTCCCGTCAAGACTTATTTTCAAAATGGCCAGCAGAGCATCGACCTTGCTGATTCTTTCTCTAATTTGTACATCCAAGGTCATTTAGAAGGGGGATACTTGAGTTGTTTCAACTTGCAACAATCTAGAGGTTTTACCAAAGAGCCCTTAAGAGCCCCTGATTCGGCATCCAGCTTTTCCCAACGATGCATTGCTCACAAAGGCCCAAACACACAGGCCGTGCCTCTAGGACGTTTCTCATCCGAGTGCAGACCCGCCAGTACTAAGAAACCTGGAATGCTACCTAGAGCTCAAGAACCACACTGAATAACGCTACATGGATTCTGCTGCATGCCAATCTGTGGCATGATACAAGAGGAACGTTAGCTTGAGGCTAGTGTTCAATGGGGTCGCCAATTCACTGAAAATGACTGAAGGTTGAGCAGCTACCAAAGTATGGCAACGTCCAAGTTTCTTTCCGAGAAATTCACTTCTCATCACAAAGGGAACTGTGCCATGAAGGGAACATGTGCAACTACAGTTTTTCTCACTGAGAATTGATCCCGCAACTCTCTAAATCCCAATGAGGAAAGTAAAGTATCCCTTTAAGCCTTATATTCAATATATATATTCCACAGAGAATTAACCCTGTTCTTTCTTTCTCTAGTTTGTAATTCCAAGGCGCTTTAGAAGGGAGATACTTGAGTTGTTTCAACTTACTACTTTCTAGAGTTTAAGAAAAGAAGCCCTTCACTTCCCATGACTCGGCATCTAGCTGTTCCCAATGGCGCATTGCTCACAACTCCCCGAACGCACAGGCCGTCCTTCCTGTACTTTTCTCATCCTAGTGCAGACCCGCAAGTACTAAGAGACCTGGAATGCTTCCTAGAGTTCAAGAACCACACTGAATAAGTCTACAAGGATTCTGCTGCATGCCAACATGTGGCATGATACAAGAGGAACGTTAGCTTGAGGCTAGTGTTCAATGGGGTCGCCAATTCACTGAAGATTACTGAAGGAGGAGCACCTACCAAAGAATGGCAACCACCAAGTTTCTTTCCGAGAAATTCACTTGTCATCACAAAGGGAATTGTGCCATGAAGGGAACATGTGCAACTACAGTATTTCTCAGTGAGAATGGATCCCGCAACTCTCTAAATCCCAATGAGGAAAATAAAGTTCCCCTTTAAGCCTTATATTCAAAAGGGTCCACAGAGCATTGATCCTATTGCTTCTTTCTCTATTTTGTAGTTGAAGGTGTTTTAGAAGGGAGATACTTGAGTTGTTTCAACTTACTACTTTCTAGAGTTTACGAAAAGAAGCCCTTCACTTCCCATGACTCGGCATCTAGTTGGACCCAATGATGCATTGCTCACAACACCCCGAAGACAGACGCCGTCCTTCCTGTACTTTTCTCATCGTAGTGCAGACCTGCAAGTACTAAGAGACCTGGAATGCTTCCTAGAGCCCAGGATCCACAATGAATTTCTCAGAGAGAACTGAGCCCACAACTCTCTAAATCCCAATGAGGAAAGTCAAGTTTCCCTTCAAGCCTTATTTTCCAAAGGGCCCGCAGAGCACTGACCCTGCTGTTTCCTTCTCTATTTTGTACCTCCAACGTGCTTTAGACGGGTGATACTTGAGTTGTTTCAAGTTGCCACATTCTAGAAATTTAACAAAAGAAACCCTTCACCTCCATGCCTCGGCATCTAGCTGTTCCCAAGGCTGCACTTATCACAACTCTCCAAACACACAGGCCGTCCTTGTTGTACGTTTCACAGCCTAGTGCAGATCCGATAGTACTAAGAGACCTGGAATGCTTCGTAGAGCTCAAGAACCACACTGAATAAGGCTACTTAGATTCTGCTGCATGCCAACCTCTGGCATGATACAAGAGGAACGTTAGCCTGAGGCTAGTGGTCAAAAAGGGTGGTCAATTCACTGAATTGACTGAAGGATGAGCTCCTTCCAAAGCATGGCCACCTCCAAGTTTCTTTCCTAGAAACTCACTTTTCATCACACAGGCAATTGTGCAATGAAGGGAACTTGTGCAACTACAGTGTTTCTCAGGGAGAATTGAGCCCCCACCTCTCTAAATCCCAATGAGGAATATGAAGTTTCCCGTCAAGACTTATTTTCAAAATGGCCAGCAGAGCATCGACCTTGCTGATTCTTTCTCTAATTTGTACATCCAAGGTCATTTAGAAGGGGGATACTTGAGTTGTTTCAACTTGCAACAATCTAGAGGTTTTACCAAAGAGCCCTTAAGAGCCCCTGATTCGGCATCCAGCTTTTCCCAACGATGCATTGCTCACAAAGGCCCAAACACACAGGCCGTGCCTCTAGGACGTTTCTCATCCGAGTGCAGACCCGCCAGTACTAAGAAACCTGGAATGCTACCTAGAGCTCAAGAACCACACTGAATAACGCTACATGGATTCTGCTGCATGCCAATCTGTGGCATGATACAAGAGGAACGTTAGCTTGAGGCTAGTGTTCAATGGGGTCGCCAATTCACTGAAAATGACTGAAGGTTGAGCAGCTACCAAAGTATGGCAACGTCCAAGTTTCTTTCCGAGAAATTCACTTCTCATCACAAAGGGAACTGTGCCATGAAGGGAACATGTGCAACTACAGTATTTCTCACTGAGAATTGATCCCGCAACTCTCTAAATCCCAATGAGGAAAGTAAAGTATCCCTTTAAGCCTTATATTCAATATATATATTCCACAGAGAATTAACCCTGTTCTTTCTTTCTCTAGTTTGTAATTCCAAGGCGCTTTAGAAGGGAGATACTTGAGTTGTTTCAACTTACTACTTTCTAGAGTTTAAGAAAAGAAGCCCTTCACTTCCCATGACTCGGCATCTAGCTGTTCCCAATGGCGCATTGCTCACAACTCCCCGAACGCACAGGCCGTCCTTCCTGTACTTTTCTCATCCTAGTGCAGACCCGCAAGTACTAAGAGACCTGGAATGCTTCCTAGAGTTCAAGAACCACACTGAATAAGTCTACAAGGATTCTGCTGCATGCCAACATGTGGCATGATACAAGAGGAACGTTAGCTTGAGGCTAGTGTTCAATGGGGTCGCCAATTCACTGAAGATTACTGAAGGAGGAGCACCTACCAAAGAATGGCAACCACCAAGTTTCTTTCCGAGAAATTCACTTGTCATCACAAAGGGAATTGTGCCCTGAAGGGAACATGTGCAACTACAGTATTTCTCAGTGAGAATGGATCCCGCAACTCTCTAAATCCCAATGAGGAAAATAAAGTTCCCCTTTAAGCCTTATATTCAAAAGGGTCCACAGAGCATTGATCCTATTGCTTCTTTCTCTATTTTGTAGTTGAAGGTGTTTTAGAAGGGAGATACTTGAGTTGTTTCAACTTACTACTTTCTAGAGTTTACGAAAAGAAGCCCTTCACTTCCCATGACTCGGCATCTAGTTGGACCCAATGATGCATTGCTCACAACACCCCGAAGACAGACGCCGTCCTTCCTGTACTTTTCTCATCGTAGTGCAGACCCGCAAGTACTAAGAGACCTGGAATGCTTCCTAGAGCCCAGGATCCACAATGAATAAGGCTACATGGATTTTGCTGCATGACAACATGTGTCATGTTAGAAGAGGAACGTTAGCATCAGGTTAGTGGTCAAGTGGTGTCGCCAATTCACTGAAGATTACCGAAGGATGAGCACCTACCAAAGAATGGCAACCTCCAAGTTTCTTTCCTAGAAACTCACTTGTCATCACAAAGGCAATTGTGCTATGAAGAGAACATGTGCAACTAAAGAATTTCTCAGAGAGAACTGAGCCCACAACTCTCTAAATCCCAATGAGGAAAGTCAAATTTCCCTTCAAGCCTTATTTTCCAAAGGGCCCGCAGAGCACTGACCCTGCTGTTTCCTTCTCTATTTTGTACCTCCAACGTGCTTTAGACGGGAGATACTTGAGTTGTTTCAACTTACTACTTTCTAGAGTTTAAGAAAAGAAGCCCTTCACTTCCCATGACTCGGCATCTAGTTGGACCCAATGATGCATTGCTCACAACACCCCGAAGACAGACGCCGTCCTTCCTGTACTTTTCTCATCCTAGTGCAGACCCGCAAGTACTAAGAGACCTGGAATGCTTCCTAGAGCCCAGGATCCACAATGAATAAGGCTACATGGATTTTGCTGCATGACAACATGTGTCATGTTAGAAGAGGAACGTTAGCTTCAGGTTAGTGGTCAAGTGGGGTCGCCAATTCACTGAAGATTACTGAAGGATGAGCACCTACCAAAGAATGGCAACCTCCAAGTTTCTTTCCTAGAAACTCACTTGTTATCACAAAGGCAATTGTGCTATGAAGAGAACATGTGCAACTAAAGAATTTCTCAGAGAGAACTGAGCCCACAACTCTCTAAATCCCAATGAGGAAAGTCAAGTTTCCCTTCAAGCCTTATTTTCCAAAGGGCCCGCAGAGCACTGACCCTGCTGTTTCCTTCTCTATTTTGTACCTCCAACGTGCTTTAGACGGGAGATACTTGAGTTGTTTCAAGTTGCCACATTCTAGAAATTTAACAAAAGAAACCCTTCACCTCCATGCCTCGGCATCTAGCTGTTCCCAAGGCTGCACTTATCACAACTCCCCAAACACACAGGCCGTCCTTCTTGTACGTTTCACAGCCTAGTGCAGATCCGATAGTACTAAGAGACCTGGAATGCTTCGTAGAGCTCAAGAACCACACTGAATAAGGCTACTTAGATTCTGCTGCATGCCAACCTCTGGCATGATACAAGAGGAACGTTAGCCTGAGGCTAGTGGTCAAAAAGGGTCGTCAATTCACTGAATTGACTGAAGGATGAGCTCCTTCCAAAGCATGGCCACCTCCAAGTTTCTTTCCTAGAAACTCACTTTTCATCACACAGGCAATTGTGCAATGAAGGGAACTTGTGCAACTACAGTGTTTCTCAGGGAGAATTGAGCCCCCACCTCTCTAAATCCCAATGAGGAATATGAAGTTTCCCGTCAAGACTTATTTTCAAAATGGCCAGCAGAGCATCGACCTTGCTGATTCTTTCTCTAATTTGTACATCCAAGGTCATTTAGAAGGGGGATACTTGAGTTGTTTCAACTTGCAACAATCTAGAGGTTTTACCAAAGAGCCCTTAAGAGCCCCTGATTCGGCATCCAGCTTTTCCCAACGATGCATTGCTCACAAAGGCCCAAACACACAGGCCGTGCCTCTAGGACGTTTCTCATCCGAGTGCAGACCCGCCAGTACTAAGAAACCTGGAATGCTACCTAGAGCTCAAGAACCACACTGAATAACGCTACATGGATTCTGCTGCATGCCAATCTGTGGCATGATACAAGAGGAACGTTAGCTTGAGGCTAGTGTTCAATGGGGTCGCCAATTCACTGAAAATGACTGAAGGTTGAGCAGCTACCAAAGTATGGCAACGTCCAAGTTTCTTTCCGAGAAATTCACTTCTCATCACAAAGGGAACTGTGCCATGAAGGGAACATGTGCAACTACAGTATTTCTCACTGAGAATTGATTCCGCAACTCTCTAAATCCCAATGAGGAAAGTAAAGTATCCCTTTAAGCCTTATATTCAATATATATATTCCACAGAGAATTAACCCTGTTCTTTCTTTCTCTAGTTTGTAATTCCAAGGCGCTTTAGAAGGGACATACTTGAGTTGTTTCCACTTACTACTTTCTAGAGTTTAAGAAAAGAAGCCCTTCACTTCCCATGACTCGGCATCTAGCTGTTCCCAATGGTGCATTGCTCACAACTCCCCGAACGCACAGGCCGTCCTTCCTGTACTTTTCTCATCCTAGTGCAGACCCGCAAGTACTAAGAGACGTGGAATGCTTCCTAGAGTTCAAGAACCACACTGAATAAGTCTACAAGGATTCTGCTGCATGCCAACATGTGGCATGATACAAGAGGAACGTTAGCTTGAGGCTAGTTTTCAATAGGGTCGCCCATTCACTGAAGATTACTGAAGGAGGAGCACCTACCAAAGAATGGCAACCACCAAGTTTCTTTCCGAGAAATTCACTTGTCATCACAGAGGGAATTGTGCCATGAAGGGAACAAGTGCAACGACAGTATTTCTCAGTGAGAATGGATCCCGCAACTCTCTAAATCCCAATGAGGAAAATAAAGTTCCCCTTTAAGCCTTATATTCAAAAGGGTCCACAGAGCATTGATCCTATTGTTTCTTTCTCTATTTTGTAGTTGAAGGTGTTTTAGAAGGGAGATACTTGAGTTGTTTCAACTTCCTACTTTCTAGAGTTTAAGAAAAGAAGCCCTTCACTTCCCATGACTCGGCATCTAGTTGTACCCAATGATGCATTGCTCACAACACCCCGAAGACAGACGCCGTCCTTCCTGTACTTTTCTCATCCTAGTGCAGACCCGCAAGTACTAAGAGACCTGGAATGCTTCCTAGAGCCCAGGAACCACAATGAATAAGGCTACATGGATTTTGCTGCATGACAACATGTGTCATGTTAGAAGAGGAACGTTAGCTTCAGGTTAGTGGTCAAGTGGGGTCGCCAATTCACTGAAGATTACCGAAGGATGAGCACCTACCAAAGAATGGCAACCTCCAAGTTTCTTTCCTAGAAACTCACTTGTCATCACAAAGGCAATTGTGCTATGAAGAGAACATGTGCAACTAAAGAATTTCTCAGAGAGAACTGAGCCCACAACTCTCTAAATCCCAATGAGGAAAGTCAAGTTTCCCTTCAAGCCTTATTTTCCAAAGGGCCCGCAGAGCACTGACCCTGCTGTTTCCTTCTCTATTTTGTACCTCCAACGTGCTTTAGACGGGAGATACTTGAGTTGTTTCAAGTTGCCACATTCTAGAAATTTAACAAAAGAAACCCTTCACCTCCATGCCTCGGCATCTAGCTGTTCCCAAGGCTGCACTTATCACAACTCCCCAAACACACAGGCCGTCCTTCTTGTACGTTTCACAGCCTAGTGCAGATCCGATAGTACTAAGAGACCTGGAATGCTTCGTAGAGCTCAAGAACCACACTGAATAAGGCTACTTAGATTCTGCTGCATGCCAACCTCTGGCATGATACAAGAGGAACGTTAGCCTGAGGCTAGTGGTCAAAAAGGGTCGCCAATTCACTGAATTGACTGAAGGATGAGCTCCTTCCAAAGCATGGCCACCTCCAAGTTTCTTTCCTAGAAACTCACTTTTCATCACACAGGCAATTGTGCAATGAAGGGAACTTGTGCAACTACAGTGTTTCTCAGGGAGAATTGAGCCCCCACCTCTCTAAATCCCAATGAGGAATATGAAGTTTCCCGTCAAGACTTATTTTCAAAATGGCCAGCAGAGCATCGACCTTGCTGATTCTTTCTCTAATTTGTACATCCAAGGTCATTTAGAAGGGGGATACTTGAGTTGTTTCAACTTGCAACAATCTAGAGGTTTTACCAAAGAGCCCTTAAGAGCCCCTGATTCGGCATCCAGCTTTTCCCAACGATGCATTGCTCACAAAGGCCCAAACACACAGGCCGTGCCTCTAGGACGTTTCTCATCCGAGTGCAGACCCGCCATTACTAAGAAACCTGGAATGCTACCTAGAGCTCAAGAACCACACTGAATAACGCTACATGGATTCTGCTGCATGCCAATGTGTGGCATGATACAAGAGGAACGTTAGCTTGAGGCTAGTGTTCAATGGGGTCGCCAATTCACTGAAAATGACTGAAGGTTGAGCAGCTACCAAAGTATGGCAACGTCCAAGTTTCTTTCCGAGAAATTCACTTCTCATCACAAAGGGAACTGTGCCATGAAGGGAACATGTGCAACTACAGTATTTCTCACTGAGAATTGATTCCGCAACTCTCTAAATCCCAATGAGGAAAGTAAAGTATCCCTTTAAGCCTTATATTCAATATATATATTCCACAGAGAATTAACCCTGTTCTTTCTTTCTCTAGTTTGTAATTCCAAGGCGCTTTAGAAGGGACATACTTGAGTTGTTTCAACTTACTACTTTCTAGAGTTTAAGAAAAGAAGCCCTTCACTTCCCATGACTCGGCATCTAGCTGTTCCCAATGGTGCATTGCTCACAACTCCCCGAACGCACAGGCCGTCCTTCCTGTACTTTTCTCATCCTAGTGCAGACCCGCAAGTACTAAGAGACGTGGAATGCTTCCTAGAGTTCAAGAACCACACTGAATAAGTCTACAAGGATTCTGCTGCATGCCAACATGTGGCATGATACAAGAGGAACGTTAGCTTGAGGCTAGTGTTCAATGGGGTCGCCAATTCATTGAAGATTACTGAAGGAGGAGCACCTACCAAAGAATGGCAACCACCAAGTTTCTTTCCGAGAAATTCACTTGTCATCACAAAGGGAATTGTGCCATGAAGGGAACATGTGCAACTACAGTATTTCTCAGTGAGAATGGATCCTGCAACTCTCTAAATCCCAATGAGGAAAATAAAGTTCCCCTTTAAGCCTTATATTCAAAAGGGTCCACAGAGCATTGATCCTATTGTTTCTTTCTCTATTTTGTAGTTGAAGGTGTTTAAGAAGGGAGATACTTGAGTTGTTTCAACTTACTACTTTCTAGAGTTTAAGAAAAGAAGCCCTTCACTTCCCATGACTCGGCATCTAGTTGTACCCAATGATGCATTGCTCACAACACCCCGAAGACAGACGCCGTCCTTCCTGTACTTTTCTCATCCTAGTGCAGACCCGCAAGTACTAAGAGACCTGGAATGCTTCCTAGAGCTCAGGAACCACAATGAATAAGGCTTCATGGATTTTGCTGCATGACAACATGTGTCATGTTAGAAGAGGAACGTTAGCTTCAGGTTAGTGTTCAATGGGGTCGCCAATTCACTGAAAATGACTGAAGGTTGAGCAGCTACCAAAGTATGGCAACGTCCAAGTTTCTTTCCGAGAAATTCACTTCTCATCACAAAGGGAACTGTGCCATGAAGGGAACATGTGCAACTACAGTATTTCTCACTGAGAATTGATTCCGCAACTCTCTAAATCCCAATGAGGAAAGTAAAGTATCCCTTTAAGCCTTATATTCAATATATATATTCCACAGAGAATTAACCCTGTTCTTTCTTTCTCTAGTTTGTAATTCCAAGGCGCTTTAGAAGGGAGATACTTGAGTTGTTTCCACTTACTACTTTCTAGAGTTTAAGAAAAGAAGCCCTTCACTTCCCATGACTCGGCATCTAGCTGTTCCCAATGGTGCATTGCTCACAACTCCCCGAACGCACAGGCCGTCCTTCCTGTACTTTTCTCATCCTAGTGCAGACCCGCAAGTACTAAGAGACGTGGAATGCTTCCTAGAGTTCAAGAACCACACTGAATAAGTCTACAAGGATTCTGCTGCATGCCAACATGTGGCATGATACAAGAGGAACGTTAGCTTGAGGCTAGTGTTCAATGGGGTCGCCCATTCACTGAAGATTACTGAAGGAGGAGCACCTACCAAAGAATGGCAACCACCAAGTTTCTTTCCGAGAAATTCACTTGTCATCACAGAGGGAATTGTGCCATGAAGGGAACAAGTGCAACGACAGTATTTCTCAGTGAGAATGGATCCCGCAACTCTCTAAATCCCAATGAGGAAAATAAAGTTCCCCTTTAAGCCTTATATTCAAAAGGGTCCACAGAGCATTGATCCTATTGTTTCTTTCTCTATTTTGTAGTTGAAGGTGTTTTAGAAGGGAGATACTTGAGTTGTTTCAACTTACTACTTTCTAGAGTTTAAGAAAAGAAGCCCTTCACTTCCCATGACTCGGCATCTAGTTGTACCCAATGATGCATTGCTCACAACACCCCGAAGACAGACGCCGTCCTTCCTGTACTTTTCTCATCCTAGTGCAGACCCGCAAGTACTAAGAGACCTGGAATGCTTCCTAGAGCCCAGGAACCACAATGAATAAGGCTACATGGATTTTGCTGCATGACAACATGTGTCATGTTAGAAGAGGAACGTTAGCTTCAGGTTAGTGGTCAAGTGGGGTCGCCAATTCACTGAAGATTACCGAAGGATGAGCACCTACCAAAGAATGGCAACCTCCAAGTTTCTTTCCTAGAAACTCACTTGTCATCACAAAGGCAATTGTGCTATGAAGAGAACATGTGCAACAAAGAATTTCTCAGAGAGAACTGAGCCCACAACTCTCTAAATCCCAATGAGGAAAGTCAAGTTTCCCTTCAAGCCTTATTTTCCAAAGGGCCCGCAGAGCACTGACCCTGCTGTTTCCTTCTCTATTTTGTACCTCCAACGTGCTTTAGACGGGAGATACTTGAGTTGTTTCAAGTTGCCACATTCTAGAAATTTAACAAAAGAAACCCTTCACCTCCATGCCTCGGCATCTAGCTGTTCCCAAGGCTGCACTTATCACAACTCCCCAAACACACAGGCCATCCTTCTTGTACGTTTCACAGCCTAGTGCAGATCCGATAGTACTAAGAGACCTGGAATGCTTCGTAGAGCTCAAGAACCACACTGAATAAGGCTACTTAGATTCTGCTGCATGCCAACCTCTGGCATGATACAAGAGGAACGTTAGCCTGAGGCTAGTGGTCAAAAAGGGTCGCCAATTCACTGAATTGACTGAAGGATGAGCTCCTTGCAAAGCATGGCCACCTCCAAGTTTCTTTCCTAGAAACTCACTTTTCATCACACAGGCAATTGTGCAATGAAGGGAACTTGTGCAACTACAGTGTTTCTCAGGGAGAATTGAGCCCCCACCTCTCTAAATCCCAATGAGGAATATGAAGTTTCCCGTCAAGACTTATTTTCAAAATGGCCAGCAGAGCATCGACCTTGCTGATTCTTTCTCTAATTTGTATATCCAATGTCATTTAGAAGGGGGATACTTGAGTTGTTTCAACTTGCAACAATCTAGAGGTTTTACCAAAGAGCCCTTAAGAGCCCCTGATTCGGCATCCAGCTTTTCCCAACGATGCATTGCTCACAAAGGCCCAAACACACAGGCCGTGCCTCTAGGACGTTTCTCATCCGAGTGCAGACCCGCCAGTACTAAGAAACCTGGAATGCTACCTAGAGCTCAAGAACCACACTGAATAACGCTACATGGATTCTGCTGCATGCCAATGTGTGGCATGATACAAGAGGAACGTTAGCTTGAGGCTAGTGTTCAATGGGGTCGCCAATTCACTGAAAATTACTGAAGGTTGAGCAGCTACCAAAGTATGGCAACGTCCAAGTTTCTTTCCGAGAAATTCACTTCTCATCACAAAGGGAACTGTGCCATGAAGGGAACATGTGCAACTACAGTATTTCTCACTGAGAATTGATTCCGCAACTCTCTAAATCCCAATGAGGAAAGTAAAGTATCCCTTTAAGCCTTATATTCAATATATATATTCCACAGAGAATTAACCCTGTTCTTTCTTTCTCTAGTTTGTAATTCCAAGGCGCTTTAGAAGGGACATACTTGAGTTGTTTCAACTTACTACTTTCTAGAGTTTAAGAAAAGAAGCCCTTCACTTCCCATGACTCGGCATCTAGCTGTTCCCAATGGTGCATTGCTCACAACTCCCCGAAGGCACAGGCCGTCCTTCCTGTACTTTTCTCATCCTAGTGCAGACCCGCAAGTACTAAGAGACGTGGAATGCTTCCTAGAGTTCAAGAACTACACTGAATAAGTCTACAAGGATTCTGCTGCATGCCAACATGTGGCATGATACAAGAGGAACGTTAGCTTGAGGCTAGTGTTCAATGGGGTCGCCCATTCACTGAAGATTACTGAAGGAGGAGCACCTACCAAAGAATGGCAACCACCAAGTTTCTTTCCGAGAAATTCACTTGTCATCACAGAGGGAATTGTGCCATGAAGGGAACAAGTGCAACGACAGTATTTCTCAGTGAGAATGGATCCCGCAACTCTCTAAATCCCAATGAGGAAAATAAAGTTCCCCTTTAAGCCTTATATTCAAAAGGGTCCACAGAGCATTGATCCTATTGTTTCTTTCTCTATTTTGTAGTTGAAGGTGTTTTAGAAGGGAGATACTTGAGTTGTTTCAACTTACTTCTTTCTAGAGTTTAAGAAAAGAAGCCCTTCACTTCCCATGACTCGGCATCTAGTTGTACCCAATGATGCATTGCTCACAACACCCCGAAGACAGACGCCGTCCTTCCTGTACTTTTCTCATCCTAGTGCAGACCCGCAAGTACTAAGAGACCTGGAATGCTTCCTAGAGCCCAGGATCCACAATGAATAAGGCTACATGGATTTTGCTGCATGACAACATGTGTCATGTTAGAAGAGGAACGTTAGCTTCAGGTTAGTGGTCAAGTGGGGTCGCCAATTCACTGAAGATTACTGAAGGATGAGCACCTACCAAAGAATGGCAACCTCCAAGTTTCTTTCCTAGAAACTCACTTGTTATCACAAAGGCAATTGTGCTATGAAGAGAACATGTGCAACTAAAGAATTTCTCAGAGAGAACTGAGCCCACAACTCTCTAAATCCCAATGAGGAAAGTCAAGTTTCCCTTCAAGCCTTATTTTCCAAAGGGCCCGCAGAGCACTGACCCTGCTGTTTCCTTCTCTATTTTGTACCTCCAACGTGCTTTAGACGGGAGATACTTGAGTTGTTTCAAGTTGCCACATTCTAGAAATTTAACAAAAGAAACCCTTCACCTCCATGCCTCGGCATCTAGCTGTTCCCAAGGCTGCACTTATCACAACTCCCCAAACACACAGGCCGTCCTTCTTGTACGTTTCACAGCCTAGTGCAGATCCGATAGTACTAAGAGACCTGGAATGCTTCGTAGAGCTCAAGAACCACACTGAATAAGGCTACTTAGATTCTGCTGCATGCCAACCTCTGGCATGATACAAGAGGAACGTTAGCCTGAGGCTAGTGGTCAAAAAGGGTCGTCAATTCACTGAATTGACTGAAGGATGAGCTCCTTCCAAAGCATGGCCACCTCCAAGTTTCTTTCCTAGAAACTCACTTTTCATCACACAGGCAATTGTGCAATGAAGGGAACTTGTGCAACTACAGTGTTTCTCAGGGAGAATTGAGCCCCCACCTCTCTAAATCCCAATGAGGAATATGAAGTTTCCCGTCAAGACTTATTTTCAAAATGGCCAGCAGAGCATCGACCTTGCTGATTCTTTCTCTAATTTGTACATCCAAGGTCATTTAGAAGGGGGATACTTGAGTTGTTTCAACTTGCAACAATCTAGAGGTTTTACCAAAGAGCCCTTAAGAGCCCCTGATTCGGCATCCAGCTTTTCCCAACGATGCATTGCTCACAAAGGCCCAAACACACAGGCCGTGCCTCTAGGACGTTTCTCATCCGAGTGCAGACCCGCCAGTACTAAGAAACCTGGAATGCTACCTAGAGCTCAAGAACCACACTGAATAACGCTACATGGATTCTGCTGCATGCCAATCTGTGGCATGATACAAGAGGAACGTTAGCTTGAGGCTAGTGTTCAATGGGGTCGCCAATTCACTGAAAATGACTGAAGGTTGAGCAGCTACCAAAGTATGGCAACGTCCAAGTTTCTTTCCGAGAAATTCACTTCTCATCACAAAGGGAACTGTGCCATGAAGGGAACATGTGCAACTACAGTATTTCTCACTGAGAATTGATTCCGCAACTCTCTAAATCCCAATGAGGAAAGTAAAGTATCCCTTTAAGCCTTATATTCAATATATATATTCCACAGAGAATTAACCCTGTTCTTTCTTTCTCTAGTTTGTAATTCCAAGGCGCTTTACAAGGGACATACTTGAGTTGTTTCAACTTACTACTTTCTAGAGTTTAAGAAAAGAAGCCCTTCACTTCCCATGACTCGGCATCTAGCTGTTCCCAATGGTGCATTGCTCACAACTGCCCGAAGGCACAGGCCGTCCTTCCTGTACTTTTCTCATCCTAGTGCAGACCCGCAAGTACTAAGAGACCTGGAATGCTTCCTAGAGTTCAAGAACCACACTGAATAAGTCTACAAGGATTCTGCTGCATGCCAACATGTGGCATGATACAAGAGGAACGTTAGCTTGAGGCTAGTGTTCAATGGGGTCGCCAATTCATTGAAGATTACTGAAGGAGGAGCACCTACCAAAGAATGGCAACCACCAAGTTTCTTTCCGAGAAATTCACTTGTCATCACAAAGGGAATTGTGCCATGAAGGGAACATGTGCAACTACAGTATTTCTCAGTGAGAATGGATCCCGCAACTCTCTAAATCCCAATGAGGAAAATAAAGTTCCCCTTTAAGCCTTATATTCAAAAGGGTCCACAGAGCATTGATCCTATTGTTTCTTTCTCTATTTTGTAGTTGAAGGTGTTTAAGAAGGGAGATACTTGAGTTGTTTCAACTTACTACTTTCTAGAGTTTAAGAAAAGAAGCCCTTCACTTCCCATGACTCGGCATCTAGTTGTACCCAATGATGCATTGCTCACAACACCCCGAAGACAGACGCCGTCCTTCCTGTACTTTTCTCATCCTAGTGCAGACCCGCAAGTACTAAGAGACCTGGAATGCTTCCTAGAGCTCAGGAACCACAATGAATAAGGCTTCATGGATTTTGCTGCATGACAACATGTGTCATGTTAGAAGAGGAACGTTAGCTTCAGGTTAGTGTTCAATGGGGTCGCCAATTCACTGAAAATGACTGAAGGTTGAGCAGCTACCAAAGTATGGCAACGTCCAAGTTTCTTTCCGAGAAATTCACTTCTCATCACAAAGGGAACTGTGCCATGAAGGGAACATGTGCAACTACAGTATTTCTCACTGAGAATTGATTCCGCAACTCTCTAAATCCCAATGAGGAAAGTAAAGTATCCCTTTAAGCCTTATATTCAATATATATATTCCACAGAGAATTAACCCTGTTCTTTCTTTCTCTAGTTTGTAATTCCAAGGCGCTTTAGAAGGGAGATACTTGAGTTGTTTCCACTTACTACTTTCTAGAGTTTAAGAAAAGAAGCCCTTCACTTCCCATGACTCGGCATCTAGCTGTTCCCAATGGTGCATTGCTCACAACTCCCCGAACGCACAGGCCGTCCTTCCTGTACTTTTCTCATCCTAGTGCAGACCCGCAAGTACTAAGAGACGTGGAATGCTTCCTAGAGTTCAAGAACCACACTGAATAAGTCTACAAGGATTCTGCTGCATGCCAACATGTGGCATGATACAAGAGGAACGTTAGCTTGAGGCTAGTGTTCAATGGGGTCGCCCATTCACTGAAGATTACTGAAGGAGGAGCACCTACCAAAGAATGGCAACCACCAAGTTTCTTTCCGAGAAATTCACTTGTCATCACAGAGGGAATTGTGCCATGAAGGGAACAAGTGCAACGACAGTATTTCTCAGTGAGAATGGATCCCGCAACTCTCTAAATCCCAATGAGGAAAATAAAGTTCCCCTTTAAGCCTTATATTCAAAAGGGTCCACAGAGCATTGATCCTATTGTTTCTTTCTCTATTTTGTAGTTGAAGGTGTTTTAGAAGGGAGATACTTGAGTTGTTTCAACTTACTACTTTCTAGAGTTTAAGAAAAGAAGCCCTTCACTTCCCATGACTCGGCATCTAGTTGTACCCAATGATGCATTGCTCACAACACCCCGAAGACAGACGCCGTCCTTCCTGTACTTTTCTCATCCTAGTGCAGACCCGCAAGTACTAAGAGACCTGGAATGCTTCCTAGAGCCCAGGAACCACAATGAATAAGGCTACATGGATTTTGCTGCATGACAACATGTGTCATGTTAGAAGAGGAACGTTAGCTTCAGGTTAGTGGTCAAGTGGGGTCGCCAATTCACTGAAGATTACCGAAGGATGAGCACCTACCAAAGAATGGCAACCTCCAAGTTTCTTTCCTAGAAACTCACTTGTCATCACAAAGGCAATTGTGCTATGAAGAGAACATGTGCAACAAAGAATTTCTCAGAGAGAACTGAGCCCACAACTCTCTAAATCCCAATGAGGAAAGTCAAGTTTCCCTTCAAGCCTTATTTTCCAAAGGGCCCGCAGAGCACTGACCCTGCTGTTTCCTTCTCTATTTTGTACCTCCAACGTGCTTTAGACGGGAGATACTTGAGTTGTTTCAAGTTGCCACATTCTAGAAATTTAACAAAAGAAACCCTTCACCTCCATGCCTCGGCATCTAGCTGTTCCCAAGGCTGCACTTATCACAACTCCCCAAACACACAGGCCATCCTTCTTGTACGTTTCACAGCCTAGTGCAGATCCGATAGTACTAAGAGACCTGGAATGCTTCGTAGAGCTCAAGAACCACACTGAATAAGGCTACTTAGATTCTGCTGCATGCCAACCTCTGGCATGATACAAGAGGAACGTTAGCCTGAGGCTAGTGGTCAAAAAGGGTCGCCAATTCACTGAATTGACTGAAGGATGAGCTCCTTGCAAAGCATGGCCACCTCCAAGTTTCTTTCCTAGAAACTCACTTTTCATCACACAGGCAATTGTGCAATGAAGGGAACTTGTGCAACTACAGTGTTTCTCAGGGAGAATTGAGCCCCCACCTCTCTAAATCCCAATGAGGAATATGAAGTTTCCCGTCAAGACTTATTTTCAAAATGGCCAGCAGAGCATCGACCTTGCTGATTCTTTCTCTAATTTGTACATCCAAGGTCATTTAGAAGGGGGATACTTGAGTTGTTTCAACTTGCAACAATCTAGAGGTTTTACCAAAGAGCCCTTAAGAGCCCCTGATTCGGCATCCAGCTTTTCCCAACGATGCATTGCTCACAAAGGCCCAAACACACAGGCCGTGCCTCTAGGACGTTTCTCATCCGAGTGCAGACCCGCCAGTACTAAGAAACCTGGAATGCTACCTAGAGCTCAAGAACCACACTGAATAACGCTACATGGATTCTGCTGCATGCCAATCTGTGGCATGATACAAGAGGAACGTTAGCTTGAGGCTAGTGTTCAATGGGGTCGCCAATTCACTGAAAATTACTGAAGGTTGAGCAGCTACCAAAGTATGGCAACGTCCAAGTTTCTTTCCGAGAAATTCACTTCTCATCACAAAGGGAACTGTGCCATGAAGGGAACATGTGCAACTACAGTATTTCTCACTGAGAATTGATTCCGCAACTCTCTAAATCCCAATGAGGAAAGTAAAGTATCCCTTTAAGCCTTATATTCAATATATATATTCCACAGAGAATTAACCCTGTTCTTTCTTTCTCTAGTTTGTAATTCCAAGGCGCTTTAGAAGGGACATACTTGAGTTGTTTCAACTTACTACTTTCTAGAGTTTAAGAAAAGAAGCCCTTCACTTCCCATGACTCGGCATCTAGCTGTTCCCAATGGTGCATTGCTCACAACTCCCCGAAGGCACAGGCCGTCCTTCCTGTACTTTTCTCATCCTAGTGCAGACCCGCAAGTACTAAGAGACGTGGAATGCTTCCTAGAGTTCAAGAACCACACTGAATAAGTCTACAAGGATTCTGCTGCATGCTACCATGTGGCATGATACAAGAGGAACGTTAGCTTGAGGCTAGTGTTCAATGGGGTCGCCCATTCACTGAAGATTACTGAAGGAGGAGCACCTACCAAAGAATGGCAACCACCAAGTTTCTTTCCGAGAAATTCACTTGTCATCACAGAGGGAATTGTGCCATGAAGGGAACAAGTGCAACGACAGTATTTCTCAGTGAGAATGGATCCCGCAACTCTCTAAATCCCAATGAGGAAAATAAAGTTCCCCTTTAAGCCTTATATTCAAAAGGGTCCACAGAGCATTGATCCTATTGTTTCTTTCTCTATTTTGTAGTTGAAGGTGTTTTAGAAGGGAGATACTTGAGTTGTTTCAACTTACTACTTTCTAGAGTTTAAGAAAAGAAGCCCTTCACTTCCCATGACTCGGCATCTAGTTGTACCCAATGATGCATTGCTCACAACACCCCGAAGACAGACGCCGTCCTTCCTGTACTTTTCTCATCCTAGTGCAGACCCGCAAGTACTAAGAGACCTGGAATGCTTCCTAGAGCCCAGGAACCACAATGAATAAGGCTACATGGATTTTGCTGCATGACAACATGTGTCATGTTAGAAGAGGAACGTTAGCTTCAGGTTAGTGGTCAAGTGGGGTCGCCAATTCACTGAAGATTACCGAAGGATGAGCACCTACCAAAGAATGGCAACCTCCAAGTTTCTTTCCTAGAAACTCACTTGTCATCACAAAGGCAATTGTGCTATGAAGAGAACATGTGCAACAAAGAATTTCTCAGAGAGAACTGAGCCCACAACTCTCTAAATCCCAATGAGGAAAGTCAAGTTTCCCTTCAAGCCTTATTTTCCAAAGGGCCCGCAGAGCACTGACCCTGCTGTTTCCTTCTCTATTTTGTACCTCCAACGTGCTTTAGACGGGAGATACTTGAGTTGTTTCAAGTTGCCACATTCTAGAAATTTAACAAAA
The DNA here is from genome assembly GCF_028564815.1 of Eubalaena glacialis. Lineage (NCBI taxonomy): Eukaryota > Metazoa > Chordata > Mammalia > Artiodactyla > Balaenidae > Eubalaena > Eubalaena glacialis. The sequence goes on along the minus strand of NC_083722.1, from coordinate 49,880,013 downwards.
GAAACCCTTCACCTCCATGCCTCGGCATCTAGCTGTTCCCAAGGCTGCACTTATCACAACTCCCCAAACACACAGGCCATCCTTCTTGTACGTTTCACAGCCTAGTGCAGATCCGATAGTACTAAGAGACCTGGAATGCTTCGTAGAGCTCAAGAACCACACTGAATAAGGCTACTTAGATTCTGCTGCATGCCAACCTCTGGCATGATACAAGAGGAACGTTAGCCTGAGGCTAGTGGTCAAAAAGGGTCGCCAATTCACTGAATTGACTGAAGGATGAGCTCCTTGCAAAGCATGGCCACCTCCAAGTTTCTTTCCTAGAAACTCACTTTTCATCACACAGGCAATTGTGCAATGAAGGGAACTTGTGCAACTACAGTGTTTCTCAGGGAGAATTGAGCCCCCACCTCTCTAAATCCCAATGAGGAATATGAAGTTTCCCGTCAAGACTTATTTTCAAAATGGCCAGCAGAGCATCGACCTTGCTGATTCTTTCTCTAATTTGTACATCCAAGGTCATTTAGAAGGGGGATACTTGAGTTGTTTCAACTTGCAACAATCTAGAGGTTTTACCAAAGAGCCCTTAAGAGCCCCTGATTCGGCATCCAGCTTTTCCCAACGATGCATTGCTCACAAAGGCCCAAACACACAGGCCGTGCCTCTAGGACGTTTCTCATCCGAGTGCAGACCCGCCAGTACGAAGAAACCTGGAATGCTACCTAGAGCTCAAGAACCACACTGAATAACGCTACATGGATTCTGCTGCATGCCAATCTGTGGCATGATACAAGAGGAACGTTAGCTTGAGGCTAGTGTTCAATGGGGTCGCCAATTCACTGAAAATGACTGAAGGTTGAGCAGCTACCAAAGTATGGCAACGTCCAAGTTTCTTTCCGAGAAATTCACTTCTCATCACAAAGGGAACTGTGCCATGAAGGGAACATGTGCAACTACAGTATTTCTCACTGAGAATTGATTCCGCAACTCTCTAAATCCCAATGAGGAAAGTAAAGTATCCCTTTAAGCCTTATATTCAATATATATATTCCACAGAGAATTAACCCTGTTCTTTCTTTCTCTAGTTTGTAATTCCAAGGCGCTTTAGAAGGGAGATACTTGAGTTGTTTCCACTTACTACTTTCTAGAGTTTAAGAAAAGAAGCCCTTCACTTCCCATGACTCGGCATCTAGCTGTTCCCAATGGTGCATTGCTCACAACTCCCCGAACGCACAGGCCGTCCTTCCTGTACTTTTCTCATCCTAGTGCAGACCCGCAAGTACTAAGAGACGTGGAATGCTTCCTAGAGTTCAAGAACCACACTGAATAAGTCTACAAGGATTCTGCTGCATGCCAACATGTGGCATGATACAAGAGGAACGTTAGCTTGAGGCTAGTGTTCAATGGGGTCGCCCATTCACTGAAGATTACTGAAGGAGGAGCACCTACCAAAGAATGGCAACCACCAAGTTTCTTTCCGAGAAATTCACTTGTCATCACAGAGGGAATTGTGCCATGAAGGGAACAAGTGCAACGTCAGTATTTCTCAGTGAGAATGGATCCCGCAACTCTCTAAATCCCAATGAGGAAAATAAAGTTCCCCTTTAAGCCTTATATTCAAAAGGGTCCACAGAGCATTGATCCTATTGTTTCTTTCTCTATTTTGTAGTTGAAGGTGTTTTAGAAGGGAGATACTTGAGTTGTTTCAACTTACTACTTTCTAGAGTTTAAGAAAAGAAGCCCTTCACTTCCCATGACTCGGCATCTAGTTGTACCCAATGATGCATTGCTCACAACACCCCGAAGACAGACGCCGTCCTTCCTGTACTTTTCTCATCCTAGTGCAGACCCGGAAGTACTAAGAGACCTGGAATGCTTCCTAGAGCCCAGGAACCACAATGAATAAGGCTACATGGATTTTGCTGCATGACAACATGTGTCATGTTAGAAGAGGAACGTTAGCTTCAGGTTAGTGGTCAAGTGGGGTCGCCAATTCACTGAAGATTACCGAAGGATGAGCACCTACCAAAGAATGGCAACCTCCAAGTTTCTTTCCTAGAAACTCACTTGTCATCACAAAGGCAATTGTGCTATGAAGAGAACATGTGCAACAAAGAATTTCTCAGAGAGAACTGAGCCCACAACTCTCTAAATCCCAATGAGGAAAGTCAAGTTTCCCTTCAAGCCTTATTTTCCAAAGGGCCCGCAGAGCACTGACCCTGCTGTTTCCTTCTCTATTTTGTACCTCCAACGTGCTTTAGACGGGAGATACTTGAGTTGTTTCAAGTTGCCACATTCTAGAAATTTAACAAAAGAAACCCTTCACCTCCATGCCTCGGCATCTAGCTGTTCCCAAGGCTGCACTTATCACAACTCCCCAAACACACAGGCCGTCCTTCTTGTACGTTTCACAGCCTAGTGCAGATCCGATAGTACTAAGAGACCTGGAATGCTTCGTAGAGCTCAAGAACCACACTGAATAAGGCTACTTAGATTCTGCTGCATGCCAACCTCTGGCATGATACAAGAGGAACGTTAGCCTGAGGCTAGTGGTCAAAAAGGGTCGCCAATTCACTGAATTGACTGAAGGATGAGCTCCTTCCAAAGCATGGCCACCTCCAAGTTTCTTTCCTAGAAACTCACTTTTCATCACACAGGCAATTGTGCAATGAAGGGAACTTGTGCAACTACAGTGTTTCTTAGCGAGAATTGAACCCCCAACTCTCTAAATCCCAATGAGGAATATGAAGTTTCCCGTCAAGCTTATTTTCAAAATGGCCAGCAGAGCATCGACCTTGCTGATTCTTTCTCTAATTTGTACATCCAAGGTCATTTAGAAGGGGGATACTTGAGTTGTTTCAACTTACTACTTTCTAGAGTTTAAGAAAAGAAGCCGTTCACTTCCCATGGCTCTGCATCTAGCTGTTCCCAATGGCGCATTGCTCAAACTCCCCGAACGCACAGGCCGTCCTTCCTGTACTTTTCTCATCCTAGTGCAGACCCGCAAGTACTAAGAGACCTGGAATGCTTCCTAGAGTTCAAGAACCACACTGAATAAGTCTACAAGGATTCTGCTGCATGCCAACATGTGGCATGATACAAGAGGAACGTTAGCTTGAGGCTAGTGTTCCATGGGGTCGCCAATTCGCTGAAGATTACTGAAGGAGGAGCACCTACCAAAGAATGGCAACGTCCAAGTTTTTTTCCGAGAAATTCACTTGTCATCACAAAGGGAATTGTGCCATGAAGGGAACATGTGCAACGACAGTATTTCTCAGTGAGAATGGATCCCACAACTCTCTAAATCCCAATGAGGAAAATAAAGTTCCCCTTTAAGCCTTATATTCAAAAGGGTCCACAGAGCATTGATCCTATTGCTTCTTTCTCTATTTTGAAGTTGAAGGTGTTTTAGAAGGGAGATACTTGAGTTGTTTCAACTTACTACTTTCTAGAGTTTAAGAAAAGAAGCCCTTCACTTCCTATGACTCGGCATCTAGTTGGACCAAATGATGCATTGCTGACAACACCCCGAAGACAGACGCCGTCCTTCCTGTACTTTTCTCATCCTAGTGCAGACCCGCAAGTACTAAGAGACCTGGAATGCTTCCTAGAGCTCAGGAACCACAATGAATAAGGCTTCATGGATTTTGCTGCATGACAACATGTGTCATGTTAGAAGAGGAACGTTAGCTTCAGGTTAGTGGTCAAGTGGGGTCGCCAATTCACTGAAGATTACCGAAGGATGAGCACCTACCAAAGAATGGCAACCTCCAAGTTTCTTTCCTAGAAACTCACTTGTCATCACAAAGGCAATTGTGCTATGAAGAGAACATGTGCAACTAAAGAATTTCTCAGAGAGAACTGAGCCCACAACTCTCTAAATCCCAATGAGGAAAGTCAAGTTTCCCTTCAAGCCTTATTTTCCAAAGGGCCCGCAGAGCACTGACCCTGCTGTTTCCTTCTCTATTTTGTACCTCCAACGTGCTTTAGACGGGAGATACTTGAGTTGTTTCAAGTTGCCACATTCTAGAAATTTAACAAAAGAAACCCTTCACCTCCATGCCTCGGCATCTAGCTGTTCCCAAGTCTGCACTTATCACAACTCCCCAAACACACAGGCCATCCTTCTTGTACGTTTCACAGCCTAGTGCAGATCCGATAGTACTAAGAGACCTGGAATGCTTCGTAGAGCTCAAGAACCACACTGAATAAGGCTACTTAGATTCTGCTGCATGCCAACCTCTGGCATGATACAAGAGGAACGTTAGCCTGAGGCTAGTGGTCAAAAAGGGTCGCCAATTCACTGAATTGACTGAAGGATGAGCTCCTTCCAAAGCATGGCCACCTCCAAGTTTCTTTCCTAGAAACTCACTTTTCATCACACAGGCAATTGTGCAATGAAGGGAACTTGTGCAACTACAGTGTTTCTTAGCGAGAATTGAACCCCCACCTCTCTAAATCCCAATGAGGAATATGAAGTTTCCCGTCAAGACTTATTTTCAAAATGGCCAGCAGAGCATCGACCTTGCTGATTCTTTCTCTAATTTGTACATCCAAGGTCATTTAGAAGGGGGATACTTGAGTTGTTTCAACTTACTACTTTCTAGAGTTTAAGAAAAGAAGCCGTTCACTTCCCATGACTCTGCATCTAGCTGTTCCCAATGGCGCATTGCTCAAACTCCCCGAACGCACAGGCCGTCCTTCCTGTACTTTTCTCATCCTAGTGCAGACCCGCAAGTACTAAGAGACCTGGAATGCTTCCTAGAGTTCAAGAACCACACTGAATAAGTCTACAAGGATTCTGCTGCATGCCAACATGTGGCATGATACAAGAGGAACGTTAGCTTGAGGCTAGTGTTCCATGGGGTCGCCAATTCGCTGAAGATTACTGAAGGAGGAGCACCTACCAAAGAATGGCAACGTCCAAGTTTTTTTCCGAGAAATTCACTTGTCATCACAAAGGGAATTGTGCCATGAAGGGAACATGTGCAACGACAGTATTTCTCAGTGAGAATGGATCCCGCAACTCTCTAAATCCCAATGAGGAAAATAAAGTTCCCCTTTAAGCCTTATATTCAAAAGGGTCCACAGAGCATTGATCCTATTGCTTCTTTCTCTATTTTGAAGTTGAAGATGTTTTAGAAGGGAGATACTTGAGTTGTTTCAACTTACTACTTTCTAGAGTTTAAGAAAAGAAGCCCTTCACTTCCCATGACTCGGCATCTAGTTGGACCAAATGATGCATTGCTGACAACACCCCGAAGACAGACGCCGTCCTTCCTGTACTTTTCTCATCCTAGTGCAGACCCGCAAGTACTAAGAGACCTGGAATGCTTCCTAGAGCTCAGGAACCACAATGAATAAGGCTTCATGGATTTTGCTGCATGACAACATGTGTCATGTTAGAAGAGGAACGTTAGCTTCAGGTTAGTGGTCAAGTGGGGTCGCCAATTCACTGAAGATTACCGAAGGATGAGCACCTACCAAAGAATGGCAACCTCCAAGTTTCTTTCCTAGAAACTCACTTGTCATCACAAAGGCAATTGTGCTATGAAGAGAACATGTGCAACTAAAGAATTTCTCAGAGAGAACTGAGCCCACAACTCTCTAAATCCCAATGAGGAAAGTCAAGTTTCCCTTCAAGCCTTATTTTCCAAAGGGCCCGCAGAGCACTGACCCTGCTGTTTCCTTCTCTATTTTGTACCTCCAACGTGCTTTAGACGGGAGATACTTGAGTTGTTTCAAGTTGCCACATTCTAGAAATTTAACAAAAGAAACCCTTCACCTCCATGCCTCGGCATCTAGCTGTTCCCAAGGCTGCACTTATCACAACTCCCCAAACACACAGGCCATCCTTCTTGTACGTTTCACAGCCTAGTGCAGATCCGATAGTACTAAGAGACCTGGAATGCTTCGTAGAGCTCAAGAACCACACTGAATAAGGCTACTTAGATTCTGCTGCATGCCAACCTCTGGCATGATACAAGAGGAACGTTAGCCTGAGGCTAGTGGTCAAAAAGGGTCGCCAATTCACTGAATTGACTGAAGGATGAGCTCCTTCCAAAGCATGGCCACCTCCAAGTTTCTTTCCTAGAAACTCACTTTTCATCACACAGGCAATTGTGCAATGAAGGGAACTTGTGCAACTACAGTGTTTCTTAGCGAGAATTGAACCCCCACCTCTCTAAATCCCAATGAGGAATATGAAGTTTCCCGTCAAGACTTATTTTCAAAATGGCCAGCAGAGCATCGACCTTGCTGATTCTTTCTCTAATTTGTACATCCAAGGTCATTTAGAAGGGGGATACTTGAGTTGTTTCAACTTGCAACAATCTAGAGGTTTTACCAAAGAGCCCTTAAGAGCCCCTGATTCGGCATCCAGCTTTTCCCAACGATGCATTGCTCACAAAGGCCCAAACACACAGGCCGTGCCTCTAGGACGTTTCTCATCCGAGTGCAGACCCGCCAGTACTAAGAAATCTGGAATGCTACCTAGAGCTCAAGAACCACACTGAATAACGCTACATGGATTCTGCTGCATGCCAATCTGTGGCATGATACAAGAGGAACGTTAGCTTGAGGCTAGTGTTCAATGGGGTCGCCAATTCACTGAAAATGACTGAAGGTTGAGCAGCTACCAAAGTATGGCAACGTCCAAGTTTCTTTCCGAGAAATTCACTTCTCATCACAAAGGGAACTGTGCCATGAAGGGAACATGTGCAACTACAGTATTTCTCACTGAGAATTGATTCCGCAACTCTCTAAATCCCAATGAGGAAAGTAAAGTATCCCTTTAAGCCTTATATTCAATATATATATTCCACAGAGAATTAACCCTGTTCTTTCTTTCTCTAGTTTGTAATTCCAAGGCGCTTTAGAAGGGAGATACTTGAGTTGTTTCCACTTACTACTTTCTAGAGTTTAAGAGAAGAAGCCCTTCACTTCCCATGACTCTGCATCTAGCTGTTCCCAATGGTGCATTGCTCACAACTCCCCGAACGCACAGGCCGTCCTTCCTGTACTTTTCTCATCCTAGTGCAGACCCGCAAGTACTAAGAGACCTGGAATGCTTCCTAGAGTTCAAGAACCACACTGAATAAGTCTACAAGGATTCTGCTGCATGCCAACATGTGGCATGATACAAGAGGAACGTTAGCTTGAGGCTAGTGTTCAAGGGGTCGCCCATTCACCGAAGATTACTGAAGGAGGAGCACCTACCAAAGAATGGCAACCACCAAGTTTCTTTCCGAGAAATTCACTTGTCATCACAAAGGGAATTGTGCCATGAAGGGAACATGTGCAACGACAGTATTTCTCAGTGAGAATGGATCCCGCAACTCTCTAAATCCCAATGAGGAAAATAAAGTTCCCCTTTAAGCCTTATATTCAAAAGGGTCCACAGAGCATTGATCCTATTGTTTCTTTCTCTATTTTGTAGTTGAAGGTGTTTTAGAAGGGAGATACTTGAGTTGTTTCAACTTACTACTTTCTAGAGTTTAAGAAAAGAAGCCCTTCACTTCCCATGACTCGGCATCTAGTTGTACCCAATGATGCATTGCTCACAACACCCCGAAGACAGACGCCGTCCTTCCTGTACTTTTCTCATCCTAGTGCAGACCCGCAAGTACTAAGAGACCTGGAATGCTTCCTAGAGCCCAGGAACCACAATGAATAAGGCTACATGGATTTTGCTGCATGACAACATGTGTCATGTTAGAAGAGGAACGTTAGCTTCAGGTTAGTGGTCAAGTGGGGTCGCCAATTCACTGAAGATTACCGAAGGATGAGCACCTACCAAAGAATGGCAACCTCCAAGTTTCTTTCCTAGAAACTCACTTGTCATCACAAAGGCAATTGTGCTATGAAGAGAACATGTGCAACTAAAGAATTTCTCAGAGAGAACTGAGCCCACAACTCTCTAAATCCCAATGAGGAAAGTCAAGTTTCCCTTCAAGCCTTATTTTCCAGAGGGCCCGCAGAGCACTGACCCTGCTGTTTCCTTCTCTATTTTGTACCTCCAACGTGCTTTAGACGGGAGATACTTGAGTTGTTTCAAGTTGCCACATTCTAGAAATTTAACAAAAGAAACCCTTCACCTCCATGCCTCGGCATCTAGCTGTTCCCAAGGCTGCACTTATCACAACTCCCCAAACACACAGGCCGTCCTTCTTGTACGTTTCACAGCCTAGTGCAGATCCGATAGTACTAAGAGACCTGGAATGCTTCGTAGAGCTCAAGAACCACACTGAATAAGGCTACTTAGATTCTGCTGCATGCCAACCTCTGGCATGATACAAGAGGAACGTTAGCCTGAGGCTAGTGGTCAAAAAGGGTCGCCAATTCACTGAATTGACTGAAGGATGAGCTCCTTGCAAAGCATGGCCACCTCCAAGTTTCTTTCCTAGAAACTCACTTTTCATCACCCAGGCAATTGTGCAATGAAGGGAACTTGTGCAACTACAGTGTTTCTCAGGGAGAATTGAGCCCCCACCTCTCTAAATCCCAATGAGGAATATGAAGTTTCCCGTCAAGACTTATTTTCAAAATGGCCAGCAGAGCATCGACCTTGCTGATTCTTTCTCTAATTTGTACATCCAAGGTCATTTAGAAGGGGGATACTTGAGTTGTTTCAACTTGCAACAATCTAGAGGTTTTACCAAAGAGCCCTTAAGAGCCCCTGATTCGGCATCCAGCTTTTCCCAACGATGCATTGCTCACAAAGGCCCAAACACACAGGCCGTGCCTCTAGGACGTTTCTCATCCGAGTGCAGACCCGCCAGTACTAAGAAATCTGGAATGCTACCTAGAGCTCAAGAACCACACTGAATAACGCTACATGGATTCTGCTGCATGCCAATCTGTGGCATGATACAAGAGGAACGTTAGCTTGAGGCTAGTGTTCAATGGGGTCGCCAATTCACTGAAAATGACTGAAGGTTGAGCAGCTATCAAAGTATGGCAACGTCCAAGTTTCTTTCCGAGAAATTCACTTCTCATCACAAAGGGAACTGTGCCATGAAGGGAACATGTGCAACTACAGTATTTCTCACTGAGAATTGATTCCGCAACTCTCTAAATCCCAATGAGGAAAGTAAAGTATCCCTTTAAGCCTTATATTCAATATATATATTCCACAGAGAATTAACCCTGTTCTTTCTTTCTCTAGTTTGTAATTCCAAGGCGCTTTAGAAGGGAGATACTTGAGTTGTTTCAACTTACTACTTTCCAGAGTTTAAGAGAAGAAGCCCTTCACTTCCCATGACTCTGCATCTAGCTGTTCCCAATGGTGCATTGCTCACAACTCCCCGAACGCACAGGCCGTCCTTCCTGTACTTTTCTCATCCTAGTGCAGACCCGCAAGTACTAAGAGACCTGGAATGCTTCCTAGAGTTCAAGAACCACACTGAATAAGTCTACAAGGATTCTGCTGCATGCCAACATGTGGCATGATACAAGAGGAACGTTAGCTTGAGGCTAGTGTTCAATGGGGTCGCCAATTCACCCAAAATTACTGAAAGAGGAGCACCTACCAAAGATGGCAACGTCCAAGTTTTTTTCCGAGAAATTCACTTGTCATCACAAAGGGAATTGTGCCATGAAGGGAACATGTGCAACGACAGTATTTCTCAGTGAGAATGGATCCCGCAACTCTCTAAATCCCAATGAGGAAAATAAAGTTCCCCTTTAAGCCTTATATTCAAAAGGGTCCACAGAGCATTGATCCTATTGTTTCTTTCTCTATTTTGTAGTTGAAGGTGTTTTAGAAGGGAGATACTTGAGTTGTTTCAAATTACTACTTTCTAGAGTTTAAGAAAAGAAGCCCTTCACTTCCCATGACTCGGCATCTAGTTGTACCCAATGATGCATTGCTCACAACACCCCGAAGACAGACGCTGTCCTTCCTGTACTTTTCTCATCCTAGTGCAGACCCGCAAGTACTAAGAGACCTGGAATGCTTCCTAGAGCCCAGGAACCACAATGAATAAGGCTACATGGATTTTGCTGCATGACAACATGTGTCATGTTAGAAGAGGAACGTTAGCTTCAGGTTAGTGGTCAAGTGGGGTCGCCAATTCACTGAAGATTACCGAAGGATGAGCACCTACCAAAGAATGGCAACCTCCAAGTTTCTTTCCTAGAAACTCACTTGTCATCACAAAGGCAATTGTGCTATGAAGAGAACATGTGCAACTAAAGAATTTCTCAGAGAGAACTGAGCCCACAACTCTCTAAATCCCAATGAGGAAAGTCAAGTTTCCCTTCAAGCCTTATTTTCCAAAGGGCCCGCAGAGCACTGACCCTGCTGTTTCCTTCTCTATTTTGTACCTCCAACGTGCTTTAGACGGGAGATACTTGAGTTGTTCCAAGTTGCCACATTCTAGAAATTTAACAAAAGAAACCCTTCACCTCCATGCCTCGGCATCTAGCTGTTCCCAAGGCTGCACTTATCACACCTCCCCAAACACACAGGCCGTCCTTCTTGTACGTTTCACAGCCTAGTGCAGATCCGATAGTACTAAGAGACCTGGAATGCTTCGTAGAGCTCAAGAACCACACTGAATAAGGCTACTTAGATTCTGCTGCATGCCAACCTCTGGCATGATACAAGAGGAACGTTAGCCTGAGGCTAGTGGTCAAAAAGGGTCGCCAATTCACTGAATTGACTGAAGGATGAGCTCCTTCCAAAGCATGGCCACCTCCAAGTTTCTTTCCTAGAAACTCACTTTTCATCACACAGGCAATTGTGCAATGAAGGGAACTTGTGCAACTACAGTGTTTCTCAGGGAGAATTCAGCCCCCACCTCTCTAAATCCCAATGAGGAATATGAAGTTTCCCGTCAAGACTTATTTTCAAAATGGCCAGCAGAGCATCGACCTTGCTGATTCTTTCTCTAATTTGTACATCCAAGGTCATTTAGAAGGGGGATACTTGAGTTGTTTCAACTTGCAACAATCTAGAGGTTTTACCAAAGAGCCCTTAAGAGCCCCTGATTCGGCATCCAGCTTTTCCCAACGATGCATTGCTCACAAAGGCCCAAACACACAGGCCGTGCCTCTAGGACGTTTCTCATCCGAGTGCAGACCCGCCAGTACTAAGAAACCTGGAATGCTACCTAGAGCTCAAGAACCACACTGAATAACGCTACATGGATTCTGCTGCATGCCAATCTGTGGCATGATACAAGAGGAACGTTAGCTTGAGGCTAGTGTTCAATGGGGTCGCCAATTCACTGAAAATGACTGAAGGTTGAGCAGCTACCAAAGTATGGCAACGTCCAAGTTTCTTTCCGAGAAATTCACTTCTCATCACAAAGGGAACTGTGCCATGAAGGGAACATGTGCAACTACAGTATTTCTCACTGAGAATTGATTCCGCAACTCTCTAAATCCCAATGAGGAAAGTAAAGTATCCCTTTAAGCCTTATATTCAATATATATATTCCACAGAGAATTAACCCTGTTCTTTCTTTCTCTAGTTTGTAATTCCAAGGCGCTTTAGAAGGGAGATACTTGAGTTGTTTCCACTTACTACTTTCTAGAGTTTAAGAGAAGAAGCCCTTCACTTCCCATGACTCTGCATCTAGCTGTTCCCAATGGTGCATTGCTCACAACTCCCCGAACGCACAGGCCGTCCTTCCTGTACTTTTCTCATCCTAGTGCAGACCCGCAAGTACTAAGAGACCTGGAATGCTTCCTAGAGTTCAAGAACCACACTGAATAAGTCTACAAGGATTCTGCTGCATGCCAACATGTGGCATGATACAAGAGGAACGTTAGCTTGAGGCTAGTGTTCAATGGGGTCGCCCATTCACCGAAGATTACTGAAGGAGGAGCACCTACCAAAGAATGGCAACCACCAAGTTTCTTTCCGAGAAATTCACTTGTCATCACAAAGGGAATTGTGCCATGAAGGGAACATGTGCAACGACAGTATTTCTCAGTGAGAATGGATCCCGCAACTCTCTAAATCCCAATGAGGAAAATAAAGTTCCCCTTTAAGCCTTATATTCAAAAGGGTCCACAGAGCATTGATCCTATTGTTTCTTTCTCTATTTTGTAGTTGAAGGTGTTTTAGAAGGGAGATACTTGAGTTGTTTCAACTTCCTACTTTCTAGAGTTTAAGAAAAGAAGCCCTTCACTTCCCATGACTCGGCATCTAGTTGTACCCAATGATGCATTGCTCACAACACCCCGAAGACAGACGCCGTCCTTCCTGTACTTTTCTCATCCTAGTGCAGACCCGCAAGTACTAAGAGACCTGGAATGCTTCCTAGAGCCCAGGAACCACAATGAATAAGGCTACATGGATTTTGCTGCATGACAACATGTGTCATGTTAGAAGAGGAACGTTAGCTTCAGGTTAGTGGTCAAGTGGGGTCGCCAATTCACTGAAGATTACCGAAGGATGAGCACCTACCAAAGAATGGCAACCTCCAAGTCTCTTTCCTAGAAACTCACTTGTCATCACAAAGGCAATTGTGCTATGAAGAGAACATGTGCAACTAAAGAATTTCTCAGAGAGAACTGAGCCCACAACTCTCTAAATCCCAATGAGGAAAGTCAAGTTTCCCTTCAAGCCTTATTTTCCAAAGGGCCCGCAGAGCACTGACCCTGCTGTTTCCTTCTCTATTTTGTACCTCCAACGTGCTTTAGACGGGAGATACTTGAGTTGTTCCAAGTTGCCACATTCTAGAAATTTAACAAAAGAAACCCTTCACCTCCATGCCTCGGCATCTAGCTGTTCCCAAGGCTGCACTTATCACAACTCCCCAAACACACAGGCCGTCCTTCTTGTACGTTTCACAGCCTAGTGCAGATCCGATAGTACGAAGAGACCTGGAATGCTTCGTAGAGCTCAAGAACCACACTGAATAAGGCTACTTAGATTCTGCTGCATGCCAACCTCTGGCATGATACAAGAGGAACGTTAGCCTGAGGCTAGTGGTCAAAAAGGGTCGCCAATTCACTGAATTGACTGAAGGATGAGCTCCTTCCAAAGCATGGCCACCTCCAAGTTTCTTTCCTAGAAACTCACTTTTCATCACACAGGCAATTGTGCAATGAAGGGAACTTGTGCAACTACAGTGTTTCTCAGGGAGAATTGAGCCCCCACCTCTCTAAATCCCAATGAGGAATATGAAGTTTCCCGTCAAGACTTATTTTCAAAATGGCCAGCAGAGCATCGCCCTTGCTGATTCTTTCTCTAATTTGTACATCCAAGGTCATTTAGAAGGGGGATACTTGAGTTGTTTCAACTTGCAACAATCTAGAGGTTTTACCAAAGAGCCCTTAAGAGCCCCTGATTCGGCATCCAGCTTTTCCCAACGATGCATTGCTCACAAAGGCCCAAACACACAGGCCGTGCCTCTAGGACGTTTCTCATCCGAGTGCAGACCCGCCAGTACTAAGAAACCTGGAATGCTACCTAGAGCTCAAGAACCACACTGAATAACGCTACATGGATTCTGCTGCATGCCAATCTGTGGCATGATACAAGAGGAACGTTAGCTTGAGGCTAGTGTTCAATGGGGTCGCCAATTCACTGAAAATGACTGAAGGTTGAGCAGCTACCAAAGTATGGCAACGTCCAAGTTTCTTTCCGAGAAATTCACTTCTCATCACAAAGGGAACTGTGCCATGAAGGGAACATGTGCAACTACAGTATTTCTCACTGAGAATTGATTCCGCAACTCTCTAAATCCCAATGAGGAAAGTAAAGTATCCCTTTAAGCCTTATATTCAATATATATATTCCACAGAGAATTAACCCTGTTCTTTCATTCTCTAGTTTGTAATTCGAAGGCGCTTTAGAAGGGAGATACTTGAGTTGTTTCCACTTACTACTTTCTAGAGTTTAAGAGAAGAAGCCCTTCACTTCCCATGACTCTGCATCTAGCTGTTCCCATGGTGCATTGCTCACAACTCCCCGAACGCACAGGCCGTCCTTCCTGTACTTTTCTCATCCTAGTGCAGACCCGCAAGTACTAAGAGACCTGGAATGCTTCCTAGAGTTCAAGAACCACACTGAATAAGTCTACAAGGATTCTGCTGCATGCCAACATGTGGCATGATACAAGAGGAACGTTAGCTTGAGGCTAGTGTTCAATGGGGTCGCCCATTCACTGAAGATTACTGAAGGAGGAGCACCTACCAAAGAATGGCAACCACCAAGTTTCTTTCCGAGAAATTCACTTGTCATCACAAAGGGAATTGTGCTATGAAGAGAACATGTGCAACTAAAGAATTTCTCAGAGAGAACTGAGCCCACAACTCTCTAAATCCCAATGAGGAAAGTCAAGTTTCCCTTCAAGCCTTATTTTCCAAAGGGCCCGCAGAGCACTGACCCTGCTGTTTCCTTCTCTATTTTGTACCTCCAACGTGCTTTAGACGGGAGATACTTGAGTTGTTCCAAGTTGCCACATTCTAGAAATTTAACAAAAGAAACCCTTCACCTCCATGCCTCGGCATCTAGCTGTTCCCAAGGCTGCACTTATCACACCTCCCCAAACACACAGGCCGTCCTTCTTGTACGTTTCACAGCCTAGTGCAGATCCGATAGTACTAAGAGACCTGGAATGCTTCGTAGAGCTCAAGAACCACACTGAATAAGGCTACTTAGATTCTGCTGCATGCCAACCTCTGGCATGATACAAGAGGAACGTTAGCCTGAGGCTAGTGGTCAAAAAGGGTCGCCAATTCACTGAATTGACTGAAGGATGAGCTCCTTCCAAAGCATGGCCACCTCCAAGTTTCTTTCCTAGAAACTCACTTTTCATCACACAGGCAATTGTGCAATGAAGGGAACTTGTGCAACTACAGTGTTCTCAGGGAGAATTCAGCCCCCACCTCTCTAAATCCCAATGAGGAATATGAAGTTTCCCGTCAAGACTTATTTTCAAAATGGCCAGCAGAGCATCGACCTTGCTGATTCTTTCTCTAATTTGTACATCCAAGGTCATTTAGAAGGGGGATACTTGAGTTGTTTCAACTTGCAACAATCTAGAGGTTTTACCAAAGAGCCCTTAAGAGCCCCTGATTCGGCATCCAGCTTTTCCCAACGATGCATTGCTCACAAAGGCCCAAACACACAGGCCGTGCCTCTAGGACGTTTCTCATCCGAGTGCAGACCCGCCAGTACTAAGAAACCTGGAATGCTACCTAGAGCTCAAGAACCACACTGAATAACGCTACATGGATTCTGCTGCATGCCAATCTGTGGCATGATACAAGAGGAACGTTAGCTTGAGGCTAGTGTTCAATGGGGTCGCCAATTCACTGAAAATGACTGAAGGTTGAGCAGCTACCAAAGTATGGCAACGTCCAAGTTTCTTTCCGAGAAATTCACTTCTCATCACAAAGGGAACTGTGCCATGAAGGGAACATGTGCAACTACAGTATTTCTCACTGAGAATTGATTCCGCAACTCTCTAAATCCCAATGAGGAAAGTAAAGTATCCCTTTAAGCCTTATATTCAATATATATATTCCACAGAGAATTAACCCTGTTCTTTCTTTCTCTAGTTTGTAATTCCAAGGCGCTTTAGAAGGGAGATACTTGAGTTGTTTCCACTTACTACTTTCTAGAGTTTAAGAGAAGAAGCCCTTCACTTCCCATGACTCTGCATCTAGCTGTTCCCAATGGTGCATTGCTCACAACTCCCCGAACGCACAGGCCGTCCTTCCTGTACTTTTCTCATCCTAGTGCAGACCCGCAAGTACTAAGAGACCTGGAATGCTTCCTAGAGTTCAAGAACCACACTGAATAAGTCTACAAGGATTCTGCTGCATGCCAACATGTGGCATGATACAAGAGGAACGTTAGCTTGAGGCTAGTGTTCAATGGGGTCGCCCATTCACCGAAGATTACTGAAGGAGGAGCACCTACCAAAGAATGGCAACCACCAAGTTTCTTTCCGAGAAATTCACTTGTCATCACAAAGGGAATTGTGCCATGAAGGGAACATGTGCAACGACAGTATTTCTCAGTGAGAATGGATCCCGCAACTCTCTAAATCCCAATGAGGAAAATAAAGTTCCCCTTTAAGCCTTATATTCAAAAGGGTCCACAGAGCATTGATCCTATTGTTTCTTTCTCTATTTTGTAGTTGAAGGTGTTTTAGAAGGGAGATACTTGAGTTGTTTCAACTTCCTACTTTCTAGAGTTTAAGAAAAGAAGCCCTTCACTTCCCATGACTCGGCATCTAGTTGTACCCAATGATGCATTGCTCACAACACCCCGAAGACAGACGCCGTCCTTCCTGTACTTTTCTCATCCTAGTGCAGACCCGCAAGTACTAAGAGACCTGGAATGCTTCCTAGAGCCCAGGAACCACAATGAATAAGGCTACATGGATTTTGCTGCATGACAACATGTGTCATGTTAGAAGAGGAACGTTAGCTTCAGGTTAGTGGTCAAGTGGGGTCGCCAATTCACTGAAGATTACCGAAGGATGAGCACCTACCAAAGAATGGCAACCTCCAAGTCTCTTTCCTAGAAACTCACTTGTCATCACAAAGGCAATTGTGCTATGAAGAGAACATGTGCAACTAAAGAATTTCTCAGAGAGAACTGAGCCCACAACTCTCTAAATCCCAATGAGGAAAGTCAAGTTTCCCTTCAAGCCTTATTTTCCAAAGGGCCCGCAGAGCACTGACCCTGCTGTTTCCTTCTCTATTTTGTACCTCCAACGTGCTTTAGACGGGAGATACTTGAGTTGTTCCAAGTTGCCACATTCTAGAAATTTAACAAAAGAAACCCTTCACCTCCATGCCTCGGCATCTAGCTGTTCCCAAGGCTGCACTTATCACAACTCCCCAAACACACAGGCCGTCCTTCTTGTACGTTTCACAGCCTAGTGCAGATCCGATAGTACGAAGAGACCTGGAATGCTTCGTAGAGCTCAAGAACCACACTGAATAAGGCTACTTAGATTCTGCTGCATGCCAACCTCTGGCATGATACAAGAGGAACGTTAGCCTGAGGCTAGTGGTCAAAAAGGGTCGCCAATTCACTGAATTGACTGAAGGATGAGCTCCTTCCAAAGCATGGCCACCTCCAAGTTTCTTTCCTAGAAACTCACTTTTCATCACACAGGCAATTGTGCAATGAAGGGAACTTGTGCAACTACAGTGTTTCTCAGGGAGAATTCAGCCCCCACCTCTCTAAATCCCAATGAGGAATATGAAGTTTCCCGTCAAGACTTATTTTCAAAATGGCCAGCAGAGCATCGACCTTGCTGATTCTTTCTCTAATTTGTACATCCAAGGTCATTTAGAAGGGGGATACTTGAGTTGTTTCAACTTGCAACAATCTAGAGGTTTTACCAAAGAGCCCTTAAGAGCCCCTGATTCGGCATCCAGCTTTTCCCAACGATGCATTGCTCACAAAGGCCCAAACACACAGGCCGTGCCTCTAGGACGTTTCTCATCCGAGTGCAGACCCGCCAGTACTAAGAAACCTGGAATGCTACCTAGAGCTCAAGAACCACACTGAATAACGCTACATGGATTCTGCTGCATGCCAATCTGTGGCATGATACAAGAGGAACGTTAGCTTGAGGCTAGTGTTCAATGGGGTCGCCAATTCACTGAAAATTACTGAAGGTTGAGCAGCTACCAAAGTATGGCAACGTCCAAGTTTCTTTCCGAGAAATTCACTTCTCATCACAAAGGGAACTGTGCCATGAAGGGAACATGTGCAACTACAGTATTTCTCACTGAGAATTGATTCCGCAACTCTCTAAATCCCAATGAGGAAAGTAAAGTATCCCTTTAAGCCTTATATTCAATATATATATTCCACAGAGAATTAACCCTGTTCTTTCTTTCTCTAGTTTGTAATTCCAAGGCGCTTTAGAAGGGAGATACTTGAGTTGTTTCAACTTACTACTTTCTAGAGTTTAAGAGAAGACGCCCTTCACTTCCCATGACTCTGCATCTAGCTGTTCCCAATGGTGCATTGCTCACAACTCCCCGAACGCACAGGCCGTCCTTCCTGTACTTTTCTCATCCTAGTGCAGACCCGCAAGTACTAAGAGACCTGGAATGCTTCCTAGAGTTCAAGAACCACACTGAATAAGTCTACAAGGATTCTGCTGCATGCCAACATGTGGCATGATACAAGAGGAACGTTAGCTTGAGGCTAGTGTTCAATGGGGTCGCCAATTCACCCAAGATTACTGAAGGAGGAGCACCTACCAAAGAATGGCAACGTCCAAGTTTTTTTCCGAGAAATTCACTTGTCATCACAAAGGGAATTGTGCCATGAAGGGAACATGTGCAACGACAGTATTTCTCAGTGAGAATGGATCCCGCAACTCTCTAAATCCCAATGATGAAAATAAAGTTCCCCTTTAAGCCTTATATTCAAAAGGGTCCACAGAGCATTGATCCTATTGTTTCTTTCTCTATTTTGTAGTTGAAGGTGTTTTAGAAGGGAGATACTTGAGTTGTTTCAAATTACTACATTCTAGAGTTTAAGAAAAGAAGCCCTTCACTTCCCATGACTCGGCATCTAGTTGTACCCAATGATGCATTGCTCACAACACCCCGAAGACAGACGCCGTCCTTCCTGTACTTTTCTCATCCTAGTGCAGACCCGCAAGTACTAAGAGACCTGGAATGCTTCCTAGAGCCCAGGAACCACAATGAATAAGGCTACATGGATTTTGCTGCATGACAACATGTGTCATGTTAGAAGAGGAACGTTAGCTTCAGGTTAGTGGTCAAGTGGGGTCGCCAATTCACTGAAGATTACCGAAGGATGAGCACCTACCAAAGAATGGCAACCTCCAAGTTTCTTTCCTAGAAACTCACTTGTCATCACAAAGGCAATTGTGCTATGAAGAGAACATGTGCAACTAAAGAATTTCTCAGAGAGAACTGAGCCCACAACTCTCTAAATCCCAATGAGGAAAGTCAAGTTTCCCTTCAAGCCTTATTTTCCAAAGGGCCCGCAGAGCACTGACCCTGCTGTTTCCTTCTCTATTTTGTACCTCCAACGTGCTTTAGACGGGAGATACTTGAGTTGTTTCAAGTTGCCACATTCTAGAAATTTAACAAAAGAAACCCTTCACCTCCATGCCTCGGCATCTAGCTGTTCCCAAGGCTGCACTTATCACAACTCCCCAAACACACAGGCCGTCCTTCTTGTACGTTTCACAGCCTAGTGCAGATCCGATAGTACTAAGAGACCTGGAATGCTTCGTAGAGCTCAAGAACCACACTGAATAAGGCTACTTAGATTCTGCTGCATGCCAACCTCTGGCATGATACAAGAGGAACGTTAGCCTGAGGCTAGTGGTCAAAAAGGGTCGCCAATTCACTGAATTGACTGAAGGATGAGCTCCTTCCAAAGCATGGCCACCTCCAAGTTTCTTTCCTAGAAACTCACTTTTCATCACACAGGCAATTGTGCAATGAAGGGAACTTGTGCAACTACAGTGTTTCTCAGGGAGAATTGAGCCCCCACCTCTCTAAATCCCAATGAGGAATATGAAGTTTCCCGTCAAGACTTATTTTCAAAATGGCCAGCAGAGCATCGCCCTTGCTGATTCTTTCTCTAATTTGTACATCCAAGGTCATTTAGAAGGGGGATACTTGAGTTGTTTCAACTTGCAACAATCTAGAGGTTTTACCAAAGAGCCCTTAAGAGCCCCTGATTCGGCATCCAGCTTTTCCCAACGATGCATTGCTCACAAAGGCCCAAACACACAGGCCGTGCCTCTAGGACGTTTCTCATCCGAGTGCAGACCCGCCATTACTAAGAAACCTGGAATGCTACCTAGAGCTCAAGAACCACACTGAATAACGCTACATGGATTCTGCTGCATGCCAATCTGTGGCATGATACAAGAGGAACGTTAGCTTGAGGCTAGTGTTCAATGGGGTCGCCAATTCACTGAAAATGACTGAAGGTTGAGCAGCTACCAAAGTATGGCAACGTCCAAGTTTCTTTCCGAGAAATTCACTTCTCATCACAAAGGGAACTGTGCCATGAAGGGAACATGTGCAACTACAGTATTTCTCACTGAGAATTGATTCCGCAACTCTCTAAATCCCAATGAGGAAAGTAAAGTATCCCTTTAAGCCTTATATTCAATATATATATTCCACAGAGAATTAACCCTGTTCTTTCATTCTCTAGTTTGTAATTCGAAGGCGCTTTAGAAGGGAGATACTTGAGTTGTTTCCACTTACTACTTTCTAGAGTTTAAGAGAAGAAGCCCTTCACTTCCCATGACTCTGCATCTAGCTGTTCCCATGGTGCATTGCTCACAACTCCCCGAACGCACAGGCCGTCCTTCCTGTACTTTTCTCATCCTAGTGCAGACCCGCAAGTACTAAGAGACCTGGAATGCTTCCTAGAGTTCAAGAACCACACTGAATAAGTCTACAAGGATTCTGCTGCATGCCAACATGTGGCATGATACAAGAGGAACGTTAGCTTGAGGCTAGTGTTCAATGGGGTCGCCCATTCACTGAAGATTACTGAAGGAGGAGCACCTACCAAAGAATGGCAACCACCAAGTTTCTTTCCGAGAAATTCACTTGTCATCACAAAGGGAATTGTGCTATGAAGAGAACATGTGCAACTAAAGAATTTCTCAGAGAGAACTGAGCCCACAACTCTCTAAATCCCAATGAGGAAAGTCAAGTTTCCCTTCAAGCCTTATTTTCCAAAGGGCCCGCAGAGCACTGACCCTGCTGTTTCCTTCTCTATTTTGTACCTCCAACGTGCTTTAGACGGGAGATACTTGAGTTGTTCCAAGTTGCCACATTCTAGAAATTTAACAAAAGAAACCCTTCACCTCCATGCCTCGGCATCTAGCTGTTCCCAAGGCTGCACTTATCACACCTCCCCAAACACACAGGCCGTCCTTCTTGTACGTTTCACAGCCTAGTGCAGATCCGATAGTACTAAGAGACCTGGAATGCTTCGTAGAGCTCAAGAACCACACTGAATAAGGCTACTTAGATTCTGCTGCATGCCAACCTCTGGCATGATACAAGAGGAACGTTAGCCTGAGGCTAGTGGTCAAAAAGGGTCGCCAATTCACTGAATTGACTGAAGGATGAGCTCCTTCCAAAGCATGGCCACCTCCAAGTTTCTTTCCTAGAAACTCACTTTTCATCACACAGGCAATTGTGCAATGAAGGGAACTTGTGCAACTACAGTGTTCTCAGGGAGAATTCAGCCCCCACCTCTCTAAATCCCAATGAGGAATATGAAGTTTCCCGTCAAGACTTATTTTCAAAATGGCCAGCAGAGCATCGACCTTGCTGATTCTTTCTCTAATTTGTACATCCAAGGTCATTTAGAAGGGGGATACTTGAGTTGTTTCAACTTGCAACAATCTAGAGGTTTTACCAAAGAGCCCTTAAGAGCCCCTGATTCGGCATCCAGCTTTTCCCAACGATGCATTGCTCACAAAGGCCCAAACACACAGGCCGTGCCTCTAGGACGTTTCTCATCCGAGTGCAGACCCGCCAGTACTAAGAAACCTGGAATGCTACCTAGAGCTCAAGAACCACACTGAATAACGCTACATGGATTCTGCTGCATGCCAATCTGTGGCATGATACAAGAGGAACGTTAGCTTGAGGCTAGTGTTCAATGGGGTCGCCAATTCACTGAAAATGACTGAAGGTTGAGCAGCTACCAAAGTATGGCAACGTCCAAGTTTCTTTCCGAGAAATTCACTTCTCATCACAAAGGGAACTGTGCCATGAAGGGAACATGTGCAACTACAGTATTTCTCACTGAGAATTGATTCCGCAACTCTCTAAATCCCAATGAGGAAAGTAAAGTATCCCTTTAAGCCTTATATTCAATATATATATTCCACAGAGAATTAACCCTGTTCTTTCTTTCTCTAGTTTGTAATTCCAAGGCGCTTTAGAAGGGAGATACTTGAGTTGTTTCCACTTACTACTTTCTAGAGTTTAAGAGAAGAAGCCCTTCACTTCCCATGACTCTGCATCTAGCTGTTCCCAATGGTGCATTGCTCACAACTCCCCGAACGCACAGGCCGTCCTTCCTGTACTTTTCTCATCTTAGTGCAGACCCGCAAGTACTAAGAGACCTGGAATGCTTCCTAGAGTTCAAGAACCACACTGAATAAGTCTACAAGGATTCTGCTGCATGCCAACATGTGGCATGATACAAGAGGAACGTTAGCTTGAGGCTAGTGTTCAATGGGGTCGCCCATTCACCGAAGATTACTGAAGGAGGAGCACCTACCAAAGAATGGCAACCACCAAGTTTCTTTCCGAGAAATTCACTTGTCATCACAAAGGGAATTGTGCCATGAAGGGAACATGTGCAACGACAGTATTTCTCAGTGAGAATGGATCCCGCAACTCTCTAAATCCCAATGAGGAAAATAAAGTTCCCCTTTAAGCCTTATATTCAAAAGGGTCCACAGAGCATTGATCCTATTGTTTCTTTCTCTATTTTGTAGTTGAAGGTGTTTTAGAAGGGAGATACTTGAGTTGTTTCAACTTCCTACTTTCTAGAGTTTAAGAAAAGAAGCCCTTCACTTCCCATGACTCGGCATCTAGTTGTACCCAATGATGCATTGCTCACAACACCCCGAAGACAGACGCCGTCCTTCCTGTACTTTTCTCATCCTAGTGCAGACCCGCAAGTACTAAGAGACCTGGAATGCTTCCTAGAGCCCAGGAACCACAATGAATAAGGCTACATGGATTTTGCTGCATGACAACATGTGTCATGTTAGAAGAGGAACGTTAGCTTCAGGTTAGTGGTCAAGTGGGGTCGCCAATTCACTGAAGATTACCGAAGGATGAGCACCTACCAAAGAATGGCAACCTCCAAGTTTCTTTCCTAGAAACTCACTTGTCATCACAAAGGCAATTGTGCTATGAAGAGAACATGTGCAACTAAAGAATTTCTCAGAGAGAACTGAGCCCACAACTCTCTAAATCCCAATGAGGAAAGTCAAGTTTCCCTTCAAGCCTTATTTTCCAAAGGGCCCGCAGAGCACTGACCCTGCTGTTTCCTTCTCTATTTTGTACCTCCAACGTGCTTTAGACGGGAGATACTTGAGTTGTTCCAAGTTGCCACATTCTAGAAATTTAACAAAAGAAACCCTTCACCTCCATGCCTCGGCATCTAGCTGTTCCCAAGGCTGCACTTATCACAACTCCCCAAACACACAGGCCGTCCTTCTTGTACGTTTCACAGCCTAGTGCAGATCCGATAGTACTAAGAGACCTGGAATGCTTCGTAGAGTTCAAGAACCACACTGAATAAGGCTACTTAGATTCTGCTGCATGCCAACCTCTGGCATGATACAAGAGGAACGTTAGCCTGAGGCTAGTGGTCAAAAAGGGTCGCCAATTCACTGAATTGACTGAAGGATGAGCTCCTTCCAAAGCATGGCCACCTCCAAGTTTCTTTCCTAGAAACTCACTTTTCATCACACAGGCAATTGTGCAATGAAGGGAACTTGTGCAACTACAGTGTTTCTCAGGGAGAATTCAGCCCCCACCTCTCTAAATCCCAATGAGGAATATGAAGTTTCCCGTCAAGACTTATTTTCAAAATGGCCAGCAGAGCATCGACCTTGCTGATTCTTTCTCTAATTTGTACATCCAAGGTCATTTAGAAGGGGGATACTTGAGTTGTTTCAACTTGCAACAATCTAGAGGTTTTACCAAAGAGCCCTTAAGAGCCCCTGATTCGGCATCCAGCTTTTCCCAACGATGCATTGCTCACAAAGGCCCAAACACACAGGCCGTGCCTCTAGGACGTTTCTCATCCGAGTGCAGACCCGCCAGTACTAAGAAACCTGGAATGCTACCTAGAGCTCAAGAACCACACTGAATAACGCTACATGGATTCTGCTGCATGCCAATCTGTGGCATGATACAAGAGGAACGTTAGCTTGAGGCTAGTGTTCAATGGGGTCGCCAATTCACTGAAAATTACTGAAGGTTGAGCAGCTACCAAAGTATGGCAACGTCCAAGTTTCTTTCCGAGAAATTCACTTCTCATCACAAAGGGAACTGTGCCATGAAGGGAACATGTGCAACTACAGTATTTCTCACTGAGAATTGATTCCGCAACTCTCTAAATCCCAATGAGGAAAGTAAAGTATCCCTTTAAGCCTTATATTCAATATATATATTCCACAGAGAATTAACCCTGTTCTTTCTTTCTCTAGTTTGTAATTCCAAGGCGCTTTAGAAGGGAGATACTTGAGTTGTTTCAACTTACTACTTTCTAGAGTTTAAGAGAAGACGCCCTTCACTTCCCATGACTCTGCATCTAGCTGTTCTCAATGGTGCATTGCTCACAACTCCCCGAACGCACAGGCCGTCCTTCCTGTACTTTTCTCATCCTAGTGCAGACCCGCAAGTACTAAGAGACCTGGAATGCTTCCTAGAGTTCAAGAACCACACTGAATAAGTCTACAAGGATTCTGCTGCATGCCAACATGTGGCATGATACAAGAGGAACGTTAGCTTGAGGCTAGTGTTCAATGGGGTCGCCAATTCACCCAAGATTACTGAAGGAGGAGCACCTACCAAAGAATGGCAACGTCCAAGTTTTTTTCCGAGAAATTCACTTGTCATCACAAAGGGAATTGTGCCATGAAGGGAACATGTGCAACGACAGTATTTCTCAGTGAGAATGGATCCCGCAACTCTCTAAATCCCAATGATGAAAATAAAGTTCCCCTTTAAGCCTTATATTCAAAAGGGTCCACAGAGCATTGATCCTATTGTTTCTTTCTCTATTTTGTAGTTGAAGGTGTTTTAGAAGGGAGATACTTGAGTTGTTTCAAATTACTACATTCTAGAGTTTAAGAAAAGAAGCCCTTCACTTCCCATGACTCGGCATCTAGTTGTACCCAATGATGCATTGCTCACAACACCCCGAAGACAGACGCCGTCCTTCCTGTACTTTTCTCATCCTAGTGCAGACCCGCAAGTACTAAGAGACCTGGAATGCTTCCTAGAGCCCAGGAACCACAATGAATAAGGCTACATGGATTTTGCTGCATGACAACATGTGTCATGTTAGAAGAGGAACGTTAGCTTCAGGTTAGTGGTCAAGTGGGGTCGCCAATTCACTGAAGATTACCGAAGGATGAGCACCTACCAAAGAATGGCAACCTCCAAGTTTCTTTCCTAGAAACTCACTTGTCATCACAAAGGCAATTGTGCTATGAAGAGAACATGTGCAACTAAAGAATTTCTCAGAGAGAACTGAGCCCACAACTCTCTAAATCCCAATGAGGAAAGTCAAGTTTCCCTTCAAGCCTTATTTTCCAAAGGGCCCGCAGAGCACTGACCCTGCTGTTTCCTTCTCTATTTTGTACCTCCA
The DNA here is from genome assembly GCF_028564815.1 of Eubalaena glacialis. Taxonomy (NCBI): domain Eukaryota; kingdom Metazoa; phylum Chordata; class Mammalia; order Artiodactyla; family Balaenidae; genus Eubalaena; species Eubalaena glacialis. The sequence continues at coordinate 49,854,659 of NC_083722.1, read as the reverse complement.
ACGTGCTTTAGACGGGAGATACTTGAGTTGTTTCAAGTTGCCACATTCTAGAAATTTAACAAAAGAAACCCTTCACCTCCATGCCTCGGCATCTAGCTGTTCCCAAGGCTGCACTTATCACAACTCCCCAAACACACAGGCCGTCCTTCTTGTACGTTTCACAGCCTAGTGCAGATCCGATAGTACTAAGAGACCTGGAATGCTTCGTAGAGCTCAAGAACCACACTGAATAAGGCTACTTAGATTCTGCTGCATGCCAACCTCTGGCATGATACAAGAGGAACGTTAGCCTGAGGCTAGTGGTCAAAAAGGGTCGCCAATTCACTGAATTGACTGAAGGATGAGCTCCTTCCAAAGCATGGCCACCTCCAAGTTTCTTTCCTAGAAACTCACTTTTCATCACACAGGCAATTGTGCAATGAAGGGAACTTGTGCAACTACAGTGTTTCTCAGGGAGAATTGAGCCCCCACCTCTCTAAATCCCAATGAGGAATATGAAGTTTCCCGTCAAGACTTATTTTCAAAATGGCCAGCAGAGCATCGCCCTTGCTGATTCTTTCTCTAATTTGTACATCCAAGGTCATTTAGAAGGGGGATACTTGAGTTGTTTCAACTTGCAACAATCTAGAGGTTTTACCAAAGAGCCCTTAAGAGCCCCTGATTCGGCATCCAGCTTTTCCCAACGATGCATTGCTCACAAAGGCCCAAACACACAGGCCGTGCCTCTAGGACGTTTCTCATCCGAGTGCAGACCCGCCATTACTAAGAAACCTGGAATGCTACCTAGAGCTCAAGAACCACACTGAATAACGCTACATGGATTCTGCTGCATGCCAATCTGTGGCATGATACAAGAGGAACGTTAGCTTGAGGCTAGTGTTCAATGGGGTCGCCAATTCACTGAAAATGACTGAAGGTTGAGCAGCTACCAAAGTATGGCAACGTCCAAGTTTCTTTCCGAGAAATTCACTTCTCATCACAAAGGGAACTGTGCCATGAAGGGAACATGTGCAACTACAGTATTTCTCACTGAGAATTGATTCCGCAACTCTCTAAATCCCAATGAGGAAAGTAAAGTATCCCTTTAAGCCTTATATTCAATATATATATTCCACAGAGAATTAACCCTGTTCTTTCATTCTCTAGTTTGTAATTCGAAGGCGCTTTAGAAGGGAGATACTTGAGTTGTTTCCACTTACTACTTTCTAGAGTTTAAGAGAAGAAGCCCTTCACTTCCCATGACTCTGCATCTAGCTGTTCCCATGGTGCATTGCTCACAACTCCCCGAACGCACAGGCCGTCCTTCCTGTACTTTTCTCATCCTAGTGCAGACCCGCAAGTACTAAGAGACCTGGAATGCTTCCTAGAGTTCAAGAACCACACTGAATAAGTCTACAAGGATTCTGCTGCATGCCAACATGTGGCATGATACAAGAGGAACGTTAGCTTGAGGCTAGTGTTCAATGGGGTCGCCCATTCACTGAAGATTACTGAAGGAGGAGCACCTACCAAAGAATGGCAACCACCAAGTTTCTTTCCGAGAAATTCACTTGTCATCACAAAGGGAATTGTGCCATGAAGGGAACATGTGCAACGACAGTATTTCTCAGTGAGAATGGATCCCGCAACTCTCTAAATCCCAATGAGGAAAATAAAGTTCCCCTTTAAGCCTTATATTCAAAAGGGTCCACAGAGCATTGATCCTATTGTTTCTTTCTCTATTTTGTAGTTGAAGGTGTTTTAGAAGGGAGATACTTGAGTTGTTTCAACTTACTACTTTCTAGAGTTTAAGAAAAGAAGCCCTTCACTTCCCATGACTCGGCATCTAGTTGTACCCAATGATGCATTGCTCACAACACCCCGAAGACAGACGCCGTCCTTCCTGTACTTTTCTCATCCTAGTGCAGACCCGCAAGTACTAAGAGACCTGGAATGCTTCCTAGAGCCCAGGAACCACAATGAATAAGGCTACATGGATTTTGCTGCATGACAACATGTGTCATGTTAGAAGAGGAACGTTAGCTTCAGGTTAGTGGTCAAGTGGGGTCGCCAATTCACTGAAGATTACCGAAGGATGAGCACCTACCAAAGAATGGCAACCTCCAAGTTTCTTTCCTAGAAACTCACTTGTCATCACAAAGGCAATTGTGCTATGAAGAGAACATGTGCAACAAAGAATTTCTCAGAGAGAACTGAGCCCACAACTCTCTAAATCCCAATGAGGAAAGTCAAGTTTCCCTTCAAGCCTTATTTTCCAAAGGGCCCGCAGAGCACTGACCCTGCTGTTTCCTTCTCTATTTTGTACCTCCAACGTGCTTTAGACGGGAGATACTTGAGTTGTTTCAAGTTGCCACATTCTAGAAATTTAACAAAAGAAACCCTTCACCTCCATGCCTCGGCATCTAGCTGTTCCCAAGGCTGCACTTATCACAACTCCCCAAACACACAGGCCATCCTTCTTGTACGTTTCACAGCCTAGTGCAGATCCGATAGTACTAAGAGACCTGGAATGCTTCGTAGAGCTCAAGAACCACACTGAATAAGGCTACTTAGATTCTGCTGCATGCCAACCTCTGGCATGATACAAGAGGAACGTTAGCCTGAGGCTAGTGGTCAAAAAGGGTCGCCAATTCACTGAATTGACTGAAGGATGAGCTCCTTGCAAAGCATGGCCACCTCCAAGTTTCTTTCCTAGAAACTCACTTTTCATCACACAGGCAATTGTGCAATGAAGGGAACTTGTGCAACTACAGTGTTTCTCAGGGAGAATTGAGCCCCCACCTCTCTAAATCCCAATGAGGAATATGAAGTTTCCCGTCAAGACTTATTTTCAAAATGGCCAGCAGAGCATCGACCTTGCTGATTCTTTCTCTAATTTGTACATCCAAGGTCATTTAGAAGGGGGATACTTGAGTTGTTTCAACTTGCAACAATCTAGAGGTTTTACCAAAGAGCCCTTAAGAGCCCCTGATTCGGCATCCAGCTTTTCCCAACGATGCATTGCTCACAAAGGCCCAAACACACAGGCCGTGCCTCTAGGACGTTTCTCATCCGAGTGCAGACCCGCCAGTACTAAGAAACCTGGAATGCTACCTAGAGCTCAAGAACCACACTGAATAACGCTACATGGATTCTGCTGCATGCCAATCTGTGGCATGATACAAGAGGAACGTTAGCTTGAGGCTAGTGTTCAATGGGGTCGCCAATTCACTGAAAATGACTGAAGGTTGAGCAGCTACCAAAGTATGGCAAGGTCCAAGTTTCTTTCCGAGAAATTCACTTCTCATCACAAAGGGAACTGTGCCATGAAGGGAACATGTGCAACTACAGTATTTCTCACTGAGAATTGATTCCGCAACTCTCTAAATCCCAATGAGGAAAGTAAAGTATCCCTTTAAGCCTTATATTCAATATATATATTCCACAGAGAATTAACCCTGTTCTTTCTTTCTCTAGTTTGTAATTCCAAGGCGCTTTAGAAGGGAGATACTTGAGTTGTTTCCACTTACTACTTTCTAGAGTTTAAGAAAAGAAGCCCTTCACTTCCCATGACTCGGCATCTAGCTGTTCCCAATGGTGCATTGCTCACAACTCCCCGAACGCACAGGCCGTCCTTCCTGTACTTTTCTCATCCTAGTGCAGACCCGCAAGTACTAAGAGACGTGGAATGCTTCCTAGAGTTCAAGAACCACACTGAATAAGTCTACAAGGATTCTGCTGCATGCCAACATGTGGCATGATACAAGAGGAACGTTAGCTTGAGGCTAGTGTTCAATGGGGTCGCCCATTCACTGAAGATTACTGAAGGAGGAGCACCTACCAAAGAATGGCAACCACCAAGTTTCTTTCCGAGAAATTCACTTGTCATCACAGAGGGAATTGTGCCATGAAGGGAACAAGTGCAACGACAGTATTTCTCAGTGAGAATGGATCCCGCAACTCTCTAAATCCCAATGAGGAAAATAAAGTTCCCCTTTAAGCCTTATATTCAAAAGGGTCCACAGAGCATTGATCCTATTGTTTCTTTCTCTATTTTGTAGTTGAAGGTGTTTTAGAAGGGAGATACTTGAGTTGTTTCAACTTCCTACTTTCTAGAGTTTAAGAAAAGAAGCCCTTCACTTCCCATGACTCGGCATCTAGTTGTACCCAATGATGCATTGCTCACAACACCCCGAAGACAGACGCCGTCCTTCCTGTACTTTTCTCATCCTAGTGCAGACCCGCAAGTACTAAGAGACCTGGAATGCTTCCTAGAGCCCAGGAACCACAATGAATAAGGCTACATGGATTTTGCTGCATGAAAACATGTGTCATGTTAGAAGAGGAACGTTAGCTTCAGGTTAGTGGTCAAGTGGGGTCGCCAATTCACTGAAGATTACCGAAGGATGAGCACCTACCAAAGAATGGCAACCTCCAAGTTTCTTTCCTAGAAACTCACTTGTCATCACAAAGGCAATTGTGCTATGAAGAGAACATGTGCAACAAAGAATTTCTCAGAGAGAACTGAGCCCACAACTCTCTAAATCCCAATGAGGAAAGTCAAGTTTCCCTTCAAGCCTTATTTTCCAAAGGGCCCGCAGAGCACTGACCCTGCTGTTTCCTTCTCTATTTTGTACCTCCAACGTGCTTTAGACGGGAGATACTTGAGTTGTTTCAAGTTGCCACATTCTAGAAATTTAACAAAAGAAACCCTTCACCTCCATGCCTCGGCATCTAGCTGTTCCCAAGGCTGCACTTATCACAACTCCCCAAACACACAGGCCGTCCTTCTTGTACGTTTCACAGCCTAGTGCAGATCCGATAGTACTAAGAGACCTGGAATGCTTCGTAGAGCTCAAGAACCACACTGAATAAGGCTACTTAGATTCTGCTGCATGCCAACCTCTGGCATGATACAAGAGGAACGTTAGCCTGAGGCTAGTGGTCAAAAAGGGTCGCCAATTCACTGAATTGACTGAAGGATGAGCTCCTTCCAAAGCATGGCCACCTCCAAGTTTCTTTCCTAGAAACTCACTTTTCATCACACAGGCAATTGTGCAATGAAGGGAACTTGTGCAACTACAGTGTTTCTCAGGGAGAATTGAGCCCCCACCTCTCTAAATCCCAATGAGGAATATGAAGTTTCCCGTCAAGACTTATTTTCAAAATGGCCAGCAGAGCATCGACCTTGCTGATTCTTTCTCTAATTTGTACATCCAAGGTCATTTAGAAGGGGGATACTTGAGTTGTTTCAACTTGCAACAATCTAGAGGTTTTACCAAAGAGCCCTTAAGAGCCCCTGATTCGGCATCCAGCTTTTCCCAACGATGCATTGCTCACAAAGGCCCAAACACACAGGCCGTGCCTCTAGGACGTTTCTCATCCGAGTGCAGACCCGCCAGTACTAAGAAACCTGGAATGCTACCTAGAGCTCAAGAACCACACTGAATAACGCTACATGGATTCTGCTGCATGCCAATCTGTGGCATGATACAAGAGGAACGTTAGCTTGAGGCTAGTGTTCAATGGGGTCGCCAATTCACTGAAAATGACTGAAGGTTGAACAGCTACCAAAGTATGGCAAGGTCCAAGTTTCTTTCCGAGAAATTCACTTCTCATCACAAAGGGAACTGTGCCATGAAGGGAACATGTGCAACTACAGTATTTCTCACTGAGAATTGATTCCGCAACTCTCTAAATCCCAATGAGGAAAGTAAAGTATCCCTTTAAGCCTTATATTCAATATATATATTCCACAGAGAATTAACCCTGTTCTTTCTTTCTCTAGTTTGTAATTCCAAGGCGCTTTAGAAGGGACATACTTGAGTTGTTTCCACTTACTACTTTCTAGAGTTTAAGAAAAGAAGCCCTTCACTTCCCATGACTCGGCATCTAGCTGTTCCCAATGGTGCATTGCTCACAACTCCCCGAACGCACAGGCCGTCCTTCCTGTACTTTTCTCATCCTAGTGCAGACCCGCAAGTACTAAGAGACGTGGAATGCTTCCTAGAGTTCAAGAACCACACTGAATAAGTCTACAAGGATTCTGCTGCATGCCAACATGTGGCATGATACAAGAGGAACGTTAGCTTGAGGCTAGTGTTCAATGGGGTCGCCCATTCACTGAAGATTACTGAAGGAGGAGCACCTACCAAAGAATGGCAACCACCAAGTTTCTTTCCGAGAAATTCACTTGTCATCACAGAGGGAATTGTGCCATGAAGGGAACAAGTGCAACGACAGTATTTCTCAGTGAGAATGGATCCCGCAACTCTCTAAATCCCAATGAGGAAAATAAAGTTCCCCTTTAAGCCTTATATTCAAAAGGGTCCACAGAGCATTGATCCTATTGTTTCTTTCTCTATTTTGTAGTTGAAGGTGTTTTAGAAGGGAGATACTTGAGTTGTTTCAACTTCCTACTTTCTAGAGTTTAAGAAAAGAAGCCCTTCACTTCCCATGACTCGGCATCTAGTTGTACCCAATGATGCATTGCTCACAACACCCCGAAGACAGACGCCGTCCTTCCTGTACTTTTCTCATCCTAGTGCAGACCCGCAAGTACTAAGAGACCTGGAATGCTTCCTAGAGCCCAGGAACCACAATGAATAAGGCTACATGGATTTTGCTGCATGAAAACATGTGTCATGTTAGAAGAGGAACGTTAGCTTCAGGTTAGTGGTCAAGTGGGGTCGCCAATTCACTCAAGATTACCGAAGGATGAGCACCTACCAAAGAATGGCAACCTCCAAGTTTCTTTCCTAGAAACTCACTTGTCATCACAAAGGCAATTGTGCTATGAAGAGAACATGTGCAACAAAGAATTTCTCAGAGAGAACTGAGCCCACAACTCTCTAAATCCCAATGAGGAAAGTCAAGTTTCCCTTCAAGCCTTATTTTCCAAAGGGCCCGCAGAGCACTGACCCTGCTGTTTCCTTCTCTATTTTGTACCTCCAACGTGCTTTAGACGGGAGATACTTGAGTTGTTTCAAGTTGCCACATTCTAGAAATTTAACAAAAGAAACCCTTCACCTCCATGCCTCGGCATCTAGCTGTTCCCAAGGCTGCACTTATCACAACTCCCCAAACACACAGGCCGTCCTTCTTGTACGTTTCACAGCCTAGTGCAGATCCGATAGTACTAAGAGACCTGGAATGCTTCGTAGAGCTCAAGAACCACACTGAATAAGGCTACTTAGATTCTGCTGCATGCCAACCTCTGGCATGATACAAGAGGAACGTTAGCCTGAGGCTAGTGGTCAAAAAGGGTCGCCAATTCACTGAATTGACTGAAGGATGAGCTCCTTCCAAAGCATGGCCACCTCCAAGTTTCTTTCCTAGAAACTCACTTTTCATCACACAGGCAATTGTGCAATGAAGGGAACTTGTGCAACTACAGTGTTTCTCAGGGAGAATTGAGCCCCCACCTCTCTAAATCCCAATGAGGAATATGAAGTTTCCCGTCAAGACTTATTTTCAAAATGGCCAGCAGAGCATCGACCTTGCTGATTCTTTCTCTAATTTGTACATCCAAGGTCATTTAGAAGGGGGATACTTGAGTTGTTTCAACTTGCAACAATCTAGAGGTTTTACCAAAGAGCCCTTAAGAGCCCCTGATTCGGCATCCAGCTTTTCCCAACGATGCATTGCTCACAAAGGCCCAAACACACAGGCCGTGCCTCTAGGACGTTTCTCATCCGAGTGCAGACCCGCCAGTACTAAGAAACCTGGAATGCTACCTAGAGCTCAAGAACCACACTGAATAACGCTACATGGATTCTGCTGCATGCCAATCTGTGGCATGATACAAGAGGAACGTTAGCTTGAGGCTAGTGTTCAATGGGGTCGCCAATTCACTGAAAATGACTGAAGGTTGAGCAGCTACCAAAGTATGGCAACGTCCAAGTTTCTTTCCGAGAAATTCACTTCTCATCACAAAGGGAACTGTGCCATGAAGGGAACATGTGCAACTACAGTATTTCTCACTGAGAATTGATTCCGCAACTCTCTAAATCCCAATGAGGAAAGTAAAGTATCCCTTTAAGCCTTATATTCAATATATATATTCCACAGAGAATTAACCCTGTTCTTTCTTTCTCTAGTTTGTAATTCCAAGGCGCTTTAGAAGGGAGATACTTGAGTTGTTTCCACTTACTACTTTCTAGAGTTTAAGAAAAGAAGCCCTTCACTTCCCATGACTCGGCATCTAGCTGTTCCCAATGGTGCATTGCTCACAACTCCCCGAACGCACAGGCCGTCCTTCCTGTACTTTTCTCATCCTAGTGCAGACCCGCAAGTACTAAGAGACGTGGAATGCTTCCTAGAGTTCAAGAACCACACTGAATAAGTCTACAAGGATTCTGCTGCATGCCAACATGTGGCATGATACAAGAGGAACGTTAGCTTGAGGCTAGTGTTCAATGGGGTCGCCCATTCACTGAAGATTACTGAAGGAGGAGCACCTACCAAAGAATGGCAACCACCAAGTTTCTTTCCGAGAAATTCACTTGTCATCACAGAGGGAATTGTGCCATGAAGGGAACAAGTGCAACGACAGTATTTCTCAGTGAGAATGGATCCCGCAACTCTCTAAATCCCAATGAGGAAAATAAAGTTCCCCTTTAAGCCTTATATTCAAAAGGGTCCACAGAGCATTGATCCTATTGTTTCTTTCTCTATTTTGTAGTTGAAGGTGTTTTAGAAGGGAGATACTTGAGTTGTTTCAACTTACTACTTTCTAGAGTTTAAGAAAAGAAGCCCTTCACTTCCCATGACTCGGCATCTAGTTGTACCCAATGATGCATTGCTCACAACACCCCGAAGACAGACGCCGTCCTTCCTGTACTTTTCTCATCCTAGTGCAGACCCGCAAGTACTAAGAGACCTGGAATTCTTCCTAGAGCCCAGGAACCACAATGAATAAGGCTACATGGATTTTGCTGCATGACAACATGTGTCATGTTAGAAGAGGAACGTTAGCTTCAGGTTAGTGGTCAAGTGGGGTCGCCAATTCACTGAAGATTACCGAAGGATGAGCACCTACCAAAGAATGGCAACCTCCAAGTTTCTTTCCTAGAAACTCACTTGTCATCACAAAGGCAATTGTGCTATGAAGAGAACATGTGCAACTAAAGAATTTCTCAGAGAGAACTGAGCCCACAACTCTCTAAATCCCAATGAGGAAAGTCAAGTTTCCCTTCAAGCCTTATTTTCCAAAGGGCCCGCAGAGCACTGACCCTGCTGTTTCCTTCTCTATTTTGTACCTCCAACGTGCTTTAGACGGGAGATACTTGAGTTGTTTCAAGTTGCCACATTCTAGAAATTTAACAAAAGAAACCCTTCACCTCCATGCCTCGGCATCTAGCTGTTCCCAAGGCTGCACTTATCACAACTCCCCAAACACACAGGCCGTCCTTCTTGTACGTTTCACAGCCTAGTGCAGATCCGATAGTACTAAGAGACCTGGAATGCTTCGTAGAGCTCAAGAACCACACTGAATAAGGCTACTTAGATTCTGCTGCATGCCAACCTCTGGCATGATACAAGAGGAACGTTAGCCTGAGGCTAGTGGTCAAAAAGGGTCGCCAATTCACTGAATTGACTGAAGGATGAGCTCCTTCCAAAGCATGGCCACCTCCAAGTTTCTTTCCTAGAAACTCACTTTTCATCACACAGGCAATTGTGCAATGAAGGGAACTTGTGCAACTACAGTGTTTCTCAGGGAGAATTGAGCCCCCACCTCTCTAAATCCCAATGAGGAATATGAAGTTTCCCGTCAAGACTTATTTTCAAAATGGCCAGCAGAGCATCGACCTTGCTGATTCTTTCTCTAATTTGTACATCCAAGGTCATTTAGAAGGGGGATACTTGAGTTGTTTCAACTTGCAACAATCTAGAGGTTTTACCAAAGAGCCCTTAAGAGCCCCTGATTCGGCATCCAGCTTTTCCCAACGATGCATTGCTCACAAAGGCCCAAACACACAGGCCGTGCCTCTAGGACGTTTCTCATCCGAGTGCAGACCCGCCAGTACTAAGAAACCTGGAATGCTACCTAGAGCTCAAGAACCACACTGAATAACGCTACATGGATTCTGCTGCATGCCAATCTGTGGCATGATACAAGAGGAACGTTAGCTTGAGGCTAGTGTTCAATGGGGTCGCCAATTCACTGAAAATGACTGAAGGTTGAGCAGCTACCAAAGTATGGCAACGTCCAAGTTTCTTTCCGAGAAATTCACTTCTCATCACAAAGGGAACTGTGCGATGAAGGGAACATGTGCAACTACAGTATTTCTCACTGAGAATTGATTCCGCAACTCTCTAAATCCCAATGAGGAAAGTAAAGTATCCCTTTAAGCCTTATATTCAATATATATATTCCACAGAGAATTAACCCTGTTCTTTCTTTCTCTAGTTTGTAATTCCAAGGCGCTTTAGAAGGGAGATACTTGAGTTGTTTCCACTTACTACTTTCTAGAGTTTAAGAAAAGAAGCCCTTCACTTCCCATGACTCGGCATCTAGCTGTTCCCAATGGTGCATTGCTCACAACTCCCCGAACGCACAGGCCGTCCTTCCTGTACTTTTCTCATCCTAGTGCAGACCCGCAAGTACTAAGAGACGTGGAATGCTTCCTAGAGTTCAAGAACCACACTGAATAAGTCTACAAGGATTCTGCTGCATGCCAACATGTGGCATGATACAAGAGGAACGTTAGCTTGAGGCTAGTGTTCAATGGGGTCGCCCATTCACTGAAGATTACTGAAGGAGGAGCACCTACCAAAGAATGGCAACCACCAAGTTTCTTTCCGAGAAATTCACTTGTCATCACAGAGGGAATTGTGCCATGAAGGGAACAAGTGCAACGACAGTATTTCTCAGTGAGAATGGATCCCGCAACTCTCTAAATCCCAATGAGGAAAATAAAGTTCCCCTTTAAGCCTTATATTCAAAAGGGTCCACAGAGCATTGATCCTATTGTTTCTTTCTCTATTTTGTAGTTGAAGGTGTTTTAGAAGGGAGATACTTGAGTTGTTTCAACTTACTACTTTCTAGAGTTTAAGAAAAGAAGCCCTTCACTTCCCATGACTCGGCATCTAGTTGTACCCAATGATGCATTGCTCACAACACCCCGAAGACAGACGCCGTCCTTCCTGTACTTTTCTCATCCTAGTGCAGACCCGCAAGTACTAAGAGACCTGGAATGCTTCCTAGAGCCCAGGAACCACAATGAATAAGGCTACATGGATTTTGCTGCATGACAACATGTGTCATGTTAGAAGAGGAACGTTAGCTTCAGGTTAGTGGTCAAGTGGGGTCGCCAATTCACTGAAGATTACCGAAGGATGAGCACCTACCAAAGAATGGCAACCTCCAAGTTTCTTTCCTAGAAACTCACTTGTCATCACAAAGGCAATTGTGCTATGAAGAGAACATGTGCAACTAAAGAATTTCTCAGAGAGAACTGAGCCCACAACTCTCTAAATCCCAATGAGGAAAGTCAAGTTTCCCTTCAAGCCTTATTTTCCAAAGGGCCCGCAGAGCACTGACCCTGCTGTTTCCTTCTCTATTTTGTACCTCCAACGTGCTTTAGACGGGAGATACTTGAGTTGTTTCAAGTTGCCACATTCTAGAAATTTAACAAAAGAAACCCTTCACCTCCATGCCTCGGCATCTAGCTGTTCCCAAGGCTGCACTTATCACAACTCCCCAAACACACAGGCCGTCCTTCTTGTACGTTTCACAGCCTAGTGCAGATCCGATAGTACTAAGAGACCTGGAATGCTTCGTAGAGCTCAAGAACCACACTGAATAAGGCTACTTAGATTCTGCTGCATGCCAACCTCTGGCATGATACAAGAGGAACGTTAGCCTGAGGCCAGTGGTCAAAAAGGGTCGCCAATTCACTGAATTGACTGAAGGATGAGCTCCTTCCAAAGCATGGCCACCTCCAAGTTTCTTTCCTAGAAACTCACTTTTCATCACACAGGCAATTGTGCAATGAAGGGAACTTGTGCAACTACAGTGTTTCTCAGGGAGAATTGAGCCCCCACCTCTCTAAATCCCAATGAGGAATATGAAGTTTCCCGTCAAGACTTATTTTCAAAATGGCCAGCAGAGCATCGACCTTGCTGATTCTTTCTCTAATTTGTACATCCAAGGTCATTTAGAAGGGGGATACTTGAGTTGTTTCAACTTGCAACAATCTAGAGGTTTTACCAAAGAGCCCTTAAGAGCCCCTGATTCGGCATCCAGCTTTTCCCAACGATGCATTGCTCACAAAGGCCCAAACACACAGGCCGTGCCTCTAGGACGTTTCTCATCCGAGTGCAGACCCGCCAGTACTAAGAAACCTGGAATGCTACCTAGAGCTCAAGAACCACACTGAATAACGCTACATGGATTCTGCTGCATGCCAATCTGTGGCATGATACAAGAGGAACGTTAGCTTGAGGCTAGTGTTCAATGGGGTCGCCAATTCACTGAAAATGACTGAAGGTTGAGCAGCTACCAAAGTATGGCAACGTCCAAGTTTCTTTCCGAGAAATTCACTTCTCATCACAAAGGGAACTGTGCGATGAAGGGAACATGTGCAACTACAGTATTTCTCACTGAGAATTGATTCCGCAACTCTCTAAATCCCAATGAGGAAAGTAAAGTATCCCTTTAAGCCTTATATTCAATATATATATTCCACAGAGAATTAACCCTGTTCTTTCTTTCTCTAGTTTGTAATTCCAAGGCGCTTTAGAAGGGAGATACTTGAGTTGTTTCCACTTACTACTTTCTAGAGTTTAAGAAAAGAAGCCCTTCACTTCCCATGACTCGGCATCTAGCTGTTCCCAATGGTGCATTGCTCACAACTCCCCGAACGCACAGGCCGTCCTTCCTGTACTTTTCTCATCCTAGTGCAGACCCGCAAGTACTAAGAGACGTGGAATGCTTCCTAGAGTTCAAGAACCACACTGAATAAGTCTACAAGGATTCTGCTGCATGCCAACATGTGGCATGATACAAGAGGAACGTTAGCTTGAGGCTAGTGTTCAATGGGGTCGCCCATTCACTGAAGATTACTGAAGGAGGAGCACCTACCAAAGAATGGCAACCACCAAGTTTCTTTCCGAGAAATTCACTTGTCATCACAGAGGGAATTGTGCCATGAAGGGAACAAGTGCAACGACAGTATTTCTCAGTGAGAATGGATCCCGCAACTCTCTAAATCCCAATGAGGAAAATAAAGTTCCCCTTTAAGCCTTATATTCAAAAGGGTCCACAGAGCATTGATCCTATTGTTTCTTTCTCTATTTTGTAGTTGAAGGTGTTTTAGAAGGGAGATACTTGAGTTGTTTCAACTTACTACTTTCTAGAGTTTAAGAAAAGAAGCCCTTCACTTCCCATGACTCGGCATCTAGTTGTACCCAATGATGCATTGCTCACAACACCCCGAAGACAGACGCCGTCCTTCCTGTACTTTTCTCATCCTAGTGCAGACCCGCAAGTACTAAGAGACCTGGAATGCTTCCTAGAGCCCAGGAACCACAATGAATAAGGCTACATGGATTTTGCTGCATGACAACATGTGTCATGTTAGAAGAGGAACGTTAGCTTCAGGTTAGTGGTCAAGTGGGGTCGCCAATTCACTGAAGATTACCGAAGGATGAGCACCTACCAAAGAATGGCAACCTCCAAGTTTCTTTCCTAGAAACTCACTTGTCATCACAAAGGCAATTGTGCTATGAAGAGAACATGTGCAACTAAAGAATTTCTCAGAGAGAACTGAGCCCACAACTCTCTAAATCCCAATGAGGAAAGTCAAGTTTCCCTTCAAGCCTTATTTTCCAAAGGGCCCGCAGAGCACTGACCCTGCTGTTTCCTTCTCTATTTTGTACCTCCAACGTGCTTTAGACGGGAGATACTTGAGTTGTTTCAAGTTGCCACATTCTAGAAATTTAACAAAAGAAACCCTTCACCTCCATGCCTCGGCATCTAGCTGTTCCCAAGGCTGCACTTATCACAACTCCCCAAACACACAGGCCGTCCTTCTTGTACGTTTCACAGCCTAGTGCAGATCCGATAGTACTAAGAGACCTGGAATGCTTCGTAGAGCTCAAGAACCACACTGAATAAGGCTACTTAGATTCTGCTGCATGCCAACCTCTGGCATGATACAAGAGGAACGTTAGCCTGAGGCTAGTGGTCAAAAAGGGTCGCCAATTCACTGAATTGACTGAAGGATGAGCTCCTTCCAAAGCATGGCCACCTCCAAGTTTCTTTCCTAGAAACTCACTTTTCATCACACAGGCAATTGTGCAATGAAGGGAACTTGTGCAACTACAGTGTTTCTCAGGGAGAATTGAGCCCCCACCTCTCTAAATCCCAATGAGGAATATGAAGTTTCCCGTCAAGACTTATTTTCAAAATGGCCAGCAGAGCATCGACCTTGCTGATTCTTTCTCTAATTTGTACATCCAAGGTCATTTAGAAGGGGGATACTTGAGTTGTTTCAACTTGCAACAATCTAGAGGTTTTACCAAAGAGCCCTTAAGAGCCCCTGATTCGGCATCCAGCTTTTCCCAACGATGCATTGCTCACAAAGGCCCAAACACACAGGCCGTGCCTCTAGGACGTTTCTCATCCGAGTGCAGACCCGCCAGTACTAAGAAACCTGGAATGCTACCTAGAGCTCAAGAACCACACTGAATAACGCTACATGGATTCTGCTGCATGCCAATCTGTGGCATGATACAAGAGGAACGTTAGCTTGAGGCTAGTGTTCAATGGGGTCGCCAATTCACTGAAAATGACTGAAGGTTGAGCAGCTACCAAAGTATGGCAACGTCCAAGTTTCTTTCCGAGAAATTCACTTCTCATCACAAAGGGAACTGTGCCATGAAGGGAACATGTGCAACTACAGTATTTCTCACTGAGAATTGATTCCGCAACTCTCTAAATCCCAATGAGGAAAGTAAAGTATCCCTTTAAGCCTTATATTCAATATATATATTCCACAGAGAATTAACCCTGTTCTTTCTTTCTCTAGTTTGTAATTCCAAGGCGCTTTAGAAGGGACATACTTGAGTTGTTTCCACTTACTACTTTCTAGAGTTTAAGAAAAGAAGCCCTTCACTTCCCATGACTCGGCATCTAGCTGTTCCCAATGGTGCATTGCTCACAACTCCCCGAACGCACAGGCCGTCCTTCCTGTACTTTTCTCATCCTAGTGCAGACCCGCAAGTACTAAGAGACGTGGAATGCTTCCTAGAGTTCAAGAACCACACTGAATAAGTCTACAAGGATTCTGCTGCATGCCAACATGTGGCATGATACAAGAGGAACGTTAGCTTGAGGCTAGTGTTCAATGGGGTCGCCCATTCACTGAAGATTACTGAAGGAGGAGCACCTACCAAAGAATGGCAACCACCAAGTTTCTTTCCGAGAAATTCACTTGTCATCACAGAGGGAATTGTGCCATGAAGGGAACAAGTGCAACGACAGTATTTCTCAGTGAGAATGGATCCCGCAACTCTCTAAATCCCAATGAGGAAAATAAAGTTCCCCTTTAAGCCTTATATTCAAAAGGGTCCACAGAGCATTGATCCTATTGTTTCTTTCTCTATTTTGTAGTTGAAGGTGTTTTAGAAGGGAGATACTTGAGTTGTTTCAACTTACTACTTTCTAGAGTTTAAGAAAAGAAGCCCTTCACTTCCCATGACTCGGCATCTAGTTGTACCCAATGATGCATTGCTCACAACACCCCGAAGACAGACGCCGTCCTTCCTGTACTTTTCTCATCCTAGTGCAGACCCGCAAGTACTAAGAGACCTGGAATGCTTCCTAGAGCCCAGGAACCACAATGAATAAGGCTACATGGATTTTGCTGCATGACAACATGTGTCATGTTAGAAGAGGAACGTTAGCTTCAGGTTAGTGGTCAAGTGGGGTCGCCAATTCACTGAAGATTACCGAAGGATGAGCACCTACCAAAGAATGGCAACCTCCAAGTTTCTTTCCTAGAAACTCACTTGTCATCACAAAGGCAATTGTGCTATGAAGAGAACATGTGCAACAAAGAATTTCTCAGAGAGAACTGAGCCCACAACTCTCTAAATCCCAATGAGGAAAGTCAAGTTTCCCTTCAAGCCTTATTTTCCAAAGGGCCCGCAGAGCACTGACCCTGCTGTTTCCTTCTCTATTTTGTACCTCCAACGTGCTTTAGACGGGAGATACTTGAGTTGTTTCAAGTTGCCACATTCTAGAAATTTAACAAAAGAAACCCTTCACCTCCATGCCTCGGCATCTAGCTGTTCCCAAGGCTGCACTTATCACAACTCCCCAAACACACAGGCCGTCCTTCTTGTACGTTTCACAGCCTAGTGCAGATCCGATAGTACTAAGAGACCTGGAATGCTTCGTAGAGCTCAAGAACCACACTGAATAAGGCTACTTAGATTCTGCTGCATGCCAACCTCTGGCATGATACAAGAGGAACGTTAGCCTGAGGCTAGTGGTCAAAAAGGGTTGCCAATTCACTGAATTGACTGAAGGATGAGCACCTTGCAAAGCATGGCCACCTCCAAGTTTCTTTCCTAGAAACTCAGTTTTCATCACACAGGCAATTGTGCAATGAAGGGAACTTGTGCAACTACAGTGTTTCTCAGGGAGAATTGAGCCCCCACCTCTCTAAATCCCAATGAGGAATATGAAGTTTCCCGTCAAGACTTATTTTCAAAATGGCCAGCAGAGCATCGACCTTGCTGATTCTTTCTCTAATTTGTACATCGAAGGTCATTTAGAAGGGGGATACTTGAGTTGTTTCAACTTGCAACAATCTAGAGGTTTTACCAAAGAGCCCTTAAGAGCCCCTGATTCGGCATCCAGCTTTTCCCAACGATGCATTGCTCACAAAGGCCCAAACACACAGGCCGTGCCTCTAGGACGTTTCTCATCCGAGTGCAGACCCGCCAGTACTAAGAAACCTGGAATGCTACCTAGAGCTCAAGAACCACACTGAATAACGCTACATGGATTCTGCTGCATGCCAATCTGTGGCATGATACAAGAGGAACGTTAGCTTGAGGCTAGTGTTCAATGGGGTCGCCAATTCACTGAGAATGACTGAAGGTTGAGCAGCTACCAAAGTATGGCAACGTCCAAGTTTCTTTCCGAGAAATTCACTTCTCATCACAAAGGGAACTGTGCCATGAAGGGAACATGTGCAACTACAGTATTTCTCACTGAGAATTGATTCCGCAACTCTCTAAATCCCAATGAGGAAAGTAAAGTATCCCTTTAAGCCTTATATTCAATATATATATTCCACAGAGAATTAACCCTGTTCTTTCTTTCTCTAGTTTGTAATTCCAAGGCGCTTTAGAAGGGACATACTTGAGTTGTTTCCACTTACTACTTTCTAGAGTTTAAGAAAAGAAGCCCTTCACTTCCCATGACTCGGCATCTAGCTGTTCCCAATGGTGCATTGCTCACAACTCCCCGAACGCACAGGCCGTCCTTCCTGTACTTTTCTCATCCTAGTGCAGACCCGCAAGTACTAAGAGACGTGGAATGCTTCCTAGAGTTCAAGAACCACACTGAATAAGTCTACAAGGATTCTGCTGCATGCCAACATGTGGCATGATACAAGAGGAACGTTAGCTTGAGGCTAGTGTTCAATGGGGTCGCCCATTCACTGAAGATTACTGAAGGAGGAGCACCTACCAAAGAATGGCAACCACCAAGTTTCTTTCCGAGAAATTCACTTGTCATCACAGAGGGAATTGTGCCATGAAGGGAACAAGTGCAACGACAGTATTTCTCAGTGAGAATGGATCCCGCAACTCTCTAAATCCCAATGAGGAAAATAAAGTTCCCCTTTAAGCCTTATATTCAAAAGGGTCCACAGAGCATTGATCCTATTGTTTCTTTCTCTATTTTGTAGTTGAAGGTGTTTTAGAAGGGAGATACTTGAGTTGTTTCAACTTACTACTTTCTAGAGTTTAAGAAAAGAAGCCCTTCACTTCCCATGACTCGGCATCTAGTTGTACCCAATGATGCATTGCTCACAACACCCCGAAGACAGACGCCGTCCTTCCTGTACTTTTCTCATCCTAGTGCAGACCCGCAAGTACTAAGAGACCTGGAATGCTTCCTAGAGCCCAGGAACCACAATGAATAAGGCTACATGGATTTTGCTGCATGACAACATGTGTCATGTTAGAAGAGGAACGTTAGCTTCAGGTTAGTGGTCAAGTGGGGTCGCCAATTCACTGAAGATTACCGAAGGATGAGCACCTACCAAAGAATGGCAACCTCCAAGTTTCTTTCCTAGAAACTCACTTGTCATCACAAAGGCAATTGTGCTATGAAGAGAACATGTGCAACAAAGAATTTCTCAGAGAGAACTGAGCCCACAACTCTCTAAATCCCAATGAGGAAAGTCAAGTTTCCCTTCAAGCCTTATTTTCCAAAGGGCCCGCAGAGCACTGACCCTGCTGTTTCCTTCTCTATTTTGTACCTCCAACGTGCTTTAGACGGGAGATACTTGAGTTGTTTCAAGTTGCCACATTCTAGAAATTTAACAAAAGAAACCCTTCACCTCCATGCCTCGGCATCTAGCTGTTCCCAAGGCTGCACTTATCACAACTCCCCAAACACACAGGCCGTCCTTCTTGTACGTTTCACAGCCTAGTGCAGATCCGATAGTACTAAGAGACCTGGAATGCTTCGTAGAGCTCAAGAACCACACTGAATAAGGCTACTTAGATTCTGCTGCATGCCAACCTCTGGCATGATACAAGAGGAACGTTAGCCTGAGGCTAGTGGTCAAAAAGGGTCGCCAATTCACTGAATTGACTGAAGGATGAGCTCCTTCCAAAGCATGGCCACCTCCAAGTTTCTTTCCTAGAAACTCACTTTTCATCACACAGGCAATTGTGCAATGAAGGGAACTTGTGCAACTACAGTGTTTCTCAGGGAGAATTGAGCCCCCACCTCTCTAAATCCCAATGAGGAATATGAAGTTTCCCGTCAAGACTTATTTTCAAAATGGCCAGCAGAGCATCGACCTTGCTGATTCTTTCTCTAATTTGTACATCCAAGGTCATTTAGAAGGGGGATACTTGAGTTGTTTCAACTTGCAACAATCTAGAGGTTTTACCAAAGAGCCCTTAAGAGCCCCTGATTCGGCATCCAGCTTTTCCCAACGATGCATTGCTCACAAAGGCCCAAACACACAGGCCGTGCCTCTAGGACGTTTCTCATCCGAGTGCAGACCCGCCAGTACTAAGAAACCTGGAATGCTACCTAGAGCTCAAGAACCACACTGAATAACGCTACATGGATTCTGCTGCATGCCAATCTGTGGCATGATACAAGAGGAACGTTAGCTTGAGGCTAGTGTTCAATGGGGTCGCCAATTCACTGAAAATGACTGAAGGTTGAGCAGCTACCAAAGTATGGCAACGTCCAAGTTTCTTTCCGAGAAATTCACTTCTCATCACAAAGGGAACTGTGCCATGAAGGGAACATGTGCAACTACAGTATTTCTCACTGAGAATTGATTCCGCAACTCTCTAAATCCCAATGAGGAAAGTAAAGTATCCCTTTAAGCCTTATATTCAATATATATATTCCACAGAGAATTAACCCTGTTCTTTCTTTCTCTAGTTTGTAATTCCAAGGCGCTTTAGAAGGGACATACTTGAGTTGTTTCCACTTACTACTTTCTAGAGTTTAAGAAAAGAAGCCCTTCACTTCCCATGACTCGGCATCTAGCTGTTCCCAATGGTGCATTGCTCACAACTCCCCGAACGCACAGGCCGTCCTTCCTGTACTTTTCTCATCCTAGTGCAGACCCGCAAGTACTAAGAGACGTGGAATGCTTCCTAGAGTTCAAGAACCACACTGAATAAGTCTACAAGGATTCTGCTGCATGCCAACATGTGGCATGATACAAGAGGAACGTTAGCTTGAGGCTAGTGTTCAATGGGGTCGCCCATTCACTGAAGATTACTGAAGGAGGAGCACCTACCAAAGAATGGCAACCACCAAGTTTCTTTCCGAGAAATTCACTTGTCATCACAGAGGGAATTGTGCCATGAAGGGAACAAGTGCAACGACAGTATTTCTCAGTGAGAATGGATCCCGCAACTCTCTAAATCCCAATGAGGAAAATAAAGTTCCCCTTTAAGCCTTATATTCAAAAGGGTCCACAGAGCATTGATCCTATTGTTTCTTTCTCTATTTTGTAGTTGAAGGTGTTTTAGAAGGGAGATACTTGAGTTGTTTCAACTTACTACTTTCTAGAGTTTAAGAAAAGAAGCCCTTCACTTCCCATGACTCGGCATCTAGTTGTACCCAATGATGCATTGCTCACAACACCCCGAAGACAGACGCCGTCCTTCCTGTACTTTTCTCATCCTAGTGCAGACCCGCAAGTACTAAGAGACCTGGAATGCTTCCTAGAGCCCAGGAACCACAATGAATAAGGCTACATGGATTTTGCTGCATGACAACATGTGTCATGTTAGAAGAGGAACGTTAGCTTCAGGTTAGTGGTCAAGTGGGGTCGCCAATTCACTGAAGATTACCGAAGGATGAGCACCTACCAAAGAATGGCAACCTCCAAGTTTCTTTCCTAGAAACTCACTTGTCATCACAAAGGCAATTGTGCTATGAAGAGAACATGTGCAACAAAGAATTTCTCAGAGAGAACTGAGCCCACAACTCTCTAAATCCCAATGAGGAAAGTCAAGTTTCCCTTCAAGCCTTATTTTCCAAAGGGCCCGCAGAGCACTGACCCTGCTGTTTCCTTCTCTATTTTGTACCTCCAACGTGCTTTAGACGGGAGATACTTGAGTTGTTTCAAGTTGCCACATTCTAGAAATTTAACAAAAGAAACCCTTCACCTCCATGCCTCGGCATCTAGCTGTTCCCAAGGCTGCACTTATCACAACTCCCCAAACACACAGGCCGTCCTTCTTGTACGTTTCACAGCCTAGTGCAGATCCGATAGTACTAAGAGACCTGGAATGCTTCGTAGAGCTCAAGAACCACACTGAATAAGGCTACTTAGATTCTGCTGCATGCCAACCTCTGGCATGATACAAGAGGAACGTTAGCCTGAGGCTAGTGGTCAAAAAGGGTTGCCAATTCACTGAATTGACTGAAGGATGAGCACCTTGCAAAGCATGGCCACCTCCAAGTTTCTTTCCTAGAAACTCACTTTTCATCACACAGGCAATTGTGCAATGAAGGGAACTTGTGCAACTACAGTGTTTCTCAGGGAGAATTGAGCCCCCACCTCTCTAAATCCCAATGAGGAATATGAAGTTTCCCGTCAAGACTTATTTTCAAAATGGCCAGCAGAGCATCGACCTTGCTGATTCTTTCTCTAATTTGTACATCGAAGGTCATTTAGAAGGGGGATACTTGAGTTGTTTCAACTTGCAACAATCTAGAGGTTTTACCAAAGAGCCCTTAAGAGCCCCTGATTCGGCATCCAGCTTTTCCCAACGATGCATTGCTCACAAAGGCCCAAACACACAGGCCGTGCCTCTAGGACGTTTCTCATCCGAGTGCAGACCCGCCAGTACTAAGAAACCTGGAATGCTACCTAGAGCTCAAGAACCACACTGAATAACGCTACATGGATTCTGCTGCATGCCAATCTGTGGCATGATACAAGAGGAACGTTAGCTTGAGGCTAGTGTTCAATGGGGTCGCCAATTCACTGAAAATGACTGAAGGTTGAGCAGCTACCAAAGTATGGCAACGTCCAAGTTTCTTTCCGAGAAATTCACTTCTCATCACAAAGGGAACTGTGCCATGAAGGGAACATGTGCAACTACAGTATTTCTCACTGAGAATTGATTCCGCAACTCTCTAAATCCCAATGAGGAAAGTAAAGTATCCCTTTAAGCCTTATATTCAATATATATATTCCACAGAGAATTAACCCTGTTCTTTCTTTCTCTAGTTTGTAATTCCAAGGCGCTTTAGAAGGGAGATACTTGAGTTGTTTCCACTTACTACTTTCTAGAGTTTAAGAAAAGAAGCCCTTCACTTCCCATGACTCGGCATCTAGCTGTTCCCAATGGTGCATTGCTCACAACTCCCCGAACGCACAGGCCGTCCTTCCTGTACTTTTCTCATCCTAGTGCAGACCCGCAAGTACTAAGAGACGTGGAATGCTTCCTAGAGTTCAAGAACCACACTGAATAAGTCTACAAGGATTCTGCTGCATGCCAACATGTGGCATGATACAAGAGGAACGTTAGCTTGAGGCTAGTGTTCAATGGGGTCGCCCATTCACTGAAGATTACTGAAGGAGGAGCACCTACCAAAGAATGGCAACCACCAAGTTTCTTTCCGAGAAATTCACTTGTCATCACAGAGGGAATTGTGCCATGAAGGGAACAAGTGCAACGACAGTATTTCTCAGTGAGAATGGATCCCGCAACTCTCTAAATCCCAATGAGGAAAATAAAGTTCCCCTTTAAGCCTTATATTCAAAAGGGTCCACAGAGCATTGATCCTATTGTTTCTTTCTCTATTTTGTAGTTGAAGGTGTTTTAGAAGGGAGATACTTGAGTTGTTTCAACTTACTACTTTCTAGAGTTTAAGAAAAGAAGCCCTTCACTTCCCATGACTCGGCATCTAGTTGTACCCAATGATGCATTGCTCACAACACCCCGAAGACAGACGCCGTCCTTCCTGTACTTTTCTCATCCTAGTGCAGACCCGCAAGTACTAAGAGACCTGGAATGCTTCCTAGAGCCCAGGAACCACAATGAATAAGGCTACATGGATTTTGCTGCATGACAACATGTGTCATGTTAGAAGAGGAACGTTAGCTTCAGGTTAGTGGTCAAGTGGGGTCGCCAATTCACTGAAGATTACCGAAGGATGAGCACCTACCAAAGAATGGCAACCTCCAAGTTTCTTTCCTAGAAACTCACTTGTCATCACAAAGGCAATTGTGCTATGAAGAGAACATGTGCAACAAAGAATTTCTCAGAGAGAACTGAGCCCACAACTCTCTAAATCCCAATGAGGAAAGTCAAGTTTCCCTTCAAGCCTTATTTTCCAAAGGGCCCGCAGAGCACTGACCCTGCTGTTTCCTTCTCTATTTTGTACCTCCAACGTGCTTTACAAGGGAGATACTTGAGTTGTTTCAAGTTGCCACATTCTAGAAATTTAACAAAAGAAACCCTTCACCTCCATGCCTCGGCATCTAGCTGTTCCCAAGGCTGCACTTATCACAACTCCCCAAACACACAGGCCGTCCTTCTTGTACGTTTCACAGCCTAGTGCAGATCCGATAGTACTAAGAGACCTGGAATGCTTCGTAGAGCTCAAGAACCACACTGAATAAGGCTACTTAGATTCTGCTGCATGCCAACCTCTGGCATGATACAAGAGGAACGTTAGCCTGAGGCTAGTGGTCAAAAAGGGTCGCCAATTCACTGAATTGACTGAAGGATGAGCTCCTTCCAAAGCATGGCCACCTCCAAGTTTCTTTCCTAGAAACTCACTTTTCATCACACAGGCAATTGTGCAATGAAGGGAACTTGTGCAACTACAGTGTTTCTCAGGGAGAATTGAGCCCCCACCTCTCTAAATCCCAATGAGGAATATGAAGTTTCCCGTCAAGACTTATTTTCAAAATGGCCAGCAGAGCATCGACCTTGCTGATTCTTTCTCTAATTTGTACATCCAAGGTCATTTAGAAGGGGGATACTTGAGTTGTTTCAACTTGCAACAATCTAGAGGTTTTACCAAAGAGCCCTTAAGAGCCCCTGATTCGGCATCCAGCTTTTCCCAACGATGCATTGCTCACAAAGGCCCAAACACACAGGCCGTGCCTCTAGGACGTTTCTCATCCGAGTGCAGACCCGCCAGTACTAAGAAACCTGGAATGCTACCTAGAGCTCAAGAACCACACTGAATAACGCTACATGGATTCTGCTGCATGCCAATCTGTGGCATGATACAAGAGGAACGTTAGCTTGAGGCTAGTGTTCAATGGGGTCGCCAATTCACTGAAAATGACTGAAGGTTGAGCAGCTACCAAAGTATGGCAACGTCCAAGTTTCTTTCCGAGAAATTCACTTCTCATCACAAAGGGAACTGTGCCATGAAGGGAACATGTGCAACTACAGTATTTCTCACTGAGAATTGATTCCGCAACTCTCTAAATCCCAATGAGGAAAGTAAAGTATCCCTTTAAGCCTTATATTCAATATATATATTCCACAGAGAATTAACCCTGTTCTTTCTTTCTCTAGTTTGTAATTCCAAGGCGCTTTAGAAGGGAGATACTTGAGTTGTTTCCACTTACTACTTTCTAGAGTTTAAGAAAAGAAGCCCTTCACTTCCCATGACTCGGCATCTAGCTGTTCCCAATGGTGCATTGCTCACAACTCCCCGAACGCACAGGCCGTCCTTCCTGTACTTTTCTCATCCTAGTGCAGACCCGCAAGTACTAAGAGACGTGGAATGCTTCCTAGAGTTCAAGAACCACACTGAATAAGTCTACAAGGATTCTGCTGCATGCCAACATGTGGCATGATACAAGAGGAACGTTAGCTTGAGGCTAGTGTTCAATGGGGTCGCCCATTCACTGAAGATTACTGAAGGAGGAGCACCTACCAAAGAATGGCAACCACCAAGTTTCTTTCCGAGAAATTCACTTGTCATCACAGAGGGAATTGTGCCATGAAGGGAACAAGTGCAACGACAGTATTTCTCAGTGAGAATGGATCCCGCAACTCTCTAAATCCCAATGAGGAAAATAAAGTTCCCCTTTAAGCCTTATATTCAAAAGGGTCCACAGAGCATTGATCCTATTGTTTCTTTCTCTATTTTGTAGTTGAAGGTGTTTTAGAAGGGAGATACTTGAGTTGTTTCAACTTACTACTTTCTAGAGTTTAAGAAAAGAAGCCCTTCACTTCCCATGACTCGGCATCTAGTTGTACCCAATGATGCATTGCTCACAACACCCCGAAGACAGACGCCGTCCTTCCTGTACTTTTCTCATCCTAGTGCAGACCCGCAAGTACTAAGAGACCTGGAATGCTTCCTAGAGCCCAGGAACCACAATGAATAAGGCTACATGGATTTTGCTGCATGACAACATGTGTCATGTTAGAAGAGGAACGTTAGCTTCAGGTTAGTGGTCAAGTGGGGTCGCCAATTCACTGAAGATTACCGAAGGATGAGCACCTACCAAAGAATGGCAACCTCCAAGTTTCTTTCCTAGAAACTCACTTGTCATCACAAAGGCAATTGTGCTATGAAGAGAACATGTGCAACAAAGAATTTCTCAGAGAGAACTGAGCCCACAACTCTCTAAATCCCAATGAGGAAAGTCAAGTTTCCCTTCAAGCCTTATTTTCCAAAGGGCCCGCAGAGCACTGACCCTGCTGTTTCCTTCTCTATTTTGTACCTCCAACGTGCTTTAGACGGGAGATACTTGAGTTGTTTCAAGTTGCCACATTCTAGAAATTTAACAAAAGAAACCCTTCACCTCCATGCCTCGGCATCTAGCTGTTCCCAAGGCTGCACTTATCACAACTCCCCAAACACACAGGCCGTCCTTCTTGTACGTTTCACAGCCTAGTGCAGATCCGATAGTACTAAGAGACCTGGAATGCTTCGTAGAGCTCAAGAACCACACTGAATAAGGCTACTTAGATTCTGCTGCATGCCAACCTCTGGCATGATACAAGAGGAACGTTAGCCTGAGGCTAGTGGTCAAAAAGGGTCGCCAATTCACTGAATTGACTGAAGGATGAGCTCCTTCCAAAGCATGGCCACCTCCAAGTTTCTTTCCTAGAAACTCACTTTTCATCACACAGGCAATTGTGCAATGAAGGGAACTTGTGCAACTACAGTGTTTCTCAGGGAGAATTGAGCCCCCACCTCTCTAAATCCCAATGAGGAATATGAAGTTTCCCGTCAAGACTTATTTTCAAAATGGCCAGCAGAGCATCGACCTTGCTGATTCTTTCTCTAATTTGTACATCCAAGGTCATTTAGAAGGGGGATACTTGAGTTGTTTCAACTTGCAACAATCTAGAGGTTTTACCAAAGAGCCCTTAAGAGCCCCTGATTCGGCATCCAGCTTTTCCCAACGATGCATTGCTCACAAAGGCCCAAACACACAGGCCGTGCCTCTAGGACGTTTCTCATCCGAGTGCAGACCCGCCAGTACTAAGAAACCTGGAATGCTACCTAGAGCTCAAGAACCACACTGAATAACGCTACATGGATTCTGCTGCATGCCAATCTGTGGCATGATACAAGAGGAACGTTAGCTTGAGGCTAGTGTTCAATGGGGTCGCCAATTCACTGAAAATGACTGAAGGTTGAGCAGCTACCAAAGTATGGCAACGTCCAAGTTTCTTTCCGAGAAATTCACTTCTCATCACAAAGGGAACTGTGCCATGAAGGGAACATGTGCAACTACAGTATTTCTCACTGAGAATTGATTCCGCAACTCTCTAAATCCCAATGAGGAAAGTAAAGTATCCCTTTAAGCCTTATATTCAATATATATATTCCACAGAGAATTAACCCTGTTCTTTCTTTCTCTAGTTTGTAATTCCAAGGCGCTTTAGAAGGGAGATACTTGAGTTGTTTCCACTTACTACTTTCTAGAGTTTAAGAAAAGAAGCCCTTCACTTCCCATGACTCGGCATCTAGCTGTTCCCAATGGTGCATTGCTCACAACTCCCCGAACGCACAGGCCGTCCTTCCTGTACTTTTCTCATCCTAGTGCAGACCCGCAAGTACTAAGAGACGTGGAATGCTTCCTAGAGTTCAAGAACCACACTGAATAAGTCTACAAGGATTCTGCTGCATGCCAACATGTGGCATGATACAAGAGGAACGTTAGCTTGAGGCTAGTGTTCAATGGGGTCGCCCATTCACTGAAGATTACTGAAGGAGGAGCACCTACCAAAGAATGGCAACCACCAAGTTTCTTTCCGAGAAATTCACTTGTCATCACAGAGGGAATTGTGCCATGAAGGGAACAAGTGCAACGACAGTATTTCTCAGTGAGAATGGATCCCGCAACTCTCTAAATCCCAATGAGGAAAATAAAGTTCCCCTTTAAGCCTTATATTCAAAAGGGTCCACAGAGCATTGATCCTATTGTTTCTTTCTCTATTTTGTAGTTGAAGGTGTTTTAGAAGGGAGATACTTGAGTTGTTTCAACTTACTACTTTCTAGAGTTTAAGAAAAGAAGCCCTTCACTTCCCATGACTCGGCATCTAGTTGTACCCAATGTTGCATTGCTCACAACACCCCGAAGACAGACGCCGTCCTTCCTGTACTTTTCTCATCCTAGTGCAGACCCGCAAGTACTAAGAGACCTGGAATGCTTCCTAGAGCCCAGGAACCACAATGAATAAGGCTACATGGATTTTGCTGCATGACAACATGTGTCATGTTAGAAGAGGAACGTTAGCTTCAGGTTAGTGGTCAAGTGGGGTCGCCAATTCACTGAAGATTACCGAAGGATGAGCACCTACCAAAGAATGGCAACCTCCAAGTTTCTTTCCTAGAAACTCACTTGTCATCACAAAGGCAATTGTGCTATGAAGAGAACATGTGCAACAAAGAATTTCTCAGAGAGAACTGAGCCCACAACTCTCTAAATCCCAATGAGGAAAGTCAAGTTTCCCTTCAAGCCTTATTTTCCAAAGGGCCCGCAGAGCACTGACCCTGCTGTTTCCTTCTCTATTTTGTACCTCCAACGTGCTTTACAAGGGAGATACTTGAGTTGTTTCAAGTTGCCACATTCTAGAAATTTAACAAAAGAAACCCTTCACCTCCATGCCTCGGCATCTAGCTGTTCCCAAGGCTGCACTTATCACAACTCCCCAAACACACAGGCCGTCCTTCTTGTACGTTTCACAGCCTAGTGCAGATCCGATAGTACTAAGAGACCTGGAATGCTTCGTAGAGCTCAAGAACCACACTGAATAAGGCTACTTAGATTCTGCTG
This sequence comes from Eubalaena glacialis, assembly GCF_028564815.1. Lineage (NCBI taxonomy): Eukaryota > Metazoa > Chordata > Mammalia > Artiodactyla > Balaenidae > Eubalaena > Eubalaena glacialis. The sequence continues at coordinate 49,826,673 of NC_083722.1, read as the reverse complement.
CATGCCAACCTCTGGCATGATACAAGAGGAACGTTAGCCTGAGGCTAGTGGTCAAAAAGGGTCGCCAATTCACTGAATTGACTGAAGGATGAGCTCCTTCCAAAGCATGGCCACCTCCAAGTTTCTTTCCTAGAAACTCACTTTTCATCACACAGGCAATTGTGCAATGAAGGGAACTTGTGCAACTACAGTGTTTCTCAGGGAGAATTGAGCCCCCACCTCTCTAAATCCCAATGAGGAATATGAAGTTTCCCGTCAAGACTTATTTTCAAAATGGCCAGCAGAGCATCGACCTTGCTGATTCTTTCTCTAATTTGTACATCCAAGGTCATTTAGAAGGGGGATACTTGAGTTGTTTCAACTTGCAACAATCTAGAGGTTTTACCAAAGAGCCCTTAAGAGCCCCTGATTCGGCATCCAGCTTTTCCCAACGATGCATTGCTCACAAAGGCCCAAACACACAGGCCGTGCCTCTAGGACGTTTCTCATCCGAGTGCAGACCCGCCAGTACTAAGAAACCTGGAATGCTACCTAGAGCTCAAGAACCACACTGAATAACGCTACATGGATTCTGCTGCATGCCAATCTGTGGCATGATACAAGAGGAACGTTAGCTTGAGGCTAGTGTTCAATGGGGTCGCCAATTCACTGAAAATGACTGAAGGTTGAGCAGCTACCAAAGTATGGCAACGTCCAAGTTTCTTTCCGAGAAATTCACTTCTCATCACAAAGGGAACTGTGCCATGAAGGGAACATGTGCAACTACAGTATTTCTCACTGAGAATTGATTCCGCAACTCTCTAAATCCCAATGAGGAAAGTAAAGTATCCCTTTAAGCCTTATATTCAATATATATATTCCACAGAGAATTAACCCTGTTCTTTCTTTCTCTAGTTTGTAATTCCAAGGCGCTTTAGAAGGGACATACTTGAGTTGTTTCCACTTACTACTTTCTAGAGTTTAAGAAAAGAAGCCCTTCACTTCCCATGACTCGGCATCTAGCTGTTCCCAATGGTGCATTGCTCACACCTCCCCGAACGCACAGGCCGTCCTTCCTGTACTTTTCTCATCCTAGTGCAGACCCGCAAGTACTAAGAGACGTGGAATGCTTCCTAGAGTTCAAGAACCACACTGAATAAGTCTACAAGGATTCTGCTGCATGCCAACATGTGGCATGATACAAGAGGAACGTTAGCTTGAGGCTAGTGTTCAATGGGGTCGCCCATTCACTGAAGATTACTGAAGGAGGAGCACCTACCAAAGAATGGCAACCACCAAGTTTCTTTCCGAGAAATTCACTTGTCATCACAGAGGGAATTGTGCCATGAAGGGAACAAGTGCAACGACAGTATTTCTCAGTGAGAATGGATCCCGCAACTCTCTAAATCCCAATGAGGAAAATAAAGTTCCCCTTTAAGCCTTATATTCAAAAGGGTCCACAGAGCATTGATCCTATTGTTTCTTTCTCTATTTTGTAGTTGAAGGTGTTTTAGAAGGGAGATACTTGAGTTGTTTCAACTTACTACTTTCTAGAGTTTAAGAAAAGAAGCCCTTCACTTCCCATGACTCGGCATCTAGTTGTACCCAATGATGCATTGCTCACAACACCCCGAAGACAGACGCCGTCCTTCCTGTACTTTTCTCATCCTAGTGCAGACCCGCAAGTACTAAGAGACCTGGAATGCTTCCTAGAGCCCAGGAACCACAATGAATAAGGCTACATGGATTTTGCTGCATGACAACATGTGTCATGTTAGAAGAGGAACGTTAGCTTCAGGTTAGTGGTCAAGTGGGGTCGCCAATTCACTGAAGATTACCGAAGGATGAGCACCTACCAAAGAATGGCAACCTCCAAGTTTCTTTCCTAGAAACTCACTTGTCATCACAAAGGCAATTGTGCTATGAAGAGAACATGTGCAACAAAGAATTTCTCAGAGAGAACTGAGCCCACAACTCTCTAAATCCCAATGAGGAAAGTCAAGTTTCCCTTCAAGCCTTATTTTCCAAAGGGCCCGCAGAGCACTGACCCTGCTGTTTCCTTCTCTATTTTGTACCTCCAACGTGCTTTAGACGGGAGATACTTGAGTTGTTTCAAGTTGCCACATTCTAGAAATTTAACAAAAGAAACCCTTCACCTCCATGCCTCGGCATCTAGCTGTTCCCAAGGCTGCACTTATCACAACTCCCCAAACACACAGGCCGTCCTTCTTGTACGTTTCACAGCCTAGTGCAGATCCGATAGTACTAAGAGACCTGGAATGCTTCGTAGAGCTCAAGAACCACACTGAATAAGGCTACTTAGATTCTGCTGCATGCCAACCTCTGGCATGATACAAGAGGAACGTTAGCCTGAGGCTAGTGGTCAAAAAGGGTCGCCAATTCACTGAATTGACTGAAGGATGAGCTCCTTGCAAAGCATGGCCACCTCCAAGTTTCTTTCCTAGAAACTCACTTTTCATCACACAGGCAATTGTGCAATGAAGGGAACTTGTGCAACTACAGTGTTTCTCAGGGAGAATTGAGCCCCCACCTCTCTAAATCCCAATGAGGAATATGAAGTTTCCCGTCAAGACTTATTTTCAAAATGGCCAGCAGAGCATCGACCTTGCTGATTCTTTCTCTAATTTGTACATCCAAGGTCATTTAGAAGGGGGATACTTGAGTTGTTTCAACTTGCAACAATCTAGAGGTTTTACCAAAGAGCCCTTAAGAGCCCCTGATTCGGCATCCAGCTTTTCCCAACGATGCATTGCTCACAAAGGCCCAAACACACAGGCCGTGCCTCTAGGACGTTTCTCATCCGAGTGCAGACCCGCCAGTACTAAGAAACCTGGAATGCTACCTAGAGCTCAAGAACCACACTGAATAACGCTACATGGATTCTGCTGCATGCCAATGTGTGGCATGATACAAGAGGAACGTTAGCTTGAGGCTAGTGTTCAATGGGGTCGCCAATTCACTGAAAATGACTGAAGGTTGAGCAGCTACCAAAGTATGGCAACGTCCAAGTTTCTTTCCGAGAAATTCACTTCTCATCACAAAGGGAACTGTGCCATGAAGGGAACATGTGCAACTACAGTATTTCTCACTGAGAATTGATTCCGCAACTCTCTAAATCCCAATGAGGAAAGTAAAGTATCCCTTTAAGCCTTATATTCAATATATATATTCCACAGAGAATTAACCCTGTTCTTTCTTTCTCTAGTTTGTAATTCCAAGGCGCTTTAGAAGGGACATACTTGAGTTGTTTCCACTTACTACTTTCTAGAGTTTAAGAAAAGAAGCCCTTCACTTCCCATGACTCGGCATCTAGCTGTTCCCAATGGTGCATTGCTCACAACTCCCCGAACGCACAGGCCGTCCTTCCTGTACTTTTCTCATCCTAGTGCAGACCCGCAAGTACTAAGAGACGTGGAATGCTTCCTAGAGTTCAAGAACCACACTGAATAAGTCTACAAGGATTCTGCTGCATGCCAACATGTGGCATGATACAAGAGGAACGTTAGCTTGAGGCTAGTGTTCAATGGGGTCGCCCATTCACTGAAGATTACTGAAGGAGGAGCACCTACCAAAGAATGGCAACCACCAAGTTTCTTTCCGAGAAATTCACTTGTCATCACAGAGGGAATTGTGCCATGAAGGGAACAAGTGCAACGACAGTATTTCTCAGTGAGAATGGATCCCGCAACTCTCTAAATCCCAATGAGGAAAATAAAGTTCCCCTTTAAGCCTTATATTCAAAAGGGTCCACAGAGCATTGATCCTATTGTTTCTTTCTCTATTTTGTAGTTGAAGGTGTTTTAGAAGGGAGATACTTGAGTTGTTTCAACTTACTACTTTCTAGAGTTTAAGAAAAGAAGCCCTTCACTTCCCATGACTCGGCATCTAGTTGTACCCAATGATGCATTGCTCACAACACCCCGAAGACAGACGCCGTCCTTCCTGTACTTTTCTCATCCTAGTGCAGACCCGCAAGTACTAAGAGACCTGGAATGCTTCCTAGAGCCCAGGAACCACAATGAATAAGGCTACATGGATTTTGCTGCATGACAACATGTGTCATGTTAGAAGAGGAACGTTAGCTTCAGGTTAGTGGTCAAGTGGGGTCGCCAATTCACTGAAGATTACCGAAGGATGAGCACCTACCAAAGAATGGCAACCTCCAAGTTTCTTTCCTAGAAACTCACTTGTCATCACAAAGGCAATTGTGCTATGAAGAGAACATGTGCAACTAAAGAATTTCTCAGAGAGAACTGAGCCCACAACTCTCTAAATCCCAATGAGGAAAGTCAAGTTTCCCTTCAAGCCTTATTTTCCAAAGGGCCCGCAGAGCACTGACCCTGCTGTTTCCTTCTCTATTTTGTACCTCCAACGTGCTTTAGACGGGAGATACTTGAGTTGTTTCAAGTTGCCACATTCTAGAAATTTAACAAAAGAAACCCTTCACCTCCATGCCTCGGCATCTAGCTGTTCCCAAGGCTGCACTTATCACAACTCCCCAAACACACAGGCCGTCCTTCTTGTACGTTTCACAGCCTAGTGCAGATCCGATAGTACTAAGAGACCTGGAATGCTTCGTAGAGCTCAAGAACCACACTGAATAAGGCTACTTAGATTCTGCTGCATGCCAACCTCTGGCATGATACAAGAGGAACGTTAGCCTGAGGCTAGTGGTCAAAAAGGGTCGCCAATTCACTGAATTGACTGAAGGATGAGCTCCTTCCAAAGCATGGCCACCTCCAAGTTTCTTTCCTAGAAACTCACTTTTCATCACACAGGCAATTGTGCAATGAAGGGAACTTGTGCAACTACAGTGTTTCTCAGGGAGAATTGAGCCCCCACCTCTCTAAATCCCAATGAGGAATATGAAGTTTCCCGTCAAGACTTATTTTCAAAATGGCCAGCAGAGCATCGACCTTGCTGATTCTTTCTCTAATTTGTACATCCAAGGTCATTTAGAAGGGGGATACTTGAGTTGTTTCAACTTGCAACAATCTAGAGGTTTTACCAAAGAGCCCTTAAGAGCCCCTGATTCGGCATCCAGCTTTTCCCAACGATGCATTGCTCACAAAGGCCCAAACACACAGGCCGTGCCTCTAGGACGTTTCTCATCCGAGTGCAGACCCGCCAGTACTAAGAAACCTGGAATGCTACCTAGAGCTCAAGAACCACACTGAATAACGCTACATGGATTCTGCTGCATGCCAATCTGTGGCATGATACAAGAGGAACGTTAGCTTGAGGCTAGTGTTCAATGGGGTCGCCAATTCACTGAAAATGACTGAAGGTTGAGCAGCTACCAAAGTATGGCAACGTCCAAGTTTCTTTCCGAGAAATTCACTTCTCATCACAAAGGGAACTGTGCCATGAAGGGAACATGTGCAACTACAGTATTTCTCACTGAGAATTGATTCCGCAACTCTCTAAATCCCAATGAGGAAAGTAAAGTATCCCTTTAAGCCTTATATTCAATATATATATTCCACAGAGAATTAACCCTGTTCTTTCTTTCTCTAGTTTGTAATTCCAAGGCGCTTTAGAAGGGAGATACTTGAGTTGTTTCAACTTACTAATTTCTAGAGTTTAAGAGAAGAAGCCCTTCACTTCCCATGACTCTGCATCTAGCTGTTCCCAATGGTGCATTGCTCACAACTCCCCGAACGCACAGGCCGTCCTTCCTGTACTTTTCTCATCCTAGTGCAGACCCGCAAGTACTAAGAGACGTGGAATGCTTCCTAGAGTTCAAGAACCACACTGAATAAGTCTACAAGGATTCTGCTGCATGCCAACATGTGGCATGATACAAGAGGAACGTTAGCTTGAGGCTAGTGTTCAATGGGGTCGCCCATTCACTGAAGATTACTGAAGGAGGAGCACCTACCAAAGAATGGCAACCACCAAGTTTCTTTCCGAGAAATTCACTTGTCATCACAGAGGGAATTGTGCCATGAAGGGAACAAGTGCAACGACAGTATTTCTCAGTGAGAATGGATCCCGCAACTCTCTAAATCCCAATGAGGAAAATAAAGTTCCCCTTTAAGCCTTATATTCAAAAGGGTCCACAGAGCATTGATCCTATTGTTTCTTTCTCTATTTTGTAGTTGAAGGTGTTTTAGAAGGGAGATACTTGAGTTGTTTCAACTTACTACTTTCTAGAGTTTAAGAAAAGAAGCCCTTCACTTCCCATGACTCGGCATCTAGTGGTACCCAATGATGCATTGCTCACAACACCCCGAAGACAGACGCCGTCCTTCCTGTACTTTTCTCATCCTAGTGCAGACCCGCAAGTACTAAGAGACCTGGAATGCTTCCTAGAGCCCAGGAACCACAATGAATAAGGCTACATGGATTTTGCTGCATGAAAACATGTGTCATGTTAGAAGAGGAACGTTAGCTTCAGGTTAGTGGTCAAGTGGGGTCGCCAATTCACTGAAGATTACCGAAGGATGAGCACCTACCAAAGAATGGCAACCTCCAAGTTTCTTTCCTAGAAACTCACTTGTCATCACAAAGGCAATTGTGCTATGAAGAGAACATGTGCAACAAAGAATTTCTCAGAGAGAACTGAGCCCACAACTCTCTAAATCCCAATGAGGAAAGTCAAGTTTCCCTTCAAGCCTTATTTTCCAAAGGGCCCGCAGAGCACTGACCCTGCTGTTTCCTTCTCTATTTTGTACCTCCAACGTGCTTTAGACGGGAGATACTTGAGTTGTTTCAAGTTGCCACATTCTAGAAATTTAACAAAAGAAACCCTTCACCTCCATGCCTCGGCATCTAGCTGTTCCCAAGGCTGCACTTATCACAACTCCCCAAACACACAGGCCGTCCTTCTTGTACGTTTCACAGCCTAGTGCAGATCCGATAGTACTAAGAGACCTGGAATGCTTCGTAGAGCTCAAGAACCACACTGAATAAGGCTACTTAGATTCTGCTGCATGCCAACCTCTGGCATGATACAAGAGGAACGTTAGCCTGAGGCTAGTGGTCAAAAAGGGTCGCCAATTCACTGAATTGACTGAAGGATGAGCTCCTTCCAAAGCATGGCCACCTCCAAGTTTCTTTCCTAGAAACTCACTTTTCATCACACAGGCAATTGTGCAATGAAGGGAACTTGTGCAACTACAGTGTTTCTCAGGGAGAATTGAGCCCCCACCTCTCTAAATCCCAATGAGGAATATGAAGTTTCCCGTCAAGACTTATTTTCAAAATGGCCAGCAGAGCATCGACCTTGCTGATTCTTTCTCTAATTTGTACATCCAAGGTCATTTAGAAGGGGGATACTTGAGTTGTTTCAACTTGCAACAATCTAGAGGTTTTACCAAAGAGCCCTTAAGAGCCCCTGATTCGGCATCCAGCTTTTCCCAACGATGCATTGCTCACAAAGGCCCAAACACACAGGCCGTGCCTCTAGGACGTTTCTCATCCGAGTGCAGACACGCCAGTACTAAGAAACCTGGAATGCTACCTAGAGCTCAAGAACCACACTGAATAACGCTACATGGATTCTGCTGCATGCCAATCTGTGGCATGATACAAGAGGAACGTTAGCTTGAGGCTAGTGTTCAATGGGGTCGCCAATTCACTGAAAATGACTGAAGGTTGAGCAGCTACCAAAGTATGGCAACGTCCAAGTTTCTTTCCGAGAAATTCACTTCTCATCACAAAGGGAACTGTGCCATGAAGGGAACATGTGCAACTACAGTATTTCTCACTGAGAATTGATTCCGCAACTCTCTAAATCCCAATGAGGAAAGTAAAGTATCCCTTTAAGCCTTATATTCAATATATATATTCCACAGAGAATTAACCCTGTTCTTTCTTTCTCTAGTTTGTAATTCCAAGGCGCTTTAGAAGGGAGATACTTGAGTTGTTTCCACTTACTACTTTCTAGAGTTTAAGAAAAGAAGCCCTTCACTTCCCATGACTCGGCATCTAGCTGTTCCCAATGGTGCATTGCTCACAACTCCCCGAACGCACAGGCCGTCCTTCCTGTACTTTTCTCATCCTAGTGCAGACCCGCAAGTACTAAGAGACGTGGAATGCTTCCTAGAGTTCAAGAACCACACTGAATAAGTCTACAAGGATTCTGCTGCATGCCAACATGTGGCATGATACAAGAGGAACGTTAGCTTGAGGCTAGTGTTCAATGGGGTCGCCCATTCACTGAAGATTACTGAAGGAGGAGCACCTACCAAAGAATGGCAACCACCAAGTTTCTTTCCGAGAAATTCACTTGTCATCACAGAGGGAATTGTGCCATGAAGGGAACAAGTGCAACGACAGTATTTCTCAGTGAGAATGGATCCCGCAACTCTCTAAATCCCAATGAGGAAAATAAAGTTCCCCTTTAAGCCTTATATTCAAAAGGGTCCACAGAGCATTGATCCTATTGTTTCTTTCTCTATTTTGTAGTTGAAGGTGTTTTAGAAGGGAGATACTTGAGTTGTTTCAACTTCCTACTTTCTAGAGTTTAAGAAAAGAAGCCCTTCACTTCCCATGACTCGGCATCTAGTTGTACCCAATGATGCATTGCTCACAACACCCCGAAGACAGACGCCGTCCTTCCTGTACTTTTCTCATCCTAGTGCAGACCCGCAAGTACTAAGAGACCTGGAATGCTTCCTAGAGCCCAGGAACCACAATGAATAAGGCTACATGGATTTTGCTGCATGAAAACATGTGTCATGTTAGAAGAGGAACGTTAGCTTCAGGTTAGTGGTCAAGTGGGGTCGCCAATTCACTGAAGATTACCGAAGGATGAGCACCTACCAAAGAATGGCAACCTCCAAGTTTCTTTCCTAGAAACTCACTTGTCATCACAAAGGCAATTGTGCTATGAAGAGAACATGTGCAACAAAGAATTTCTCAGAGAGAACTGAGCCCACAACTCTCTAAATCCCAATGAGGAAAGTCAAGTTTCCCTTCAAGCCTTATTTTCCAAAGGGCCCGCAGAGCACTGACCCTGCTGTTTCCTTCTCTATTTTGTACCTCCAACGTGCTTTAGACGGGAGATACTTGAGTTGTTTCAAGTTGCCACATTCTAGAAATTTAACAAAAGAAACCCTTCACCTCCATGCCTCGGCATCTAGCTGTTCCCAAGGCTGCACTTATCACAACTCCCCAAACACACAGGCCGTCCTTCTTGTACGTTTCACAGCCTAGTGCAGATCCGATAGTACTAAGAGACCTGGAATGCTTCGTAGAGCTCAAGAACCACACTGAATAAGGCTACTTAGATTCTGCTGCATGCCAACCTCTGGCATGATACAAGAGGAACGTTAGCCTGAGGCTAGTGGTCAAAAAGGGTCGCCAATTCACTGAATTGACTGAAGGATGAGCTCCTTCCAAAGCATGGCCACCTCCAAGTTTCTTTCCTAGAAACTCACTTTTCATCACACAGGCAATTGTGCAATGAAGGGAACTTGTGCAACTACAGTGTTTCTCAGGGAGAATTGAGCCCCCACCTCTCTAAATCCCAATGAGGAATATGAAGTTTCCCGTCAAGACTTATTTTCAAAATGGCCAGCAGAGCATCGACCTTGCTGATTCTTTCTCTAATTTGTACATCCAAGGTCATTTAGAAGGGGGATACTTGAGTTGTTTCAACTTGCAACAATCTAGAGGTTTTACCAAAGAGCCCTTAAGAGCCCCTGATTCGGCATCCAGCTTTTCCCAACGATGCATTGCTCACAAAGGCCCAAACACACAGGCCGTGCCTCTAGGACGTTTCTCATCCGAGTGCAGACCCGCCAGTACTAAGAAACCTGGAATGCTACCTAGAGCTCAAGAACCACACTGAATAACGCTACATGGATTCTGCTGCATGCCAATCTGTGGCATGATACAAGAGGAACGTTAGCTTGAGGCTAGTGTTCAATGGGGTCGCCAATTCACTGAAAATGACTGAAGGTTGAGCAGCTACCAAAGTATGGCAACGTCCAAGTTTCTTTCCGAGAAATTCACTTCTCATCACAAAGGGAACTGTGCCATGAAGGGAACATGTGCAACTACAGTATTTCTCACTGAGAATTGATTCCGCAACTCTCTAAATCCCAATGAGGAAAGTAAAGTATCCCTTTAAGCCTTATATTCAATATATATATTCCACAGAGAATTAACCCTGTTCTTTCTTTCTCTAGTTTGTAATTCCAAGGCGCTTTAGAAGGGAGATACTTGAGTTGTTTCCACTTACTACTTTCTAGAGTTTAAGAAAAGAAGCCCTTCACTTCCCATGACTCGGCATCTAGCTGTTCCCAATGGTGCATTGCTCACAACTCCCCGAACGCACAGGCCGTCCTTCCTGTACTTTTCTCATCCTAGTGCAGACCCGCAAGTACTAAGAGACGTGGAATGCTTCCTAGAGTTCAAGAACCACACTGAATAAGTCTACAAGGATTCTGCTGCATGCCAACATGTGGCATGATACAAGAGGAACGTTAGCTTGAGGCTAGTGTTCAATGGGGTCGCCCATTCACTGAAGATTACTGAAGGAGGAGCACCTACCAAAGAATGGCAACCACCAAGTTTCTTTCCGAGAAATTCACTTGTCATCACAGAGGGAATTGTGCCATGAAGGGAACAAGTGCAACGACAGTATTTCTCAGTGAGAATGGATCCCGCAACTCTCTAAATCCCAATGAGGAAAATAAAGTTCCCCTTTAAGCCTTATATTCAAAAGGGTCCACAGAGCATTGATCCTATTGTTTCTTTCTCTATTTTGTAGTTGAAGGTGTTTTAGAAGGGAGATACTTGAGTTGTTTCAACTTCCTACTTTCTAGAGTTTAAGAAAAGAAGCCCTTCACTTCCCATGACTCGGCATCTAGTTGTACCCAATGATGCATTGCTCACAACACCCCGAAGACAGACGCCGTCCTTCCTGTACTTTTCTCATCCTAGTGCAGACCCGCAAGTACTAAGAGACCTGGAATGCTTCCTAGAGCCCAGGAACCACAATGAATAAGGCTACATGGATTTTGCTGCATGACAACATGTGTCATGTTAGAAGAGGAACGTTAGCTTCAGGTTAGTGGTCAAGTGGGGTCGCCAATTCACTGAAGATTACCGAAGGATGAGCACCTACCAAAGAATGGCAACCTCCAAGTTTCTTTCCTAGAAACTCACTTGTCATCACAAAGGCAATTGTGCTATGAAGAGAACATGTGCAACAAAGAATTTCTCAGAGAGAACTGAGCCCACAACTCTCTAAATCCCAATGAGGAAAGTCAAGTTTCCCTTCAAGCCTTATTTTCCAAAGGGCCCGCAGAGCACTGACCCTGCTGTTTCCTTCTCTATTTTGTACCTCCAACGTGCTTTAGACGGGAGATACTTGAGTTGTTTCAAGTTGCCACATTCTAGAAATTTAACAAAAGAAACCCTTCACCTCCATGCCTCGGCATCTAGCTGTTCCCAAGGCTGCACTTATCACAACTCCCCAAACACACAGGCCGTCCTTCTTGTACTTTTCACAGCCTAGTGCAGATCCGATAGTACTAAGAGACCTGGAATGCTTCGTAGAGCTCAAGAACCACACTGAATAAGGCTACTTAGATTCTGCTGCATGCCAACCTCTGGCATGATACAAGAGGAACGTTAGCCTGAGGCTAGTGGTCAAAAAGGGTCGCCAATTCACTGAATTGACTGAAGGATGAGCTCCTTCCAAAGCATGGCCACCTCCAAGTTTCTTTCCTAGAAACTCACTTTTCATCACACAGGCAATTGTGCAATGAAGGGAACTTGTGCAACTACAGTGTTTCTCAGGGAGAATTGAGCCCCCACCTCTCTAAATCCCAATGAGGAATATGAAGTTTCCCGTCAAGACTTATTTTCAAAATGGCCAGCAGAGCATCGACCTTGCTGATTCTTTCTCTAATTTGTACATCCAAGGTCATTTAGAAGGGGGATACTTGAGTTGTTTCAACTTGCAACAATCTAGAGGTTTTACCAAAGAGCCCTTAAGAGCCCCTGATTCGGCATCCAGCTTTTCCCAACGATGCATTGCTCACAAAGGCCCAAACACACAGGCCGTGCCTCTAGGACGTTTCTCATCCGAGTGCAGACCCGCCAGTACTAAGAAACCTGGAATGCTACCTAGAGCTCAAGAACCACACTGAATAACGCTACATGGATTCTGCTGCATGCCAATCTGTGGCATGATACAAGAGGAACGTTAGCTTGAGGCTAGTGTTCAATGGGGTCGCCAATTCACTGAAAATGACTGAAGGTTGAGCAGCTACCAAAGTATGGCAACGTCCAAGTTTCTTTCCGAGAAATTCACTTCTCATCACAAAGGGAACTGTGCCATGAAGGGAACATGTGCAACTACAGTATTTCTCACTGAGAATTGATTCCGCAACTCTCTAAATCCCAATGAGGAAAGTAAAGTATCCCTTTAAGCCTTATATTCAATATATATATTCCACAGAGAATTAACCCTGTTCTTTCTTTCTCTAGTTTGTAATTCCAAGGCGCTTTAGAAGGGAGATACTTGAGTTGTTTCCACTTACTACTTTCTAGAGTTTAAGAAAAGAAGCCCTTCACTTCCCATGACTCGGCATCTAGCTGTTCCCAATGGTGCATTGCTCACAACTCCCCGAACGCACAGGCCGTCCTTCCTGTACTTTTCTCATCCTAGTGCAGACCCGCAAGTACTAAGAGACGTGGAATGCTTCCTAGAGTTCAAGAACCACACTGAATAAGTCTACAAGGATTCTGCTGCATGCCAACATGTGGCATGATACAAGAGGAACGTTAGCTTGAGGCTAGTGTTCAATGGGGTCGCCCATTCACTGAAGATTACTGAAGGAGGAGCACCTACCAAAGAATGGCAACCACCAAGTTTCTTTCCGAGAAATTCACTTGTCATCACAGAGGGAATTGTGCCATGAAGGGAACAAGTGCAACGACAGTATTTCTCAGTGAGAATGGATCCCGCAACTCTCTAAATCCCAATGAGGAAAATAAAGTTCCCCTTTAAGCCTTATATTCAAAAGGGTCCACAGAGCATTGATCCTATTGTTTCTTTCTCTATTTTGTAGTTGAAGGTGTTTTAGAAGGGAGATACTTGAGTTGTTTCAACTTACTACTTTCTAGAGTTTAAGAAAAGAAGCCCTTCACTTCCCATGACTCGGCATCTAGTTGTACCCAATGATGCATTGCTCACAACACCCCGAAGACAGACGCCGTCCTTCCTGTACTTTTCTCATCCTAGTGCAGACCCGCAAGTACTAAGAGACCTGGAATGCTTCCTAGAGCCCAGGAACCACAATGAATAAGGCTACATGGATTTTGCTGCATGACAACATGTGTCATGTTAGAAGAGGAACGTTAGCTTCAGGTTAGTGGTCAAGTGGGGTCGCCAATTCACTGAAGATTACCGAAGGATGAGCACCTACCAAAGAATGGCAACCTCCAAGTTTCTTTCCTAGAAACTCACTTGTCATCACAAAGGCAATTGTGCTATGAAGAGAACATGTGCAACTAAAGAATTTCTCAGAGAGAACTGAGCCCACAACTCTCTAAATCCCAATGAGGAAAGTCAAGTTTCCCTTCAAGCCTTATTTTCCAAAGGGCCCGCAGAGCACTGACCCTGCTGTTTCCTTCTCTATTTTGTACCTCCAACGTGCTTTAGACGGGAGATACTTGAGTTGTTTCAAGTTGCCACATTCTAGAAATTTAACAAAAGAAACCCTTCACCTCCATGCCTCGGCATCTAGCTGTTCCCAAGGCTGCACTTATCACAACTCCCCAAACACACAGGCCGTCCTTCTTGTACGTTTCACAGCCTAGTGCAGATCCGATAGTACTAAGAGACCTGGAATGCTTCGTAGAGCTCAAGAACCACACTGAATAAGGCTACTTAGATTCTGCTGCATGCCAACCTCTGGCATGATACAAGAGGAACGTTAGCCTGAGGCTAGTGGTCAAAAAGGGTCGCCAATTCACTGAATTGACTGAAGGATGAGCTCCTTCCAAAGCATGGCCACCTCCAAGTTTCTTTCCTAGAAACTCACTTTTCATCACACAGGCAATTGTGCAATGAAGGGAACTTGTGCAACTACAGTGTTTCTCAGGGAGAATTGAGCCCCCACCTCTCTAAATCCCAATGAGGAATATGAAGTTTCCCGTCAAGACTTATTTTCAAAATGGCCAGCAGAGCATCGACCTTGCTGATTCTTTCTCTAATTTGTACATCCAAGGTCATTTAGAAGGGGGATACTTGAGTTGTTTCAACTTGCAACAATCTAGAGGTTTTACCAAAGAGCCCTTAAGAGCCCCTGATTCGGCATCCAGCTTTTCCCAACGATGCATTGCTCACAAAGGCCCAAACACACAGGCCGTGCCTCTAGGACGTTTCTCATCCGAGTGCAGACCCGCCAGTACTAAGAAACCTGGAATGCTACCTAGAGCTCAAGAACCACACTGAATAACGCTACATGGATTCTGCTGCATGCCAATCTGTGGCATGATACAAGAGGAACGTTAGCTTGAGGCTAGTGTTCAATGGGGTCGCCAATTCACTGAAAATGACTGAAGGTTGAGCAGCTACCAAAGTATGGCAACGTCCAAGTTTCTTTCCGAGAAATTCACTTCTCATCACAAAGGGAACTGTGCCATGAAGGGAACATGTGCAACTACAGTATTTCTCACTGAGAATTGATTCCGCAACTCTCTAAATCCCAATGAGGAAAGTAAAGTATCCCTTTAAGCCTTATATTCAATATATATATTCCACAGAGAATTAACCCTGTTCTTTCTTTCTCTAGTTTGTAATTCCAAGGCGCTTTAGAAGGGACATACTTGAGTTGTTTCCACTTACTACTTTCTAGAGTTTAAGAAAAGAAGCCCTTCACTTCCCATGACTCGGCATCTAGCTGTTCCCAATGGTGCATTGCTCACAACTCCCCGAACGCACAGGCCGTCCTTCCTGTACTTTTCTCATCCTAGTGCAGACCCGCAAGTACTAAGAGACGTGGAATGCTTCCTAGAGTTCAAGAACCACACTGAATAAGTCTACAAGGATTCTGCTGCATGCCAACATGTGGCATGATACAAGAGGAACGTTAGCTTGAGGCTAGTGTTCAATGGGGTCGCCCATTCACTGAAGATTACTGAAGGAGGAGCACCTACCAAAGAATGGCAACCACCAAGTTTCTTTCCGAGAAATTCACTTGTCATCACAGAGGGAATTGTGCCATGAAGGGAACAAGTGCAACGACAGTATTTCTCAGTGAGAATGGATCCCGCAACTCTCTAAATCCCAATGAGGAAAATAAAGTTCCCCTTTAAGCCTTATATTCAAAAGGGTCCACAGAGCATTGATCCTATTGTTTCTTTCTCTATTTTGTAGTTGAAGGTGTTTTAGAAGGGAGATACTTGAGTTGTTTCAACTTACTACTTTCTAGAGTTTAAGAAAAGAAGCCCTTCACTTCCCATGACTCGGCATCTAGTTGTACCCAATGATGCATTGCTCACAACACCCCGAAGACAGACGCCGTCCTTCCTGTACTTTTCTCATCCTAGTGCAGACCCGCAAGTACTAAGAGACCTGGAATGCTTCCTAGAGCCCAGGATCCACAATGAATAAGGCTACATGGATTTTGCTGCATGACAACATGTGTCATGTTAGAAGAGGAACGTTAGCTTCAGGTTAGTGGTCAAGTGGGGTCGCCAATTCACTGAAGATTACCGAAGGATGAGCACCTACCAAAGAATGGCAACCTCCAAGTTTCTTTCCTAGAAACTCACTTGTCATCACAAAGGCAATTGTGCTATGAAGAGAACATGTGCAACAAAGAATTTCTCAGAGAGAACTGAGCCCACAACTCTCTAAATCCCAATGAGGAAAGTCAAGTTTCCCTTCAAGCCTTATTTTCCAAAGGGCCCGCAGAGCACTGACCCTGCTGTTTCCTTCTCTATTTTGTACCTCCAACGTGCTTTAGACGGGAGATACTTGAGTTGTTCCAAGTTGCCACATTCTAGAAATTTAACAAAAGAAACCCTTCACCTCCATGCCTCGGCATCTAGCTGTTCCCAAGGCTGCACTTATCACAACTCCCCAAACACACAGGCCGTCCTTCTTGTACGTTTCACAGCCTAGTGCAGATCCGATAGTACTAAGAGACCTGGAATGCTTCGTAGAGCTCAAGAACCACACTGAATAAGGCTACTTAGATTCTGCTGCATGCCAACCTCTGGCATGATACAAGAGGAACGTTAGCCTGAGGCTAGTGGTCAAAAAGGGTCGCCAATTCACTGAATTGACTGAAGGATGAGCTCCTTCCAAAGCATGGCCACCTCCAAGTTTCTTTCCTAGAAACTCACTTTTCATCACACAGGCAATTGTGCAATGAAGGGAACTTGTGCAACTACAGTGTTTCTCAGGGAGAATTGAGCCCCCACCTCTCTAAATCCCAATGAGGAATATGAAGTTTCCCGTCAAGACTTATTTTCAAAATGGCCAGCAGAGCATCGACCTTGCTGATTCTTTCTCTAATTTGTACATCCAAGGTCATTTAGAAGGGGGATACTTGAGTTGTTTCAACTTGCAACAATCTAGAGGTTTTACCAAAGAGCCCTTAAGAGCCCCTGATTCGGCATCCAGCTTTTCCCAACGATGCATTGCTCACAAAGGCCCAAACACACAGGCCGTGCCTCTAGGACGTTTCTCATCCGAGTGCAGACCCGCCAGTACTAAGAAACCTGGAATGCTACCTAGAGCTCAAGAACCACACTGAATAACGCTACATGGATTCTGCTGCATGCCAATGTGTGGCATGATACAAGAGGAACGTTAGCTTGAGGCTAGTGTTCAATGGGGTCGCCAATTCACTGAAAATGACTGAAGGTTGAGCAGCTACCAAAGTATGGCAACGTCCAAGTTTCTTTCCGAGAAATTCACTTCTCATCACAAAGGGAACTGTGCGATGAAGGGAACATGTGCAACTACAGTATTTCTCACTGAGAATTGATTCCGCAACTCTCTAAATCCCAATGAGGAAAGTAAAGTATCCCTTTAAGCCTTATATTCAATATATATATTCCACAGAGAATTAACCCTGTTCTTTCTTTCTCTAGTTTGTAATTCCAAGGCGCTTTAGAAGGGACATACTTGAGTTGTTTCCACTTACTACTTTCTAGAGTTTAAGAAAAGAAGCCCTTCACTTCCCATGACTCGGCATCTAGCTGTTCCCAATGGTGCATTGCTCACAACTCCCCGAATGCACAGGCCGTCCTTCCTGTACTTTTCTCATCCTAGTGCAGACCCGCAAGTACTAAGAGACGTGGAATGCTTCCTAGAGTTCAAGAACCACACTGAATAAGTCTACAAGGATTCTGCTGCATGCCAACATGTGGCATGATACAAGAGGAACGTTAGCTTGAGGCTAGTGTTCAATGGGGTCGCCCATTCACTGAAGATTACTGAAGGAGGAGCACCTACCAAAGAATGGCAACCACCAAGTTTCTTTCCGAGAAATTCACTTGTCATCACAGAGGGAATTGTGCCATGAAGGGAACAAGTGCAACGACAGTATTTCTCAGTGAGAATGGATCCCGCAACTCTCTAAATCCCAATGAGGAAAATAAAGTTCCCCTTTAAGCCTTATATTCAAAAGGGTCCACAGAGCATTGATCCTATTGTTTCTTTCTCTATTTTGTAGTTGAAGGTGTTTTAGAACGGAGATACTTGAGTTGTTTCAACTTCCTACTTTCTAGAGTTTAAGAAAAGAAGCCCTTCACTTCCCATGACTCGGCATCTAGTTGTACCCAATGATGCATTGCTCACAACACCCCGAAGACAGACGCCGTCCTTCCTGTACTTTTCTCATCCTAGTGCAGACCCGCAAGTACTAAGAGACCTGGAATGCTTCCTAGAGCCCAGGAACCACAATGAATAAGGCTACATGGATTTTGCTGCATGACAACATGTGTCATGTTAGAAGAGGAACGTTAGCTTCAGGTTAGTGGTCAAGTGGGGTCGCCAATTCACTGAAGATTACCGAAGGATGAGCACCTACCAAAGAATGGCAACCTCCAAGTTTCTTTCCTAGAAACTCACTTGTCATCACAAAGGCAATTGTGCTATGAAGAGAACATGTGCAACAAAGAATTTCTCAGAGAGAACTGAGCCCACAACTCTCTAAATCCCAATGAGGAAAGTCAAGTTTCCCTTCAAGCCTTATTTTCCAAAGGGCCCGCAGAGCACTGACCCTGCTGTTTCCTTCTCTATTTTGTACCTCCAACGTGCTTTAGACGGGAGATACTTGAGTTGTTTCAAGTTGCCACATTCTAGAAATTTAACAAAAGAAACCCTTCACCTCCATGCCTCGGCATCTAGCTGTTCCCAAGGCTGCACTTATCACAACTCCCCAAACACACAGGCCGTCCTTCTTGTACGTTTCACAGCCTAGTGCAGATCCGATAGTACTAAGAGACCTGGAATGCTTCGTAGAGCTCAAGAACCACACTGAATAAGGCTACTTAGATTCTGCTGCATGCCAACCTCTGGCATGATACAAGAGGAACGTTAGCCTGAGGCTAGTGGTCAAAAAGGGTCGCCAATTCACTGAATTGACTGAAGGATGAGCTCCTTCCAAAGCATGGCCACCTCCAAGTTTCTTTCCTAGAAACTCACTTTTCATCACACAGGCAATTGTGCAATGAAGGGAACTTGTGCAACTACAGTGTTTCTCAGGGAGAATTGAGCCCCCACCTCTCTAAATCCCAATGAGGAATATGAAGTTTCCCGTCAAGACTTATTTTCAAAATGGCCAGCAGAGCATCGACCTTGCTGATTCTTTCTCTAATTTGTACATCCAAGGTCATTTAGAAGGGGGATACTTGAGTTGTTTCAACTTGCAACAATCTAGAGGTTTTACCAAAGAGCCCTTAAGAGCCCCTGATTCGGCATCCAGCTTTTCCCAACGATGCATTGCTCACAAAGGCCCAAACACACAGGCCGTGCCTCTAGGACGTTTCTCATCCGAGTGCAGACCCGCCAGTACTAAGAAACCTGGAATGCTACCTAGAGCTCAAGAACCACACTGAATAACGCTACATGGATTCTGCTGCATGCCAATGTGTGGCATGATACAAGAGGAACGTTAGCTTGAGGCTAGTGTTCAATGGGGTCGCCAATTCACTGAAAATGACTGAAGGTTGAGCAGCTACCAAAGTATGGCAACGTCCAAGTTTCTTTCCGAGAAATTCACTTCTCATCACAAAGGGAACTGTGCGATGAAGGGAACATGTGCAACTACAGTATTTCTCACTGAGAATTGATTCCGCAACTCTCTAAATCCCAATGAGGAAAGTAAAGTATCCCTTTAAGCCTTATATTCAATATATATATTCCACAGAGAATTAACCCTGTTCTTTCTTTCTCTAGTTTGTAATTCCAAGGCGCTTTAGAAGGGACATACTTGAGTTGTTTCCACTTACTACTTTCTAGAGTTTAAGAAAAGAAGCCCTTCACTTCCCATGACTCGGCATCTAGCTGTTCCCAATGGTGCATTGCTCACAACTCCCCGAATGCACAGGCCGTCCTTCCTGTACTTTTCTCATCCTAGTGCAGACCCGCAAGTACTAAGAGACGTGGAATGCTTCCTAGAGTTCAAGAACCACACTGAATAAGTCTACAAGGATTCTGCTGCATGCCAACATGTGGCATGATACAAGAGGAACGTTAGCTTGAGGCTAGTGTTCAATGGGGTCGCCCATTCACTGAAGATTACTGAAGGAGGAGCACCTACCAAAGAATGGCAACCACCAAGTTTCTTTCCGAGAAATTCACTTGTCATCACAGAGGGAATTGTGCCATGAAGGGAACAAGTGCAACGACAGTATTTCTCAGTGAGAATGGATCCCGCAACTCTCTAAATCCCAATGAGGAAAATAAAGTTCCCCTTTAAGCCTTATATTCAAAAGGGTCCACAGAGCATTGATCCTATTGTTTCTTTCTCTATTTTGTAGTTGAAGGTGTTTTAGAACGGAGATACTTGAGTTGTTTCAACTTACTACTTTCTAGAGTTTAAGAAAAGAAGCCCTTCACTTCCCATGACTCGGCATCTAGTTGTACCCAATGATGCATTGCTCACAACACCCCGAAGACAGACGCCGTCCTTCCTGTACTTTTCTCATCCTAGTGCAGACCCGCAAGTACTAAGAGACCTGGAATGCTTCCTAGAGCCCAGGAACCACAATGAATAAGGCTACATGGATTTTGCTGCATGACAACATGTGTCATGTTAGAAGAGGAACGTTAGCTTCAGGTTAGTGGTCAAGTGGCGTCGCCAATTCACTGAAGATTACCGAAGGATGAGCACCTACCAAAGAATGGCAACCTCCAAGTTTCTTTCCTAGAAACTCACTTGTCATCACAAAGGCAATTGTGCTATGAAGAGAACATGTGCAACAAAGAATTTCTCAGAGAGAACTGAGCCCACAACTCTCTAAATCCCAATGAGGAAAGTCAAGTTTCCCTTCAAGCCTTATTTTCCAAAGGGCCCGCAGAGCACTGACCCTGCTGTTTCCTTCTCTATTTTGTACCTCCAACGTGCTTTAGACGGGAGATACTTGAGTTGTTTCAAGTTGCCACATTCTAGAAATTTAACAAAAGAAACCCTTCACCTCCATGCCTCGGCATCTAGCTGTTCCCAAGGCTGCACTTATCACAACTCCCCAAACACACAGGCCGTCCTTCTTGTACGTTTCACAGCCTAGTGCAGATCCGATAGTACTAAGAGACCTGGAATGCTTCGTAGAGCTCAAGAACCACACTGAATAAGGCTACTTAGATTCTGCTGCATGCCAACCTCTGGCATGATACAAGAGGAACGTTAGCCTGAGGCTAGTGGTCAAAAAGGGTCGCCAATTCACTGAATTGACTGAAGGATGAGCTCCTTCCAAATCATGGCCACCTCCAAGTTTCTTTCCTAGAAACTCACTTTTCATCACACAGGCAATTGTGCAATGAAGGGAACTTGTGCAACTACAGTGTTTCTCAGGGAGAATTGAGCCCCCACCTCTCTAAATCCCAATGAGGAATATGAAGTTTCCCGTCAAGACTTATTTTCAAAATGGCCAGCAGAGCATCGACCTTGCTGATTCTTTCTCTAATTTGTACATCCAAGGTCATTTAGAAGGGGGATACTTGAGTTGTTTCAACTTGCAACAATCTAGAGGTTTTACCAAAGAGCCCTTAAGAGCCCCTGATTCGGCATCCAGCTTTTCCCAACGATGCATTGCTCACAAAGGCCCAAACACACAGGCCGTGCCTCTAGGACGTTTCTCATCCGAGTGCAGACCCGCCATTACTAAGAAACCTGGAATGCTACCTAGAGCTCAAGAACCACACTGAATAACGCTACATGGATTCTGCTGCATGCCAATGTGTGGCATGATACAAGAGGAACGTTAGCTTGAGGCTAGTGTTCAATGGGGTCGCCAATTCACTGAAAATGACTGAAGGTTGAGCAGCTACCAAAGTATGGCAACGTCCAAGTTTCTTTCCGAGAAATTCACTTCTCATCACAAAGGGAACTGTGCCATGAAGGGAACATGTGCAACTACAGTATTTCTCACTGAGAATTGATTCCGCAACTCTCTAAATCCCAATGAGGAAAGTAAAGTATCCCTTTAAGCCTTATATTCAATATATATATTCCACAGAGAATTAACCCTGTTCTTTCTTTCTCTAGTTTGTAATTCCAAGGCGCTTTAGAAGGGAGATACTTGAGTTGTTTCAACTTACTACTTTCTAGAGTTTAAGAGAAGAAGCCCTTCACTTCCCATGACTCTGCATCTAGCTGTTCCCAATGGTGCATTGCTCACAACTCCCCGAAGGCACAGGCCGTCCTTCCTGTACTTTTCTCATCCTAGTGCAGACCCGCAAGTACTAAGAGACCTGGAATGCTTCCTAGAGTTCAAGAACCACACTGAATAAGTCTACAAGGATTCTGCTGCATGCCAACATGTGGCATGATACAAGAGGAACGTTAGCTTGAGGCTAGTGTTCAATGGGGTCGCCAATTCACCCAAGATTACTGAAGGAGGAGCACCTACCAAAGAATGGCAACGTCCAAGTTTTTTTTCCGAGAAATTCACTTGTCATCACAAAGGGAATTGTGCCATGAAGGGAACATGTGCAACGACAGTATTTCTCAGTGAGAATGGATCCCGCAACTCTCTAAATCCCAATGAGGAAAATAAAGTTCCCCTTTAAGCCTTATATTCAAAAGGGTCCACAGAGCATTGATCCTATTGTTTCTTTCTCTATTTTGTAGTTGAAGGTGTTTTAGAAGGGAGATACTTGAGTTGTTTCAACTTCCTACTTTCTAGAGTTTAAGAAAAGAAGCCCTTCACTTCCCATGACTCGGCATCTAGTTGTACCCAATGATGCATTGCTCACAACACCCCGAAGACAGACGCCGTCCTTCCTGTACTTTTCTCATCCTAGTGCAGACCCGCAAGTACTAAGAGACCTGGAATGCTTCCTAGAGCCCAGGAACCACAATGAATAAGGCTACATGGATTTTGCTGCATGACAACATGTGTCATGTTAGAAGAGGAACGTTAGCTTCAGGTTAGTGGTCAAGTGGGGTCGCCAATTCACTGAAGATTACCGAAGGATGAGCACCTACCAAAGAATGGCAACCTCCAAGTTTCTTTCCTAGAAACTCACTTGTCATCACAAAGGCAATTGTGCTATGAAGAGAACATGTGCAACAAAGAATTTCTCAGAGAGAACTGAGCCCACAACTCTCTAAATCCCAATGAGGAAAGTCAAGTTTCCCTTCAAGCCTTATTTTCCAAAGGGCCCGCAGAGCACTGACCCTGCTGTTTCCTTCTCTATTTTGTACCTCCAACGTGCTTTAGACGGGAGATACTTGAGTTGTTTCAAGTTGCCACATTCTAGAAATTTAACAAAAGAAACCCTTCACCTCCATGCCTCGGCATCTAGCTGTTCCCAAGGCTGCACTTATCACAACTCCCCAAACACACAGGCCGTCCTTCTTGTACGTTTCACAGCCTAGTGCAGATCCGATAGTACTAAGAGACCTGGAATGCTTCGTAGAGCTCAAGAACCACACTGAATAAGGCTACTTAGATTCTGCTGCATGCCAACCTCTGGCATGATACAAGAGGAACGTTAGCCTGAGGCTAGTGGTCAAAAAGGGTCGCCAATTCACTGAATTGACTGAAGGATGAGCTCCTTCCAAAGCATGGCCACCTCCAAGTTTCTTTCCTAGAAACTCACTTTTCATCACACAGGCAATTGTGCAATGAAGGGAACTTGTGCAACTACAGTGTTTCTCAGGGAGAATTGAGCCCCCACCTCTCTAAATCCCAATGAGGAATATGAAGTTTCCCGTCAAGACTTATTTTCAAAATGGCCAGCAGAGCATCGACCTTGCTGATTCTTTCTCTAATTTGTACATCCAAGGTCATTTAGAAGGGGGATACTTGAGTTGTTTCAACTTGCAACAATCTAGAGGTTTTACCAAAGAGCCCTTAAGAGCCCCTGATTCGGCATCCAGCTTTTCCCAACGATGCATTGCTCACAAAGGCCCAAACACACAGGCCGTGCCTCTAGGACGTTTCTCATCCGAGTGCAGACCCGCCAGTACTAAGAAACCTGGAATGCTACCTAGAGCTCAAGAACCACACTGAATAACGCTACATGGATTCTGCTGCATGCCAATGTGTGGCATGATACAAGAGGAACGTTAGCTTGAGGCTAGTGTTCAATGGGGTCGCCAATTCACTGAAAATGACTGAAGGTTGAGCAGCTACCAAAGTATGGCAACGTCCAAGTTTCTTTCCGAGAAATTCACTTCTCATCACAAAGGGAACTGTGCCATGAAGGGAACATGTGCAACTACAGTATTTCTCACTGAGAATTGATTCCGCAACTCTCTAAATCCCAATGAGGAAAGTAAAGTATCCCTTTAAGCCTTATATTCAATATATATATTCCACAGAGAATTAACCCTGTTCTTTCTTTCTCTAGTTTGTAATTCCAAGGCGCTTTAGAAGGGACATACTTGAGTTGTTTCAACTTACTACTTTCTAGAGTTTAAGAAAAGAAGCCCTTCACTTCCCATGACTCGGCATCTAGCTGTTCCCAATGGTGCATTGCTCACAACTCCCCGAACGCACAGGCCGTCCTTCCTGTACTTTTCTCATCCTAGTGCAGACCCACAAGTACTAAGAGACGTGGAATGCTTCCTAGAGTTCAAGAACCACACTGAATAAGTCTACAAGGATTCTGCTGCATGCCAACATGTGGCATGATACAAGAGGAACGTTAGCTTGAGGCTAGTGTTCAATGGGGTCGCCCATTCACTGAAGATTACTGAAGGAGGAGCACCTACCAAAGAATGGCAACCACCAAGTTTCTTTCCGAGAAATTCACTTGTCATCACAGAGGGAATTGTGCCATGAAGGGAACAAGTGCAACTACAGTATTTCTCAGTGAGAATGGATCCCGCAACTCTCTAAATCCCAATGAGGAAAATAAAGTTCCCCTTTAAGCCTTATATTCAAAAGGGTCCACAGAGCATTGATCCTATTGTTTCTTTCTCTATTTTGTAGTTGAAGGTGTTTTAGAAGGGAGATACTTGAGTTGTTTCAACTTACTACTTTCTAGAGTTTAAGAAAAGAAGCCCTTCACTTCCCATGACTCGGCATCTAGTTGTACCCAATGATGCATTGCTCACAACACCCCGAAGACAGACGCCGTCCTTCCTGTACTTTTCTCATCCTAGTGCAGACCCGCAAGTACTAAGAGACCTGGAATGCTTCCTAGAGCCCAGGAACCACAATGAATAAGGCTACATGGATTTTGCTGCATGACAACATGTGTCATGTTAGAAGAGGAACGTTAGCTTCAGGTTAGTGGTCAAGTGGGGTCGCCAATTCACTGAAGATTACCGAAGGATGAGCACCTACCAAAGAATGGCAACCTCCAAGTTTCTTTCCTAGAAACTCACTTGTCATCACAAAGGCAATTGTGCTATGAAGAGAACATGTGCAACTAAAGAATTTCTCAGAGAGAACTGAGCCCACAACTCTCTAAATCCCAATGAGGAAAGTCAAGTTTCCCTTCAAGCCTTATTTTCCAAAGGGCCCGCAGAGCACTGACCCTGCTGTTTCCTTCTCTATTTTGTACCTCCAACGTGCTTTAGACGGGAGATACTTGAGTTGTTTCAAGTTGCCACATTCTAGAAATTTAACAAAAGAAACCCTTCACCTCCATGCCTCGGCATCTAGCTGTTCCCAAGGCTGCACTTATCACAACTCCCCAAACACACAGGCCGTCCTTCTTGTACGTTTCACAGCCTAGTGCAGATCCGATAGTACTAAGAGACCTGGAATGCTTCGTAGAGCTCAAGAACCACACTGAATAAGGCTACTTAGATTCTGCTGCATGCCAACCTCTGGCATGATACAAGAGGAACGTTAGCCTGAGGCTAGTGGTCAAAAAGGGTCGCCAATTCACTGAATTGACTGAAGGATGAGCTCCTTGCAAAGCATGGCCACCTCCAAGTTTCTTTCCTAGAAACTCACTTTTCATCACACAGGCAATTGTGCAATGAAGGGAACTTGTGCAACTACAGTGTTTCTCAGGGAGAATTGAGCCCCCACCTCTCTAAATCCCAATGAGGAATATGAAGTTTCCCGTCAAGACTTATTTTCAAAATGGCCAGCAGAGCATCGACCTTGCTGATTCTTTCTCTAATTTGTACATCCAAGGTCATTTAGAAGGGGGATACTTGAGTTGTTTCAACTTGCAACAATCTAGAGGTTTTACCAAAGAGCCCTTAAGAGCCCCTGATTCGGCATCCAGCTTTTCCCAACGATGCATTGCTCACAAAGGCCCAAACACACAGGCCGTGCCTCTAGGACGTTTCTCATCCGAGTGCAGACCCGCCAGTACTAAGAAACCTGGAATGCTACCTAGAGCTCAAGAACCACACTGAATAACGCTACATGGATTCTGCTGCATGCCAATCTGTGGCATGATACAAGAGGAACGTTAGCTTGAGGCTAGTGTTCAATGGGGTCGCCAATTCACTGAAAATGACTGAAGGTTGAGCAGCTACCAAAGTATGGCAACGTCCAAGTTTCTTTCCGAGAAATTCACTTCTCATCACAAAGGGAACTGTGCCATGAAGGGAACATGTGCAACTACAGTATTTCTCACTGAGAATTGATTCCGCAACTCTCTAAATCCCAATGAGGAAAGTAAAGTATCCCTTTAAGCCTTATATTCAATATATATATTCCACAGAGAATTAACCCTGTTCTTTCTTTCTCTAGTTTGTAATTCCAAGGCGCTTTAGAAGGGAGATACTTGAGTTGTTTCAACTTACTACTTTCTAGAGTTTAAGAGAAGAAGCCCTTCACTTCCCATGACTCTGCATCTAGCTGTTCCCAATGGTGCATTGCTCACAACTCCCCGAACGCACAGGCCGTCCTTCCTGTACTTTTCTCATCCTAGTGCAGACCCGCAAGTACTAAGAGACCTGGAATGCTTCCTAGAGTTCAAGAACCACACTGAATAAGTCTACAAGGATTCTGCTGCATGCCAACATGTGGCATGATACAAGAGGAACGTTAGCCTGAGGCTAGTGGTCAAAACGGGTCGCCAATTCACTGAATTGACTGAAGGATGAGCTCCTTGCAAAGCATGGCCACTGCCAAGTTTCTTTCCTAGAAACTCACTTTTCATCACACAGGCAATTGTGCAATGAAGGGAACTTGTGCAACTACAGTGTTTCTCAGGGAGAATTGAGCCCCCACCTCTCTAAATCCCAATGAGGAATATGAAGTTTCCCGTCAAGACTTATTTTCAAAATGGCCAGCAGAGCATCGACCTTGCTGATTCTTTCTCTAATTTGTACATCCAAGGTCATTTAGAAGGGGGATACTTGAGTTGTTTCAACTTGCAACAATCTAGAGGTTTTACCAAAGAGCCCTTAAGAGCCCCTGATTCGGCATCCAGCTTTTCCCAACGATGCATTGCTCACAAAGGCCCAAACACACAGGCCGTGCCTCTAGGACGTTTCTCATCCGAGTGCAGACCCGCCAGTACTAAGAAACCTGGAATGCTACCTAGAGCTCAAGAACCACACTGAATAATGCTACATGGATTCTGCTGCATGCCAATCTGTGGCATGATACAAGAGGAACGTTAGCTTGAGGCTAGTGTTCAATGGGGTCGCCAATTCACTGAAAATTACTGAAGGTTGAGCAGCTACCAAAGTATGGCAACGTCCAAGTTTCTTTCCGAGAAATTCACTTCTCATCACAAAGGGAACTGTGCCATGAAGGGAACATGTGCAACTACAGTATTTCTCACTGAGAATTGATTCCGCAACTCTCTAAATCCCAATGAGGAAAGTAAAGTATCCCTTTAAGCCTTATATTCAATATATATATTCCACAGAGAATTAACCCTGTTCTTTCTTTCTCTACTTTGTAATTCCAAGGCGCTTTAGAAGGGAGATACTTGAGTTGTTTCAACTTACTACTTTCTAGAGTTTAAGAAAAGAAGCCCTTAACTTCCCATGACTCGGCATCTAGCTGTTCCCAATGGCGCATTGCTCACAACTCCCGGAAGGCACAGGCCGTCCTTCCTGTACTTTGCTCATCCTAGTGCAGACCCGCAAGTACTAAGAGACCTGGAATGCTTCCTAGAGTTCAAGAACCACACTGAATAAGTCTACAAGGATTCTGCTGCATGCCAACATGTGGCATGATACAAGAGGAACGTTAGCTTGAGGCTAGTGTTCAATGGGGTCGCCAATTCACCCAAGATTACTGAAGGAGGAGCACCTACCAAAGAATGGCAACCACCAAGTTTCTTTCCGAGAAATTCACTTGTCATCACAAAGGGAATTGTGCCATGAAGGGAACATGTGCAACGACAGTATTTCTCAGTGAGAATGGATCCCGCAACTCTCTAAATCCCAATGAGGAAAATAAAGTTCCCCTTTAAGCCTTATATTCAAAAGGGTCCACAGAGCATTGATCCTATTGTTTCTTTCTCTATTTTGTAGTTGAAGGTGTTTTAGAAGGGAGATACTTGAGTTGTTTCAAATTACTACATTCTAGAGTTTAAGAAAAGAAGCCCTTCACTTCCCATGACTCGGCATCTAGTTGTACCCAATGATGCATTGCTCACAACACCCCGAAGACAGACGCCGTCCTTCCTGTACTTTTCTCATCCTAGTGCAGACCCGCAAGTAGTAAGAGACCTGGAATGCTTCCTAGAGCCCAGGAACCACAATGAATAAGGCTACATGGATTTTGCTGCATGACAACATGTGTCATTTTAGAAGAGGAACGTTAGCTTCAGGTTAGTGGTCAAGTGGGGTCGCCAATTCACTGAAGATTACCGAAGGATGAGCACCTACCAAAGAATGGCAACCTCCAAGTTTCTTTCCTAGAAACTCAGTTGTCATCACAAAGGCAATTGTGCTATGAAGAGAACATGTGCAACTAAAGAATTTCTCAGAGAGAACTGAGCCCACAACTCTCTAAATCCCAATGAGGAAAGTCAAGTTTCCCTTCAAGCCTTATTTTCCAAAGGGCCCGCAGAGCACTGACCCTGCTGTTTCCTTCTCTATTTTGTACCTCCAACGTGCTTTAGACGGGAGATACTTGAGTTGTTTCAAGTTGCCACATTCTAGAAATTTAACAAAAGAAACCCTTCACCTCCATGCCTCGGCATCTAGCTGTTCCCAAGGCTGCACTTATCACAACTCCCCAAACACACAGGCCGTCCTTCTTGTACGTTTCACAGCCTAGTGCAGATCCGATAGTACTAAGAGACCTGGAATGCTTCGTAGAGCTCAAGAACCACACTGAATAAGGCTACTTAGATTCTGCTGCATGCCAACCTCTGGCATGATACAAGAGGAATGTTAGCCTGAGGCTAGTGGTCAAAAAGGGTCGCCAATTCACTGAATTGACTGAAGGATGAGCTCCTTCCAAAGCATGGCCACCTCCAAGTTTCTTTCCTAGAAACTCACTTTTCATCACACAGGCAATTGTGCAATGAAGGGAACTTGTGCAACTACAGTGTTTCTCAGGGAGAATTGAGCCCCCACCTCTCTAAATCCCAATGAGGAATATGAAGTTTCCCGTCAAGACTTATTTTCAAAATGGCCAGCAGAGCATCGACCTTGCTGATTCTTTCTCTAATTTGTACATCCAAGGTCATTTAGAAGGGGGATACTTGAGTTGTTTCAACTTGCAACAATCTAGAGGTTTTACCAAAGAGCCCTTAAGAGCCCCTGATTCGGCATCCAGCTTTTCCCAACGATGCATTGCTCACAAAGGCCCAAACACACAGGCCGTGCCTCTAGGACGTTTCTCATCCGAGTGCAGACCCGCCATTACTAAGAAACCTGGAATGCTACCTAGAGCTCAAGAACCACACTGAATAACGCTACATGGATTCTGCTGCATGCCAATGTGTGGCATGATACAAGAGGAACGTTAGCTTGAGGCTAGTGTTCAATGGGGTCGCCAATTCACTGAAAATGACTGAAGGTTGAGCAGCTACCAAAGTATGGCAACGTCCAAGTTTCTTTCCGAGAAATTCACTTCTCATCACAAAGGGAACTGTGCCATGAAGGGAACATGTGCAACTACAGTATTTCTCACTGAGAATTGATTCCGCAACTCTCTAAATCCCAATGAGGAAAGTAAAGTATCCCTTTAAGCCTTATATTCAATATATATATTCCACAGAGAATTAACCCTGTTCTTTCTTTCTCTAGTTTGTAATTCCAAGGCGCTTTAGAAGGGACATACTTGAGTTGTTTCAACTTACTACTTTCTAGAGTTTAAGAAAAGAAGCCCTTCACTTCCCATGACTCGGCATCTAGCTGTTCCCAATGGTGCATTGCTCACAACTCCCCGAACGCACAGGCCGTCCTTCCTGTACTTTTCTCATCCTAGTGCAGACCCGCAAGTACTAAGAGACGTGGAATGCTTCCTAGAGTTCAAGAACCACACTGAATAAGTCTACAAGGATTCTGCTGCATGCCAACATGTGGCATGATACAAGAGGAACGTTAGCTTGAGGCTAGTTTTCAATGGGGTCGCCCATTCACTGAAGATTACTGAAGGAGGAGCACCTACCAAAGAATGGCAACCACCAAGTTTCTTTCCGAGAAATTCACTTGTCATCACAGAGGGAATTGTGCCATGAAGGGAACAAGTGCAACGACAGTATTTCTCAGTGAGAATGGATCCCGCAACTCTCTAAATCCCAATGAGGAAAATAAAGTTCCCCTTTAAGCCTTATATTCAAAAGGGTCCACAGAGCATTGATCCTATTGTTTCTTTCTCTATTTTGTAGTTGAAGGTGTTTTAGAAGGGAGATACTTGAGTTGTTTCAACTTCCTACTTTCTAGAGTTTAAGAAAAGAAGCCCTTCACTTCCCATGACTCGGCATCTAGTTGTACCCAATGATGCATTGCTCACAACACCCCGAAGACAGACGCCGTCCTTCCTGTACTTTTCTCATCCTAGTGCAGACCCGCAAGTACTAAGAGACCTGGAATGCTTCCTAGAGCCCAGGAACCACAATGAATAAGGCTACATGGATTTTGCTGCATGACAACATGTGTCATGTTAGAAGAGGAACGTTAGCTTCAGGTTAGTGGTCAAGTGGGGTCGCCAATTCACTGAAGATTACCGAAGGATGAGCACCTACCAAAGAATGGCAACCTCCAAGTTTCTTTCCTAGAAACTCACTTGTCATCACAAAGGCAATTGTGCTATGAAGAGAACATGTGCAACTAAAGAATTTCTCAGAGAGAACTGAGCCCACAACTCTCTAAATCCCAATGAGGAAAGTCAAGTTTCCCTTCAAGCCTTATTTTCCAAAGGGCCCGCAGAGCACTGACCCTGCTGTTTCCTTCTCTATTTTGTACCTCCAACGTGCTTTAGACGGGAGATACTTGAGTTGTTTCAAGTTGCCCCATTCTAGAAATTTAACAAAAGAAACCCTTCACCTCCATGCCTCGGCATCTAGCTGTTCCCAAGGCTGCACTTATCACAACTCCCCAAACACACAGGCCGTCCTTCTTGTACGTTTCACAGCCTAGTGCAGATCCGATAGTACTAAGAGACCTGGAATGCTTCGTAGAGCTCAAGAACCACACTGAATAAGGCTACTTAGATTCTGCTGCATGCCAACCTCTGGCATGATACAAGAGGAACGTTAGCCTGAGGCTAGTGGTCAAAAAGGGTCGCCAATTCACTGAATTGACTGAAGGATGAGCTCCTTGCAAAGCATGGCCACTGCCAAGTTTCTTTCCTAGAAACTCACTTTTCATCACACAGGCAATTGTGCAATGAAGGGAACTTGTGCAACTACAGTGTTTCTCAGGGAGAATTGAGCCCCCACCTCTCTAAATCCCAATGAGGAATATGAAGTTTCCCGTCAAGACTTATTTTCAAAATGGCCAGCAGAGCATCGACCTTGCTGATTCTTTCTCTAATTTGTACATCCAAGGTCATTTAGAAGGGGGATACTTGAGTTGTTTCAACTTGCAACAATCTAGAGGTTTTACCAAAGAGCCCTTAAGAGCCCCTGATTCGGCATCCAGCTTTTCCCAACGATGCATTGCTCACAAAGGCCCAAACACACAGGCCGTGCCTCTAGGACGTTTCTCATCCGAGTGCAGACCCGCCAGTACTAAGAAACCTGGAATGCTACCTAGAGCTCAAGAACCACACTGAATAACGCTACATGGATTCTGCTGCATGCCAATCTGTGGCATGATACAAGAGGAACGTTAGCTTGAGGCTAGTGTTCAATGGGGTCGCCAATTCACTGAAAATGACTGAAGGTTGAGCAGCTACCAAAGTATGGCAACGTCCAAGTTTCTTTCCGAGAAATTCACTTCTCATCACAAAGGGAACTGTGCCATGAAGGGAACATGTGCAACTACAGTATTTCTCACTGAGAATTGATTCCGCAACTCTCTAAATCCCAATGAGGAAAGTAAAGTATCCCTTTAAGCCTTATATTCAATATATATATTCCACAGAGAATTAACCCTGTTCTTTCTTTCTCTAGTTTGTAATTCCAAGGCGCTTTAGAAGGGAGATACTTGAGTTGTTTCAACTTACTACTTTCTAGAGTTTAAGAGAAGAAGCCCTTCACTTCCCATGACTCTGCATCTAGCTGTTCCCAATGGTGCATTGCTCACAACTCCCCGAACGCACAGGCCGTCCTTCCTGTACTTTTCTCATCCTAGTGCAGACCCGCAAGTACTAAGAGACGTGGAATGCTTCCTAGAGTTCAAGAACCACACTGAATAAGTCTACAAGGATTCTGCTGCATGCCAACATGTGGCATGATACAAGAGGAACGTTAGCCTGAGGCTAGTGGTCAAAACGGGTCGCCAATTCACTGAATTGACTGAAGGATGAGCTCCTTGCAAAGCATGGCCACTGCCAAGTTTCTTTCCTAGAAACTCACTTTTCATCACACAGGCAATTGTGCAATGAAGGGAACTTGTGCAACTACAGTGTTTCTCAGGGAGAATTGAGCCCCCACCTCTCTAAATCCCAATGAGGAATATGAAGTTTCCCGTCAAGACTTATTTTCAAAATGGCCAGCAGAGCATCGACCTTGCTGATTCTTTCTCTAATTTGTACATCCAAGGTCATTTAGAAGGGGGATACTTGAGTTGTTTCAACTTGCAACAATCTAGAGGTTTTACCAAAGAGCCCTTAAGAGCCCCTGATTCGGCATCCAGCTTTTCCCAACGATGCATTGCTCACAAAGGCCCAAACACACAGGCCGTGCCTCTAGGACGTTTCTCATCCGAGTGCAGACCCGCCAGTACTAAGAAACCTGGAATGCTACCTAGAGCTCAAGAACCACACTGAATAATGCTACATGGATTCTGCTGCATGCCAATCTGTGGCATGATACAAGAGGAACGTTAGCTTGAGGCTAGTGTTCAATGGGGTCGCCAATTCACTGAAAATTACTGAAGGTTGAGCAGCTACCAAAGTATGGCAACGTCCAAGTTTCTTTCCGAGAAATTCACTTCTCATCACAAAGGGAACTGTGCCATGAAGGGAACATGTGCAACTACAGTATTTCTCACTGAGAATTGATTCCGCAACTCTCTAAATCCCAATGAGGAAAGTAAAGTATCCCTTTAAGCCTTATATTCAATATATATATTCCACAGAGAATTAACCCTGTTCTTTCTTTCTCTACTTTGTAATTCCAAGGCGCTTTAGAAGGGAGATACTTGAGTTGTTTCAACTTACTACTTTCTAGAGTTTAAGAAAAGAAGCCCTTAACTTCCCATGACTCGGCATCTAGCTGTTCCCAATGGCGCATTGCTCACAACTCCCGGAAGGCACAGGCCGTCCTTCCTGTACTTTGCTCATCCTAGTGCAGACCCGCAAGTACTAAGAGACCTGGAATGCTTCCTAGAGTTCAAGAACCACACTGAATAAGTCTACAAGGATTCTGCTGCATGCCAACATGTGGCATGATACAAGAGGAACGTTAGCTTGAGGCTAGTGTTCAATGGGGTCGCCAATTCACTGAAGATTACTGAAGGAGGAGCACCTACCAAAGAATGGCAACCACCAAGTTTCTTTCCGAGAAATTCACTTGTCATCACAAAGGGAATTGTGCCATGAAGGGAACATGTGCAACGACAGTATTTCTCAGTGAGAATGGATCCCGCAACTCTCTAAATCCCAATGAGGAAAATAAAGTTCCCCTTTAAGCCTTATATTCAAAAGGGTCCACAGAGCATTGATCCTATTGTTTCTTTCTCTATTTTGTAGTTGAAGGTGTTTTAGAAGGGAGATACTTGAGTTGTTTCAAATTACTACATTCTAGAGTTTAAGAAAAGAAGCCCTTCACTTCCCATGACTCGGCATCTAGTTGTACCCAATGATGCATTGCTCACAACACCCCGAAGACAGACGCCGTCCTTCCTGTACTTTTCTCATCCTAGTGCAGACCCGCAAGTAGTAAGAGACCTGGAATGCTTCCTAGAGCCCAGGAACCACAATGAATAAGGCTACATGGATTTTGCTGCATGACAACATGTGTCATTTTAGAAGAGGAACGTTAGCTTCAGGTTAGTGGTCAAGTGGGGTCGCCAATTCACTGAAGATTACCGAAGGATGAGCACCTACCAAAGAATGGCAACCTCCAAGTTTCTTTCCTAGAAACTCAGTTGTCATCACAAAGGCAATTGTGCTATGAAGAGAACATGTGCAACTAAAGAATTTCTCAGAGAGAACTGAGCCCACAACTCTCTAAATCCCAATGAGGAAAGTCAAGTTTCCCTTCAAGCCTTATTTTCCAAAGGGCCCGCAGAGCACTGACCCTGCTGTTTCCTTCTCTATTTTGTACCTCCAACGTGCTTTAGACGGGAGATACTTGAGTTGTTTCAAGTTGCCACATTCTAGAAATTTAACAAAAGAAACCCTTCACCTCCATGCCTCGGCATCTAGCTGTTCCCAAGGCTGCACTTATCACAACTCCCCAAACACACAGGCCGTCCTTCTTGTACGTTTCACAGCCTAGTGCAGATCCGATAGTACTAAGAGACCTGGAATGCTTCGTACAGCTCAAGAACCACACTGAATAAGGCTACTTAGATTCTGCTGCATGCCAACCTCTGGCATGATACAAGAGGAATGTTAGCCTGAGGCTAGTGGTCAAAAAGGGTCGCCAATTCACTGAATTGACTGAAGGATGAGCTCCTTCCAAAGCATGGCCACCTCCAAGTTTCTTTCCTAGAAACTCACTTTTCATCACACAGGCAATTGTGCAATGAAGGGAACTTGTGCAACTACAGTGTTTCTCAGGGAGAATTGAGCCCCCACCTCTCTAAATCCCAATGAGGAATATGAAGTTTCCCGTCAAGACTTATTTTCAAAATGGCCAGCAGAGCATCGACCTTGCTGATTCTTTCTCTAATTTGTACATCCAAGGTCATTTAGAAGGGGGATACTTGAGTTGTTTCAACTTGCAACAATCTAGAGGTTTTACCAAAGAGCCCTTAAGAGCCCCTGATTCGGCATCCAGCTTTTCCCAACGATGCATTGCTCACAAAGGCCCAAACACACAGGCCGTGCCTCTAGGACGTTTCTCATCCGAGTGCAGACCCGCCATTACTAAGAAACCTGGAATGCTACCTAGAGCTCAAGAACCACACTGAATAACGCTACATGGATTCTGCTGCATGCCAATGTGTGGCATGATACAAGAGGAACGTTAGCTTGAGGCTAGTGTTCAATGGGGTCGCCAATTCACTGAAAATGACTGAAGGTTGAGCAGCTACCAAAGTATGGCAACGTCCAAGTTTCTTTCCGAGAAATTCACTTCTCATCACAAAGGGAACTGTGCCATGAAGGGAACATGTGCAACTACAGTATTTCTCACTGAGAATTGATTCCGCAACTCTCTAAATCCCAATGAGGAAAGTAAAGTATCCCTTTAAGCCTTATATTCAATATATATATTCCACAGAGAATTAACCCTGTTCTTTCTTTCTCTAGTTTGTAATTCCAAGGCGCTTTAGAAGGGACATACTTGAGTTGTTTCCACTTACTACTTTCTAGAGTTTAAGAAAAGAAGCCCTTCACTTCCCATGACTCGGCATCTAGCTGTTCCCAATGGTGCATTGCTCACAACTCCCCGAACGCACAGGCCGTCCTTCCTGTACTTTTCTCATCCTAGTGCAGACCCGCAAGTACTAAGAGACGTGGAATGCTTCCTAGAGTTCAAGAACCACACTGAATAAGTCTACAAGGATTCTGCTGCATGCCAACATGTGGCATGATACAAGAGGAACGTTAGCTTGAGGCTAGTTTTCAATAGGGTCGCCCATTCACTGAAGATTACTGAAGGAGGAGCACCTACCAAAGAATGGCAACCACCAAGTTTCTTTCCGAGAAATTCACTTGTCATCACAGAGGGAATTGTGCCATGAAGGGAACAAGTGCAACGACAGTATTTCTCAGTGAGAATGGATCCCGCAACTCTCTAAATCCCAATGAGGAAAATAAAGTTCCCCTTTAAGCCTTATATTCAAAAGGGTCCACAGAGCATTGATCCTATTGTTTCTTTCTCTATTTTGTAGTTGAAGGTGTTTTAGAAGGGAGATACTTGAGTTGTTTCAACTTCCTACTTTCTAGAGTTTAAGAAAAGAAGCCCTTCACTTCCCATGACTCGGCATCTAGTTGTACCCAATGATGCATTGCTCACAACACCCCGAAGACAGACGCCGTCCTTCCTGTACTTTTCTCATCCTAGTGCAGACCCGCAAGTACTAAGAGACCTGGAATGCTTCCTAGAGCCCAGGAACCACAATGAATAAGGCTACATGGATTTTGCTGCATGACAACATGTGTCATGTTAGAAGAGGAACGTTAGCTTCAGGTTAGTGGTCAAGTGGGGTCGCCAATTCACTGAAGATTACCGAAGGATGAGCACCTACCAAAGAATGGCAACCTCCAAGTTTCTTTCCTAGAAACTCACTTGTCATCACAAAGGCAATTGTGCTATGAAGAGAACATGTGCAACTAAAGAATTTCTCAGAGAGAACTGAGCCCACAACTCTCTAAATCCCAATGAGGAAAGTCAAGTTTCCCTTCAAGCCTTATTTTCCAAAGGGCCCGCAGAGCACTGACCCTGCTGTTTCCTTCTCTATTTTGTACCTCCAACGTGCTTTAGACGGGAGATACTTGAGTTGTTTCAAGTTGCCACATTCTAGAAATTTAACAAAAGAAACCCTTCACCTCCATGCCTCGGCATCTAGCTGTTCCCAAGGCTGCACTTATCACAACTCCCCAAACACACAGGCCGTCCTTCTTGTACGTTTCACAGCCTAGTGCAGATCCGATAGTACTAAGAGACCTGGAATGCTTCGTAGAGCTCAAGAACCACACTGAATAAGGCTACTTAGATTCTGCTGCATGCCAACCTCTGGCATGATACAAGAGGAACGTTAGCCTGAGGCTAGTGGTCAAAAAGGGTCGCCAATTCACTGAATTGACTGAAGGATGAGCTCCTTCCAAAGCATGGCCACCTCCAAGTTTCTTTCCTAGAAACTCACTTTTCATCACACAGGCAATTGTGCAATGAAGGGAACTTGTGCAACTACAGTGTTTCTCAGGGAGAATTGAGCCCCCACCTCTCTAAATCCCAATGAGGAATATGAAGTTTCCCGTCAAGACTTATTTTCAAAATGGCCAGCAGAGCATCGACCTTGCTGATTCTTTCTCTAATTTGTACATCCAAGGTCATTTAGAAGGGGGATACTTGAGTTGTTTCAACTTGCAACAATCTAGAGGTTTTACCAAAGAGCCCTTAAGAGCCCCTGATTCGGCATCCAGCTTTTCCCAACGATGCATTGCTCACAAAGGCCCAAACACACAGGCCGTGCCTCTAGGACGTTTCTCATCCGAGTGCAGACCCGCCATTACTAAGAAACCTGGAATGCTACCTAGAGCTCAAGAACCACACTGAATAACGCTACATGGATTCTGCTGCATGCCAATGTGTGGCATGATACAAGAGGAACGTTAGCTTGAGGCTAGTGTTCAATGGGGTCGCCAATTCACTGAAAATGACTGAAGGTTGAGCAGCTACCAAAGTATGGCAACGTCCAAGTTTCTTTCCGAGAAATTCACTTCTCATCACAAAGGGAACTGTGCCATGAAGGGAACATGTGCAACTACAGTATTTCTCACTGAGAATTGATTCCGCAACTCTCTAAATCCCAATGAGGAAAGTAAAGTATCCCTTTAAGCCTTATATTCAATATATATATTCCACAGAGAATTAACCCTGTTCTTTCTTTCTCTAGTTTGTAATTCCAAGGCGCTTTAGAAGGGACATACTTGAGTTGTTTCAACTTACTACTTTCTAGAGTTTAAGAAAAGAAGCCCTTCACTTCCCATGACTCGGCATCTAGCTGTTCCCAATGGTGCATTGCTCACAACTCCCCGAACGCACAGGCCGTCCTTCCTGTACTTTTCTCATCCTAGTGCAGACCCGCAAGTACTAAGAGACGTGGAATGCTTCCTAGAGTTCAAGAACCACACTGAATAAGTCTACAAGGATTCTGCTGCATGCCAACATGTGGCATGATACAAGAGGAACGTTAGCTTGAGGCTAGTTTTCAATGGGGTCGCCCATTCACTGAAGATTACTGAAGGAGGAGCACCTACCAAAGAATGGCAACCACCAAGTTTCTTTCCGAGAAATTCACTTGTCATCACAGAGGGAATTGTGCCATGAAGGGAACAAGTGCAACGACAGTATTTCTCAGTGAGAATGGATCCCGCAACTCTCTAAATCCCAATGAGGAAAATAAAGTTCCCCTTTAAGCCTTATATTCAAAAGGGTCCACAGAGCATTGATCCTATTGTTTCTTTCTCTATTTTGTAGTTGAAGGTGTTTTAGAAGGGAGATACTTGAGTTGTTTCAACTTCCTACTTTCTAGAGTTTAAGAAAAGAAGCCCTTCACTTCCCATGACTCGGCATCTAGTTGTACCCAATGATGCATTGCTCACAACACCCCGAAGACAGACGCCGTCCTTCCTGTACTTTTCTCATCCTAGTGCAGACCCGCAAGTACTAAGAGACCTGGAATGCTTCCTAGAGCCCAGGAACCACAATGAATAAGGCTACATGGATTTTGCTGCATGACAACATGTGTCATTTTAGAAGAGGAACGTTAGCTTCAGGTTAGTGGTCAAGTGGGGTCGCCAATTCACTGAAGATTACCGAAGGATGAGCACCTACCAAAGAATGGCAACCTCCAAGTTTCTTTCCTAGAAACTCACTTGTCATCACAAAGGCAATTGTGCTATGAAGAGAACATGTGCAACTAAAGAATTTCTCAGAGAGAACTGAGCCCACAACTCTCTAAATCCCAATGAGGAAAGTCAAGTTTCCCTTCAAGCCTTATTTTC
Organism: Eubalaena glacialis; assembly: GCF_028564815.1. Taxonomy (NCBI): domain Eukaryota; kingdom Metazoa; phylum Chordata; class Mammalia; order Artiodactyla; family Balaenidae; genus Eubalaena; species Eubalaena glacialis. The sequence continues at coordinate 49,787,679 of NC_083722.1, read as the reverse complement.
CAAAGGGCCCGCAGAGCACTGACCCTGCTGTTTCCTTCTCTATTTTGTACCTCCAACGTGCTTTAGACGGGAGATACTTGAGTTGTTTCAAGTTGCCACATTCTAGAAATTTAACAAAAGAAACCCTTCACCTCCATGCCTCGGCATCTAGCTGTTCCCAAGGCTGCACTTATCACAACTCCCCAAACACACAGGCCGTCCTTCTTGTACGTTTCACAGCCTAGTGCAGATCCGATAGTACTAAGAGACCTGGAATGCTTCGTAGAGCTCAAGAACCACACTGAATAAGGCTACTTAGATTCTGCTGCATGCCAACCTCTGGCATGATACAAGAGGAATGTTAGCCTGAGGCTAGTGGTCAAAAAGGGTCGCCAATTCACTGAATTGACTGAAGGATGAGCTCCTTGCAAAGCATGGCCACCTCCAAGTTTCTTTCCTAGAAACTCACTTTTCATCACACAGGCAATTGTGCAATGAAGGGAACTTGTGCAACTACAGTGTTTCTCAGGGAGAATTGAGCCCCCACCTCTCTAAATCCCAATGAGGAATATGAAGTTTCCCGTCAAGACTTATTTTCAAAATGGCCAGCAGAGCATCGACCTTGCTGATTCTTTCTCTAATTTGTACATCCAAGGTCATTTAGAAGGGGGATACTTGAGTTGTTTCAACTTGCAACAATCTAGAGGTTTTACCAAAGAGCCCTTAAGAGCCCCTGATTCGGCATCCAGCTTTTCCCAACGATGCATTGCTCACAAAGGCCCAAACACACAGGCCGTGCCTCTAGGACGTTTCTCATCCGAGTGCAGACCCGCCAGTACTAAGAAACCTGGAATGCTACCTAGAGCTCAAGAACCACACTGAATAACGCTACATGGATTCTGCTGCATGCCAATCTGTGGCATGATACAAGAGGAACGTTAGCTTGAGGCTAGTGTTCAATGGGGTCGCCAATTCACTGAAAATGACTGAAGGTTGAGCAGCTACCAAAGTATGGCAACGTCCAAGTTTCTTTCCGAGAAATTCACTTCTCATCACAAAGGGAACTGTGCCATGAAGGGAACATGTGCAACTACAGTATTTCTCACTGAGAATTGATTCCGCAACTCTCTAAATCCCAATGAGGAAAGTAAAGTATCCCTTTAAGCCTTATATTCAATATATATATTCCACAGAGAATTAACCCTGTTCTTTCTTTCTCTAGTTTGTAATTCCAAGGCGCTTTAGAAGGGACATACTTGAGTTGTTTCAACTTACTACTTTCTAGAGTTTAAGAAAAGAAGCCCTTCACTTCCCATGACTCGGCATCTAGCTGTTCCCAATGGTGCATTGCTCACAACTCCCCGAACGCACAGGCCGTCCTTCCTGTACTTTTCTCATCCTAGTGCAGACCCGCAAGTACTAAGAGACGTGGAATGCTTCCTAGAGTTCAAGAACCACACTGAATAAGTCTACAAGGATTCTGCTGCATGCCAACATGTGGCATGATACAAGAGGAACGTAGGCTTGAGGCTAGTGTTCAATGGGGTCGCCCATTCACTGAAGATTACTGAAGGAGGAGCACCTACCAAAGAATGGCAACCACCAAGTTTCTTTCCGAGAAATTCACTTGTCATCACAGAGGGAATTGTGCCATGAAGGGAACAAGTGCAACGACAGTATTTCTCAGTGAGAATGGATCCCGCAACTCTCTAAATCCCAATGAGGAAAATAAAGTTCCCCTTTAAGCCTTATATTCAAAAGGGTCCACAGAGCATTGATCCTATTGTTTCTTTCTCTATTTTGTAGTTGAAGGTGTTTTAGAAGGGAGATACTTGAGTTGTTTCAACTTACTACTTTCTAGAGTTTAAGAAAAGAAGCCCTTCACTTCCCATGACTCGGCATCTAGTTGTACCCAATGATGCATTGCTCACAACACCCCGAAGACAGACGCCGTCCTTCCTGTACTTTTCTCATCCTAGTGCAGACCCGCAAGTACTAAGAGACCTGGAATGCTTCCTAGAGCCCAGGAACCACAATGAATAAGGCTACATGGATTTTGCTGCATGACAACATGTGTCATGTTAGAAGAGGAACGTTAGCTTCAGGTTAGTGGTCAAGTGGGGTCGCCAATTCACTGAAGATTACCGAAGGATGAGCACCTACCAAAGAATGGCAACCTCCAAGTTTCTTTCCTAGAAACTCACTTGTCATCACAAAGGCAATTGTGCTATGAAGAGAACATGTGCAACTAAAGAATTTCTCAGAGAGAACTGAGCCCACAACTCTCTAAATCCCAATGAGGAAAGTCAAGTTTCCCTTCAAGCCTTATTTTCCAAAGGGCCCGCAGAGCACTGACCCTGCTGTTTCCTTCTCTATTTTGTACCTCCAACGTGCTTTAGACGGGAGATACTTGAGTTGTTTCAAGTTGCCACATTCTAGAAATTTAACAAAAGAAACCCTTCACCTCCATGCCTCGGCATCTAGCTGTTCCCAAGGCTGCACTTATCACAACTCCCCAAACACACAGGCCGTCCTTCTTGTACGTTTCACAGCCTAGTGCAGATCCGATAGTACTAAGAGACCTGGAATGCTTCGTAGAGCTCAAGAACCACACTGAATAAGGCTACTTAGATTCTGCTGCATGCCAACCTCTGGCATGATACAAGAGGAACGTTAGCCTGAGGCTAGTGGTCAAAAAGGGTCGCCAATTCACTGAATTGACTGAAGGATGAGCTCCTTGCAAAGCATGGCCACCTCCAAGTTTCTTTCCTAGAAACTCACTTTTCATCACACAGGCAATTGTGCAATGAAGGGAACTTGTGCAACTACAGTGTTTCTCAGGGAGAATTGAGCCCCCACCTCTCTAAATCCCAATGAGTAATATGAAGTTTCCCGTCAAGACTTATTTTCAAAATGGCCAGCAGAGCATCGACCTTGCTGATTCTTTCTCTAATTTGTACATCCAAGGTCATTTAGAAGGGGGATACTTGAGTTGTTTCAACTTGCAACAATCTAGAGGTTTTACCAAAGAGCCCTTAAGAGCCCCTGATTCGGCATCCAGCTTTTCCCAACGATGCATTGCTCACAAAGGCCCAAACACACAGGCCGTGCCTCTAGGACGTTTCTCATCCGAGTGCAGACCCGCCAGTACTAAGAAACCTGGAATGCTACCTAGAGCTCAAGAACCACACTGAATAACGCTACATGGATTCTGCTGCATGCCAATCTGTGGCATGATACAAGAGGAACGTTAGCTTGAGGCTAGTGTTCAATGGGGTCGCCAATTCACTGAAAATGACTGAAGGTTGAGCAGCTACCAAAGTATGGCAACGTCCAAGTTTCTTTCCGAGAAATTCACTTCTCATCACAAAGGGAACTGTGCCATGAAGGGAACATGTGCAACTACAGTATTTCTCACTGAGAATTGATTCCGCAACTCTCTAAATCCCAATGAGGAAAGTAAAGTATCCCTTTAAGCCTTATATTCAATATATATATTCCACAGAGAATTAACCCTGTTCTTTCTTTCTCTAGTTTGTAATTCCAAGGCGCTTTAGAAGGGACATACTTGAGTTGTTTCAACTTACTACTTTCTAGAGTTTAAGAAAAGAAGCCCTTCACTTCCCATGACTCGGCATCTAGCTGTTCCCAATGGTGCATTGCTCACAACTCCCCGAACGCACAGGCCGTCCTTCCTGTACTTTTCTCATCCTAGTGCAGACCCGCAAGTACTAAGAGACGTGGAATGCTTCCTAGAGTTCAAGAACCACACTGAATAAGTCTACAAGGATTCTGCTGCATGCCAACATGTGGCATGATACAAGAGGAACGTAGGCTTGAGGCTAGTGTTCAATGGGGTCGCCCATTCACTGAAGATTACTGAAGGAGGAGCACCTACCAAAGAATGGCAACCACCAAGTTTCTTTCCGAGAAATTCACTTGTCATCACAGAGGGAATTGTGCCATGAAGGGAACAAGTGCAACGACAGTATTTCTCAGTGAGAATGGATCCCGCAACTCTCTAAATCCCAATGAGGAAAATAAAGTTCCCCTTTAAGCCTTATATTCAAAAGGGTCCACAGAGCATTGATCCTATTGTTTCTTTCTCTATTTTGTAGTTGAAGGTGTTTTAGAAGGGAGATACTTGAGTTGTTTCAACTTACTACTTTCTAGAGTTTAAGAAAAGAAGCCCTTCACTTCCCATGACTCGGCATCTAGTTGTACCCAATGATGCATTGCTCACAACACCCCGAAGACAGACGCCGTCCTTCCTGTACTTTTCTCATCCTAGTGCAGACCCGCAAGTACTAAGAGACCTGGAATGCTTCCTAGAGCCCAGGAACCACAATGAATAAGGCTACATGGATTTTGCTGCATGACAACATGTGTCATGTTAGAAGAGGAACGTTAGCTTCATGTTAGTGGTCAAATGGGGTCGCCAATTCACTGAAGATTACCGAAGGATGAGCACCTACCAAAGAATGGCAACCTCCAAGTTTCTTTCCTAGAAACTCACTTGTCATCACAAAGGCAATTGTGCTATGAAGAGAACATGTGCACCTAAAGAATTTCTCAGAGAGAACTGAGCCCACAACTCTCTAAATCCCAATGAGGAAAGTCAAGTTTCCCTTCAAGCCTTATTTTCCAAAGGGCCCGCAGAGCACTGACCCTGCTGTTTCCTTCTCTATTTTGTACCTCCAACGTGCTTTAGACGGGAGATACTTGAGTTGTTTCAAGTTGCCACATTCTAGAAATTTAACAAAAGAAACCCTTCACCTCCATGCCTCGGCATCTAGCTGTTCCCAAGGCTGCACTTATCACAACTCCCCAAACATACAGGCCGTCCTTCTTGTACGTTGCACAGCCTAGTGCAGATCCGATAGTACTAAGAGACCTGGAATGCTTCGTAGAGCTCTAGAACCACACTGAATAAGGCTACTTAGATTCTGCTGCATGCCAACCTCTGGCATGATACAAGAGGAACTTTAGCCTGAGGCTAGTGGTCAAAAAGGGTCGCCAATTCATTGAATTGACTGAAGGATGAGCTCCTTGCAAAGCATGGCCACCTCCAAGTTTCTTTCCTAGAAACACACTTTTCATCACCCAGGCAATTGTGCAATGAAGGGAACTTGTGCAACTACAGTGTTTCTCAGGGAGAATTGAGCCCCCACCTCTCTAAATCCCAATGAGGAATATGAAGTTTCCCGTCAAGACTTATTTTCAAAATGGCCAGCAGAGCATCGACCTTGCTGATTCTTTCTCTAATTTGTACATCCAAGGTCATTTAGAAGGGGGATACTTGAGTTGTTTCAACTTGCAACAATCTAGAGGTTTTACCAAAGAGCCCTTAAGAGCCCCTGATTCGGCATCCAGCTTTTCCCAACGATGCTTTGCTCACAAAGGCCCAAACACACAGGCCGTGCCTCTAGGACGTTTCTCATCCGAGTGCAGACCCGCCAGTACTAAGAAACCTGGAATGCTACCTAGAGCTCAAGAACCACACTGAATAACGCTACATGGATTCTGCTGCATGCCAATCTGTGGCATGATACAAGAGGAACGTTAGCTTGAGGCTAGTGTTCAATGGGGTCGCCAATTCACTGAAAATGACTGAAGGTTGAGCAGCTACCAAAGTATGGCAACGTCCAAGTTTCTTTCCGAGAAATTCACTTCTCATCACAAAGGGAACTGTGCCATGAAGGGAACATGTGCAACTACAGTATTTCTCACTGAGAATTGATTCCGCAACTCTCTAAATCCCAATGAGGAAAGTAAAGTATCCCTTTAAGCCTTATATTCAATATATATATTCCACAGAGAATTAACCCTGTTCTTTCTTTCTCTAGTTTGTAATTCCAAGGCGCTTTAGAAGGGAGATACTTGAGTTGTTTCAACTTACTACTTTCTAGAGTTTAAGAGAAGAAGCCCTTCACTTCCCATGACTCTGCATCTAGCTGTTCCCAATGGTGCATTGCTCACAACTCCCCGAACGCACAGGCCGTCCTTCCTGTACTTTTCTCATCCTAGTGCAGACCCGCAAGTACTAAGAGACCTGGAATGCTTCCTAGAGTTCAAGAACCACACTGAATAAGTCTACAAGGATTCTGCTGCATGCCAACATGTGGCATGATACAAGAGGAACGTTAGCCTGAGGCTAGTGGTCAAAAAGGGTCGCCAATTCACTGAATTGACTGAAGGATGAGCTCCTTGCAAAGCATGGCCACTGCCAAGTTTCTTTCCTAGAAACTCACTTTTCATCACACAGGCAATTGTGCAATGAAGGGAACTTGTGCAACTACAGTGTTTCTCAGGGAGAATTGAGCCCCCACCTCTCTAAATCCCAATGAGGAATATGAAGTTTCCCGTCAAGACTTATTTTCAAAATGGCCAGCAGAGCATCGACCTTGCTGATTCTTTCTCTAATTTGTACATCCAAGGTCATTTAGAAGGGGGATACTTGAGTTGTTTCAACTTGCAACAATCTAGAGGTTTTACCAAAGAGCCCTTAAGAGCCCCTGATTCGGCATCCAGCTTTTCCCAACGATGCTTTGCTCACAAAGGCCCAAACACACAGGCCGTGCCTCTAGGACGTTTCTCATCCGAGTGCAGACCCGCCAGTACTAAGAAACCTGGAATGCTACCTAGAGCTCAAGAACCACACTGAATAACGCTACATGGATTCTGCTGCATGCCAATCTGTGGCATGATACAAGAGGAACGTTAGCTTGAGGCTAGTGTTCAATGGGGTCGCCAATTCACTGAAAATGACTGAAGGTTGAGCAGCTACCAAAGTATGGCAACGTCCAAGTTTCTTTCCGAGAAATTCACTTCTCATCACAAAGGGAACTGTGCCATGAAGGGAACATGTGCAACTACAGTATTTCTCACTGAGAATTGATTCCGCAACTCTCTAAATCCCAATGAGGAAAGTAAAGTATCCCTTTAAGCCTTATATTCAATATATATATTCCACAGAGAATTAACCCTGTTCTTTCTTTCTCTAGTTTGTAATTCCAAGGCGCTTTAGAAGGGAGATACTTGAGTTGTTTCAACTTACTACTTTCTAGAGTTTAAGAGAAGAAGCCCTTCACTTCCCATGACTCTGCATCTAGCTGTTCCCAATGGTGCATTGCTCACAACTCCCCGAACGCACAGGCCGTCCTTCCTGTACTTTTCTCATCCTAGTGCAGACCCGCAAGTACTAAGAGACCTGGAATGCTTCCTAGAGTTCAAGAACCACACTGAATAAGTCTACAAGGATTCTGCTGCATGCCAACATGTGGCATGATACAAGAGGAACGTTAGCCTGAGGCTAGTGGTCAAAAAGGGTCGCCAATTCACTGAATTGACTGAAGGATGAGCTCCTTGCAAAGCATGGCCACTGCCAAGTTTCTTTCCTAGAAACTCACTTTTCATCACACAGGCAATTGTGCAATGAAGGGAACTTGTGCAACTACAGTGTTTCTCAGGGAGAATTGAGCCCCCACCTCTCTAAATCCCAATGAGGAATATGAAGTTTCCCGTCAAGACTTATTTTCAAAATGGCCAGCAGAGCATCGACCTTGCTGATTCTTTCTCTAATTTGTACATCCAAGGTCATTTAGAAGGGGGATACTTGAGTTGTTTCAACTTGCAACAATCTAGAGGTTTTACCAAAGAGCCCTTAAGAGCCCCTGATTCGGCATCCAGCTTTTCCCAACGATGCATTGCTCACAAAGGCCCAAACACACAGGCCGTGCCTCTAGGACGTTTCTCATCCGAGTGCAGACCCGCCAGTACTAAGAAACCTGGAATGCTACCTAGAGCTCAAGAACCACACTGAATAACGCTACATGGATTCTGCTGCATGCCAATCTGTGGCATGATACAAGAGGAACGTTAGCTTGAGGCTAGTGTTCAATGGGGTCGCCAATTCACTGAAAATTACTGAAGGTTGAGCAGCTACCAAAGTATGGCAACGTCCAAGTTTCTTTCCGAGAAATTCACTTCTCATCACAAAGGGAACTGTGCCATGAAGGGAACATGTGCAACTACAGTATTTCTCACTGAGAATTGATTCCGCAACTCTCTAAATCCCAATGAGGAAAGTAAAGTATCCCTTTAAGCCTTATATTCAATATATATATTCCACAGAGAATTAACCCTGTTCTTTCTTTCTCTAGTTTGTAATTCCAAGGCGCTTTAGAAGGGAGATACTTGAGTTGTTTCAACTTACTACTTTCTAGAGTTTAAGAGAAGAAGCCCTTCACTTCCCATGACTCTGCATCTAGCTGTTCCCAATGGTGCATTGCTCACAACTCCCCGAACGCACAGGCCGTCCTTCCTGTACTTTTCTCATCCTAGTGCAGACCCGCAAGTACTAAGAGACCTGGAATGCTTCCTAGAGTTCAAGAACCACACTGAATAAGTCTACAAGGATTCTGCTGCATGCCAACATGTGGCATGATACAAGAGGAACGTTAGCCTGAGGCTAGTGGTCAAAAAGGGTCGCCAATTCACTGAATTGACTGAAGGATGAGCTCCTTGCAAAGCATGGCCACTGCCAAGTTTCTTTCCTAGAAACTCACTTTTCATCACACAGGCAATTGTGCAATGAAGGGAACTTGTGCAACTACAGTGTTTCTCAGGGAGAATTGAGCCCCCACATCTCTAAATCCCAATGAGGAATATGAAGTTTCCCGTCAAGACTTATTTTCAAAATGGCCAGCAGAGCATCGACCTTGCTGATTCTTTCTCTAATTTGTACATCCAAGGTCATTTAGAAGGGGGATACTTGAGTTGTTTCAACTTGCAACAATCTAGAGGTTTTACCAAAGAGCCCTTAAGAGCCCCTGATTCGGCATCCAGCTTTTCCCAACGATGCATTGCTCACAAAGGCCCAAACACACAGGCCGTGCCTCTAGGACGTTTCTCATCCGAGTGCAGACCCGCCAGTACTAAGAAACCTGGAATGCTACCTAGAGCTCAAGAACCACACTGAATAACGCTACATGGATTCTGCTGCATGCCAATCTGTGGCATGATACAAGAGGAACGTTAGCTTGAGGCTAGTGTTCAATGGGGTCGCCAATTCACTGAAAATTACTGAAGGTTGAGCAGCTACCAAAGTATGGCAACGTCCAAGTTTCTTTCCGAGAAATTCACTTCTCATCACAAAGGGAACTGTGCCATGAAGGGAACATGTGCAACTACAGTATTTCTCACTGAGAATTGATTCCGCAACTCTCTAAATCCCAATGAGGAAAGTAAAGTATCCCTTTAAGCCTTATATTCAATATATATATTCCACAGAGAATTAACCCTGTTCTTTCTTTCTCTACTTTGTAATTCCAAGGCGCTTTAGAAGGGAGATACTTGAGTTGTTTCAACTTACTACTTTCTAGAGTTTAAGAAAAAAGCCCTTCAGTTCCCATGACTCGGCATCTAGCTGTTCCCAATGGCGCATTGCTCACAACTCCCGGAAGGCACAGGCCGTCCTTCCTGTACTTTTCTCATCCTAGTGCAGACCCGCAAGTACTAAGAGACCTGGAATGCTTCCTAGAGTTCAAGAACCACACTGAATAAGTCTACAAGGATTCTGCTGCATGCCAACATGTGGCATGATACAAGAGGAACGTTAGCTTGAGGCTAGTTTTCAATGGGGTCGCCCATTCACTGAAGATTACTGAAGGAGGAGCACCTACCAAAGAATGGCAACCACCAAGTTTCTTTCCGAGAAATTCACTTGTCATCACAAAGGGAATTGTGCCATGAAGGGAACATGTGCAACGACAGTATTTCCCAGTGAGAATGGATCCCGCAACTCTCTAAATCCCAATGAGGAAAATAAAGTTCCCCTTTAAGCCTTATATTCAAAAGGGTCCACAGAGCATTGATCCTATTGTTTCTTTCTCTATTTTGTAGTTGAAGGTGTTTTAGAAGGGAGATACTTGAGTTGTTTCAACTTACTACTTTCTAGAGTTTAAGAAAAGAAGCCCTTCACTTCCCATGACTCGGCATCTAGTTGGACCCAATGATGCATTGCTCACAACACCCCGAAGACAGACGCCGTCCTTCCTGTACTTTTCTCATCCTAGTGCAGACCCGCAAGTACTAAGAGACCTGGAATGCTTCCTAGAGCCCAGGAACCACAATGAATAAGGCTACATGGATTTTGCTGCATGACAACATGTGTCATGTTAGAAGAGGAACGTTAGCTTCAGGTTAGTGGTCAAGTGGTGTCGCCAATTCACTGAAGATTACCGAAGGATGAGCACCTACCAAAGAATGGCAACCTCCAAGTTTCTTTCCTAGAAACTCACTTGTCATCACAAAGGCAATTGTGTTACGAAGAGAACATGTGCAACTAAAGAATTTCTCAGAGAGAACTGAGCCCACAACTCTCTAAATCCCAATGAGGAAAGTCAAGTTTCCCTTCAAGCCTTATTTTCCAAAGGGCCCGCAGAGCACTGACCCTGCTGTTTCCTTCTCTATTTTGTACCTCCAACGTGCTTTACAAGGGAGATACTTGAGTTGTTTCAAGTTGCCACATTCTAGAAATTTAACAAAAGAAACCCTTCACCTCCATGCCTCGGCATCTAGCTGTTCCCAAGGCTGCACTTATCACAACTCCCCAAACACACAGGCCGTCCTTCTTGTACGTTTCACAGCCTAGTGCAGATCCGATAGTACTAAGAGACCTGGAATGCTTCGTAGAGCTCAAGAACCACACTGAATAAGGCTACTTAGATTCTGCTGCATGCCAACCTCTGGCATGATACAAGAGGAACGTTAGCCTGAGGCTAGTGGTCAAAAAGGGTCACCAATTCACTGAATAGACTGAAGGATGAGCTCCTTCCAAAGCATGGCCACCGCCAAGTTTCTTTCCTAGAAACTCACTTTTCATCACACAGGCAATTGTGCAATGAAGGGAACTTGTGCAACTACAGTGTTTCTCAGGGAGAATTGAGCCCCCACCTCTCTAAATCCCAATGAGGAATATGAAGTTTCCCGTCAAGACTTATTTTCAAAATGGCCAGCAGAGCATCGACCTTGCTGATTCTTTCTCTAATTTGTACATCCAAGGTCATTTAGAAGGGGGATACTTGAGTTGTTTCAACTTGCAACAATCTAGAGGTTTTACCAAAGAGCCCTTAAGAGCCCCTGATTCGGCATCCAGCTTTTCCCAACGATGCATTGCTCACAAAGGCCCAAACACACAGGCCGTGCCTCTAGGACGTTTCTCATCCGAGTGCAGACCCGCCATTACTAAGAAACCTGGAATGCTACCTAGAGCTCAAGAACCACACTGAATAACGCTACATGGATTCTGCTGCATGCCAATCTGTGGCATGATACAAGAGGAACGTTAGCTTGAGGCTAGTGTTCAATGGGGTCGCCAATTCACTGAAAATGACTGAAGGTTGAGCAGCTACCAAAGTATGGCAACGTCCAAGTTTCTTTCCGAGAAATTCACTTCTCATCACAAAGGGAACTGTGCCATGAAGGGAACATGTGCAACTACAGTATTTCTCACTGAGAATTGATTCCGCAACTCTCTAAATCCCAATGAGGAAAGTAAAGTATCCCTTTAAGCCTTATATTCAATATATATATTCCACAGAGAATTAACCCTGTTCTTTCTTTCTCTAGTTTGTAATTCCAAGGCGCTTTAGAAGGGACATACTTGAGTTGTTTCCACTTACTACTTTCTAGAGTTTAAGAGAAGAAGCCCTTCACTTCCCATGACTCTGCATCTAGCTGTTCCCAATGGTGCATTGCTCACAACTCCCCGAACGCACAGGCCGTCCTTCCTGTACTTTTCTCATCCTAGTGCAGACCCGCAAGTACTAAGAGACCTGGAATGCTTCCTAGAGTTCAAGAACCACACTGAATAAGTCTACAAGGATTCTGCTGCATGCCAACATGTGGCATGATACAAGAGGAACGTTAGCTTGAGGCTAGTGTTCAATGGGGTCGCCAATTCACCCAAGATTACTGAAGGAGGAGCACCTACCAAAGAATGGCAACGTCCAAGTTTTTTTCCGAGAAATTCACTTGTCATCACAAAGGGAATTGTGCCATGAAGGGAACATGTGCAACGACAGTATTTCTCAGTGAGAATGGATCCCGCAACTCTCTAAATCCCAATGAGGAAAATAAAGTTCCCCTTTAAGCCTTATATTCAAAAGGGTCCACAGAGCATTGATCCTATTGTTTCTTTCTCTATTTTGTAGTTGAAGGTGTTTTAGAAGGGAGATACTTGAGTTGTTTCAACTTACTACTTTCTAGAGTTTAAGAAAAGAAGCCCTTCACTTCCCATGACTCGGCATCTAGTTGTACCCAATGATGCATTGCTCACAACACCCCGAAGACAGACGCCGTCCTTCCTGTACTTTTCTCATCCTAGTGCAGACCCGCAAGTACTAAGAGACCTGGAATGCTTCCTAGAGCCCAGGAACCACAATGAATAAGGCTACATGGATTTTGCTGCATGACAACATGTGTCATGTTAGAAGAGGAACGTTAGCTTCAGGTTAGTGGTCAAGTGGGGTCGCCAATTCACTGAAGATTACCGAAGGATGAGCACCTACCAAAGAATGGCAACCTCCAAGTTTCTTTCCTAGAAACTCACTTGTCATCACAAAGGCAATTGTGCTATGAAGAGAACATGTGCAACTAAAGAATTTCTCAGAGAGAACTGAGCCCACAACTCTCTAAATCCCAATGAGGAAAGTCAAGTTTCCCTTCAAGCCTTATTTTCCAAAGGGCCCGCAGAGCACTGACCCTGCTGTTTCCTTCTCTATTTTGTACCTCCAACGTGCTTTAGACGGGAGATACTTGAGTCGTTTCAAGTTGCCACATTCTAGAAATTTAACAAAAGAAACCCTTCACCTCCATGCCTCGGCATCTAGCTGTTCCCAAGGCTGCACTTATCACAACTCCCCAAACACACAGGCCGTCCTTCTTGTACGTTTCACAGCCTAGTGCAGATCCGATAGTACTAAGAGACCTGGAATGCTTCGTAGAGCTCAAGAACCACACTGAATAAGGCTACTTAGATTCTGCTGCATGCCAACCTCTGGCATGATACAAGAGGAACGTTAGCCTGAGGCTAGTGGTCAAAAAGGGTCGCCAATTCACTGAATTGACTGAAGGATGAGCTCCTTCCAAAGCATGGCCACCTCCAAGTTTCTTTCCTAGAAACTCACTTTTCATCACACAGGCAATTGTGCAATGAAGGGAACTTGTGCAACTACAGTGTTTCTCAGGGAGAATTGAGCCCCCACCTCTCTAAATCCCAATGAGGAATATGAAGTTTCCCGTCAAGACTTATTTTCAAAATGGCCAGCAGAGCATCGACCTTGCTGATTCTTTCTCTAATTTGTACATCCAAGGTCATTTAGAAGGGGGATACTTGAGTTGTTTCAACTTGCAACAATCTAGAGGTTTTACCAAAGAGCCCTTAAGAGCCCCTGATTCGGCATCCAGCTTTTCCCAACGATGCATTGCTCACAAAGGCCCAAACACACAGGCCGTGCCTCTAGGACGTTTCTCATCCGAGTGCAGACCCGCCAGTACTAAGAAACCTGGAATGCTACCTAGAGCTCAAGAACCACACTGAATAACGCTACATGGATTCTGCTGCATGCCAATCTGTGGCATGATACAAGAGGAACGTTAGCTTGAGGCTAGTGTTCAATGGGGTCGCCAATTCACTGAAAATGACTGAAGGTTGAGCAGCTACCAAAGTATGGCAACGTCCAAGTTTCTTTCCGAGAAATTCACTTCTCATCACAAAGGGAACTGTGCCATGAAGGGAACATGTGCAACTACAGTATTTCTCACTGAGAATTGATTCCGCAACTCTCTAAATCCCAATGAGGAAAGTAAAGTATCCCTTTAAGCCTTATATTCAATATATATATTCCACAGAGAATTAACCCTGTTCTTTCTTTCTCTAGTTTGTAATTCCAAGGCGCTTTAGAAGGGACATACTTGAGTTGTTTCAACTTACTACTTTCTAGAGTTTAAGAAAAGAAGCCCTTCACTTCCCATGACTCGGCATCTAGCTGTTCCCAATGGTGCATTGCTCACAACTCCCCGAACGCACAGGCCGTCCTTCTTGTACTTTTCTCATCCTAGTGCAGACCCGCAAGTACTAAGAGACGTGGAATGCTTCCTAGAGTTCAAGAACCACACTGAATAAGTCTACAAGGATTCTGCTGCATGCCAACATGTGGCATGATACAAGAGGAACGTAGGCTTGAGGCTAGTGTTCAATGGGGTCGCCCATTCACTGAAGATTACTGAAGGAGGAGCACCTACCAAAGAATGGCAACCACCAAGTTTCTTTCCGAGAAATTCACTTGTCATCACAGAGGGAATTGTGCCATGAAGGGAACAAGTGCAACGACAGTATTTCTCAGTGAGAATGGATCCCGCAACTCTCTAAATCCCAATGAGGAAAATAAAGTTCCCCTTTAAGCCTTATATTCAAAAGGGTCCACAGAGCATTGATCCTATTGTTTCTTTCTCTATTTTGTAGTTGAAGGTGTTTTAGAAGGGAGATACTTGAGTTGTTTCAACTTCCTACTTTCTAGAGTTTAAGAAAAGAAGCCCTTCACTTCCCATGACTCGGCATCTAGTTGTACCCAATGATGCATTGCTCACAACACCCCGAAGACAGACGCCGTCCTTCCTGTACTTTTCTCATCCTAGTGCAGACCCGCAAGTACTAAGAGACCTGGAATGCTTCCTAGAGCCCAGGAACCACAATGAATAAGGCTACATGGATTTTGCTGCATGACAACATGTGTCATGTTAGAAGAGGAACGTTAGCTTCAGGTTAGTGGTCAAGTGGGGTCGCCAATTCACTGAAGATTACCGAAGGATGAGCACCTACCAAAGAATGGCAACCTCCAAGTTTCTTTCCTAGAAACTCACTTGTCATCACAAAGGCAATTGTGTTACGAAGAGAACATGTGCAACTAAAGAATTTCTCAGAGAGAACTGAGCCCACAACTCTCTAAATCCCAATGAGGAAAGTCAAGTTTCCCTTCAAGCCTTATTTTCCAAAGGGCCCGCAGAGCACTGACCCTGCTGTTTCCTTCTCTATTTTGTACCTCCAACGTGCTTTACAAGGGAGATACTTGAGTTGTTTCAAGTTGCCACATTCTAGAAATTTAACAAAAGAAACCCTTCACCTCCATGCCTCGGCATCTAGCTGTTCCCAAGGCTGCACTTATCACAACTCCCCAAACACACAGGCCGTCCTTCTTGTACGTTTCACAGCCTAGTGCAGATCCGATAGTACTAAGAGACCTGGAATGCTTCGTAGAGCTCAAGAACCACACTGAATAAGGCTACTTAGATTCTGCTGCATGCCAACCTCTGGCATGATACAAGAGGAACGTTAGCCTGAGGCTAGTGGTCAAAAAGGGTCACCAATTCACTGAATAGACTGAAGGATGAGCTCCTTCCAAAGCATGGCCACCGCCAAGTTTCTTTCCTAGAAACTCACTTTTCATCACACAGGCAATTGTGCAATGAAGGGAACTTGTGCAACTACAGTGTTTCTCAGGGAGAATTGAGCCCCCACCTCTCTAAATCCCAATGAGGAATATGAAGTTTCCCGTCAAGACTTATTTTCAAAATGGCCAGCAGAGCATCGACCTTGCTGATTCTTTCTCTAATTTGTACATCCAAGGTCATTTAGAAGGGGGATACTTGAGTTGTTTCAACTTGCAACAATCTAGAGGTTTTACCAAAGAGCCCTTAAGAGCCCCTGATTCGGCATCCAGCTTTTCCCAACGATGCATTGCTCACAAAGGCCCAAACACACAGGCCGTGCCTCTAGGACGTTTCTCATCCGAGTGCAGACCCGCCATTACTAAGAAACCTGGAATGCTACCTAGAGCTCAAGAACCACACTGAATAACGCTACATGGATTCTGCTGCATGCCAATGTGTGGCATGATACAAGAGGAACGTTAGCTTGAGGCTAGTGTTCAATGGGGTCGCCAATTCACTGAAAATGACTGAAGGTTGAGCAGCTACCAAAGTATGGCAACGTCCAAGTTTCTTTCCGAGAAATTCACTTCTCATCACAAAGGGAACTGTGCCATGAAGGGAACATGTGCAACTACAGTATTTCTCACTGAGAATTGATTCCGCAACTCTCTAAATCCCAATGAGGAAAGTAAAGTATCCCTTTAAGCCTTATATTCAATATATATATTCCACAGAGAATTAACCCTGTTGTTTCTTTCTCTAGTTTGTAATTCCAAGGCGCTTTAGAAGGGAGATACTTGAGTTGTTTCCACTTACTACTTTCTAGAGTTTAAGAGAAGAAGCCCTTCACTTCCCATGACTCTGCATCTAGCTGTTCCCAATGGTGCATTGCTCACAACTCCCCGAACGCACAGGCCGTCCTTCCTGTACTTTTCTCATCCTAGTGCAGACCCGCAAGTACTAAGAGACCTGGAATGCTTCCTAGAGTTCAAGAACCACACTGAATAAGTCTACAAGGATTCTGCTGCATGCCAACATGTGGCATGATACAAGAGGAACGTTAGCTTGAGGCTAGTGTTCAATGGGGTCGCCAATTCACCCAAGATTACTGAAGGAGGAGCACCTACCAAAGAATGGCAACGTCCAAGTTTTTTTCCGAGAAATTCACTTGTCATCACAAAGGGAATTGTGCCATGAAGGGAACATGTGCAACGACAGTATTTCTCAGTGAGAATGGATCCCGCAACTCTCTAAATCCCAATGAGGAAAATAAAGTTCCCCTTTAAGCCTTATATTCAAAAGGGTCCACAGAGCATTGATCCTATTGTTTCTTTCTCTATTTTGTAGTTGAAGGTGTTTTAGAAGGGAGATACTTGAGTTGTTTCAACTTCCTACTTTCTAGAGTTTAAGAAAAGAAGCCCTTCACTTCCCATGACTCGGCATCTAGTTGGACCCAATGATGCATTGCTCACAACACCCCGAAGACAGACGCCGTCCTTCCTGTACTTTTCTCATCCTAGTGCAGACCCGCAAGTACTAAGAGACCTGGAATGCTTCCTAGAGCCCAGGAACCACAATGAATAAGGCTACATGGATTTTGCTGCATGACAACATGTGTCATGTTAGAAGAGGAACGTTAGCTTCAGGTTAGTGGTCAAGTGGGGTCGCCAATTCACTGAAGATTACCGAAGGATGAGCACCTACCAAAGAATGGCAACCTCCAAGTTTCTTTCCTAGAAACTCACTTGTCATCACAAAGGCAATTGTGCTATGAAGAGAACATGTGCAACTAAAGAATTTCTCAGAGAGAACTGAGCCCACAACTCTCTAAATCCCAATGAGGAAAGTCAAGTTTCCCTTCAAGCCTTATTTTCCAAAGGGCCCGCAGAGCACTGACCCTGCTGTTTCCTTCTCTATTTTGTACCTCCAACGTGCTTTAGACGGGAGATACTTGAGTCGTTTCAAGTTGCCACATTCTAGAAATTTAACAAAAGAAACCCTTCACCTCCATGCCTCGGCATCTAGCTGTTCCCAAGGCTGCACTTATCACAACTCCCCAAACACACAGGCCGTCCTTCTTGTACGTTTCACAGCCTAGTGCAGATCCGATAGTACTAAGAGACCTGGAATGCTTCGTAGAGCTCAAGAACCACACTGAATAAGGCTACTTAGATTCTGCTGCATGCCAACCTCTGGCATGATACAAGAGGAACGTTAGCCTGAGGCTAGTGGTCAAAAAGGGTCGCCAATTCACTGAATTGACTGAAGGATGAGCTCCTTCCAAAGCATGGCCACCTCCAAGTTTCTTTCCTAGAAACTCACTTTTCATCACACAGGCAATTGTGCAATGAAGGGAACTTGTGCAACTACAGTGTTTCTCAGGGAGAATTGAGCCCCCACCTCTCTAAATCCCAATGAGGAATATGAAGTTTCCCGTCAAGACTTATTTTCAAAATGGCCAGCAGAGCATCGACCTTGCTGATTCTTTCTCTAATTTGTACATCCAAGGTCATTTAGAAGGGGGATACTTGAGTTGTTTCAACTTGCAACAATCTAGAGGTTTTACCAAAGAGCCCTTAAGAGCCCCTGATTCGGCATCCAGCTTTTCCCAACGATGCATTGCTCACAAAGGCCCAAACACACAGGCCGTGCCTCTAGGACGTTTCTCATCCGAGTGCAGACCCGCCAGTACTAAGAAACCTGGAATGCTACCTAGAGCTCAAGAACCACACTGAATAACGCTACATGGATTCTGCTGCATGCCAATCTGTGGCATGATACAAGAGGAACGTTAGCTTGAGGCTAGTGTTCAATGGGGTCGCCAATTCACTGAAAATGACTGAAGGTTGAGCAGCTACCAAAGTATGGCAACGTCCAAGTTTCTTTCCGAGAAATTCACTTCTCATCACAAAGGGAACTGTGCCATGAAGGGAACATGTGCAACTACAGTATTTCTCACTGAGAATTGATTCCGCAACTCTCTAAATCCCAATGAGGAAAGTAAAGTATCCCTTTAAGCCTTATATTCAATATATATATTCCACAGAGAATTAACCCTGTTCTTTCTTTCTCTAGTTTGTAATTCCAAGGCGCTTTAGAAGGGACATACTTGAGTTGTTTCAACTTACTACTTTCTAGAGTTTAAGAAAAGAAGCCCTTCACTTCCCATGACTCGGCATCTAGCTGTTCCCAATGGTGCATTGCTCACAACTCCCCGAACGCACAGGCCGTCCTTCCTGTACTTTTCTCATCCTAGTGCAGACCCGCAAGTACTAAGAGACGTGGAATGCTTCCTAGAGTTCAAGAACCACACTGAATAAGTCTACAAGGATTCTGCTGCATGCCAACATGTGGCATGATACAAGAGGAACGTAGGCTTGAGGCTAGTGTTCAATGGGGTCGCCCATTCACTGAAGATTACTGAAGGAGGAGCACCTACCAAAGAATGGCAACCACCAAGTTTCTTTCCGAGAAATTCACTTGTCATCACAGAGGGAATTGTGCCATGAAGGGAACAAGTGCAACGACAGTATTTCTCAGTGAGAATGGATCCCGCAACTCTCTAAATCCCAATGAGGAAAATAAAGTTCCCCTTTAAGCCTTATATTCAAAAGGGTCCACAGAGCATTGATCCTATTGTTTCTTTCTCTATTTTGTAGTTGAAGGTGTTTTAGAAGGGAGATACTTGAGTTGTTTCAACTTCCTACTTTCTAGAGTTTAAGAAAAGAAGCCCTTCACTTCCCATGACTCGGCATCTAGTTGTACCCAATGATGCATTGCTCACAACACCCCGAAGACAGACGCCGTCCTTCCTGTACTTTTCTCATCCTAGTGCAGACCCGCAAGTACTAAGAGACCTGGAATGCTTCCTAGAGCCCAGGAACCACAATGAATAAGGCTACATGGATTTTGCTGCATGACAACATGTGTCATGTTAGAAGAGGAACGTTAGCTTCAGGTTAGTGGTCAAGTGGGGTCGCCAATTCACTGAAGATTACCGAAGGATGAGCACCTACCAAAGAATGGCAACCTCCAAGTTTCTTTCCTAGAAACTCACTTGTCATCACAAAGGCAATTGTGTTACGAAGAGAACATGTGCAACTAAAGAATTTCTCAGAGAGAACTGAGCCCACAACTCTCTAAATCCCAATGAGGAAAGTCAAGTTTCCCTTCAAGCCTTATTTTCCAAAGGGCCCGCAGAGCACTGACCCTGCTGTTTCCTTCTCTATTTTGTACCTCCAACGTGCTTTACAAGGGAGATACTTGAGTTGTTTCAAGTTGCCACATTCTAGAAATTTAACAAAAGAAACCCTTCACCTCCATGCCTCGGCATCTAGCTGTTCCCAAGGCTGCACTTATCACAACTCCCCAAACACACAGGCCGTCCTTCTTGTACGTTTCACAGCCTAGTGCAGATCCGATAGTACTAAGAGACCTGGAATGCTTCGTAGAGCTCAAGAACCACACTGAATAAGGCTACTTAGATTCTGCTGCATGCCATCCTCTGGCATGATACAAGAGGAACGTTAGCCTGAGGCTAGTGGTCAAAAAGGGTCGCCAATTCACTGAATTGACTGAAGGATGAGCTCCTTCCAAAGCATGGCCACCTCCAAGTTTCTTTCCTAGAAACTCACTTTTCATCACACAGGCAATTGTGCAATGAAGGGAACTTGTGCAACTACAGTGTTTCTCAGGGAGAATTGAGCCCCCACCTCTCTAAATCCCAATGAGGAATATGAAGTTTCCCGTCAAGACTTATTTTCAAAATGGCCAGCAGAGCATCGACCTTGCTGATTCTTTCTCTAATTTGTACATCCAAGGTCATTTAGAAGGGGGATACTTGAGTTGTTTCAACTTGCAACAATCTAGAGGTTTTACCAAAGAGCCCTTAAGAGCCCCTGATTCGGCATCCAGCTTTTCCCAACGATGCATTGCTCACAAAGGCCCAAACACACAGGCCGTGCCTCTAGGACGTTTCTCATCCGAGTGCAGACCCGCCAGTACTAAGAAACCTGGAATGCTACCTAGAGCTCAAGAACCACACTGAATAACGCTACATGGATTCTGCTGCATGCCAATGTGTGGCATGATACAAGAGGAACGTTAGCTTGAGGCTAGTGTTCAATGGGGTCGCCAATTAACTGAAAATTACTGAAGGTTGAGCAGCTACCAAAGTATGGCAACGTCCAAGTTTCTTTCCGAGAAATTCACTTCTCATCACAAAGGGAACTGTGCCATGAAGGGAACATGTGCAACTACAGTATTTCTCACTGAGAATTGATTCCGCAACTCTCTAAATCCCAATGAGGAAAGTAAAGTATCCCTTTAAGCCTTATATTCAATATATATATTCCACAGAGAATTAACCCTGTTCTTTCTTTCTCTAGTTTGTAATTCCAAGGCGCTTTAGAAGGGAGATACTTGAGTTGTTTCAACTTACTACATTCTAGAGTTTAAGAAAAGAAGCCCTTCACTTCCCATGACTCGGCATCTAGCTGTTCCCAATGGCGCATTGCTCACAACTCCCCGAAGGCACAGGCCGTCCTTCCTGTACTTTTCTCATCCTAGTGCAGACCCGCAAGTACTAAGAGACCTGGAATGCTTCCTAGAGTTCAAGAACCACACTGAATAAGTCTACAAGGATTCTGCTGCATGCCAACATGTGGCATGATACAAGAGGAACGTTAGCTTGAGGCTAGTGTTCAATGGGGTCGCCAATTCACTGAAGATTACTGAAGGAGGAGCACCTACCAAAGAATGGCAACCACCAAGTTTCTTTCCGAGAAATTCACTTGTCATCACAAAGGGAATTGTGCCATGAAGGGAACATGTGCAACGACAGTATTTCTCAGTGAGAATGGATCCCGCAACTCTCTAAATCCCAATGAGGAAAATAAAGTTCCCCTTTAAGCCTTATATTCAAAAGGGTCCACAGAGCATTGATCCTATTGTTTCTTTCTCTATTTTGTAGTTGAAGGTGTTTTAGAAGGGAGATACTTGAGTTGTTTCAACTTCCTACTTTCTAGAGTTTAAGAAAAGAAGCCCTTCACTTCCCATGACTCGGCATCTAGTTGTACCCAATGATGCATTGCTCACAACACCCCGAAGACAGACGCCGTCCTTCCTGTACTTTTCTCATCCTAGTGCAGACCCGCAAGTACTAAGAGACCTGGAATGCTTCCTAGAGCCCAGGAACCACAATGAATAAGGCTACATGGATTTTGCTGCATGACAACATGTGTCATGTTAGAAGAGGAACGTTAGCTTCAGGTTAGTGGTCAAGTGGGGTCGCCAATTCACTGAAGATTACCGAAGGATGAGCACCTACCAAAGAATGGCAACCTCCAAGTTTCTTTCCTAGAAACTCACTTGTCATCAAAAAGGCAATTGTGCTACGAAGAGAACATGTGCAACTAAAGAATTTCTCAGAGAGAACTGAGCCCACAACTCTCTAAATCCCAATGAGGAAAGTCAAGTTTCCCTTCAAGCCTTATTTTCCAAAGGGCCCGCAGAGCACTGACCCTGCTGTTTCCTTCTCTATTTTGTACCTCCAACGTGCTTTAGACGGGAGATACTAGAGTCGTTTCAAGTTGCCACATTCTAGAAATTTAACAAAAGAAACCCTTCACCTCCATGCCTCGGCATCTAGCTGTTCCCAAGGCTGCACTTATCACAACTCCCCAAACACACAGGCCGTCCTTCTTGTACGTTTCACAGCCTAGTGCAGATCCGATAGTACTAAGAGACCTGGAATGCTTCGTAGAGCTCAAGAACCACACTGAATAAGGCTACTTAGATTCTGCTGCATGCCAACCTCTGGCATGATACAAGAGGAACGTTAGCCTGAGGCTAGTGGTCAAAAAGGGTCGCCAATTCACTGAATTGACTGAAGGATGAGCTCCTTCCAAAGCATGGCCACCTCCAAGTTTCTTTCCTAGAAACTCACTTTTCATCACACAGGCAATTGTGCAATGAAGGGAACTTGTGCAACTACAGTGTTTCTCAGGGAGAATTGAGCCCCCACCTCTCTAAATCCCAATGAGGAATATGAAGTTTCCCGTCAAGACTTATTTTCAAAATGGCCAGCAGAGCATCGACCTTGCTGATTCTTTCTCTAATTTGTACATCCAAGGTCATTTAGAAGGGGGATACTTGAGTTGTTTCAACTTGCAACAATCTAGAGGTTTTACCAAAGAGCCCTTAAGAGCCCCTGATTCGGCATCCAGCTTTTCCCAACGATGCATTGCTCACAAAGGCCCAAACACACAGGCCGTGCCTCTAGGACGTTTCTCATCCGAGTGCAGACCCGCCAGTACTAAGAAACCTGGAATGCTACCTAGAGCTCAAGAACCACACTGAATAACGCTACATGGATTCTGCTGCATGCCAATCTGTGGCATGATACAAGAGGAACGTTAGCTTGAGGCTAGTGTTCAATGGGGTCGCCCATTCACTGAAAATGACTGAAGGTTGAGCAGCTACCAAAGTATGGCAACGTCCAAGTTTCTTTCCGAGAAATTCACTTGTCATCACAAAGGGAATTGTGCCATGAAGGGAACATGTGCAACTACAGTATTTCTCAGTGAGAATGGATCCCGCAACTCTCTAAATCCCAATGAGGAAAATAAAGTTCCCCTTTAAGCCTTATATTCAAAAGGGTCCACAGAGCATTGATCCTATTGTTTCTTTCTCTATTTTGTAGTTGAAGGTGTTTTAGAAGGGAGATACTTGAGTTGTTTCAACTTACTACTTTCTAGAGTTTAAGAAAAGAAGCCCTTCACTTCCCATGACTCGGCATCTAGTTGTACCCAATGATGCATTGCTCACAACACCCCGAAGACAGACGCCGTCCTTCCTGTACTTTTCTCATCCTAGTGCAGACCCGCAAGTACTAAGAGACCTGGAATGCTTCCTAGAGCCCAGGAACCACAATGAATAAGGCTACATGGCTTTTGCTGCATGACAACATGTGTCATGTTAGAAGAGGAACGTTAGCTTCAGGTTAGTGGTCAAGTGGGGTCGCCAATTCACTAAAGATTACCGAAGGATGAGCACCTACCAAAGAATGGCAACCTCCAAGTTTCTTTCCTAGAAACTCACTTGTCATCACAAAGGCAATTGTGCTATGAAGAGAACATGTGCAACTAAAGAATTTCTCAGAGAGAACTGAGCCCACAACTCTCTAAATCCCAATGAGGAAAGTCAAGTTTCCCTTCAAGCCTTATTTTCCAAAGGGCCCGCAGAGCACTGACCCTGCTGTTTCCTTCTCTATTTTGTACCTCCAACGTGCTTTAGACGGGAGATACTTGAGTTGTTTCAAGTTGCCACATTCTAGAAATTTAACAAAAGAAACCGTTCACCTGCATGCCTCGGCATCTAGCTGTTCCCAAGGCTGCACTTATCACAACTCCCCAAACACACAGGCCGTCCTTCTTGTACGTTTCACAGCCTAGTGCAGATCCGATAGTACTAAGAGACCTGGAATGCTTCGTAGAGCTCAAGAACCACACTGAATAAGGCTACTGAGATTCTGCTGCATGCCAACCTCTGGCATGATACAAGAGGAACGTTAGCCTGAGGCTAGTGGTCAAAAAGGGTTGCCAATTCACTGAATTGACTGAAGGATGAGCTCCTTGCAAAGCATGGCCACCTCCAAGTTTCTGTCCTAGAAACTCACTTTTCATCACACAGGCAATTGTGCAATGAAGGGAACTTGTGCAACTACAGTGTTTCTCAGGGAGAATTGAGCCCCCACCTCTCTAAATCCCAATGAGGAATATGAAGTTTCCCGTCAAGACTTATTTTCAAAATGGCCAGCAGAGCATCGACCTTGCTGATTCTTTCTCTAATTTGTACATCCAAGGTCATTTAGAAGGGGGATACTTGAGTTGTTTCAACTTGCAACAATCTAGAGGTTTTACCAAAGAGCCCTTAAGAGCCCCTGATTCGGCATCCAGCTTTTCTCAACGATGCATTGCTCACAAAGGCCCAAACACACAGGCCGTGCCTCTAGGACGTTTCTCATCCGAGTGCAGACCCGCCAGTACTAAGAAACCTGGAATGCTACCTAGAGCTCAAGAACCACACTGAATAACGCTACATGGATTCTGCTGCATGCCAATCTGTGGCATGATACAAGAGGAACGTTAGCTTGAGGCTAGTGTTCAATGGGGTCGCCAATTCACTGAAAATTACTGAAGGTTGAGCAGCTACCAAAGTATGGCAACGTCCAAGTTTCTTTCCGAGAAATTCACTTCTCATCACAAAGGGAACTGTGCCATGAAGGGAACATGTGCAACTACAGTATTTCTCACTGAGAATTGATTCCGCAACTCTCTAAATCCCAATGAGGAAAGTAAAGTATCCCTTTAAGCCTTATATTCAATATATATATTCCACAGAGAATTAACCCTGTTCTTTCTTTCTCTAGTTTGTAATTCCAAGGCGCTTTAGAAGGGAGATACTTGAGTTGTTTCCACTTACTACTTTCTAGAGTTTAAGAAAAGAAGCCCTTCACTTCCCATGACTCGGCATCTAGCTGTTCCCAATGGTGCATTGCTCACAACTCCCCGAACGCACAGGCCGTCCTTCCTGTACTTTTCTCATCCTAGTGCAGACCCGCAAGTACTAAGAAACCTGGAATGCTTCCTACAGTTCAAGAACCACACTGAATAAGTCTACAAGGATTCTGCTGCATGCCAACATGTGGCATGATACAAGAGGAACGTTAGCTTGAGGCTAGTGTTCAATGGGGTCGCCCATTCACTGAAGATTACTGAAAGAGGAGCACCTACCAAAGAATGGCAACCACCAAGTTTCTTTCCGAGAAATTCACTTGTCATCACAAAGGGAATTGTGCCATGAAGGGAACATGTGCAACTACAGTATTTCTCAGTGAGAATGGATCCCGCAACTCTCTAAATCCCAATGAGGAAAATAAAGTTCCCCTTTAAGCCTTATATTCAAAAGGGTCCACAGAGCATTGATCCTATTGTTTCTTTCTCTATTTTGTAGTTGAAGGTGTTTTAGAAGGGAGATACTTGAGTTGTTTCAACTTCCTACTTTCTAGAGTTTAAGAAAAGAAGCCCTTCACTTCCCATGACTCGGCATCTAGTTGTACCCAATGATGCATTGCTCACAACACCCCGAAGACAGACGCCGTCCTTCCTGTACTTTTCTCATCCTAGTGCAGACCCGCAAGTACTAAGAGACCTGGAATGCTTCCTAGAGCCCAGGAACCACAATGAATAAGGCTACATGGATTTTGCTGCATGACAACATGTGTCATGTTAGAAGAGGAACGTTAGCTTCAGGTTAGTGGTCAAGTGGGGTCGCCAATTCACTAAAGATTACCGAAGGATGAGCACCTACCAAAGAATGGCAACCTCCAAGTTTCTTTCCTAGAAACTCACTTGTCATCACAAAGGCAATTGTGCTATGAAGAGAACATGTGCAACTAAAGAATTTCTCAGAGAGAACTGAGCCCACAACTCTCTAAATCCCAATGAGGAAAGTCAAGTTTCCCTTCAAGCCTTATTTTCCAAAGGGCCCGCAGAGCACTGACCCTGCTGTTTCCTTCTCTATTTTGTACCTCCAACGTGCTTTAGACGGGAGATACTTGAGTTGTTTCAAGTTGCCACATTCTAGAAATTTAACAAAAGAAACCCTTCACCTCCATGCCTCGGCATCTAGCTGTTCCCAAGGCTGCACTTATCACAACTCCCGAAACACACAGGCCGTCCTTCTTGTACGTTTCACAGCCTAGTGCAGATCCGATAGTACTAAGAGACCTGGAATGCTTCGTAGAGCTCTAGAACCACACTGAATAAGGCTACTTAGATTCTGCTGCATGCCAACCTCTGGCATGATACAAGAGGAACGTTAGCCTGAGGCTAGTGGTCAAAAAGGGTCGCCAATTCACTGAATTGACTGAAGGATGAGCTCCTTCCAAAGCATGGCCACCTCCAAGTTTCTTTCCTAGAAACTCACTTTTCATCACACAGGCAATTGTGCAATGAAGGGAACTTGTGCAACTACAGTGTTTCTCAGGGAGAATTGAGCCCCCACCTCTCTAAATCCCAATGAGGAATATGAAGTTTCCCGTCAAGACTTATTTTCAAAATGGCCAGCAGAGCATCGACCTTGCTGATTCTTTCTCTAATTTGTACATCCAAGGTCATTTAGAAGGGGGATACTTGAGTTGTTTCAACTTGCAACAATCTAGAGGTTTTACCAAAGAGCCCTTAAGAGCCCCTGATTCGGCATCCAGCTTTTCCCAACGATGCATTGCTCACAAAGGCCCAAACACACAGGCCGTGCCTCTAGGACGTTTCTCATCCGAGTGCAGACCCGCCAGTACTAAGAAACCTGGAATGCTACCTAGAGCTCAAGAACCACACTGAATAACGCTACATGGATTCTGCTGCATGCCAATCTGTGGCATGATACAAGAGGAACGTTAGCTTGAGGCTAGTGTTCAATGGGGTCGCCAATTCACTGAAAATTACTGAAGGTTGAGCAGCTACCAAAGTATGGCAACGTCCAAGTTTCTTTCCGAGAAATTCACTTCTCATCACAAAGGGAACTGTGCCATGAAGGGAACATGTGCAACTACAGTATTTCTCACTGAGAATTGATTCCGCAACTCTCTAAATCCCAATGAGGAAAGTAAAGTATCCCTTTAAGCCTTATATTCAATATATATATTCCACAGAGAATTAACCCTGTTCTTTCTTTCTCTAGTTTGTAATTCCAAGGCGCTTTAGAAGGGAGATACTTGAGTTGTTTCCACTTACTACTTTCTAGAGTTTAAGAAAAGAAGCCCTTCACTTCCCATGACTCTGCATCTAGCTGTTCCCAATGGTGCATTGCTCACAACTCCCCGAACGCACAGGCCGTCCTTCCTGTACTTTTCTCATCCTAGTGCAGACCCGCAAGTACTAAGAAACCTGGAATGCTTCCTAGAGTTCAAGAACCACACTGAATAAGTCTACAAGGATTCTGCTGCATGCCAACATGTGGCATGATACAAGAGGAACGTTAGCTTGAGGCTAGTGTTCAATGGGGTCGCCCATTCACTGAAGATTACTGAAAGAGGAGGACCTACCAAAGAATGGCAACCACCAAGTTTCTTTCCGAGAAATTCACTTGTCATCACAAAGGGAATTGTGCCATGAAGGGAACATGTGCAACTACAGTATTTCTCAGTGAGAATGGATCCCGCAACTCTCTAAATCCCAATGAGGAAAATAAAGTTCCCCTTTAAGCCTTATATTCAAAAGGGTCCACAGAGCATTGATCCTATTGTTTCTTTCTCTATTTTGTAGTTGAAGGTGTTTTAGAAGGGAGATACTTGAGTTGTTTCAACTTACTACTTTCTAGAGTTTAAGAAAAGAAGCCCTTCACTTCCCATGACTCGGCATCTAGTTGTACCCAATGATGCATTGCTCACAACACCCCGAAGACAGACGCCGTCCTTCCTGTACTTTTCTCATCCTAGTGCAGACCCGCAAGTACTAAGAGACCTGGAATGCTTCCTAGAGCCCAGGAACCACAATGAATAAGGCTACATGGATTTTGCTGCATGACAACATGTGTCATGTTAGAAGAGGAACGTTAGCTTCAGGTTAGTGGTCAAGTGGGGTCGCCAATTCACTAAAGATTACCGAAGGATGAGCACCTACCAAAGAATGGCAACCTCCAAGTTTCTTTCCTAGAAACTCACTTGTCATCACAAAGGCAATTGTGCTATGAAGAGAACATGTGCAACTAAAGAATTTCTCAGAGAGAACTGAGCCCACAACTCTCTAAATCCCAATGAGGAAAGTCAAGTTTCCCTTCAAGCCTTATTTTCCAAAGGGCCCGCAGAGCACTGACCCTGCTGTTTCCTTCTCTATTTTGTACCTCCAACGTGCTTTAGACGGGAGATACTTGAGTTGTTTCAAGTTGCCACATTCTAGAAATTTAACAAAAGAAACCGTTCACCTGCATGCCTCGGCATCTAGCTGTTCCCAAGGCTGCACTTATCACAACTCCCCAAACACACAGGCCGTCCTTCTTGTACGTTTCACAGCCTAGTGCAGATCCGATAGTACTAAGAGACCTGGAATGCTTCGTAGAGCTCTAGAACCACACTGAATAAGGCTACTTAGATTCTGCTGCATGCCAACCTCTGGCATGATACAAGAGGAACGTTAGCCTGAGGCTAGTGGTCAAAAAGGGTCGCCAATTCACTGAATTGACTGAAGGATGAGCTCCTTCCAAAGCATGGCCACCTGCAAGTTTCTTTCCTAGAAACTCACTTTTCATCACACAGGCAATTGTGCAATGAAGGGAACTTGTGCAACTACAGTGTTTCTCAGGGAGAATTGAGCTCCCACCTCTCTAAATCCCAATGAGGAATATGAAGTTTCCCGTCAAGACTTATTTTCAAAATGGCCAGCAGAGCATCGACCTTGCTGATTCTTTCTCTATTTTGTATATACAAGGTCATTTAGAAGGGGGATACTTGAGTTGTTTCAAATTGCAACAATCTAGAGGTTTTACCAAAGAGCCCTTAAGAGCCCCTGATTCGGCATCCAGCTTTTCCCAACGATGCTTTGCTCACAAAGGCCCAAACACACAGGCCGTGCCTCTAGGACGTTTCTCATCCGAGTGCAGACCCGCCAGTACTAAGAAACCTGGAATGCTACCTAGAGCTCAAGAACCACACTGAATAACGCTACATGGATTCTGCTGCATGCCAATCTGTGGCATGATACAAGAGGAACGTTAGCATGAGGCTAGTGTTCAATGGGGTCGCCAATTCACTGAAAATTACTGAAGGTTGAGCAGCTACCAAAGTATGGCAACGTCCAAGTTTCTTTCCGAGAAATTCACTTCTCATCACAAAGGGAACTGTGCCATGAAGGGAACATGTGCAACTACAGTATTTCTCACTGAGAATTGATTCCGCAACTCTCTAAATCCCAATGAGGAAAGTAAAGTATCCCTTTAAGCCTTATATTCAATATATATATTCCACAGAGAATTAACCCTGTTCTTTCTTTCTCTAGTTTGTAATTCCAAGGCGCTTTAGAAGGGAGATACTTGAGTTGTTTCAACTTACTACTTTCTAGAGTTTAAGAGAAGAAGCCCTTCACTTCCCATGACTCTGCATCTAGCTGTTCCCAATGGTGCATTGCTCACAACTCCCCGAACGCACAGGCCGTCCTTCCTGTACTTTTCTCATCCTAGTGCAGACCCGCAAGTACTAAGAGACCTGGAATGCTTCCTAGAGTTCAAGAACCACACTGAATAAGTCTACAAGGATTCTGCTGCATGCCAACATGTGGCATGATACAAGAGGAACGTTAGCTTGAGGCTAGTGTTCAATGGGGTCGCCAATTCACCCAAGATAACTGAAAGAGGAGCACCTACCAAAGAATGGCAACGTCCAAGTTTTTTTTCCGAGAAATTCACTTGTCATCTCAAAGGGAATTGTGCCATGAAGGGAACATGTGCAACTACAGTATTTCTCAGTGAGAATGGATCCCGCAACTCTCTAAATCCCAATGAGGAAAATAAAGTTCCCCTTTAAGCCTTATATACAAAAGGGTCCACAGAGCATTGATCCTATTGTTTCTTTCTCTATTTTGTAGTTGAAGGTGTTTTAGAAGGGAGATACTTGAGTTGTTTCAACTTACTACTTTCTAGAGTTTAAGAAAAGAAGCCCTTCACTTCCCATGACTCGGCATCTAGTTGTACCCAATGATGCATTGCTCACAACACCCCGAAGACAGACGCCGTCCTTCCTGTACTTTTCTCATCCTAGTGCAGACCCGCAAGTACTAAGAGACCTGGAATGCTTCCTAGAGCCCAGGAACCACAATGAATAAGGCTACATGGATTTTGCTGCATGACAACATGTGTCATGTTAGAAGAGGAACGTTAGCTTCAGGTTAGTGGTCAAGTGGGGTCGCCAATTCACTGAAGATTACCGAAGGATGAGCACCTACCAAAGAATGGCAACCTCCAAGTTTCTTTCCTAGAAACTCACTTGTCATCACAAAGGCAATTGTGCTATGAAGAGAACATGTGCAACTAAAGAATTTCTCAGAGAGAACTGAGCCCACAACTCTCTAAATCCCAATGAGGAAAGTCAAGTTTCCCTTCAAGCCTTATTTTCCAAAGGGCCCGCAGAGCACTGACCCTGCTGTTTCCTTCTCTATTTTGTACCTCCAACGTGCTTTAGACGGGAGATACTTGAGTTGTTTCAAGTTGCCCCATTCTAGAAATTTAACAAAAGAAACCCTTCACCTCCATGCCTCGGCATCTAGCTGTTCCCAAGGCTGCACTTATCACAACTCCCCAAACACACAGGCCGTCCTTCTTGTACGTTTCACAGCCTAGTGCAGATCCGATAGTACTAAGAGACCTGGAATGCTTCGTAGAGCTCAAGAACCACACTGAATAAGGCTACTTAGATTCTGCTGCATGCCAACCTCTGGCATGATACAAGAGGAACGTTAGCCTGAGGCTAGTGGTCAAAAAGGTTCGCCAATTCACTGAACTGACTGAAGGATGAGCTTCTTGCAAAGCATGGCCACCTCCAAGTTTCTTTCCTAGAAACTCACTTTTCATCACACAGGCAATTGTGCAATGAAGGGAACTTGTGCAACTACAGTGTTTCTCAGGGAGAATTGAGCCCCCACCTCTCTAAATCCCAATGAGGAATATGAAGTTTCCCGTCAAGACTTATTTTCAAAATGGCCAGCAGAGCATCGACCTTGCTGATTCTTTCTCTAATTTGTACATCCAAGGTCATTTAGAAGGGGGATACTTGAGTTGTTTCAACTTGCAACAATCTAGAGGTTTTACCAAAGAGCCCTTAAGAGCCCCTGATTCGGCATCCAGCTTTTCCCAACGATGCATTGCTCACAAAGTCCCAAACACACAGGCCGTGCCTCTAGGACGTTTCTCATCCGAGTGCAGACCCGCCAGTACTAAGAAACCTGGAATGCTACCTAGAGCTCAAGAACCACACTGAATAACGCTACATGGATTCTGCTGCATGCCAATCTGTGGCATGATACAAGAGGAACATTAGCTTGAGGCTAGTGTTCAATGGGTTCGCCAATTCACTGAAAATTACTGAAGGTTGAGCAGCTACCAAAGTATGGCAACGTCCAAGTTTCTTTCCGAGAAATTCACTTCTCATCACAAAGGGAACTGTGCCATGAAGGGAACATGTGCAACTACAGTATTTCTCACTGAGAATTGATTCCGCAACTCTCTAAATCCCAATGAGGAAAGTAAAGTATCCCTTTAAGCCTTATATTCAATATATATATTCCACAGAGAATTAACCCTGTTCTTTCTTTCTCTAGTTTGTAATTCCAAGGCGCTTTAGAAGGGAGATACTTGAGTTGTTTCAACTTACTACTTTCTAGAGTTTAAGAGAAGAAGCCCTTCACTTCCCATGACTCTGCATCTAGCTGTTCCCAATGGTGCATTGCTCACAACTCCCCGAACGCACAGGCCGTCCTTCCTGTACTTTTCTCATGCTAGTGCAGACCCGCAAGTACTAAGAGACCTGGAATGCTTCCTAGAGTTCAAGAACCACACTGAATAAGTCTACAAGGATTCTGCTGCATGCCAACATGTGGCATGATACAAGAGGAACGTTAGCTTGAGGCTAGTGTTCAATGGGGTCGCCAATTCACCCAAGATAACTGAAAGAGGAGCACCTACCAAAGAATGGCAACGTCCAAGTTTTTTTCCGAGAAATTCACTTGTCATCACAAAGGGAATTGTGCCATGAAGGGAACATGTGCAACTACAGTATTTCTCAGTGAGAATGGATCCCGCAACTCTCTAAATCCCAATGAGGAAAATAAAGTTCCCCTTTAAGCCTTATATTCAAAAGGGTCCACAGAGCATTGATCCTATTGTTTCTTTCTCTATTTTGTAGTTGAAGGTGTTTTAGAAGGGAGATACTTGAGTTGTTTCAACTTACTACTTTCTAGAGTTTAAGAAAAGAAGCCCTTCACTTCCCATGACTCGGCATCTAGTTGTACCCAATGATGCATTGCTCACAACACCCCGAAGACAGACGCCGTCCTTCCTGTACTTTTCTCATCCTAGTGCAGACCCGCAAGTACTAAGAGACCTGGAATGCTTCCTAGAGCCCAGGAACCACAATGAATAAGGCTACATGGATTTTGCTGCATGACAACATGTGTCATGTTAGAAGAGGAACGTTAGCTTCAGGTTAGTGGTCAAGTGGGGTCGCCAATTCACTGAAGATTACCGAAGGATGAGCACCTACCAAAGAATGGCAACCTCCAAGTTTCTTTCCTAGAAACTCACTTGTCATCACAAAGGCAATTGTGCTATGAAGAGAACATGTGCAACTAAAGAATTTCTCAGAGAGAACTGAGCCCACAACTCTCTAAATCCCAATGAGGAAAGTCAAGTTTCCCTTCAAGCCTTATTTTCCAAAGGGCCCGCAGAGCACTGACCCTGCTGTTTCCTTCTCTATTTTGTACCTCCAACGTGCTTTAGACGGGAGATACTTGAGTTGTTTCAAGTTGCCACATTCTAGAAATTTAACAAAAGAAACCGTTCACCTGCATGCCTCGGCATCTAGCTGTTCCCAAGGCTGCACTTATCACAACTCCCCAAACACACAGGCCGTCCTTCTTGTACGTTTCACAGCCTAGTGCAGATCCGATAGTACTAAGAGACCTGGAATGCTTCGTAGAGCTCAAGAACCACACTGAATAAGGCTACTTAGATTCTGCTGCATGCCAACCTCTGGCATGATACAAGAGGAACGTTAGCCTGAGGCTAGTGGTCAAAAAGGGTCGCCAATTCACTGAATTGACTGAAGGATGAGCTCCTTCCAAAGCATGGCCACCTCCAAGTTTCTTTCCTAGAAACTCACTTTTCATCACACAGGCAATTGTGCAATGAAGGGAACTTGTGCAACTACAGTGTTTCTCAGGGAGAATTGAGCCCCCACCTCTCTAAATCCCAATGAGGAATATGAAGTTTCCCGTCAAGACTTATTTTCAAAATGGCCAGCAGAGCATCGACCTTGCTGATTCTTTCTCTATTTTGTATATACAAGGTCATTTAGAAGGGGGATACTTGAGTTGTTTCAAATTGCAACAATCTAGAGGTTTTACCAAAGAGCCCTTAAGAGCCCCTGATTCGGCATCCAGCTTTTCCCAACGATGCTTTGCTCACAAAGGCCCAAACACACAGGCCGTGCCTCTAGGACGTTTCTCATCCGAGTGCAGACCCGCCAGTACTAAGAAACCTGGAATGCTACCTAGAGCTCAAGAACCACACTGAATAACGCTACATGGATTCTGCTGCATGCCAATCTGTGGCATGATACAAGAGGAACTTTAGCATGAGGCTAGTGTTCAATGGGGTCGCCAATTCACTGAAAATTACTGAAGGTTGAGCAGCTACCAAAGTATGGCAACGTCCAAGTTTCTTTCCGAGAAATTCACTTCTCATCACAAAGGGAACTGTGCCATGAAGGGAACATGTGCAACTACAGTATTTCTCACTGAGAATTGATTCCGCAACTCTCTAAATCCCAATGAGGAAAGTAAAGTATCCCTTTAAGCCTTATATTCAATATATATATTCCACAGAGAATTAACCCTGTTCTTTCTTTCTCTAGTTTGTAATTCCAAGGCGCTTTAGAAGGGAGATACTTGAGTTGTTTCAACTTACTACTTTCTAGAGTTTAAGAGAAGAAGCCCTTCACTTCCCATGACTCTGCATCTAGCTGTTCCCAATGGTGCATTGCTCACAACTCCCCGAACGCACAGGCCGTCCTTCCTGTACTTTTCTCATCCTAGTGCAGACCCGCAAGTACTAAGAGACCTGGAATGCTTCCTAGAGTTCAAGAACCACACTGAATAAGTCTACAAGGATTCTGCTGCATGCCAACATGTGGCATGATACAAGAGGAACGTTAGCTTGAGGCTAGTGTTCAATGGGGTCGCCAATTCACCGAAGATTACTGAAAGAGGAGCACCTACCAAAGAATGGCAACGTCCAAGTTTTTTTCCGAGAAATTCACTTGTCATCACAAAGGGAATTGTGCCATGAAGGGAACATGTGCAACTAGAGTATTTCTCAGTGAGAATGGATCCCGCAACTCTCTAAATCCCAATGAGGAAAATAAAGTTCCCCTTTAAGCCTTATATTCAAAAGGGTCCACAGAGCATTGATCCTATTGTTTCTTTCTCTATTTTGTAGTTGAAGGTGTTTTAGAAGGGAGATACTTGAATTGTTTCAACTTACTACTTTCTAGAGTTTAAGAAAAGAAGCCCTTCACTTCCCATGACTCGGCATCTAGTTGTACCCAATGATGCATTGCTCACAACACCCCGAAGACAGACGCCGTCCTTCCTGTACTTTTCTCATCCTAGTGCAGACCCGCAAGTACTAAGAGACCTGGAATGCTTCCTAGAGCCCAGGAACCACAATGAATAAGGCTACATGGATTTTGCTGCATGACAACACGTGTCATGTTAGAAGAGGAACGTTAGCTTCAGGTTAGTGGTCAAGTGGGGTCGCCAATTCACTGAAGATTACCGAAGGATGAGCACCTACCAAAGAATGGCAACCTCCAAGTTTCTTTCCTAGAAACTCACTTGTCATCACAAAGGCAATTGTGCTATGAAGAGAACATGTGCAACTAAAGAATTTCTCAGAGAGAACTGAGCCCACAACTCTCTAAATCCCAAAGAGGAAAGTCAAGTTTCCCTTCAAGCCTTATTTTCCAAAGGGCCCGCAGAGCACTGACCCTGCTGTTTCCTTCTCTATTTTGTACCTCCAACGTGCTTTAGACGGGAGATACTTGAGTTGTTTCAAGTTGCCACATTCTAGAAATTTAACAAAAGAAACCCTTCACCTCCATGCCTCGGCATCTAGCTGTTCCCAAGGCTGCACTTATCACAACTCCCCAAACACACAGGCCGTCCTTCTTGTACGTTTCACAGCCTAGTGCAGATCCGATAGTACTAAGAGACCTGGAATGCTTCGTAGAGCTCTAGAACCACACTGAATAAGGCTACTTAGATTCTGCTGCATGCCAACCTCTGGCATGATACAAGAGGAACGTTAGCCTGAGGCTAGTGGTCAAAAAGGGTCACCAATTCACTGAATTGACTGAAGGATGAGCTCCTTCCAAAGCATGGCTACCTCCAAGTTTCTTTCCTAGAAACTCACTTTTCATCACACAGGCAATTGTGCAATGAAGGGAACTTGTGCAACTACAGTGTTTCTCAGGGAGAATTGAGCCCCCACCTCTCTAAATCCCAATGAGGAATATGAAGTTTCCCGTCAAGACTTATTTTCAAAATGGCCAGCAGAGCATCGACCTTGCTGATTCTTTCTCTAATTTGTACATCCAAGGTCATTTAGAAGGGGGATACTTGAGTTGTTTCAAC
The DNA here is from genome assembly GCF_028564815.1 of Eubalaena glacialis. Classification (NCBI taxonomy): domain Eukaryota; kingdom Metazoa; phylum Chordata; class Mammalia; order Artiodactyla; family Balaenidae; genus Eubalaena; species Eubalaena glacialis. Next base: position 49,751,749 of record NC_083722.1, on the reverse strand, counting down.
TTGCAACAATCTAGAGGTTTTACCAAAGAGCCCTTAAGAGCCCCTGATTCGGCATCCAGCTTTTCCCAACGATGCTTTGCTCACAAAGGCCCAAACACACAGGCTGTGCCTCTAGGACGTTTCTCATCCGAGTGCAGACCCACCAGTACTAAGAAACCTGGAATGCTACCTAGAGCTCAAGAACCACACTGAATAACGCTACATGGATTCTGCTGCATGCCAATCTGTGGCATGATACAAGAGGAACGTTAGCTTGAGGCTAGTGTTCAATGGGGTCGCCAATTCACTGAAAATTACTGAAGGTTGAGCAGCTACCAAAGTATGGCAACGTCCAAGTTTCTTTCCGAGAAATTCACTTCTCATCACAAAGGGAACTATGCCATGAAGGGAACATGTGCAACTACAGTATTTCTCACTGAGAATTGATTCCGCAACTCTCTAAATCCCAATGAGGAAAGTAAAGTATCCCTTTAAGCCTTATATTCAATATATATATTCCACAGAGAATTAACCCTGTTCTTTCTTTCTCTAGTTTGTAATTCCAAGGCGCTTTAGAAGGGAGATACTTGAGTTGTTTCAACTTACTACTTTCTAGAGTTTAAGAGAAGAAGCCCTTCACTTCCCATGACTCTGCATCTAGCTGTTCCCAATGGTGCATTGCTCACAACTCCCCGAACGCACAGGCCGTCCTTCCTGTACTTTTCTCATCCTAGTGCAGACCCGCAAGTACTAAGAGACCTGGAATGCTTCCTAGAGTTCAAGAACCACACTGAATAAGTCTACAAGGATTCTGCTGCATGCCAACATGTGGCATGATACAAGAGGAACGTTAGCTTGAGGCTAGTGTTCAATGGGGTCGCCAATTCACCGAAGATTACTGAAAGAGGAGCACCTACCAAAGAATGGCAACGTCCAAGTTTTTTTCCGAGAAATTCACTTGTCATCACAAAGGGAATTGTGCCATGAAGGGAACATGTGCAACTAGAGTATTTCTCAGTGAGAATGGATCCCGCAACTCTCTAAATCCCAATGAGGAAAATAAAGTTCCCCTTTAAGCCTTATATTCAAAAGGGTCCACAGAGCATTGATCCTATTGTTTCTTTCTCTATTTTGTAGTTGAAGGTGTTTTAGAAGGGAGATACTTGAGTTGTTTCAACTTACTACTTTCTAGAGTTTAAGAAAAGAAGCCCTTCACTTCCCATGACTCGGCATCTAGTTGGACCCAATGATGCATTGCTCACAACACCCCGAAGACAGACGCCGTCCTTCCTGTACTTTTCTCATCCTAGTGCAGACCCGCAAGTACTAAGAGACCTGGAATGCTTCCTAGAGCCCAGGAACCACAATGAATAAGGCTACATGGATTTTGCTGCATGACAACATGTGTCATGTTAGAAGAGGAACGTTAGCTTCAGGTTAGTGGTCAAGTGGGGTCGCCAATTCACTGAAGATTACCGAAGGAGAGCACCTACCAAAGAATGGCAACCTCCAAGTTTCTTTCCTAGAAACTCACTTGTCATCACAAAGGCAATTGTGCTATGAAGAGAACATGTGCAACTAAAGAATTTCTCAGAGAGAACTGAGCCCACAACTCTCTAAATCCCAATGAGGAAAGTCAAGTTTCCCTTCAAGCCTTATTTTCCAAAGGGCCCGCAGAGCACTGACCCTGCTGTTTCCTTCTCTATTTTGTACCTCCAACGTGCTTTAGACGGGAGATACTTGAGTTGTTTCAAGTTGCCACATTCTAGAAATTTAACAAAAGAAACCCTTCACCTCCATGCCTCGGCATCTAGCTGTTCCCAAGGCTGCACTTATCACAACTCCCCAAACACACAGGCCGTCCTTCTTGTACGTTTCACAGCCTAGTGCAGATCCGATAGTACTAAGAGACCTGGAATGCTTCGTAGAGCTCTAGAACCACACTGAATAAGGCTACTTAGATTCTGCTGCATGCCAACCTCTGGCATGATACAAGAGGAACGTTAGCCTGAGGCTAGTGGTCAAAAAGGGTCGCCAATTCACTGAATTGACTGAAGGATGAGCTCCTTCCAAAGCATGGCCACCTCCAAGTTTCTTTCCTAGAAACTCACTTTTCATCACACAGGCAATTGTGCAATGAAGGGAACTTGTGCAACTACAGTGTTTCTCAGGGAGAATTGAGCCCCCACCTCTCTAAATCCCAATGAGGAATATGAAGTTTCCCGTCAAGACTTATTTTCAAAATGGCGAGCAGAGCATCGACCTTGCTGATTCTTTCTCTAATTTGTACATCCAAGGTCATTTAGAAGGGGGATACTTGAGTTGCTTCAACTTGCAACAATCTAGAGGTTTTACCAAAGAGCCCTTAAGAGCCCCTGATTCGGCATCCAGCTTTTCCCAACGATGCTTTGCTCACAAAGGCCCAAACACACAGGCCGTGCCTCTAGGACGTTTCTCATCCGAGTGCAGACCCGCCAGTACTAAGAAACCTGGAATGCTACCTAGAGCTCAAGAACCACACTGAATAACGCTACATGGATTCTGCTGCATGCCAATCTGTGGCATGATACAAGAGGAACTTTAGCATGAGGCTAGTGTTCAATGGGGTCGCCAATTCACTGAAAATTACTGAAGGTTGAGCAGCTACCAAAGTATGGCAACGTCCAAGTTTCTTTCCGAGAAATTCACTTCTCATCACAAAGGGAACTGTGCCATGAAGGGAACATGTGCAACTACAGTATTTCTCACTGAGAATTGATTCCGCAACTCTCTAAATCCCAATGAGGAAAGTAAAGTATCCCTTTAAGCCTTATATTCAATATATATATTCCACAGAGAATTAACCCTGTTCTTTCTTTCTCTAGTTTGTAATTCCAAGGCGCTTTAGAAGGGAGATACTTGAGTTGTTTCAACTTACTACTTTCTAGAGTTTAAGAGAAGAAGCCCTTCACTTCCCATGACTCTGCATCTAGCTGTTCCCAATGGTGCATTGCTCACAACTCCCCGAACGCACAGGCCGTCCTTCCTGTACTTTTCTCATCCTAGTGCAGACCCGCAAGTACTAAGAGACCTGGAATGCTTCCTAGAGTTCAAGAACCACACTGAATAAGTCTACAAGGATTCTGCTGCATGCCAACATGTGGCATGATACAAGAGGAACGTTAGCTTGAGGCTAGTGTTCAATGGGGTCGCCAATTCACCGAAGATTACTGAAAGAGGAGCACCTACCAAAGAATGGCAACGTCCAAGTTTTTTTCCGAGAAATTCACTTGTCATCACAAAGGGAATTGTGCCATGAAGGGAACATGTGCAACTAGAGTATTTCTCAGTGAGAATGGATCCCGCAACTCTCTAAATCCCAATGAGGAAAATAAAGTTCCCCTTTAAGCCTTATATTCAAAAGGGTCCACAGAGCATTGATCCTATTGTTTCTTTCTCTATTTTGTAGTTGAAGGTGTTTTAGAAGGGAGATACTTGAGTTGTTTCAACTTACTACTTTCTAGAGTTTAAGAAAAGAAGCCCTTCACTTCCCATGACTCGGCATCTAGTTGGACCCAATGATGCATTGCTCACAACACCCCGAAGACAGACGCCGTCCTTCCTGTACTTTTCTCATCCTAGTGCAGACCCGCAAGTACTAAGAGACCTGGAATGCTTCCTAGAGCCCAGGAACCACAATGAATAAGGCTACATGGATTTTGCTGCATGACAACATGTGTCATGTTAGAAGAGGAACGTTAGCTTCAGGTTAGTGGTCAAGTGGGGTCGCCAATTCACTGAAGATTACCGAAGGATGAGCACCTACCAAAGAATGGCAACCTCCAAGTTTCTTTCCTAGAAACTCACTTGTCATCACAAAGGCAATTGTGCTATGAAGAGAACATGTGCAATTAAAGAATTTCTCAGAGAGAACTGAGCCCACAACTCTCTAAATCCCAATGAGGAAAGTCAAGTTTCCCTTCAAGCCTTATTTTCCAAAGGGCCCGCAGAGCACTGACCCTGCTGTTTCCTTCTCTATTTTGTACCTCCAACGTGCTTTACAAGGGAGATACTTGAGTTGTTTCAAGTTGCCACATTCTAGAAATTTAACAAAAGAAACCCTTCACCTCCATGCCTCGGCATCTAGCTGTTCCCAAGGCTGCACTTATCACAACTCCCCAAAGACACAGGCCGTCCTTCTTGTACGTTTCACAGCCTAGTGCAGATCCGATAGTACTAAGAGACCTGGAATGCTTCGTAGAGCTCTAGAACCACACTGAATAAGGCTACTTAGATTCTGCTGCATGCCAACCTCTGGCATGATACAAGAGGAACGTTAGCCTGAGGCTAGTGGTCAAAAAGGGTCGCCAATTCACTGAATTGACTGAAGGATGAGCTCCTTCCAAAGCATGGCCACCTCCAAGTTTCTTTCCTAGAAACTCACTTTTCATCACACAGGCAATTGTGCAATGAAGGGAACTTGTGCAACTACAGTGTTTCTCAGGGAGAATTGAGCCCCCACCTCTCTAAATCCCAATGAGGAATATGAAGTTTCCCGTCAAGACTTATTTTCAAAATGGCCAGCAGAGCATCGACCTTGCTGATTCTTTCTCTAATTTGTACATCCAAGGTCATTTAGAAGGGGGATACTTGAGTTGTTTCAACTTGCAACAATCTAGAGGTTTTACCAAAGAGCCCTTAAGAGCCCCTGATTCGGCATCCAGCTTTTCCCAACGATGCTTTGCTCACAAAGGCCCAAACACACAGGCCGTGCCTCTAGGACGTTTCTCATCCGAGTGCAGACCCGCCAGTACTAAGAAACCTGGAATGCTACCTAGAGCTCAAGAACCACACTGAATAACGCTACATGGATTCTGCTGCATGCCAATCTGTGGCATGATACAAGAGGAACTTTAGCATGAGGCTAGTGTTCAATGGGGTCGCCAATTCACTGAAAATTACTGAAGGTTGAGCAGCTACCAAAGTATGGCAACGTCCAAGTTTCTTTCCGAGAAATTCACTTCTCATCACAAAGGGAACTGTGCCATGAAGGGAACATGTGCAACTACAGTATTTCTCACTGAGAATTGATTCCGCAACTCTCTAAATCCCAATGAGGAAAGTAAAGTATCCCTTTAAGCCTTATATTCAATATATATATTCCACAGAGAATTAACCCTGTTCTTTCTTTCTCTAGTTTGTAATTCCAAGGCGCTTTAGAAGGGAGATACTTGAGTTGTTTCAACTTACTACTTTCTAGAGTTTAAGAGAAGAAGCCCTTCACTTCCCATGACTCTGCATCTAGCTGTTCCCAATGGTGCATTGCTCACAACTCCCCGAACGCACAGGCCGTCCTTCCTGTACTTTTCTCATCCTAGTGCAGACCCGCAAGTACTAAGAGACCTGGAATGCTTCCTAGAGTTCAAGAACCACACTGAATAAGTCTACAAGGATTCTGCTGCATGCCAACATGTGGCATGATACAAGAGGAACGTTAGCTTGAGGCTAGTGTTCAATGGGGTCGCCAATTCACCGAAGATTACTGAAAGAGGAGCACCTACCAAAGAATGGCAACGTCCAAGTTTTTTTCCGAGAAATTCACTTGTCATCACAAAGGGAATTGTGCCATGAAGGGAACATGTGCAACTAGAGTATTTCTCAGTGAGAATGGATCCCGCAACTCTCTAAATCCCAATGAGGAAAATAAAGTTCCCCTTTAAGCCTTATATTCAAAAGGGTCCACAGAGCATTGATCCTATTGTTTCTTTCTCTATTTTGTAGTTGAAGGTGTTTTAGAAGGGAGATACTTGAGTTGTTTCAACTTCCTACTTTCTAGAGTTTAAGAAAAGAAGCCCTTCACTTCCCATGACTCGGCATCTAGTTGGACCCAATGATGCATTGCTCACAACACCCCGAAGACAGACGCCGTCCTTCCTGTACTTTTCTCATCCTAGTGCAGACCCGCAAGTACTAAGAGACCTGGAATGCTTCCTAGAGCCCAGGAACCACAATGAATAAGGCTACATGGATTTTGCTGCATGACAACATGTGTCATGTTAGAAGAGGAACGTTAGCTTCAGGTTAGTGGTCAAGTGGGGTCGCCAATTCACTGAAGATTACCGAAGGATGAGCACCTACCAAAGAATGGCAACCTCCAAGTTTCTTTCCTAGAAACTCACTTGTCATCACAAAGGCAATTGTGCTATGAAGAGAACATGTGCAACTAAAGAATTTCTCAGAGAGAACTGAGCCCACAACTCTCTAAATCCCAATGAGGAAAGTCAAGTTTCCCTTCAAGCCTTATTTTCCAAAGGGCCCGCAGAGCACTGACCCTGCTGTTTCCTTCTCTATTTTGTACCTCCAACGTGCTTTAGACGGGAGATACTTGAGTTGTTTCAAGTTGCCACATTCTAGAAATTTAACAAAAGAAACCCTTCACCTCCATGCCTCGGCATCTAGCTGTTCCCAAGGCTGCACTTATCACAACTCCCCAAACACAGAGGCCGTCCTTCTTGTACGTTTCACAGCCTAGTGCAGATCCGATAGTACTAAGAGACCTGGAAAGCTTCGTAGAGCTCTAGAACCACACTGAATAAGGCTACTTAGATTCTGCTGCATGCCAACCTCTGGCATGATACAAGAGGAACGTTAGCCTGAGGCTAGTGGTCAAAAAGGGTCGCCAATTCACTGAATTGACTGAAGGATGAGCTCCTTCCAAAGCATGGCCACCTCCAAGTTTCTTTCCTAGAAACTCACTTTTCATCACACAGGCAATTGTGCAATGAAGGGAACTTGTGCAACTACAGTGTTTCTCAGGGAGAATTGAGCCCCCACCTCTCTAAGTCCCAATGAGGAATATGAAGTTTCCCGTCAAGACTTATTTTCAAAATGGCCAGCAGAGCCTCGACCTTGCTGATTCTTTCTCTAATTTGTACATCCAAGGTCATTTAGAAGGGGGATACTTGAGTTGTTTCAACTTGCAACAATCTAGAGGTTTTACCAAAGAGCCTTTAAGAGCCCTTGATTCGGCATCCAGCTTTTCCCAACGATGCTTTGCTCACAAAGGCCCAAACACACAGGCCGTGCCTCTATGACGTTTCTCATCCGAGTGCAGACCCGCCAGTACTAAGAAACCTGGAATGCTACCTAGAGCTCAAGAACCACACTGAATAACGCTACATGGATTCTGCTGCATGCCAATCTGTGGCATGATACAAGAGGAACGTTAGCTTGAGGCTAGTGTTCAATGGGGTCGCCAATTCACTGAAAATTACTGAAGGTTGAGCAGCTACCAAAGTATGGCAACGTCCAAGTTTCTTTCCGAGAAATTCACTTCTCATCACAAAGGGAACTGTGCCATGAAGGGAACATGTGCAACTACAGTATTTCTCACTGAGAATTGATTCCGCAACTCTCTAAATCTCAATGAGGAAAGTAAAGTATCCCTTTAAGCCTTATATTCAATATATATATTCCACAGAGAATTAACCCTGTTCTTTCTTTCTCTAGTTTGTAATTCCAAGGCGCTTTAGAAGGGAGATACTTGAGTTGTTTCAACTTACTACTTTCTAGAGTTTAAGAGAAGAAGCCCTTCACTTCCCATGACTCGGCATCTAGCTGTTCCCAATGGCGCATTGCTCACAACTCCCCGAAGGCACAGGCCGTCCTTCCTGTACTTTTCTCATCCTAGTGCAGACCCGCAAGTACTAAGAGACCTGGAATGCTTCCTAGAGTTCAAGAACCACACTGAATAAGTCTACAAGGATTCTGCTGCATGCCAACATGTGGCATGATACAAGAGGAACGTTAGCTTGAGGCTAGTGTTCAATGGGGTCGCCAATTCACCCAAGATTACTGAAACAGGAGCACCTACCAAAGAATGGCAACGTCCAAGTTTCTTTCCGAGAAATTCACTTGTCATCACAAAGGGAATTGTGCCATGAAGGGAACATGTGCAACTACAGTATTTCTCAGTGAGAATGGATCCCGCAACTCTCTAAATCCCAATGAGGAAAATAAAGTTCCCCTTTAAGCCTTATATTCAAAAGGGTCCACAGAGCATTGATCCTATTGTTTCTTTCTCTATTTTGTAGTTGAAGGTGTTTTAGAAGGGAGATACTTGAGTTGTTTCAACTTCCTACTTTCTAGAGTTTAAGAAAAGAAGCCCTTCACTTCCCATGACTCGGCATCTAGTTGTACCCAATGATGCATTGCTCACAACACCCCGAAGACAGACGCCGTCCTTCCTGTACTTTTCTCATCCTAGTGCAGACCCGCAAGTACTAAGAGACCTGGAATGCTTCCTAGAGCCCAGGAACCACAATGAATAAGGCTACATGGCTTTTGCTGCATGACAACATGTGTCATGTTAGAAGAGGAACGTTAGCTTCAGGTTAGTGGTCAAGTGGGGTCGCCAATTCACTGAAGATTACCGAAGGATGAGCACCTACCAAAGAATGGCAACCTCCAAGTTTCTTTCCTAGAAACTCACTTGTCATCACAAAGGCAATTGTGCTATGAAGAGAACATGTGCACCTAAAGAATTTCTCAGAGAGAACTGAGCCCACAACTCTCTAAATCCCAATGAGGAAAGTCAAGTTTCCCTTCAAGCCTTATTTTCCAAAGGGCCCGCAGAGCACTGACCCTGCTGTTTCCTTCTCTATTTTGTACCTCCAACGTGCTTTAGACGGGAGATACTTGAGTTGTTTCAAGTTGCCACATTCTAGAAATTTAACAAAAGAAACCCTTCACCTCCATGCCTCGGCATCTAGCTGTTCCCAAGGCTGCACTTATCACAACTCCCCAAACACACAGGCCGTCCTTCTTGTACGTTTCACAGCCTAGTGCAGATCCTATAGTACTAAGAGACCTGGAATGCTTCGTAGAGCTCAAGAACCACACTGAATAAGGCTACTTAGATTCTGCTGCATGCCAACCTCTGGCATGATACAAGAGGAACGTTAGCCTGAGGCTAGTGGTCAAAAAGGGTCGCCAATTCACTGAATTGACTGAAGGATGAGCTCCTTCCAAAGCATGGCCACCTCCAAGTTTCTTTCCTAGAAACTCACTTTTCATCACACAGGCAATTGTGCAATGAAGGGAACTTGTGCAACTACAGTGTTTCTCAGGGAGAATTGAGCCCCCACCTCTCTAAATCCCAATGAGGAATATGAAGTTTCCCGTCAAGACTTATTTTCAAAATGGCCAGCAGAGCATCGACCTTGCTGATTCTTTCTCTAATTTGTACATCCAAGGTCATTTAGAAGGGGGATACTTGAGTTGTTTCAACTTGCAACAATCTAGAGGTTTTACCAAAGAGCCTTTAAGAGCCCTTGATTCGGCATCCAGCTTTTCCCAACGATGCTTTGCTCACAAAGGCCCAAACACACAGGCTGTGCCTCTAGGACGTTTCTCATCCGAGTGCAGACCCGCCAGTACTAAGAAACCTGGAATGCTACCTAGAGCTCAAGAACCACACTGAATAACGCTACATGGATTCTGCTGCATGCCAATCTGTGGCATGATACAAGAGGAACGTTAGCTTGAGGCTAGTGTTCAATGGGGTCGCCAATTCACTGAAAATTACTGAAGGTTGAGCAGCTACCAAAGTATGGCAACGTCCAAGTTTCTTTCCGAGAAATTCACTTCTCATCACAAAGGGAACTGTGCCATGAAGGGAACATGTGCAACTACAGTATTTCTCACTGAGAATTGATTCCGCAACTCTCTAAATCTCAATGAGGAAAGTAAAGTATCCCTTTAAGCCTTATATTCAATATATATATTCCACAGAGAATTAACCCTGTTCTTTCTTTCTCTAGTTTGTAATTCCAAGGCGCTTTAGAAGGGAGATACTTGAGTTGTTTCAACTTACTACTTTCTAGAGTTTAAGAGAAGAAGCCCTTCACTTCCCATGACTCGGCATCTAGCTGTTCCCAATGGCGCATTGCTCACAACTCCCCGAAGGCACAGGCCGTCCTTCCTGTACTTTTCTCATCCTAGTGCAGACCCGCAAGTACTAAGAGACCTGGAATGCTTCCTAGAGTTCAAGAACCACACTGAATAAGTCTACAAGGATTCTGCTGCATGCCAACATGTGGCATGATACAAGAGGAACGTTAGCTTGAGGCTAGTGTTCAATGGGGTCGCCAATTCACCGAAGATTACTGAAAGAGGAGCACCTACCAAAGAATGGCAACGTCCAAGTTTCTTTCCGAGAAATTCACTTGTCATCACAAAGGGAATTGTGCCATGAAGGGAACATGTGCAACTACAGTATTTCTCAGTGAGAATGGATCCCGCAACTCTCTAAATCCCAATGAGGAAAATAAAGTTCCCCTTTAAGCCTTATATTCAAAAGGGTCCACAGAGCATTGATCCTATTGTTTCTTTCTCTATTTTGTAGTTGAAGGTGTTTTAGAAGGGAGATACTTGAGTTGTTTCAACTTACTACTTTCTAGAGTTTAAGAAAAGAAGCCCTTCACTTCCCATGACTCGGCATCTAGTTGTACCCAATGATGCATTGCTCACAACACCCCGAAGACAGACGCCGTCCTTCCTGTACTTTTCTCATCCTAGTGCAGACCCGCAAGTACTAAGAGACCTGGAATGCTTCCTAGAGCCCAGGAACCACAATGAATAAGGCTACATGGATTTTGCTGCATGACAACATGTGTCATGTTAGAAGAGGAACGTTAGCTTCAGGTTAGTGGTCAAGTGGGGTCGCCAATTCACTGAAGATTACCGAAGGATGAGCACCTACCAAAGAATGGCAACCTCCAAGTTTCTTTCCTAGAAACTCACTTGTCATCACAAAGGCAATTGTGGTATGAAGAGAACATGTGCACCTAAAGAATTTCTCAGAGAGAACTGAGCCCACAACTCTCTAAATCCCAAAGAGGAAAGTCAAGTTTCCCTTCAAGCCTTATTTTCCAAAGGGCCCGCAGAGCACTGACCCTGCTGTTTCCTTCTCTATTTTGTACCTCCAACGTGCTTTAGACGGGAGATACTTGAGTTGTTTCAAGTTGCCACATTCTAGAAATTTAACAAAAGAAACCGTTCACCTCCATGCCTCGGCATCTAGCTGTTCCCAAGGCTGCACTTATCACAACTCCCCAAACACACAGGCCGTCCTTCTTGTACGTTTCACAGCCTAGTGCAGATCCGATAGTACTAAGAGACCTGGAATGCTTCGTAGAGCTCAAGAACCACACTGAATAAGGCTACTTAGATTCTGCTGCATGCCAAGCTGTGGCATGATACAAGAGGAACGTTAGCCTGAGGCTAGTGGTCAAAAAGGGTCGCCAATTCACTGAATTGACTGAAGGATGAGCTCCTTCCAAAGCATGGCCACCTCCAAGTTTCTTTCCTAGAAACTCACTTTTCATCACACAGGCAATTGTGCAATGAAGGGAACTTGTGCAACTACAGTGTTTCTCAGGGAGAATTGAGCCCCCACCTCTCTAAATCCCAATGAGGAATATGAAGTTTCCCGTCAAGACTTATTTTCAAAATGGCCAGCAGAGCATCGACCTTGCTGATTCTTTCTCTAATTTGTACATCCAAGGTCATTTAGAAGGGGGATACTTGAGTTGTTTCAACTTGCAACAATCTAGAGGTTTTACCAAAGAGCCCTTAAGAGCCCCTGATTCGGCATCCAGCTTTTCCCAACGATGCTTTGCTCACAAAGGCCCAAACACACAGGCTGTGCCTCTAGGACGTTTCTCATCCGAGTGCAGACCCGCCAGTACTAAGAAACCTGGAATGCTACCTAGAGCTCAAGAACCACACTGAATAACGCTACATGGATTCTGCTGCATGCCAATCTGTGGCATGATACAAGAGGAACGTTAGCTTGAGGCTAGTGTTCAATGGGGTCGCCAATTCACTGAAAATTACTGAAGGTTGAGCAGCTACCAAAGTATGGCAACGTCCAAGTTTCTTTCCGAGAAATTCACTTCTCATCACAAAGGGAACTGTGCCATGAAGGGAACATGTGCAACTACAGTATTTCTCACTGAGAATTGATTCCGCAACTCTCTAAATCCCAATGAGGAAAGTAAAGTATCCCTTTAAGCCTTATATTCAATATATATATTCCACAGAGAATTAACCCTGTTCTTTCTTTCTCTAGTTTGTAATTCCAAGGCGCTTTAGAAGGGAGATACTTGAGTTGTTTCAACTTACTACTTTCTAGAGTTTAAGAAAAGAAGCCCTTCACTTCCCATGACTCGGCATCTAGCTGTTCCCAATGGCGCATTGCTCACAACTCCCCGAAGGCACAGGCCGTCCTTCCTGTACTTTTCTCATCCTAGTGCAGACCCGCAAGTACTAAGAGACCTGGAATGCTTCCTAGAGTTCAAGAACCACACTGAATAAGTCTACAAGGATTCTGCTGCATGCCAACATGTGGCATGATACAAGAGGAACGTTAGCTTGAGGCTAGTGTTCAATGGGGTCGCCAATTCACCCAAGATTACTGAAACAGGAGCACCTACCAAAGAATGGCAACGTCCAAGTTTCTTTCCGAGAAATTCACTTGTCATCACAAAGGGAATTGTGCCATGAAGGGAACATGTGCAACTACAGTATTTCTCAGTGAGAATGGATCCCGCAACTCTCTAAATCCCAATGAGGAAAATAAAGTTCCCCTTTAAGCCTTATATTCAAAAGGGTCCACAGAGCATTGATCCTATTGTTTCTTTCTCTATTTTGTAGTTGAAGGTGTTTTAGAAGGGAGATACTTGAGTTGTTTCAACTTACTACTTTCTAGAGTTTAAGAAAAGAAGCCCTTCACTTCCCATGACTCGGCATCTAGTTGTACCCAATGATGCATTGCTCACAACACCCCGAAGACAGACGCCGTCCTTCCTGTACTTTTCTCCTCCTAGTGCAGACCCGCAAGTACTAAGAGACCTGGAATGCTTCCTAGAGCCCAGGAACCACAATGAATAAGGCTACATGGATTTTGCTGCATGACAACATGTGTCATGTTAGAAGAGGAACGTTAGCTTCAGGTTAGTGGTCAAGTGGGGTCGCCAATTCACTGAAGATTACCGAAGGATGAGCACCTACCAAAGAATGGCAACCTCCAAGTTTCTTTCCTAGAAACTCACTTGTCATCACAAAGGCAATTGTGCTATGAAGAGAACATGTGCAACTAAAGAATTTCTCAGAGAGAACTGAGCCCACAACTCTCTAAATCCCAAAGAGGAAAGTCAAGTTTCCCTTCAAGCCTTATTTTCCAAAGGGCCCGCAGAGCACTGACCCTGCTGTTTCCTTCTCTATTTTGTACCTCCAACGTGCTTTAGACGGGAGATACTTGAGTTGTTTCAAGTTGCCACATTCTAGAAATTTAACAAAAGAAACCGTTCACCTCCATGCCTCGGCATCTAGCTGTTCCCAAGGCTGCACTTATCACAACTCCCCAAACACACAGGCCGTCCTTCTTGTACGTTTCACAGCCTAGTGCAGATCCGATAGTACTAAGAGACCTGGAATGCTTCGTAGAGCTCAAGAACCACACTGAATAAGGCTACTTAGATTCTGCTGCATGCCAAGCTGTGGCATGATACAAGAGGAACGTTAGCCTGAGGCTAGTGGTCAAAAAGGGTCGCCAATTCACTGAATTGACTGAAGGATGAGCTCCTTCCAAAGCATGGCCACCTCCAAGTTTCTTTCCTAGAAACTCACTTTTCATCACACAGGCAATTGTGCAATGAAGGGAACTTGTGCAACTACAGTGTTTCTCAGGGAGAATTGAGCCCCCACCTCTCTAAATCCCAATGAGGAATATGAAGTTTCCCGTCAAGACTTATTTTCAAAATGGCCAGCAGAGCATCGACCTTGCTGATTCTTTCTCTAATTTGTACATCCAAGGTCATTTAGAAGGGGGATACTTGAGTTGTTTCAACTTGCAACAATCTAGAGGTTTTACCAAAGAGCCCTTAAGAGCCCCTGATTCGGCATCCAGCTTTTCCCAACGATGCTTTGCTCACAAAGGCCCAAACACACAGGCTGTGCCTCTAGGACGTTTCTCATCCGAGTGCAGACCCGCCAGTACTAAGAAACCTGGAATGCTACCTAGAGCTCAAGAACCACACTGAATAACGCTACATGGATTCTGCTGCATGCCAATCTGTGGCATGATACAAGAGGAACGTTAGCTTGAGGCTAGTGTTCAATGGGGTCGCCAATTCACTGAAAATTACTGAAGGTTGAGCAGCTACCAAAGTATGGCAACGTCCAAGTTTCTTTCCGAGAAATTCACTTCTCATCACAAAGGGAACTGTGCCATGAAGGGAACATGTGCAACTACAGTATTTCTCACTGAGAATTGATTCCGCAACTCTCTAAATCCCAATGAGGAAAGTAAAGTATCCCTTTAAGCCTTATATTCAATATATATATTCCACAGAGAATTAACCCTGTTCTTTCTTTCTCTAGTTTGTAATTCCAAGGCGCTTTAGAAGGGAGATACTTGAGTTGTTTCAACTTACTACTTTCTAGAGTTTAAGAAAAGAAGCCCTTCACTTCCCATGACTCGGCATCTAGCTGTTCCCAATGGCGCATTGCTCACAACTCCCCGAAGGCACAGGCCGTCCTTCCTGTACTTTTCTCATCCTAGTGCAGACCCGCAAGTACTAAGAGACCTGGAATGCTTCCTAGAGTTCAAGAACCACACTGAATAAGTCTACAAGGATTCTGCTGCATGCCAACATGTGGCATGATACAAGAGGAACGTTAGCTTGAGGCTAGTGTTCAATGGGGTCGCCAATTCACCCAAGATTACTGAAACAGGAGCACCTACCAAAGAATGGCAACGTCCAAGTTTCTTTCCGAGAAATTCACTTGTCATCACAAAGGGAATTGTGCCATGAAGGGAACATGTGCAACTACAGTATTTCTCAATGAGAATGGATCCCGCAACTCTCTAAATCCCAATGAGGAAAATAAAGTTCCCCTTTAAGCCTTATATTCAAAAGGGTCCACAGAGCATTGATCCTATTGTTTCTTTCTCTATTTTGTAGTTGAAGGTGTTTTAGAAGGGAGATACTTGAGTTGTTTCAACTTCCTACTTTCTAGAGTTTAAGAAAAGAAGCCCTTCACTTCCCATGACTCGGCATCTAGTTGTACCCAATGATGCATTGCTCACAACACCCCGAAGACAGACGCCGTCCTTCCTGTACTTTTCTCATCCTAGTGCAGACCCGCAAGTACTAAGAGACCTGGAATGCTTCCTAGAGCCCAGGAACCACAATGAATAAGGCTACATGGATTTTGCTGCATGACAACATGTGTCATGTTAGAAGAGGAACGTTAGCTTCAGGTTAGTGGTCAAGTGGGGTCGCCAATTCACTGAAGATTACCGAAGGATGAGCACCTACCAAAGAATGGCAACCTCCAAGTTTCTTTCCTAGAAACTCACTTGTCATCACAAAGGCAATTGTGCTATGAAGAGAACATGTGCACCTAAAGAATTTCTCAGAGAGAACTGAGCCCACAACTCTCTAAATCCCAATGAGGAAAGTCAAGTTTCCCTTCAAGCCTTATTTTCCAAAGGGCCCGCAGAGCACTGACCCTGCTGTTTCCTTCTCTATTTTGTACCTCCAACGTGCTTTACAAGGGAGATACTTGAGTTGTTTCAAGTTGCCACATTCTAGAAATTTAACAAAAGAAACCCTTCACCTCCATGCCTCGGCATCTAGCTGTTCCCAAGGCTGCACTTATCACAACTCCCCAAACACACAGGCCGTCCTTCTTGTACGTTTCACAGCCTAGTGCAGATCCGATAGTACTAAGAGACCTGGAATGCTTCGTAGAGCTCTAGAACCACACTGAATAAGGCTACTTAGATTCTGCTGCATGCCAACCTCTGGCATGATACAAGAGGAACGTTAGCCTGAGGCTAGTGGTCAAAAAGGGTCGCCAATTCACTGAATTGACTGAAGGATGAGCTCCTTCCAAAGCATGGCCACCTCCAAGTTTCTTTCCTAGAAACTCACTTTTCATCACACAGGCAATTGTGCAATGAAGGGAACTTGTGCAACTACAGTGTTTCTCAGGGAGAATTGAGCCCCCACCTCTCTAAATCCCAATGAGGAATATGAAGTTTCCCGTCAAGACTTATTTTCAAAATGGCCAGCAGAGCATCGACCTTGCTGATTCTTTCTCTAATTTGTACATCCAAGGTCATTTAGAAGGGGGATACTTGAGTTGTTTCAACTTGCAACAATCTAGAGGTTTTACCAAAGAGCCTTTAAGAGCCCTTGATTCGGCATCCAGCTTTTCCCAACGATGCTTTGCTCACAAAGGCCCAAACACACAGGCTGTGCCTCTAGGACGTTTCTCATCCGAGTGCAGACCCGCCAGTACTAAGAAACCTGGAATGCTACCTAGAGCTCAAGAACCACACTGAATAACGCTACATGGATTCTGCTGCATGCCAATCTGTGGCATGATACAAGAGGAACGTTAGCTTGAGGCTAGTGTTCAATGGGGTCGCCAATTCACTGAAAATTACTGAAGGTTGAGCAGCTACCAAAGTATGGCAACGTCCAAGTTTCTTTCCGAGAAATTCACTTCTCATCACAAAGGGAACTGTGCCATGAAGGGAACATGTGCAACTACAGTATTTCTCACTGAGAATTGATTCCGCAACTCTCTAAATCTCAATGAGGAAAGTAAAGTATCCCTTTAAGCCTTATATTCAATATATATATTCCACAGAGAATTAACCCTGTTCTTTCTTTCTCTAGTTTGTAGTTCCAAGGCGCTTTAGAAGGGAGATACTTGAGTTGTTTCAACTTACTACTTTCTAGAGTTTAAGAGAAGAAGCCCTTCACTTCCCATGACTCGGCATCTAGCTGTTCCCAATGGCGCATTGCTCACAACTCCCCGAAGGCACAGGCCGTCCTTCCTGTACTTTTCTCATCCTAGTGCAGACCCGCAAGTACTAAGAGACCTGGAATGCTTCCTAGAGTTCAAGAACCACACTGAATAAGTCTACAAGGATTCTGCTGCATGCCAACATGTGGCATGATACAAGAGGAACGTTAGCTTGAGGCTAGTGTTCAATGGGGTCGCCAATTCACCGAAGATTACTGAAAGAGGAGCACCTACCAAAGAATGGCAACGTCCAAGTTTCTTTCCGAGAAATTCACTTGTCATCACAAAGGGAATTGTGCCATGAAGGGAACATGTGCAACTACAGTATTTCTCAGTGAGAATGGATCCCGCAACTCTCTAAATCCCAATGAGGAAAATAAAGTTCCCCTTTAAGCCTTATATTCAAAAGGGTCCACAGAGCATTGATCCTATTGTTTCTTTCTCTATTTTGTAGTTGAAGGTGTTTTAGAAGGGAGATACTTGAGTTGTTTCAACTTACTACTTTCTAGAGTTTAAGAAAAGAAGCCCTTCACTTCCCATGACTCGGCATCTAGTTGTACCCAATGATGCATTGCTCACAACACCCCGAAGACAGACGCCGTCCTTCCTGTACTTTTCTCCTCCTAGTGCAGACCCGCAAGTACTAAGAGACCTGGAATGCTTCCTAGAGCCCAGGAACCACAATGAATAAGGCTACATGGATTTTGCTGCATGACAACATGTGTCATGTTAGAAGAGGAACGTTAGCTTCAGGTTAGTGGTCAAGTGGGGTCGCCAATTCACTGAAGATTACCGAAGGATGAGCACCTACCAAAGAATGGCAACCTCCAAGTTTCTTTCCTAGAAACTCACCTGTCATCACAAAGGCAATTGTGCTATGAAGAGAACATGTGCAACTAAAGAATTTCTCAGAGAGAACTGAGCCCACAACTCTCTAAATCCCAAAGAGGAAAGTCAAGTTTCCCTTCAAGCCTTATTTTCCAAAGGGCCCGCAGAGCACTGACCCTGCTGTTTCCTTCTCTATTTTGTACCTCCAACGTGCTTTAGACGGGAGATACTTGAGTTGTTTCAAGTTGCCACATTCTAGAAATTTAACAAAAGAAACCGTTCACCTCCATGCCTCGGCATCTAGCTGTTCCCAAGGCTGCACTTATCACAACTCCCCAAACACACAGGCCGTCCTTCTTGTACGTTTCACAGCCTAGTGCAGATCCGATAGTACTAAGAGACCTGGAATGCTTCGTAGAGCTCAAGAACCACACTGAATAAGGCTACTTAGATTCTGCTGCATGCCAAGCTGTGGCATGATACAAGAGGAACGTTAGCCTGAGGCTAGTGGTCAAAAAGGGTCGCCAATTCACTGAATTGACTGAAGGATGAGCTCCTTCCAAAGCATGGCCACCTCCAAGTTTCTTTCCTAGAAACTCACTTTTCATCACACAGGCAATTGTGCAATGAAGGGAACTTGTGCAACTACAGTGTTTCTCAGGGAGAATTGAGCCCCCACCTCTCTAAATCCCAATGAGGAATATGAAGTTTCCCGTCAAGACTTATTTTCAAAATGGCCAGCAGAGCATCGACCTTGCTGATTCTTTCTCTAATTTGTACATCCAAGGTCATTTAGAAGGGGGATACTTGAGTTGTTTCAACTTGCAACAATCTAGAGGTTTTACCAAAGAGCCCTTAAGAGCCCCTGATTCGGCATCCAGCTTTTCCCAACGATGCTTTGCTCACAAAGGCCCAAACACACAGGCTGTGCCTCTAGGACGTTTCTCATCCGAGTGCAGACCCGCCAGTACTAAGAAACCTGGAATGCTACCTAGAGCTCAAGAACCACACTGAATAACGCTACATGGATTCTGCTGCATGCCAATCTGTGGCATGATACAAGAGGAACGTTAGCTTGAGGCTAGTGTTCAATGGGGTCGCCAATTCACTGAAAATGACTGAAGGTTGAGCAGCTACCAAAGTATGGCAACGTCCAAGTTTCTTTCCGAGAAATTCACTTCTCATCACAAAGGGAACTGTGCCATGAAGGGAACATGTGCAACTACAGTATTTCTCACTGAGAATTGATTCCGCAACTCTCTAAATCCCAATGAGGAAAGTAAAGTATCCCTTTAAGCCTTATATTCAATATATATATTCCACAGAGAATTAACCCTGTTCTTTCTTTCTCTAGTTTGTAATTCCAAGGCGCTTTAGAAGGGAGATACTTGAGTTGTTTCAACTTACTACTTTCTAGAGTTTAAGAAAAGAAGCCCTTCACTTCCCATGACTCTGCATCTAGCTGTTCCCAATGGTGCATTGCTCACAACTCCCCGAACGCACAGGCCGTCCTTCCTGTACTTTTCTCATCCTAGTGCAGACCCGCAAGTACTAAGAGACCTGGAATGCTTCCTAGAGTTCAAGAACCACACTGAATAAGTCTACAAGGATTCTGCTGCATGCCAACATGTGGCATGATACAAGAGGAACGTTAGCTTGAGGCTAGTGTTCAATGGGGTCGCCAATTCACCCAAGATTACTGAAAGAGGAGCACCTACCAAAGAATGGCAACGTCCAAGTTTCTTTCCGAGAAATTCACTTGTCATCACAAAGGGAATTGTGCCATGAAGGGAACATGTGCAATTACAGTATTTCTCAGTGAGAATGGATCCCGCAACTCTCTAAATCCCAATGAGGAAAATAAAGTTCCCTTTAAGCCTTATATTCAAAAGGGTCCACAGAGCATTGATCCTATTGTTTCTTTCTCTATTTTGTAGTTGAAGGTGTTTTAGAAGGGAGATACTTGAGTTGTTTCAACTTACTACTTTCTAGAGTTTAAGAAAAGGAGCCCTTCACTTCCCATGACTCGGCATCTAGTTGTACCCAATGATGCATTGCTCACAACACCCCGAAGACAGACGCCGTCCTTCCTGTACTTTTCTCCTCCTAGTGCAGACCCGCAAGTACTAAGAGACCTGGAATGCTTCCTAGAGCCCAGGAACCACAATGAATAAGGCTACATGGATTTTGCTGCATGACAACATGTGTCATGTTAGAAGAGGAACGTTAGCTTCAGGTTAGTGGTCAAGTGGGGTCGCCAATTCACTGAAGATTACCGAAGGATGAGCACCTACCAAAGAATGGCAACCTCCAAGTTTCTTTCCTAGAAACTCACTTGTCATCACAAAGGCAATTGTGCTATGAAGAGAACATGTGCACCTAAAGAATTTCTCAGAGAGAACTGAGCCCACAACTCTCTAAATCCCAATGAGGAAAGTCAAGTTTCCCTTCAAGCCTTATTTTCCAAAGGGCCCGCAGAGCACTGACCCTGCTGTTTCCTTCTCTATTTTGTACCTCCAACGTGCTTTAGACGGGAGATACTTGAGTTGTTTCAAGTTGCCACATTCTAGAAATTTAACAAAAGAAACCCTTCACCTCCATGCCTCGGCATCTAGCTGTTCCCAAGGCTGCACTTATCACAACTCCCCAAACACACAGGCCGTCCTTCTTGTACGTTTCACAGCCTAGTGCAGATCCGATAGTACTAAGAGACCTGGAATGCTTCGTAGAGCTCAAGAACCACACTGAATAAGGCTACTTAGATTCTGCTGCATGCCAAGCTGTGGCATGATACAAGAGGAACGTTAGCCTGAGTCTAGTGGTCAAAAAGGGTCGCCAATTCACTGAATTGACTGAAGGATGAGCTCCTTCCAAAGCATGGCCACCTCCAAGTTTCTTTCCTAGAAACTCACTTTTCATCACACAGGCAATTGTGCAATGAAGGGAACTTGTGCAACTACAGTGTTTCTCAGGGAGAATTGAGCCCCCAACTCTCTAAATCCCAATGAGGAATATGAAGTTTCCCGTCAAGACTTATTTTCAAAATGGCCAGCAGAGCATCGACCTTGCTGATTCTTTCTCTAATTTGTATATCCAAGGTCATTTAGAAGGGGGATACTTGAGTTGTTTCAACTTGCAACAATCTAGAGGTTTTACCAAAGAGCCCTTAAGAGCCCCTGATTCGGCATCCAGCTTTTCCCAACGATGCATTGCTCACAAAGGCCCAAACACACAGGCCGTGCCTCTAGGACGTTTCTCATCCGAGTGCAGACCCGCCAGTACTAAGAAACCTGGAATGCTACCTAGAGCTCAAGAACCACACTGAATAACGCTACATGGATTCTGCTGCATGCCAATCTGTGGCATGATACAAGAGGAACGTTAGCATGAGGCTAGTGTTCAATGGGGTCGCCAATTCACTGAAAATTACTGAAGGTTGAGCAGCTACCAAAGTATGGCAACGTCCAAGTTTCTTTCCGAGAAATTCACTTCTCATCACAAAGGGAACTGTGCCATGAAGGGAACATGTGCAACTACAGTATTTCTCACTGAGAATTGATTCCGCAACTCTCTAAATCCCAATGAGGAAATTAAAGTATCCCTTTAAGCCTTATATTCAATATATATATTCCACAGAGAATTAACCCTGTTCTTTCTTTCTCTAGTTTGTAATTCCAAGGCGCTTTAGAAGGGAGATACTTGAGTTGTTTCAACTTACTACTTTCTAGAGTTTAAGAGAAGAAGCCCTTCACTTCCCATGACTCTGCATCTAGCTGTTCCCAATGGTGCATTGCTCACAACTCCCCGAACGCACAGGCCGTCCTTCCTGTACTTTTCTCATCCTAGTGCAGACCCGCAAGTACTAAGAGACCTGGAATGCTTCCTAGAGTTCAAGAACCACACTGAATATGTCTACAAGGATTCTGCTGCATGCCAACATGTGGCATGATACAAGAGGAACGTTAGCTTGAGGCTAGTGTTCAATGGGGTCGCCAATTCACCGAAGATTACTGAAAGAGGAGCACCTACCAAAGAATGGCAACG
The DNA here is from genome assembly GCF_028564815.1 of Eubalaena glacialis. Lineage (NCBI taxonomy): Eukaryota > Metazoa > Chordata > Mammalia > Artiodactyla > Balaenidae > Eubalaena > Eubalaena glacialis. Next base: position 49,730,032 of record NC_083722.1, on the reverse strand, counting down.
TCCAAGTTTCTTTCCGAGAAATTCACTTGTCATCACAAAGGGAATTGTGCCATGAAGGGAACATGTGCAACTACAGTATTTCTCAGTGAGAATGGATCCCGCAACTCTCTAAATCCCAATGAGGAAAATAAAGTTCCCCTTTAAGCCTTATATTCAAAAGGGTCCACAGAGCATTGATCCTATTGTTTCTTTCTCTATTTTGTAGTTGAAGGTGTTTTAGAAGGGAGATACTTGAGTTGTTTCAACTTACTACTTTCTAGAGTTTAAGAAAAGAAGCCCTTCACTTCCCATGACTCGGCATCTAGTTGTACCCAATGATGCATTGCTCACAACACCCCGAAGACAGACGCCGTCCTTCCTGTACTTTTCTCATCCTAGTGCAGACCCGCAAGTACTAAGAGACCTGGAATGCTTCCTAGAGCCCAGGAACCACAATGAATAAGGCTACATGGATTTTGCTGCATGACAACATGTGTCATGTTAGAAGAGGAACGTTAGCTTCAGGTTAGTGGTCAAGTGGGGTCGCCAATTCACTGAAGATTACCGAAGGATGAGCACCTACCAAAGAATGGCAACCTCCAAGTTTTTTTCCTAGAAACTCACTTGTCATCACAAAGGCAATTGTGCTATGAAGAGAACATGTGCACCTAAAGAATTTCTCAGAGAGAACTGAGCCCACAACTCTCTAAATCCCAATGAGGAAAGTCAAGTTTCCCTTCAAGCCTTATTTTCCAAAGGGCCCGCAGAGCACTGACCCTGCTGTTTCCTTCTCTATTTTGTACCTCCAACGTGCTTTAGACGGGAGATACTTGAGTTGTTTCAAGTTGCCACATTCTAGAAATTTAACAAAAGAAACCCTTCACCTCCATGCCTCGGCATCTAGCTGTTCCCAAGGCTGCACTTATCACAACTCCCCAAACACACAGGCCGTCCTTCTTGTACGTTTCACAGCCTAGTGCAGATCCGATAGTACTAAGAGACCTGGAATGCTTCGTAGAGCTCAAGAACCACACTGAATAAGGCTACTTAGATTCTGCTGCATGCCAACCTCTGGCATGATACAAGAGGAACGTTAGCCTGAGGCTAGTGGTCAAAAAGGGTCGCCAATTCACTGAATTGACTGAAGGATGAGCTCCTTCCAAAGCATGGCCACCTCCAAGTTTCTTTCCTAGAAACTCACTTTTCATCACACAGGCAATTGTGCAATGAAGGGAACTTGTGCAACTACAGTGTTTCTCAGGGAGAATTGAGCCCCCACCTCTCTAAATCCCAATGAGGAATATGAAGTTTCCCGTCAAGACTTATTTTCAAAATGGCCAGCAGAGCATCGACCTTGCTGATTCTTTCTCTAATTTGTACATCCAAGGTCATTTAGAAGGGGGATACTTGAGTTGTTTCAACTTGCAACAATCTAGAGGTTTTACCAAAGAGCCCTTAAGAGCCCCTGATTCGGCATCCAGCTTTTCCCAACGATGCTTTGCTCACAAAGGCCCAAACACACAGGCCGTGCCTCTAGGACGTTTCTCATCCGAGTGCAGACCCGCCAGTACTAAGAAAACTGGAATGCTACCTAGAGCTCAAGAACCACACTGAATAACGCTACATGGATCCTGCTGCATGCCAATCTGTGGCATGATACAAGAGGAACGTTAGCTTGAGGCTAGTGTTCAATGGGGTCACCAATTCACTGAAAATTACTGAAGGTTGAGCAGCTACCAAAGTATGGTAACATCCAAGATTCTTTCCGGGAAATTCACTTCTCATCACAAAGGGAACTGTGCCATGAAGGGAACATGTGCAACTACAGTATTTCTCACTGAGAATTGATTCCGCAACTCTCTAAATCCCAATGAGGAAAGTAAAGTATCCCTTTAAGCCTTATATTCAATATATATATTCCACAGAGAATTAACCCTGTTCTTTCTTTCTCTAGTTTGTAATTCCAAGGCGCTTTAGAAGGGAGATACTTGAGTTGTTTCAACTTACTACTTTCTAGAGTTTAAGAGAAGAAGCCCTTCACTTCCCATGACTCTGCATCTAGCTGTTCCCAATGGTGCATTGCTCACAACTCCCCGAAGGCACAGGCCGTCCTTCCTGTACTTTTCTCATCCTAGTGCAGACCCGCAAGTACTAAGAGACCTGGAATGCTTCCTAGAGTTCAAGAACCACACTGAATATGTCTACAAGGATTCTGCTGCATGCCAACATGTGGCATGATACAAGAGGAACGTTAGCTTGAGGCTAGTGTTCAATGGGGTCGCCAATTCACCCAAGATTACTGAAAGAGGAGCACCTACCAAAGAATGGCAACGTCCAAGTTTCTTTCCGAGAAATTCACTTGTCATCACAAAGGGAATTGTGCCATGAAGGGAACATGTGCAACTACAGTATTTCTCAGTGAGAATGGATCCCGCAACTCTCTAAATCCCAATGAGGAAAATAAAGTTCCCCTTTAAGCCTTATATTCAAAAGGGTCCACAGAGCATTGATCCTATTGTTTCTTTCTCTATTTTGTAGTTGAAGGTGTTTTAGAAGGGAGATACTTGAGTTGTTTCAACTTACTACTTTCTAGAGTTTAAGAAAAGAAGCCCTTCACTTCCCATGACTCGGCATCTAGTTGTACCCAATGATGCATTGCTCACAACACCCCGAAGACAGACGCCGTCCTTCCTGTACTTTTCTCATCCTAGTGCAGACCCGCAAGTACTAAGAGACCTGGAATGCTTCCTAGAGCCCAGGAACCACAATGAATAAGGCTACATGGATTTTGCTGCATGACAACATGTGTCATGTTAGAAGAGGAACGTTAGCTTCAGGTTAGTGGTCAAGTGGGGTCGCCAATTCACTGAAGATTACCGAAGGATGAGCACCTACCAAAGAATGGCAACCTCCAAGTTTTTTTCCTAGAAACTCACTTGTCATCACAAAGGCAATTGTGCTATGAAGAGAACATGTGCACCTAAAGAATTTCTCAGAGAGAACTGAGCCCACAACTCTCTAAATCCCAATGAGGAAAGTCAAGTTTCCCTTCAAGCCTTATTTTCCAAAGGGCCCGCAGAGCACTGACCCTGCTGTTTCCTTCTCTATTTTGTACCTCCAACGTGCTTTAGACGGGAGATACTTGAGTTGTTTCAAGTTGCCACATTCTAGAAATTTAACAAAAGAAACCCTTCACCTCCATGCCTCGGCATCTAGCTGTTCCCAAGGCTGCACTTATCACAACTCCCCAAACACACAGGCCGTCCTTCTTGTACGTTTCACAGCCTAGTGCAGATCCGATAGTACTAAGAGACCTGGAATGCTTCGTAGAGCTCAAGAACCACACTGAATAAGGCTACTTAGATTCTGCTGCATGCCAACCTCTGGCATGATACAAGAGGAACGTTAGCCTGAGGCTAGTGGTCAAAAAGGGTCGCCAATTCACTGAATTGACTGAAGGATGAGCTCCTTCCAAAGCATGGCCACCTCCAAGTTTCTTTCCTAGAAACTCACTTTTCATCACACAGGCAATTGTGCAATGAAGGGAACTTGTGCAACTACAGTGTTTCTCAGGGAGAATTGAGCCCCCACCTCTCTAAATCCCAATGAGGAATATGAAGTTTCCCGTCAAGACTTATTTTCAAAATGGCCAGCAGAGCATCGACCTTGCTGATTCTTTCTCTAATTTGTACATCCAAGGTCATTTAGAAGGGGGATACTTGAGTTGTTTCAACTTGCAACAATCTAGAGGTTTTACCAAAGAGCCCTTAAGAGCCCCTGATTCGGCATCCAGCTTTTCCCAACGATGCTATGCTCATAAAGGCCCAAACACACAGGCCGTGCCTCTAGGACGTTTCTCATCCGAGTGCAGACCCGCCAGTACTAAGAAACCTGGAATGCTACCTAGAGCTCAAGAACCACACTGAATAACGCTACATGGATCCTGCTGCATGCCAATCTGTGGCATGATACAAGAGGAACGGTAGCTTGAGGCTAGTGTTCAATGGGGTCGCCAATTCACTGAAAATGACTGAAGGTTGAGCAGCTACCAAAGTATGGCAACGTCCAAGTTTCTTTCCGAGAAATTCACTTCTCATCACAAAGGGAACTGTGCCATGAAGGGAACATGTGCAACTACAGTATTTCTCACTGAGAATTGATTCCGCAACTCTCTAAATCCCAATGAGGAAAGTAAAGTATCCCTTTAAGCCTTATATTCAATATATATATTCCACAGAGAATTAACCCTGTTCTTTCTTTCTCTAGTTTGTAATTCCAAGGCGCTTTAGAAGGGAGATACTTGAGTTGTTTCAACTTACTACTTTCTAGAGTTTAAGAGAAGAAGCCCTTCACTTCCCATGACTCTGCATCTAGCTGTTCCCAATGGTGCATTGCTCACAACTCCCCGAACGCACAGGCCGTCCTTCCTGTACTTTTCTCATCCTAGTGCAGACCCGCAAGTACTAAGAGACCTGGAATGCTTCCTAGAGTTCAAGAACCACACTGAATAAGTCTACAAGGATTCTGCTGCATGCCAACATGTGGCATGATACAAGAGGAACATTAGCTTGAGGCTAGTGTTCAATGGGGTCGCCAATTCACCCAAGATTACTGAAAGAGGAGCACCTACCAAAGAATGGCAACGTCCAAGTTTCTTTCCGAGAAATTCACTTGTCATCACAAAGGGAATTGTGCCATGAAGGGAACATGTGCAACTACAGTATTTCTCAGTGAGAATGGATCCCGCAACTCTCTAAATCCCAATGAGGAAAATAAAGTTCCCCTTTAAGCCTTATATTCAAAAGGGTCCACAGAGCATTGATCCTATTGCTTCTTTCTCTATTTTGTAGTTGAAGGTGTTTTAGAAGGGAGATACTTGAGTTGTTTCAACTTACTACTTTCTAGAGTTTAAGAAAAGAAGCCCTTCACTTCCCATGACTCGGCATCTAGTTGGACCCAATGATGCATTGCTCACAACACCCCGAAGACAGACGCCGTCCTTCCTGTACTTTTCTCATCCTAGTGCAGACCTGCAAGTACTAAGAGACCTGGAATGCTTCCTAGAGCCCAGGAACCACAATGAATAAGGCTACATGGATTTTGCTGCATGACAACATGTGTCATGTTAGAAGAGGAACGTTAGCTTCAGGTTAGTGGTCAAGTGGGGTCGCCAATTCACTGAAGATTACCGAAGGATGAGCACCTACCAAAGAATGGCAACCTCCAAGTTTCTTTCCTAGAAACTCACTTGTCATCACAAAGGCAATTGTGCTATGAAGAGAACATGTGCACCTAAAGAATTTCTCAGAGAGAACTGAGCCCACAACTCTCTAAATCCCAATGAGGAAAGTCAAGTTTCCCTTCAAGCCTTATTTTCCAAAGGGCCCGCAGAGCACTGACCCTGCTGTTTCCTTCTCTATTTTGTACCTCCAACGTGCTTTAGACGGGAGATACTTGAGTTGTTTCAAGTTGCCACATTCTAGAAATTTAACAAAAGAAACCCTTCACCTCCATGCCTCGGCATCTAGCTGTTCCCAAGGCTGCACTTATCACAACTCCCCAAACACACAGGCCGTCCTTCTTGTACGTTTCACAGCCTAGTGCAGATCCGATAGTACTAAGAGACCTGGAATGCTTCGTAGAGCTCTAGAACCACACTGAATAAGGCTACTTAGATTCTGCTGCATGCCAACCTCTGGCATGATACAAGAGGAACGTTAGCCTGAGGCTAGTGGTCAAAAAGGGTCGCCAATTCACTGAATTGACTGAAGGATGAGCTCCTTCCAAAGCATGGCCACCTCCAAGTTTCTTTCCTAGAAACTCACTTTTCATCACACAGGCAATTGTGCAATGAAGGGAACTTGTGCAACTACAGTGTTTCTCAGGGAGAATTGAGCCCCCACCTCTCTAAATCCCAATGAGGAATATGAAGTTTCCCGTCAAGACTTATTTTCAAAATGGCCAGCAGAGCATCGACCTTGCTGATTCTTTCTCTAATTTGTACATCCAAGGTCATTTAGAAGGGGGATACTTGAGTTGTTTCAACTTGCAACAATCTAGAGGTTTTACCAAAGAGCCCTTAAGAGCCCCTGATTCGGCATCCAGCTTTTCCCAACGATGCTTTGCTCACAAAGGCCCAAAAACACAGGCCGTGCCTCTAGGACGTTTCTCATCCGAGTGCAGACCCGCCAGTACTAAGAAACCTGGAATGCTACCTAGAGCTCAAGAACCACACTGAATAACGCTACATGGATTCTGCTGCATGCCAATCTGTGGCATGATACAAGAGGAACGTTAGCATGAGGCTAGTGTTCAATGGGGTCGCCAATTCACTGAAAATGACTGAAGGTTGAGCAGCTACCAAAGTATGGCAACGTCCAAGTTTCTTTCCGAGAAATTCACTTCTCATCACAAAGGGAACTGTGCCATGAAGGGAACATGTGCAACTACAGTATTTCTCACTGAGAATTGATTCCGCAACTCTCTAAATCCCAATGAGGAAATTAAAGTATCCCTTTAAGCCTTATATTCAATATATATATTCCACAGAGAATTAACCCTGTTCTTTCTTTCTCTAGTTTGTAATTCCAAGGCGCTTTAGAAGGGAGATACTTGAGTTGTTTCAACTTACTACTTTCTAGAGTTTAAGAGAAGAAGCCCTTCACTTCCCATGACTCTGCATCTAGCTGTTCCCAATGGTGCATTGCTCACAACTCCCCGAACGCACAGGCCGTCCTTCCTGTACTTTTCTCATCCTAGTGCAGACCCGCAAGTACTAAGAGACCTGGAATGCTTCCTAGAGTTCAAGAACCACACTGAATAAGTCTACAAGGATTCTGCTGCATGCCAACATGTGGCATGATACAAGAGGAACGTTAGCTTGAGGCTAGTGTTCAATGGGGTCGCCAATTCACCGAAGATTACTGAAAGAGAGCACCTACCAAAGAATGGCAACGTCCAAGTTTCTTTCCGAGAAATTCACTTGTCATCACAAAGGGAATTGTGCCATGAAGGGAACATGTGCAACGACAGTATTTCTCAGTGAGAATGGATCCCGCAACTCTCTAAATCCCAATGAGGAAAATAAAGTTCCCCTTTAAGCCTTATATTCAAAAGGGTCCACAGAGCATTGATCCTATTGTTTCTTTCTCTATTTTGTAGTTGAAGGTGTTTTAGAAGGGAGATACTTGAGTTGTTTCAACTTACTACTTTCTAGAGTTTAAGAAAAGAAGCCCTTCACTTCCCATGACTCGGCATCTAGTTGTACCCAATGATGCATTGCTCACAACACCCCGAAGACAGACGCCGTCCTTCCTGTACTTTTCTCATCCTAGTGCAGACCCGCAAGTACTAAGAGACCTGGAATGCTTCCTAGAGCCCAGGAACCACAATGAATAAGGCTACATGGATTTTGCTGCATGACAACATGTGTCATGTTAGAAGAGGAACGTTAGCTTCAGGTTAGTGGTCAAGTGGGGTCGCCAATTCACTGAAGATTACCGAAGGATGAGCACCTACCAAAGAATGGCAACCTCCAAGTTTCTTTCCTAGAAACTCACTTGTCATCACAAAGGCAATTGTGCTATGAAGAGAACATGTGCACCTAAAGAATTTCTCAGAGAGAACTGAGCCCACAACTCTCTAAATCCCAATGAGGAAAGTCAAGTTTCCCTTCAAGCCTTATTTTCCAAAGGGCCCGCAGAGCACTGTCCCTGCTGTTTCCTTCTCTATTTTGTACCTCCAACGTGCTTTAGACGGGAGATACTTGAGTTGTTTCAAGTTGCCACATTCTAGAAATTTAACAAAAGAAACCCTTCACCTCCATGCCTCGGCATCTAGCTGTTCCCAAGGCTGCACTTATCACAACTCCCGAAACACACAGGCCGTCCTTCTTGTACGTTTCACAGCCTAGTGCAGATCCGATAGTACTAAGAGACCTGGAATGCTTCGTAGAGCTCAAGAACCACACTGAATAAGGCTACTTAGATTCTGCTGCATGCCAACCTCTGGCATGATACAAGAGGAACGTTAGCCTGAGGCTAGTGGTCAAAAAGGGTCGCCAATTCACTGAATTGACTGAAGGATGAGCTCCTTCCAAAGCATGGCCACCTCCAAGTTTCTTTCCTAGAAACTCACTTTTCATCACACAGGCAATTGTGCAATGAAGGGAACTTGTGCAACTACAGTGTTTCTCAGGGAGAATTGAGCCCCCACCTCTCTAAATCCCAATGAGGAATATGAAGTTTCCCGTCAAGACTTATTTTCAAAATGGCCAGCAGAGCATCGACCTTGCTGATTCTTTCTCTAATTTGTACATCCAAGGTCATTTAGAAGGGGGATACTTGAGTTGTTTCAACTTGCAACAATCTAGAGGTTTTACCAAAGAGCCCTTAAGAGCCCCTGATTCGGCATCCAGCTTTTCCCAACGATGCTTTGCTCACAAAGGCCCAAACACACAGGCTGTGCCTCTAGGACGTTTCTCATCCGAGTGCAGACCCGCCAGTACTAAGAAACCTGGAATGCTACCTAGAGCTCAAGAACCACACTGAATAACGCTACATGGATTCTGCTGCATGCCAATCTGTGGCATGATACAAGAGGAACGTTAGCTTGAGGCTAGTGTTCAATGGGGTCGCCAATTCACTGAAAATTACTGAAGGTTGAGCAGCTACCAAAGTATGGCAACGTCCAAGTTTCTTTCCGAGAAATTCACTTCTCATCACAAAGGGAACTGTGCCATGAAGGGAACATGTGCAACTACAGTATTTCTCACTGAGAATTGATTCCGCAACTCTCTAAATCCCAATGAGGAAAGTAAAGTATCCCTTTAAGCCTTATATTCAATATATATATTCCACAGAGAATTAACCCTGTTCTTTCTTTCTCTAGTTTGTAATTCCAAGGCGCTTTAGAAGGGAGATACTTGAGTTGTTTCAACTTACTACTTTCTACAGTTTAAGAAAAGAAGCCCTTCACTTCCCATGACTCGGCATCTAGCTGTTCCCAATGGCGCATTGCTCACAACTCCCCGAACGCACAGGCGGTCCTTCCTGTACTTTTCTCATCCTAGTGCAGACCCGCAAGTACTAAGAGACCTGGAATGCTTCCTAGAGTTCAAGAACCACACTGAATAAGTCTACAAGGATTCTGCTGCATGCCAACATGTGGCATGATACAAGAGGAATGTTAGCTTGAGGCTAGTGTTCAATGGGGTCGCCAATTCACCGAAGATTACTGAAAGAGGAGCACCTACCAAAGAATGGCAACGTCCAAGTTTCTTTCCGAGAAATTCACTTGTCATCACAAAGGGAATTGTGCCATGAAGGGAACATGTGCAACTACAGTATTTCTCAGTGAGAATGGATCCCGCAACTCTCTAAATCCCAATGAGGAAAATAAAGTTCCCCTTTAAGCCTTATATTCAAAAGGGTCCACAGAGCATTGATCCTATTATTTCTTTCTCTATTTTGTAGTTGAAGGTGTTTTAGAAGGGAGATACTTGAGTTGTTTCAACTTACTACTTTCTAGAGTTTAAGAAAAGAAGCCCTTCACTTCCCATGACTCGGCATCTAGTTGTACCCAATGATGCATTGCTCACAACACCCCGAAGACAGACGCCGTCCTTCCTGTACTTTTCTCATCCTAGTGCAGACCCGCAAGTACTAAGAGACCTGGAATGCTTCCTAGAGCCCAGGAACCACAATGAATAAGGCTACATGGATTTTGCTGCATGACAACATGTGTCATGTTAGAAGAGGAACGTTAGCTTCAGGTTAGTGGTCAAGTGGGGTCGCCAATTCACTGAAGATTACCGAAGGATGAGCACCTACCAAAGAATGGCAACCTCCAAGTTTCTTTCCTAGAAACTCACTTGTCATCACAAAGGCAATTGTGCTATGAAGAGAACATGTGCAACAAAGAATTTCTCAGAGAGAACTGAGCCCACAACTCTCTAAATCCCAATGAGGAAAGTCAAGTTTCCCTTCAAGCCTTATTTTCCAAAGGGCCCGCAGAGCACTGACCCTGCTGTTTCCTTCTCTATTTTGTACCTCCAACGTGCTTTAGACGGGAGATACTTGAGTTGTTTCAAGTTGCCACATTCTAGAAATTTAACAAAAGAAACCCTTCACCTCCATGCCTCGGCATCTAGCTGTTCCCAAGGCTGCACTTATCACAACTCCCCAAACACACAGGCCGTCCTTCTTGTACGTTTCACAGCCTAGTGCAGATCCGATAGTACTAAGAGACCTGGAATGCTTCGTAGAGCTCAAGAACCACACTGAATAAGGCTACTTAGATTCTGCTGCATGCCAACCTCTGGCATGATACAAGAGGAACGTTAGCCTGAGGCTAGTGGTCAAAAAGGGTCGCCAATTCACTGAATTGACTGAAGGATGAGCTCCTTCCAAAGCATGGCCACCTCCAAGTTTCTTTCCTAGAAACTCACTTTTCGTCACACAGGCAATTGTGCAATGAAGGGAACTTGTGCAACTACAGTGTTTCTCAGGGAGAATTCAGCCCCCACCTCTCTAAATCCCAATGAGGAATATGAAGTTTCCCGTCAAGACTTATTTTCAAAATGGCCAGCAGAGCATCGACCTTGCTGATTCTTTCTCTAATTTGTACATCCAAGGTCATTTAGAAGGGGGATACTTGAGTTGTTTCAACTTGCAACAATCTAGAGGTTTTACCAAAGAGCCCTTAAGAGCCCCTGATTCGGCATCCAGCTTTTCCCAACGATGCATTGCTCACAAAGGCCCAAACACACAGGCCGTGCCTCTAGGACGTTTCTCATCCGAGTGCAGACCCGCCAGTACTAAGAAACCTGGAATGCTACCTAGAGCTCAAGAACCACACTGAATAACGCTACATGGATTCTGCTGCATGCCAATCTGTGGCATGATACAAGAGGAACGTTAGCTTGAGGCTAGTGTTCAATGGGGTCGCCAATTCACTGAAAATTACTGAAGGTTGAGCAGCTACCAAAGTATGGCAACGTCCAAGTTTCTTTCCGAGAAATTCACTTCTCATCACAAAGGGAACTGTGCCATGAAGGGAACATGTGCAACTACAGTATTTCTCACTGAGAATTGATTCCGCAACTCTCTAAATCCCAATGAGGAAAGTAAAGTATCCCTTTAAGCCTTATATTCAATATATATATTCCACAGAGAATTAACCCTGTTCTTTCTTTCTCTAGTTTGTAATTCCAAGGCGCTTTAGAAGGGAGATACTTGAGTTGTTTCAACTTACTACTTTCTAGAGTTTAAGAGAAGATGCCCTTCACTTCCCATGACTCTGCATCTAGCTGTTCCCAATGGTGCATTGCTCACAACTCCCCGAACGCACAGGCCGTCCTTCCTGTACTTTTCTCATCCTAGTGCAGACCCGCAAGTACTAAGAGACCTGGAATGCTTCCTAGAGTTCAAGAACCACACTGAATAAGTCTACAAGGATTCTGCTGCATGCCAACATGTGGCATGATACAAGAGGAACGTTAGCTTGAGGCTAGTGTTCAATGGGGTCGCCAATTCACCGAAGATTACTGAAAGAGGAGCACCTACCAAAGAATGGCAACGTCCAAGTTTCTTTCCGAGAAATTCACTTGTCATCACAAAGGGAATTGTGCCATGAAGGGAACATGTGCAACTACAGTATTTCTCAGTGAGAATGGATCCCGCAACTCTCTAAATCCCAATGAGGAAAATAAAGTTCCCCTTTAAGCCTTATATTCAAAAGGGTTCACAGAGCATTGATCCTATTGCTTCTTTCTCTATTTTGTAGTTGAAGGTGTTTTAGAAGGGAGATACTTGAGTTGTTTCAACTTACTACTTTCTAGAGTTTAAGAAAAGAAGCCCTTCACTTCCCATGACTCGGCATCTAGTTGGACCCAATGATGCATTGCTCACAACACCCCGAAGACAGACGCCGTCCTTCCTGTACTTTTCTCATCCTAGTGCAGACCCGCAAGTACTAAGAGACCTGGAATGCTTCCTAGAGCCCAGGAACCACAATGAATAAGGCTACATGGATTTTGCTGCATGACAACATGTGTCATGTTAGAAGAGGAACGTTAGCTTCAGGTTAGTGGTCAAGTGGGGTCGCCAATTCACTGAAGATTACCGAAGGATGAGCACCTACCAAAGAATGGCAACCTCCAAGTTTCTTTCCTAGAAACTCACTTGTCATCACAAAGGCAATTGTGCTATGAAGAGAACATGTGCACCTAAAGAATTTCTCAGAGAGAACTGAGCCCACAACTCTCTAAATCCCAATGAGGAAAGTCAAGTTTCCCTTCAAGCCTTATTTTCCAAAGGGCCCGCAGAGCACTGTCCCTGCTGTTTCCTTCTCTATTTTGTACCTCCAACGTGCTTTAGACGGGAGATACTTGAGTTGTTTCAAGTTGCCACATTCTAGAAATTTAACAAAAGAAACCCTTCACCTCCATGCCTCGGCATCTAGCTGTTCCCAAGGCTGCACTTATCACAACTCCCCAAACACACAGGCCGTCCTTCTTGTACGTTTCACAGCCTAGTGCAGATCCGATAGTACTAAGAGACCTGGAATGCTTTGTAGAGCTCAAGAACCACACTGAATAAGGCTACTTAGATTCTGCTGCATGCCAACCTCTGGCATGATACAAGAGGAACGTTAGCCTGAGGCTAGTGGTCAAAAAGGGTCGCCAATTCACTGAATTGACTGAAGGATGAGCTCCTTCCAAAGCATGGCCACCTCCAAGTTTCTTTCCTAGAAACTCACTTTTCATCACACAGGCAATTGTGCAATGAAGGGAACTTGTGCAACTACAGTGTTTCTCAGGGAGAATTGAGCCCCCACCTCTCTAAATCCCAATGAGGAATATGAAGTTTCCCGTCAAGACTTATTTTCAAAATGGGCAGCAGAGCATCGACCTTGCTGATTCTTTCTCTAATTTGTACATCCAAGGTCATTTAGAAGGGGGATACTTGAGTTGTTTCAACTTGCAACAATCTAGAGGTTTTACCAAAGAGCCCTTAAGAGCCCCTGATTCGGCATCCAGCTTTTCCCAACGATGCTTTGCTCACAAAGGCCCAAACACACAGGCTGTGCCTCTAGGACGTTTCTCATCCGAGTGCAGACCCGCCAGTACTAAGAAACCTGGAATGCTACCTAGAGCTCAAGAACCACACTGAATAACGCTACATGGATTCTGCTGCATGCCAATCTGTGGCATGATACAAGAGGAACGTTAGCTTGAGGCTAGTGTTCAATGGGGTCGCCAATTCACTGAAAATTACTGAAGGTTGAGCAGCTACCAAAGTATGGCAACGTCCAAGTTTCTTTCCGAGAAATTCACTTCTCATCACAAAGGGAACTGTGCCATGAAGGGAACATGTGCAACTACAGTATTTCTCACTGAGAATTGATTCCGCAACTCTCTAAATCCCAATGAGGAAAGTAAAGTATCCCTTTAAGCCTTATATTCAATATATATATTCCACAGAGAATTAACCCTGTTCTTTCTTTCTCTAGTTTGTAATTCCAAGGCGCTTTAGAAGGGAGATACTTGAGTTGTTTCAACTTACTACTTTCTACAGTTTAAGAAAAGAAGCCCTTCACTTCCCATGACTCGGCATCTAGCTGTTCCCAATGGCGCATTGCTCACAACTCCCCGAACGCACAGGCCGTCCTTCCTGTACTTTTCTCATCCTAGTGCAGACCCGCAAGTACTAAGAGACCTGGAATGCTTCCTAGAGTTCAAGAACCACACTGAATAAGTCTACAAGGATTCTGCTGCATGCCAACATGTGGCATGATACAAGAGGAATGTTAGCTTGAGGCTAGTGTTCAATGGGGTCGCCAATTCACCGAAGATTACTGAAAGAGGAGCACCTACCAAAGAATGGCAACGTCCAAGTTTCTTTCCGAGAAATTCACTTGTCATCACAAAGGGAATTGTGCCATGAAGGGAACATGTGCAACTACAGTATTTCTCAGTGAGAATGGATCCCGCAACTCTCTAAATCCCAATGAGGAAAATAAAGTTCCCCTTTAAGCCTTATATTCAAAAGGGTCCACAGAGCATTGATCCTATTATTTCTTTCTCTATTTTGTAGTTGAAGGTGTTTTAGAAGGGAGATACTTGAGTTGTTTCAACTTACTACTTTCTAGAGTTTAAGAAAAGAAGCCCTTCACTTCCCATGACTCGGCATCTAGTTGTACCCAATGATGCATTGCTCACAACACCCCGAAGACAGACGCCGTCCTTCCTGTACTTTTCTCATCCTAGTGCAGACCCGCAAGTACTAAGAGACCTGGAATGCTTCCTAGAGCCCAGGAACCACAATGAATAAGGCTACATGGATTTTGCTGCATGACAACATGTGTCATGTTAGAAGAGGAACGTTAGCTTCAGGTTAGTGGTCAAGTGGGGTCGCCAATTCACTGAAGATTACCGAAGGATGAGCACCTACCAAAGAATGGCAACCTCCAAGTTTCTTTCCTAGAAACTCACTTGTCATCACAAAGGCAATTGTGCTATGAAGAGAACATGTGCAACTAAAGAATTTCTCAGAGAGAACTGAGCCCACAACTCTCTAAATCCCAATGAGGAAAGTCAAGTTTCCCTTCAAGCCTTATTTTCCAAAGGGCCCGCAGAGCACTGACCCTGCTGTTTCCTTCTCTATTTTGTACCTCCAACGTGCTTTAGACGGGAGATACTTGAGTTGTTTCAAGTTGCCACATTCTAGAAATTTAACAAAAGAAACCCTTCACCTCCATGCCTCGGCATCTAGCTGTTCCCAAGGCTGCACTTATCACAACTCCCCAAACACACAGGCCATCCTTCTTGTACGTTTCACAGCCTAGTGCAGATCCGATAGTACTAAGAGACCTGGAATGCTTCGTAGAGCTCAAGAACCACACTGAATAAGGCTACTTAGATTCTGCTGCATGCCAACCTCTGGCATGATAGAAGAGGAACGTTAGCCTGAGGCTAGTGGTCAAAAAGGGTCGCCAATTCACTGAATTGACTGAAGGATGAGCTCCTTCCAAAGCATGGCCACCTCCAAGTTTCTTTCCTAGAAACTCACTTTTCATCACACAGGAAATTGTGCAATGAAGGGAACTTGTGCAACTACAGTGTTTCTCAGGGAGAATTCAGCCCCCACCTCTCTAAATCCCAATGAGGAATATGAAGTTTCCCGTCAAGACTTATTTTCAAAATGGCCAGCAGAGCATCGACCTTGCTGATTCTTTCTCTAATTTGTACATCCAAGGTCATTTAGAAGGGGGATACTTGAGTTGTTTCAACTTGCAACAATCTAGAGGTTTTACCAAAGAGCCCTTAAGAGCCCCTGATTCGGCATCCAGCTTTTCCCAACGATGCATTGCTCACAAAGGCCCAAACACACAGGCCGTGCCTCTAGGACGTTTCTCATCCGAGTGCAGACCCGCCAGTACTAAGAAACCTGGAATGCTACCTAGAGCTCAAGAACCACACTGAATAACGCTACATGGATTCTGCTGCATGCCAATCTGTGGCATGATACAAGAGGAACGTTAGCTTGAGGCTAGTGTTCAATGGGGTCGCCAATTCACTGAAAATTACTGAAGGTTGAGCAGCTACCAAAGTCTGGCAACGTCCAAGTTTCTTTCCGAGAAATTCACTTCTCATCACAAAGGGAACTGTGCCATGAAGGGAACATGTGCAACTACAGTATTTCTCACTGAGAATTGATTCCGCAACTCTCTAAATCCCAATGAGGAAAGTAAAGTATCCCTTTAAGCCTTATATTCAATATACATATTCCACAGAGAATTAACCCTGTTCTTTCTTTCTCTAGTTTGTAATTCCAAGGCGCTTTAGAAGGGAGATACTTGAGTTGTTTCAACTTACTACTTTCTAGAGTTTAAGAGAAGAAGCCCTTCACTTCCCATGACTCTGCATTTAGCTGTTCCCAATGGCGCATTGCTCACAACTCCCCGAACGCACAGGCCGTCCTTCCTGTAGTTTTCTCATCCTAGTGCAGACCCGCAAGTACTAAGAGACCTGGAATGCTTCCTAGAGTTCAAGAACCACACTGAATAAGTCTACAAGGATTCTGCTGCATGCCAACATGTGGCATGATACAAGAGGAACGTTAGCTTGAGGCTAGTGTTCAATGGGGTCGCCAATTCACCGAAGATTACTGAAAGAGGAGCACCTACCAAAGAATGGCAACGTCCAAGTTTCTTTCCGAGAAATTCACTTGTCATCACAAAGGGAATTGTGCCATGAAGGGAACATGTGCAACTACAGTATTTCTCAGTGAGAATGGATCCCGGAACTCTCTAAATCCCAATGAGGAAAATAAAGTTCCCCTTTAAGCCTTATATTCAAAAGGGTCCACAGAGCATTGATCCTATTGTTTCTTTCTCTATTTTGTAGTTGAAGGTGTTTTATAAGGGAGATACTTGAGTTGTTTCAACTTACTACTTTCTAGAGTTTAAGAAAAGAAGCCCTTCACTTCCCATGACTCGGCATCTAGTTGTATCCAATGATGCATTGCTCACAACACCCCGAAGACAGACGCCGTCCTTCCTGTACTTTTCTCATCCTAGTGCAGACCCGCAAGTACTAAGAGACCTGGAATGCTTCCTAGAGCCCAGGAACCACAATGAATAAGGCTACATGGATTTTGCTGCATGACAACATGTGTCATGTTAGAAGAGGAACGTTAGCTTCAGGTTAGTGGTCAAGTGGGGTCGCCAATTCACTGAAGATTACCGAAGGATGAGCACCTACCAAAGAATGGCAACCTCCAAGTTTCTTTCCTAGAAACTCAGTTGTCATCACAAAGGCAATTGTGCTATGAAGAGAACATGTGCAACTAAAGAATTTCTCAGAGAGAACTGAGCCCACAACTCTCTAAATCCCAATGAGGAAAGTCAAGTTTCCCTTCAAGCCTTATTTTCCAAAGGGCCCGCAGAGCACTGACCCTGCTGTTTCCTTCTCTATTTTGTACCTCCAACGTGCTTTAGACGGGAGATACTTGAGTTGTTTCAAGTTGCCACATTCTAGAAATTTAACAAAAGAAACCCTTCACCTCCATGCCTCGGCATCTAGCTGTTCCCAAGGCTGCACTTATCACAACTCCCCAAACACACAGGCCGTCCTTCTTGTACGTTTCACAGCCTAGTGCAGATCCGATAGTACTAAGAGACCTGGAATGCTTCGTAGAGCTCAAGAACCACACTGAATAAGGCTACTTAGATTCTGCTGCATGCCAACCTCTGGCATGATACAAGAGGAACGTTAGCCTGAGGCTAGTGGTCAAAAAGGGTCGCCAATTCACTGAATTGACTGAAGGATGAGCTCCTTCCAAAGCATGGCCACCTCCAAGTTTCTTTCCTAGAAACTCACTTTTCATCACACAGGCAATTGTGCAATGAAGGGAACTTGTGCAACTACAGTGTTTCTCAGGGAGAATTGAGCCCCCACCTCTCTAAATCCCAATGAGGAATATGAAGTTTCCCGTCAAGACTTATTTTCAAAATGGCCAGCAGAGCATCGACCTTGCTGATTCTTTCTCTAATTTGTACATCCAAGGTCATTTAGAAGGGGGATACTTGAGTTGTTTCAACTTGCAACAATCTAGAGGTTTTACCAAAGAGCCCTTAAGAGCCCCTGATTCGGCATCCAGCTTTTCCCAACGATGCTTTGCTCACAAAGGCCCAAACACACAGGCCGTGCCTCTAGGACGTTTCTCATCCGAGTGCAGACCCGCCAGTACTAAGAAACCTGGAATGCTACCTAGAGCTCAAGAACCACACTGAATAACGCTACATGGATTCTGCTGCATGCCAATCTGTGGCATGATACAAGAGGAACGTTAGCTTGAGGCTAGTGTTCAATGGGGTCGCCAATTCACTGAAAATGACTGAAGGTTGAGCAGCTACCAAAGTATGGCAACGTCCAAGTTTCTTTCCGAGAAATTCACTTCTCATCACAAAGGGAACTGTGCCATGAAGGGAACATGTGCAACTACAGTATTTCTCACTGAGAATTGATTCCGCAACTCTCTAAATCCCAATGAGGAAAGTAAAGTATCCCTTTAAGCCTTATATTCAATATATATATTCCACAGAGAATTAACCCTGTTCTTTCTTTCTCTAGTTTGTAATTCCAAGGCGCTTTAGAAGGGAGATACTTGAGTTGTTTCAATTACTACTTTCTAGAGTTTAAGAAAAGAAGCCCTTCACTTCCCATGACTCTGCATCTAGCTGTTCCCAATGGTGCATTGCTCACAACTCCCCGAACGCACAGGCCGTCCTTCCTGTACTTTTCTCATCCTAGTGCAGACCCGCAAGTACTAAGAGACCTGGAATGCTTCCTAGAGTTCAAGAACCACACTGAATAAGTCTACAAGGATTCTGCTGCATGCCAACATGTGGCATGATACAAGAGGAACGTTAGCTTGAGGCTAGTGTTCAATCGGGTCGCCAATTCACCGAAGATTACTGAAAGAGGAGCACCTACCAAAGAATGGCAACATCCAAGTTTCTTTCCGAGAAATTCACTTGTCATCACAAAGGGAATTGTGCCATGAAGGGAACATGTGCAACTACAGTATTTCTCAGTGAGAATGGATCCCGCAACTCTCTAAATCCCAATGAGGAAAATAAAGTTCCCCTTTAAGCCTTATATTCAAAAGGGTCCACAGAGCATTGATCCTATTGTTTCTTTCTCTATTTTGTAGTTGAAGGTGTTTTAGAAGGGAGATACTTGAGTTGGTTCAACTTACTACTTTCTAGAGTTTAAGAAAAGAAGCCCTTCACTTCCCATGACTCGGCATCTAGTTGTACCCAATGATGCATTGCTCAGAACACCCCGAAGACAGACGCCGTCCTTCCTGTACTCTTCTCATCCTAGTGCAGACCCGCAAGTACTAAGAGACCTGGAATGCTTCCTAGAGCCCAGGAACCACAATGAATAAGGCTACATGGATTTTGCTGCATGACAACATGTGTCATGTTAGAAGAGGAACGTTAGCTTCAGGTTAGTGGTCAAGTGGGGTCGCCAATTCACTGAAGATTACCGAAGGATGAGCACCTACCAAAGAATGGCAACCTCCAAGTTTCTTTCCTAGAAACTCAGTTGTCATCACAAAGGCAATTGTGCTATGAAGAGAACATGTGCAACTAAAGAATTTCTCAGAGAGAACTGAGCCCACAACTCTCTAAATCCCAAAGAGGAAAGTCAAGTTTCCCTTCAAGCCTTATTTTCCAAAGGGCCCGCAGAGCACTGACCCTGCTGTTTCCTTCTCTATTTTGTACCTCCAACGTGCTTTAGACGGGAGATACTTGAGTTGTTTCAAGTTGCCACATTCTAGAAATTTAACAAAAGAAACCCTTCACCTCCATGCCTCGGCATCTAGCTGTTCCCAAGGCTGCACTTATCACAACTCCCCAAACACACAGGCCGTCCTTCTTGTACGTTTCACAGCCTAGTGCAGATCCGATAGTACTAAGAGACCTGGAATGCTTCGTAGAGCTCTAGAACCACACTGAATAAGGCTACTTAGATTCTGCTGCATGCCAACCTCTGGCATGATACAAGAGGAACGTTAGCCTGAGGCTAGTGGTCAAAAAGGGTCGCCAATTCACTGAATTGACTGAAGGATGAGCTCCTTCCAAAGCATGGCCACCTCCAAGTTTCTTTCCTAGAAACTCACTTTTCGTCACACAGGCAATTGTGCAATGAAGGGAACTTGTGCAACTACAGTGTTTCTCAGGGAGAATTGAGCCCCCACCTCTCTAAATCCCAATGAGGAATATGAAGTTTCCCGTCAAGACTTATTTTCAAAATGGCCAGCAGAGCATCGACCTTGCTGATTCTTTCTCTAATTTGTACATCCAAGGTCATTTAGAAGGGGGATACTTGAGTTGTTTCAACTTGCAACAATCTAGAGGTTTTACCAAAGAGCCCTTAAGAGCCCCTGATTCGGCATCCAGCTTTTCCCAACGATGCATTGCTCACAAAGGCCCAAACACACAGGCCGTGCCTCTAGGACGTTTCTCATCCGAGTGCAGACCCGCCAGTACTAAGAAACCTGGAATGCTACCTAGAGCTCAAGAACCACACTGAATAACGCTACATGGATTCTGCTGCATGCCAATCTGTGGCATGATACAAGAGGAACGTTAGCTTGAGGCTAGTGTTCAATGGGGTCGCCAATTCACTGAAAATTACTGAAGGTTGAGCAGCTACCAAAGTATGGCAACGTCCAAGTTTCTTTCCGAGAAATTCACTTCTCATCACAAAGGGAACTGTGCCATGAAGGGAACATGTGCAACTACAGTATTTCTCACTGAGAATTGATTCCGCAACTCTCTAAATCCCAATGAGGAAAGTAAAGTATCCCTTTAAGCCTTATATTCAATATATATATTCCACAGAGAATTAACCCTGTTCTTTCTTTCTCTAGTTTGTAATTCCAAGGCGCTTTAGAAGGGAGATACTTGAGTTGTTTCAACTTACTACTTTCTAGAGTTTAAGAGAACAAGCCCTTCACTTCCCATGACTCTGCATCTAGCTGTTCCCAATGGTGCATTGCTCACAACTCCTCAAACGCACAGGCCGTCCTTCCTGTACTTTTCTCATCCTAGTGCAGACCCGCAAGTACTAAGAGACCTGGAATGCTTCCTAGAGTTCAAGAACCACACTGAATAAGTCTACAAGGATTCTGCTGCATGCCAACATGTGTCATGATACAAGAGGAACGTTAGCTTGAGGCTAGTGTTCAATGGGGTCGCCAATTCACCCAAGATTACTGAAAGAGGAGCGCCTACCAAAGAATGGCAACGTCCAAGTTTCTTTCCGAGAAATTCACTTGTCATCACAAAGGGAATTGTGCCATGAAGGGAACATGTGCAACTACAGTATTTCTCAGTGAGAATGGATCCCGCAACTCTCTAAATCCCAATGAGGAAAATAAAGTTCCCCTTTAAGCCTTATATTCAAAAGGGTCCACAGAGCATTGATCCTATTGTTTCTTTCTCTATTTTGTAGTTGAAGGTGTTTTAGAAGGGAGATACTTGAGTTGTTTCAACTTACTACTTTCTAGAGTTTAAGAAAAGAAGCCCTTCACTTCCCATGACTCGGCATCTAGTTGGACCCAATGATGCATTGCTCACAACACCCCGAAGACAGACGCCGTCCTTCCTGTACTTTTCTCATCCTAGTGCAGACCCGCAAGTACTAAGAGACCTGGAATGCTTCCTAGAGCCCAGGAACCACAATGAATAAGGCTACATGGATTTTGCTGCATGACAACATGTGTCATGTTAGAAGAGGAACGTTAGCTTCAGGTTAGTGGTCAAGTGGGGTCGCCAATTCACTGAAGATTACCGAAGGATGAGCACCTACCAAAGAATGGCAACCTCCAAGTTTCTTTCCTAGAAACTCACTTGTCATCACAAAGGCAATTGTGCTATGAAGAGAACATGTGCAACTAAAGAATTTCTCAGAGAGAACTGAGCCCACAACTCTCTAAATCCCAAAGAGGAAAGTCAAGTTTCCCTTCAAGCCTTATTTTCCAAAGGGCCCGCAGAGCACTGACCCTGCTGTTTCCTTCTCTATTTTGTACCTCCAACGTGCTTTAGACGGGAGATACTTGAGTTGTTTCAAGTTGCCACATTCTAGAAATTTAACAAAAGAAACCCTTCACCTCCATGCCTCGGCATCTAGCTGTTCCCAAGGCTGCACTTATCACAACTCCCCAAACACACAGGCCGTCCTTCTTGTACGTTTCACAGCCTAGTGCAGATCCGATAGTACTAAGAGACCTGGAATGCTTCGTAGAGCTCTAGAACCACACTGAATAAGGCTACTTAGATTCTGCTGCATGCCAACCTCTGGCATGATACAAGACGAACGTTAGCCTGAGGCTAGTGGTCAAAAAGGGTCGCCAATTCACTGAATTGACTGAAGGATGAGCTCCTTCCAAAGCATGGCCACCTCCAAGTTTCTTTCCTAGAAACTCACTTTTCATCACACAGGCAATTGTGCAATGAAGGGAACTTGTGCAACTACAGTGTTTCTCAGGGAGAATTGAGCCCCCACCTCTCTAAATCCCAATGAGGAATATGAAGTTTCCCGTCAAGACTTATTTTCAAAATGGCCAGCAGAGCATCGACCTTGCTGATTCTTTCTCTAATTTGTACATCCAAGGTCATTTAGAAGGGGGATACTTGAGTTGTTTCAACTTGCAACAATCTAGAGGTTTTACCAAAGAGCCCTTAAGAGCCCCTGATTCGGCATCCAGCTTTTCCCAACGATGCTTTGCTCACAAAGGCCCAAACACACAGGCCGTGCCTCTAAGACGTTTCTCATCCGAGTGCAGACCCGCCAGTACGAAGAAACCTGGAATGCTACCTAGAGCTCAAGAACCACACTGAATAACGCTACATGGATTCTGCTGCATGCCAATCTGTGGCATGATACAAGAGGAACGTTAGCATGAGGCTAGTGTTCAATGGGGTCGCCAATTCACTGAAAATTACTGAAGGTTGAGCAGCTACCAAAGTCTGGCAACGTCCAAGTTTCTTTCCGAGAAATTCACTTCTCATCACAAAGGGAACTGTGCCATGAAGGGAACATGTGCAACTACAGTATTTCTCACTGAGAATTGATTCCGCAACTCTCTAAATCCCAATGAGGAAAGTAAAGTATCCCTTTAAGCCTTATATTCAATATATATATTCCACAGAGAATTAACCCTGTTCTTTCTTTCTCTAGTTTGTAATTCCAAGGCGCTTTAGAAGGGAGATACTTGAGTTGTTTCAACTTACTACTTTCTAGAGTTTAAGAGAAGAAGCCCTTCACTTCCCATGACTCTGCATCTAGCTGTTCCCAATGGCGCATTGCTCACAACTCCCCGAACTCACAGGCCGTCCTTCCTGTACTTTTCTCATCCTAGTGCAGACCCGCAAGTACTAAGAGACCTGGAATGCTTCCTAGAGTTCAAGAACCACACTGAATAAGTCTACAAGGATTCTGCTGCATGCCAACATGTGGCATGATACAAGAGGAACGTTAGCTTGAGGCTAGTGTTCAATGGGGTCGCCAATTCACCGAAGATTACTGAAAGAGGACCACCTACCAAAGAATGGCAACGTCCAAGTCTCTTTCCGAGAAATTCACTTGTCATCACAAAGGGAATTGTGCCATGAAGGGAACATGTGCAACTACAGTATTTCTCAGTGAGAATGGATCCCGCAACTCTCTAAATCCCAATGAGGAAAATAAAGTTCCCCTTTAAGCCTTATATTCCAAAGGGTCCACAGAGCATTGATCCTATTGCTTCTTTCTCTATTTTGTAGTTGAAGGTGTTTTAGAAGGGAGATACTTGAGTTGTTTCAACTTACTACTTTCTAGATTTTACGAAAAGAAGCCCTTCACTTCCCATGACTCAGCATCTAGTTGTACCCAATGATGCATTGCTCACAACACCCCGAAGACAGACGCCGTCCTTCCTGTACTTTTCTCATCCTAGTGCAGACCCGCAAGTACTAAGAGACCTGGAATGCTTCCTAGAGCCCAGGAACCACAATGAATAAGGCTACATGGATTTTGCTGCATGACAACATGTGTCATGTTAGAAGAGGAACGTTAGCTTCAGGTTAGTGGTCAAGTGGGGTCGCCAATTCACTGAAGATTACCGAAGGATGAGCACCTACCAACGAATGGCAACCTCCAAGTTTCTTTCCTAGAAACTCACTTGTCATCACAAAGGCAATTGTGCTATGAAGAGAACATGTGCAACTAAAGAATTTCTCAGAGAGAACTGAGCCCACAACTCTCTAAATCCCAATGAGGAAAGTCAAGTTTCCCTTCAAGCCTTATTTTCCAAAGGGCCCGCAGAGCACTGACCCTGCTGTTTCCTTCTCTATTTTGTACCTCCAACGTGCTTTAGACGGGAGATACTTGAGTTGTTCCAAGTTGCCACATTCTAGAAATTTAACAAAACAAACCCTTCACCTCCATGCCTCGGCATCTAGCTGTTCCCAAGGCTGCACTTATCACAACTCCCCAAACACACAGGCCGTCCTTCTTGTACGTTTCACAGCCTAGTGCAGATCCGATAGTACTAAGAGACCTGGAATGCTTCGTAGAGCTCAAGAACCACACTGAATAAGGCTACTTAGATTCTGCTGCATGCCAACCTCTGGCATGATACAAGAGGAACGTTAGCCTGAGGCTAGTGGTCAAAAAGGGTCGCCAATTCACTGAATTGACTGAAGGATGAGCTCCTTCCAAAGCATGGCCACCTCCAAGTTTCTTTCCTAGAAACTCACTTTTCATCACACAGGCAATTGTGCAATGAAGGGAACTTGTGCAACTACAGTGTTTCTCAGGGAGAATTGAGCCCCCACCTCTCTAAATCCCAATGAGGAATATGAAGTTTCCCGTCAAGACTTATTTTCAAAATGGCCAGCAGAGCATCGACCTTGCTGATTCTTTCTCTAATTTGTACATCCAAGGTCATTTAGAAGGGGGATACTTGAGTTGTTTCAACTTGCAACAATCTAGAGGTTTTACCAAAGAGCCCTTAAGAGCCCCTGATTCGGCATCCAGCTTTTCCCAACGATGCTTTGCTCACAAAGGCCCAAACATACAGGCCGTGCCTCTATGACGTTTCTCATCCGAGTGCAGACCCGCCAGTACGAAGAAACCTGGAATGCTACCTAGAGCTCAAGAACCACACTGAATAACGCTACATGGATTCTGCTGCATGCCAATCTGTGGCATGATACAAGAGGAACGTTAGCATGAGGCTAGTGTTCAATGGGGTCGCCAATTCACTGAAAATTACTGAAGGTTGAGCAGCTACCAAAGTATGGCAACGTCCAAGTTTCTTTCCGAGAAATTCACTTCTCATCACAAAGGGAACTGTGCCATGAAGGGAACATGTGCAACTACAGTATTTCTCACTGAGAATTGATTCCGCAACTCTCTAAATCCCAATGAGGAAAGTAAAGTATCCCTTTAAGCCTTATATTCAATATATATATTCCACAGAGAATTAACCCTGTTCTTTCTTTCTCTAGTTTGTAATTCCAAGGCGCTTTAGAAGGGAGATACTTGAGTTGTTTCAACTTACTACTTTCTAGAGTTTAAGAGAAGAAGCCCTTCACTTCCCATGACTCTGCATCTAGCTGTTCCCAATGGCGCATTGCTCACAACTCCCCGAACGCACAGGCCGTCCTTCCTGTACTTTTCTCATCCTAGTGCAGACCCGCAAGTACTAAGAAACCTGGAATGCTTCCTAGAGTTCAAGAACCACACTGAATAAGTCTACAAGGATTCTGCTGCATGCCAACATGTGGCATGATACAAGAGGAACGTTAGCTTGAGGCTAGTGTTCAATGGGGTCGCCAATTCACCGAAGATTACTGAAAGAGGAGCACCTACCAAAGTATGGCAACGTCCAAGTTTCTTTCCGAGAAATTCACTTGTTATCACAAAGGGAATTGTGCCATGAAGGGAACATGTGCAACTACATTATTTCTCAGTGAGAATGGATCCCGCAACTCTCTAAATCCCAATGAGGAAAATAAAGTTCCCCTTTAAGCCTTATATTCAAAAGGGTCCACAGAGCATTGATCCTATTGTTTCTTTCTCTATTTTGTAGTTGAAGGTGTTTTAGAAGGGAGATACTTGAGTTGTTTCAACTTACTACTTTCTAGAGTTTAAGAAAAGAAGCCCTTCACTTCCCATGACTCGGCATCTAGTTGTACCCAATGATGCATTGCTCACAACACCTCGAAGACAGACGCCGTCCTTCCTGTACTTTTCTCATCCTAGTGCAGACCCGCAAGTACTAAGAGACCTGGAATGCTTCCTAGAGCCCAGAAACCACAATGAATAAGGCTACATGGATTTTGCTGCATGACAACATGTGTCATGTTAGAAGAGGAACGTTAGCTTCAGGTTAGTGGTCAAGTGGGGTCGCCAATTCACTGAAGATTACCGAAGGATGAGCACCTACCAAAGAATGGCAACCTCCAAGTTTCTTTCCTAGAAACTCACTTGTCATCACAAAGGCAATTGTGCTATGAAGAGAACATGTGCAACTAAAGAATTTCTCAGAGAGAACTGAGCCCACAACTCTCTAAATCCCAATGAGGAAAGTCAAGTTTCCCTTCAAGCCTTATTATCCAAAGGGCCCGCAGAGCACTGACCCTGCTGTTTCCTTCTCTAATTTGTACCTCCAACGTGCTTTAGACGGGAGATACTTGAGTTGTTTCAAGTTGCCACATTCTAGAAATTTAACAAAAGAAACCCTTCACCTCCATGCCTCGGCATCTAGCTGTTCCCAAGGCTGCACTTATCACAACTCCCCAAACACACAGGCCGTCCTTCTTGTACGTTTCACAGCCTAGTGCAGATCCGATAGTACTAAGAGACCTGGAATGCTTCGTAGAGCTCAAGAACCACACTGAATAAGGCTACTTAGATTCTGCTGCATGCCAACCTCTGGCATGATACAAAAGGAACGTTAGCCTGAGGCTAGTGGTCAAAAAGGGTCGCCAATTCACTGAATTGACTGAAGGATGAGCTCCTTCCAAAGCATGGCCACTGCCAAGTTTCTTTCCTAGAAACTCACTTTTCATCCACAGGCAATTGTGCAATGAAGGGAACTTGTGCAACTACAGTGTTTCTCAGGGAGAATTGAGCCCCCACCTCTCTAAATCCCAATGAGGAATATGAAGTTTCCCGTCAAGACTTATTTTCAAAATGGCCAGCAGAGCATCGACCTTGCTGATTCTTTCTCTAATTTGTACATCCAAGGTCATTTAGAAGGGGGATACTTGAGTTGTTTCAACTTGCAACAATCTAGAGGTTTTACCAAAGAGCCCTTAAGAGCCCCTGATTCGGCATCCAGCTTTTCCCAACGATGCTTTGCTCACAAAGGCCCAAACACACAGGCCGTGCCTCTATGACGTTTCTCATCCGAGTGCAGACCCGCCAGTACGAAGAAACCTGGAATGCTACCTAGAGCTCAAGAACCACACTGAATAACGCTACATGGATTCTGCTGCATGCCAATCTGTGGCATGATACAAGAGGAACGTTAGCATGAGGCTAGTGTTCAATGGGGTCGCCAATTCACTGAAAATTACTGAAGGTTGAGCAGCTACCAAAGTATGGCAACGTCCAAGTTTCTTTCCGAGAAATTCACTTCTCATCACAAAGGGAACTGTGCCATGAAGGGAACATGTGCAACTACAGTATTTCTCACTGAGAATTGATTCCGCAACTCTCTAAATCCCAATGAGGAAAGTAAAGTATCCCTTTAAGCCTTATATTCAATATATATATTCCACAGAGAATTAACCCTGTTCTTTCTTTCTCTAGTTTGTAATTCCAAGGCGCTTTAGAAGGGAGATACTTGAGTTGTTTCAACTTACTACTTTCTAGAGTTTAAGAGAAGAAGCCCTTCACTTCCCATGACTCTGCATCTAGCTGTTCCCAATGGCGCATTGCTCACAACTCCCCGAACGCACAGGCCGTCCTTCCTGTACTTTTCTCATCCTAGTGCAGACCCGCAAGTACTAAGAAACCTGGAATGCTTCCTAGAGTTCAAGAACCACACTGAATAAGTCTACAAGGATTCTGCTGCATGCCAACATGTGGCATGATACAAGAGGAACGTTAGCTTGAGGCTAGTGTTCAATGGGGTCGCCAATTCACCGAAGATTACTGAAAGAGGAGCACCTACCAAAGTATGGCAACGTCCAAGTTTCTTTCCGAGAAATTCACTTGTTATCACAAAGGGAATTGTGCCATGAAGGGAACATGTGCAACTACATTATTTCTCAGTGAGAATGGATCCCGCAACTCTCTAAATCCCAATGAGGAAAATAAAGTTCCCCTTTAAGCCTTATATTCAAAAGGGTCCACAGAGCATTGATCCTATTGTTTCTTTCTCTATTTTGTAGTTGAAGGTGTTTTAGAAGGGAGATACTTGAGTTGTTTCAACTTACTACTTTCTAGAGTTTAAGAAAAGAAGCCCTTCACTTCCCATGACTCGGCATCTAGTTGTACCCAATGATGCATTGCTCACAACACCTCGAAGACAGACGCCGTCCTTCCTGTACTTTTCTCATCCTAGTGCAGACCCGCAAGTACTAAGAGACCTGGAATGCTTCCTAGAGCCCAGAAACCACAATGAATAAGGCTACATGGATTTTGCTGCATGACAACATGTGTCATGTTAGAAGAGGAACGTTAGCTTCAGGTTAGTGGTCAAGTGGGGTCGCCAATTCACTGAAGATTACCGAAGGATGAGCACCTACCAAAGAATGGCAACCTCCAAGTTTCTTTCCTAGAAACTCACTTGTCATCACAAAGGCAATTGTGCTATGAAGAGAACATGTGCAACTAAAGAATTTCTCAGAGAGAACTGAGCCCACAACTCTCTAAATCCCAATGAGGAAAGTCAAGTTTCCCTTCAAGCCTTATTATCCAAAGGGCCCGCAGAGCACTGACCCTGCTGTTTCCTTCTCTATTTTGTACCTCCAACGTGCTTTAGACGGGAGATACTTGAGTTGTTTCAAGTTGCCACATTCTAGAAATTTAACAAAAGAAACCCTTCACCTCCATGCCTCGGCATCTAGCTGTTCCCAAGGCTGCACTTATCACAACTCCCCAAACACACAGGCCGTCCTTCTTGTACGTTTCACAGCCTAGTGCAGATCCGATAGTACTAAGAGACCTGGAATGCTTCGTAGAGCTCAAGAACCACACTGAATAAGGCTACTTAGATTCTGCTGCATGCCAACCTCTGGCATGATACAAAAGGAACGTTAGCCTGAGGCTAGTGGTCAAAAAGGGTCGCCAATTCACTGAATTGACTGAAGGATGAGCTCCTTCCAAAGCATGGCCACTGCCAAGTTTCTTTCCTAGAAACTCACTTTTCATCCACAGGCAATTGTGCAATGAAGGGAACTTGTGCAACTACAGTGTTTCTCAGGGAGAATTGAGCCCCCACCTCTCTAAATCCCAATGAGGAATATGAAGTTTCCCGTCAAGACTTATTTTCAAAATGGCCAGCAGAGCATCGACCTTGCTGATTCTTTCTCTAATTTGTACATCCAAGGTCATTTAGAAGGGGGATACTTGAGTTGTTTCAACTTGCAACAATCTAGAGGTTTTACCAAAGAGCCCTTAAGAGCCCCTGATTCGGCATCCAGCTTTTCCCAACGATGCTTTGCTCACAAAGGCCCAAACACACAGGCCGTGCCTCTATGACGTTTCTCATCCGAGTGCAGACCCGCCAGTACGAAGAAACCTGGAATGCTACCTAGAGCTCAAGAACCACACTGAATAACGCTACATGGATTCTGCTGCATGCCAATCTGTGGCATGATACAAGAGGAACGTTAGCATGAGGCTAGTGTTCAATGGGGTCGCCAATTCACTGAAAATTACTGAAGGTTGAGCAGCTACCAAAGTATGGCAACGTCCAAGTTTCTTTCCGAGAAATTCACTTCTCATCACAAAGGGAACTGTGCCATGAAGGGAACATGTGCAACTACAGTATTTCTCACTGAGAATTGATTCCGCAACTCTCTAAATCCCAATGAGGAAAGTAAAGTATCCCTTTAAGCCTTATATTCAATATATATATTCCACAGAGAATTAACCCTGTTCTTTCTTTCTCTAGTTTGTAATTCCAAGGCGCTTTAGAAGGGAGATACTTGAGTTGTTTCAACTTACTACTTTCTAGAGTTTAAGAGAAGAAGCCCTTCACTTCCCATGACTCTGCATCTAGCTGTTCCCAATGGCGAATTGCTCACAACTCCCCGAACGCACAGGCCGTCCTTCCTGTACTTTTCTCATCCTAGTGCAGACCCGCAAGTACTAAGAAACCTGGAATGCTTCCTAGAGTTCAAGAACCACACTGAATAAGTCTACAAGGATTCTGCTGCATGCCAACATGTGGCATGATACAAGAGGAACGTTAGCTTGAGGCTAGTGTTCAATGGGGTCGCCAATTCACCGAAGATTACTGAAAGAGGAGCACCTACCAAAGCATGGCAGCGTCCAAGTTTCTTTCCGAGAAATTCACTTGTTATCACAAAGGGAATTGTGCCATGAAGGGAACATGTGCAACTACAGTATTTCTCAGTGAGAATGCATCCCGCAACTCTCTAAATCCCAATGAGGAAAATAAAGTTCCCCTTTAAGCCTTATATTCAAAAGGGTCCACAGAGCATTGATCCTATTGTTTCTTTCTCTATTTTGTAGTTGAAGGTGTTTTAGAAGGGAGATACTTGAGTTGTTTCAACTTACTACTTTCTAGAGTTTAAGAAAAGAAGCCCTTCACTTCCCATGACTCGGCATCTAGTTGTACCCAATGATGCATTGCTCACAACACCCCGAAGACAGACGCCGTCCTTCCTGTACTTTTCTCATCCTAGTGCAGACCCGCAAGTACTAAGAGACCTGGAATGCTTCCTAGAGCCCAGGAACCACAATGAATAAGGCTACATGGATTTTGCTGCATGACAACATGTGTCATGTTAGAAGAGGAACGTTAGCTTCAGGTTAGTGGTCAAGTGGGGTCGCCAATTCACTGAAGATTACCGAAGGATGAGCACCTACCAAAGAATGGCAACCTCCAAGTTTCTTTCCTAGAAACTCACTTGTCATCACAAAGGCAATTGTGCTATGAAGAGAACATGTGCACCTAAAGAATTTCTCAGAGAGAACTGAGCCCACAACTCTCTAAATCCCAATGAGGAAAGTCAAGTTTCCCTTCAAGCCTTATTTTCCAAAGGGCCCGCAGAGCACTGACCCTGCTGTTTCCTTCTCTATTTTGTACCTCCAACGTGCTTTAGACGGGAGATACTTGAGTTGTTTCAAGTTGCCACATTCTAGAAATTTAACAAAAGAAACCCTTCACCTCCATGCCTCGGCATCTAGCTGTTCCCAAGGCTGCACTTATCACAACTCCCCAAACACACAGGCCGTCCTTCTTGTACGTTTCACAGCCTAGTGCAGATCCGATAGTACTAAGAGACCTGGAATGCTTCGTAGAGCTCAAGAACCACACTGAATAAGGCTACTTAGATTCTGCTGCATGCCAACCTCTGGCATGATACAAGAGGAACGTTAGCCTGAGGCTAGTGGTCAAAAAGGGTCGCCAATTCACTGAATTGACTGAAGGATGAGCTCCTTCCAAAGCATGGCCACCTCCAAGTTTCTTTCCTAGAAACTCACTTTTCATCACACAGGCAATTGTGCAATGAAGGGAACTTGTGCAACTACAGTGTTTCTCAGGGAGAATTGAGCCCCCACCTCTCTAAATCCCAATGAGGAATATGAAGTTTCCCGTCAAGACTTATTTTCAAAATGGCCAGCAGAGCATCGACCTTGCTGATTCTTTCTCTAATTTGTACATCCAAGGTCATTTAGAAGGGGGATACTTGAGTTGTTTCAACTTGCAACAATCTAGAGGTTTTACCAAAGAGCCCTTAAGAGCCCCTGATTCGGCATCCAGCTTTTCCCAACGATGCTTTGCTCACAAAGGCCCAAACACACAGGCCGTGCCTCTAGGACGTTTCTCATCCGAGTGCAGACCCGCCAGTACGAAGAAACCTGGAATGCTACCTAGAGCTCAAGAACCACACTGAATAACGCTACATGGATTCTGCTGCATGCCAATCTGTGGCATGATACAAGAGGAACGTTAGCATGAGGCTAGTGTTCAATGGGGTCGCCAATTCACTGAAAATTACTGAAGGTTGAGCAGCTACCAAAGTATGGCAACGTCCAAGTTTCTTTCCGAGAAATTCACTTCTCATCACAAAGGGAACTGTGCCATGAAGGGAACATGTGCAACTACAGTATTTCTCACTGAGAATTGATTCCGCAACTCTCTAAATCCCAATGAGGAAACTAAAGTATCCCTTTAAGACTTATATTCAATATATATATTCCACAGAGAATTAACCCTGTTCTTTCTTTCTCTAGTTTGTAATTCCAAAGCGCTTTAGAAGGGAGATACTTGAGTTGTTTCAACTTACTACTTTCTAGAGTTTAAGAGAAGAAGCCCTTCACTTCCCATGACTCGGCATCTAGTTGTACCCAATGATGCATTGCTCACAACACCCCGAAGACAGACGCCGTCCTTCCTATACTTTTCTCATCCTAGTGCAGACCCGCAAGTACTAAGAGACCTGGAATGCTTCCTAGAGCCCAGGAACCACAATGAATAAGGCTACATGGATTTTGCTGCATGACAACATGTGTCATGTTAGAAGAGGAACGTTAGCTTCAGGTTAGTGGTCAAGTGGGGTCGCCAATTCACTGAAGATTACCGAAGGATGAGCACCTACCAAAGAATGGCAATCTCCAAGTATCTTTCCTAGAAACTCACTTGTCATCACAAAGGCAATTGTGCTATGAAGAGAACATGTGCACCTAAAGAATTTCTCAGAGAGAACTGAGCCCACAACTCTCTAAATCCCAATGAGGAAAGTCAAGTTTCCCTTCAAGCCTTATTTTCCAAAGGGCCTGCAGAGAACTGACCCTGCTGTTTCCTTCTCTATTTTGTACCTCCAACGTGCTTTACAAGGGAGATACTTGAGTTGTTTCAAGTTGCCACATTCTAGAAATTTAACAAAAGAAACCCTTCACCTCCATGCCTCGGCATCTAGCTGTTCCCAAGGCTGCACTTATCACAACTCCCCAAACACACAGGCCGTCCTTCTTGTACGTTTCACAGCCTAGTGCAGATCCGATAGTACTAAGAGACCTGGAATGCTTCGTAGAGCTCTAGAACCACACTGAATAAGGCTACTTAGATTCTGCTGCATGCCAAGCTGTGGCATGATACAAGAGGAACGTTAGCCTGAGCCTAGTGGTCAAAAAGGGTCGCCAATTCACTGAATTGACTGAAGGATGAGCTCCTTCCAAAGCATGGCCACCTCCAAGTTTCTTTCCTAGAAACTCACTTTTCATCACCCAGGCAATTGTGCAATGAAGGGAACTTGTGCAACTACAGTGTTTCTCAGGGAGAATTGAGCCCCCACCTCTCTAAATCCCAATGAGGAATATGAAGTTTCCCGTCAAGACTTATTTTCAAAATGGCCAGCAGAGCATCGACCTTGCTGATTCTTTCTCTAATTTGTACATCCAAGGTCATTTAGAAGGGGAATACTTGAGTTGTTTCAACTTGCAACAATCTAGAGGTTTTACCAAAGAGCCCTTAAGAGCCCCTGATTCGGCATCCAGCTTTTCCCAACGATGCTTTGCTCACAAAGGCCCAAACACACAGGCCGTGCCTCTAGGACGTTTCTCATCCGAGTGCAGATCCGCCAGTACTAAGAAACCTGGAATGCTACCTAGAGCTCAAGAACCACACTGAATAACGCTACATGGATTCTGCTGCATGCCAATCAGTGGCATGATACAAGAGGAACGTTAGCTTGAGGCTAGTGTTCAATGGGGTCGCCAATTCACTGAAAATGACTGAAGGTTGAGCAGCTACCAAAGTATGGCAACGTCCAAGTTTCTTTCCGAGAAATTCACTTCTCATCACAAAGGGAACTGTGCCATGAAGGGAACATGTGCAACTACAGTATTTCTCACTGAGAATTGATTCCGCAACTCTCTAAATCCCAATGAGGAAAGTAAAGTATCCCTTTAAGCCTTATATTCAATATATATATTCCACAGAGAATTAACCCTGTTCTTTCTTTCTCTAGTTTGTAATTCCAAGGCGCTTTAGAAGGGAGATACTTGAGTTGTTTCAACTTACTACTTTCTAGAGTTTAAGAAAAGAAGCCCTTCACTTCCCATGACTCGGCATCTAGCTGTTCCCAATGGCGCATTGCTCACAACTCCCCGAAGGCACAGGCCGTCCTTCCTGTACTTTTCTCATCCTAGTGCAGACCCGCAAGTACTAAGAGACCTGGAATGCTTCCTAGAGTTCAAGAACCACACTGAATAAGTCTACAAGGATTCTGCTGCATGCCAACATGTGGCATGATACAAGAGGAACGTTAGCTTGAGGCTAGTGTTCAATGGGGTCGCCAATTCACCGAAGATTACTGAAAGAGGAGCACCTACCAAAGAATGGCAACGTCCAAGTTTCTTTCCGAGAAATTCACTTGTCATCACAAAGGGAATTGTGCCATGAAGGGAACATGTGCAACTACAGTATTTCTCAGTGAGAATGGATCCCGCAACTCTCTAAATCCCAATGAGGAAAATAAAGTTCCCCTTTAAGCCTTATATTCAAAAGGGTCCACAGAGCATTGATCCTATTGTTTCTTTCTCTATTTTGTAGTTGAAGGTGTTTTAGAAGGGAGATACTTGAGTTGTTTCAACTTACTACTTTCTAGAGTTTAAGAAAAGAAGCCCTTCACTTCCCATGACTCGGCATCTAGTTGTACCCAATGATGCATTGCTCACAACACCCCGAAGACAGACGCCGTCCTTCCTGTACTTTTCTCATCCTAGTGCAGACCCGCATGTACTAAGAGACCTGGAATGCTTCCTAGAGCCCAGGAACCACAATGAATAAGGCTACATGGATTTTGCTGCATGACAACATGTGTCATGTTAGAAGAGGAACGTTAGCTTCAGGTTAGTGGTCAAATGGGGTCGCCAATTCACTGAAGATTACCGAAGGATGAGCACCTACCAAAGAATGGCAACCTCCAAGTTTCTTTCCTAGAAACTCACTTGTCATCACAAAGGCAATTGTGCTATGAAGAGAACATGTGCACCTAAAGAATTTCTCAGAGAGAACTGAGCCCACAACTCTCTAAATCCCAATGAGGAAAGTCAAGTTTCCCTTCAAGCCTTATTTTCCAAAGGGCCCGCAGAGCACTGACCCTGCTGTTTCCTTCTCTATTTTGTACCTCCAACGTGCTTTAGACGGGAGATACTTGAGTTGTTTCAAGTTGCCACATTCTAGAAATTTAACAAAAGAAACCCTTCACCTCCATGCCTCGGCATCTAGCTGTTCCCAAGGCTGCACTTATCACAACTCCCCAAACACACAGGCCGTCCTTCTTGTACGTTTCACAGCCTAGTGCAGATCCGATAGTACTAAGAGACCTGGAATGCTTCGTAGAGCTCAAGAACCACACTGAATAAGGCTACTTAGATTCTGCTGCATGCCAACCTCTGGCATGATACAAGAGGAACGTTAGCCTGAGGCTAGTGGTCAAAAAGGGTCGCCAATTCACTGAATTGACTGAAGGATGAGCTCCTTCCAAAGCATGGCCACCTCCAAGTTTCTTTCCTAGAAACTCACTTTTCATCACACAGGCAATTGTGCAATGAAGGGAACTTGTGCAACTACAGTGTTTCTCAGGGAGAATTGAGCCCCCACCTCTCTAAATCCCAATGAGGAATATGAAGTTTCCCGTCAAGACTTATTTTCAAAATGGCCAGCAGAGCATCGACCTTGCTGATTCTTTCTCTAATTTGTACATCCAAGGTCATTTAGAAGGGGGATACTTGAGTTGTTTCAACTTGCAACAATCTAGAGGTTTTACCAAAGAGCCCTTAAGAGCCCCTGATTCGGCATCCAGCTTTTCCCAACGATGCATTGCTCACAAAGGCCCAAACACACAGGCCGTGCCTCTAGGACGTTTCTCATCCGAGTGCAGACCCGCCAGTACTAAGAAACCTGGAATGCTACCTAGAGCTCAAGAACCACACTGAATAACGCTACATGGATTCTGCTGCATGCCAATCAGTGGCATGATACAAGAGGAACGTTAGCTTGAGGCTAGTGTTCAATGGGGTCGCCAATTCACTGAAAATTACTGAAGGTTGAGCAGCTACCAAAGTATGGCAACGTCCAAGTTTCTTTCCGAGAAATTCACTTCTCATCACAAAGGGAACTGTGCCATGAAGGGAACATGTGCAACTACAGTATTTCTCACTGAGAATTGATTCCGCAACTCTCTAAATCCCAATGAGGAAAGTAAAGTATCCCTTTAAGCCTTATATTCAATATATATATTCCACAGAGAATTAACCCTGTTCTTTCTTTCTCTAGTTTGTAATTCCAAGGCGCTTTAGAAGGGAGATACTTGAGTTGTTTCAACTTACTACTTTCTAGAGTTTAAGAAAAGAAGCCCTTCACTTCCCATGACTCGGCATCTAGCTGTTCCCAATGGCGCATTGCTCACAACTCCCCGAAGGCACAGGCCGTCCTTCCTGTACTTTTCTCATCCTAGTGCAGACCCGCAAGTACTAAGAGACCTGGAATGCTTCCTAGAGTTCAAGAACCACACTGAATAAGTCTACAAGGATTCTGCTGCATGCCAACATGTGGCATGATACAAGAGGAACGTTAGCTTGAGGCTAGTGTTCAATGGGTCGCCCATTCACTGAAGATTACTGAAGGAGGAGCACCTACCAAAGAATGGCAACCACCAAGTTTCTTTCCGAGAAATTCACTTGTCATCACAAAGGGAATTGTGCCATGAAGGGAACATGTGCAACTACAGTATTTCTCAGTGAGAATGGATCCCGCAACTCTCTAAATCCCAATGAGGAAAATAAAGTTCCCCTTTAAGCCTTATATTCCAAAGGGTCCACAGAGCATTGATCCTATTGCTTCTTTCTCTATTTTGTAGTTGAAGGTGTTTTAGAAGGGAGATACTTGAGTTGTTTCAACTTACTACTTTCTAGAGTTTAAGAAAAGAAGCCCTTCACTTCCCATGACTCGGCATCTAGTTGGACCAAATGATGCATTGCTCACAACACCCCGAAGACAGACGCCGTCCTTCCTGTACTTTTCTCATCCTAGTGCAGACCCGCAAGTACTAAGAGACCTTGAATGCTTCCTAGAGCCCAGGAACCACAATGAATAAGGCTACATGGATTTTGCTGCATGACAACATGTGTCATGTTAGAAGAGGAACGTTAGCTTCAGGTTAGTGGTCAAATGGGGTCGCCAATTCACTGAAGATTACCGAAGGATGAGCACCTACCAAAGAATGGCAACCTCCAAGTTTCTTTCCTAGAAACTCACTTGTCATCACAAAGGCAATTGTGCTATGAAGAGAACATGTGCAACTAAAGATTTTCTCAGAGAGGACTGAGCCCACAACTCTCTAAATCCCAATGAGGAAAGTCAAGTTTCCCTTCAAGCCTTATTTTCCAAAGGGCCCGCAGAGCACTGACCCTGCTGTTTCCTTCTCTATTTTGTACCTCCAACGTGCTTTAGACGGGAGATACTTGAGTTGTTTCAAGTTGCCACATTCTAGAAATTTAACAAAAGAAACCCTTCACCTCCATGCCTCGGCATCTAGCTGTTCCCAAGGCTGCACTTATCACAACTCCCCAAACACACAGGCCGTCCTTCTTGTACGTTTCACAGGCTAGTGCAGATCCGATAGTACTAAGAGACCTGGAATGCTTCGTAGAGCTCAAGAACCACACTGAATAAGGCTACTTAGATTCTGCTGCATGCCAACCTCTGGCATGATACGAGAGGAACGTTAGCCTGAGGCTAGTGGTCAAAAAGGGTCGCCAATTCACTGAATTGACTGAAGGATGAGCTCCTTCCAAAGCATGGCCACCTCCAAGTTTCTTTCCTAGAAACTCACTTTTCATCACACAGGCAATTGTGCAATGAAGGGAACTTGTGCAACTACAGTGTTTCTCAGGGAGAATTGAGCCCCCACCTCTCTAAATCCCAATGAGGAATATGAAGTTTCCCGTCAAGACTTATTTTCAAAATGGCCAGCAGAGCATCGACCTTGCTGATTCTTTCTCTAATTTGTACATCCAAGGTCATTTAGAAGGGGGATACTTGAGTTGTTTCAACTTGCAACAATCTAGAGGTTTTACCAAAGAGCCCTTAAGAGCCCCTGATTCGGCATCCAGCTTTTCCCAACGATGCTTTGCTCACAAAGGCCCAAACACACAGGCCGTGCCTCTAGGACGTTTCTCATCCGAGTGCAGACCCGCCAGTACGAAGAAACCTGGAATGCTACCTAGAGCTCAAGAACCACACTGAATAACGCTACATGGATTCTGCTGCATGCCAATCTGTGGCATGATACAAGAGGAACGTTAGCTTGAGGCTAGTGTTCAATGGGGTCGCCAATTCACTGAAAATGACTGAAGGTTGAGCAGCTACCAAAGTATGGCAACGTCCAAGTTTCTTTCCGAGAAATTCACTTCTCATCACAAAGGGAACTGTGCCATGAAGGGAACATGTGCAACTACACTATTTCTCACTGAGAATTGATTCCGCAACTCTCTAAATCCCAATGAGGAAAGTAAAGTATCCCTTTAAGCCTTATATTCAATATATATATTCCACAGAGAATTAACCCTGTTCTTTCTTTCTCTAGTTTGTAATTCCAAGGCGCTTTAGAAGGGAGATACTTGAGTTGTTTCAACTTACTACTTTCTAGAGTTTAAGAAAAGAAGCCCTTTACTTCCCATGACTCGGCATCTAGCTGTTCCCAATGGCGCATTGCTCACAACTCCCCGAAGGCACAGGCCGTCCTTCCTGTACTTTTCTCATCCTAGTGCAGACCCGCAAGTACTAAGAGACCTGGAATGCTTCCTAGAGTTCAAGAACCACACTGAATAAGTCTACAAGGATTCTGCTGCATGCCAACATGTGGCATGATACCAGAGGAACGTTAGCTTGAGGCTAGTGTTCAATGGGTCGCCCATTCACTGAAGATTACTGAAGGAGGAGCACCTACCAAAGAATGGCAACCACCAAGTTTCTTTCCGAGAAATTCACTTGTCATCACAAAGGGAATTGTGCCATGAAGGGAACATGTGCAACTACAGTATTTCTCAGTGAGAATGGATCCCGCAACTCTCTAAATCCCAATGAGGAAAATAAAGTTCCCCTTTAAGCCTTATATTCCAAAGGGTCCACAGAGCATTGATCCTATTGCTTCTTTCTCTATTTTGTAGTTGAAGGTGTTTTAGAAGGGAGATACTTGAGTTGTTTCAACTTACTACTTTCTAGAGTTTAAGAAAAGAAGCCCTTCACTTCCCATGACTCGGCATCTAGTTGGACCAAATGATGCATTGCTCACAACACCCCGAAGACAGACGCCGTCCTTCCTGTACTTTTCTCATCCTAGTGCAGACCCGCAAGTACTAAGAGACCTTGAATGCTTCCTAGAGCCCAGGAACCACAATGAATAAGGCTACATGGATTTTGCTGCATGACAACATGTGTCATGTTAGAAGAGGAACGTTAGCTTCAGGTTAGTGGTCAAATGGGGTCGCCAATTCACTGAAGATTACCGAAGGATGAGCACCTACCAAAGAATGGCAACCTCCAAGTTTCTTTCCTAGAAACTCACTTGTCATCACAAAGGCAATTGTGCTATGAAGAGAACATGTGCAACTAAAGATTTTCTCAGAGAGGACTGAGCCCACAACTCTCTAAATCCCAATGAGGAAAGTCAAGTTTCCCTTCAAGCCTTATTTTCCAAAGGGCCCGCAGAGCACTGACCCTGCTGTTTCCTTCTCTATTTTGTACCTCCAACGTGCTTTAGACGGGAGATACTTGAGTTGTTTCAAGTTGCCACATTCTAGAAATTTAACAAAAGAAACCCTTCACCTCCATGCCTCGGCATCTAGCTGTTCCCAAGGCTGCACTTATCACAACTCCCCAAACACACAGGCCGTCCTTCTTGTACGTTTCACAGCCTAGTGCAGATCCGATAGTACTAAGAGACCTGGAATGCTTCGTAGAGCTCAAGAACCACACTGAATAAGGCTACTTAGATTCTGCTGCATGCCAACCTCTGGCATGATACAAGAGGAACGTTAGCCTGAGGCTAGTGGTCAAAAAGGGTCGCCAATTCACTGAATTGACTGAAGGATGAGCTCCTTCCAAAGCATGGCCACCTCCAAGTTTCTTTCCTAGAAACTCACTTTTCATCACACAGGCAATTGTGCAATGAAGGGAACTTGTGCAACTACAGTGTTTCTCAGGGAGAATTGAGCCCCCACCTCTCTAAATCCCAATGAGGAATATGAAGTTTCCCGTCAAGACTTATTTTCAAAATGGCCAGCAGAGCATCGACCTTGCTGATTCTTTCTCTAATTTGTACATCCAAGGTCATTTAGAAGGGGGATACTTGAGTTGTTTCAACTTGCAACAATCTAGAGGTTTTACCAAAGAGCCCTTAAGAGCCCCTGATTCGGCATCCAGCTTTTCCCAACGATGCTTTGCTCACAAAGGCCCAAACACACAGGCCGTGCCTCTAGGACGTTTCTCATCCGAGTGCAGACCCGCCAGTAATAAGAAACCTGGAATGCTACCTAGAGCTCAAGAACCACACTGAATAACGCTACATGGATTCTGCTGCATGCCAATCTGTGGCATGATACAAGAGGAACGTTAGCTTGAGGCTAGTGTTCAATGGGGTCGCCAATTCACTGAAAATTACTGAAGGTTGAGCAGCTACCAAAGTATGGCAACGTCCAAGTTTCTTTCCGAGAAATTCACTTCTCATCACAAAGGGAACTGTGCCATGAAGGGAACATGTGCAACTACAGTATTTCTCACTGAGAATTGATTCCGCAACTCTCTAAATCCCAATGAGGAAAGTAAAGTATCCCTTTAAGCCTTATATTCAAAAGGGTCCACAGAGCATTGATCCTATTGCTTCTTTCTCTATTTTGTAGTTGAAGGTGTTTTAGAAGGGAGATACTTGAGTTGTTTCAACTTACTACTTTCTAGAGTTTACGAAAAGAAGCCCTTCACTTCCCATGACTCGGCATCTAGTTGTACCCAATGATGCATTGCTCACAACACCCCGAAGATAGACGCCGTCCTTCCTGTACTTTTCTCATCCTAGTGCAGACCCGCAAGTACTAAGAGACCTGGAATGCTTCCTAGAGTTCAAGAACCACACTGAATAAGTCTACAAGGATTCTGCTGCATGCCAACATGTGGCATGATACAAGAGGAACGTTAGCTTGAGGCTAGTGTTCAATGGGGTCGCCAATTCACTGAAGATTACTGAAGGAGGAGCACCTACCAAAGAATGGCAACCACCAAGTTTCTTTCCGAGAAATTCACTTGGCATCACAAAGGGAATTGTGCCATGAAGGGAACATGTGCAACTACAGTATTTCTCAGTGAGAATGGATCCCGCAACTCTCTAAATCCCAATGAGGAAAATAAAGTTCCCCTTTAAACCTTATATTCAAAAGGGTCCACAGAGCATTGATCCTATTGCTTCTTTCTCTATTTTGTAGTTGAAGGTGTTTTAGAAGGGAGATACTTGAGTTGTTTCAACTTACTACTTTCTAGAGTTTAAGAAAAGAAGCCCTTCACTTCCCATGACTCGGCATCTAGTTGGACCAAATGATGCATTGCTCACAACACCCCGAAGACAGACGCCGTCCTTCCTGTACTTTTCTCATCCTAGTGCAGACCCGCAAGTACTAAGAGACCTTGAATGCTTCCTAGAGCCCAGGAACCAGAATGAATAAGGCTACATGGATTTTGCTGCATGACAACATGTGTCATGTTAGAAGAGGAACGTTAGCTTCAGGTTAGTGGTCAAATGGGGTCGCCAATTCACTGAAGATTACCGAAGGATGAGCACCTACCAAAGAATGGCAACCTCCAAGTTTCTTTCCTAGAAACTCACTTGTCATCACAAAGGCAACTGTGCTATGAAGAGAACATGTGCACCTAAAGAATTTCTCAGAGAGAACTGAGCCCACAACTCTCTAAATCCCAATGAGGAAAGTCAAGTTTCCCTTCAAGCCTTATTTTCCAAAGGGCCCGCAGAGCACTGACCCTGCTGTTTCCTTCTCTATTTTGTACCTCCAACGTGCTTTAGACGGGAGATACTTGAGTTGTTTCAAGTTGCCACATTCTAGAAATTTAACAAAAGAAACCCTTCACCTCCATGCCTCGGCATCTAGCTGTTCCCAAGGCTGCACTTATCACAACTCCCCAAACACACAGGCCGTCCTTCTTGTACGTTTCACAGCCTAGTGCAGATCCGATAGTACTAAGAGACCTGGAATGCTTCGTAGAGCTCAAGAACCACACTGAATAAGGCTACTTAGATTCTGCTGCATGCCAACCTCTGGTATGATACAAGAGGAACGTTAGCCTGAGGCTAGTGGTCAAAAAGGGTCGCCAATTCACTGAATTGACTGAAGAATGAGCTCCTTCCAAAGCATGGCCACTGCCAACTTTCTTTCCTAGAAACTCACTTTTCATCACCCAGGCAATTGTGCAATGAAGGGAACTTGTGCAACTACAGTGTTTCTCAGGGAGAATTGAGCCCCCACCTCTCTAAATCCCAATGAGGAATATGAAGTTTCCCGTCAAGACTTATTTTCAAAATGGCCAGCAGAGCATCGACCTTGCTGATTCTTTCTCTAATTTGTACATCCAAGGTCATTTAGAAGGGGGATACTTGAGTTGTTTCAACTTGCAACAATCTAGAGGTTTTACCAAAGAGCCCTTAAGAGCCCCTGATTCGGCATCCAGCTTTTCCCAACGATGCTTTGCTCACAAAGGACCAAACACACAGGCCGTGCCTCTAGGACGTTTCTCATCCGAGTGCAGATCCGCCAGTACTAAGAAACCTGGAATGCTACCTAGAGCTCAAGAACCACACTGAATAACGCTACATGGATTCTGCTGCATGCCAATCAGTGGCATGATACAAGAGGAACGTTAGCTTGAGGCTAGTGTTCAATGGGGTCGCCAATTCACTGAAAATTACTGAAGGTTGAGCAGCTACCAAAGTATGGCAACGTCCAAGTTTCTTTCCGAGAAATTCACTTCTCATCACAAAGGGAACTGTGCCATGAAGGGAACATGTGCAACTACAGTATTTCTCACTGAGAATTGATTCCGCAACTCTCTAAATCCCAATGAGGAAAGTAAAGTATCCCTTTAAGCCTTATATTCAATATATATATTCCACAGAGAATTAACCCTGTTCTTTCTTTCTCTAGTTTGTAATTCCAAGGCGCTTTAGAAGGGAGATACTTGAGTTGTTTCAACTTACTACTTTCTAGAGTTTAAGAAAAGAAGCCCTTCACTTCCCATGACTCGGCATCTAGCTGTTCCCAATGGCGCATTGCTCACAACTCCCCGAAGGCACAGGCCGTCCTTCCTGTACTTTTCTCATCCTAGTGCAGACCCGCAAGTACTAAGAGACCTGGAATGCTTCCTAGAGTTCAAGAACCACACTGAATAAGTCTACAAGGATTCTGCTGCATGCCAACATGTGGCATGATACAAGAGGAAAGTTAGCTTGAGGCTAGTGTTCAATGGGGTCGCCAATTCACCGAAGATTACTGAAAGAGGATCACCTACCAAAGAATGGCAACGTCCAAGTTTCTTTCCGAGAAATTCACTTGTCATCACAAAGGGAATTGTGCCATGAAGGGAACATGTGCAACTACAGTATTTCTCAGTGAGAATGGATCCCGCAACTCTCTAAATCCCAATGAGGAAAATAAAGTTCCCCTTTAAGCCTTATATTCAAAAGGGTCCACAGAGCATTGATCCTATTGTTTCTTTCTCTATTTTGTAGTTGAAGGTGTTTTAGAAGGGAGATACTTGAGTTGTTTCAACTTACTACTTTCTAGAGTTTAAGAAAAGAAGCCCTTCACTTCCCATGACTCGGCATCTAGTTGTACCCAATGATGCATTGCTCACAACACCCCGAAGACAGACGCCGTCCTTCCTGTACTTTTCTCATCCTAGTGCAGACCCGCAAGTACTAAGAGACCTGGAATGCTTCCTAGAGTTCAAGAACCACACTGAATAAGTCTACAAGGATTCTGCTGCATACCAACATGTGGCATGATACAAGAGGAACGTTAGCTTGAGGCTAGTGTTCAATGGGTCGCCCATTCACTGAAGATTACTGAAGGAGGAGCACCTACCAAAGAATGGCAACCACCAAGTTTCTTTCCGAGAAATTCACTTGTCATCACAAAGGGAATTGTGCCATGAAGGGAACATGTGCAACTACAGTATTTCTCAGTGAGAATGGATCCCGCAACTCTCTAAATCCCAATGAGGAAAATAAAGTTCCCCTTTAAGCCTTATATTCAAA
Source organism: Eubalaena glacialis (assembly GCF_028564815.1). Classification (NCBI taxonomy): domain Eukaryota; kingdom Metazoa; phylum Chordata; class Mammalia; order Artiodactyla; family Balaenidae; genus Eubalaena; species Eubalaena glacialis. The sequence goes on along the minus strand of NC_083722.1, from coordinate 49,685,959 downwards.
AGGATCCACAGAGCATTGATCCTATTGCTTCTTTCTCTATTTTGTAGTTGAAGGTGTTTTAGAAGGGAGATACTTGAGTTGTTTCAACTTACTACTTTCTAGAGTTTAAGAAAAGAAGCCCTTCACTTCCCATGACTCGGCATCTAGTTGGACCCAATGATGCATTGCTCACAACACCCCGAAGACAGACGCCGTCCTTCCTGTACTTTTCTCATCCTAGTGCAGACCCGCAAGTACTAAGAGACCTGGAATGCTTCCTAGAACCCAGGAACCACAATGAATAAGGCTACATGGATTTTGCTGCATGACAACATGTGTCATGTTAGAAGAGGAACGTTAGCTTCAGGTTAGTGGTCAAATGGGGTCGCCAATTCACTGAAGATTACCGAAGGATGAGCACCTACCAAAGAATGGCAACCTCCAAGTTTCTTTCCTAGAAACTCACTTGTCATCACAAAGGCAATTGTGCTATGAAGAGAACATGTGCACCTAAAGAATTTCTCAGAGAGAACTGAGCCCACAACTCTCTAAATCCCAATGAGGAAAGTCAAGTTTCCCTTCAAGCCTTATTTTCCAAAGGGCCCGCAGAGCACTGACCCTGCTGTTTCCTTCTCTATTTTGTACCTCCAACGTGCTTTAGACGGGAGATACTTGAGTTGTTTCAAGTTGCCACATTCTAGAAATTTAACAAAAGAAACCCTTCACCTCCATGCCTCGGCATCTAGCTGTTCCCAAGGCTGCACTTATCACAACTCCCCAAACACACAGGCCGTCCTTCTTGTACGTTTCACAGCCTAGTGCAGATCCGATAGTACTAAGAGACCTGGAATGCTTCGTAGAGCTCAAGAACCACACTGAATAAGGCTACTTAGATTCTGCTGCATGCCAACCTCTGGCATGATACAAGAGGAACGTTAGCCTGAGGCTAGTGGTCAAAAAGGGTCGCCAATTCACTGAATTGACTGAAGGATGAGCTCCTTCCAAAGCATGGCCACCTCCAAGTTTCTTTCCTAGAAACTCACTTTTCATCACACAGGCAATTGTGCAATGAAGGGAACTTGTGCAACTACAGTGTTTCTCAGGGAGAATTGAGCCCCCACCTCTCTAAATCCCAATGAGGAATATGAAGTTTCCCGTCAAGACTTATTTTCAAAATGGCCAGCAGAGCATCGACCTTGCTGATTCTTTCTCTAATTTGTACATCCAAGGTCATTTAGAAGGGGGATACTTGAGTTGTTTCAACTTGCAACAATCTAGAGGTTTTACCAAAGAGCCCTTAAGAGCCCCTGATTCGGCATCCAGCTTTTCCCAACGATGCATTGCTCACAAAGGCCCAAACACACAGGCCGTGCCTCTAGGACGTTTCTCATCCGAGTGCAGACCCGCCAGTACTAAGAAACCTGGAATGCTACCTAGAGCTCAAGAACCACACTGAATAACGCTACATGGATTCTGCTGCATGCCAATCTGTGGCATGATACAAGAGGAACTTTAGCATGAGGCTAGTGTTCAATGGGGTCGCCAATTCACTGAAAATTACTGAAGGTTGAGCAGCTACCAAAGTATGGCAACGTCCAAGTTTCTTTCCGAGAAATTCACTTCTCATCACAAAGGGAACTGTGCCATGAAGGGAACATGTGCAACTACAGTATTTCTCACTGAGAATTGATTCCGCAACTCTCTAAATCCCAATGAGGAAAGTAAAGTATCCCTTTAAGCCTTATATTCAATATATATATTCCACAGAGAATTAACCCTGTTCTTTCTTTCTCTAGTTTGTAATTCCAAGGCGCTTTAGAAGGGAGATACTTGAGTTGTTTCAACTTACTACTTTCTAGAGTTTAAGAAAAGAAGCCCTTCACTTCCCATGACTCGGCATCTAGCTGTTCCCAATGGCGCATTGCTCACAACTCCCCGAAGGCACAGGCCGTCCTTCCTGTACTTTTCTCATCCTAGTGCAGACCCGCAAGTACTAAGAGACCTGGAATGCTTCCTAGAGTTCAAGAACCACACTGAATAAGTCTACAAGGATTCTGCTGCATACCAACATGTGGCATGATACAAGAGGAACGTTAGCTTGAGGCTAGTGTCCAATGGGTCGCCCATTCACTGAAGATTACTGAAGGAGGAGCACCTACCAAAGAATGGCAACCACCAAGTTTCTTTCCGAGAAATTCACTTGTCATCACAAAGGGAATTGTGCCATGAAGGGAACATGTGCAACTACAGTATTTCTCAGTGAGAATGGATCCCGCAACTCTCTAAATCCCAATGAGGAAAATAAAGTTCCCCTTTAAGCCTTATATTCAAAAGGATCCACAGAGCATTGATCCTATTGCTTCTTTCTCTATTTTGTAGTTGAAGGTGTTTTAGAAGGGAGATACTTGAGTTGTTTCAACTTACTACTTTCTAGAGTTTAAGAAAAGAAGCCCTTCACTTCCCATGACTCGGCATCTAGTTGGACCCAATGATGCATTGCTCACAACACCCCGAAGACAGACGCCGTCCTTCCTGTACTTTTCTCATCCTAGTGCAGACCCGCAAGTACTAAGAGACCTGGAATGCTTCCTAGAACCCAGGAACCACAATGAATAAGGCTACATGGATTTTGCTGCATGACAACATGTGTCATGTTAGAAGAGGAACGTTAGCTTCAGGTTAGTGGTCAAATGGGGTCGCCAATTCACTGAAGATTACCGAAGGATGAGCACCTACCAAAGAATGGCAACCTCCAAGTTTCTTTCCTAGAAACTCACTTGTCATCACAAAGGCAATTGTGCTATGAAGAGAACATGTGCACCTAAAGAATTTCTCAGAGAGAACTGAGCCCACAACTCTCTAAATCCCAATGAGGAAAGTCAAGTTTCCCTTCAAGCCTTATTTTCCAAAGGGCCCGCAGAGCACTGACCCTGCTGTTTCCTTCTCTATTTTGTACCTCCAACGTGCTTTAGACGGGAGATACTTGAGTTGTTTCAAGTTGCCACATTCTAGAAATTTAACAAAAGAAACCCTTCACCTCCATGCCTCGGCATCTAGCTGTTCCCAAGGCTGCACTTATCACAACTCCCCAAACACACAGGCCGTCCTTCTTGTACGTTTCACAGCCTAGTGCAGATCCGATAGTACTAAGAGACCTGGAATGCTTCGTAGAGCTCAAGAACCACACTGAATAAGGCTACTTAGATTCTGCTGCATGCCAACCTCTGGCATGATACAAGAGGAACGTTAGCCTGAGGCTAGTGGTCAAAAAGGGTCGCCAATTCACTGAATTGACTGAAGGATGAGCTCCTTCCAAAGCATGGCCACTGCCAAGTTTCTTTCCTAGAAACTCACTTTTCATCACAAAGGCAATTGTGCAATGAAGGGAACTTGTGCAACTACAGTGTTTCTCAGGGAGAATTGAGCCCCCACCTCTCTAAATCCCAATGAGGAATATGAAGTTTCCCGTCAAGACTTATTTTCAAAATGGCCAGCAGAGCATCGACCTTGCTGATTCTTTCTCTAATTTGTACATCCAAGGTCATTTAGAAGGGGGATACTTGAGTTGTTTCAACTTGCAACAATCTAGAGGTTTTACCAAAGAGCCCTTAAGAGCCCCTGATTCGGCATCCAGCTTTTCCCAACGATGCATTGCTCACAAAGGCCCAAACACACAGGCCGTGCCTCTAGGACGTTTCTCATCCGAGTGCAGACCCGCCAGTACTAAGAAACCTGGAATGCTACCTAGAGCTCAAGAACCACACTGAATAACGCTACATGGATTCTGCTGCATGCCAATGTGTGGCATGATACAAGAGGAACGTTAGCTTGAGGCTAGTGTTCAATGGGGTCGCCAATTCACTGAAAATTACTGAAGGTTGAGCAGCTACCAAAGTATGGCAACGTCCAAGTTTCTTTCCGAGAAATTCACTTCTCATCACAAAGGGAACTGTGCCATGAAGGGAACATGTGCAACTACAGTATTTCTCACTGAGAATTGATTCCGCAACTCTCTAAATCCCAATGAGGAAAGTAAAGTATCCCTTTAAGCCTTATATTCAATATATATATTCCACAGAGAATTAACCCTGTTCTTTCTTTCTCTAGTTTGTAATTCCAAGGCGCTTTAGAAGGGAGATACTTCACTTGTTTCAACTTACTATTTTCTAGTGTTTAAGAAAAGAAGCCCTTCACATCCGATGACTCGGCATCTAGCTGTTCCCAATGGCGCATTGCTCACAACTCCCCGAACGCACAGGCGGTCCTTCCTGTACTTTTCTCATCCTAGTGCAGACCCGCAAGTACTAAGAGACCTGGAATGCTTCCTAGAGCCCAGGAACCACAATGAATAAGGCTACATGGATTTTGCTGCATGACAACATGTGTCATGTTAGAAGAGGAACGTTAGCTTCAGGTTAGTGGTCAAGTGGGGTCGCCAATTCACTGAAGATTACCGAAGGATGAGCACCTACCAAAGAATGGCAACCACCAAGTTTCTTTCCGAGAAATTCACTTGTCATCACAAAGGGAATTGTGCCATGAAGGGAACATGTGCAACTACAGTATTTCTCAGTGAGAATGGATCCCACAACTCTCTAAATCCCAATGAGGAAAATAAAGTTCCCCTTTAAGCCTTATATTCCAAAGGGTCCACAGAGCATTGATCCTATTGCTTCTTTCTCTATTTTGTAGTTGAAGGTGTTTTAGAAGGGAGATACTTGAGTTGTTTCAACTTACTACTTTCTAGAGTTTAAGAAAAGAAGCCCTTCACTTCCCATGACTCGGCATCTAGTTGGACCAAATGATGCATTGCTCACAACACCCCAAAGACAGACGCCGTACTTCCTGTACTTTTCTCATCCTAGTGCAGACCCGCAAGTACTAAGAGACCTTGAATGCTTCCTAGAGCCCAGGAACCACAATGAATAAGGCTACATGGATTTTGCTGCATGACAACATGTGTCATGTTAGAAGAGGAACGTTAGCTTCAGGTTAGTGGTCAAGTGGGGTCGCCAATTCACTGAAGATTACCGAAGGATGAGAACCTACCAAAGAATGGCAACCTCCAAGTTTCTTTCCTAGAAACTCACTTGTCATCACAAAGGCAATTGTGCTATGAAGAGAACATGTGCAACTAAAGATTTTCTCAGAGAGGACTGAGCCCACAACTCTCTAAATCCCAATGAGGAAAGTCAAGTTTCCCTTCAAGCCTTATTTTCCAAAGGGCCCGCAGAGCACTGACCCTGCTGTTTCCTTCTCTATTTTGTACCTCCAACGTGCTTTAGACGGGAGATACTTGAGTTGTTTCAAGTTGCCACATTCTAGAAATTTAACAAAAGAAACCCTTCACCTCCATGCCTCGGCATCTAGCTGTTCCCAACGCTGCACTTATCACAACTCCCCAAACACACAGGCCGTCCTTCTTGTACGTTTCACAGCCTAGTGCAGATCCGATAGTACGAAGAGACCTGGAATGCTTCGTAGAGCTCAAGAACCACACTGAATAAGGCTACTTAGATTCTGCTGCATGCCAACCTCTGGCATGATACAAGAGGAACGTTAGCCTGAGGCTAGTGGTCAAAAAGGGTCGCCAATTCACTGAATTGACTGAAGGATGAGCTCCTTGCAAAGCATGGCCACCTCCAAGTTTCTTTCCTAGAAACTCACTTTTCATCACACAGGCAATTGTGCAATGAAGGGAACTTGTGCAACTACAGTGTTTCTCAGGGAGAATTGAGCCCCCACCTCTCTAAATCCCAATGAGGAATATGAAGTTTCCCGTCAAGACTTATTTTCAAAATGGCCAGCAGAGCATCGACCTTGCTGATTCTTTCTCTAATTTGTACATCCAAGGTCATTTAGAAGGGGGATACTTGAGTTGTTTCAACTTGCAACAATCTAGAGGTTTTACCAAAGAGCCCTTAAGAGCCCCTGATTTGGCATCCAGCTTTTCCCAACGATGCATTGCTCACAAAGACCCAAACACACAGGCCGTGCCTCTAGGACGTTTCTCATCCGAGTGCAGACCCGCCAGTACTAAGAAACCTGGAATGCTACCTAGAGCTCAAGAACCACACTGAATAACGCTACATGGATTCTGCTGCATGCCAATGTGTGGCATGATACAAGAGGAACGTTAGCTTGAGGCTAGTGTTCAATGGGGTCGCCAATTCACTGAAAATTACTGAAGGTTGAGCAGCTACCAAAGTATGGCAACGTCCAAGTTTCTTTCCGAGAAATTCACTTCTCATCACAAAGGGAACTGTGCCATGAAGGGAACATGTGCAACTACAGTATTTGTCACTGAGAATTGATTCCGCAACTCTCTAAATCCCAATGAGGAAAGTAAAGTATCCCTTTAAGCCTTATATTCAAAAGGGTCCACAGAGCATTGATCCTATTGTTTCTTTCTCTATTTTGTAGTTGAAGGTGTTTTAGAAGGGAGATACTTGAGTTGTTTCAACTTACTACTTTCTAGAGTTTACGAAAAGAAGCCCTTCACTTCCCATGACTCGGCATCTAGTTGTACCCAATGATGCATTGCTCACAACACCCCGAAGACAGACGCCGTCCTTCCTGTACTTTTCTCATCCTAGTGCAGACCCGCAAGTACTAAGAGACCTGGAATGCTTCCTAGAGTTCAAGAACCACACTGAATAAGTCTACAAGGATTCTGCTGCATGCCAACATGTGACATGATACAAGAGGAACGTTAGCTTGAGGCTAGTGTTCAATGGGGTCGCCAATTCACTGAAGATTACTGAAGGAGGAGCACCTACCAAAGAATGGCAACCACCAAGTTTCTTTCCGAGAAATTCACTTGGCATCACAAACGGAATTGTGCCATGAAGGGAACATGTGCAACTACAGTATTTCTCAGTGAGAATGGATCCCGCAACTCTCTAAATCCCAATGAGGAAAATAAAGTTCCCCTTTAAGCCTTATATTCAAAAGGGTCCACAGAGCATTGATCCTATTGCTTCTTTCTCTATTTTGTAGTTGAAGGTGTTTTAGAAGGGAGATACTTGAGTTGTTTCAACTTACTACTTTCTAGAGTTTAAGAAAAGAAGCCCTTCACTTCCCATGACTCGGCATCTAGTTGGACCCAATGATGCATTGCTCACAACACCCCGAAGACAGATGCCGTCCTTCCTGTACTTTTCTCATCCTAGTGCAGACCCGCAAGTACTAAGAGACCTGGAATGCTTCCTAGAGCCCAGGAACCACAATGAATAAGGCTACATGGTTTTGCTGCATGACAACATGTGTCATGTTAGAAGAGGAACGTTAGCTTCAGGTTAGTGGTCAAATGGGGTCGCCAATTCACTGAAGATTACCGAAGGATGAGCACCTACCAAAGAATGGCAACCTCCAAGTTTCTTTCCTAGAAACTCACTTGTCATCACAAAGGCAATTGTGCTATGAAGAGAACATGTGCACCTAAAGAATTTCTCAGAGAGAACTGAGCCCACAACTCTCTAAATCCCAATGAGGAAAGTCAAGTTTCCCTTCAAGCCTTATTTTCCAAAGGGCCCGCAGAGCACTGACCCTGCTGTTTCCTTCTCTATTTTGTACCTCCAACGTGCTTTAGACGGGAGATACTTGAGTTGTTTCAAGTTGCCACATTCTAGAAATTTAACAAAAGAAACCCTTCACCTCCATGCCTCGGCATCTAGCTGTTCCCAAGGCTGCACTTATCACAACTCCCCAAACACACAGGCCGTCCTTCTTGTACGTTTCACAGCCTAGTGCAGATCCGATAGTACTAAGAGACCTGGAATGCTTCGTAGAGCTCAAGAACCACACTGAATAAGGCTACTTAGATTCTGCTGCATGCCAACCTCTGGCATGATACAAGAGGAACGTTAGCCTGAGGCTAGTGGTCAAAAAGGGTCGCCAATTCACTGAATTGACTGAAGGATGAGCTCCTTCCAAAGCATGGCCACTGCCAAGTTTCTTTCCTAGAAACTCACTTTTCATCACAAAGGCAATTGTGCAATGAAGGGAACTTGTGCAACTACAGTGTTTCTCAGGGAGAATTGAGCCCCCACCTCTCTAAATCCCAATGAGGAATATGAAGTTTCCCGTCAAGACTTATTTTCAAAATGGCCAGCAGAGCATCGACCTTGCTGATTCTTTCTCTAATTTGTACATCCAAGGTCATTTAGAAGGGGGATACTTGAGTTGTTTCAACTTGCAACAATCTAGAGGTTTTACCAAAGAGCCCTTAAGAGCCCCTGATTCGGCATCCAGCTTTTCCCAACGATGCATTGCTCACAAAGGCCCAAACACACAGGCCGTGCCTCTAGGACGTTTCTCATCCGAGTGCAGACCCGCCAGTACTAAGAAACCTGGAATGCTACCTAGAGCTCAAGAACCACACTGAATAACGCTACATGGATTCTGCTGCATGCCAATCTGTGGCATGATACAAGAGGAACGTTAGCTTGAGGCTAGTGTTCAATGGGGTCGCCAATTCACTGAAAATTACTGAAGGTTGAGCAGCTACCAAAGTATGGCAACGTCCAAGTTTCTTTCCGAGAAATTCACTTCTCATCACAAAGGGAACTGTGCCATGAAGGGAACATGTGCAACTACAGTATTTCTCACTGAGAATTGATTCCGCAACTCTCTAAATCCCAATGAGGAAAGTAAAATATCCCTTTAAGCCTTATATTCAATATATATATTCCACAGAGAATTAACCCTGTTCTTTCTTTCTCTAGTTTGTAATTCCAAGGCGCTTTAGAAGGGAGATACTTGAGTTGTTTCAACTTACTACTTTCTAGAGTTTAAGAAAAGAAGCCCTTCACTTCCCATGACTCGGCATCTAGCTGTTCCCAATGGCGCATTGCTCACAACTCCCCGAACGCACAGGCCGTCCTTCCTGTACTTTTCTCATCCTAGTGCAGACCCGCAAGTACTAAGAGACCTGGAATGCTTCCTAGAGTTCAAGAACCACACTGAATAAGTCTACAAGGATTCTGCTGCATGCCAACATGTGGCATGATACAAGAGGAACGTTAGCTTGAGGCTAGTGTTCAATGGGGTCGCCCATTCACTGAAGATTACTGAAGGAGGAGCACCTACCAAAGAATGGCAACCACCAAGTTTCTTTCCGAGAAATTCACTTGTCATCACAAAGGGAATTGTGCCATGAAGGGAACATGTGCAACTACAGTATTTCTCAGTGAGAATGGATCCCACAACTCTCTAAATCCCAATGAGGAAAATAAAGTTCCCCTTTAAGCCTTATATTCAAAAGGGTCCACAGAGCATTGATCCTATTGCTTCTTTCTCTATTTTGTAGTTGAAGGTGTTTTAGAAGGGAGATACTTGAGTTGTTTCAACTTACTACTTTCTAGAGTTTAAGAAAAGAAGCCCTTCACTTCCCATGACTCGGCATCTAGTTGGACCAAATGATGCATTGCTCACAACACCCCGAAGACAGACGCCGTACTTCCTGTACTTTTCTCATCCTAGTGCAGACCCGCAAGTACTAAGAGACCTTGAATGCTTCCTAGAGCCCAGGAACCACAATGAATAAGGCTACATGGATTTTGCTGCATGACAACATGTGTCATGTTAGAAGAGGAACGTTAGCTTCAGGTTAGTGGTCAAGTGGGGTCGCCAATTCACTGAAGATTACCGAAGGATGAGCACCTACCAAAGAATGGCAACCTCCAAGTTTCTTTCCTAGAAATTCACTTGTCATCACAAAGGCAATTGTGCTATGAAGAGAACATGTGCAACTAAAGATTTTCTCAGAGAGGACTGAGCCCACAACTCTCTAAATCCCAATGAGGAAAGTCAAGTTTCCCTTCAAGCCTTATTTTCCAAAGGGCCCGCAGAGCACTGACCCTGCTGTTTCCTTCTCTATTTTGTACCTCCAACGTGCTTTAGACGGGAGATACTTGAGTTGTTTCAAGTTGCCACATTCTAGAAATTTAACAAAAGAAACCCTTCACCTCCATGCCTCGGCATCTAGCTGTTCCCAACGCTGCACTTATCACAACTCCCCAAACACACAGGCCGTCCTTCTTGTACGTTTCACAGCCTAGTGCAGATCCGATAGTACGAAGAGACCTGGAATGCTTCGTAGAGCTCAAGAACCACACTGAATAAGGCTACTTAGATTCTGCTGCATGCCAACCTCTGGCATGATACAAGAGGAACGTTAGCCTGAGGCTAGTGGTCAAAAAGGGTCGCCAATTCACTGAATTGACTGAAGGATGAGCTCCTTGCAAAGCATGGCCACCTCCAAGTTTCTTTCCTAGAAACTCACTTTTCATCACACAGGCAATTGTGCAATGAAGGGAACTTGTGCAACTACAGTGTTTCTCAGGGAGAATTGAGCCCCCACCTCTCTAAATCCCAATGAGGAATATGAAGTTTCCCGTCAAGACTTATTTTCAAAATGGCCAGCAGAGCATCGACCTTGCTGATTCTTTCTCTAATTTGTACATCCAAGGTCATTTAGAAGGGGGATACTTGAGTTGTTTCAACTTGCAACAATCTAGAGGTTTTACCAAAGAGCCCTTAAGAGCCCCTGATTTGGCATCCAGCTTTTCCCAACGATGCATTGCTCACAAAGACCCAAACACACAGGCCGTGCCTCTAGGACGTTTCTCATCCGAGTGCAGACCCGCCAGTACTAAGAAACCTGGAATGCTACCTAGAGCTCAAGAACCACACTGAATAACGCTACATGGATTCTGCTGCATGCCAATCTGTGGCATGATACAAGAGGAACGTTAGCTTGAGGCTAGTGTTCAATGGGGTCGCCAATTCACTGAAAATGACTGAAGGTTGAGCAGCTACCAAAGTATGGCAACGTCCAAGTTTCTTTCCGAGAAATTCACTTCTCATCACAAAGGGAACTGTGCCATGAAGGGAACATGTGCAACTACACTATTTCTCACTGAGAATTGATTCCGCAACTCTCTAAATCCCAATGAGGAAAGTAAAGTATCCCTTTAAGCCTTATATTCAATATATATATTCCACAGAGAATTAACCCTGTTCTTTCTTTATCTAGTTTGTAATTCCATGGCGCTTTAGAAGGGAGATACTTGAGTTGTTTCAACTTACTACTTTCTAGAGTTTAAGAAAAGAAGTCCTTCGCATCCCATGACTCGGCATCTAGCTGTTCCCAATGGTGCATTGCTCACAACTCCCCGAACGCACAGGCCGTCCTTCCTGTACTTTTCTCATGCTAGTGCAGACCCGCAAGTACTAAGAGACCTGGAATGCTTCCTAGAGTTCAAGAACCACACTGAATAAGTCTACAAGGATTCTGCTGCATGCCAACATGTGGCATGATACAAGAGGAACGTTAGCTTGAGGCTAGTGTTCAATGGGGTCGCCCATTCACTGAAGATTACTGAAGGAGGAGCACCTACCAAAGAATGGCAACCACCAAGTTTCTTTCCGAGAAATTCACTTGTCATCACAAAGGGAATTGTGCCATGAAGGGAACATGTGCAACTACAGTATTTCTCAGTGAGAATGGATCCCGCAACTCTCTAAATCCCAATGAGGAAAATAAAGTTCCCCTTTAAGCCTTATATTCTAAAGGGTCCACAGAGCATTGATCCTATTGCTTCTTTCTCTATTTTGTAGTTGAAGGTGTTTTAGAAGGGAGATACTTGAGTTGTTTCAACTTACTATTTTCTAGAGTTTAAGAAAAGAAGCCCTTCACTTCCCATGACTCGGCATCTAGTTGGACCAAATGATGCATTGCTCACAACACCCCGAAGACAGACGCCGTCCTTCCTGTACTTTTCTCATCCTAGTGCAGACCCGCAAGTACTAAGAGACCTGGAATGCTTCCTAGAGCCCAGGAACCACAATGAATAAGGCTACATGTATTTTGCTGCATGACAACATGTGTCATGTTAGAAGAGGAACGTTAGCTTCAGGTTAGTGGTCAAATGGGGTCGCCAATTCACTGCAGATTACCGAAGGATGAGCACCTACCAAAGAATGGCAACCTCCAAGTTTCTTTCCTAGAAACTCACTTGTCATCACAAAGTCAATTGTGCTATGAAGAGAACATGTGCAACTAAAGAATTTCTCAGAGAGAACTGAGCCCACAACTCTCTAAATCCCAATGAGGATAGTCAAGTTTCCCTTCAAGCCTTATTTTCCAAAGGGCCCGCAGAGCACTGACCCTGCTGTTTCCTTCTCTATTTTGTACCTCCAACGTGCTTTAGACGGGAGATACTTGAGTTGTTTCAAGTTGCCACATTCTAGAAATTTAACAAAAGAAACCCTTCACCTCCATGCCTCGGCATTTAGCTGTTCCCAAGGCTGCACTTATCACAACTCCCCAAACACACAGGCCGTCCTTCTTGTACGTTTCACAGCCTAGTGCAGATCCGATAGTACTAAGAGACCTGGAATGCTTCGTAGAGCTCAAGAACCACACTGAATAAGGCTACTTAGATTCTGCTGCATGCCAACCTCTGGCATGATACAAGAGGAACGTTAGCCTGAGGCTAGTGGTCAAAAAGGGTCGCCAATTCACTGAATTGACTGAAGGATGAGCTCCTTCCAAAGCATGGCCACCTCCAAGTTTCTTTCCTAGAAACTCACTTTTCATCACACAGGCAATTGTGCAATGAAGGGAACTTGTGCAACTACAGTGTTTCTCAGGGAGAATTGAGCCCCCACCTCTCTAAATCCCAATGAGGAATATGAAGTTTCCCGTCAAGACTTATTTTCAAAATGGCCAGCAGAGCATCGACCTTGCTGATTCTTTCTCTAATTTGTACATCCAAGGTCATTTAGAAGGGGGATACTTGAGTTGTTTCAACTTGCAACAATCTAGAGGTTTTACCAAAGAGCCCTTAAGAGCCCCTGATTCGGCATCCAGCTTTTCCCAACGATGCATTGCTCACAAAGGCCCAAACACACAGGCCGTGCCTCTAGGACGTTTCTCATCCGAGTGCAGACCCGCCAGTACGAAGAAACCTGGAATGCTACCTAGAGCTCAAGAACCACACTGAATAACGCTACATGGATTCTGCTGCATGCCAATGTGTGGCATGATACAAGAGGAACGTTAGCTTGAGGCTAGTGTTCAATGGGGTCGCCAATTCACTGAAAATGACTGAAGGTTGAGCAGCTACCAAAGTATGGCAACGTCCAAGTTTCTTTCCGAGAAATTCACTTCTCATCACAAAGGGAACTGTGCCATGAAGGGAACATGTGCAACTACAGTATTTCTCACTGAGAATTGATTCCGCAACTCTCTAAATCCCAATGAGGAAAGTAAAGTATCCCTTTAAGCCTTATATTCAATATATATATTCCACAGAGAATTAACCCTGTTCTTTCTTTCTCTAGTTTGTAATTCCAAGGCGCTTTAGAAGGGAGATACTTGAGTTGTTTCAACTTACTACTTTCTAGAGTTTAAGAGAAGAAGCCCTTCACTTCCCATGACTCGGCATCTAGCTGTTCCCAATGGCGCATTGCTCACAACTCCCCGAAGGCACAGGCCGTCCTTCCTGTACTTTTCTCATCCTAGTGCAGACCCGCAAGTACTAAGAGACCTGGAATGCTTCCTAGAGTTCAAGAACCACACTGAATAAGTCTACAAGGATTCTGCTGCATGCCAACATGTGGCATGATACAAGAGGAACGTTAGCTTGAGGCTAGTGTTCAATGGGGTCGCCCATTCACTGAAGATTACTGAAGGAGGAGCACCTACCTAAGAATGGCAAACACCATGTTTCTTTCCGAGAAATTCACTTGTCATCACAAAGGGAATTGTGCCATGAAGGGAACATGTGCAACTACAGTATTTCTCAGTGAGAATGGATCCCGCAACTCTCTAAATCCCAATGAGGAAAATAAAGTTCCCCTTTAAGCCTTATATTCAAAAGGGTCCACAGAGCATTGATCCTATTGCTTCTTTCTCTATTTTGTAGTTGAAGGTGTTTTAGAAGGGAGATACTTGAGTTGTTTCAACTTACTACTTTCTAGAGTTTAAGAAAAGAAGCCCTTCACTTCCCATGACTCGGCATCTAGTTGGACCCAATGATGCATTGCTCACAACACCCCGAAGACAGACGCCGTCCTTCCTGTACTTTTCTCATCCTAGTGCCGACCCGCAAGTACTAAGAGACCTGGAATGCTTCCTAGAGCCCAGGAACCACAATGAATAAGGCTACATGGATTTTGCTGCATGACAACATGTGTCATGTTAGAAGAGGAACGTTAGCTTCAGGTTAGTGGTCAAATGGGGTCGCCAATTCACTGAAGATTACCGAAGGATGAGCACCTACCAAAGAATGGCAACCTCCAAGTTTCTTTCCTAGAAACTCACTTGTCATCACAAAGGCAATTGTGCTATGAAGAGAACATGTGCACCTAAAGAATTTCTCAGAGAGAACTGAGCCCACAACTCTCTAAATCCCAATGAGGAAAGTCAAGTTTCCCTTCAAGCCTTATTTTCCAAAGGGCCCGCAGAGCACTGACCCTGCTGTTTCCTTCTCTATTTTGTACCTCCAACGTGCTTTACAAGGGAGATACTTGAGTTATTTCAAGTTGCCACATTCTAGAAATTTAACAAAAGAAACCCTTCACCTCCATGCCTCGGCATCTAGCTGTTCCCAAGGCTGCACTTATCACAACTCCCCAAACACACAGGCCGTCCTTCTTGTACGTTTCACAGCCTAGTGCAGATCCGATAGTACTAAGAGACCTGGAATGCTTCGTAGAGCTCAAGAACCACACTGAATAAGGCTTCTTAGATTCTGCTGCATGCCAACCTCTGGCATGATACAAGAGGAACGTTAGCCTGAGGCTAGTGGTCAAAAAGGGTCGCCAATTCACTGAATTGACTGAAGGATGAGCTCCTTCTAAAACATGGCCACCTCCAAGTTTCTTTCCTAGAAACTCACTTTTCATCACACAGGCAATTGTGCAATGAAGGGAACTTGTGCAACTACAGTGTTTCTCAGGGAGAATTGAGCCCCCACCTCTCTAAATCCCAATGAGGAATATGAAGTTTCCCGTCAAGACTTATTTTCAAAATGGCCAGCAGAGCATCGACCTTGCTGATTCTTTCTCTAATTTGTACATCCAAGGTCATTTAGAAGGGGGATACTTGAGTTGTTTCAACTTGCAACAATCTAGAGGTTTTACCAAAGAGCCCTTAAGAGCCCCTGATTCGGCATCCAGCTTTTCCCAACGATGCATTGCTCACAAAGGCCCAAACACACAGGCCGTGCCTCTAGGACGTTTCTCATCCGAGTGCAGACCCGCCAGTACGAAGAAACCTGGAATGCTACCTAGAGCTCAAGAACCACACTGAATAACGCTACATGGATTCTGCTGCATGCCAATGTGTGGCATGATACAAGAGGAACGTTAGCTTGAGGCTAGTGTTCAATGGGGTCGCCAATTCACTGAAAATGACTGAAGGTTGAGCAGCTACCAAAGTATGGCAACGTCCAAGTTTCTTTCCGAGAAATTCACTTCTCATCACAAAGGGAACTGTGCCATGAAGGGAACATGTGCAACTACAGTATTTCTCACTGAGAATTGATTCCGCAACTCTCTAAATCCCAATGAGGAACGTAAAGTATCCCTTTAAGCCTTATATTCAATATATATATTCCACAGAGAATTAACCCTGTTCTTTCTTTCTCTAGTTTGTAATTCCAAGGCGCTTTAGAAGGGAGATACTTGAGTTGTTTCAACTTACTACTTTCTAGAGTTTAAGAGAAGAAGCCCTTCACTTCCCATGACTCGGCATCTAGCTGTTCCCAATGGCGCATTGCTCACAACTCCCCGAAGGCACAGGCCGTCCTTCCTGTACTTTTCTCATCCTAGTGCAGACCCGCAAGTACTAAGAGACCTGGAATGCTTCCTAGAGTTCAAGAACCACACTGAATAAGTCTACAATGATTCTGCTGCATGCCAACATGTGGCATGATACAAGAGGAACGTTAGCTTGAGGCTAGTGTTCAATGGGGTCGCCCATTCACTGAAGATTACTGAAGGAGGAGCACCTACCTAAGAATGGCAAACACCATGTTTCTTTCCGAGAAATTCACTTGTCATCACAAAGGGAATTGTGCCATGAAGGGAACATGTGCAACTACAGTATTTCTCAGTGAGAATGGATCCCGCAACTCTCTAAATCCCAATGAGGAAAATAAAGTTCCCCTTTAAGCCTTATATTCAAAAGGGTCCACAGAGCATTGATCCTATTGCTTCTTTCTCTATTTTGTAGTTGAAGGTGTTTTAGAAGGGAGATACTTGAGTTGTTTCAACTTACTACTTTCTAGAGTTTAAGAAAAGAAGCCCTTCACTTCCCATGACTCGGCATCTAGTTGGACCCAATGATGCATTGCTCACAACACCCCGAAGACAGACGCCGTCCTTCCTGTACTTTTCTCATCCTAGTGCCGACCCGCAAGTACTAAGAGACCTGGAATGCTTCCTAGAGCCCAGGAACCACAATGAATAAGGCTACATGGATTTTGCTGCATGACAACATGTGTCATGTTAGAAGAGGAACGTTAGCTTCAGGTTAGTGGTCAAATGGGGTCGCCAATTCACTGAAGATTACCGAAGGATGAGCACCTACCAAAGAATGGCAACCTCCAAGTTTCTTTCCTAGAAACTCACTTGTCATCACAAAGGCAATTGTGCTATGAAGAGAACATGTGCACCTAAAGAATTTCTCAGAGAGAACTGAGCCCACAACTCTCTAAATCCCAATGAGGAAAGTCAAGTTTCCCTTCAAGCCTTATTTTCCAAAGGGCCCGCAGAGCACTGACCCTGCTGTTTCCTTCTCTATTTTGTACCTCCAACGTGCTTTACAAGGGAGATACTTGAGTTATTTCAAGTTGCCACATTCTAGAAATTTAACAAAAGAAACCCTTCACCTCCATGCCTCGGCATCTAGCTGTTCCCAAGGCTGCACTTATCACAACTCCCCAAACACACAGGCCGTCCTTCTTGTACGTTTCACAGCCTAGTGCAGATCCGATAGTACTAAGAGACCTGGAATGCTTCGTAGAGCTCAAGAACCACACTGAATAAGGCTTCTTAGATTCTGCTGCATGCCAACCTCTGGCATGATACAAGAGGAACGTTAGCCTGAGGCTAGTGGTCAAAAAGGGTCGCCAATTCACTGAATTGACTGAAGGATGAGCTCCTTCTAAAACATGGCCACCTCCAAGTTTCTTTCCTAGAAACTCACTTTTCATCTCACAGGAAATTGTGCAATGAAGGGAACTTGTGCAACTACAGTGTTTCTCAGGGAGAATTGAGCCCCCACCTCTCTAAATCCCAATGAGGAATATGAAGTTTCCCGTCAAGACTTATTTTCAAAATGGCCAGCAGAGCATCGACCTTGCTGATTCTTTCTCTAATTTGTACATCCAAGGTCATTTAGAAGGGGGATACTTGAGTTGTTTCAACTTGCAACAATCTAGAGGTTTTACCAAAGAGCCCTTAAGAGCCCCTGATTCGGCATCCAGCTTTTCCCAACGATGCATTGCTCACAAAGGCCCAAACACACAGGCCGTGCCTCTAGGACGTTTCTCATCCGAGTGCAGACCCGCCAGTACTAAGAAACCTGGAATGCTACCTAGAGCTCAAGAACCACACTGAATAACGCTACATGGATTCTGCTGCATGCCAATCTGTGGCATGATACAAGAGGAACGTTAGCTTGAGGCTAGTGTTCAATGGGGTCGCCAATTCACTGAAAATGACTGAAGGTTGAGCAGCTACCAAAGTATGGCAACGTCCAAGTTTCTTTCCGAGAAATTCACTTCTCATCACAAAGGGAACTGTGCCATGAAGGGAACATGTGCAACTACAGTATTTCTCACTGAGAATTGATTCCGCAACTCTCTAAATCCCAATGAGGAAAGTAAAGTATCCCTTTAAGCCTTATATTCAATATATATATTCCACAGAGAATTAACCCTGTTCTTTCTTTCTCTAGTTTGTAATTCCAAGGCGCTTTAGAAGGGAGATACTTGAGTTGTTTCAACTTACTACTTTCTAGAGTTTAAGAAAAGAAGCCCTTCACTTCCCATGACTCGGCATCTAGCTGTTCCCAATGGCGCATTGCTCACAACTCCCCGAAGGCACAGGCCGTCCTTCCTGTACTTTTCTCATCCTAGTGCAGACCCGCAAGTACTAAGAGACCTGGAATGCTTCCTAGAGTTCAAGAACCACACTGAATAAGTCTACAAGGATTCTGCTGCATGCCAACATGTGGCATGATACAAGAGGAACGTTAGCTTGAGGCTAGTGTTCACTGGGGTCGCCAATTCACTGAAGATTACTGAAGGAGGAGCACCTACCAAAGAATGGCAACCACCAAGTTTCTTTCCGAGAAATTCACTTGTCATCACAAAGGGAATTGTGCCATGAAGGGAACATGTGCAACTACAGTATTTCTCAGTGAGAATGGATCCCGCAACTCTCTAAATCCCAATGAGGAAAATAAAGTTCCCCTTTAAGCCTTATATTCAAAAGGGTCCACAGAGCATTGATCCTATTGTTTCTTTCTCTATTTTGTAGTTGAAGGTGTTTTAGAAGGGAGATACTTGAGTTGTTTCAACTTACTACTTTCTAGAGTTTAATAAAAGAAGCCCTTCACTTCCCATGGCTCGTCATCTAGTTGTACCCAATGATGCATTGCTCACAACACCCCGAAGACAGACGCCGTCCTTCCTGTACTTTTCTCATCCTAGTGCAGACCCGCAAGTACTAAGAGACCTGGAATGCTTCCTAGAGCCCAGGAACCACAATGAATAAGGCTACATGGATTTTGCTGCATGACAACATGTGTCATGTTAGAAGAGGAACGTTAGCTTCAGGTTAGTGGTCAAGTGGGGTCGCCAATTCACTGAAGATTACCGAAGGATGAGCACCTACCAAAGAATGGCAACCTCCAAGTTTCTTTCCTAGAAACTCACTTGTCATCACAAAGGCAATTGTGCTATGAAGAGAACATGTGCAACAAAGAATTTCTCAGAGAGAACTGAGCCCACAACTCTCTAAATCCCAATGAGGAAAGTCAAGTTTCCCTTCAAGCCTTATTTTCCAAAGGGCCCGCAGAGCACTGACCCTGCTGTTTCCTTCTCTATTTTGTACCTCCAACGTGCTTTAGACGGGAGATACTTGAGTCGTTTCAAGTTGCCACATTCTAGAAATTTAACAAAAGAAACCCTTCACCTCCATGCCTCGGCATCTAGCTGTTCCCAAGGCTGCACTTATCACAACTCCCCAAACATACAGGCCGTCCTTCTTGTACGTTTCACAGCCTAGTGCAGATCCGATAGTACTAAGAGACCTGGAATGCTTCGTAGAGCTCAAGAACCACACTGAATAAGGCTACTTAGATTCTGCTGCATGCCAACCTCTGGCATGATACAAGAGGAACGTTAGCCTGAGGCTAGTGGTCAAAAAGGGTCGCCAATTCACTGAATTGACTGAAGGATGAGCACCTTGCAAAGCATGGCTACCTCCAAGTTTCTTTCCTAGAAACTCACTTTTCATCACCCAGGCAATTGTGCAATGAAGGGAAGTTGTGCAACTACAGTGTTTCTCAGGGAGAATTGAGCCCCCAACTCTCTAAATCCCAATGAGGAATATGAAGTTTCCCGTCAAGACTTATTTTCAAAATGGCCAGCAGAGCATCGACCTTGCTGATTCTTTCTCTAATTTGTACATCCAAGGTCATTTAGAAGGGGGATACTTGAGTTGTTTCAACTTGCAACAATCTAGAGGTTTTACCAAAGAGCCCTTAAGAGCCCCTGATTCGGCATCCAGCTTTTCCCAACGATGCATTGCTCACAAAGGCCCAAACACACAGGCCGTGCCTCTAGGACGTTTCTCATCCGAGTGCAGACCCGCCAGTACTAAGAAACCTGGAATGCTACCTAGAGCTCAAGAACCACACTGAATAACGCTACATGGATTCTGCTGCATGCCAATCTGTGGCATGATACAAGAGGAACGTTAGCTTGAGGCTAGTGTTCAATGGGGTCGCCAATTCACTGGAAATGACTGAAGGTTGAGCAGCTACCAAAGTATGGCAACGTCCAAGTTTCTTTCCGAGAAATTCACTTCTCATCACAAAGGGAACTGTGCCATGAAGGGAACATGTGCAACTACAGTATTTCTCACTGAGAATTGATTCCGCAACTCTCTAAATCCCAATGAGGAAAGTAAAGTATCCCTTTAAGCCTTATATTCAATATATATATTCCACAGAGAATTAACCCTGTTCTTTCCTTCTCTAGTTTGTAATTCCAAGGCGCTTTAGAAGGGAGATACTTGACTTGTTTCAACTTACTACTTTCTAGAGTTTAAGAAAAGAAGCCCTTCACTTCCCATGACTCGGCATCTAGCTGTTCCCAATGGCGCATTGCTCACAACTCCCCGAACGCACAGGCCGTCCTTCCTGTACTTTTCTCATCCTAGTGCAGACCCGCAAGTACTAAGAGACCTGGAATGCTTCCTAGAGTTCAAGAACCACACTGAATAAGTCTACAAGGATTCTGCTGCATGCCAACATGTGGCATGATACAAGAGGAACGTTAGCTTGAGGCTAGTGTTCAATGGGGTCGCCAATTCACTGAAGATTACTGAAGGAGGAGCACTTACCAAAGAATGGCAACCACCAAGTTTCTTTCCGAGAAATTCACTTGTCATCACAAAGGGAATTGTGCCATGAAGGGAACATGTGCAACTACAGTATTTCTCAGTGAGAATGGATCCCGCAACTCTCTAAATCCCAATGAGGAAAATAAAGTTCCCCTTTAAGCCTTATATTCAAAAGGGTCCACAGAGCATTGATCCTATTGCTTCTTTCTCTATTTTGTAGTTGAAGGTGTTTTAGAAGGGAGATACTTGAGTTGTTTCAACTTACTACTTTCTAGAGTTTAAGAAAAGAAGGCCTTCACTTCCCATGACTCGGCATCTAGTTGGACCCAATGATGCATTGCTCAGAACACCCCGAAGACAGACGCCGTCCTTCCTGTACTTTTCTCATCCTAGTGCAGACCCGCAAGTACTAAGACACCTGGAATGCTTCCTAGAGCCCAGGAACCACAATGAATAAGGCTACATGGATTTTGCTGCATGACAACATGTGTCATGTTAGAAGAGGAACGTTAGCTTCAGGTTAGTGGTCAAGTGGGGTCGCCAATTCACTGAAGATTACTGAAGGATGAGCACCTACCAAAGAATGGCAACCTCCAAGTTTCTTTCCTAGAAACTCACTTGTCATCACAAAGGCAATTGTGCTATGAAGAGAACATGTGCAACTAAAGAATTTCTCAGAGAGAACTGAGCCCACAACTCTCTAAATCCCAATGAGGAAAGTCAAGTTTCCCTTCAAGCCTTATTTTCCAAAGGGCCCGCAGAGCACTGACCCTGCTGTTTCCTTCTCTATTTTGTACCTCCAACGTGCTTTAGACGGGAGATACTTGAGTTGTTTCAAGTTGCCACATTCTAGAAATTTAACAAAAGAAACCCTTCACCTCCATGCCTCGGCATCTAGCTGTTCCCAAGGCTGCACTTATCACAACTCCCCAAACACACAGGCCGTCCTTCTTGTACGTTTCACAGCCTAGTGCAGATCCGATAGTACTAAGAGACCTGGAATGCTTCGTAGAGCTCAAGAACCACACTGAATAAGGCTACTTAGATTCTGCTGCATGCCAACCTCTGGCATGATACAAGAGGAACGTTAGCCTGAGGCTAGTGGTCAAAAAGGGTCGTCAATTCACTGAATTGACTGAAGGATGAGCTCCTTCCAAAGCATGGCCACCTCCAAGTTTCTTTCCTAGAAACTCACTTTTCATCACACAGGCAATTGTGCAATGAAGGGAACTTGTGCAACTACAGTGTTTCTCAGGGAGAATTGAGCCCCCACCTCTCTAAATCCCAATGAGGAATATGAAGTTTCCCGTCAAGACTTATTTTCAAAATGGCCAGCAGAGCATCGACCTTGCTGATTCTTTCTCTAATTTGTACATCCAAGGTCATTTAGAAGGGGGATACTTGAGTTGTTTCAACTTGCAACAATCTAGAGGTTTTACCAAAGAGCCCTTAAGAGCCCCTGATTCGGCATCCAGCTTTTCCCAACGATGCATTGCTCACAAAGGCCCAAACACACAGGCCGTGCCTCTAGGACGTTTCTCATCCGAGTGCAGACCCGCCAGTACTAAGAAACCTGGAATGCTACCTAGAGCTCAAGAACCACACTGAATAACGCTACATGGATTCTGCTGCATGCCAATCTGTGGCATGATACAAGAGGAACGTTAGCTTGAGGCTAGTGTTCAATGGGGTCGCCAATTCACTGGAAATGACTGAAGGTTGAGCAGCTACCAAAGTATGGCAACGTCCAAGTTTCTTTCCGAGAAATTCACTTCTCATCACAAAGGGAACTGTGCCATGAAGGGAACATGTGCAACTACAGTATTTCTCACTGAGAATTGATTCCGCAACTCTCTAAATCCCAATGAGGAAAGTAAAGTATCCCTTTAAGCCTTATATTCAATATATATATTCCACAGAGAATTAACCCTGTTCTTTCCTTCTCTAGTTTGTAATTCCAAGGCGCTTTAGAAGGGAGATACTTGAGTTGTTTCAACTTACTACTTTCTACAGTTTAAGAAAAGAAGCCCTTCACTTCTCATGACTCGGCATCTAGCTGTTCCCAATGGCGCATTCTCACAACTCCCCGAACGCACAGGCCGTCCTTCCTGTACTTTTCTCATCCTAGTGCAGACCCGCAAGTACTAAGAGACCTGGAATGCTTCCTAGAGTTCAAGAACCACACTGAATAAGTCTACAAGGATTCTGCTGCATGCCAACATATGGCATGATACAAGAGGAACGTTAGCTTGAGGCTAGTGTTCAATGGGGTCGCCCATTCACTGAAGATTACTGAAGGAGGAGCACCTACCAAAGAATGGCAACCACCAAGTTTCTATCCGAGAAATTCACTTGTCATCACAAAGGGAATTGTGCCATGAAGGGAACATGTGCAACTACAGTATTTCTCAGTGAGAATGGATCCCGCAACTCTCTAAATCCCAATGAGGAAAATAAAGTTCCCCTTTAAACCTTATATTCAAAAGGGTCCACAGAGCATTGATCCTATTGCTTCTTTCTCTATTTTGTAGTTGAAGGTGTTTTAGAAGGGAGATACTTGAGTTGTTTCAACTTACTACTTTCTAGAATTTAAGAAAAGAAGCCCTTCACTTCCCATGACTCGGCATCTAGTTGGACCCAATGATGCATTGCTCACAACACCCCGAAGACAGACGCCGTCCTTCCTGTACTTTTCTCATCCTAGTGCCGACCCGCAAGTACTAAGAGACCTGGAATGCTTCCTAGAGCCCAGGAACCACAATGAATAAGGCTACATGGATTTTGCTGCATGACAACATGTGTCATGTTAGAAGAGGAACGTTAGCTTCAGGTTAGTGGTCAAATGGGGTCGCCAATTCACTGAAGATTACCGAAGGATGAGCACCTACCAAAGAATGGCAACCTCCAAGTTTCTTTCCTAGAAACTCACTTGTCATCACAAAGGCAATTGTGCTATGAAGAGAACATGTGCACCTAAAGAATTTCTCAGAGAGAACTGAGCCCACAACTCTCTAAATCCCAATGAGGAAAGTCAAGTTTCCCTTCAAGCCTTATTTTCCAAAGGGCCCGCAGAGCACTGACCCTGCTGTTTCCTTCTCTATTTTGTACCTCCAACGTGCTTTACAAGGGAGATACTTGAGTTATTTCAAGTTGCCACATTCTAGAAATTTAACAAAAGAAACCCTTCACCTCCATGCCTCGGCATCTAGCTGTTCCCAAGGCTGCACTTATCACAACTCCCCAAACACACAGGCCGTCCTTCTTGTACGTTTCACAGCCTAGTGCAGATCCGATAGTACTAAGAGACCTGGAATGCTTCGTAGAGCTCAAGAACCACACTGAATAAGGCTTCTTAGATTCTGCTGCATGCCAACCTCTGGCATGATACAAGAGGAACGTTAGCCTGAGGCTAGTGGTCAAAAAGGGTCGCCAATTCACTGAATTGACTGAAGGATGAGCTCCTTCTAAAACATGGCCACCTCCAAGTTTCTTTCCTAGAAACTCACTTTTCATCACACAGGCAATTGTGCAATGAAGGGAACTTGTGCAACTACAGTGTTTCTCAGGGAGAATTGAGCCCCCACCTCTCTAAATCCCAATGAGGAATATGAAGTTTCCCGTCAAGACTTATTTTCAAAATGGCCAGCAGAGCATCGACCTTGCTGATTCTTTCTCTAATTTGTACATCCAAGGTCATTTAGAAGGGGGATACTTGAGTTGTTTCAACTTGCAACAATCTAGAGGTTTTACCAAAGAGCCCTTAAGAGCCCCTGATTCGGCATCCAGCTTTTCCCAACGATGCATTGCTCACAAAGGCCCAAACACACAGGCCGTGCCTCTAGGACGTTTCTCATCCGAGTGCAGACCCGCCAGTACGAAGAAACCTGGAATGCTACCTAGAGCTCAAGAACCACACTGAATAACGCTACATGGATTCTGCTGCATGCCAATGTGTGGCATGATACAAGAGGAACGTTAGCTTGAGGCTAGTGTTCAATGGGGTCGCCAATTCACTGAAAATGACTGAAGGTTGAGCAGCTACCAAAGTATGGCAACGTCCAAGTTTCTTTCCGAGAAATTCACTTCTCATCACAAAGGGAACTGTGCCATGAAGGGAACATGTGCAACTACAGTATTTCTCACTGAGAATTGATTCCGCAACTCTCTAAATCCCAATGAGGAACGTAAAGTATCCCTTTAAGCCTTATATTCAATATATATATTCCACAGAGAATTAACCCTGTTCTTTCTTTCTCTAGTTTGTAATTCCAAGGCGCTTTAGAAGGGAGATACTTGAGTTGTTTCAACTTACTACTTTCTAGAGTTTAAGAGAAGAAGCCCTTCACTTCCCATGACTCGGCATCTAGCTGTTCCCAATGGCGCATTGCTCACAACTCCCCGAAGGCACAGGCCGTCCTTCCTGTACTTTTCTCATCCTAGTGCAGACCCGCAAGTACTAAGAGACCTGGAATGCTTCCTAGAGTTCAAGAACCACACTGAATAAGTCTACAATGATTCTGCTGCATGCCAACATGTGGCATGATACAAGAGGAACGTTAGCTTGAGGCTAGTGTTCAATGGGGTCGCCCATTCACTGAAGATTACTGAAGGAGGAGCACCTACCTAAGAATGGCAAACACCATGTTTCTTTCCGAGAAATTCACTTGTCATCACAAAGGGAATTGTGCCATGAAGGGAACATGTGCAACTACAGTATTTCTCAGTGAGAATGGATCCCGCAACTCTCTAAATCCCAATGAGGAAAATAAAGTTCCCCTTTAAGCCTTATATTCAAAAGGGTCCACAGAGCATTGATCCTATTGCTTCTTTCTCTATTTTGTAGTTGAAGGTGTTTTAGAAGGGAGATACTTGAGTTGTTTCAACTTACTACTTTCTAGAGTTTAAGAAAAGAAGCCCTTCACTTCCCATGACTCGGCATCTAGTTGGACCCAATGATGCATTGCTCACAACACCCCGAAGACAGACGCCGTCCTTCCTGTACTTTTCTCATCCTAGTGCCGACCCGCAAGTACTAAGAGACCTGGAATGCTTCCTAGAGCCCAGGAACCACAATGAATAAGGCTACATGGATTTTGCTGCATGACAACATGTGTCATGTTAGAAGAGGAACGTTAGCTTCAGGTTAGTGGTCAAATGGGGTCGCCAATTCACTGAAGATTACCGAAGGATGAGCACCTACCAAAGAATGGCAACCTCCAAGTTTCTTTCCTAGAAACTCACTTGTCATCACAAAGGCAATTGTGCTATGAAGAGAACATGTGCACCTAAAGAATTTCTCAGAGAGAACTGAGCCCACAACTCTCTAAATCCCAATGAGGAAAGTCAAGTTTCCCTTCAAGCCTTATTTTCCAAAGGGCCCGCAGAGCACTGACCCTGCTGTTTCCTTCTCTATTTTGTACCTCCAACGTGCTTTACAAGGGAGATACTTGAGTTATTTCAAGTTGCCACATTCTAGAAATTTAACAAAAGAAACCCTTCACCTCCATGCCTCGGCATCTAGCTGTTCCCAAGGCTGCACTTATCACAACTCCCCAAACACACAGGCCGTCCTTCTTGTACGTTTCACAGCCTAGTGCAGATCCGATAGTACTAAGAGACCTGGAATGCTTCGTAGAGCTCAAGAACCACACTGAATAAGGCTTCTTAGATTCTGCTGCATGCCAACCTCTGGCATGATACAAGAGGAACGTTAGCCTGAGGCTAGTGGTCAAAAAGGGTCGCCAATTCACTGAATTGACTGAAGGATGAGCTCCTTCTAAAACATGGCCACCTCCAAGTTTCTTTCCTAGAAACTCACTTTTCATCTCACAGGAAATTGTGCAATGAAGGGAACTTGTGCAACTACAGTGTTTCTCAGGGAGAATTGAGCCCCCACCTCTCTAAATCCCAATGAGGAATATGAAGTTTCCCGTCAAGACTTATTTTCAAAATGGCCAGCAGAGCATCGACCTTGCTGATTCTTTCTCTAATTTGTACATCCAAGGTCATTTAGAAGGGGGATACTTGAGTTGTTTCAACTTGCAACAATCTAGAGGTTTTACCAAAGAGCCCTTAAGAGCCCCTGATTCGGCATCCAGCTTTTCCCAACGATGCATTGCTCACAAAGGCCCAAACACACAGGCCGTGCCTCTAGGACGTTTCTCATCCGAGTGCAGACCCGCCAGTACTAAGAAACCTGGAATGCTACCTAGAGCTCAAGAACCACACTGAATAACGCTACATGGATTCTGCTGCATGCCAATCTGTGGCATGATACAAGAGGAACGTTAGCTTGAGGCTAGTGTTCAATGGGGTCGCCAATTCACTGAAAATGACTGAAGGTTGAGCAGCTACCAAAGTATGGCAACGTCCAAGTTTCTTTCCGAGAAATTCACTTCTCATCACAAAGGGAACTGTGCCATGAAGGGAACATGTGCAACTACAGTATTTCTCACTGAGAATTGATTCCGCAACTCTCTAAATCCCAATGAGGAAAGTAAAGTATCCCTTTAAGCCTTATATTCAATATATATATTCCACAGAGAATTAACCCTGTTCTTTCTTTCTCTAGTTTGTAATTCCAAGGCGCTTTAGAAGGGAGATACTTGAGTTGTTTCAACTTACTACTTTCTAGAGTTTAAGAAAAGAAGCCCTTCACTTCCCATGACTCGGCATCTAGCTGTTCCCAATGGCGCATTGCTCACAACTCCCCGAAGGCACAGGCCGTCCTTCCTGTACTTTTCTCATCCTAGTGCAGACCCGCAAGTACTAAGAGACCTGGAATGCTTCCTAGAGTTCAAGAACCACACTGAATAAGTCTACAAGGATTCTGCTGCATGCCAACATGTGGCATGATACAAGAGGAACGTTAGCTTGAGGCTAGTGTTCAATGGGGTCGCCAATTCACTGAAGATTACTGAAGGAGGAGCACCTACCAAAGAATGGCAACCACCAAGTTTCTTTCCGAGAAATTCACTTGTCATCACAAAGGGAATTGTGCCATGAAGGGAACATGTGCAACTACAGTATTTCTCAGTGAGAATGGATCCCGCAACTCTCTAAATCCCAATGAGGAAAATAAAGTTCCCCTTTAAGCCTTATATTCAAAAGGGTCCACAGAGCATTGATCCTATTGTTTCTTTCTCTATTTTGTAGTTGAAGGTGTTTTAGAAGGGAGATACTTGAGTTGTTTCAACTTACTACTTTCTAGAGTTTAATAAAAGAAGCCCTTCACTTCCCATGGCTCGTCATCTAGTTGTACCCAATGATGCATTGCTCACAACACCCCGAAGACAGACGCCGTCCTTCCTGTACTTTTCTCATCCTAGTGCAGACCCGCAAGTACTAAGAGACCTGGAATGCTTCCTAGAGCCCAGGAACCACAATGAATAAGGCTACATGGATTTTGCTGCATGACAACATGTGTCATGTTAGAAGAGGAACGTTAGCTTCAGGTTAGTGGTCAAGTGGGGTCGCCAATTCACTGAAGATTACCGAAGGATGAGCACCTACCAAAGAATGGCAACCTCCAAGTTTCTTTCCTAGAAACTCACTTGTCATCACAAAGGCAATTGTGCTATGAAGAGAACATGTGCAACAAAGAATTTCTCAGAGAGAACTGAGCCCACAACTCTCTAAATCCCAATGAGGAAAGTCAAGTTTCCCTTCAAGCCTTATTTTCCAAAGGGCCCGCAGAGCACTGACCCTGCTGTTTCCTTCTCTATTTTGTACCTCCAACGTGCTTTAGACGGGAGATACTTGAGTCGTTTCAAGTTGCCACATTCTAGAAATTTAACAAAAGAAACCCTTCACCTCCATGCCTCGGCATCTAGCTGTTCCCAAGGCTGCACTTATCACAACTCCCCAAACATACAGGCCGTCCTTCTTGTACGTTTCACAGCCTAGTGCAGATCCGATAGTACTAAGAGACCTGGAATGCTTCGTAGAGCTCAAGAACCACACTGAATAAGGCTACTTAGATTCTGCTGCATGCCAACCTCTGGCATGATACAAGAGGAACGTTAGCCTGAGGCTAGTGGTCAAAAAGGGTCGCCAATTCACTGAATTGACTGAAGGATGAGCACCTTGCAAAGCATGGCTACCTCCAAGTTTCTTTCCTAGAAACTCACTTTTCATCACCCAGGCAATTGTGCAATGAAGGGAAGTTGTGCAACTACAGTGTTTCTCAGGGAGAATTGAGCCCCCAACTCTCTAAATCCCAATGAGGAATATGAAGTTTCCCGTCAAGACTTATTTTCAAAATGGCCAGCAGAGCATCGACCTTGCTGATTCTTTCTCTAATTTGTACATCCAAGGTCATTTAGAAGGGGGATACTTGAGTTGTTTCAACTTGCAACAATCTAGAGGTTTTACCAAAGAGCCCTTAAGAGCCCCTGATTCGGCATCCAGCTTTTCCCAACGATGCATTGCTCACAAAGGCCCAAACACACAGGCCGTGCCTCTAGGACGTTTCTCATCCGAGTGCAGACCCGCCAGTACTAAGAAACCTGGAATGCTACCTAGAGCTCAAGAACCACACTGAATAACGCTACATGGATTCTGCTGCATGCCAATCTGTGGCATGATACAAGAGGAACGTTAGCTTGAGGCTAGTGTTCAATGGGGTCGCCAATTCACTGGAAATGACTGAAGGTTGAGCAGCTACCAAAGTATGGCAACGTCCAAGTTTCTTTCCGAGAAATTCACTTCTCATCACAAAGGGAACTGTGCCATGAAGGGAACATGTGCAACTACAGTATTTCTCACTGAGAATTGATTCCGCAACTCTCTAAATCCCAATGAGGAAAGTAAAGTATCCCTTTAAGCCTTATATTCAATATATATATTCCACAGAGAATTAACCCTGTTCTTTCCTTCTCTAGTTTGTAATTCCAAGGCGCTTTAGAAGGGAGATACTTGACTTGTTTCAACTTACTACTTTCTAGAGTTTAAGAAAAGAAGCCCTTCACTTCCCATGACTCGGCATCTAGCTGTTCCCAATGGCGCATTGCTCACAACTCCCCGAACGCACAGGCCGTCCTTCCTGTACTTTTCTCATCCTAGTGCAGACCCGCAAGTACTAAGAGACCTGGAATGCTTCCTAGAGTTCAAGAACCACACTGAATAAGTCTACAAGGATTCTGCTGCATGCCAACATGTGGCATGATACAAGAGGAACGTTAGCTTGAGGCTAGTGTTCAATGGGGTCGCCAATTCACTGAAGATTACTGAAGGAGGAGCACTTACCAAAGAATGGCAACCACCAAGTTTCTTTCCGAGAAATTCACTTGTCATCACAAAGGGAATTGTGCCATGAAGGGAACATGTGCAACTACAGTATTTCTCAGTGAGAATGGATCCCGCAACTCTCTAAATCCCAATGAGGAAAATAAAGTTCCCCTTTAAGCCTTATATTCAAAAGGGTCCACAGAGCATTGATCCTATTGCTTCTTTCTCTATTTTGTAGTTGAAGGTGTTTTAGAAGGGAGATACTTGAGTTGTTTCAACTTACTACTTTCTAGAGTTTAAGAAAAGAAGGCCTTCACTTCCCATGACTCGGCATCTAGTTGGACCCAATGATGCATTGCTCAGAACACCCCGAAGACAGACGCCGTCCTTCCTGTACTTTTCTCATCCTAGTGCAGACCCGCAAGTACTAAGACACCTGGAATGCTTCCTAGAGCCCAGGAACCACAATGAATAAGGCTACATGGATTTTGCTGCATGACAACATGTGTCATGTTAGAAGAGGAACGTTAGCTTCAGGTTAGTGGTCAAGTGGGGTCGCCAATTCACTGAAGATTACTGAAGGATGAGCACCTACCAAAGAATGGCAACCTCCAAGTTTCTTTCCTAGAAACTCACTTGTCATCACAAAGGCAATTGTGCTATGAAGAGAACATGTGCAACTAAAGAATTTCTCAGAGAGAACTGAGCCCACAACTCTCTAAATCCCAATGAGGAAAGTCAAGTTTCCCTTCAAGCCTTATTTTCCAAAGGGCCCGCAGAGCACTGACCCTGCTGTTTCCTTCTCTATTTTGTACCTCCAACGTGCTTTAGACGGGAGATACTTGAGTTGTTTCAAGTTGCCACATTCTAGAAATTTAACAAAAGAAACCCTTCACCTCCATGCCTCGGCATCTAGCTGTTCCCAAGGCTGCACTTATCACAACTCCCCAAACACACAGGCCGTCCTTCTTGTACGTTTCACAGCCTAGTGCAGATCCGATAGTACTAAGAGACCTGGAATGCTTCGTAGAGCTCAAGAACCACACTGAATAAGGCTACTTAGATTCTGCTGCATGCCAACCTCTGGCATGATACAAGAGGAACGTTAGCCTGAGGCTAGTGGTCAAAAAGGGTCGTCAATTCACTGAATTGACTGAAGGATGAGCTCCTTCCAAAGCATGGCCACCTCCAAGTTTCTTTCCTAGAAACTCACTTTTCATCACACAGGCAATTGTGCAATGAAGGGAACTTGTGCAACTACAGTGTTTCTCAGGGAGAATTGAGCCCCCACCTCTCTAAATCCCAATGAGGAATATGAAGTTTCCCGTCAAGACTTATTTTCAAAATGGCCAGCAGAGCATCGACCTTGCTGATTCTTTCTCTAATTTGTACATCCAAGGTCATTTAGAAGGGGGATACTTGAGTTGTTTCAACTTGCAACAATCTAGAGGTTTTACCAAAGAGCCCTTAAGAGCCCCTGATTCGGCATCCAGCTTTTCCCAACGATGCATTGCTCACAAAGGCCCAAACACACAGGCCGTGCCTCTAGGACGTTTCTCATCCGAGTGCAGACCCGCCAGTACTAAGAAACCTGGAATGCTACCTAGAGCTCAAGAACCACACTGAATAACGCTACATGGATTCTGCTGCATGCCAATCTGTGGCATGATACAAGAGGAACGTTAGCTTGAGGCTAGTGTTCAATGGGGTCGCCAATTCACTGGAAATGACTGAAGGTTGAGCAGCTACCAAAGTATGGCAACGTCCAAGTTTCTTTCCGAGAAATTCACTTCTCATCACAAAGGGAACTGTGCCATGAAGGGAACATGTGCAACTACAGTATTTCTCACTGAGAATTGATTCCGCAACTCTCTAAATCCCAATGAGGAAAGTAAAGTATCCCTTTAAGCCTTATATTCAATATATATATTCCACAGAGAATTAACCCTGTTCTTTCCTTCTCTAGTTTGTAATTCCAAGGCGCTTTAGAAGGGAGATACTTGAGTTGTTTCAACTTACTACTTTCTACAGTTTAAGAAAAGAAGCCCTTCACTTCTCATGACTCGGCATCTAGCTGTTCCCAATGGCGCATTCTCACAACTCCCCGAACGCACAGGCCGTCCTTCCTGTACTTTTCTCATCCTAGTGCAGACCCGCAAGAACTAAGAGACCTGGAATGCTTCCTAGAGTTCAAGAACCACACTGAATAAGTCTACAAGGATTCTGCTGCATGCCAACATGTGGCATGATACAAGAGGAACGTTAGCTTGAGGCTAGTGTTCAATGGGGTCGCCCATTCACTGAAGATTACTGAAGGAGGAGCACCTACCAAAGAATGGCAACCACCAAGTTTCTATCCGAGAAATTCACTTGTCATCACAAAGGGAATTGTGCCATGAAGGGAACATGTGCAACTACAGTATTTCTCAGTGAGAATGGATCCCGCAACTCTCTAAATCCCAATGAGGAAAATAAAGTTCCCCTTTAAACCTTATATTCAAAAGGGTCCACAGAGCATTGATCCTATTGCTTCTTTCTCTATTTTGTAGTTGAAGGTGTTTTAGAAGGGAGATACTTGAGTTGTTTCAACTTACTACTTTCTAGAATTTAAGAAAAGAAGCCCTTCACTTCCCATGACTCGGCATCTAGTTGGACCCAATGATGCATTGCTCACAACACCCCGAAGACAGACGCCGTCCTTCCTGTACTTTTCTCATCCTAGTGCAGACCCGCAAGTACTAAGAGACCTGGAATGCTTCCTAGAGCCCAGGAACCACAATGAATAAGGCTACATGGATTTTGCTGCATGACAACATGTGTCATGTTAGAAGAGGAACGTTAGCTTCAGGTTAGTGGTCAAATGGGGTCGCCAATTCACTGAAGATTACCGAAGGATGAGCACCTACCAAAGAATGGCAACCTCCAAGTTTCTTTCCTAGAAACTCACTTGTCATCACAAAGGCAATTGTGCTATGAAGAGAACATGTGCAACTAAAGAATTTCTCAGAGAGAACTGAGCCCACAACTCTCTAAATCCCAATGAGGAAAGTCAAGTTTCCCTTCAAGCCTTATTTTCCAAAGGGCCCGCAGAGCACTGACCCTGCTGTTTCCTTCTCTATTTTGTACCTCCAACGTGCTTTACAAGGGAGATACTTGAGTTGTTTCAAGTTGCCACATTCTAGAAATTTAACAAAAGAAACCGTTCACTTGCATGCCTCGGCATCTAGCTGTTCCCAAGGCTGCACTTATCACAACTCCCCAAACACACAGGCCGTCCTTCTTGTACGTTTCACAGCCTAGTGCAGATCCGATAGTACTAAGAGACCTGGAATACTTCGTAGACCTCTAGAACGACACTGAATAAGGCTACTTAGATTCTGCTGCATGCCAACCTCTGGCATGATACAAGAGGAACGTTAGCCTGAGGCTAGTGGTCAAAAAGGGTCGCCAATTCACTGAATTGACTGAAGGATGAGCTCCTTGCAAAGCATGGCCACTGCCAAGTTTCTTTCCTAGAAACTCACTTTTCATCACACAGGCAATTGTGCAATGAAGGGAACTTGTGCAACTACAGTGTTTCTCAGGGAGAATTGAGCCCCCACCTCTCTAAATCCCAATGAGGAATATGAAGTTTCCCG
Organism: Eubalaena glacialis; assembly: GCF_028564815.1. Classification (NCBI taxonomy): domain Eukaryota; kingdom Metazoa; phylum Chordata; class Mammalia; order Artiodactyla; family Balaenidae; genus Eubalaena; species Eubalaena glacialis. The sequence goes on along the minus strand of NC_083722.1, from coordinate 49,652,465 downwards.
TCAAGACTTATTTTCAAAATGGCCAGCAGAGCATCGACCTTGCTGATTCTTTCTCTAATTTGTACATCCAAGGTCATTTAGAAGGGGGATACTTGAGTTGTTTCAACTTGCAACAATCTAGAGGTTTTACCAAAGAGCCCTTAAGAGCCCCTGATTCGGCATCCAGCTTTTCCCAACGATGCATTGCTCACAAAGGCCCAAACACACAGGCCGTGCCTCTAGGACGTTTCTCATCCGAGTGCAGACCCGCCAGTACGAAGAAACCTGGAATGCTACCTAGAGCTCAAGAACCACACTGAATAACGCTACATGGATTCTGCTGCATGCCAATGTGTGGCATGATACAAGAGGAACGTTAGCTTGAGGCTAGTGTTCAATGGGGTCGCCAATTCACTGAAAATGACTGAAGGTTGAGCAGCTACCAAAGTATGGCAACGTCCAAGTTTCTTTCCGAGAAATTCACTTCTCATCACAAAGGGAACTGTGCCATGAAGGGAACATGTGCAAGTACAGTATTTCTCACTGAGAAATGATTCCGCAACTCTCTAAATCCCAATGAGGAAAGTAAAGTATCCCTTTAAGCCTTATATTCAATATATATATTCCACAGAGAATTAACCCTGTTCTTTCTTTCTCTAGTTTGTAATTCCAAGGCGCTTTAGAAGGGAGATACTTGAGTTGTTTCAACTTACTACTTTCTAGAGTTTAAGAAAAGAAGCCCTTCACTTCCCATGACTCGGCATCTAGCTGTTCCCAATGGCGCATTGCTCACAACTCCCCGAACGCACAGGCCGTCCTTCCTGTACTTTTCTCATCCTAGTGCAGACCCGCAAGTACTAAGAGACGTGGAATGCTTCCTAGAGTTCAAGAACCACACTGAATAAGTCTACAAGTATTCTGCTGCATGCCAACATGTGGCATGATACAAGAGGAACGTTAGCTTGAGGCTAGTGTTCAATGGGGTCGCCCATTCACTGAAGATTACTGAAGGAGGAGCACCTACCAAAGAATGGCAACCACCAAGTTTCTATCAGAGAAATTCACTTGTCATCACAAAGGGAATTGTGCCATGAAGGGAACATGTGCAACTACAGTATTTCTCAGTGAGAATGGATCCCGCAACTCTCTAAATCCCAATGAGGAAAATAAAGTTCCCCTTTAAGCCTTATATTCAAAAGGGTCCACAGAGCATTGATCCTATTGCTTCTTTCTCTATTTTGTAGTTGAAGGTGTTTTAGAAGGGAGATACTTGAGTTGTTTCAACTTACTACTTTCTAGAGTTTAAGAAAAGAAGCCCTTCACTTCCCATGACTCGGCATCTAGTTGGACCCAATGATGCATTGCTCACAACACCCCGAAGACAGACGCCGTCCTTCCTGTACTTTTCTCATCCTAGTGCAGACCCGCAAGTACTAAGAGACCTGGAATGCTTCCTAGAGCCCAGGATCCACAATGAATAAGGCTACATGGATTTTGCTGCATGACAACATGTGTCATGTTAGAAGAGGAACGTTAGCTTGAGGTTAGTGGTCAAATGGGGTCGCCAATTCACTGAAGATTACCGAAGGATGAGCACCTACCAAAGAAAGGCAACCTCCAAGTTTCTTTCCTAGAAACTCACTTGTCATCACAAAGGCAATTGTGCTATGAAGAGAACATGTGCAACTAAAGAATTTCTCAGAGAGAACTGAGCCCACAACTCTCTAAATCCCAATGAGGAAAGTCAAGTTTCCCTTCAAGCCTTATTTTCCAAAGGGCCCGCAGAGTACTGACCCTGCTGTTTCCTTCTCTATTTTGTACCTCCAACGTGCTTAAGACGGGAGATACTTGAGTTGTTTCAAGTTGCCACATTCTAGAAATTTAACAAAAGAAACCCTTCACCTCCATGCCTCGGCATCTAGCTGTTCCCAAGGCTGCACTTATCACAACTCCCCAAACACACAGGCCGTACTTCTTGTACGTTTCACAGCCTAGTGCAGATCCGATAGTACTAAGAGACCTGGAATGCTTCGTAGAGCTCAAGAACCACACTGAATAAGGCTACTTAGATTCTGCTGCATGCCAACCTCTGGCATGATACAAGAGGAACGTTAGCCTGAGGCTAGTGGTCAAAAAGGGTCGCCAATTCACTGAATTGACTGAAGGATGAGCTCCTTGCAAAGCATGGCCACTGCCAAGTTTCTTTCCTAGAAACTCACTTTTCATCACACAGGCAATTGTGCAATGAAGGGAACTTGTGCAACTACAGTGTTTCTCAGGGAGAATTGAGCCCCCACCTCTCTAAATCCCAATGAGGAATATGAAGTTTCCCGTCAAGACTTATTTTCAAAATGGCCAGCAGAGCATCGACCTTGCTGATTCTTTCTCTAATTTGTACATCCAAGGTCATTTAGAAGGGGGATACTTGAGTTGTTTCAATTTGCAACAATCTAGAGGTTTTACCAAAGAGCCCTTAAGAGCCCCTGATTCGGCATCCAGCTTTTCCCATCGATGCATTGCTCACAAAGGCCCAAACACACAGGCCGTGCCTCTAGGACGTTTCTCATCCGAGTGCAGACCCGCCAGTACGAAGAAACCTGGAATGCTACCTAGAGCTCAAGAACCACACTGAATAACGCTACATGGATTCTGCTGCATGCCAATCTGTGGCATGATACAAGAGGAACGTTAGCTTGAGGCTAGTGTTCAATGGGGTCGCCAATTCACTGAAAATGACTGAAGGTTGAGCAGCTACCAAAGTATGGCAACGTCCAAGTTTCTTTCCGAGAAATTCACTTCTCATCACAAAGGGAACTGTGCCATGAAGGGAACATGTGCAACTACAGTATTTCTCACTGAGAATTGATTCCGCAACTCTCTAAATCCCAATGAGGAAAGTAAAGTATCCCTTTAAGCCTTATATTCAATATATATATTCCACAGAGAATTAACCCTGTTCTTTCCTTCTCTAGTTTGTAATTCCAAGGCGCTTTAGAAGGGAGATACTTGAGTTGTTTCAACTTACTACTTTCTAGAGTTTAAGAAAAGAAGCCCTTCACTTCCCATGACTCGGCATCTAGCTGTTCCTAATGGCGCATTGCTCACAACTCCCCGAAGGCACAGGCCGTCCTTCCTGTACTTTTCTCATCCTAGTGCAGACCCGCAAGTACTAAGAGACCTGGAATGCTTCCTAGAGTTCAAGAACCACACTGAATAAGTCTACAAGGATTCTGCTGCATGCCAACATGTGGCATGATACAAGAGGAACGTTAGCTTGAGGCTAGTGTTCAATGGGGTCGCCAATTCACTGAAGATTACTGAAGGAGGAGCACCTACCAAAGAATGGCAACCACCAAGTTTCTTTCCCAGAAATTCACTTGTCATCACAAAGGGAATTGTGCCATGAAGGGAACATGTGCAACTACAGTATTTCTCAGTGAGAATGGATCCCGCAACTCTCTAAATCCCAATGAGGAAAATAAAGTTCCCCTTTAAGCCTTATATTCAAAAGGGTCCACAGAGCATTGATCCTATTGCTTCTTTCTCTATTTTGTAGTTGAAGGTGTTTTAGAAGGGAGATACTTGAGTTGTTTCAACTTACTACTTTCTAGAGTTTACGAAAAGAAGCCCTTCACTTCCCATGACTCGGCATCTAGTTGTACCCAATGATGCATTGCTCACAACACCCCGAAGACAGACGCCGTCCTTCCTGTACTTTTCTCATCCTAGTGCAGACCCGCAAGTACTAAGAGACCTGGAATGCTTCCTAGAGCCCAGGAACCACAATGAATAAGGCTACATGGATTTTGCTGCATGACAACATGTGTCATGTTAGAAGAGGAACGTTAGCTTCAGGTTAGTGGTCAAATGGGGTCGCCAATTCACTGAAGATTACCGAAGGATGAGCACCTACCAAAGAATGGCAACCTCCAAGTTTCTTTCCTAGAAACTCACTTGTCATCACAAAGGCAATTGTGCTATGAAGAGAACATGTGCAACTAAAGAATTTCTCAGAGAGAACTGAGCCCACAACTCTCTAAATCCCAATGAGGAAAGTCAAGTTTCCCTTCAAGCCTTATTTTCCAAAGGGCCCGCAGAGTACTGACCCTGCTGTTTCCTTCTCTATTTTGTACCTCCAACGTGCTTAAGACGGGAGATACTTGAGTTGTTTCAAGTTGCCACATTCTAGAAATTTAACAAAAGAAACCCTTCACCTCCATGCCTCGGCATCTAGCTGTTCCCAAGGCTGCACTTATCACAACTCCCCAAACACACAGGCCGTCCTTCTTGTACGTTTCACAGCCTAGTGCAGATCCGATAGTACTAAGAGACCTGGAATGCTTCGTAGAGCTCAAGAACCACACTGAATAAGGCTACTTAGATTCTGCTGCATGCCAACCTCTGGCATGATACAAGAGGAACGTTAGCCTGAGGCTAGTGGTCAAAAAGGGTCGCCAATTCACTGAATTGACTGAAGGATGAGCTCCTTGCAAAGCATGGCCACTGCCAAGTTTCTTTCCTAGAAACTCACTTTTCATCACACAGGCAATTGTGCAATGAAGGGAACTTGTGCAACTACAGTGTTTCTCAGGGAGAATTGAGCCCCCACCTCTCTAAATCCCAATGAGGAATATGAAGTTTCCCGTCAAGACTTATTTTCAAAATGGCCAGCAGAGCATCGACCTTGCTGATTCTTTCTCTAATTTGTACATCCAAGGTCATTTAGAAGGGGGATACTTGAGTTGTTTCAACTTGCAACAATCTAGAGGTTTTACCAAAGAGCCCTTAAGAGCCCCTGATTCGGCATCCAGCTTTTCCCAACGATGCATTGCTCACAAAGGCCCAAACACACAGGCCGTGCCTCTAGGACGTTTCTCATCCGAGTGCAGACCCGCCAGTACTAAGAAACCTGGAATGCTACCTAGAGCTCAAGAACCACACTGAATAACGCTACATGGATTCTGCTGCATGCCAATCTGTGGCATGATACAAGAGGAACGTTAGCTTGAGGCTAGTGTTCAATGGGGTCGCCAATTCACTGAAAATGACTGAAGGTTGAGCAGCTACCAAAGTATGGCAACGTCCAAGTTTCTTTCCGAGAAATTCACTTCTCATCACAAAGGGAACTGTGCCATGAAGGGAACATGTGGAACTACAGTATTTCTCACTGAGAATTGATTCCGCAACTCTCTAAATCCCAATGAGGAAAGTAAAGTATCCCTTTAAGCCTTATATTCAATATATATATTCCACAGAGAATTAACCCTGTTCTTTCCTTCTCTAGTTTGTAATTCCAAGGCGCTTTAGAAGGGAGATACTTGACTTGTTTCAACTTACTACTTTCTAGAGTTTAAGAAAAGAAGCCCTTCACTTCCCATGACTCGGCATCTAGCTGTTCCCAATGGCGCATTGCTCACAACTCCCCGAAGGCACAGGCCGTCCTTCCTGTACTTTTCTCATCCTAGTGCAGACCCGCAAGTACTAAGAGACCTGGAATGCTTCCTAGAGTTCAAGAACCACACTGAATAAGTCTACAAGGATTCTGCTGCATGCCAACATGTGGCATGATACAAGAGGAACGTTAGCTTGAGGCTAGTGTTCAATGGGGTCGCCAATTCACTGAAGATTACTGAAGGAGGAGCACCTACCAAAGAATGGCAACCACCAAGTTTCTTTCCCAGAAATTCACTTGTCATCACAAAGGGAATTGTGCCATGAAGGGAACATGTGCAACTACAGTATTTCTCAGTGAGAATGGATCCCGCAACTCTCTAAATCCCAATGAGGAAAATAAAGTTCCCCTTTAAGCCTTATATTCAAAAGGGTCCACAGAGCATTGATCCTATTGCTTCTTTCTCTATTTTGTAGTTGAAGGTGTTTTAGAAGGGAGATACTTGAGTTGTTTCAACTTACTACTTTCTAGAGTTTAAGAAAAGAAGCCCTTCACTTCCCATGACTCGGCATCTAGTTGGACCCAATGATGCATTGCTCACAACACCCCGAAGACAGACGCCGTCCTTCCTGTACTTTTCTCATCCTAGTGCAGACCCGCAAGTACTAAGAGACCTGGAATGCTTCCTAGAGCCCAGGAACCACAATGAATAAGGCTACATGGATTTTGCTGCATGACAACATGTGTCATGTTAGAAGAGGAACATTAGCTTCAGGTTAGTGGTCAAGTGGGGTCGCCAATTCACTGAAGATTACCGAAGGATGAGCACCTACCAAAGATGGCAACCTCCAAGTTTCTTTCCTAGAAACTCACTTGTCATCACAAAGGCAATTGTGCTATGAAGAGAACATGTGCAACTAAAGAATTTCTCAGAGAGAACTGAGCCCACAACTCTCTAAATGCCCAATGAGGAAAGTCAAGTTTTCCTTCAAGCCTTATTTTCCAAAGGGCCCGCAGAGCACTGACCCTGCTGTTTCCTTCTCTATTTGGTACCTCCAACGTGCTTTCAGACGGGAGATACTTGAGTTGTTTCAAGTTGCCACATTCTAGAAATTAACAAAAGAAACCCTTCACCTCCATGCCTCGGCATCTAGCTGTTCCCAGGCTGCACCTTATCACAACTCCCCAAACACACAGGCCGTCCTTCTTGTACGTTTCACAGCCTAGTGCAGATCCGATAGTACGAAGAGACCTGGAATGCTTCGTAGAGCTCAAGAACCACACTGAATAAGGCTACTTAGATTCTGCTGCATGCCAACCTCTGGCATGATACAAGAGGAACGTTAGCCTGAGGCTAGTGGTCAAAAAGGGTCGCCAATTCACTGAATTGACTGAAGGATGAGCTCCTTGCAAAGCATGGCCACCTCCCAAGTTTCTTTCCTAGAAACTCACTTTTCATCACACAGGCAATTGTGCAATGAAGGGAACTTGTGCAACTACAGTGTTTCTCAGGGAGAATTGAGCCCCCACCTCTCTAAATCCCAATGAGGAATATGAAGTTTCCCGTCAAGACTTATTTCAAAATGGCCAGCAGAGCATCGACCTTGCTGATTCTTTCTCTAATTTGTACATCAAGGTCATTTAGAAGGGGGATACTTGAGTTGTTTCAACTTGCAACAATCTAGAGGTTTTACCAAAGAGCCCTTAAGAGCCCCTGATTCGGCATCCAGCTTTTCCCAACGATGCATTGCTCACAAAGGCCCAAACACACAGGCCGTGCCTCTAGGACGTTTCTCATCCGAGTGCAGACCCGCCAGTACTAAGAAACCTGGGAATGCTACCTAGAGCTCAAGAACCACACAGCTGAATAACGCTACATGGATTCTGCTGCATGCCAATCTGTGGCATGATACAAGAGGAACGTTAGCTTGAGGCTAGTGTTCAATGGGGTCGCCATTCACTGAAAATGACTGAAGGTTGAGCAGCTACCAAAGTATGGCAACGTCCAAGTTTTCTTTCCGAGAAATTCACTTCTCATCACAAAGGGAACTGTGCCATGAAGGGAACATGTGCAACTACAGTATTTCTCACTGAGAATTGATTCCGCAACTCTCTAAATCCCAATGATGAAAGTAAAGTATCCCTTTAAGCCTTATATTCAATATATATATTCCACAGAGAATTAACCCTGTTCTTTCTTTCTCTAGTTTGTAATTCCAAGGCGCTTTAGAAGGGAGATACTTGACTTGTTTCAACTTACTACTTTCTAGAGTTTAAGAAAAGAAGCCCTTCACTTCCCATGACTCGGCATCTAGCTGTTCCCAATGGCGCATTGCTCACAACTCCCCGAACGCACAGGTCATCCTTCCTGTACATTTCTCATCCTAGTGCAGACCCGCAAGTACTAAGAGACCTGGAATGCTTCCTAGAGTTCAAGAACCACACTGAATAAGTCTACAATGATTCTGCTGCATGCCAACATGTGGCATGATACAAGAGGAACGTTAGCTTGAGGCTAGTGTTCAATGGGATCGCCAATTCACTGAAGATTACTGAAGGAGGAGCACCTACCAAGAATGGCAACCACCAAGTTTCTTTCGAGAAATTCACTTGTCATCACAAAGGGAATTGTGCCATGAAGGGAAACATGTGCAACGACAGTATTTCTCAGTGAGAATGGATCCCGCAACTCTCTAAATCCCAATGAGGAAAATAAGTTCCCCTTTAAGCCTTATATTCAAAAGGGTCCACAGAGCATTGATCCTATTGCTTCTTTCTCTATTTTGTAGTTGAAGGTGTTTTAGAAGGGAGATTTTTGAGTGTTTCAACTTACTACTTTCTAGAGTTACGAAAAGAAGCCCTTCACTTCCCATGACTCGGCATCTAGTTGTACCCAATGATGCATTGCTCACAACACCCCGAAGACAGACGCCGTCCCTTCCTGTACTTTTCTCATCCCAGTGCAGACCCGCAAGTACTAAGAGACCTGGAATGCTTCTAGAGCCCAGGAAGCACAATGAATAAGGCTACATGGATTTTGCTGCATGACAACATGTGTCATGTTAGAAGAGGAACGTTAGCTTCAGGTTAGTGGTCAAAATGGGGTCGCCAATTCACTGAAGATTACCGAAGGATGAGCACCTACCAAAGAATGGCAACCTCCAAGTTTCTTTCCTAGAAACTCACTTGTCATCACAAAGGCAATTGTGCTATGAAGGAGAAAATGTGCAACTAAAGAATTTCTCAGAGGGAACTGAGCCCACAACTTTCTAATCCAATGAGGAATATGAAGTTTCCCGTCAAGACTTATTTTCAAAATGGCCAGCAGAGCATCGACCTTGCTGATTCTTATTCTAATTTGTACATCCAAGGTCATTTAGAAGGGGGATACTTGAGTTGTTTCAACTAGCAACAATCTAGAGGTTTTACCAAGAGCCCTTAAGAGCCCCTGATTCGGCATCCAGCTTTTCCCAACGATGCTTTGCTCACAAAGGCCCAAACACACAGGCCGTGCCTCTAGGTCGTTTCTCATCCGAGGCAGACCCGCCAGTACGAAGAAACCTGAATGCTACCTAGAGCGCAAGAACCACACTGAATACAGCTACTTAGATTCTGCTGCATGCCAACCTCTGGCATGATACAGAGGAACGTTAGCCTGAGGCTAGTGGTCAAAAAGGGTCGCCAATTCACTGAATTGACTGAAGGATGAGCTCCTTCCAAAGCATGGCCACCTCCAAGTTTCTTTCCTAGAAACTCACTTTTCATCACACAGGCAATTGTGCATGAAGGGAACTTGTGCAACTACAGTGTTTCTCAGGGAGAATTGAGCCCCCACCTCTCTAAATCCCAATGAGGAATATGAAGTTTCCCGTCAAGACTTATTTTCAAAATGGCCAGCAGAGCATCGACCTTGCTGATTCTTTCTCTAATTTGTACATCCAAGGTCATTAGAAGGGGGATACTTGAGTTGTTTCAACTTGCAACAATCTAGAGGTTTTACCAAAGAGCCCTTAAGAGCCCCTGATTCGGCATCCAGCTTTTCCCAACGATGCTTGCTCACAAAGGCCCAAACACACAGGCCGTGCCTCTAGGACGTTTCTCATCCGAGTGCAGACCGCCAGTACTAAGAAACCTGGAATGCTACCTAGAGCTCAAGAACCACACTGAATAACGCTACATGGATTCTGCTGCATGCCAATCTGTGGCATGATACAAGAGGAACGTTAGCTTGAGGCTAGTGTTCAATGGGGTCGCCAATTCACTGAAAATGACTGAAGGTTGAGCAGCTACCAAAGTATGGCAACGTCCAAGTTTCTTTCCGAGAATTTCACTTCTCATCACAAAGGGAACTGTGCCATGAAGGGAACATGTGCAACTACAGTATTTCTCACTGAGAATTGATTCCGCAACTCTCTAAATCCCAATGAGGAAAGTAAAGTATCCCTTTAGCCTTATATTCAATATTATATTCACAGAGAATTAACCCTGTTCTTTCCTTCTCTAGTTTGTAATTCCAAGGCGCTTTAGAAGGGAGATACTTGAGTTGTTTCAACTTACTACTTTCTAGAGTTTAAGAAAAGAAGCCCTTCACTTCCCATGACTCGGCATCTAGCTGTTCCCAATGGCGCATTGCTCACAACTCCCCGAACGGACAGGCCGTCTTCCTGTACTTTTCTCATCCTAGTGCAGACCCGCAAGTACTAAGAGACCTGGAATGCTTCCTAGAGTTCAAGAACCACACTGAATAAGGTCTACAAGGATTCTGCTGCATGCCAACATGTGGCATGATACAAGAGGAAGGTTAGCTTGAGGCTAGTGTTCAATGGGGTCGCCAATTCACTGAAGATTACTGAAGTAGGAGCACCTACCAAAGAATGGCAACCACCAAGTTCTTTCCCGAGAAATTCACTTGTCATCACAAAGGGAATTGTGCCATGAAGGGAACATGTGCAACTACAGTATTTCTCAGTGAGAATGGATCCCGCAACTCTCTAAATCCCAATGAGGAAAAAATATAAAGTTCCCCTTTAAGCCTTATATTCAAAAGGGTCCACAGAGCATTGATCCTATTGCTTCTTTCTCTATTTTGTAGTTGAAGGTGTTTTAGAAGGGAGATACTTGAGTTGTTTCAACTTACTACTTTCTAGAGTTTAAGAAAAGAAGCCCTTCACTTCCCATGACTCGGCATCTAGTTGGACCCAATGATGCATTGCTCACAACACCCCGAAGACAGACGCCGTCCTTCCTGTACTTTTCTCATCCTAGTGCAGACCCGCAAGTACTAAGAGACCTGGAATGCTTCCTAGAGCCCAGGATCCACAATGAATAAGGCTACATGGATTTTGCTGCATGACAACATGTGTCATGTTAGAAGAGGAACGTTAGCTTCAGGTAGTGGTCAAGTGGGGTCGCCAATTCACTGAAGATTACTGAAGGATGAGCACCTACCAAGAATGGCAACCTCCAAGTTTCTTTCCTAGAAACTTACTTGTCATCACAAAGGCAATTGTGCTATGAAGAGAACATGTGCAACTAAAGAATTTCTCAGAGAGAACTGAGCCCACAACTCTCTAAATCCCAATGAGGAAAGTCAAGTTTCCCTTCAAGCCTTATTTTCCAAAGGGCCCGCAGAGCACTGACCCTGCTGTTTCTTCTCTATTTTGTACCTCCAACGTGCTTTAGACGGGAGATACTTGAGTTGTTTCAGTTGCCACATTCTAGAAATTTAACAAAAGAAACCCTTCACCTCCATGCCTCGGCATCTAGCTGTTCCCAAGGCTGCACTTATCACAACTCCCCAAACACACAGGCCGTCCTTCTTGTACGTTTCACAGCCTAGTGCAGATCCGATAGTACTAAGAGACCTGGAATGCTTCGTAGAGCTCAAGAACCACACTGAATAAGGCTACTTAGATTCTGCTGCATGCCAACCTCTGGCATGATACAAGAGGAACGTTAGCCTGAGGCTAGTGGTCAAAAAGGGTCGTCAATTCACTGAATTGACTGAAGGATGAGCTCCTTCCAAAGCATGGCCAACCTCAAGTTTCTTTCCTAGAGAACTCACTTTCATCACACAGGCAATTGTGCAATGAAGGGAACTTGTGCAACTACAGTGTTTCTCAGGGGAGAATTGAGCCCCCACCTCTCTAAATCCCAATGAGGAATATGAAGTTTCCCGTCAAGACTTATTTTCAAAATGGCCAGCAGAGCATCGACCTTGCTGATTCTTTCTCTAATTTGTACATCCAAGGTCATTTAGAAGGGGGATACTTGAGTTGTTTTCAACTTGCAACAATCTAGAGGTTTTACCAAAGAGCCCTTAAGAGCCCCTGATTCGGCATCCAGCTTTTCCCAACGATGCATTGCTCACAAAGGCCCAAACACACAGGCCGTGCCTCTAGGGACGTTTCTCATCCGAGTGCAGACCCGCCAGTACTAAGAAACCTGGAATGCTACCTAGAGCTCAAGAACCACACTGAATAACGCTACATGGATTCTGCTGCATGCCAATCTGTGGCATGATACAAGAGGAACGTTAGCTTGAGGCTAGTGTTCAATGGGGTCGCCAATTCACTGAAAATGACTGAAGGTTGAGCAGCTACCAAGTATGGCAACGTCCAAGTTTCTTTCCGAGAAATTCACTTCTCATCACAAAGGGAACTGTGCCATGAAGGGAACATGTGCAACTACAGTATTTCTCACTGAGAATTGAATCCGCAACTCTCTAAATCCCAATGAGGAACGTAAAGTATCCCTCTAAGCCTTATATTCAATATATATATTCCACAGAGAATTAACCCTGTTCTTTCTTTCTCTAGTTTGTAATTCCAAGGCGCTTTAGAAGGGAGATACTTGACTTGTTTCAACTTACTACTTTCTAGAGTTTAAGAAAAGAAGCCTTCACTTCCCATGACTCGGCATCTAGCTGTTCCCAATGGCGCATTGCTCACAACTCCCCGAACGCACAGGCCGTCCTTCCTGTACTTTTCTCATCCTAGTGCAGACCCGCAAGTACTAAGAGACGTGGAATGCTTCCTAGAGTTCAAGAACCACACTGAATAAGTCTACAAGGATTCTGCTGCATGCCAACATGTGGCATGATACAAGAGGAACGTTAGCTTGAGGCTAGTGTTCAATGGGGGTCGCCAATTCACTGAAGATTACTGAAGGAGGAGCACCTACCAAAGAATGGCAACCACCATGTTTCTTTCCGAGAAATTCACTTGTCATCACAAAGGGAATTGTGCCATGAAGGGAACATGTGCAACGACAGTATTTCTCAGTGAGAATGGATCCCGCAACTCTCTAAATCCCAATGAGGAAAATAAAGTTCCCCTTAAGCCTATATTCAAAGGGTCCACAGAGCATTGATCCTATTGCTTCTTTCTCTATTTTGTAGTTGAAGTTGTTTTAGAAGGGAGATACTTGAGTTGTTTCAACTTACTACTTTCTAGAGTTTAAGAAAAGAAGCCCTTCACTTCCCATGACTCGGCATCTAGTTGGACCCAATGATGCATTGCTCTCAACACCCCGAAGACAGACGCCGTCCTTCCTGTACTTTTCTCATCCTAGTGCAGACCCGCAAGTACTAAGAGACCTGGAATGCTTCCTAGAGCCCAGGATTCCACAATGAATAGGCTACATGGATTTTGCTGCATGACAACATGTGTCATGTTAGAAGAGGAACGTTAGCTTCAGGTTAGTGGTCAAGTGGGGTCGCCAATTCACTGAAGATTACTGAAGGATGAGCACCTACCAAAGAATGGCAACCTCCAAGTTTCTTTCCTAGAAACTCACTTGTCATCACAAAGGCAATTGTGCTATGAAGAGAACATGTGCAACTAAAGAATTTCTCAGAGAGAACTGAGCCCACAACTCTCTAAATCCCAATGAGGAAAGTCAAGTTTCCCTTCAAGCCTTATTTTCCAAAGGGCCCGCAGAGCACTGACCCTGCTGTTTCCTTCTCTATTTTGTATCTCCAACGTGCTTTAGACGGAGATACTTGAGTTGTTTCAAGTTTGCCACATTCTAGAAATTTAACAAAGAAACCCTTCACCTCCATGCCTCGGCATCTAGCTGTTCCCAAGGCCTGCATTTATCACAACTCCCCAAACACACAGGCCGTCCTTCTTGTACTTTTCACAGCCTAGTGCAGATCCGATAGTACTAAGAGACCTGGAATGCTTCGTAGAGCTCAAGAACCACACTGAATAAGGCTACTTAGATTCTGCTGCATGCCAACCTCTGGCATGATACAAGAGGAACGTTAGCCTGAGGCTAGTGGTCAAAAAGGGTCGCCAATTCACTGAATTGACTGAAGGATGAGCTCCTTCCAAAGCATGGCCACCTCCAAGTTTCTTTCCTAGAAACTCACTTTTCATCACACAGGCAATTGTGCAATGAAGGGAACTTGTGCAACTACAGTGTTTCTCAGGGAGAATTGAGCCCCCACCTCTCTAAATCCCAATGAGGAATATGAAGTTTCCCGTCAAGACTTATTTTCAAAATGGCCAGCAGAGCATCGACCTTGCTGATTCTTTCTCTAATTTGTACATCCAAGGTCATTTAGAAGGGGGATACATGAGTTGTTCAACTTGCAACAATCTAGAGGTTTTACCAAAGAGCCCTTAAGAGCCCCTGATTCGGCATCCAGCTTTTCCAACGATGCATTGCTCACAAAGGCCCAAACACACAGGCCGTGCCTCTAGGACGTTTCTCATCCGAGTGCAGACCCGCCAGTACTAAGAAACCTGGAATGCTACCTAGAGCTCAAGAACCACACTGAATAACGCTACATGGATTCTGCTGCATGCCAATCTGTGGCATGATACAACAGGAACGTTAGCTTGAGGCTAGTGTTCAATGGGGTCGCCAATTCACTGAAAATTACTGAAGTTGAGCAGCTACCAAAGTATGGCAACGTCCAAGTTTCTTCCGAGAAATTCACTTCTCATCACAAGGGAACTGTGCGATGAGGGAACATGTGCAACTACAGTATTTCTCACTGAGAATTGATTCCGCAACTCTCTAAATCCCAATGAGGAAAGTAAAGTATCCCTTTAAGCCTTATATTCAATATATATATTCCACAGAGAATTAACCCTGTTCTTTCTTTCTCTAGTTTGTAATTCCAAGGCGCTTTAGAAGGGAGATACTTGACTTGTTTCAACTTACTACTTTCTAGAGTTTAAGAAAAGAAGCCCTTCACTTCCCATGACTCGGCATCTAGCTGTTCCCAATGGCGCATTGCTCACAACTCCCCGAACGCACAGGCCGTCCTTCCTGTACTTTTCTCATCCTAGTGCAGACCCGCAAGTACTAAGAGACCTGGAATGCTTCCTAGAGTTCAAGAACCACACTGAATAAGTCTACAAGGATTCTGCTGCATGCCAACATGTGGCATGATACAAGAGGAACGTTAGCTTGAGGCTAGTGTTCAATGGGGTCGCCAATTCACTGAAGATTACTGAAGGAGGAGCACCTACCAAAGAATGGCAACCACCAAGTTTCTTTCCGAGAAATTCACTTGTCATCACAAAGGGAATTGTGCCATGAAGGGAACATGTGCAACGACAGTATTTCTCAGTGAGAATGGATCCCGCAACTCTCTAAATCCCAATGAGGAAAATAAAGTTCCCCTTTAAGCCTTATATTCAAAAGGGTCCACAGAGCATTGATCCTATTGCTTCTTTCTCTATTTTGTAGTTGAAGGTGTTTTAGAAGGGAGATACTTGAGTTGTTTCAACTTACTACTTTCTAGAGTTTAAGAAAGAAGCCCTTCACTTCCCATGACTCGGCATCTAGTTGGACCCAATGATGCATTGCTCACAACACCCCGAAGACAGACGCCGTCCTTCCTGTACTTTTCTCATCCTAGAGCAGACCCGCAAGTACTAAGAGACCTGGAATGCTTCCTAGAGCCCAGGATCCACAATGAATAAGGCTACATGGATTTTGCTGCATGACAACATGTGTCATGTTAGAAGAGGAACGTTAGCTTCAGGTTAGTGGTCAAGTGGGGTCGCCAATTCACGGAAGATTACTGAAGGATGAGCACCTACCAAAGAATGGCAACCTCCAAGTTTCTTTCCTAGAAACTCACTTGTCATCACAAAGGCAATTGTGCTATGAAGAGAACATGTGCAACTAAAGAATTTCTCAGAGAGAACTGAGCCCACAACTCTCTAAATCCCAATGAGGAAAGTCAAGTTTCCCTTCAAGCCTTATTTTCCAAAGGGCCCGCAGAGCACTGACCCTGCTGTTTCCTTCTCTATTTTGTACCTCCAACGTGCTTTAGACGGGAGATACTTGAGTTGTTTCAAGTTGCCACATTCTAGAAATTTAACAAAAGAAACCCTTCACCTCCATGCCTCGGCATCTAGCTGTTCCCAAGGCTGCACTTATCACAACTCCCCACAACTCCCCAAACACACAGGCCGTCCTTCTTGTACTTTTCACAGCCTAGTGCAGATCCGATAGTACTAAGAGACCTGGAATGCTTCGTAGAGCTCAAGAACCACACTGAATAAGGCTACTTAGATTCTGCTGCATGCCAACCTCTGGCATGATACAAGAGGAACGTTAGCCTGAGGCTAGTGGTCAAAAAGGGTCGCCAATTCACTGAATTGACTGAAGGATGAGCTCCTTCCAAAGCATGGCCACCTCCAAGTTTCTTTCCTAGAAACTCACTTTTCATCACACAGGCAATTGTGCAATGAAGGGAACTTGTGCAACTACAGTGTTTCTCAGGGAGAATTGAGCCCCCACCTCTCTAAATCCCAATGAGGAATATGAAGTTTCCCGTCAAGACTTATTTTCAAAATGGCCAGCAGAGCATCGACCTTGCTGATTCTTTCTCTAATTTGTACATCCAAGGTCATTTAGAAGGGGGATACTTGAGTTGTTTCAACTTGCAACAATCTAGAGGTTTTACCAAAGAGCCCTGAAGAGCCCCTGATTCGGCATCCAGCTTTTCCCAACGATGCATTGCTCACAAAGGCCCAAACACACAGGCCGTGCCTCTAGGACGTTTCTCATCCGAGTGCAGACCCGCCAGTACTAAGAAACCTGGAATGCTACCTAGAGCTCAAGAACCACACTGAATAACGCTACATGGATTCTGCTGCATGCCAATCTGTGGCATGATACAAGAGGAACGTTAGCTTGAGGCTAGTGTTCAATGGGGTCGCCAATTCACTGAAAATGACTGAAGGTTGAGCAGCTACCAAAGTATGGCAACGTCCAAGTTTCTTTCCGAGAAATTCACTTCTCATCACAAAGGGAACTGTGCGATGAAGGGAACATGTGCAACTACAGTATTTCTCACTGAGAATTGATTCCGCAACTCTCTAAATCCCAATGAGGAAAGTAAAGTATCCCTTTAAGCCTTATATTCAATATATATATTCCACAGAGAATTAACCCTGTTCTTTCTTTCTCTAGTTTGTAATTCCAAGGCGCTTTAGA
The DNA here is from genome assembly GCF_028564815.1 of Eubalaena glacialis. Taxonomy (NCBI): domain Eukaryota; kingdom Metazoa; phylum Chordata; class Mammalia; order Artiodactyla; family Balaenidae; genus Eubalaena; species Eubalaena glacialis. The sequence goes on along the minus strand of NC_083722.1, from coordinate 49,635,628 downwards.
AGGGAGATACTTGACTTGTTTCAACTTACTACTTTCTAGAGTTTAAGAAAAGAAGCCCTTCACTTCCCATGACTCGGCATCTAGCTGTTCCCAATGGCGCATTGCACACAACTCCCCGAACTCACAGGCCGTCCTTCCTGTACTTTTCTCATCCTAGTGCAGACCCGCAAGTACTAAGAGACCTGGAATGCTTCCTAGAGTTCAAGAACCACACTGAATAAGTCTACAAGGATTCTGCTGCATGCCAACATGTGGCATGATACAAGAGGAACGTTAGCTTGAGGCTAGTGTTCAATGGGGTCGCCAATTCACTGAAGATTACTGAAGGAGGAGCACCTACCAAAGAATGGCAACCACCAAGTTTCTTTCCGAGAAATTCACTTGTCATCACAAAGGGAATTGTGCCATGAAGGGAACATGTGCAACTACAGTATTTCTCAGTGAGAATGGATCCCGCAACTCTCTAAATCCCAATGAGGAAAATAAAGTTCCCCTTTAAGCCTTATATTCAAAAGGGTCCACAGAGCATTGATCCTATTGCTTCTTTCTCTATTTTGTAGTTGAAGGTGTTTTAGAAGGGAGATACTTGAGTTGTTTCAACTTACTACTTTCTAGAGTTTAACAAAAGAAGCCCTTCACTTCCCATGACTCGGCATCTAGTTGGACCCAATGATGCATTGCTCACAACACCCCGAAGACAGACGCCATCCTTCCTGTACTTTTCTAATCCTAGTGCAGACCCGCAAGTACTAAGAGACCTGGAATGCTTCCTAGAGCCCAGGAACCACAATGAATAAGGCTACATGGATTTTGCTGCATGACATGTGTCATGTTAGAAGAGGAACATTAGCTTCAGGTTAGTGGTCAAGTGGGGTCGCCAATTCACTGAAGATTACCGAAGGATGAGCACCTACCAAAGAATGGCAACCTCCAAGTTTCTTTCCTAGAAACTCAGTTGTCATCACAAAGGCAATTGTGCTATGAAGAGAACATGTGCAACTAAAGAATTTCTCAGAGAGAACTGAGCCCACAACTCTCTAAATCCCAATGAGGAAAGTCAAGTTTCCCTTCAAGCCTTATTTTCCAAAGGGCCCGCAGAGCACTGACCCTGCTGTTTCCTTCTCTATTTTGTACCTCCAACGTGCTTTAGACGGGAGATACTTGAGTTGTTTCAAGTTGCCACATTCTAGAAATTTAACAAAAGAAACCCTTCACCTCCATGCCTCGGCATCTAGCTGTTCCCAAGGCTGCACTTATCACAACTCCCCAAACACACAGGCCGTCCTTCTTGTACGTTTCACAGCCTAGTGCAGATCCGATAGTACGAAGAGACCTGGAATGCTTCGTAGAGCTCAAGAACCACACTGAATAAGGCTACTTAGATTCTGCTGCATGCCAACCTCTGGCATGATACAAGAGGAACGTTAGCCTGAGGCTAGTGGTCAAAAAGGGTCGCCAATTCACTGAATTGACTGAAGGATGAGCTCCTTGCAAAGCATGGCCACCTCCAAGTTTCTTTCCTAGAAACTCAGTTTTCATCACCCAGGCAATTGTGCAATGAAGGGAACTTGTGCAACTACAGTGTTTCTCAGGGAGAATTGAGCCCCCACCTCTCTAAATCCCAATGAGGAATATGAAGTTTCCCGTCAAGACTTATTTTCAAAATGGCCAGCAGAGCATCGACCTTGCTGATTCTTTCTCTAATTTGTACATCGAAGGTCATTTAGAAGGGGGATACTTGAGTTGTTTCAACTTGCAACAATCTAGAGGTTTTACCAAAGAGCCCTTAAGAGCCCCTGATTCGGCATCCAGCTTTTCCCAACGATGCATTGCTCACAAAGGCCCAAACACACAGGCCGTGCCTCTAGGACGTTTCTCATCCGAGTGCAGACCCGCCAGTACTAAGAAACCTGGAATGCTACCTAGAGCTCAAGAACCACACTGAATAACGCTACATGGATTCTGCTGCATGCCAATCTGTGGCATGATACAAGAGGAACGTTAGCTTGAGGCTAGTGTTCAATGGGGTCGCCAATTCACTGAAAATGACTGAAGCTTGAGCAGCTACCAAAGTATGGCAACGTCCAAGTTTCTTTCCGAGAAATTCACTTCTCATCACAAAGGGAACTGTGCCATGAAGGGAACATGTGCAACTACAGTATTTCTCACTGAGAATTGATTCCGCAACTCTCTAAATCCCAATGAGGAAAGTAAAGTATCCCTTTAAGCCTTATATTCAATATATATATTCCACAGAGAATTAACCCTGTTCTTTCCTTCTCTAGTTTGTAATTCCAAGGCGCTTTAGAAGGGAGATACTTGACTTGTTTCAACTTACTACTTTCTAGAGTTTAAGAAAAGAAGCCCTTCACTTCCCATGACTCGGCATCTAGCTGTTCCCAATGGCGCATTGCTCACAACTCCCCGAACGCACAGGCCGTCCTTCCTGTACTTTTCTCATCCTAGTGCAGACCCGCAAGTACTAAGAGACCTGGAATGCTTCCTAGAGTTCAAGAACCACACTGAATAAATCTACAAGGATTCTGCTGCATGCCAACATGTGGCATGATACAAGAGGAACGTTAGCTTGAGGCTAGTGTTCAATGGGGTCGCCAATTCACTGAAGATTACTGAAGGAGGAGCACCTACCAAAGAATGGCAACCACCAAGTTTCTTTCCGAGAAATTCACTTGTCATCACAAAGGGAATTGTGCCATGAAGGGAACATGTGCAACTACAGTATTTCTCAGTGAGAATGGATCCCGCAACTCTCTAAATCCCAATGAGGAAAATAAAGTTCCCCTTTAAGCCTTATATTCAAAAGGGTCCACAGAGCATTGATCCTATTGCTTCTTTCTCTATTTTGTAGTTGAAGGTGTTTTAGAAGGGAGATACTTGAGTTGTTTCAACTTACTACTTTCTAGAGTTTAAGAAAAGAAGCCCTTCACTTCCCATGACTCGGCATCTAGTTGGACCCAATGATGCATTGCTCACAACACCCCGAAGACAGACGCCGTCCTTCCTGTACTTTTCTCATCCTAGTGCAGACCCGCAAGTACTAAGAGACCTGGAATGCTTCCTAGAGCCCAGGATCCACAATGAATAAGGCTACATGGATTTTGCTGCATGACAACATGTGTCATGTTAGAAGAGGAACGTTAGCTTCAGGTTAGTGGTCAAGTGGGGTCGCCAATTCACTGAAGATTACTGAAGGATGAGCACCTACCAAAGAATGGCAACCTCCAAGTTTCTTTCCTAGAAACTCACTTGTCATCACAAAGGCAATTGTGCTATGAAGAGAACATGTGCAACTAAAGAATTTCTCAGAGAGAACTAAGCCCACAACTCTCTAAATCCCAATGAGGAAAGTCAAGTTTCCCTTCAAGCCTTATTTTCCAAAGGGCCCGCAGAGCACTGACCCTGCTGTTTCCTTCTCTATTTTGTATCTCCAACGTGCTTTAGACGGGAGATACTTGAGTTGTTTCAAGTTGCCACATTCTAGAAATTTAACAAAAGAAACCCTTCACCTCCATGCCTCGGCATCTAGCTGTTCCCAAGGCTGCACTTATCACAACTCCCCAAACACACAGGCCGTCCTTCTTGTACGTTTCACAGCCTAGTGCAGATCCGATAGTACTAAGAGACCTGGAATGCTTCGTAGAGCTCAAGAACCACACTGAATAAGGCTACTTAGATTCTGCTGCATGCCAACCTCTGGCATGATACAAGAGGAACGTTAGCCTGAGGCTAGTGGTCAAAAAGGGTCGTCAATTCACTGAATTGACTGAAGGATGAGCTCCTTCCAAAGCATGGCCACCTCCAAGTTTCTTTCCTAGAAACTCACTTTTCATCACCCAGGCAATTGTGCAATGAAGGGAACTTGTGCAACTACAGTGTTTCTCAGGGAGAATTGAGCCCCCACCTCTCTAAATCCCAATGAGGAATATGAAGTTTCCCGTCAAGACTTATTTTCAAAATGGCCAGCAGAGCATCGACCTTGCTGATTCTTTCTCTAATTTGTACATCCAAGGTCATTTAGAAGGGGGATACTTGAGTTGTTTCAACTTGCAACAATCTAGAGGTTTTACCAAAGAGCCCTTAAGAGCCCCTGATTCGGCATCCAGCTTTTCCCAACGATGCTTTGCTCACAAAGGCCCAAACACACAGGCCGTGCCTCTAGGACGTTTCTCATCCGAGTGCAGACCCGCCAGTACTAAGAAACCTGGAATGCTACCTAGAGCTCAAGAACCACACTGAATAACGCTACATGGATTCTGCTGCATGCCAATCTGTGGCATGATACAAGAGGAACGTTAGCTTGAGGCTAGTGTTCAATGGGGTCGCCAATTCACTGAAGATTACTGAAGGAGGAGCACCTACCAAAGAATGGCAACCACCAAGTTTCTTTCCGAGAAATTCACTTGTCATCACAAAGGGAATTGTGCCATGAAGGGAACATGTGCAACTACAGTATTTCTCAGTGAGAATGGATCCCGCAACTCTCTAAATCCCAATGAGGAAAATAAAGTTCCCCTGTAAGCCTTATATTCAAAAGGGTCCACAGAGCATTGATCCTATTGCTTCTTTCTCTATTTTGTAGTTGAAGGTGTTTTAGAAGGGAGATACTTGAGTTGTTTCAACTTACTACTTTCTAGAGTTTAACAAAAGAAGCCCTTCACTTCCCATGACTCGGCATCTAGTTGGACCCAATGATGCATTGCTCACAACACCCCGAAGACAGACGCCATCCTTCCTGTACTTTTCTAATCCTAGTGCAGACCCGCAAGTACTAAGAGACCTGGAATGCTTCCTAGAGCCCAGGAACCACAATGAATAAGGCTACATGGATTTTGCTGCATGACATGTGTCATGTTAGAAGAGGAACATTAGCTTCAGGTTAGTGGTCAAGTGGGGTCGCCAATTCACTGAAGATTACCGAAGGATGAGCACCTACCAAAGAATGGCAACCTCCAAGTTTCTTTCCTAGAAACTCAGTTGTCATCACAAAGGCAATTGTGCTATGAAGAGAACATGTGCAACTAAAGAATTTCTCAGAGAGAACTGAGCCCACAACTCTCTAAATCCCAATGAGGAAAGTCAAGTTTCCCTTCAAGCCTTATTTTCCAAAGGGCCCGCAGAGCACTGACCCTGCTGTTTCCTTCTCTATTTTGTACCTCCAACGTGCTTTAGACGGGAGATACTTGAGTTGTTTCAAGTTGCCACATTCTAGAAATTTAACAAAAGAAACCCTTCACCTCCATGCCTCGGCATCTAGCTGTTCCCAAGGCTGCACTTATCACAACTCCCCAAACACACAGGCCGTCCTTCTTGTACGTTTCACAGCCTAGTGCAGATCCGATAGTACGAAGAGACCTGGAATGCTTCGTAGAGCTCAAGAACCACACTGAATAAGGCTACTTAGATTCTGCTGCATGCCAACCTCTGGCATGATACAAGAGGAACGTTAGCCTGAGGCTAGTGGTCAAAAAGGGTCGCCAATTCACTGAATTGACTGAAGGATGAGCTCCTTGCAAAGCATGGCCACCTCCAAGTTTCTTTCCTAGAAACTCAGTTTTCATCACCCAGGCAATTGTGCAATGAAGGGAACTTGTGCAACTACAGTGTTTCTCAGGGAGAATTGAGCCCCCACCTCTCTAAATCCCAATGAGGAATATGAAGTTTCCCGTCAAGACTTATTTTCAAAATGGCCAGCAGAGCATCGACCTTGCTGATTCTTTCTCTAATTTGTACATCCAAGGTCATTTAGAAGGGGGATACTTGAGTTGTTTCAACTTGCAACAATCTAGAGGTTTTACCAAAGAGCCCTTAAGAGCCCCTGATTCGGCATCCAGCTTTTCCCAACGATGCATTGCTCACAAAGGCCCAAACACACAGGCCGTGCCTCTAGGACGTTTCTCATCCGAGTGCAGACCCGCCAGTACTAAGAAACCTGGAATGCTACCTAGAGCTCAAGAACCACACTGAATAACGCTACATGGATTCTGCTGCATGCCAATCTGTGGCATGATACAAGAGGAACGTTAGCTTGAGGCTAGTGTTCAATGGGGTCGCCAATTCACTGAAAATGACTGAAGGTTGAGCAGCTACCAAAGTATGGCAACGTCCAAGTTTCTTTCCGAGAAATTCACTTCTCATCACAAAGGGAACTGTGCCATGAAGGGAACATGTGCAACTACAGTATTTCTCACTGAGAATTGATTCCGCAACTCTCTAAATCCCAATGAGGAAAGTAAAGTATCCCTTTAAGCCTTATATTCAATATATATATTCCACAGAGAATTAACCCTGTTCTTTCTTTCTCTAGTTTGTAATTCCAAGGCGCTTTAGAAGGGAGATACTTGACTTGTTTCAACTTACTACTTTCTAGAGTTTAAGAAAAGAAGCCCTTCACTTCCCATGACTCGGCATCTAGCTGTTCCCAATGGCGCATTGCTCACAACTCCCCGAACGCACAGGCCGTCCTTCCTGTACTTTTCTCATCCTAGTGCAGACCCGCAAGTACTAAGAGACCTGGAATGCTTCCTAGAGTTCAAGAACCACACTGAATAAGTCTACAAGGATTCTGCTGCATGCCAACATGTGGCATGATACAAGAGGAACGTTAGCTTGAGGCTAGTGTTCAATGGGGTCGCCAATTCACTGAAGATTACTGAAGGAGGAGCACCTACCTAAGAATGGCAACCACCAAGTTTCTTTCCGAGAAATTCACTTGTCATCACAAAGGGAATTGTGCCATGAAGGGAACATGTGCAACTACAGTATTTCTCAGTGAGAATGGATCCCGCAACTCTCTAAATCCCAATGAGGAAAATAAAGTTCCCCTTTAAGCCTTATATTCAAAAGGGTCCACAGAGCATTGATCCTATTGTTTCTTTCTCTATTTTGTAGTTGAAGGTGTTTTAGAAGGGAGATACTTGAGTTGTTTCAACTTACTACTTTCTAGAGTTTAATAAAAGAAGCCCTTCACTTCCCATGGCTCGGCATCTAGTTGTACCCAATGATGCATTGCTCACAACACCCCGAAGACAGACGCCGTCCTTCCTGTACTTTTCTCATCCTAGTGCAGACCCGCAAGTACTAAGAGACCTGGAATGCTTCCTAGAGCCCAGGAACCACAATGAATAAGGCTGCATGGATTTTGCTGCATGACAACATGTGTCATGTTAGAAGAGGAACGTTAGCTTCAGGTTAGTGGTCAAATGGGGTCGCCAATTCACTCAAGATTACCGAAGGATGAGCACCTACCAAAGAATGGCAACCTCCAAGTTTCTTTCCTAGAAACTCACTTGTCATCACAAAGGCAATTGTGCTATGAAGAGAACATGTGCAACAAAGAATTTCTCAGAGAGAACTGAGCCCACAACTCTCTAAATCCCAATGAGGAAAGTCAAGTTTCCCTTCAAGCCTTATTTTCCAAAGGGCCCGCAGAGCACTGACCCTGCTGTTTCCTTCTCTATTTTGTACCTCCAACGTGCTTTAGACGGGAGATACTTGAGTCGTTTCAAGTTGCCACATTCTAGAAATTTAACAAAAGAAACCCTTCACCTCCATGCCTCGGCATCTAGCTGTTCCCAAGGCTGCACTTATCACAACTCCCCAAACACACAGGCCGTCCTTCTTGTACGTTTCACAGCCTAGTGCAGATCCGATAGTACTAAGAGACCTGGAATGCTTCGTAGAGCTCAAGAACCACACTGAATAAGGCTACTTAGATTCTGCTGCATGCCAACCTCTGGCATGATACAAGAGGAACGTTAGCCTGAGGCTAGTGGTCAAAAAGGGTCGCCAATTCACTGAATTGACTGAAGGATGAGCTCCTTCCAAAGCATGGCCACCTCCAAGTTTCTTTCCTAGAAACTCACTTTTCATCACACAGGCAATTGTGCAATGAAGGGAACTTGTGCAACTACAGTGTTTCTCAGGGAGAATTGAGCCCCCACCTCTCTAAATCCCAATGAGGAATATGAAGTTTCCCGTCAAGACTTATTTTCAAAATGGCCAGCAGAGCATCGACCTTGCTGATTCTTTCTCTAATTTGTACATCCAAGGTCATTTAGAAGGGGGATACCTTGAGTTGTTTCAACTTGCAACAATCTAGAGGTTTTACCAAAGAGCCCTGAAGAGCCCCTGATTCGGCATCCAGCTTTTCCCAACGATGCATTGCTCACAAAGGCCCAAACACACAGGCCGTGCCTCTAGGACGTTTCTCATCCGAGTGCAGACCCGCCAGTACTAAGAAACCTGGAATGCTACCTAGAGCTCAAGAACCACACTGAATAACGCTACATGGATTCTGCTGCATGCCAATCTGTGGCATGATACAAGAGGAACGTTAGCTTGAGGCTAGTGTTCAATGGGGTCGCCAATTCACTGAAAATTACTGAAGGTTGAGCAGCTACCAAAGTATGGCAACGTCCAAGTTTCTTTCCGAGAAATTCACTTCTCATCACAAAGGGAACTGTGCGATGAAGGGAACATGTGCAACTACAGTATTTCTCACTGAGAATTGATTCGCAAACTCTCTAAATCCAATGAGGAACGTAAAGTAATCCCTTTAAGCCTTATATTCAATATATATATTCCACAGAGAATTACCCTGTTCTTTCTTTCTCTAGTTTGTAATTCCAAGGCTGCTTAGAAGGGAGATACTTGACTTGTTTCAACTTACTACTTTCTAGAGTTTTAAGAAAAGAAGCCCTTCACTTCCCATGACTCGGCATCTAGCTGTTCCCAATGGCACATTGCTCACAACTCCCCCGAACGCACAGGCCGTCCTTCCTGTACTTTTCTCATCCTAGTGCAGGACCCGCAAGTACTAAGAGATGTGGAATGCTTCCTAGAGTTCAAGAACCACACTGAATAAGTCTACAAGGATTCTGCTGCATGCCAACATGTGGCATGATACAAGAGGAACGTTAGCTTGAGGCTAGTGTTCAATGGGGTCGCCAATTCACTGAAGATTACAGAAGGAGGAGCACCTACCAAGAATGGCAACCACCAAGTTTCTTTCCGAGAAATTCACTTGTCATCACAAAGGGAATTGTGCCATGAAGGGAACATGTGCAACTACAGTATTTCTCAGTGAGAATGGATCCCGCAACTCTCTAAATCCCAATGAGGAAAATAAAGGTTCCCCTGTAAGCCTTATATTCAAAAGGGTCCACAGAGCATTGATCCTATTGCTTCTTTCTCTATTTTGTAGTGAAGGTGTTTTAGAAGGGAGATACTTGAGTTGTTTCAACTTACTACTTTCTAGAGTTTAACAAAAGAAGCCCTTCACTTCCCATGACTCGGCATCTAGTTGGACCCAATGATGCATTGCTCACAACACCCCGAAGACAGACGCCATCCTTCCTGTACTTTTCTAATCCTAGTGCAGACCCGCAAGTACTAAGAGACCTGGAATGCTTCCTAGAGCCCAGGAACCACAATGAATAAGGCTACATGGATTTTGCTGCATGACATGTGTCATGTTAGAAGAGGAACATTAGCTTCAGGTTAGTGGTTCAAGTGGGGTCGCCAATTACTGAAGATTACCGAAGGATGAGCACCTACCAAAGAATGGCAACCTCCAAGTTTCTTTCCTAGAAACTCAGTTGTCATCACAAAGGCAATTGTGCTATGAAGAGAACATGTGCAACTAAAGAATTTCTCAGAGAGAACTGAGCCCACAACTCTCTAAATCCCAATGAGGAAAGTCAAGTTTCCCTTCAAGCCTTATTTTCCAAAGGGGCCCGCAGAGCACTGACCCTGCTGTTTCCTTCTCTATTTTGTACCTCCAACGTGCTTTAGACGGGAGATACTTGAGTTGTTTCAAGTTGCCACATTCTAGAATTTAACAAAAGAAACCCTTCACCTCCATGCCTCGGCATCTAGCTGTTCCCAAGGCTGCACTATCACAACTCCCCAAACACACAGGCCGTCCTTCTTGTACGTTTCACAGCCTAGTGCAGATCCGATAGTACGAAGAGACCTGGAATGCTTCGTAGAGCTCAAGAACCACACTGAATAAGGCTACTTAGATTCTGCTGCATGCCAACCCTCTGGCATGATACAAGAGGAACGTTAGCCTGAGGCTAGTGGTCAAAAAGGGTCGCCAATTCACTGAATTGACTGAAGGATGAGCTCCTTGCAAAGCATGGCCACCTCCAAGTTTCTTTCCTAGAAACTCAGTTTTCATCACCCAGGCAATTGTGCAATGAAGGGAACTTGTGCAACTACAGTGTTTCTCAGGGAGAATTGAGCCCCCACCTCTCTAAATCCCAATGAGGAATATGAAGTTTCCCGTCAAGACTTATTTTCAAAATGGCCAGCAGAGCATCGACCTTGCTGATTCTTTCTCTAATTTGTACATCCAAGGTCATTTAGAAGGGGGATACTTGAGTTGTTTCAACTTGCAACAATCTAGAGGTTTTACCAAAGAGCCCTGAAGAGCCCCTGATTCGGCATCCAGCTTTTCCCAACGATGCATTGCTCACAAAGGCCCAAACACACAGGCCGTGCCTCTAGGACGTTTCTCATCCGAGTGCAGACCCGCCAGTACTAAGAAACCTGGAATGCTACCTAGAGCTCAAGAACCACACTGAATAACGCTACATGGATTCTGCTGCATGCCAATCTGTGGCATGATACAAGAGGAACGTTAGCTTGAGGCTAGTGTTCAATGGGGTCGCCAATTCACTGAAAATTACTGAAGGTTGAGCAGCTACCAAAGTATGGCAACGTCCAAGTTTCTTTCCGAGAAATTCACTTCTCATCACAAAGGGAACTGTGCGATGAAGGGAACATGTGCAACTACAGTATTTCTCACTGAGAATTGATTCCGCAACTCTCTAAATCCCAATGAGGAACGTAAAGTATCCCTTTAAGCCTTATATTCAATATATATATTCCACAGAGAATTAACCCTGTTCTTTCTTTCTCTAGTTTGTAATTCCAAGGCGCTTTAGAAGGGAGATACTTGACTTGTTTCAACTTACTACTTTCTAGAGTTTAAGAAAAGAAGCCCTTCACTTCCCATGACTCGGCATCTAGCTGTTCCCAATGGCACATTGCTCACAACTCCCCGAACGCACAGGCCGTCCTTCCTGTACTTTTCTCATCCTAGTGCAGACCCGCAAGTACTAAGAGATGTGGAATGCTTCCTAGAGTTCAAGAACCACACTGAATAAGTCTACAAGGATTCTGCTGCATGCCAACATGTGGCATGATACAAGAGGAACGTTAGCTTGAGGCTAGTGTTCAATGGGGTCGCCAATTCACTGAAGATTACTGAAGGAGGAGCACCTACCAAAGAATGGCAACCACCAAGTTTCTTTCCGAGAAATTCACTTGTCATCACAAAGGGAATTGTGCCATGAAGGGAACATGTGCAACTACAGTATTTCTCAGTGAGAATGGATCCCGCAACTCTCTAAATCCCAATGAGGAAAATAAAGTTCCCCTGTAAGCCTTATATTCAAAAGGGTCCACAGAGCATTGATCCTATTGCTTCTTTCTCTATTTTGTAGTTGAAGGTGTTTTAGAAGGGAGATACTTGAGTTGTTTCAACTTACTACTTTCTAGAGTTTAACAAAAGAAGCCCTTCACTTCCCATGACTCGGCATCTAGTTGGACCCAATGATGCATTGCTCACAACACCCCGAAGACAGACGCCATCCTTCCTGTACTTTTCTAATCCTAGTGCAGACCCGCAAGTACTAAGAGACCTGGAATGCTTCCTAGAGCCCAGGAACCACAATGAATAAGGCTACATGGATTTTGCTGCATGACATGTGTCATGTTAGAAGAGGAACATTAGCTTCAGGTTAGTGGTCAAGTGGGGTCGCCAATTCACTGAAGATTACCGAAGGATGAGCACCTACCAAAGAATGGCAACCTCCAAGTTTCTTTCCTAGAAACTCAGTTGTCATCACAAAGGCAATTGTGCTATGAAGAGAACATGTGCAACTAAAGAATTTCTCAGAGAGAACTGAGCCCACAACTCTCTAAATCCCAATGAGGAAAGTCAAGTTTCCCTTCAAGCCTTATTTTCCAAAGGGCCCGCAGAGCACTGACCCTGCTGTTTCCTTCTCTATTTTGTACCTCCAACGTGCTTTAGACGGGAGATACTTGAGTTGTTTCAAGTTGCCACATTCTAGAAATTTAACAAAAGAAACCCTTCACCTCCATGCCTCGGCATCTAGCTGTTCCCAAGGCTGCACTTATCACAACTCCCCAAACACACAGGCCGTCCTTCTTGTACGTTTCACAGCCTAGTGCAGATCCGATAGTACGAAGAGACCTGGAATGCTTCGTAGAGCTCAAGAACCACACTGAATAAGGCTACTTAGATTCTGCTGCATGCCAACCTCTGGCATGATACAAGAGGAACGTTAGCCTGAGGCTAGTGGTCAAAAAGGGTCGCCAATTCACTGAATTGACTGAAGGATGAGCTCCTTGCAAAGCATGGCCACCTCCAAGTTTCTTTCCTAGAAACTCAGTTTTCATCACCCAGGCAATTGTGCAATGAAGGGAACTTGTGCAACTACAGTGTTTCTCAGGGAGAATTGAGCCCCCACCTCTCTAAATCCCAATGAGGAATATGAAGTTTCCCGTCAAGACTTATTTTCAAAATGGCCAGCAGAGCATCGACCTTGCTGATTCTTTCTCTAATTTGTACATCCAAGGTCATTTAGAAGGGGGATACTTGAGTTGTTTCAACTTGCAACAATCTAGAGGTTTTACCAAAGAGCCCTTAAGAGCCCCTGATTCGGCATCCAGCTTTTCCCAACGATGCATTGCTCACAAAGGCCCAAACACACAGGCCGTGCCTCTAGGACGTTTCTCATCCGAGTGCAGACCCGCCAGTACTAAGAAACCTGGAATGCTACCTAGAGCTCAAGAACCACACTGAATAACGCTACATGGATTCTGCTGCATGCCAATCTGTGGCATGATACAAGAGGAACGTTAGCTTGAGGCTAGTGTTCAATGGGGTCGCCAATTCACTGAAAATGACTGAAGGTTGAGCAGCTACCAAAGTATGGCAACGTCCAAGTTTCTTTCCGAGAAATTCACTTCTCATCACAAAGGGAACTGTGCCATGAAGGGAACATGTGCAACTACAGTATTTCTCACTGAGAATTGATTCCGCAACTCTCTAAATCCCAATGAGGAAAGTAAAGTATCCCTTTAAGCCTTATATTCAATATATATATTCCACAGAGAATTAACCCTGTTCTTTCTTTCTCTAGTTTGTAATTCCAAGGCGCTTTAGAAGGGAGATACTTGACTTGTTTCAACTTACTACTTTCTAGAGTTTAAGAAAAGAAGCCCTTCACTTCCCATGACTCGGCATCTAGCTGTTCCCAATGGCGCATTGCTCACAACTCCCCGAACGCACAGGCCGTCCTTCCTGTACTTTTCTCATCCTAGTGCAGACCCGCAAGTACTAAGAGACCTGGAATGCTTCCTAGAGTTCAAGAACCACACTGAATAAGTCTACAAGGATTCTGCTGCATGCCAACATGTGGCATGATACAAGAGGAACGTTAGCTTGAGGCTAGTGTTCAATGGGGTCGCCAATTCACTGAAGATTACTGAAGGAGGAGCACCTACCTAAGAATGGCAACCACCAAGTTTCTTTCCGAGAAATTCACTTGTCATCACAAAGGGAATTGTGCCATGAAGGGAACATGTGCAACTACAGTATTTCTCAGTGAGAATGGATCCCGCAACTCTCTAAATCCCAATGAGGAAAATAAAGTTCCCCTTTAAGCCTTATATTCAAAAGGGTCCACAGAGCATTGATCCTATTGTTTCTTTCTCTATTTTGTAGTTGAAGGTGTTTTAGAAGGGAGATACTTGAGTTGTTTCAACTTACTACTTTCTAGAGTTTAATAAAAGAAGCCCTTCACTTCCCATGGCTCGGCATCTAGTTGTACCCAATGATGCATTGCTCACAACACCCCGAAGACAGACGCCGTCCTTCCTGTACTTTTCTCATCCTAGTGCAGACCCGCAAGTACTAAGAGACCTGGAATGCTTCCTAGAGCCCAGGAACCACAATGAATAAGGCTACATGGATTTTGCTGCATGACAACATGTGTCATGTTAGAAGAGGAACGTTAGCTTCAGGTTAGTGGTCAAATGGGGTCGCCAATTCACTCAAGATTACCGAAGGATGAGCACCTACCAAAGAATGGCAACCTCCAAGTTTCTTTCCTAGAAACTCACTTGTCATCACAAAGGCAATTGTGCTATGAAGAGAACATGTGCAACAAAGAATTTCTCAGAGAGAACTGAGCCCACAACTCTCTAAATCCCAATGAGGAAAGTCAAGTTTCCCTTCAAGCCTTATTTTCCAAAGGGCCCGCAGAGCACTGACCCTGCTGTTTCCTTCTCTATTTTGTACCTCCAACGTGCTTTAGACGGGAGATACTTGAGTCGTTTCAAGTTGCCACATTCTAGAAATTTAACAAAAGAAACCCTTCACCTCCATGCCTCGGCATCTAGCTGTTCCCAAGGCTGCACTTATCACAACTCCCCAAACACACAGGCCGTCCTTCTTGTACGTTTCACAGCCTAGTGCAGATCCGATAGTACTAAGAGACCTGGAATGCTTCGTAGAGCTCAAGAACCACACTGAATAAGGCTACTTAGATTCTGCTGCATGCCAACCTCTGGCATGATACAAGAGGAACGTTAGCCTGAGGCTAGTGGTCAAAAAGGGTCGCCAATTCACTGAATTGACTGAAGGATGAGCACCTTGCAAAGCATGGCCACCTCCAAGTTTCTTTCCTAGAAACTCAGTTTTCATCACACAGGCAATTGTGCAATGAAGGGAACTTGTGCAACTACAGTGTTTCTCAGGGAGAATTGAGCCCCCAACTCTCTAAATCCCAATGAGGAATATGAAGTTTCCCGTCAAGACTTATTTTCAAAATGGCCAGCAGAGCATCGACCTTGCTGATTCTTTCTCTAATTTGTACATCCAAGGTCATTTAGAAGGGGGATACTTGAGTTGTTTCAACTTGCAACAATCTAGAGGTTTTACCAAAGAGCCCTTAAGAGCCCCTGATTCGGCATCCAGCTTTTCCCAACGATGCATTGCTCACAAAGGCCCAAACACACAGGCCGTGCCTCTAGGACGTTTCTCATCCGAGTGCAGACCCGCCAGTACTAAGAAACCTGGAATGCTACCTAGAGCTCAAGAACCACACTGAATAACGCTACATGGATTCTGCTGCATGCCAATCTGTGGCATGATACAAGAGGAACGTTAGCTTGAGGCTAGTGTTCAATGGGGTCGCCAATTCACTGAAAATGACTGAAGGTTGAGCAGCTACCAAAGTATGGCAACGTCCAAGTTTCTTTCCGAGAAATTCACTTCTCATCACAAAGGGAACTGTGCCATGAAGGGAACATGTGCAACTACAGTATTTCTCACTGAGAATTGATTCCGCAACTCTCTAAATCCCAATGAGGAAAGTAAAGTATCCCTTTAAGCCTTATATTCAATATATATATTCCACAGAGAATTAACCCTGTTCTTTCCTTCTCTAGTTTGTAATTCCAAGGCGCTTTAGAAGGGAGATACTTGACTTGTTTCAACTTACTACTTTCTAGAGTTTAAGAAAAGAAGCCCTTCACTTCCCATGACTCGGCATCTAGCTGTTCCCAATGGCGCATTGCTCACAACTCCCCGAAGGCACAGGCCGTCCTTCCTGTACTTTTCTCATCCTAGTGCAGACCCGCAAATACTAAGAGACCTGGAATGCTTCCTAGAGTTCAAGAACCACACTGAATAAGTCTACAAGGATTCTGCTGCATGCCAACAGGTGGCATGATACAAGAGGAACGTTAGCTTGAGGCTAGTGTTCAATGGGGTCGCCCATTCACTGAAGATTACTGAAGGAGGAGCACCTACCAAAGAATGGCAACCACCATGTTTCTTTCCGAGAAAGTCACTTGTCATCACAAAGGGAATTGTGCCATGAAGGGAACATGTGCAACTACAGTATTTCTCAGTGAGAATGGATCCCGCAACTCTCTAAATCCCAATGAGGAAAATAAAGTTCCCCTTTAAGCCTTATATTCAAAAGGGTCCACAGAGCATTGATCCTATTGCTTCTTTCTCTATTTTGTAGTTGAAGGTGTTTTAGAAGGGAGATACTTGAGTTGTTTCAACTTACTACTTTCTAGAGTTTAAGAAAAGAAGCCCTTCACTTCCCATGACTCAGCATCTAGTTGTACCCAATGATGCATTGCTCACAACACCCCGAAGACAGACGCCGTCCTTCCTGTACTTTTCTCCTCCTAGTGCAGACCCGCAAGTACTAAGAGACCTGGAATGCTTCCTAGAGCCCAGGAACCACAATGAATAAGGCTACATGGATTTTGCTGCATGACAACATGTGTCATGTTAGAAGAGGAACGTTAGCTTCAGGTTAGTGGTCAAGTGGGGTCGCCAATTCACTGAAGATTACTGAAGGATGAGCACCTACCAAAGAATGGCAACCTCCAAGTTTCTTTCCTAGAAACTCAGTTGTCATCACAAAGGCAATTGTGCTATGAAGAGAACATGTGCAACTAAAGAATTTCTCAGAGAGAACTGAGCCCACAACTCTCTAAATCCCAATGAGGAAAGTCAAGTTTCCCTTCAAGCCTTATTTTCCAAAGGGCCCGCAGAGCACTGACCCTGCTGTTTCCTTCTCTATTTTGTACCTCCAACGTGCTTTAGACGGGAGATACTTGAGTTGTTTCAAGTTGCCACATTCTAGAAATTTAACAAAAGAAACCCTTCACCTCCATGCCTCGGCATCTAGCTGTTCCCAAGGCTGCACTTATCACAACTCCCCAAACACACAGGCCGTCCTTCTTGTACGTTTCACAGCCTAGTGCAGATCCGATAGTACGAAGAGACCTGGAATGCTTCGTAGAGCTCAAGAACCACACTGAATAAGGCTACTTAGATTCTGCTGCATGCCAACCTCTGGCATGATACAAGAGGAACGTTAGCCTGAGGCTAGTGGTCAAAAAGGGTCGTCAATTCACTGAATTGACTGAAGGATGAGCTCCTTCCAAAGCATGGCCACCTCCAAGTTTCTTTCCTAGAAACTCACTTTTCATCACACAGGCAATTGTGCAATGAAGGGAACTTGTGCAACTACAGTGTTTCTCAGGGAGAATTGAGCCCCCACCTCTCTAAATCCCAATGAGGAATATGAAGTTTCCCGTCAAGACTTATTTTCAAAATGGCCAGCAGAGCATCGACCTTGCTGATTCTTTCTCTAATTTGTACATCCAAGGTCATTTAGAAGGGGGATACTTGAGTTGTTTCAACTTGCAACAATCTAGAGGTTTTACCAAAGAGCCCTTAAGAGCCCCTGATTCGGCATCCAGCTTTTCCCAACGATGCATTGCTCACAAAGGCCCAAACACACAGGCCGTGCCTCTAGGACGTTTCTCATCCGAGTGCAGACCCGCCAGTACTAAGAAACCTGGAATGCTACCTAGAGCTCAAGAACCACACTGAATAACGCTACATGGATTCTGCTGCATGCCAATCTGTGGCATGATACAAGAGGAACGTTAGCTTGAGGCTAGTGTTCAATGGGGTCGCCAATTCACTGAAAATGACTGAAGGTTGAGCAGCTACCAAAGTATGGCAACGTCCAAGTTTCTTTCCGAGAAATTCACTTCTCATCACAAAGGGAACTGTGCCATGAAGGGAACATGTGCAACTACAGTATTTCTCACTGAGAATTGATTCCGCAACTCTCTAAATCCCAATGAGGAACGTAAAGTATCCCTTTAAGCCTTATATTCAATATATATATTCCACAGAGAATTAACCCTGTTCTTTCTTTCTCTAGTTTGTAATTCCAAGGCGCTTTAGAAGGGAGATACTTGACTTGTTTCAACTTACTACTTTCTAGAGTTTAAGAAAAGAAGCCCTTCACTTCCCATGACTCGGCATCTAGCTGTTCCCAATGGCACATTGCTCACAACTCCCCGAACGCACAGGCCGTCCTTCCTGTACTTTTCTCATCCTAGTGCAGACCCGTAAGTACTAAGAGACGTGGAATGCTTCCTAGAGTTCAAGAACCACACTGAATAAGTCTACAAGGATTCTGCTGCATGCCAACATGTGGCATGATACAAGAGGAACGTTAGCTTGAGGCTAGTGTTCAATGGGGTCGCCAATTCACTGAAGATTACTGAAGGAGGAGCACCTACCAAAGAAAGGCAACCACCAAGTTTCTTTCCGAGAAATTCACTTGTCATCACAAAGGGAATTGTGCCATGAAGGGAACATGTGCAACCACAGTATTTCTCAGTGAGAATGGATCCCGCAACTCTCTAAATCCCAATGAGGAAAATAAAGTTCCCCTTTAAGCCTTATATTCAAAAGGGTCCACAGAGCATTGATCCTATTGCTTCTTTCTCTATTTTGTAGTTGAAGGTGTTTTAGAAGGGAGATACTTGAGTTGTTTCAACTTACTACTTTCTAGAGTTTAAGAAAAGAAGCCCTTCACTTCCCATGACTCGGCATCTAGTTGGACCCAATGATGCATTGCTCACAACACCCCGAAGACAGACGCCGTCCTTCCTGTACTTTTCTCATCCTAGTGCAGACCCGCAAGTACTAAGAGACCTGGAATGCTTCCTAGAGCCCAGGAACCACAATGAATAAGGCTACATGGATTTTGCTGCATGACAACATGTGTCATGTTAGAAGAGGAACGTTAGCTTCAGGTTAGTGGTCAAGTGGGGTCGCCAATTCACTGAAGATTACCGAAGGATGAGCACCTACCAAAGAATGGCAACCTCCAAGTTTCTTTCCTAGAAACTCACTTGTCATCACAAAGGCAATTGTGCTATGAAGAGAACATGTGCAACTAAAGAATTTCTCAGAGAGAACTGAGCCCACAACTCTCTAAATCCCAATGAGGAAAGTCAAGTTTCCCTTCAAGCCTTATTTTCCAAAGGGCCCGCAGAGCACTGACCCTGCTGTTTCCTTCTCTATTTTGTACCTCCAACGTGCTTTAGACGGGAGATACTTGAGTTGTTTCAACTTACTACTTTCTAGAGTTTAATAAAAGAAGCCCTTCACTTCCCATGACTCGGCATCTAGTTGGACCCAATGATGGATTGCTCACAACACCTCGAAGACAGACGCCGTCCTTCCTGTACTTTTCTCATCCTAGTGCAGACCCGCAAGTACTAAGAGACGTGGAATGCTTCCTAGAATTCAAGAACCACACTGAATAAGTCTACAAGGATTCTGCTGCATGCCAACATGTGGCATGATACAAGAGGAACGTTAGCTTGAGGCTAGTGTTCAATGGGGTCGCCAATTCACTGAAGATTACTGAAGGAGGAGCACCTACCAAAGAATGGCAACCACCATGTTTCTTTCCGAGAAATTCACTTGTCATCACAAAGGGAATTGTGCCATGAAGGGAACATGTGCAACGACAGTATTTCTCAGTGAGAATGGATCCCGCAACTCTCTAAATCCCAATGAGGAAAATAAAGTTCCCCTTTAAGCCTTATATTCAAAAGGGTCCACAGAGCATTGATCCTATTGCTTCTTTCTCTATTTTGTAGTTGAAGTTGTTTTAGAAGGGAGATACTTGAGTTGTTTCAACTTACTACTTTCTAGAGTTTAAGAAAAGAAGCCCTTCACTTCCCATGACTCGGCATCTAGTTGGACCCAATGATGCATTGCTCTCAACACCCCGAAGACAGACGCCGTCCTTACTGTACTTTTCTCATCCTAGTGCAGACCCGCAAGTACTAAGAGACCTGGAATGCTTCCTAGAGCCCAGGATCCACAATGAATAAGGCTACATGGATTTTGCTGCATGACAACATGTGTCATGTTAGAAGAGGAACGTTAGCTTCAGGTTAGTGGTCAAGTGGGGTCGCCAATTCACTGAAGATTACTGAAGGATGAGCACCTACCAAAGAATGGCAACCTCCAAGTTTCTTTCCTAGAAACTCACTTGTCATCACAAAGGCAATTGTGCTATGAAGAGAACATGTGCAACTAAAGAATTTCTCAGAGAGAACTGAGCCCACAACTCTCTAAATCCCAATGAGGAAAGTCAAGTTTCCCTTCAAGCCTTATTTTCCAAAGGGCCCGCAGAGCACTGACCCTGCTGTTTCCTTCTCTATTTTGTACCTCCAACGTGCTTTAGACGGGAGATACTTGAGTTGTTTCAAGTTGCCACATTCTAGAAATTTAACAAAAGAAACCCTTCACCTCCATGCCTCGGCATCTAGCTGTTCCCAAGGCTGCACTTATCACAACTCCCCAAACACACAGGCCGTCCTTCTTGTACGTTTCACAGCCTAGTGCAGATCCGATAGTACGAAGAGACCTGGAATGCTTCGTAGAGCTCAAGAACCACACTGAATAAGGCTACTTAGATTCTGCTGCATGCCAACCTCTGGCATGATACAAGAGGAACGTTAGCCTGAGGCTAGTGGTCAAAAAGGGTCGCCAATTCACTGAATTGACTGAAGGATGAGCTCCTTCCAAAGCATGGCCACCTCCAAGTTTCTTTCCTAGAAACTCACTTTTCATCACACAGGCAATTGTGCAATGAAGGGAACTTGTGCAACTACAGTGTTTCTCAGGGAGAATTGAGCCCCCACCTCTCTAAATCCCAATGAGGAATATGAAGTTTCCCGTCAAGACTTATTTTCAAAATGGCCAGCAGAGCATCGACCTTGCTGATTCTTTCTCTAATTTGTACATCCAAGGTCATTTAGAAGGGGGATACTTGAGTTGTTTCAACTTGCAACAATCTAGAGGTTTTACCAAAGAGCCCTTAAGAGCCCCTGATTCGGCATCCAGCTTTTCCCAACGATGCATTGCTCACAAAGGCCCAAACACACAGGCCGTGCCTCTAGGACGTTTCTCATCCGAGTGCAGACCCGCCAGTACTAAGAAACCTGGAATGCTACCTAGAGCTCAAGAACCACACTGAATAACGCTACATGGATTCTGCTGCATGCCAATCTGTGGCATGATACAAGAGGAACGTTAGCTTGAGGCTAGTGTTCAATGGGGTCGCCAATTCACTGAAAATTACTGAAGGTTGAGCAGCTACCAAAGTATGGCAACGTCCAAGTTTCTTTCCGAGAAATTCACTTCTCATCACAAAGGGAACTGTGCGATGAAGGGAACATGTGCAACTACAGTATTTCTCACTGAGAATTGATTCCGCAACTCTCTAAATCCCAATGAGGAACGTAAAGTATCCCTTTAAGCCTTATATTCAATATATATATTCCACAGAGAATTAACCCTGTTCTTTCTTTCTCTAGTTTGTAATTCCAAGGCGCTTTAGAAGGGAGATACTTGACTTGTTTCAACTTACTACTTTCTAGAGTTTAAGAAAAGAAGCCCTTCACTTCCCATGACTCGGCATCTAGCTGTTCCCAATGGCACATTGCTCACAACTCCCCGAACGCACAGGCCGTCCTTCCTGTACTTTTCTCATCCTAGTGCAGACCCGCAAGTACTAAGAGATGTGGAATGCTTCCTAGAGTTCAAGAACCACACTGAATAAGTCTACAAGGATTCTGCTGCATGCCAACATGTGGCATGATACAAGAGGAACGTTAGCTTGAGGCTAGTGTTCAATGGGGTCGCCAATTCACTGAAGATTACTGAAGGAGGAGCACCTACCAAAGAAAGGCAACCACCAAGTTTCTTTCCAAGAAATTCACTTGTCATCACAAAGGGAATTGTGCCATGAAGGGAACATGTGCAACGACAGTATTTCTCAGTGAGAATGGATCCCGCAACTCTCTAAATCCCAATGAGGAAAATAAAGTTCCCCTTTAAGCCTTATATTCAAAAGGGTCCACAGAGCATTGATCCTATTGCTTCTTCCTCTATTTTGTAGTTGAAGGTGTTTTAGAAGGGAGATACTTGAGTTGTTTCAACTTACTACTTTCTAGAGTTTAAGAAAAGAAGCCCTTCACTTCCCATGACTCGGCATCTAGTTGGACCCAATGATGCATTGCTCACAACACCCCGAAGACAGACGCCGTCCTTCCTGTACTTTTCTCATCCTAGTGCAGACCCGCAAGTACTAAGAGACCTGGAATGCTTCCTAGAGCCCAGGAACCACAATGAATAAGGCTACATGGATTTTGCTGCATGACAACATGTGTCATGTTAGAAGAGGAACGTTAGCTTCAGGTTAGTGGTCAAGTGGGGTCGCCAATTCACTGAAGATTACCGAAGGATGAGCACCTACCAAAGAATGGCAACCTCCAAGTTTCTTTCCTAGAAACTCACTTGTCATCACAAAGGCAATTGTGCTATGAAGAGAACATGTGCAACTAAAGAATTTCTCAGAGAGAACTGAGCCCACAACTCTCTAAATCCCAATGAGGAAAGTCAAGTTTCCCTTCAAGCCTTATTTTCCAAAGGGCCCGCAGAGCACTGACCCTGCTGTTTCCTTCTCTATTTTGTACCTCCAACGTGCTTTAGACGGGAGATACTTGAGTTGTTTCAACTTACTACTTTCTAGAGTTTAATAAAAGAAGCCATTCACTTCCCATGACTCGGCATCTAGTTGGACCCAATGATGCATTGCTCACAACACCCCGAAGACAGACGCCGTCCTTCCTGTACTTTTCTCATCCTAGTGCAGACCCGCAAGTACTAAGAGACGTGGAATGCTTCCTAGAATTCAAGAACCACACTGAATAAGTCTACAAGGATTCTGCTGCATGCCAACATGTGGCATGATACAAGAGGAACGTTAGCTTGAGGCTAGTGTTCAATGGGGTCGCCAATTCACTGAAGATTACTGAAGGAGGAGCACCTACCAAAGAATGGCAACCACCAAGTTTCTTTCCGAGAAATTCACTTGTCATCACAAAGGGAATTGTGCCATGAAGGGAACATGTGCAACGACAGTATTTCTCAGTGAGAATGGATCCCGCAACTCTCTAAATCCCAATGAGGAAAATAAAGTTCCCCTTTAAGCCTTATATTCAAAAGGGTCCACAGAGCATTGATCCTATTGCTTCTTTCTCTATTTTGTAGTTGAAGTTGTTTTAGAAGGGAGATACTTGAGTTGTTTCAACTTACTACTTTCTAGAGTTTAAGAAAAGAAGCCCTTCACTTCCCATGACTCGGCATCTAGTTGGACCCAATGATGCATTGCTCTCAACACCCCGAAGACAGACGCCGTCCTTACTGTACTTTTCTCATCCTAGTGCAGACCCGCAAGTACTAAGAGACCTGGAATGCTTCCTAGAGCCCAGGATCCACAATGAATAAGGCTACATGGATTTTGCTGCATGACAACATGTGTCATGTTAGAAGAGGAACGTTAGCTTCAGGTTAGTGGTCAAGTGGGGTCGCCAATTCACTGAAGATTACTGAAGGATGAGCACCTACCAAAGAATGGCAACCTCCAAGTTTCTTTCCCAGAAACTCACTTGTCATCACAAAGGCAATTGTGCTATGAAGAGAACATGTGCAACTAAAGAATTTCTCAGAGAGAACTGAGCCCACAACTCTCTAAATCCCAATGAGGAAAGTCAAGTTTCCCTTCAAGCCTTATTTTCCAAAGGGCCCGCAGAGCACTGACCCTGCTGTTTCCTTCTCTATTTTGTACCTCCAACGTGCTTTAGACGGGAGATACTTGAGTTGTTTCAAGTTGCCACATTCTAGAAATTTAACAAAAGAAACCCTTCACCTCCATGCCTCGGCATCTAGCTGTTCCCAAGGCTGCACTTATCACAACTCCCCAAACACACAGGCCGTCCTTCTTGTACGTTTCACAGCCTAGTGCAGATCCGATAGTACTAAGAGACCTGGAATGCTTCGTAGAGCTCAAGAACCACACTGAATAAGGCTACTTAGATTCTGCTGCATGCCAACCTCTGGCATGATACAAGAGGAACGTTAGCCTGAGGCTAGTGGTCAAAAAGGGTCGCCAATTCACTGAATTGACTGAAGGATGAGCTCCTTGCAAAGCATGGCCACTGCCAAGTTTCTTTCCTAGAAACTCACTTTTCATCACACAGGCAATTGTGCAATGAAGGGAACTTGTGCAACTACAGTGTTTCTCAGGGAGAATTGAGCCCCCACCTCTCTAAATCCCAATGAGGAATATGAAGTTTCCCGTCAAGACTTATTTTCAAAATGGCCAGCAGAGCATCGACCTTGCTGATTCTTTCTCTAATTTGTACATCCAAGGTCATTTAGAAGGGGGATACTTGAGTTGTTTCAACTTGCAACAATCTAGAGGTTTTACCAAAGAGCCCTTAAGAGCCCCTGATTCGGCATCCAGCTTTTCCCAACGATGCATTGCTCACAAAGGCCCAAACACACAGGCCGTGCCTCTAGGACGTTTCTCATCCGAGTGCAGACCCGCCAGTACTAAGAAACCTGGAATGCTACCTAGAGCTCAAGAACCACACTGAATAACGCTACATGGATTCTGCTGCATGCCAATCTGTGGCATGATACAAGAGGAACGTTAGCTTGAGGCTAGTGTTCAATGGGGTCGCCAATTCACTGAAAATGACTGAAGGTTGAGCAGCTACCAAAGTATGGCAACGTCCAAGTTTCTTTCCGAGAAATTCACTTCTCATCACAAAGGGAACTGTGCGATGAAGGGAACATGTGCAACTACAGTATTTCTCACTGAGAATTGATTCCGCAACTCTCTAAATCCCAATGAGGAAAGTAAAGTATCCCTTTAAGCCTTATATTCAATATATATATTCCACAGAGAATTAACCCTGTTCTTTCTTTCTCTAGTTTGTAATTCCAAGGCGCTTTAGAAGGGAGATACTTGACTTGTTTCAACTTACTACTTTCTAGAGTTTAAGAAAAGAAGCCCTTCACTTCCCATGACTCGGCATCTAGCTGTTCCCAATGGCGCATTGCTCACAACTCCCCGAAGGCACAGGCCGTCCTTCCTGTACTTTTCTCATCCTAGTGCAGACCCGCAAGTACTAAGAGACCTGGAATGCTTCCTAGAGTTCAAGAACCACACTGAATAAGTCTACAAGGATTCTGCTGCATGCCAACATGTGGCATGATACAAGAGGAACGTTAGCTTGAGGCTAGTGTTCAATGGGGTCGCCAATTCACTGAAGATTACTGAAGGAGGAGCACCTACCAAAGAATGGCAACCACCAAGTTTCTTTCCGAGAAATTCACTTGTCATCACAAAGGGAATTGTGCCATGAAGGGAACATGTGCAACTACAGTATTTCTCAGTGAGAATGGATCCCGCAACTCTCTAAATCCCAATGAGGAAAATAAAGTTCCCCTTTAAGCCTTATATTCAAAAGGGTCCACAGAGCATTGATCCTATTGCTTCTTTCTCTATTTTGTAGTTGAAGGTGTTTTAGAAGGGAGATACTTGAGTTGTTTCAACTTACTACTTTCTAGAGTTTAAGAAAAGAAGACCTTCACTTCCCATGACTCGGCATCTAGCTGTTCCCAATGGCGCATTGCTCACAACTCCCCGAAGGCACAGGCCGTCCTTCCTGTACTTTTCTCATCCTAGTGCAGACCCGCAAGTACTAAGAGACCTGGAATGCTTCCTAGAGCCCAGGATCCACAATGAATAAGGCTACATGGATTTTGCTGCATGACAACATGTGTCATGTTAGAAGAGGAACGTTAGCTTGAGGTTAGTGGTCAAATGGGGTCGCCAATTCACTGAAGATTACCGAAGGATGAGCACCTACCAAAGAATGGCAACCTCCAAGTTTCTTTCCTAGAAACTCACTTGTCATCACAAAGGCAATTGTGCTATGAAGAGAACATGTGCAACAAAGAATTTCTCAGAGAGAACTGAGCCCACAACTCTCTAAATCCCAATGAGGAAAGTCAAGTTTCCCTTCAAGCCTTATTTTCCAAAGGGCCCGCAGAGCACTGACCCTGCTGTTTCCTTCTCTATTTTGTACCTCCAACGTGCTTTAGACGGGAGATACTTGAGTCGTTTCAAGTTGCCACATTCTAGAAATTTAACAAAAGAAACCCTTCACCTCCATGCCTCGGCATCTAGCTGTTCCCAAGGCTGCACTTATCACAACTCCCCAAACACACAGGCCGTCCTTCTTGTACGTTTCACAGCCTAGTGCAGATCCGATAGTACTAAGAGACCTGGAATGCTTCGTAGAGCTCAAGAACCACACTGAATAAGGCTACTTAGATTCTGCTGCATGCCAACCTCTGGCATGATACAAGAGGAACGTTAGCCTGAGGCTAGTGGTCAAAAAGGGTCGCCAATTCACTGAATTGACTGAAGGATGAGCACCTTGCAAAGCATGGCCACCTCCAAGTTTCTTTCCTAGAAACTCAGTTTTCATCACACAGGCAATTGTGCAATGAAGGGAACTTGTGCAACTACAGTGTTTCTCAGGGAGAATTGAGCCCCCAACTCTCTAAATCCCAATGAGGAATATGAAGTTTCCCGTCAAGACTTATTTTCAAAATGGCCAGCAGAGCATCGACCTTGCTGATTCTTTCTCTAATTTGTACATCCAAGGTCATTTAGAAGGGGGATACTTGAGTTGTTTCAACTTGCAACAATCTAGAGGTTTTACCAAAGAGCCCTTAAGAGCCCCTGATTCGGCATCCAGCTTTTCCCAACGATGCATTGCTCACAAAGGCCCAAACACACAGGCCGTGCCTCTAGGACGTTTCTCATCCGAGTGCAGACCCGCCAGTACTAAGAAACCTGGAATGCTACCTAGAGCTCAAGAACCACACTGAATAACGCTACATGGATTCTGCTGCATGCCAATCTGTGGCATGATACAAGAGGAACGTTAGCTTGAGGCTAGTGTTCAATGGGGTCGCCAATTCACTGAAAATGACTGAAGGTTGAGCAGCTACCAAAGTATGGCAACGTCCAAGTTTCTTTCCGAGAAATTCACTTCTCATCACAAAGGGAACTGTGCCATGAAGGGAACATGTGCAACTACAGTATTTCTCACTGAGAATTGATTCCGCAACTCTCTAAATCCCAATGAGGAAAGTAAAGTATCCCTTTAAGCCTTATATTCAATATATATATTCCACAGAGAATTAACCCTGTTCTTTCCTTCTCTAGTTTGTAATTCCAAGGCGCTTTAGAAGGGAGATACTTGAGTTGTTTCAACTTACTACTTTCTAGAGTTTAAGAAAAGAAGCCCTTCACTTCCCATGACTCGGCATCTAGCTGTTCCCAATGGCGCATTGCTCACAACTCCCCGAAGGCACAGGCCGTCCTTCCTGTACTTTTCTCATCCTAGTGCAGACCCGCAAGTACTAAGAGACCTGGAATGCTTCCTAGAGTTCAAGAACCACACTGAATAAGTCTACAAGGATTCTGCTGCATGCCAACAGGTGGCATGATACAAGAGGAACGTTAGCTTGAGGCTAGTGTTCAATGGGGTCGCCCATTCACTGAAGATTACTGAAGGAGGAGCACCTACCAAAGAATGGCAACCACCATGTTTCTTTCCGAGAAAGTCACTTGTCATCACAAAGGGAATTGTGCCATGAAGGGAACATGTGCAACTACAGTATTTCTCAGTGAGAATGGATCCCGCAACTCTCTAAATCCCAATGAGGAAAATAAAGTTCCCCTTTAAGCCTTATATTCAAAAGGGTCCACAGAGCATTGATCCTATTGCTTCTTTCTCTATTTTGTAGTTGAAGGTGTTTTAGAAGGGAGATACTTGAGTTGTTTCAACTTACTACTTTCTAGAGTTTAAGAAAAGAAGCCCTTCACTTCCCATGACTCAGCATCTAGTTGTACCCAATGATGCATTGCTCACAACACCCCGAAGACAGACGCCGTCCTTCCTGTACTTTTCTCCTCCTAGTGCAGACCCGCAAGTACTAAGAGACCTGGAATGCTTCCTAGAGCCCAGGAACCACAATGAATAAGGCTACATGGATTTTGCTGCATGACAACATGTGTCATGTTAGAAGAGGAACGTTAGCTTCAGGTTAGTGGTCAAGTGGGGTCGCCAATTCACTGAAGATTACTGAAGGATGAGCACCTACCAAAGAATGGCAACCTCCAAGTTTCTTTCCTAGAAACTCACTTGTCATCACAAAGGCAATTGTGCTATGAAGAGAACATGTGCAACTAAAGAATTTCTCAGAGAGAACTGAGCCCACAACTCTCTAAATCCCAATGAGGAAAGTCAAGTTTCCCTTCAAGCCTTATTTTCCAAAGGGCCCGCAGAGCACTGACCCTGCTGTTTCCTTCTCTATTTTGTACCTCCAACGTGCTTTAGACGGGAGATACTTGAGTTGTTTCAACTTACTACTTTCTAGAGTTTAATAAAAGAAGCCCTTCACTTCCCATGACTCGGCATCTAGTTGGACCCAATGATGCATTGCTCACAACACCCCGAAGACAGACGCCGTCCTTCCTGTACTTTTCTCATCCTAGTGCAGACCCGCAAGTACTAAGAGACGTGGAATGCTTCCTAGAATTCAAGAACCACACTGAATAAGTCTAGAAGGATTCTGCTGCATGCCAACATGTGGCATGATACAAGAGGAACGTTAGCTTGAGGCTAGTGTTCAATGGGGTCGCCAATTCACTGAAGATTACTGAAGGAGGAGCACCTACCAAAGAATGGCAACCACCATGTTTCTTTCCGAGAAATTCACTTGTCATCACAAAGGGAATTGTGCCATGAAGGGAACATGTGCAACGACAGTATTTCTCAGTGAGAATGGATCCCGCAACTCTCTAAATCCCAATGAGGAAAATAAAGTTCCCCTTTAAGCCTTATATTCAAAAGGGTCCACAGAGCATTGATCCTATTGCTTCTTTCTCTATTTTGTAGTTGAAGTTGTTTTAGAAGGGAGATACTTGAGTTGTTTCAACTTACTACTTTCTAGAGTTTAAGAAAAGAAGCCCTTCACTTCCCATGACTCGGCATCTAGTTGGACCCAATGATGCATTGCTCTCAACACCCCGAAGACAGACGCCGTCCTTACTGTACTTTTCTCATCCTAGTGCAGACCCGCAAGTACTAAGAGACCTGGAATGCTTCCTAGAGCCCAGGATCCACAATGAATAAGGCTACATGGATTTTGCTGCATGACAACATGTGTCATGTTAGAAGAGGAACGTTAGCTTCAGGTTAGTGGTCAAGTGGGGTCGCCAATTCACTGAAGATTACTGAAGGATGAGCACCTACCAAAGAATGGCAACCTCCAAGTTTCTTTCCTAGAAACTCACTTGTCATCACAAAGGCAATTGTGCTATGAAGAGAACATGTGCAACTAAAGAATTTCTCAGAGAGAACTGAGCCCACAACTCTCTAAATCCCAATGAGGAAAGTCAAGTTTCCCTTCAAGCCTTATTTTCCAAAGGGCCCGCAGAGCACTGACCCTGCTGTTTCCTTCTCTATTTTGTACCTCCAACGTGCTTTAGACGGGAGATACTTGAGTTGTTTCAAGTTGCCACATTCTAGAAATTTAACAAAAGAAACCCTTCACCTCCATGCCTCGGCATCTAGCTGTTCCCAAGGCTGCACTTATCACAACTCCCCAAACACACAGGCCGTCCTTCTTGTACGTTTCACAGCCTAGTGCAGATCCGATAGTACGAAGAGACCTGGAATGCTTCATAGAGCTCAAGAACCACACTGAATAAGGCTACTTAGATTCTGCTGCATGCCAACCTCTGGCATGATACAAGAGGAACGTTAGCCTGAGGCTAGTGGTCAAAAAGGGTCGCCAATTCACTGAATTGACTGAAGGATGAGCTCCTTCCAAAGCATGGCCACCTCCAAGTTTCTTTCCTAGAAACTCACTTTTCATCACACAGGCAATTGTGCAATGAAGGGAACTTGTGCAACTACAGTGTTTCTCAGGGAGAATTGAGCCCCCACCTCTCTAAATCCCAATGAGGAATATGAAGTTTCCCGTCAAGACTTATTTTCAAAATGGCCAGCAGAGCATCGACCTTGCTGATTCTTTCTCTAATTTGTACATCCAAGGTCATTTAGAAGGGGGATACTTGAGTTGTTTCAACTTGCAACAATCTAGAGGTTTTACCAAAGAGCCCTTAAGAGCCCCTGATTCGGCATCCAGCTTTTCCCAACGATGCATTGCTCACAAAGGCCCAAACACACAGGCCGTGCCTCTAGGACGTTTCTCATCCGAGTGCAGACCCGCCAGTACTAAGAAACCTGGAATGCTACCTAGAGCTCAAGAACCACACTGAATAACGCTACATGGATTCTGCTGCATGCCAATCTGTGGCATGATACAAGAGGAACGTTAGCTTGAGGCTAGTGTTCAATGGGGTCGCCAATTCACTGAAAATTACTGAAGGTTGAGCAGCTACCAAAGTATGGCAACGTCCAAGTTTCTTTCCGAGAAATTCACTTCTCATCACAAAGGGAACTGTGCGATGAAGGGAACATGTGCAACTACAGTATTTCTCACTGAGAATTGATTCCGCAACTCTCTAAATCCCAATGAGGAACGTAAAGTATCCCTTTAAGCCTTATATTCAATATATATATTCCACAGAGAATTAACCCTGTTCTTTCTTTCTCTAGTTTGTAATTCCAAGGCGCTTTAGAAGGGAGATACTTGACTTGTTTCAACTTACTACTTTCTAGAGTTTAAGAAAAGAAGCCCTTCACTTCCCATGACTCGGCATCTAGCTGTTCCCAATGGCACATTGCTCACAACTCCCCGAACGCACAGGCCGTCCTTCCTGTACTTTTCTCATCCTAGTGCAGACCCGCAAGTACTAAGAGATGTGGAATGCTTCCTAGAGTTCAAGAACCGCACTGAATAAGTCTACAAGGATTCTGCTGCATGCCAACATGTGGCATGATACAAGAGGAACGTTAGCTTGAGGCTAGTGTTCAATGGGGTCGCCAATTCACTGAAGATTACTGAAGGAGGAGCACCTACCAAAGAAAGGCAACCACCAAGTTTCTTTCCAAGAAATTCACTTGTCATCACAAAGGGAATTGTGCCATGAACGGAACATGTGCAACGACAGTATTTCTCAGTGAGAATGGATCCCGCAACTCTCTAAATCCCAATGAGGAAAATAAAGTTCCCCTTTAAGCCTTATATTCAAAAGGGTCCACAGAGCATTGATCCTATTGCTTCTTTCTCTATTTTGTAGTTGAAGGTGTTTTAGAAGGGAGATACTTGAGTTGTTTCAACTTACTACTTTCTAGAGTTTAAGAAAAGAAGCCCTTCACTTCCCATGACTCGGCATCTAGTTGGACCCAATGATGCATTGCTCACAACACCCCGAAGACAGACGCCGTCCTTCCTGTACTTTTCTCATCCTAGTGCAGACCCGCAAGTACTAAGAGACCTGGAATGCTTCCTAGAGCCCAGGAACCACAATGAATAAGGCTACATGGATTTTGCTGCATGACAACATGTGTCATGTTAGAAGAGGAACGTTAGCTTCAGGTTAGTGGTCAAGTGGGGTCGCCAATTCACTGAAGATTACCGAAGGATGAGCACCTACCAAAGAATGGCAACCTCCAAGTTTCTTTCCTAGAAACTCACTTGTCATCACAAAGGCAATTGTGCTATGAAGAGAACATGTGCAACTAAAGAATTTCTCAGAGAGAACTGAGCCCACAACTCTCTAAATCCCAATGAGGAAAGTCAAGTTTCCCTTCAAGCCTTATTTTCCAAAGGGCCCGCAGAGCACTGACCCTGCTGTTTCCTTCTCTATTTTGTACCTCCAACGTGCTTTAGACGGGAGATACTTGAGTTGTTTCAACTTACTACTTTCTAGAGTTTAATAAAAGAAGCCATTCACTTCCCATGACTCGGCATCTAGTTGGACCCAATGATGCATTGCTCACAACACCCCGAAGACAGACGCCGTCCTTCCTGTACTTTTCTCATCCTAGTGCAGACCCGCATGTACTAAGAGACGTGGAATGCTTCCTAGAATTCAAGAACCACACTGAATAAGTCTACAAGGATTCTGCTGCATGCCAACATGTGGCATGATACAAGAGGAACGTTAGCTTGAGGCTAGTGTTCAATGGGGTCGCCAATTCACTGAAGATTACTGAAGGAGGAGCACCTACCAAAGAATGGCAACCACCAAGTTTCTTTCCGAGAAATTCACTTGTCATCACAAAGGGAATTGTGCCATGAAGGGAACATGTGCAACGACAGTATTTCTCAGTGAGAATGGATCCCGCAACTCTCTAAATCCCAATGAGGAAAATAAAGTTCCCCTTTAAGCCTTATATTCAAAAGGGTCCACAGAGCATTGATCCTATTGCTTCTTTCTCTATTTTGTAGTTGAAGTTGTTTTAGAAGGGAGATACTTGAGTTGTTTCAACTTACTACTTTCTAGAGTTTAAGAAAAGAAGCCCTTCACTTCCCATGACTCGGCATCTAGTTGGACCCAATGATGCATTGCTCTCAACACCCCGAAGACAGACGCCGTCATTACTGTACTTTTCTCATCCTAGTGCAGACCCGCAAGTACTAAGAGACCTGGAATGCTTCCTAGAGCCCAGGATCCACAATGAATAAGGCTACATGGATTTTGCTGCATGACAACATGTGTCATGTTAGAAGAGGAACGTTAGCTTCAGGTTAGTGGTCAAGTGGGGTCGCCAATTCACTGAAGATTACTGAAGGATGAGCACCTACCAAAGAATGGCAACCTCCAAGTTTCTTTCCTAGAAACTCACTTGTCATCACAAAGGCAATTGTGCTATGAAGAGAACATGTGCAACTAAAGAATTTCTCAGAGAGAACTGAGCCCACAACTCTCTAAATCCCAATGAGGAAAGTCAAGTTTCCCTTCAAGCCTTATTTTC
Source organism: Eubalaena glacialis (assembly GCF_028564815.1). Classification (NCBI taxonomy): domain Eukaryota; kingdom Metazoa; phylum Chordata; class Mammalia; order Artiodactyla; family Balaenidae; genus Eubalaena; species Eubalaena glacialis. Next base: position 49,602,775 of record NC_083722.1, on the reverse strand, counting down.
CAAAGGGCCCGCAGAGCACTGACCCTGCTGTTTCCTTCTCTATTTTGTACCTCCAACGTGCTTTAGACGGGAGATACTTGAGTTGTTTCAAGTTGCCACATTCTAGAAATTTAACAAAAGAAACCCTTCACCTCCATGCCTCGGCATCTAGCTGTTCCCAAGGCTGCACTTATCACAACTCCCCAAACACACAGGCCGTCCTTCTTGTACTTTTCACAGCCTAGTGCAGATCCGATAGTACTAAGAGACCTGGAATGCTTCGTAGAGCTCAAGAACCACACTGAATAAGGCTACTTAGATTCTGCTGCATGCCAACCTCTGGCATGATACAAGAGGAACGTTAGCCTGAGGCTAGTGGTCAAAAAGGGTCGCCAATTCACTGAATTGACTGAAGGATGAGCTCCTTCCAAAGCATGGCCACCTCCAAGTTTCTTTCCTAGAAACTCACTTTTCATCACACAGGCAATTGTGCAATGAAGGGAACTTGTGCAACTACAGTGTTTCTCAGGGAGAATTGAGCCCCCACCTCTCTAAATCCCAATGAGGAATATGAAGTTTCCCGTCAAGACTTATTTTCAAAATGGCCAGCAGAGCATCGACCTTGCTGATTCTTTCTCTAATTTGTACATCCAAGGTCATTTAGAAGGGGGATACTTGAGTTGTTTCAACTTGCAACAATCTAGAGGTTTTACCAAAGAGCCCTTAAGAGCCCCTGATTCGGCATCCAGCTTTTCCCAACGATGCATTGCTCACAAAGGCCCAAACACACAGGCCGTGCCTCTAGGACGTTTCTCATCCGAGTGCAGACCCGCCAGTACTAAGAAACCTGGAATGCTACCTAGAGCTCAAGAACCACACTGAATAACGCTACATGGATTCTGCTGCATGCCAATCTGTGGCATGATACAAGAGGAACGTTAGCTTGAGGCTAGTGTTCAATGGGGTCGCCAATTCACTGAAAATGACTGAAGGTTGAGCAGCTACCAAAGTATGGCAACGTCCAAGTTTCTTTCCGAGAAATTCACTTCTCATCACAAAGGGAACTGTGCGATGAAGGGAACATGTGCAACTACAGTATTTCTCACTGAGAATTGATTCCGCAACTCTCTAAATCCCAATGAGGAAAGTAAAGTATCCCTTTAAGCCTTATATTCAATATATATATTCCACAGAGAATTAACCCTGTTCTTTCTTTCTCTAGTTTGTAATTCCAAGGCGCTTTAGAAGGGAGATACTTGACTTGTTTCAACTTACTACTTTCTAGAGTTTAAGAAAAGAAGCCCTTCACTTCCCATGACTCGGCATCTAGCTGTTCCCAATGGCGCATTGCTCACAACTCCCCGAAGGCACAGGCCGTCCTTCCTGTACTTTTCTCATCCTAGTGCAGACCCGCAAGTACTAAGAGACCTGGAATGCTTCCTAGAGTTCAAGAACCACACTGAATAAGTCTACAAGGATTCTGCTGCATGCCAACATGTGGCATGATACAAGAGGAACGTTAGCTTGAGGCTAGTGTTCAATGGGGTCGCCAATTCACTGAAGATTACTGAAGGAGGAGCACCTACCAAAGAATGGCAACCACCAAGTTTCTTTCCGAGAAATTCACTTGTCATCACAAAGGGAATTGTGCCATGAAGGGAACATGTGCAACTACAGTATTTCTCAGTGAGAATGGATCCCGCAACTCTCTAAATCCCAATGAGGAAAATAAAGTTCCCCTTTAAGCCTTATATTCAAAAGGGTCCACAGAGCATTGATCCTATTGCTTCTTTCTCTATTTTGTAGTTGAAGGTGTTTTAGAAGGGAGATACTTGAGTTGTTTCAACTTACTACTTTCTAGAGTTTAAGAAAAGAAGACCTTCACTTCCCATGACTCGGCATCTAGCTGTTCCCAATGGCGCATTGCTCACAACTCCCCGAAGGCACAGGCCGTCCTTCCTGTACTTTTCTCATCCTAGTGCAGACCCGCAAGTACTAAGAGACCTGGAATGCTTCCTAGAGCCCAGGATCCACAATGAATAAGGCTACATGGATTTTGCTGCATGACAACATGTGTCATGTTAGAAGAGGAACGTTAGCTTGAGGTTAGTGGTCAAATGGGGTCGCCAATTCACTGAAGATTACCGAAGGATGAGCACCTACCAAAGAATGGCAACCTCCAAGTTTCTTTCCTAGAAACTCACTTGTCATCACAAAGGCAATTGTGCTATGAAGAGAACATGTGCAACAAAGAATTTCTCAGAGAGAACTGAGCCCACAACTCTCTAAATCCCAATGAGGAAAGTCAAGTTTCCCTTCAAGCCTTATTTTCCAAAGGGCCCGCAGAGCACTGACCCTGCTGTTTCCTTCTCTATTTTGTACCTCCAACGTGCTTTAGACGGGAGATACTTGAGTCGTTTCAAGTTGCCACATTCTAGAAATTTAACAAAAGAAACCCTTCACCTCCATGCCTCGGCATCTAGCTGTTCCCAAGGCTGCACTTATCACAACTCCCCAAACACACAGGCCGTCCTTCTTGTACGTTTCACAGCCTAGTGCAGATCCGATAGTACTAAGAGACCTGGAATGCTTCGTAGAGCTCAAGAACCACACTGAATAAGGCTACTTAGATTCTGCTGCATGCCAACCTCTGGCATGATACAAGAGGAACGTTAGCCTGAGGCTAGTGGTCAAAAAGGGTCGCCAATTCACTGAATTGACTGAAGGATGAGCACCTTGCAAAGCATGGCCACCTCCAAGTTTCTTTCCTAGAAACTCAGTTTTCATCACACAGGCAATTGTGCAATGAAGGGAACTTGTGCAACTACAGTGTTTCTCAGGGAGAATTGAGCCCCCAACTCTCTAAATCCCAATGAGGAATATGAAGTTTCCCGTCAAGACTTATTTTCAAAATGGCCAGCAGAGCATCGACCTTGCTGATTCTTTCTCTAATTTGTACATCCAAGGTCATTTAGAAGGGGGATACTTGAGTTGTTTCAACTTGCAACAATCTAGAGGTTTTACCAAAGAGCCCTTAAGAGCCCCTGATTCGGCATCCAGCTTTTCCCAACGATGCATTGCTCACAAAGGCCCAAACACACAGGCCGTGCCTCTAGGACGTTTCTCATCCGAGTGCAGACCCGCCAGTACTAAGAAACCTGGAATGCTACCTAGAGCTCAAGAACCACACTGAATAACGCTACATGGATTCTGCTGCATGCCAATCTGTGGCATGATACAAGAGGAACGTTAGCTTGAGGCTAGTGTTCAATGGGGTCGCCAATTCACTGAAAATGACTGAAGGTTGAGCAGCTACCAAAGTATGGCAACGTCCAAGTTTCTTTCCGAGAAATTCACTTCTCATCACAAAGGGAACTGTGCCATGAAGGGAACATGTGCAACTACAGTATTTCTCACTGAGAATTGATTCCGCAACTCTCTAAATCCCAATGAGGAAAGTAAAGTATCCCTTTAAGCCTTATATTCAATATATATATTCCACAGAGAATTAACCCTGTTCTTTCCTTCTCTAGTTTGTAATTCCAAGGCGCTTTAGAAGGGAGATACTTGAGTTGTTTCAACTTACTACTTTCTAGAGTTTAAGAAAAGAAGCCCTTCACTTCCCATGACTCAGCATCTAGCTGTTCCCAATGGCGCATTGCTCACAACTCCCCGAAGGCACAGGCCGTCCTTCCTGTACTTTTCTCATCCTAGTGCAGACCCGCAAGTACTAAGAGACCTGGAATGCTTCCTAGAGTTCAAGAACCACACTGAATAAGTCTACAAGGATTCTGCTGCATGCCAACAGGTGGCATGATACAAGAGGAACGTTAGCTTGAGGCTAGTGTTCAATGGGGTCGCCCATTCACTGAAGATTACTGAAGGAGGAGCACCTACCAAAGAATGGCAACCACCATGTTTCTTTCCGAGAAAGTCACTTGTCATCACAAAGGGAATTGTGCCATGAAGGGAACATGTGCAACTACAGTATTTCTCAGTGAGAATGGATCCCGCAACTCTCTAAATCCCAATGAGGAAAATAAAGTTCCCCTTTAAGCCTTATATTCAAAAGGGTCCACAGAGCATTGATCCTATTGCTTCTTTCTCTATTTTGTAGTTGAAGGTGTTTTAGAAGGGAGATACTTGAGTTGTTTCAACTTACTACTTTCTAGAGTTTAAGAAAAGAAGCCCTTCACTTCCCATGACTCAGCATCTAGTTGTACCCAATGATGCATTGCTCACAACACCCCGAAGACAGACGCCGTCCTTCCTGTACTTTTCTCCTCCTAGTGCAGACCCGCAAGTACTAAGAGACCTGGAATGCTTCCTAGAGCCCAGGAACCACAATGAATAAGGCTACATGGATTTTGCTGCATGACAACATGTGTCATGTTAGAAGAGGAACGTTAGCTTCAGGTTAGTGGTCAAGTGGGGTCGCCAATTCACTGAAGATTACTGAAGGATGAGCACCTACCAAAGAATGGCAACCTCCAAGTTTCTTTCCTAGAAACTCACTTGTCATCACAAAGGCAATTGTGCTATGAAGAGAACATGTGCAACTAAAGAATTTCTCAGAGAGAACTGAGCCCACAACTCTCTAAATCCCAATGAGGAAAGTCAAGTTTCCCTTCAAGCCTTATTTTCCAAAGGGCCCGCAGAGCACTGACCCTGCTGTTTCCTTCTCTATTTTGTACCTCCAACGTGCTTTAGACGGGAGATACTTGAGTTGTTTCAACTTACTACTTTCTAGAGTTTAATAAAAGAAGCCCTTCACTTCCCATGACTCGGCATCTAGTTGGACCCAATGATGCATTGCTCACAACACCCCGAAGACAGACGCCGTCCTTCCTGTACTTTTCTCATCCTAGTGCAGACCCGCAAGTACTAAGAGACGTGGAATGCTTCCTAGAATTCAAGAACCACACTGAATAAGTCTAGAAGGATTCTGCTGCATGCCAACATGTGGCATGATACAAGAGGAACGTTAGCTTGAGGCTAGTGTTCAATGGGGTCGCCAATTCACTGAAGATTACTGAAGGAGGAGCACCTACCAAAGAATGGCAACCACCATGTTTCTTTCCGAGAAATTCACTTGTCATCACAAAGGGAATTGTGCCATGAAGGGAACATGTGCAACGACAGTATTTCTCAGTGAGAATGGATCCCGCAACTCTCTAAATCCCAATGAGGAAAATAAAGTTCCCCTTTAAGCCTTATATTCAAAAGGGTCCACAGAGCATTGATCCTATTGCTTCTTTCTCTATTTTGTAGTTGAAGTTGTTTTAGAAGGGAGATACTTGAGTTGTTTCAACTTACTACTTTCTAGAGTTTAAGAAAAGAAGCCCTTCACTTCCCATGACTCGGCATCTAGTTGGACCCAATGATGCATTGCTCTCAACACCCCGAAGACAGACGCCGTCCTTACTGTACTTTTCTCATCCTAGTGCAGACCCGCAAGTACTAAGAGACCTGGAATGCTTCCTAGAGCCCAGGATCCACAATGAATAAGGCTACATGGATTTTGCTGCATGACAACATGTGTCATGTTAGAAGAGGAACGTTAGCTTCAGGTTAGTGGTCAAGTGGGGTCGCCAATTCACTGAAGATTACTGAAGGATGAGCACCTACCAAAAATGGCAACCTCCAAGTTTCTTTCCTAGAAACTCACTTGTCATCACAAAGGCAATTGTGCTATGAAGAGAACATGTGCAACTAAAGAATTTCTCAGAGAGAACTGAGCCCACAACTCTCTAAATCCCAATGAGGAAAGTCAAGTTTCCCTTCAAGCCTTATTTTCCAAAGGGCCCGCAGAGCACTGACCCTGCTGTTTCCTTCTCTATTTTGTACCTCCAACGTGCTTTAGACGGGAGATACTTGAGTTGTTTCAAGTTGCCACATTCTAGAAATTTAACAAAAGAAACCCTTCACCTCCATGCCTCGGCATCTAGCTGTTCCCAAGGCTGCACTTATCACAACTCCCCAAACACACAGGCCGTCCTTCTTGTACGTTTCACAGCCTAGTGCAGATCCGATAGTACGAAGAGACCTGGAATGCTTCGTAGAGCTCAAGAACCACACTGAATAAGGCTACTTAGATTCTGCTGCATGCCAACCTCTGGCATGATACAAGAGGAACGTTAGCCTGAGGCTAGTGGTCAAAAAGGGTCGCCAATTCACTGAATTGACTGAAGGATGAGCTCCTTCCAAAGCATGGCCACCTCCAAGTTTCTTTCCTAGAAACTCACTTTTCATCACACAGGCAATTGTGCAATGAAGGGAACTTGTGCAACTACAGTGTTTCTCAGGGAGAATTGAGCCCCCACCTCTCTAAATCCCAATGAGGAATATGAAGTTTCCCGTCAAGACTTATTTTCAAAATGGCCAGCAGAGCATCGACCTTGCTGATTCTTTCTCTAATTTGTACATCCAAGGTCATTTAGAAGGGGGATACTTGAGTTGTTTCAACTTGCAACAATCTAGAGGTTTTACCAAAGAGCCCTTAAGAGCCCCTGATTCGGCATCCAGCTTTTCCCAACGATGCATTGCTCACAAAGGCCCAAACACACAGGCCGTGCCTCTAGGACGTTTCTCATCCGAGTGCAGACCCGCCAGTACTAAGAAACCTGGAATGCTACCTAGAGCTCAAGAACCACACTGAATAACGCTACATGGATTCTGCTGCATGCCAATCTGTGGCATGATACAAGAGGAACGTTAGCTTGAGGCTAGTGTTCAATGGGGTCGCCAATTCACTGAAAATTACTGAAGGTTGAGCAGCTACCAAAGTATGGCAACGTCCAAGTTTCTTTCCGAGAAATTCACTTCTCATCACAAAGGGAACTGTGCGATGAAGGGAACATGTGCAACTACAGTATTTCTCACTGAGAATTGATTCCGCAACTCTCTAAATCCCAATGAGGAACGTAAAGTATCCCTTTAAGCCTTATATTCAATATATGTATTCCACAGAGAATTAACCCTGTTCTTTCTTTCTCTAGTTTGTAATTCCAAGGCGCTTTAGAAGGGAGATACTTGACTTGTTTCAACTTACTACTTTCTAGAGTTTAAGAAAAGAAGCCCTTCACTTCCCATGACTCGGCATCTAGCTGTTCCCAATGGCACATTGCTCACAACTCCCCGAACGCACAGGCCGTCCTTCCTGTACTTTTCTCATCCTAGTGCAGACCCGCAAGTACTAAGAGATGTGGAATGCTTCCTAGAGTTCAAGAACCGCACTGAATAAGTCTACAAGGATTCTGCTGCATGCCAACATGTGGCATGATACAAGAGGAACGTTAGCTTGAGGCTAGTGTTCAATGGGGTCGCCAATTCACTGAAGATTACTGAAGGAGGAGCACCTACCAAAGAAAGGCAACCACCAAGTTTCTTTCCAAGAAATTCACTTGTCATCACAAAGGGAATTGTGCCATGAAGGGAACATGTGCAACGACAGTATTTCTCAGTGAGAATGGATCCCGCAACTCTCTAAATCCCAATGAGGAAAATAAAGTTCCCCTTTAAGCCTTATATTCAAAAGGGTCCACAGAGCATTGATCCTATTGCTTCTTTCTCTATTTTGTAGTTGAAGGTGTTTTAGAAGGGAGATACTTGAGTTGTTTCAACTTACTACTTTCTAGAGTTTAAGAAAAGAAGCCCTTCACTTCCCATGACTCGGCATCTAGTTGGACCCAATGATGCATTGCTCACAACACCCCGAAGACAGACGCCGTCCTTCCTGTACTTTTCTCATCCTAGTGCAGACCCGCAAGTACTAAGAGACCTGGAATGCTTCCTAGAGCCCAGGAACCACAATGAATAAGGCTACATGGATTTTGCTGCATGACAACATGTGTCATGTTAGAAGAGGAACGTTAGCTTCAGGTTAGTGGTCAAGTGGGGTCGCCAATTCACTGAAGATTACCGAAGGATGAGCACCTACCAAAGAATGGCAACCTCCAAGTTTCTTTCCTAGAAACTCACTTGTCATCACAAATGCAATTGTGCTATGAAGAGAACATGTGCAACTAAAGAATTTCTCAGAGAGAACTGAGCCCACAACTCTCTAAATCCCAATGAGGAAAGTCAAGTTTCCCTTCAAGCCTTATTTTCCAAAGGGCCCGCAGAGCACTGACCCTGCTGTTTCCTTCTCTATTTTGTACCTCCAACGTGCTTTAGACGGGAGATACTTGAGTTGTTTCAAGTTGCCACATTCTAGAAATTTAACAAAAGAAACCCTTCACCTCCATGCCTCGGCATCTAGCTGTTCCCAAGGCTGCACTTATCACAACTCCCCAAACACACAGGCCGTCCTTCTTGTACTTTTCACAGCCTAGTGCAGATCCGATAGTACTAAGAGACCTGGAATGCTTCGTAGAGCTCAAGAACCACACTGAATAAGGCTACTTAGATTCTGCTGCATGCCAACCTCTGGCATGATACAAGAGGAACGTTAGCCTGAGGCTAGTGGTCAAAAAGGGTCGCCAATTCACTGAATTGACTGAAGGATGAGCTCCTTCCAAAGCATGGCCACCTCCAAGTTTCTTTCCTAGAAACTCACTTTTCATCACACAGGCAATTGTGCAATGAAGGGAACTTGTGCAACTACAGTGTTTCTCAGGGAGAATTGAGCCCCCACCTCTCTAAATCCCAATGAGGAATATGAAGTTTCCCGTCAAGACTTATTTTCAAAATGGCCAGCAGAGCATCGACCTTGCTGATTCTTTCTCTAATTTGTACATCCAAGGTCATTTAGAAGGGGGATACTTGAGTTGTTTCAACTTGCAACAATCTAGAGGTTTTACCAAAGAGCCCTTAAGAGCCCCTGATTCGGCATCCAGCTTTTCCCAACGATGCATTGCTCACAAAGGCCCAAACACACAGGCCGTGCCTCTAGGACGTTTCTCATCCGAGTGCAGACCCGCCAGTACTAAGAAACCTGGAATGCTACCTAGAGCTCAAGAACCACACTGAATAACGCTACATGGATTCTGCTGCATGCCAATCTGTGGCATGATACAAGAGGAACGTTAGCTTGAGGCTAGTGTTCAATGGGGTCGCCAATTCACTGAAAATGACTGAAGGTTGAGCAGCTACCAAAGTATGGCAACGTCCAAGTTTCTTTCCGAGAAATTCACTTCTCATCACAAAGGGAACTGTGCCATGAAGGGAACATGTGCAACTACAGTATTTCTCACTGAGAATTGATTCCGCAACTCTCTAAATCCCAATGAGGAAAGTAAAGTATCCCTTTAAGCCTTATATTCAATATATATATTCCACAGAGAATTAACCCTGTTCTTTCCTTCTCTAGTTTGTAATTCCAAGGCGCTTTAGAAGGGAGATACTTGAGTTGTTTCAACTTACTACTTTCTAGAGTTTAAGAAAAGAAGCCCTTCACTTCCCATGACTCGGCATCTAGCTGTTCCCAATGGCGCATTGCTCACAACTCCCCGAAGGCACAGGCCGTCCTTCCTGTACTTTTCTCATCCTAGTGCAGACCCGCAAGTACTAAGAGACCTGGAATGCTTCCTAGAGTTCAAGAACCACACTGAATAAGTCTACAAGGATTCTGCTGCATGCCAACATGTGGCATGATACAAGAGGAACGTTAGCTTGAGGCTAGTGTTCAATGGGGTCGCCAATTCACTGAAGATTACTGAAGGAGGAGCACCTACCAAAGAATGGCAACCACCAAGTTTCTTTCCGAGAAATTCACTTGTCATCACAAAGGGAATTGTGCCATGAAGGGAACATGTGCAACTACAGTATTTCTCAGTGAGAATGGATCCCGCAACTCTCTAAATCCCAATGAGGAAAATAAAGTTCCCCTTTAAGCCTTATATTCAAAAGGGTCCACAGAGCATTGATCCTATTGCTTCTTTCTCTATTTTGTAGTTGAAGGTGTTTTAGAAGGGAGATACTTGAGTTGTTTCAACTTACTACTTTCTAGAGTTTAAGAAAAGAAGCCCTTCACTTCCCATGACTCGGCATCTAGCTGTTCCCAATGGCGCATTGCTCACAACTCCCCGAAGGCACAGGCCGTCCTTCCTGTACTTTTCTCATCCTAGTGCAGACCCGCAAGTACTAAGAGACCTGGAATGCTTCCTAGAGTTCAAGAACCACACTGAATAAGTCTACAAGGATTCTGCTGCATGCCAACATGTGGCATGATACAAGAGGAACGTTAGCTTGAGGCTAGTGTTCAATGGGGTCGCCAATTCACTGAAGATTACTGAAGGAGGAGCACCTACCAAAGAATGGCAACCACCAAGTTTCTTTCCGAGAAATTCACTTGTCATCACAAAGGGAATTGTGCCATGAAGGGAACATGTGCAACTACAGTATTTCTCAGTGAGAATGGATCCCGCAACTCTCTAAATCCCAATGAGGAAAATAAAGTTCCCCTTTAAGCCTTATATTCAAAAGGGTCCACAGAGCATTGATCCTATTGCTTCTTTCTCTATTTTGTAGTTGAAGGTGTTTTAGAAGGGAGATACTTGAGTTGTTTCAACTTACTACTTTCTAGAGTTTAAGAAAAGAAGACCTTCACTTCCCATGACTCGGCATCTAGCTGTTCCCAATGGCGCATTGCTCACAACTCCCCGAAGGCACAGGCCGTCCTTCCTGTACTTTTCTCATCCTAGTGCAGACCCGCAAGTACTAAGAGACCTGGAATGCTTCCTAGAGCCCAGGATCCACAATGAATAAGGCTACATGGATTTTGCTGCATGACAACATGTGTCATGTTAGAAGAGGAACGTTAGCTTGAGGTTAGTGGTCAAATGGGGTCGCCAATTCACTGAAGATTACCGAAGGATGAGCACCTACCAAAGAATGGCAACCTCCAAGTTTCTTTCCTAGAAACTCACTTGTCATCACAAAGGCAATTGTGCTATGAAGAGAACATGTGCACCTAAAGAATTTCTCAGAGAGAACTGAGCCCACAACTCTCTAAATCCCAATGAGGAAAGTCAAGTTTCCCTTCAAGCCTTATTTTCCAAAGGGCCCGCAGAGCACTGACCCTGCTGTTTCCTTCTCTATTTTGTACCTCCAACGTGCTTTAGACGGGAGATACTTGAGTTGTTTCAAGTTGCCACATTCTAGAAATTTAACAAAAGAAACCCTTCACCTCCATGCCTCGGCATCTAGCTGTTCCCAAGGCTGCACTTATCACAACTCCCCAAACACACAGGCCGTCCTTCTTGTACGTTTCACAGCCTAGTGCAGATCCGATAGTACGAAGAGACCTGGAATGCTTCGTAGAGCTCAAGAACCACACTGAATAAGGCTACTTAGATTCTGCTGCATGCCAACCTCTGGCATGATACAAGAGGAACGTTAGCCTGAGGCTAGTGGTCAAAAAGGGTCGCCAATTCACTGAATTGACTGAAGGATGAGCTCCTTGCAAAGCATGGCCACCTCCAAGTTTCTTTCCTAGAAACTCAGTTTTCATCACCCAGGCAATTGTGCAATGAAGGGAACTTGTGCAACTACAGTGTTTCTCAGGGAGAATTGAGCCCCCACCTCTCTAAATCCCAATGAGGAATATGAAGTTTCCCGTCAAGACTTATTTTCAAAATGGCCAGCAGAGCATCGACCTTGCTGATTCTTTCTCTAATTTGTACATCCAAGGTCATTTAGAAGGGGGATACTTGAGTTGTTTCAACTTGCAACAATCTAGAGGTTTTACCAAAGAGCCCTTAAGAGCCCCTGATTCGGCATCCAGCTTTTCCCAACGATGCATTGCTCACAAAGGCCCAAACACACAGGCCGTGCCTCTAGGACGTTTCTCATCCGAGTGCAGACCCGCCAGTACTAAGAAACCTGGAATGCTACCTAGAGCTCAAGAACCACACTGAATAACGCTACATGGATTCTGCTGCATGCCAATCTGTGGCATGATACAAGAGGAACGTTAGCTTGAGGCTAGTGTTCAATGGGGTCGCCAATTCACTGAAAATGACTGAAGGTTGAGCAGCTACCAAAGTATGGCAACGTCCAAGTTTCTTTCCGAGAAATTCACTTCTCATCACAAAGGGAACTGTGCGATGAAGGGAACATGTGCAACTACAGTATTTCTCACTGAGAATTGATTCCGCAACTCTCTAAATCCCAATGAGGAAAGTAAAGTATCCCTTTAAGCCTTATATTCAATATATATATTCCACAGAGAATTAACCCTGTTCTTTCTTTCTCTAGTTTGTAATTCCAAGGCGCTTTAGAAGGGAGATACTTGACTTGTTTCAACTTACTACTTTCTAGAGTTTAAGAAAAGAAGCCCTTCACTTCCCATGACTCGGCATCTAGCTGTTCCCAATGGCGCATTGCTCACAACTCCCCGAAGGCACAGGCCGTCCTTCCTGTACTTTTCTCATCCTAGTGCAGACCCGCAAGTACTAAGAGACCTGGAATGCTTCCTAGAGTTCAAGAACCACACTGAATAAGTCTACAAGGATTCTGCTGCATGCCAACATGTGGCATGATACAAGAGGAACGTTAGCTTGAGGCTAGTGTTCAATGGGGTCGCCAATTCACTGAAGATTACTGAAGGAGGAGCACCTACCAAAGAATGGCAACCACCAAGTTTCTTTCCGAGAAATTCACTTGTCATCACAAAGGGAATTGTGCCATGAAGGGAACATGTGCAACTACAGTATTTCTCAGTGAGAATGGATCCCGCAACTCTCTAAATCCCAATGAGGAAAATAAAGTTCCCCTTTAAGCCTTATATTCAAAAGGGTCCACAGAGCATTGATCCTATTGCTTCTTTCTCTATTTTGTAGTTGAAGGTGTTTTAGAAGGGAGATACTTGAGTTGTTTCAACTTACTACTTTCTAGAGTTTAAGAAAAGAAGACCTTCACTTCCCATGACTCGGCATCTAGCTGTTCCCAATGGCGCATTGCTCACAACTCCCCGAAGGCACAGGCCGTCCTTCCTGTACTTTTCTCATCCTAGTGCAGACCCGCAAGTACTAAGAGACCTGGAATGCTTCCTAGAGCCCAGGATCCACAATGAATAAGGCTACATGGATTTTGCTGCATGACAACATGTGTCATGTTAGAAGAGGAACGTTAGCTTGAGGTTAGTGGTCAAATGGGGTCGCCAATTCACTGAAGATTACCGAAGGATGAGCACCTACCAAAGAATGGCAACCTCCAAGTTTCTTTCCTAGAAACTCACTTGTCATCACAAAGGCAATTGTGCTATGAAGAGAACATGTGCACCTAAAGAATTTCTCAGAGAGAACTGAGCCCACAACTCTCTAAATCCCAATGAGGAAAGTCAAGTTTCCCTTCAAGCCTTATTTTCCAAAGGGCCCGCAGAGCACTGACCCTGCTGTTTCCTTCTCTATTTTGTACCTCCAACGTGCTTTAGACGGGAGATACTTGAGTTGTTTCAAGTTGCCACATTCTAGAAATTTAACAAAAGAAACCCTTCACCTCCATGCCTCGGCATCTAGCTGTTCCCAAGGCTGCACTTATCACAACTCCCCAAACACACAGGCCGTCCTTCTTGTACGTTTCACAGCCTAGTGCAGATCCGATAGTACGAAGAGACCTGGAATGCTTCGTAGAGCTCAAGAACCACACTGAATAAGGCTACTTAGATTCTGCTGCATGCCAACCTCTGGCATGATACAAGAGGAACGTTAGCCTGAGGCTAGTGGTCAAAAAGGGTCGCCAATTCACTGAATTGACTGAAGGATGAGCTCCTTGCAAAGCATGGCCACCTCCAAGTTTCTTTCCTAGAAACTCAGTTTTCATCACCCAGGCAATTGTGCAATGAAGGGAACTTGTGCAACTACAGTGTTTCTCAGGGAGAATTGAGCCCCCACCTCTCTAAATCCCAATGAGGAATATGAAGTTTCCCGTCAAGACTTATTTTCAAAATGGCCAGCAGAGCATCGACCTTGCTGATTCTTTCTCTAATTTGTACATCCAAGGTCATTTAGAAGGGGGATACTTGAGTTGTTTCAACTTGCAACAATCTAGAGGTTTTACCAAAGAGCCCTTAAGAGCCCCTGATTCGGCATCCAGCTTTTCCCAACGATGCATTGCTCACAAAGGCCCAAACACACAGGCCGTGCCTCTAGGACGTTTCTCATCCGAGTGCAGACCCGCCAGTACTAAGAAACCTGGAATGCTACCTAGAGCTCAAGAACCACACTGAATAACGCTACATGGATTCTGCTGCATGCCAATCTGTGGCATGATACAAGAGGAACGTTAGCTTGAGGCTAGTGTTCAATGGGGTCGCCAATTCACTGAAAATGACTGAAGGTTGAGCAGCTACCAAAGTATGGCAACGTCCAAGTTTCTTTCCGAGAAATTCACTTCTCATCACAAAGGGAACTGTGCGATGAAGGGAACATGTGCAACTACAGTATTTCTCACTGAGAATTGATTCCGCAACTCTCTAAATCCCAATGAGGAAAGTAAAGTATCCCTTTAAGCCTTATATTCAATATATATATTCCACAGAGAATTAACCCTGTTCTTTCTTTCTCTAGTTTGTAATTCCAAGGCGCTTTAGAAGGGAGATACTTGACTTGTTTCAACTTACTACTTTCTAGAGTTTAAGAAAAGAAGCCCTTCACTTCCCATGACTCGGCATCTAGCTGTTCCCAATGGCGCATTGCTCACAACTCCCCGAAGGCACAGGCCGTCCTTCCTGTACTTTTCTCATCCTAGTGCAGACCCGCAAGTACTAAGAGACCTGGAATGCTTCCTAGAGTTCAAGAACCACACTGAATAAGTCTACAAGGATTCTGCTGCATGCCAACATGTGGCATGATACAAGAGGAACGTTAGCTTGAGGCTAGTGTTCAATGGGGTCGCCAATTCACTGAAGATTACTGAAGGAGGAGCACCTACTAAAGAATGGCAACCACCAAGTTTCTTTCCGAGAAATTCACTTGTCATCACAAAGGGAATTGTGCCATGAAGGGAACATGTGCAACTACAGTATTTCTCAGTGAGAATGGATCCCACAACTCTCTAAATCCCAATGAGGAAAATAAAGTTCCCCTTTAAGCCTTATATTCAAAAGGGTCCACAGAGCATTGATCCTATTGTTTCTTTCTCTATTTTGTAGTTGAAGGTGTTTTAGAAGGGAGATACTTGAGTTGTTTCAACTTACTACTTTCTAGAGTTTAAGAAAAGAAGCCCTTCACTTCCCATGGCTCGGCATCTAGTTGTACCCAATGATGCATTGCTCACAACACCCCGAAGACAGACGCCGTCCTTCCTGTACTTTTCTCATCCTAGTGCAGACCCGCAAGTACTAAGAGACCTGGAATGCTTCCTAGAGCCCAGGAACCACAATGAATAAGGCTACATGGATTTTGCTGCATGACAACATGTGTCATGTTAGAAGAGGAACGTTAGCTTCAGGTTAGTGGTCAAATGGGGTCGCCAATTCACTGAAGATTACCGAAAGATGAGCACCTACCAAAGAATGGCAACCTCCAAGTTTCTTTCCTAGAAACTCACTTGTCATCACAAAGGCAATTGTGCTATGAAGAGAACATGTGCAACAAAGAATTTCTCAGAGAGAACTGAGCCCACAACTCTCTAAATCCCAATGAGGAAAGTCAAGTTTCCCTTCAAGCCTTATTTTCCAAAGGGCCCGCAGAGCACTGACCCTGCTGTTTCCTTCTCTATTTTGTACCTCCAACGTGCTTTAGACGGGAGATACTTGAGTCGTTTCAAGTTGCCACATTCTAGAAATTTAACAAAAGAAACCCTTCACCTCCATGCCTCGGCATCTACCTGTTCCCAAGGCTGCACTTATCACAACTCCCCAAACACACAGGCCGTCCTTCTTGTACGTTTCACAGCCTAGTGCAGATCCGATAGTACTAAGAGACCTGGAATGCTTCGTAGAGCTCAAGAACCACACTGAATAAGGCTACTTAGATTCTGCTGCATGCCAACCTCTGGCATGATACAAGATGAACGTTAGCCTGAGGCTAGTGGTCAAAAAGGGTCGCCAAATCACTGAATTGACTGAAGGATGAGCACCTTGCAAAGCATGGCCACCTCCAAGTTTCTTTCCTAGAAACTCAGTTTTCATCACACAGGCAATTGTGCAATGAAGGGAACTTGTGCAACTACAGTGTTTCTCAGGGAGAATTGAGCCCCCACCTCTCTAAATCCCAATGAGGAATATGAAGTTTCCCGTCAAGACTTATTTTCAAAATGGCCAGCAGAGCATCGACCTTGCTGATTCTTTCTCTAATTTGTACATCCAAGGTCATTTAGAAGGGGGATACTTGAGTTGTTTCAACTTGCAACAATCTAGAGGTTTTACCAAAGAGCCCTTAAGAGCCCCTGATTCGGCATCCAGCTTTTCCCAACGATGCATTGCTCACAAAGGCCCAAACACACAGGCCGTGCCTCTAGGACGTTTCTCATCCGAGTGCAGACCCGCCAGTACTAAGAAACCTGGAATGCTACCTAGAGCTCAAGAACCACACTGAATAACGCTACATGGATTCTGCTGCATGCCAATCTGTGGCATGATACAAGAGGAACGTTAGCTTGAGGCTAGTGTTCAATGGGGTCGCCAATTCACTGAAAATGACTGAAGGTTGAGCAGCTACCAAAGTATGGCAACGTCCAAGTTTCTTTCCGAGAAATTCACTTCTCATCACAAAGGGAACTGTGCCATGAAGGGAACATGTGCAACTACAGTATTTCTCACTGAGAATTGATTCCGCAACTCTCTAAATCCCAATGAGGAAAGTAAAGTATCCCTTTAAGCCTTATATTCAATATATATATTCCACAGAGAATTAACCCTGTTCTTTCCTTCTCTAGTTTGTAATTCCAAGGCGCTTTAGAAGGGAGATACTTGAGTTGTTTCAACTTACTACTTTCTAGAGTTTAAGAAAAGAAGCCCTTCACTTCCCATGACTCGGCATCTAGCTGTTCCCAATGGCGCATTGCTCACAACTCCCCGAAGGCACAGGCCGTCCTTCCTGTACTTTTCTCATCCTAGTGCAGACCCGCAAGTACTAAGAGACCTGGAATGCTTCCTAGAGTTCAAGAACCACACTGAATAAGTCTACAAGGATTCTGCTGCATGCCAACATGTGGCATGATACAAGAGGAACGTTAGCTTGAGGCTAGTGTTCAATGGGGTCGCCAATTCACTGAAGATTACTGAAGGAGGAGCACCTACCAAAGAATGGCAACCACCAAGTTTCTTTCCGAGAAATTCACTTGTCATCACAAAGGGAATTGTGCCATGAAGGGAACATGTGCAACTACAGTATTTCTCAGTGAGAATGGATCCCGCAACTCTCTAAATCCCAATGAGGAAAATAAAGTTCCCCTTTAAGCCTTATATTCAAAAGGGTCCACAGAGCATTGATCCTATTGCTTCTTTCTCTATTTTGTAGTTGAAGGTGTTTTAGAAGGGAGATACTTGAGTTGTTTCAACTTACTACTTTCTAGAGTTTAAGAAAAGAAGCCCTTCACTTCCCATGACTCGGCATCTAGCTGTTCCCAATGGCGCATTGCTCACAACTCCCCGAAGGCACAGGCCGTCCTTCCTGTACTTTTCTCATCCTAGTGCAGACCCGCAAGTACTAAGAGACCTGGAATGCTTCCTAGAGTTCAAGAACCACACTGAATAAGTCTACAAGGATTCTGCTGCATGCCAACATGTGGCATGATACAAGAGGAACGTTAGCTTGAGGATAGTGTTCAATGGGGTCGCCAATTCACTGAAGATTACTGAAGGAGGAGCACCTACCAAAGAATGGCAACCACCAAGTTTCTTTCCGAGAAATTCACTTGTCATCACAAAGGGAATTGTGCCATGAAGGGAACATGTGCAACTACAGTATTTCTCAGTGAGAATGGATCCCGCAACTCTCTAAATCCCAATGAGGAAAATAAAGTTCCCCTTTAAGCCTTATATTCAAAAGGGTCCACAGAGCATTGATCCTATTGCTTCTTTCTCTATTTTGTAGTTGAAGGTGTTTTAGAAGGGAGATACTTGAGTTGTTTCAACTTACTACTTTCTAGAGTTTAAGAAAAGAAGACCTTCACTTCCCATGACTCGGCATCTAGCTGTTCCCAATGGCGCATTGCTCACAACTCCCCGAAGGCACAGGCCGTCCTTCCTGTACTTTTCTCATCCTAGTGCAGACCCGCAAGTACTAAGAGACCTGGAATGCTTCCTAGAGCCCAGGATCCACAATGAATAAGGCTACATGGATTTTGCTGCATGACAACATGTGTCATGTTAGAAGAGGAACGTTAGCTTGAGGTTAGTGGTCAAATGGGGTCGCCAATTCACTGAAGATTACCGAAGGATGAGCACCTACCAAAGAATGGCAACCTCCAAGTTTCTTTCCTAGAAACTCACTTGTCATCACAAAGGCAATTGTGCTATGAAGAGAACATGTGCACCTAAAGAATTTCTCAGAGAGAACTGAGCCCACAACTCTCTAAATCCCAATGAGGAAAGTCAAGTTTCCCTTCAAGCCTTATTTTCCAAAGGGCCCGCAGAGCACTGACCCTGCTGTTTCCTTCTCTATTTTGTACCTCCAACGTGCTTTAGACGGGAGATACTTGAGTTGTTTCAAGTTGCCACATTCTAGAAATTTAACAAAAGAAACCCTTCACCTCCATGCCTCGGCATCTAGCTGTTCCCAAGGCTGCACTTATCACAACTCCCCAAACACACAGGCCGTCCTTCTTGTACGTTTCACAGCCTAGTGCAGATCCGATAGTACGAAGAGACCTGGAATGCTTCGTAGAGCTCAAGAACCACACTGAATAAGGCTACTTAGATTCTGCTGCATGCCAACCTCTGGCATGATACAAGAGGAACGTTAGCCTGAGGCTAGTGGTCAAAAAGGGTCGCCAATTCACTGAATTGACTGAAGGATGAGCTCCTTGCAAAGCATGGCCACCTCCAAGTTTCTTTCCTAGAAACTCAGTTTTCATCACCCAGGCAATTGTGCAATGAAGGGAACTTGTGCAACTACAGTGTTTCTCAGGGAGAATTGAGCCCCCACCTCTCTAAATCCCAATGAGGAATATGAAGTTTCCCGTCAAGACTTATTTTCAAAATGGCCAGCAGAGCATCGACCTTGCTGATTCTTTCTCTAATTTGTACATCCAAGGTCATTTAGAAGGGGGATACTTGAGTTGTTTCAACTTGCAACAATCTAGAGGTTTTACCAAAGAGCCCTTAAGAGCCCCTGATTCGGCATCCAGCTTTTCCCAACGATGCATTGCTCACAAAGGCCCAAACACACAGGCCGTGCCTCTAGGACGTTTCTCATCCGAGTGCAGACCCGCCAGTACTAAGAAACCTGGAATGCTACCTAGAGCTCAAGAACCACACTGAATAACGCTACATGGATTCTGCTGCATGCCAATCTGTGGCATGATACAAGAGGAACGTTAGCTTGAGGCTAGTGTTCAATGGGGTCGCCAATTCACTGAAAATGACTGAAGGTTGAGCAGCTACCAAAGTATGGCAACGTCCAAGTTTCTTTCCGAGAAATTCACTTCTCATCACAAAGGGAACTGTGCGATGAAGGGAACATGTGCAACTACAGTATTTCTCACTGAGAATTGATTCCGCAACTCTCTAAATCCCAATGAGGAAAGTAAAGTATCCCTTTAAGCCTTATATTCAATATATATATTCCACAGAGAATTAACCCTGTTCTTTCTTTCTCTAGTTTGTAATTCCAAGGCGCTTTAGAAGGGAGATACTTGACTTGTTTCAACTTACTACTTTCTAGAGTTTAAGAAAAGAAGCCCTTCACTTCCCATGACTCGGCATCTAGCTGTTCCCAATGGCGCATTGCTCACAACTCCCCGAACGCACAGGCCGTCCTTCCTGTACTTTTCTCATCCTAGTGCAGACCCGCAAGTACTAAGAGACCTGGAATGCTTCCTAGAGTTCAAGAACCACACTGAATAAGTCTACAAGGATTCTGCTGCATGCCAACATGTGGCATGATACAAGAGGAACGTTAGCTTGAGGCTAGTGTTCAATGGGGTCGCCAATTCACTGAAGATTACTGAAGGAGGAGCACCTACCAAAGAATGGCAACCACCAAGTTTCTTTCCGAGAAATTCACTTGTCATCACAAAGGGAATTGTGCCATGAAGGGAACATGTGCAACTACAGTATTTCTCAGTGAGAATGGATCCCGCAACTCTCTAAATCCCAATGAGGAAAATAAAGTTCCCCTTTAAGCCTTATATTCAAAAGGGTCCACAGAGCATTGATCCTATTGCTTCTTTCTCTATTTTGTAGTTGAAGGTGTTTTAGAAGGGAGATACTTGAGTTGTTTCAACTTACTACTTTCTAGAGTTTAAGAAAAGAAGACCTTCACTTCCCATGACTCGGCATCTAGCTGTTCCCAATGGCGCATTGCTCACAACTCCCCGAAGGCACAGGCCGTCCTTCCTGTACTTTTCTCATCCTAGTGCAGACCCGCAAGTACTAAGAGACCTGGAATGCTTCCTAGAGCCCAGGATCCACAATGAATAAGGCTACATGGATTTTGCTGCATGACAACATGTGTCATGTTAGAAGAGGAACGTTAGCTTGAGGTTAGTGGTCAAATGGGGTCGCCAATTCACTGAAGATTACCGAAGGATGACCACCTACCAAAGAATGGCAACCTCCAAGTTTCTTTCCTAGAAACTCACTTGTCATCACAAAGGCAATTGTGCTATGAAGAGAACATGTGCACCTAAAGAATTTCTCAGAGAGAACTGAGCCCACAACTCTCTAAATCCCAATGAGGAAAGTCAAGTTTCCCTTCAAGCCTTATTTTCCAAAGGGCCCGCAGAGCACTGACCCTGCTGTTTCCTTCTCTATTTTGTACCTCCAACGTGCTTTAGACGGGAGATACTTGAGTTGTTTCAAGTTGCCACATTCTAGAAATTTAACAAAAGAAACCCTTCACCTCCATGCCTCGGCATCTAGCTGTTCCCAAGGCTGCACTTATCACAACTCCCCAAACACACAGGCCGTCCTTCTTGTACGTTTCACAGCCTAGTGCAGATCCGATAGTACGAAGAGACCTGGAATGCTTCGTAGAGCTCAAGAACCACACTGAATAAGGCTACTTAGATTCTGCTGCATGCCAACCTCTGGCATGATACAAGAGGAACGTTAGCCTGAGGCTAGTGGTCAAAAAGGGTCGCCAATTCACTGAATTGACTGAAGGATGAGCTCCTTGCAAAGCATGGCCACCTCCAAGTTTCTTTCCTAGAAACTCAGTTTTCATCACCCAGGCAATTGTGCAATGAAGGGAACTTGTGCAACTACAGTGTTTCTCAGGGAGAATTGAGCCCCCACCTCTCTAAATCCCAATGAGGAATATGAAGTTTCCCGTCAAGACTTATTTTCAAAATGGCCAGCAGAGCATCGACCTTGCTGATTCTTTCTCTAATTTGTACATCCAAGGTCATTTAGAAGGGGGATACTTGAGTTGTTTCAACTTGCAACAATCTAGAGGTTTTACCAAAGAGCCCTTAAGAGCCCCTGATTCGGCATCCAGCTTTTCCCAACGATGCATTGCTCACAAAGGCCCAAACACACAGGCCGTGCCTCTAGGACGTTTCTCATCCGAGTGCAGACCCGCCAGTACTAAGAAACCTGGAATGCTACCTAGAGCTCAAGAACCACACTGAATAACGCTACATGGATTCTGCTGCATGCCAATCTGTGGCATGATACAAGAGGAACGTTAGCTTGAGGCTAGTGTTCAATGGGGTCGCCAATTCACTGAAAATGACTGAAGGTTGAGCAGCTACCAAAGTATGGCAACGTCCAAGTTTCTTTCCGAGAAATTCACTTCTCATCACAAAGGGAACTGTGCCATGAAGGGAACATGTGCAACTACAGTATTTCTCACTGAGAATTGATTCCGCAACTCTCTAAATCCCAATGAGGAAAGTAAAGTATCCCTTTAAGCCTTATATTCAATATATATATTCCACAGAGAATTAACCCTGTTCTTTCTTTCTCTAGTTTGTAATTCCAAGGCGCTTTAGAAGGGAGATACTTGACTTGTTTCAACTTACTACTTTCTAGAGTTTAAGAAAAGAAGCCCTTCACTTCCCATGACTCGGCATCTAGCTGTTCCCAATGGCGCATTGCTCACAACTCCCCGAACGCACAGGCCGTCCTTCCTGTACTTTTCTCATCCTAGTGCAGACCCGCAAGTACTAAGAGACCTGGAATGCTTCCTAGAGTTCAAGAACCACACTGAATAAGTCTACAAGGATTCTGCTGCATGCCAACATGTGGCATGATACAAGAGGAACGTTAGCTTGAGGCTAGTGTTCAATGGGGTCGCCAATTCACTGAAGATTACTGAAGGAGGAGCACCTACTAAAGAATGGCAACCACCAAGTTTCTTTCCGAGAAATTCACTTGTCATCACAAAGGGAATTGTGCCATGAAGGGAACATGTGCAACTACAGTATTTCTCAGTGAGAATGGATCCCGCAACTCTCTAAATCCCAATGAGGAAAATAAAGTTCCCCTTTAAGCCTTATATTCAAAAGGGTCCACAGAGCATTGATCCTATTGTTTCTTTCTCTATTTTGTAGTTGAAGGTGTTTTAGAAGGGAGATACTTGAGTTGTTTCAACTTACTACTTTCTAGAGTTTAAGAAAAGAAGCCCTTCACTTCCCATGGCTCGGCATCTAGTTGTACCCAATGATGCATTGCTCACAACACCCCGAAGACAGACGCCGTCCTTCCTGTACTTTTCTCATCCTAGTGCAGACCCGCAAGTACTAAGAGACCTGGAATGCTTCCTAGAGCCCAGGAACCACAATGAATAAGGCTACATGGATTTTGCTGCATGACAACATGTGTCATGTTAGAAGAGGAACGTTAGCTTCAGGTTAGTGGTCAAATGGGGTCGCCAATTCACTGAAGATTACCGAAGGATGAGCACCTACCAAAGAATGGCAACCTCCAAGTTTCTTTCCTAGAAACTCACTTGTCATCACAAAGGCAATTGTGCTATGAAGAGAACATGTGCAACAAAGAATTTCTCAGAGAGAACTGAGCCCACAACTCTCTAAATCCCAATGAGGAAAGTCAAGTTTCCCTTCAAGCCTTATTTTCCAAAGGGCCCGCAGAGCACTGACCCTGCTGTTTCCTTCTCTATTTTGTACCTCCAACGTGCTTTAGACGGGAGATACTTGAGTCGTTTCAAGTTGCCACATTCTAGAAATTTAACAAAAGAAACCCTTCACCTCCATGCCTCGGCATCTACCTGTTCCCAAGGCTGCACTTATCACAACTCCCCAAACACACAGGCCGTCCTTCTTGTACGTTTCACAGCCTAGTGCAGATCCGATAGTACTAAGAGACCTGGAATGCTTCGTAGAGCTCAAGAACCACACTGAATAAGGCTACTTAGATTCTGCTGCATGCCAACCTCTGGCATGATACAAGATGAACGTTAGCCTGAGGCTAGTGGTCAAAAAGGGTCGCCAATTCACTGAATTGACTGAAGGATGAGCACCTTGCAAAGCATGGCCACCTCCAAGTTTCTTTCCTAGAAACTCAGTTTTCATCACACAGGCAATTGTGCAATGAAGGGAACTTGTGCAACTACAGTGTTTCTCAGGGAGAATTGAGCCCCCAACTCTCTAAATCCCAATGAGGAATATGAAGTTTCCCGTCAAGACTTATTTTCAAAATGGCCAGCAGAGCATCGACCTTGCTGATTCTGTCTCTAATTTGTACATCCAAGGTCATTTAGAAGGGGGATACTTGAGTTGTTTCAACTTGCAACAATCTAGAGGTTTTACCAAAGAGCCCTTAAGAGCCCCTGATTCGGCATCCAGCTTTTCCCAACGATGCATTGCTCACAAAGGCCCAAACACACAGGCCGTGCCTCTAGGACGTTTCTCATCCGAGTGCAGACCCGCCAGTACTAAGAAACCTGGAATGCTACCTAGAGCTCAAGAACCACACTGAATAACGCTACATGGATTCTGCTGCATGCCAATCTGTGGCATGATACAAGAGGAACGTTAGCTTGAGGCTAGTGTTCAATGGGGTCGCCAATTCACTGAAAATGACTGAAGGTTGAGCAGCTACCAAAGTATGGCAACGTCCAAGTTTCTTTCCGAGAAATTCACTTCTCATCACAAAGGGAACTGTGCCATGAAGGGAACATGTGCAACTACAGTATTTCTCACTGAGAATTGATTCCGCAACTCTCTAAATCCCAATGAGGAAAGTAAAGTATCCCTTTAAGCCTTATATTCAATATATATATTCCACAGAGAATTAACCCTGTTCTTTCTTTCTCTAGTTTGTAATTCCAAGGCGCTTTAGAAGGGAGATACTTGACTTGTTTCAACTTACTACTTTCTAGAGTTTAAGAAAAGAAGCCCTTCACTTCCCATGACTCGGCATCTAGCTGTTCCCAATGGCGCATTGCTCACAACTCCCCGAACGCACAGGCCGTCCTTCCTGTACTTTTCTCATCCTAGTGCAGACCCGCAAGTACTAAGAGACCTGGAATGCTTCCTAGAGTTCAAGAACCACACTGAATAAGTCTACAAGGATTCTGCTGCATGCCAACATGTGGCATGATACAAGAGGAACGTTAGCTTGAGGCTAGTGTTCAATGGGGTCGCCAATTCACTGAAGATTACTGAAGGAGGAGCACCTACTAAAGAATGGCAACCACCAAGTTTCTTTCCGAGAAATTCACTTGTCATCACAAAGGGAATTGTGCCATGAAGGGAACATGTGCAACTACAGTATTTCTCAGTGAGAATGGATCCCGCAACTCTCTAAATCCCAATGAGGAAAATAAAGTTCCCCTTTAAGCCTTATATTCAAAAGGGTCCACAGAGCATTGATCCTATTGTTTCTTTCTCTATTTTGTAGTTGAAGGTGTTTTAGAAGGGAGATACTTGAGTTGTTTCAACTTACTACTTTCTAGAGTTTAAGAAAAGAAGCCCTTCACTTCCCATGGCTCGGCATCTAGTTGTACCCAATGATGCATTGCTCACAACACCCCGAAGACAGACGCCGTCCTTCCTGTACTTTTCTCATCCTAGTGCAGACCCGCAAGTACTAAGAGACCTGGAATGCTTCCTAGAGCCCAGGAACCACAATGAATAAGGCTACATGGATTTTGCTGCATGACAACATGTGTCATGTTAGAAGAGGAACGTTAGCTTCAGGTTAGTGGTCAAATGGGGTCGCCAATTCACTGAAGATTACCGAAGGATGAGCACCTACCAAAGAATGGCAACCTCCAAGTTTCTTTCCTAGAAACTCACTTGTCATCACAAAGGCAATTGTGCTATGAAGAGAACATGTGCAACAAAGAATTTCTCAGAGAGAACTGAGCCCACAACTCTCTAAATCCCAATGAGGAAAGTCAAGTTTCCCTTCAAGCCTTATTTTCCAAAGGGCCCGCAGAGCACTGACCCTGCTGTTTCCTTCTCTATTTTGTACCTCCAACGTGCTTTAGACGGGAGATACTTGAGTCGTTTCAAGTTGCCACATTCTAGAAATTTAACAAAAGAAACCCTTCACCTCCATGCCTCGGCATCTACCTGTTCCCAAGGCTGCACTTATCACAACTCCCCAAACACACAGGCCGTCCTTCTTGTACGTTTCACAGCCTAGTGCAGATCCGATAGTACTAAGAGACCTGGAATGCTTCGTAGAGCTCAAGAACCACACTGAATAAGGCTACTTAGATTCTGCTGCATGCCAACCTCTGGCATGATACAAGATGAACGTTAGCCTGAGGCTAGTGGTCAAAAAGGGTCGCCAATTCACTGAATTGACTGAAGGATGAGCACCTTGCAAAGCATGGCCACCTCCAAGTTTCTTTCCTAGAAACTCAGTTTTCATCACACAGGCAATTGTGCAATGAAGGGAACTTGTGCAACTACAGTGTTTCTCAGGGAGAATTGAGCCCCCAACTCTCTAAATCCCAATGAGGAATATGAAGTTTCCCGTCAAGACTTATTTTCAAAATGGCCAGCAGAGCATCGACCTTGCTGATTCTGTCTCTAATTTGTACATCCAAGGTCATTTAGAAGGGGGATACTTGAGTTGTTTCAACTTGCAACAATCTAGAGGTTTTACCAAAGAGCCCTTAAGAGCCCCTGATTCGGCATCCAGCTTTTCCCAACGATGCATTGCTCACAAAGGCCCAAACACACAGGCCGTGCCTCTAGGACGTTTCTCATCCGAGTGCAGACCCGCCAGTACTAAGAAACCTGGAATGCTACCTAGAGCTCAAGAACCACACTGAATAACGCTACATGGATTCTGCTGCATGCCAATCTGTGGCATGATACAAGAGGAACGTTAGCTTGAGGCTAGTGTTCAATGGGGTCGCCAATTCACTGAAAATGACTGAAGGTTGAGCAGCTACCAAAGTATGGCAACGTCCAAGTTTCTTTCCGAGAAATTCACTTCTCATCACAAAGGGAACTGTGCCATGAAGGGAACATGTGCAACTACAGTATTTCTCACTGAGAATTGATTCCGCAACTCTCTAAATCCCAATGAGGAAAGTAAAGTATCCCTTTAAGCCTTATATTCAATATATATATTCCACAGAGAATTAACCCTGTTCTTTCCTTCTCTAGTTTGTAATTCCAAGGCGCTTTAGAAGGGAGATACTTGAGTTGTTTCAACTTACTACTTTCTAGAGTTTAAGAAAAGAAGCCCTTCACTTCCCATGACTCGGCATCTAGCTGTTCCCAATGGCGCATTGCTCACAACTCCCCGAAGGCACAGGCCGTCCTTCCTGTACTTTTCTCATCCTAGTGCAGACCCGCAAGTACTAAGAGACCTGGAATGCTTCCTAGAGTTCAAGAACCACACTGAATAAGTCTACAAGGATTCTGCTGCATGCCAACATGTGGCATGATACAAGAGGAACGTTAGCTTGAGGCTAGTGTTCAATGGGGTCGCCCATTCACTGAAGATTACTGAAGGAGGAGCACCTACCAAAGAATGGCAACCACCATGTTTCTTTCCGAGAAAGTCACTTGTCATCACAAAGGGAATTGTGCCATGAAGGGAACATGTGCAACTACAGTATTTCTCAGTGAGAATGGATCCCGCAACTCTCTAAATCCCAATGAGGAAAATAAAGTTCCCCTTTAAGCCTTATATTCAAAAGGGTCCACAGAGCATTGATCCTATTGCTTCTTTCTCTATTTTGTAGTTGAAGGTGTTTTAGAAGGGAGATACTTGAGTTGTTTCAACTTACTACTTTCTAGAGTTTAAGAAAAGAAGCCCTTCACTTCCCATGACTCAGCATCTAGTTGTACCCAATGATGCATTGCTCACAACACCCCGAAGACAGACGCCGTCCTTCCTGTACTTTTCTCCTCCTAGTGCAGACCCGCAAGTACTAAGAGACCTGGAATGCTTCCTAGAGCCCAGGAACCACAATGAATAAGGCTACATGGATTTTGCTGCATGACAACATGTGTCATGTTAGAAGAGGAACGTTAGCTTCAGGTTAGTGGTCAAGTGGGGTCGCCAATTCACTGAAGATTACTGAAGGATGAGCACCTACCAAAGAATGGCAACCTCCAAGTTTCTTTCCTAGAAACTCACTTGTCATCACAAAGGCAATTGTGCTATGAAGAGAACATGTGCAACTAAAGAATTTCTCAGAGAGAACTGAGCCCACAACTCTCTAAATCCCAATGAGGAAAGTCAAGTTTCCCTTCAAGCCTTATTTTCCAAAGGGCCCGCAGAGCACTGACCCTGCTGTTTCCTTCTCTATTTTGTACCTCCAACGTGCTTTAGACGGGAGATACTTGAGTTGTTTCAAGTTGCCACATTCTAGAAATTTAACAAAAGAAACCCTTCACCTCCATGCCTCGGCATCTAGCTGTTCCCAAGGCTGCACTTATCACAACTCCCCAAACACACAGGCTGTCCTTCTTGTACGTTTCACAGCCTAGTGCAGATCCGATAGTACTAAGAGACCTGGAATGCTTCGTAGAGCTCAAGAACCACACTGAATAAGGCTACTTAGATTCTGCTGCATGCCAACCTCTGGCATGATACAAGAGGAACGTTAGCCTGAGGCTAGTGGTCAAAAAGGGTCGCCAATTCACTGAATTGACTGAAGGATGAGCTCCTTGCAAAGCATGGCCACCTCCAAGTTTCTTTCCTAGAAACTCAGTTTTCATCACCCAGGCAATTGTGCAATGAAGGGAACTTGTGCAACTACAGTGTTTCTCAGGGAGAATTGAGCCCCCACCTCTCTAAATCCCAATGAGGAATATGAAGTTTCCCGTCAAGACTTATTTTCAAAATGGCCAGCAGAGCATCGACCTTGCTGATTCTTTCTCTAATTTGTACATCCAAGGTCATTTAGAAGGGGGATACTTGAGTTGTTTCAACTTGCAACAATCTAGAGGTTTTACCAAAGAGCCCTTAAGAGCCCCTGATTCGGCATCCAGCTTTTCCCAACGATGCATTGCTCACAAAGGCCCAAACACACAGGCCGTGCCTCTAGGACGTTTCTCATCCGAGTGCAGACCCGCCAGTACTAAGAAACCTGGAATGCTACCTAGAGCTCAAGAACCACACTGAATAACGCTACATGGATTCTGCTGCATGCCAATCTGTGGCATGATACAAGAGGAACGTTAGCTTGAGGCTAGTGTTCAATGGGGTCGCCAATTCACTGAAGATTACTGAAGGAGGAGCACCTACCAAAGAATGGCAACCACCAAGTTTCTTTCCGAGAAATTCACTTGTCATCACAAAGGGAATTGTGCCATGAAGGGAACATGTGCAACTACAGTATTTCTCAGTGAGAATGGATCCCGCAACTCTCTAAATCCCAATGAGGAAAATAAAGTTCCCCTTTAAGCCTTATATTCAAAAGGGTCCACAGAGCATTGATCCTATTGCTTCTTTCTCTATTTTGTAGTTGAAGGTGTTTTAGAAGGGAGATACTTGAGTTGTTTCAACTTACTACTTTCTAGAGTTTAAGAAAAGAAGACCTTCACTTCCCATGACTCGGCATCTAGCTGTTCCCAATGGCGCATTGCTCACAACTCCCCGAAGGCACAGGCCGTCCTTCCTGTACTTTTCTCCTCCTAGTGCAGACCCGCAAGTACTAAGAGACCTGGAATGCTTCCTAGAGCCCAGGATCCACAATGAATAAGGCTACATGGATTTTGCTGCATGACAACATGTGTCATGTTAGAAGAGGAACGTTAGCTTGAGGTTAGTGGTCAAATGGGGTCGCCAATTCACTGAAGATTACCGAAGGATGAGCACCTACCAAAGAATGGCAACCTCCAAGTTTCTTTCCTAGAAACTCACTTGTCATCACAAAGGCAATTGTGCTATGAAGAGAACATGTGCAACTAAAGAATTTCTCAGAGAGAACTGAGCCCACAACTCTCTAAATCCCAATGAGGAAAGTCAAGTTTCCCTTCAAGCCTTATTTTCCAAAGGGCCCGCAGAGCACTGACCCTGCTGTTTCCTTCTCTATTTTGTACCTCCAACGTGCTTTAGACGGGAGATACTTGAGTTGTTTCAAGTTGCCACATTCTAGAAATTTAACAAAAGAAACCCTTCACCTCCATGCCTCGGCATCTAGCTGTTCCCAAGGCTGCACTTATCACAACTCCCCAAACACACAGGCCGTCCTTCTTGTACGTTTCACAGCCTAGTGCAGATCCGATAGTACGAAGAGACCTGGAATGCTTCGTAGAGCTCAAGAACCACACTGAATAAGGCTACTTAGATTCTGCTGCATGCCAACCTCTGGCATGATACAAGAGGAACGTTAGCCTGAGGCTAGTGGTCAAAAAGGGTCGCCAATTCACTGAATTGACTGAAGGATGAGCTCCTTGCAAAGCATGGCCACCTCCAAGTTTCTTTCCTAGAAACTCAGTTTTCATCACCCAGGCAATTGTGCAATGAAGGGAACTTGTGCAACTACAGTGTTTCTCAGGGAGAATTGAGCCCCCACCTCTCTAAATCCCAATGAGGAATATGAAGTTTCCCGTCAAGACTTATTTTCAAAATGGCCAGCAGAGCATCGACCTTGCTGATTCTTTCTCTAATTTGTACATCCGAGGTCATTTAGAAGGGGGATACTTGAGTTGTTTCAACTTGCAACAATCTAGAGGTTTTACCAAAGAGCCCTTAAGAGCCCCTGATTCGGCATCCAGCTTTTCCCAACGATGCATTGCTCACAAAGGCCCAAACACACAGGCCGTGCCTCTAGGACGTTTCTCATCCGAGTGCAGACCCGCCAGTACTAAGAAACCTGGAATGCTACCTAGAGCTCAAGAACCACACTGAATAACGCTACATGGATTCTGCTGCATGCCAATCTGTGGCATGATACAAGAGGAACGTTAGCTTGAGGCTAGTGTTCAATGGGGTCGCCAATTCACTGAAAATGACTGAAGGTTGAGCAGCTACCAAAGTATGGCAACGTCCAAGTTTCTTTCCGAGAAATTCACTTCTCATCACAAAGGGAACTGTGCCATGAAGGGAACATGTGCAACTACAGTATTTCTCACTGAGAATTGATTCCGCAACTCTCTAAATCCCAATGAGGAAAGTAAAGTATCCCTTTAAGCCTTATATTCAATATATATATTCCACAGAGAATTAACCCTGTTCTTTCTTTCTCTAGTTTGTAATTCCAAGGCGCTTTAGAAGGGAGATACTTGACTTGTTTCAACTTACTACTTTCTAGAGTTTAAGAAAAGAAGCCCTTCACTTCCCATGACTCGGCATCTAGCTGTTCCCAATGGCGCATTGCTCACAACTCCCCGAACGCACAGGCCGTCCTTCCTGTACTTTTCTCATCCTAGTGCAGACCCGCAAGTACTAAGAGACCTGGAATGCTTCCTAGAGTTCAAGAACCACACTGAATAAGTCTACAAGGATTCTGCTGCATGCCAACATGTGGCATGATACAAGAGGAACGTTAGCTTGAGGCTAGTGTTCAATGGGGTCGCCAATTCACTGAAGATTACTGAAGGAGGAGCACCTACTAAAGAATGGCAACCACCAAGTTTCTTTCCGAGAAATTCACTTGTCATCACAAAGGGAATTGTGCCATGAAGGGAACATGTGCAACTACAGTATTTCTCAGTGAGAATGGATCCCGCAACTCTCTAAATCCCAATGAGGAAAATAAAGTTCCCCTTTAAGCCTTATATTCAAAAGGGTCCACAGAGCATTGATCCTATTGTTTCTTTCTCTATTTTGTAGTTGAAGGTGTTTTAGAAGGGAGATACTTGAGTTGTTTCAACTTACTACTTTCTAGAGTTTAAGAAAAGAAGCCCTTCACTTCCCATGGCTCGGCATCTAGTTGTACCCAATGATGCATTGCTCACAACACCCCGAAGACAGACGCCGTCCTTCCTGTACTTTTCTCATCCTAGTGCAGACCCGCAAGTACTAAGAGACCTGGAATGCTTCCTAGAGCCCAGGAACCACAATGAATAAGGCTACATGGATTTTGCTGCATGACAACATGTGTCATGTTAGAAGAGGAACGTTAGCTTCAGGTTAGTGGTCAAATGGGGTCGCCAATTCACTGAAGATTACCGAAGGATGAGCACCTACCAAAGAATGGCAACCTCCAAGTTTCTTTCCTAGAAACTCACTTGTCATCACAAAGGCAATTGTGCTATGAAGAGAACATGTGCAACAAAGAATTTCTCAGAGAGAACTGAGCCCACAACTCTCTAAATCCCAATGAGGAAAGTCAAGTTTCCCTTCAAGCCTTATTTTCCAAAGGGCCCGCAGAGCACTGACCCTGCTGTTTCCTTCTCTATTTTGTACCTCCAACGTGCTTTAGACGGGAGATACTTGAGTCGTTTCAAGTTGCCACATTCTAGAAATTTAACAAAAGAAACCCTTCACCTCCATGCCTCGGCATCTACCTGTTCCCAAGGCTGCACTTATCACAACTCCCCAAACACACAGGCCGTCCTTCTTGTACGTTTCACAGCCTAGTGCAGATCCGATAGTACTAAGAGACCTGGAATGCTTCGTAGAGCTCAAGAACCACACTGAATAAGGCTACTTAGATTCTGCTGCATGCCAACCTCTGGCATGATACAAGATGAACGTTAGCCTGAGGCTAGTGGTCAAAAAGGGTCGCCAATTCACTGAATTGACTGAAGGATGAGCACCTTGCAAAGCATGGCCACCTCCAAGTTTCTTTCCTAGAAACTCAGTTTTCATCACACAGGCAATTGTGCAATGAAGGGAACTTGTGCAACTACAGTGTTTCTCAGGGAGAATTGAGCCCCCAACTCTCTAAATCCCAATGAGGAATATGAAGTTTCCCGTCAAGACTTATTTTCAAAATGGCCAGCAGAGCATCGACCTTGCTGATTCTGTCTCTAATTTGTACATCCAAGGTCATTTAGAAGGGGGATACTTGAGTTGTTTCAACTTGCAACAATCTAGAGGTTTTACCAAAGAGCCCTTAAGAGCCCCTGATTCGGCATCCAGCTTTTCCCAACGATGCATTGCTCACAAAGGCACAAACACACAGGCCGTGCCTCTAGGACGTTTCTCATCCGAGTGCAGACCCGCCAGTACTAAGAAACCTGGAATGCTACCTAGAGCTCAAGAACCACACTGAATAACGCTACATGGATTCTGCTGCATGCCAATCTGTGGCATGATACAAGAGGAACGTTAGCTTGAGGCTAGTGTTCAATGGGGTCGCCAATTCACTGAAAATGACTGAAGGTTGAGCAGCTACCAAAGTATGGCAACGTCCAAGTTTCTTTCCGAGAAATTCACTTCTCATCACAAAGGGAACTGTGCCATGAAGGGAACATGTGCAACTACAGTATTTCTCACTGAGAATTGATTCCGCAACTCTCTAAATCCCAATGAGGAAAGTAAAGTATCCCTTTAAGCCTTATATTCAATATATATATTCCACAGAGAATTAACCCTGTTCTTTCCTTCTCTAGTTTGTAATTCCAAGGCGCTTTAGAAGGGAGATACTTGAGTTGTTTCAACTTACTACTTTCTAGAGTTTAAGAAAAGAAGCCCTTCACTTCCCATGACTCGGCATCTAGCTGTTCCCAATGGCGCATTGCTCACAACTCCCCGAAGGCACAGGCCGTCCTTCCTGTACTTTTCTCATCCTAGTGCAGACCCGCAAGTACTAAGAGACCTGGAATGCTTCCTAGAGTTCAAGAACCACACTGAATAAGTCTACAAGGATTCTGCTGCATGCCAACATGTGGCATGATACAAGAGGAACGTTAGCTTGAGGCTAGTGTTCAATGGGGTCGCCCATTCACTGAAGATTACTGAAGGAGGAGCACCTACCAAAGAATGGCAACCACCATGTTTCTTTCCGAGAAAGTCACTTGTCATCACAAAGGGAATTGTGCCATGAAGGGAACATGTGCAACTACAGTATTTCTCAGTGAGAATGGATCCCGCAACTCTCTAAATCCCAATGAGGAAAATAAAGTTCCCCTTTAAGCCTTATATTCAAAAGGGTCCACAGAGCATTGATCCTATTGCTTCTTTCTCTATTTTGTAGTTGAAGGTGTTTTAGAAGGGAGATACTTGAGTTGTTTCAACTTACTACTTTCTAGAGTTTAAGAAAAGAAGCCCTTCACTTCCCATGACTCAGCATCTAGTTGTACCCAATGATGCATTGCTCACAACACCCCGAAGACAGACGCCGTCCTTCCTGTACTTTTCTCCTCCTAGTGCAGACCCGCAAGTACTAAGAGACCTGGAATGCTTCCTAGAGCCCAGGAACCACAATGAATAAGGCTACATGGATTTTGCTGCATGACAACATGTGTCATGTTAGAAGAGGAACGTTAGCTTCAGGTTAGTGGTCAAGTGGGGTCGCCAATTCACTGAAGATTACTGAAGGATGAGCACCTACCAAAGAATGGCAACCTCCAAGTTTCTTTCCTAGAAACTCACTTGTCATCACAAAGGCAATTGTGCTATGAAGAGAACATGTGCAACTAAAGAATTTCTCAGAGAGAACTGAGCCCACAACTCTCTAAATCCCAATGAGGAAAGTCAAGTTTCCCTTCAAGCCTTATTTTCCAAAGGGCCCGCAGAGCACTGACCCTGCTGTTTCCTTCTCTATTTTGTACCTCCAACGTGCTTTAGACGGGAGATACTTGAGTTGTTTCAAGTTGCCACATTCTAGAAATTTAACAAAAGAAACCCTTCACCTCCATGCCTCGGCATCTAGCTGTTCCCAAGGCTGCACTTATCACAACTCCCCAAACACACAGGCTGTCCTTCTTGTACGTTTCACAGCCTAGTGCAGATCCGATAGTACTAAGAGACCTGGAATGCTTCGTAGAGCTCAAGAACCACACTGAATAAGGCTACTTAGATTCTGCTGCATGCCAACCTCTGGCATGATACAAGAGGAACGTTAGCCTGAGGCTAGTGGTCAAAAAGGGTCGCCAATTCACTGAATTGACTGAAGGATGAGCTCCTTGCAAAGCATGGCCACCTCCAAGTTTCTTTCCTAGAAACTCAGTTTTCATCACCCAGGCAATTGTGCAATGAAGGGAACTTGTGCAACTACAGTGTTTCTCAGGGAGAATTGAGCCCCCACCTCTCTAAATCCCAATGAGGAATATGAAGTTTCCCGTCAAGACTTATTTTCAAAATGGCCAGCAGAGCATCGACCTTGCTGATTCTTTCTCTAATTTGTACATCCAAGGTCATTTAGAAGGGGGATACTTGAGTTGTTTCAACTTGCAACAATCTAGAGGTTTTACCAAAGAGCCCTTAAGAGCCCCTGATTCGGCATCCAGCTTTTCCCAACGATGCATTGCTCACAAAGGCACAAACACACAGGCCGTGCCTCTAGGACGTTTCTCATCCGAGTGCAGACCCGCCAGTACTAAGAAACCTGGAATGCTACCTAGAGCTCAAGAACCACACTGAATAACGCTACATGGATTCTACTGCATGCCAATCTGTGGCATGATACAAGAGGAACGTTAGCTTGAGGCTAGTGTTCAATGGGGTCGCCAATTCACTGAAAATGACTGAAGGTTGAGCAGCTACCAAAGTATGGCAACGTCCAAGTTTCTTTCCGAGAAATTCACTTCTCATCACAAAGGGAACTGTGCCATGAAGGGAACATGTGCAACTACAGTATTTCTCACTGAGAATTGATTCCGCAACTCTCTAAATCCCAATGAGGAAAGTAAAGTATCCCTTTAAGCCTTATATTCAATATATATATTCCACAGAGAATTAACCCTGTTCTTTCTTTCTCTAGTTTGTAATTCCAAGGCGCTTTAGAAGGGAGATACTTGACTTGTTTCAACTTACTACTTTCTAGAGTTTAAGAAAAGAAGCCCTTCACTTCCCATGACTCGGCATCTAGCTGTTCCCAATGGCGCATTGCTCACAACTCCCCGAACGCACAGGCCGTCCTTCCTGTACTTTTCTCATCCTAGTGCAGACCCGCAAGTACTAAGAGACCTGGAATGCTTCCTAGAGTTCAAGAACCACACTGAATAAGTCTACAAGGATTCTGCTGCATGCCAACATGTGGCATGATACAAGAGGAACGTTAGCTTGAGGCTAGTGTTCAATGGGGTCGCCAATTCACTGAAGATTACTGAAGGAGGAGCACCTACTAAAGAATGGCAACCACCAAGTTTCTTTCCGAGAAATTCACTTGTCATCACAAAGGGAATTGTGCCATGAAGGGAACATGTGCAACTACAGTATTTCTCAGTGAGAATGGATCCCGCAACTCTCTAAATCCCAATGAGGAAAATAAAGTTCCCCTTTAAGCCTTATATTCAAAAGGGTCCACAGAGCATTGATCCTATTGTTTCTTTCTCTATTTTGTAGTTGAAGGTGTTTTAGAAGGGAGATACTTGAGTTGTTTCAACTTACTACTTTCTAGAGTTTAAGAAAAGAAGCCCTTCACTTCCCATGGCTCGGCATCTAGTTGTACCCAATGATGCATTGCTCACAACACCCCGAAGACAGACGCCGTCCTTCCTGTACTTTTCTCATCCTAGTGCAGACCCGCAAGTACTAAGAGACCTGGAATGCTTCCTAGAGCCCAGGAACCACAATGAATAAGGCTACATGGATTTTGCTGCATGACAACATGTGTCATGTTAGAAGAGGAACGTTAGCTTCAGGTTAGTGGTCAAATGGGGTCGCCAATTCACTGAAGATTACCGAAGGATGAGCACCTACCAAAGAATGGCAACCTCCAAGTTTCTTTCCTAGAAACTCACTTGTCATCACAAAGGCAATTGTGCTATGAAGAGAACATGTGCAACAAAGAATTTCTCAGAGAGAACTGAGCCCACAACTCTCTAAATCCCAATGAGGAAAGTCAAGTTTCCCTTCAAGCCTTATTTTCCAAAGGGCCCGCAGAGCACTGACCCTGCTGTTTCCTTCTCTATTTTGTACCTCCAACGTGCTTTAGACGGGAGATACTTGAGTCGTTTCAAGTTGCCACATTCTAGAAATTTAACAAAAGAAACCCTTCACCTCCATGCCTCGGCATCTACCTGTTCCCAAGGCTGCACTTATCACAACTCCCCAAACACACAGGCCGTCCTTCTTGTACGTTTCACAGCCTAGTGCAGATCCGATAGTACTAAGAGACCTGGAATGCTTCGTAGAGCTCAAGAACCACACTGAATAAGGCTACTTAGATTCTGCTGCATGCCAACCTCTGGCATGATACAAGATGAACGTTAGCCTGAGGCTAGTGGTCAAAAAGGGTCGCCAATTCACTGAATTGACTGAAGGATGAGCACCTTGCAAAGCATGGCCACCTCCAAGTTTCTTTCCTAGAAACTCAGTTTTCATCACACAGGCAATTGTGCAATGAAGGGAACTTGTGCAACTACAGTGTTTCTCAGGGAGAATTGAGCCCCCAACTCTCTAAATCCCAATGAGGAATATGAAGTTTCCCGTCAAGACTTATTTTCAAAATGGCCAGCAGAGCATCGACCTTGCTGATTCTGTCTCTAATTTGTACATCCAAGGTCATTTAGAAGGGGATACTTGAGTTGTTTCAACTTGCAACAATCTAGAGGTTTTACCAAAGAGCCCTTAAGAGCCCCTGATTCGGCATCCAGCTTTTCCCAACGATGCATTGCTCACAAAGGCCCAAACACACAGGCCGTGCCTCTAGGACGTTTCTCATCCGAGTGCAGACCCGCCAGTACTAAGAAACCTGGAATGCTACCTAGAGCTCAAGAACCACACTGAATAACGCTACATGGATTCTGCTGCATGCCAATCTGTGGCATGATACAAGAGGAACGTTAGCTTGAGGCTAGTGTTCAATGGGGTCGCCAATTCACTGAAAATGACTGAAGGTTGAGCAGCTACCAAAGTATGGCAACGTCCAAGTTTCTTTCCGAGAAATTCACTTCTCATCACAAAGGGAACTGTGCCATGAAGGGAACATGTGCAACTACAGTATTTCTCACTGAGAATTGATTCCGCAACTCTCTAAATCCCAATGAGGAAAGTAAAGTATCCCTTTAAGCCTTATATTCAATATATATATTCCACAGAGAATTAACCCTGTTCTTTCCTTCTCTAGTTTGTAATTCCAAGGCGCTTTAGAAGGGAGATACTTGAGTTGTTTCAACTTACTACTTTCTAGAGTTTAAGAAAAGAAGCCCTTCACTTCCCATGACTCGGCATCTAGCTGTTCCCAATGGCGCATTGCTCACAACTCCCCGAAGGCACAGGCCGTCCTTCCTGTACTTTTCTCATCCTAGTGCAGACCCGCAAGTACTAAGAGACCTGGAATGCTTCCTAGAGTTCAAGAACCACACTGAATAAGTCTACAAGGATTCTGCTGCATGCCAACATGTGGCATGATACAAGAGGAACGTTAGCTTGAGGCTAGTGTTCAATGGGGTCGCCCATTCACTGAAGATTACTGAAGGAGGAGCACCTACCAAAGAATGGCAACCACCATGTTTCTTTCCGAGAAAGTCACTTGTCATCACAAAGGGAATTGTGCCATGAAGGGAACATGTGCAACTACAGTATTTCTCAGTGAGAATGGATCCCGCAACTCTCTAAATCCCAATGAGGAAAATAAAGTTCCCCTTTAAGCCTTATATTCAAAAGGGTCCACAGAGCATTGATCCTATTGCTTCTTTCTCTATTTTGTAGTTGAAGGTGTTTTAGAAGGGAGATACTTGAGTTGTTTCAACTTACTACTTTCTAGAGTTTAAGAAAAGAAGCCCTTCACTTCCCATGACTCAGCATCTAGTTGTACCCAATGATGCATTGCTCACAACACCCCGAAGACAGACGCCGTCCTTCCTGTACTTTTCTCCTCCTAGTGCAGACCCGCAAGTACTAAGAGACCTGGAATGCTTCCTAGAGCCCAGGAACCACAATGAATAAGGCTACATGGATTTTGCTGCATGACAACATGTGTCATGTTAGAAGAGGAACGTTAGCTTCAGGTTAGTGGTCAAGTGGGGTCGCCAATTCACTGAAGATTACTGAAGGATGAGCACCTACCAAAGAATGGCAACCTCCAAGTTTCTTTCCTAGAAACTCACTTGTCATCACAAAGGCAATTGTGCTATGAAGAGAACATGTGCAACTAAAGAATTTCTCAGAGAGAACTGAGCCCACAACTCTCTAAATCCCAATGAGGAAAGTCAAGTTTCCCTTCAAGCCTTATTTTCCAAAGGGCCCGCAGAGCACTGACCCTGCTGTTTCCTTCTCTATTTTGTACCTCCAACGTGCTTTAGACGGGAGATACTTGAGTTGTTTCAAGTTGCCACATTCTAGAAATTTAACAAAAGAAACCCTTCACCTCCATGCCTCGGCATCTAGCTGTTCCCAAGGCTGCACTTATCACAACTCCCCAAACACACAGGCTGTCCTTCTTGTACGTTTCACAGCCTAGTGCAGATCCGATAGTACTAAGAGACCTGGAATGCTTCGTAGAGCTCAAGAACCACACTGAATAAGGCTACTTAGATTCTGCTGCATGCCAACCTCTGGCATGATACAAGAGGAACGTTAGCCTGAGGCTAGTGGTCAAAAAGGGTCGCCAATTCACTGAATTGACTGAAGGATGAGCTCCTTGCAAAGCATGGCCACCTCCAAGTTTCTTTCCTAGAAACTCAGTTTTCATCACCCAGGCAATTGTGCAATGAAGGGAACTTGTGCAACTACAGTGTTTCTCAGGGAGAATTGAGCCCCCACCTCTCTAAATCCCAATGAGGAATATGAAGTTTCCCGTCAAGACTTATTTTCAAAATGGCCAGCAGAGCATCGACCTTGCTGATTCTTTCTCTAATTTGTTCATCCAAGGTCATTTAGAAGGGGGATACTTGAGTTGTTTCAACTTGCAACAATCTAGAGGTTTTACCAAAGAGCCCTTAAGAGCCCCTGATTCGGCATCCAGCTTTTCCCAACGATGCATTGCTCACAAAGGCCCAAACACACAGGCCGTGCCTCTAGGACGTTTCTCATCCGAGTGCAGACCCGCCAGTACTAAGAAACCTGGAATGCTACCTAGAGCTCAAGAACCACACTGAATAACGCTACATGGATTCTGCTGCATGCCAATCTGTGGCATGATACAAGAGGAACGTTAGCTTGAGGCTAGTGTTCAATGGGGTCGCCAATTCACTGAAAATGACTGAAGGTTGAGCAGCTACCAAAGTATGGCAACGTCCAAGTTTCTTTCCGAGAAATTCAATTCTCATCACAAAGGGAACTGTGCGATGAAGGGAACATGTGCAATTACAGTATTTCTCACTGAGAATTGATTCCGCAACTCTCTAAATCCCAATGAGGAACGTAAAGTATCCCTTTAAGCCTTATATTCAATATATATATTCCACAGAGAATTCACCCTGTTCTTTCTTTCTCTAGTTTGTAATTCCAAGGCGCTTTAGAAGGGAGATACTTGACTTGTTTCAACTTACTACTTTCTAGAGTTTAAGAAAAGAAGCCCTTCACTTCCCATGACTCGGCATCTAGCTGTTCCCAATGGCACATTGCTCACAACTCCCCGAACGCACAGGCCGTCCTTCCTGTACTTTTCTCATCCTAGTGCAGACCCGCAAGTACTAAGAGACGTGGAATGCTTCCTAGAGTTCAAG
The DNA here is from genome assembly GCF_028564815.1 of Eubalaena glacialis. Classification (NCBI taxonomy): domain Eukaryota; kingdom Metazoa; phylum Chordata; class Mammalia; order Artiodactyla; family Balaenidae; genus Eubalaena; species Eubalaena glacialis. Next base: position 49,562,635 of record NC_083722.1, on the reverse strand, counting down.
AACCACACTGAATAAGTCTACAAGGATTCTGCTGCATGCCAACATGTGGCATGATACAAGAGGAACGTTAGCTTGAGGCTAGTGTTCAATGGGGTCGCCAATTCACTGAAGATTACTGAAGGAGGAGCACCTACCAAAGAAAGGCAACCACCAAGTTTCTTTCCGAGAAATTCACTTGTCATCACAAAGGGAATTGTGCCATGAAGGGAACATGTGCAACGACAGTATTTCTCAGTGAGAATGGATCCCGCAACTCTCTAAATCCCAATGAGGAAAATAAAGTTCCCCTTTAAACCTTATATTCAAAAGGGTCCACAGAGCATTGATCCTATTGCTTCTTTCTCTATTTTGTAGTTGAAGGTGTTTTAGAAGGGGATACTTGAGTTGTTTCAACTTACTACTTTCTAGAGTTTAAGAAAAGAAGCCCTTCACTTCCCATGACTCGGCATCTAGTTGGACCCAATGATGCATTGCTCACAACACCCCGAAGACAGACGCCGTCCTTCCTGTACTTTTCTCATCCTAGTGCAGACCCGCAAGTACTAAGAGACCTGGAATGCTTCCTAGAGCCCAGGATCCACAATGAATAAGGCTACATGGATTTTGCTGCATGACAACATGTGTCATGTTAGAAGAGGAACGTTAGCTTGAGGTTAGTGGTCAAATGGGGTCGCCAATTCACTGAAGATTACCGAAGGATGAGCACCTACCAAAGAATGGCAACCTCCAAGTTTCTTTCCTAGAAACTCACTTGTCATCACAAAGGCAATTGTGCTATGAAGAGAACATGTGCACCTAAAGAATTTCTCAGAGAGAACTGAGCCCACAACTCTCTAAATCCCAATGAGGAAAGTCAAGTTTCCCTTCAAGCCTTATTTTCCAAAGGGCCCGCAGAGCACTGACCCTGCTGTTTCCTTCTCTATTTTGTACCTCCAACGTGCTTTAGACGGGAGATACTTGAGTTGTTTCAAGTTGCCACATTCTAGAAATTTAACAAAAGAAACCCTTCACCTCCATGCCTCGGCATCTAGCTGTTCCCAAGGCTGCACTTATCACAACTCCCCAAACACACAGGCCGTCCTTCTTGTACGTTTCACAGCCTAGTGCAGATCCGATAGTACGAAGAGACCTGGAATGCTTCGTAGAGCTCAAGAACCACACTGAATAAGGCTACTTAGATTCTGCTGCATGCCAACCTCTGGCATGATACAAGAGGAACGTTAGCCTGAGGCTAGTGGTCAAAAAGGGTCGCCAATTCACTGAATTGACTGAAGGATGAGCTCCTTGCAAAGCATGGCCACCTCCAAGTTTCTTTCCTAGAAACTCAGTTTTCATCACCCAGGCAATTGTGCAATGAAGGGAACTTGTGCAACTACAGTGTTTCTCAGGGAGAATTGAGCCCCCACCTCTCTAAATCCCAATGAGGAATATGAAGTTTCCCGTCAAGACTTATTTTCAAAATGGCCAGCAGAGCATCGACCTTGCTGATTCTTTCTCTAATTTGTACATCCAAGGTCATTTAGAAGGGGGATACTTGAGTTGTTTCAACTTGCAACAATCTAGAGGTTTTACCAAAGAGCCCTTAAGAGCCCCTGATTCGGCATCCAGCTTTTCCCAACGATGCATTGCTCACAAAGGCCCAAACACACAGGCCGTGCCTCTAGGACGTTTCTCATCCGAGTGCAGACCCGCCAGTACTAAGAAACCTGGAATGCTACCTAGAGCTCAAGAACCACACTGAATAACGCTACATGGATTCTGCTGCATGCCAATCTGTGGCATGATACAAGAGGAACGTTAGCTTGAGGCTAGTGTTCAATGGGGTCGCCAATTCACTGAAAATGACTGAAGGTTGAGCAGCTACCAAAGTATGGCAACGTCCAAGTTTCTTTCCGAGAAATTCACTTCTCATCACAAAGGGAACTGTGCCATGAAGGGAACATGTGCAACTACAGTATTTCTCACTGAGAATTGATTCCGCAACTCTCTAAATCCCAATGAGGAAAGTAAAGTATCCCTTTAAGCCTTATATTCAATATATATATTCCACAGAGAATTAACCCTGTTCTTTCCTTCTCTAGTTTGTAATTCCAAGGCGCTTTAGAAGGGAGATACTTGACTTGTTTCAACTTACTACTTTCTAGAGTTTAAGAAAAGAAGCCCTTCACTTCCCATGACTCGGCATCTAGCTGTTCCCAATGGCGCATTGCTCACAACTCCCCGAAGGCACAGGCCGTCCTTCCTGTACTTTTCTCATCCTAGTGCAGACCCGCAAGTACTAAGAGAACTGGAATGCTTCCTAGAGTTCAAGAACCACACTGAATAAGTCTACAAGGATTCTGCTGCATGCCAACATGTGGCATGATACAAGAGGAACGTTAGCTTGAGGCTAGTGTTCAATGGGGTCGCCAATTCACTGAAGATTACTGAAGGAGGAGCACCTACCAAAGAATGGCAACCACCAAGTTTCTTTCCGAGAAATTCACTTGTCATCACAAAGGGAATTGTGCCATGAAGGGAACATGTGCAACTACAGTATTTCTCAGTGAGAATGGATCCCGCAACTCTCTAAATCCCAATGAGGAAAATAAAGTTCCCCTTTAAGCCTTATATTCAAAAGGGTCCACAGAGCATTGATCCTATTGCTTCTTTCTCTATTTTGTAGTTGAAGGTGTTTTAGAAGGGAGATACTTGAGTTGTTTCAACTTACTACTTTCTAGAGTTTAAGAAAAGAAGCCCTTCACTTCCCATGACTCGGCATCTAGTTGGACCCAATGATGCATTGCTCACAACACCCCGAAGACAGACGCCGTCCTTCCTGTACTTTTCTCATCCTAGTGCAGACCCGCAAGTACTAAGAGACCTGGAATGCTTCCTAGAGCCCAGGAACCACAATGAATAAGGCTACATGGATTTTGCTGCATGACAACATGTGTCATGTTAGAAGAGGAACGTTAGCTTCAGGTTAGTGGTCAAGTGGGGTCGCCAATTCACTGAAGATTACCGAAGGATGAGCACCTACCAAAGAATGGCAACCTCCAAGTTTCTTTCCTAGAAACTCACTTGTCATCACAAAGGCAATTGTGCTATGAAGAGAACATGTGCAACTAAAGAATTTCTCAGAGAGAACTGAGCCCACAACTCTCTAAATCCCAATGAGGAAAGTCAAGTTTCCCTTCAAGCCTTATTTTCCAAAGGGCCCGCAGAGCACTGACCCTGCTGTTTCCTTCTCTATTTTGTACCTCCAACGTGCTTTAGACGGGAGATACTTGAGTTGTTTCAAGTTGCCACATTCTAGAAATTTAACAAAAGAAACCCTTCACCTCCATGCCTCGGCATCTAGCTGTTCCCAAGGCTGCACTTATCACAACTCCCCAAACACACAGGCCGTCCTTCTTGTACGTTTCACAGCCTAGTGCAGATCCGATAGTACTAAGAGACCTGGAATGCTTCGTAGAGCTCAAGAACCACACTGAATAAGGCTACTTAGATTCTGCTGCATGCCAACCTCTGGCATGATACAAGAGGAACGTTAGCCTGAGGCTAGTGGTCAAAAAGGGTCGTCAATTCACTGAATTGACTGAAGGATGAGCTCCTTCCAAAGCATGGCCACCTCCAAGTTTCTTTCCTAGAAACTCACTTTTCATCACACAGGCAATTGTGCAATGAAGGGAACTTGTGCAACTACAGTGTTTCTCAGGGAGAATTGAGCCCCCACCTCTCTAAATCCCAATGAGGAATATGAAGTTTCCCGTCAAGACTTATTTTCAAAATGGCCAGCAGAGCATCGACCTTGCTGATTCTTTCTCTAATTTGTACATCCAAGGTCATTTAGAAGGGGGATACTTGAGTTGTTTCAACTTGCAACAATCTAGAGGTTTTACCAAAGAGCCCTTAAGAGCCCCTGATTCGGCATCCAGCTTTTCCCAACGATGCATTGCTCACAAAGGCCCAAACACACAGGCCGTGCCTCTAGGACGTTTCTCATCTGAGTGCAGACCCGCCAGTACTAAGAAACCTGGAATGCTACCTAAAGCTCAAGAACCACACTGAATAACGCTACATGGATTCTGCTGCATGCCAATCTGTGGCATGATACAAGAGGAACGTTAGCTTGAGGCTAGTGTTCAATGGGGTCGCCAATTCACTGAAAATGACTGAAGGTTGAGCAGCTACCAAAGTATGGCAACGTCCAAGTTTCTTTCCGAGAAATTCACTTCTCATCACAAAGGGAACTGTGCCATGAAGGGAACATGTGCAACTACAGTATTTCTCACTGAGAATTGATTCCGCAACTCTCTAAATCCCAATGAGGAAAGTAAAGTATCCCTTTAAGCCTTATATTCAATATATAAATTCCACAGAGAATTAACCCTGTTCTTTCTTTCTCTAGTTTGTAATTCCAAGGCGCTTTAGAAGGGAGATACTTGAGTTGTTTCAACTTACTACTTTCTAGAGTTTAAGAAAAGAAGCCCTTCACCTCCATGCCTCGGCATCTAGCTGTTCCCAAGGCTGCACTTATCACAACTCCCCAAACACACAGGCCGTCCTTCTTGTACGTTTCACAGCCTAGTGCAGATCCGATAGTACTAAGAGACCTGGAATGCTTCGTAGAGCTCAAGAACCACACTGAATAAGGCTACTTAGATTCTGCTGCATGCCAACCTCTGGCATGATACAAGAGGAACGTTAGCCTGAGGCTAGTGGTCAAAAAGGGTCGCCAATTCACTGAATTGACTGAAGGATGAGCTCCTTCCAAAGCATGGCCACCTCCAAGTTTCTTTCCTAGAAACTCACTTTTCATCACCCAGGCAATTGTGCAATGAAGGGAACTTGTGCAACTACAGTGTTTCTCAGGGAGAATTGAGCCCCCACCTCTCTAAATCCCAATGAGGAATATGAAGTTTCCCGTCAAGACTTATTTTCAAAATGGCCAGCAGAGCATCGACCTTGCTGATTCTTTCTCTAATTTGTACATCCAAGGTCATTTAGAAGGGGGATACTTGAGTTGTTTCAACTTGCAACAATCTAGAGGTTTTACCAAAGAGCCCTTAAGAGCCCCTGATTCGGCATCCAGCTTTTCCCAACGATGCATTGCTCACAAAGGCCCAAACACACAGGCCGTGCCTCTAGGACGTTTCTCATCCGAGTGCAGACCCGCCAGTACTAAGAAACCTGGAATGCTACCTAGAGCTCAAGAACCACACTGAATAACGCTACATGGATTCTGCTGCATGCCAATCTGTGGCATGATACAAGAGGAACGTTAGCTTGAGGCTAGTGTTCAATGGGGTCGCCAATTCACTGAAAATGACTGAAGGTTGAGCAGCTACCAAAGTATGGCAACGTCCAAGTTTCTTTCCGAGAAATTCACTTCTCATCACAAAGGGAACTGTGCCATGAAGGGAACATGTGCAACTACAGTATTTCTCACTGAGAATTGATTCCGCAACTCTCTAAATCCCAATGAGGAACGTAAAGTATCCCTTTAAGCCTTATATTCAATATATATATTCCACAGAGAATTAACCCTGTTCTTTCTTTCTCTAGTTTGTAATTCCAAGGCGCTTTAGAAGGGAGATACTTGAGTTGTTTCAACTTACTACTTTCTAGAGTTTAAGAAAAGAAGCCCTTCACTTCCCATGACTCGGCATCTAGCTGTTCCCAAGGGCACATTGCTCACAACTCCCCGAACGCACAGGCCGTCCTTCCTGTACTTTTCTCATCCTAGTGCAGACCCGCAAGTACTAAGAGACGTGGAATGCTTCCTAGAGTTCAAGAACCACACTGAATAAGTCTACAAGGATTCTGCTGCATGCCAACATGTGGCATGATACAAGAGGAACGTTAGCTTGAGGCTAGTGTTCAATGGGGTCGCCAATTCACTGAAGATTACTGAAGGAGGAGCACCTACCAAAGAATGGCAACCACCATGTTTCTTTCCGAGAAATTCACTTGTCATCACAAAGGGAATTGTGCCATGAAGGGAACATGTGCAACTACAGTATTTCTCAGTGAGAATGGATCCCGCAACTCTCTAAATCCCAATGAGGAAAATAAAGTTCCCCTTTAAGCCTTATATTCAAAAGGGTCCACAGAGCATTGATCCTATTGCTTCTTTCTCTATTTTGTAGTTGAAGGTGTTTTAGAAGGGAGATACTTGAGTTGTTTCAACTTACTACTTTCTAGAGTTTAAGAAAAGAAGCCCTTCACTTCCCATGACTCGGCATCTAGTTGGACCCAATGATGCATTGCTCACAACACCCCGAAGACAGACGCCGTCCTTCCTGTACTTTTCTCATCCTAGTGCAGACCCGCAAGTACTAAGAGACCTGGAATGCTTCCTAGAGCCCAGGATCCACAATGAATAAGGCTACATGGATTTTGCTGCATGACAACATGTGTCATGTTAGAAGAGGAACGTTAGCTTCAGGTTAGTGGTCAAGTGGGGTCGCCAATTCACTGAAGATTACCGAAGGATGAGCACCTACCAAAGAATGGCAACCTCCAAGTTTCTTTCCTAGAAACTCACTTGTCATCACAAAGGCAATTGTGCTATGAAGAGAACATGTGCAACTAAAGAATTTCTCAGAGAGAACTGAGCCCACAACTCTCTAAATCCCAATGAGGAAAGTCAAGTTTCCCTTCAAGCCTTATTTTCCAAAGGGCCCGCAGAGCACTGACCCTGCTGTTTCCTTCTCTATTTTGTACCTCCAACGTGCTTTAGACGGGAGATACTTGAGTTGTTTCAACTTACTACTTTCTAGAGTTTAAGAAAAGAAGCCCTTCACTTCCCATTACTCGGCATCTAGTTGGACCCAATGATGCATTGCTCACAACACCCCGAAGACAGACCCTGTCCTTCCTGTACTTTTCTCATCCTAGTGCAGACCCGCAAGTACTAAGAGACCTGGAATGCTTCCTAGAGCCCAGGATCCACAATGAAAAAGGCTACATGGATTTTGCTGCATGACAACATGTGTCATGTTAGAAGAGGAACGTTAGCTTCAGGTTAGTGGTCAAGTGGGGTCGCCAATTCACTGAAGATTACTGAAGGATGAGCACCTACCAAAGAATGGCAACCTCCAAGTTTCTTTCCTAGAAACTCACTTGTCATCACAAAGGCAATTGTGCTATGAAGAGAACATGTGCAACTAAAGAATTTCTCAGAGAGAACTGAGCCCACAACTCTCTAAATCCCAATGAGGAAAGTCAAGTTTCCCTTCAAGCCTTATTTTCCAAAGGGCCCGCAGAGCACTGACCCTGCTGTTTCCTTCTCTATTTTGTACCTCCAACGTGCTTTAGACGGGAGATACTTGAGTTGTTTCAAGTTGCCACATTCTAGAAATTTAACAAAAGAAACCCTTCACCTCCATGCCTCGGCATCTAGCTGTTCCCAAGGCTGCACTTATCACAACTCCCCAAACACACAGGCCGTCCTTCTTGTACGTTTCACAGCCTAGTGCAGATCCGATAGTACTAAGAGACCTGGAATGCTTCGTAGAGCTCAAGAACCACACTGAATAAGGCTACTTAGATTCTGCTGCATGCCAACCTCTGGCATGATACAAGAGGAACGTTAGCCTGAGGCTAGTGGTCAAAAAGGGTCGTCAATTCACTGAATTGACTGAAGGATGAGCTCCTTCCAAAGCATGGTCACCTCCAAGTTTCTTTCCTAGAAACTCACTTTTCATCACACAGGCAATTGTGCAATGAAGGGAACTTGTGCAACTACAGTGTTTCTCAGGGAGAATTGAGCCCCCACCTCTCTAAATCCCAATGAGGAATATGAAGTTTCCCGTCAAGACTTATTTTCAAAATGGCCAGCAGAGCATCGACCTTGCTGATTCTTTCTCTAATTTGTACATCCAAGGTCATTTAGAAGGGGGATACTTGAGTTGTTTCAACTTGCAACAATCTAGAGGTTTTACCAAAGAGCCCTTAAGAGCCCCTGATTCGGCATCCAGCTTTTCCCAACGATGCATTGCTCACAAAGGCCCAAACACACAGGCCGTGCCTCTAGGACGTTTCTCATCCGAGTGCAGACCCGCCAGTACTAAGAAACCTGGAATGCTACCTAGAGCTCAAGAACCACACTGAATAACGCTACATGGATTCTGCTGCATGCCAATCTGTGGCATGATACAAGAGGAACGTTAGCTTGAGGTTAGTGTTCAATGGGGTCGCCAATTCACTGAAAATGACTGAAGGTTGAGCAGCTACCAAAGTATGGCAACGTCCAAGTTTCTTTCCGAGAAATTCACTTCTCATCACAAAGGGAACTGTGCCATGAAGGGAACATGTGCAACTACAGTATTTCTCACTGAGAATTGATTCCGCAACTCTCTAAATCCCAATGAGGAACGTAAAGTATCCCTTTAAGCCTTATATTCAATATATATATTCCACAGAGAATTAACCCTGTTCTTTCTTTCTCTAGTTTGTAATTCCAAGGCGCTTTAGAAGGGAGATACTTGAGTTGTTTCAACTTACTACTTTCTAGAGTTTAAGAAAAGAAGCCCTTCACTTCCCATGACTCGGCATCTAGCTGTTCCCAAGGGCACATTGCTCACAACTCCCCGAACGCACAGGCCGTCCTTCCTGTACTTTTCTCATCCTAGTGCAGACCCGCAAGTACTAAGAGACGTGGAATGCTTCCTAGAGTTCAAGAACCACACTGAATAAGTCTACAAGGATTCTGCTGCATGCCAACATGTGGCATGATACAAGAGGAACGTTAGCTTGAGGCTAGTGTTCAATGGGGTCGCCAATTCACTGAAGATTACTGAAGGAGGAGCACCTACCAAAGAATGGCAACCACCATGTTTCTTTCCGAGAAATTCACTTGTCATCACAAAGGGAATTGTGCCATGAAGGGAACATGTGCAACTACAGTATTTCTCAGTGAGAATGGATCCCGCAACTCTCTAAATCCCAATGAGGAAAATAAAGTTCCCCTTTAAGCCTTATATTCAAAAGGGTCCACAGAGCATTGATCCTATTGCTTCTTTCTCTATTTTGTAGTTGAAGGTGTTTTAGAAGGGAGATACTTGAGTTGTTTCAACTTACTACTTTCTAGAGTTTAAGAAAAGAAGCCCTTCACTTCCCATGACTCGGCATCTAGTTGGACCCAATGATGCATTTCTCACAACACCCCGAAGACAGACGCCGTCCTTCCTGTACTTTTCTCATCCTAGTGCAGACCCGCAAGTACTAAGAGACCTGGAATGCTTCCTAGAGCCCAGGATCCACAATGAATAAGGCTACATGGATTTTGCTGCATGACAACATGTGTCATGTTAGAAGAGGAACGTTAGCTTCAGGTTAGTGGTCAAGTGGGGTCGCCAATTCACTGAAGATTACCGAAGGATGAGCACCTACCAAAGAATGGCAACCTCCAAGTTTCTTTCCTAGAAACTCACTTGTCATCACAAAGGCAATTGTGCTATGAAGAGAACATGTGCAACTAAAGAATTTCTCAGAGAGAACTGAGCCCACAACTCTCTAAATCCCAATGAGGAAAGTCAAGTTTCCCTTCAAGCCTTATTTTCCAAAGGGCCCGCAGAGCACTGACCCTGCTGTTTCCTTCTCTATTTTGTACCTCCAACGTGCTTTAGACGGGAGATACTTGAGTTGTTTCAACTTACTACTTTCTAGAGTTTAAGAAAAGAAGCCCTTCACTTCCCATGACTCGGCATCTAGTTGGACCCAATGATGCATTGCTCACAACACTCCGAAGACAGACGCCGTCCTTCCTGTACTTTTCTCATCCTAGTGCAGACCCGCAAGTACTAAGAGACCTGGAATGCTTCCTAGAGCCCAGGATCCACAATGAATAAGGCTACATGGATTTTGCTGCATGACAACATGTGTCATGTTAGAAGAGGAACGTTAGCTTCAGGTTAGTGGTCAAGTGGGGTCGCCAATTCACTGAAGATTACTGAAGGATGAGCACCTACCAAAGAATGGCAACCTCCAAGTTTCTTTCCTAGAAACTCACTTGTCATCACAAAGGCAATTGTGCTATGAAGAGAACATGTGCAACTAAAGAATTTCTCAGAGAGAACTGAGCCCACAACTCTCTAAATCCCAATGAGGAAAGTCAAGTTTCCCTTCAAGCCTTATTTTCCAAAGGGCCCGCAGAGCACTGACCCTGCTGTTTCCTTCTCTATTTTGTACCTCCAACGTGCTTTAGACGGGAGATACTTGAGTTGTTTCAAGTTGCCACATTCTAGAAATTTAACAAAAGAAACCCTTCACCTCCATGCCTCGGCATCTAGCTGTTCCCAAGGCTGCACTTATCACAACTCCCCAAACACACAGGCCGTCCTTCTTGTACGTTTCACAGCCTAGTGCAGATCCGATAGTACTAAGAGACCTGGAATGCTTCGTAGAGCTCAAGAACCACACTGAATAAGGCTACTTAGATTCTGCTGCATGCCAACCTCTGGCATGATACAAGAGGAACGTTAGCCTGAGGCTAGTGGTCAAAAAGGGTCGTCAATTCACTGAATTGACTGAAGGATGAGCTCCTTCCAAAGCATGGCCACCTCCAAGTTTCTTTCCTAGAAACTCACTTTTCATCACACAGGCAATTGTGCAATGAAGGGAACTTGTGCAACTACAGTGTTTCTCAGGGAGAATTGAGCCCCCACCTCTCTAAATCCCAATGAGGAATATGAAGTTTCCCGTCAAGACTTATTTTCAAAATGGCCAGCAGAGCATCGACCTTGCTGATTCTTTCTCTAATTTGTACATCCAAGGTCATTTAGAAGGGGGATACTTGAGTTGTTTCAACTTGCAACAATCTAGAGGTTTTACCAAAGAGCCCTTAAGAGCCCCTGATTCGGCATCCAGCTTTTCCCAACGATGCATTGCTCACAAAGGCCCAAACACACAGGCCGTGCCTCTAGGACGTTTCTCATCTGAGTGCAGACCCGCCAGTACTAAGAAACCTGGAATGCTACCTAAAGCTCAAGAACCACACTGAATAACGCTACATGGATTCTGCTGCATGCCAATCTGTGGCATGATACAAGAGGAACGTTAGCTTGAGGCTAGTGTTCAATGGGGTCGCCAATTCACTGAAAATGACTGAAGGTTGAGCAGCTACCAAAGTATGGCAACGTCCAAGTTTCTTTCCGAGAAATTCACTTCTCATCACAAAGGGAACTGTGCCATGAAGGGAACATGTGCAACTACAGTATTTCTCACTGAGAATTGATTCCGCAACTCTCTAAATCCCAATGAGGAAAGTAAAGTATCCCTTTAAGCCTTATATTCAATATATAAATTCCACAGAGAATTAACCCTGTTCTTTCTTTCTCTAGTTTGTAATTCCAAGGCGCTTTAGAAGGGAGATACTTGAGTTGTTTCAACTTACTACTTTCTAGAGTTTAAGAAAAGAAGCCCTTCACTTCCCATGACTCGGCATCTAGCTGTTCCCAATGGCGCATTGCTCACAACTCCCCGAACGCACAGGCCGTCCTTCCTGTACTTTTCTCATCCTAGTGCAGACCCGCAAGTACTAAGAGACCTGGAATGCTTCCTAGAGTTCAAGAACCACACTGAATAAGTCTACAAGGATTCTGCTGCATGCCAACATGTGGCATGATACAAGAGGAACGTTAGCTTGAGGCTAGTGTTCAATGGGGTCGCCAATTCACTGAAGATTACTGAAGGAGGAGCACCTACCAAAGAATGGCAACCACCAAGTTTCTTTCCGAGAAATTCACTTGTCATCACAAAGGGAATTGTGCCATGAAGGGAACATGTGCAACTACAGTATTTCTCAGTGAGAATGGATCCCGCAACTCTCTAAATCCCAATGAGGAAAATAAAGTTCCCCTTTAAGCCTTATATTCAAAAGGGTCCACAGAGCATTGATCCTATTGCTTCTTTCGCTATTTTGTAGTTGAAGGTGTTTTAGAAGGGAGATACTTGAGTTGTTTCAACTTACTACTTTCTAGAGTTTAAGAAAAGAAGCCCTTCACTTCCCATGACTCGGCATCTAGTTGGACCCAATGATGCATTGCTCTCAACACCCCGAAGACAGACGCCGTCCTTCCTGTACTTTTCTCATCCTAGTGCAGACCCGCAAGTACTAAGAGACCTGGAATGCTTCCTAGAGCCAAGGATCCACAATGAATAAGGCTACATGGATTTTGCTGCATGACAACATGTGTCATGTTAGAAGAGGAACGTTAGCTTCAGGTTAGTGGTCAAGTGGGGTCGCCAATTCACTGAAGATTACCGAAGGATGAGCACCTACCAAAGAATGGCAAACTCCAAGTTTCTTTCCTAGAAACTCACTTGTCATCACAAAGGCAATTGTGCTATGAAGAGAACATGTGCAACTAAAGAATTTCTCAGAGAAAACTGAGCCCACAACTCTCTAAATCCCAATGAGGAAAGTCAAGTTTCCCTTCAAGCCTTATTTTCCAAAGGGCCCGCAGAGCACTGACCCTGCTGTTTATTCTCTATTTTGTACCTCCAACGTGCTTTAGACGGGAGATACTTGAGTTGTTTCAACTTACTACTTTCTAGAGTTTAAGAAAAGAAGCCCTTCACTTCCCATGACTCGGCATCTAGTTGGACCCAATGATGCATTGCTCACAACACCCCGAAGACAGACGCCGTCCTTCCTGTACTTTTCTCATCCTAGTGCAGACCCGCAAGTACTAAGAGACCTGGAATGCTTCCTAGAGCCCAGGATCCACAATGAATAAGGCTACATGGATTTTGCTGCATGACAACATGTGTCATGTTAGAAGAGGAACGTTAGCTTCAGGTTAGTGGTCAAGTGGGGTCGCCAATTCACTGAAGATTACTGAAGGATGAGCCCCTACCAAAGAATGGCAACCTCCAAGTTTCTTTCCTAGAAACTCACTTGTCATCACAAAGGCAATTGTGCTATGAAGAGAACATGTGCAACTAAAGAATTTCTCAGAGAGAACTGAGCCCACAACTCTCTAAATCCCAATGAGGAAAGTCAAGTTTCCCTTCAAGCCTTATTTTCCAAAGGGCCCGCAGAGCACTGACCCTGCTGTTTCCTTCTCTATTTTGTACCTCCAACGTGCTTTAGACGGGAGATACTTGAGTCGTTTCAAGTTGCCACATTCTAGAAATTTAACAAAAGAAACCCTTCACCTCCATGCCTCGGCATCTAGCTGTTCCCAAGGCTGCACTTATCACAACTCCCCAAACACACAGGCCGTCCTTCTTGTACGTTTCACAGCCTAGTGCAGATCCGATAGTACTAAGAGACCTGGAATGCTTCGTAGAGCTCAAGAACCACACTGAATAAGGCTACTTAGATTCTGCTGCATGCCAACCTCTGGCATGATACAAGAGGAACGTTAGCCTGAGGCTAGTGGTCAAAAAGGGTCGCCAATTCACTGAATTGACTGAAGGATGAGCACCTTGCAAAGCATGGCCACCTCCAAGTTTCTTTCCTAGAAACTCACTTTTCATCACACAGGCAATTGTGCAATGAAGGGAACTTGTGCAACTACAGTGTTTCTCAGGGAGAATTGAGCCCCCACCTCTCGAAATCCCAATGAGGAATATGAAGTTTCCCGTCAAGACTTATTTTCAAAATGGCCAGCAGAGCATCGACCTTGCTGATTCTTTCTCTAATTTGTACATCCAAGGTCATTTAGAAGGGGGATACTTGAGTTGTTTCAACTTGCAACAATCTAGAGGTTTTACCAAAGAGCCCTTAAGAGCCCCTGATTCGGCATCCAGCTTTTCCCAACGATGCATTGCTCACAAAGGCCCAAACACACAGGCCGTGCCTCTAGGACGTTTCTCATCCGAGTGCAGACCCGCCAGTACGAAGAAACCTGGAATGCTACCTAGAGCTCAAGAACCACACTGAATAACGCTACATGGATTCTGCTGCATGCCAATCTGTGGCATGATACAAGAGGAACGTTAGCTTGAGGCTAGTGTTCAATGGGGTCGCCAATTCACTGAAAATGACTGAAGGTTGAGCAGCTACCAAAGTATGGCAACGTCCAAGTTTCTTTCCGAGAAATTCACTTCTCATCACAAAGGGAACTGTGCCATGAAGGGAACATGTGCAACTACAGTATTTCTCACTGAGAATTGATTCCGCAACTCTCTAAATCCCAATGAGGAAAGTAAAGTATCCCTTTAAGCCTTATATTCAATATATATATTCCACAGAGAATTAACCCTGTTCTTTCCTTCTCTAGTTTGTAATTCCAAGGCGCTTTAGAAGGGAGATACTTGACTTGTTTCAACTTACTACTTTCTAGAGTTTAAGAAAAGAAGCCCTTCACTTCCCATGACTCGGCATCTAGCTGTTCCCAATGGCGCATTGCTCACAACTCCCCGAACGCACAGGCCGTCCTTCCTGTACTTTTCTCATCCTAGTGCAGACCCGCAAGTACTAAGAGACCTGGAATGCTTCCTAGAGTTCAAGAACCACACTGAATAAGTCTACAAGGATTCTGCTGCATGCCAACATGTGGCATGATACAAGAGGAACATTAGCTTGAGGATAGTGTTCAATGGGGTCGCCAATTCACTGAAGATTACTGAAGGAGGAGCACCTACCAAAGAATGGCACCACCAAGTTTCTTTCCGAGAAATTCACTTGTCATCACAAAGGGAATTGTGCCATGAAGGGAACATGTGCAACTACAGTATTTCTCAGTGAGAATGGATCCCGCAACTCTCTAAATCCCAATGAGGAAAATAAAGTTCCCCTTTAAGCCTTATATTCAAAAGGGTCCACAGAGCATTGATCCTATTGCTTCTTTCTCTATTTTGTAGTTGAAGGTGTTTTAGAAGGGAGATACTTGAGTTGTTTCAACTTACTACTTTCTAGAGTTTAAGAAAAGAAGCCCTTCACTTCCCATGACTCAGCATCTAGTTGTACCCAATGATGCATTGCTCACAACACCCCGAAGACAGACGCCGTCCTTCCTGTACTTTTCTCCTCCTAGTGCAGACCCGCAAGTACTAAGAGACCTGGAATGCTTCCTAGAGCCCAGGAACCACAATGTATAAGGCTACATGGATTTTGCTGCATGACAACATGTGTCATGTTAGAAGAGGAACGTTAGCTTCAGGTTAGTGGTCAAGTGGGGTCGCCAATTCACTGAAGATTACTGAAGGATGAGCACGTACCAAAGAATGGCAACCTCCAACTTTCTTTCCTAGAAACTCACTTGTCATCACAAAGGCAATTGTGCTATGAAGAGAACATGTGCACCTAAAGAATTTCTCAGAGAGAACTGAGCCCACAACTCTCTAAATCCCAATGAGGAAAGTCAAGTTTCCCTTCAAGCCTTATTTTCCAAAGGGCCCGCAGAGCACTGACCCTGCTGTTTCCTTCTCTATTTTGTACCTCCAACGTGCTTTAGACGGGAGATACTTGAGTTGTTTCAAGTTGCCACATTCTAGAAATTTAACAAAAGAAACCCTTCACCTGCATGCCTCGGCATCTAGCTGTTCCCAAGGCTGCACTTATCACAACTCCCCAAACACACAGGCCGTCCTTCTTGTAAGTTTCACAGCCTAGTGCAGATCCGATAGTACTAAGAGACCTGGAATGCTTCGTAGAGCTCAAGAACCACACTGAATAAGTCTACAAGGATTCTGCTGCATGCCAACATGTGGCATGATACAAGAGGAACGTTAGCTTGAGGCTAGTGTTCAATGGGGTCGCCAATTCACTGAAGATTACTGAAGGAGGAGCACCTACCAAAGAATGGCAACCACCAAGTTTCTTTCCGAGAAATTCACTTGTCATCACAAAGGGAATTGTGCAATGAAGGGAACATGTGCAACTACAGTATTTCTCAGTGAGAATGGATCCCGCAACTCTCTAAATCCCAATGAGGAAAATAAAGTTCCCCTTTAAGCCTTATATTCAAAAGGGTCCACAGAGCATTGATCCTATTGCTTCTTTCTCTATTTTGTAGTTGAAGGTGTTTTAGAAGGGAGATACTTGAGTTGTTTCAACTTACTACTTTCTAGAGTTTACGAAAAGAAGCCCTTCACTTCCCATGACTCGGCATCTAGTTGTACCCAATGATGCGTTGCTCACAACACCCCGAAGACAGACGCCGTCCTTCCTGTACTTTTCTCATCCTAGTGCAGACCCGCAAGTACTAAGAGACCTGGAATGCTTCCTAGAGCCCAGGAACCACAATGAATAAGGCTACATGGATTTTGCTGCATGACAACATGTGTCATGTTAGAAGAGGAACGTTAGCTTCAGGTTAGTGGTCAAATGGGGTCGCCAATTCACTGAAGATTACCGAAGGATGAGCACCTACCAAAGAATGGCAACCTCCAAGTTTCTTTCCTAGAAACTCACTTGTCATCACAAAGGCAATTGTGCTATGAAGAGAACATGTGCAACTAAAGAATTTCTCAGAGGGAACTGAGCCCACAACTTTCTAAATCCCAATGAGGAATATGAAGTTTCCCGTCAAGACTTATTTTCAAAATGGCCAGCAGAGCATCTACCTTGCTGATTCTTATTCTAATTTGTACATCCAAGGTCATTTAGAAGGGGGATACTTGAGTTGTTTCAACTAGCAACAATCTAGAGGTTTTACCAAAGAGCCCTTAAGAGCCCCTGATTCGGCATCCAGCTTTTCCCAACGATGCTTTGCTCACAAAGGCCCAAACACACAGGCCGTGCCTCTAGGTCGTTTCTCATCCGAGTGCAGACCCGCCAGTACGAAGAAACCTGGAATGCTACCTAGAGCTCAAGAACCACACTGAATAAAGCTACATGGATTCTGCTGCATGCCAATCTGTGGCATGATACAAGAGGAACGTTAGCTTGAGGCTAGTGTTCAATGGGGTCGCCAATTCACTGAAAATGACTGAAGGTTGAGCAGCTACCAAAGTATGGCAACGTCCAAGTTTCTTTCCGAGAAATTCACTTCTCATCACAAAGGGAACTGTGCCATGAAGGGAACATGTGCAACTACAGTATTTCTCACTGAGAATTGATTCCGCAACTCTCTAAATCCCAATGAGGAAAGTAAAGTATCCCTTTAAGCCTTATATTCAATATATATATTCCACAGAGAATTAACCCTGTTCTTTCTTTCTCTAGTTTGTAATTCCAAGGCGCTTTAGAAGGGAGATACTTGACTTGTTTCAACTTACTACTTTCTAGAGTTTAAGAAAAGAAGCCCTTCACTTCCCATGACTCGGCATCTAGCTGTTCCCAATGGTGCATTGCTCACAACTCCCCGAACGCACAGGCCGTCCTTCCTGTACTTTTCTCATCCTAGTGCAGACCCGCAAGTACTCAGAGACCTGGAATGCTTCCTAGAGTTCAAGAACCACACTGAATAAGTCTACAAGGATTCTGCTGCATGCCAACATGTGGCATGATACAAGAGGAACGTTAGCTTGAGGCTAGTGTTCAATGTGGTCGCCAATTCACTGAAGATTACTGAAGGAGGAGCACCTACCAAAGAAAGGCAACCACCATGTTTCTTTCCGAGAAATTCACTTGTCATCACAAAGGGAATTGTGCCATGAAGGGAACATGTGCAACTACAGTATTTCTCAGTGAGAATGGATCCCGCAACTCTCTAAATCCCAATGAGGAAAATAAAGTTCCCCTTTAAGCCTTATATTCAAAAGGGTCCACAGAGCATTGATCCTATTGTTTCTTTCTCTATTTTGTAGTTGAAGCTGTTTTAGAAGGGAGATACTTGAGTTGTTTCAACTTACTACTTTCTAGAGTTTAAGAAAAGAAGCCCTTCACTTCCCATGACTCGGCATCTAGTTGTACCCAATGATGCATTGCTCACAACACCCCGAAGACAGACGCCGTCCTTCCTGTACTTTTCTCATCCTAGTGCAGACCCGCAAGTACTAAGAGACCTGGAATGCTTCCTAGAGCCCAGGAACCACAATGAATAAGGCTACATGGATTTTGCTGCATGACAACATGTGTCATGTTAGAAGAGGAACGTTAGCTTCAGGTTAGTGGTCAAGTGGGGTCGCCAATTCACTGAAGATTACCGAAGGATGAGCACCTACCAAAGAATGGCAACCTCCAAGTTTCTTTCCTAGAAACTCACTTGTCATCACAAAGGCAATTGTGCTATGAAGAGAACATGTGCAACTAAAGAATTTCTCAGAGAGAACTGAGCCCACAACTCTCTAAATCCCAATGAGGAAAGTCAAGTTTCCCTTCAAGCCTTATTTTCCAAAGGGCCCGCAGAGCACTGACCCTGCTGTTTCCTTCTCTATTTTGTACCTCCAACGTGCTTTAGACGGGAGATACTTGAGTCGTTTCAAGTTGCCACATTCTAGAAATTTAACAAAAGAAACCCTTCACCTCCATGCCTCGGCATCTAGCTGTTCCCAAGGCTGCACTTATCACAACTCCCCAAACACACAGGCCGTCCTTCTTGTACGTTTCACAGCCTAGTGCAGATCCGATAGTACTAAGAGACCTGGAATGCTTCGTAGAGCTCAAGAACCACACTGAATAAGGCTACTTAGATTCTGCTGCATGCCAACCTCTGGCATGATACAAGAGGAACGTTAGCCTGAGGCTAGTGGTCAAAAAGGGTCGCCAATTCACTGAATTGACTGAAGGATGAGCTCCTTGCAAAGCATGGCCACCTCCAAGTTTCTTTCCTAGAAACTCACTTTTCATCACCCAGGCAATTGTGCAATGAAGGGAACTTGTGCAACTACAGTGTTTCTCAGGGAGAATTGAGCCCCCACCTCTCTAAATCCCAATGAGGAATATGAAGTTTCCCGTCAAGACTTATTTTCAAAATGGCCAGCAGAGCATCGACCTTGCTGATTCTTTCTCTAATTTGTACATCCAAGGTCATTTAGAAGGGGGATACTTGAGTTGTTTCAACTTGCAACAATCTAGAGGTTTTACCAAAGAGCCCTTAAGAGCCCCTGATTCGGCATCCAGCTTTTCCCAACGATGCATTGCTCACAAAGGCCCAAACACACAGGCCGTGCCTCTAGGACGTTTCTCATCCGAGTGCAGACCCGCCAGTACTAAGAAACCTGGAATGCTACCTAGAGCTCAAGAACCACACTGAATAACGCTACATGGATTCTGCTGCATGCCAATCTGTGGCATGATACAAGAGGAACGTTAGCTTGAGGCTAGTGTTCAATGGGGTCGCCAATTCACTGAAAATGACTGAAGGTTGAGCAGCTACCAAAGTATGGCAACGTCCAAGTTTCTTTCCGAGAAATTCACTTCTCATCACAAAGGGAACTGTGCCATGAAGGGAACATGTGCAACTACAGTATTTCTCACTGAGAATTGATTCCGCAACTCTCTAAATCCCAATGAGGAACGTAAAGTATCCCTTTAAGCCTTATATTCAATATATATATTCCACAGAGAATTAACCCTGTTCTTTCTTTCTCTAGTTTGTAATTCCAAGGCGCTTTAGAAGGGAGATACTTGAGTTGTTTCAACTTACTACTTTCTAGAGTTTAAGAAAAGAAGCCCTTCACTTCCCATGACTCGGCATCTAGTTGTACCCAATGATGCATTGCTCACAACACCCCGAAGACAGACGCCGTCCTTCCTGTACTTTTCTCATCCTAGTGCAGACCCGCAAGTACTAAGAGACCTGGAATGCTTCCTAGAGCCCAGGATCCACAATGAATAAGGCTACATGGATTTTGCTGCATGACAACATGTGTCATGTTAGAAGAGGAACGTTAGCTTCAGGTTAGTGGTCAAATGGGGTCGCCAATTCTCTGAAGATTACCGAAGGATGAGCACCTACCAAAGAATGGCAACCTCCAAGTTTCTTTCCTAGAAACTCACTTGTCATCACAAAGGCAATTGTGCTATGAAGAGAACATGTGCAACTAAAGAATTTCTCAGAGAGAACTGAGCCCACAACTCTCTAAATCCCAATGAGGAAAGTCAAGTTTCCCTTCAAGCCTTATTTTCCAAAGGGCCCGCAGAGCACTGACCCTGCTGTTTCCTTCTCTATTTTGTACCTCCAACGTGCTTTAGACGGGAGATACTTGAGTTGTTTCAAGTTGCCACATTCTAGAAATTTAACAAAAGAAACCCTTCACCTCCATGCCTCGGCATCTAGCTGTTCCCAAGGCTGCACTTATCACAACTCCCCAAACACACAGGCCGTCCTTCTTGTACGTTTCACAGCCTAGTGCAGATCCGATAGTACGAAGAGACCTGGAATGCTTCGTAGAGCTCAAGAACCACACTGAATAAGGCTACTTAGATTCTGCTGCATGCCAACCTCTGGCATGATACAAGAGGAACGTTAGCCTGAGGCTAGTGGTCAAAAAGGGTCGCCAATTCACTGAATTGACTGAAGGATGAGCTCCTTCCAAAGCATGGCCACCTCCAAGTTTCTTTCCTAGAAACTCACTTTTCATCACCCAGGCAATTGTGCAATGAAGGGAACTTGTGCAACTACAGTGTTTCTCAGGGAGAATTGAGCCCCCACCTCTCTAAATCCCAATGAGGAATATGAAGTTTCCCGTCAAGACTTATTTTCAAAATGGCCAGCAGAGCATCGACCTTGCTGATTCTTTCTCTAATTTGTACATCCAAGGTCATTTAGAAGGGGGATACTTGAGTTGTTTCAACTTGCAACAATCTAGAGGTTTTACCAAAGAGCCCTTAAGAGCCCCTGATTCGGCATCCAGCTTTTCCCAACGATGCATTGCTCACCAAGGCCCAAACACACAGGCCGTGCCTCTAGGACATTTCTCATCCGAGTGCAGACCCGCCAGTACTAAGAAACCTGGAATGCTACCTAGAGCTCAAGAACCACACTGAATAACGCTACATGGATTCTGCTGCATGCCAATCTGTGGCATGATACAAGAGGAACGTTAGCTTGAGGCTAGTGTTCAATGGGGTCGCCAATTCACTGAAAATGACTGAAGGTTGAGCAGCTACCAAAGTATGGCAACGTCCAAGTTTCTTTCCGAGAAATTCACTTCTCATCACAAAGGGAACTGTGCCATGAAGGGAACATGTGCAACTACAGTATTTCTCACTGAGAATGGATCCCGCAACTCTCTAAATCCCAATGAGGAAAATAAAGTTCCCCTTTAAGCCTTATATTCAAAAGGGTCCACAGAGCATTGATCCTATTGTTTCTTTCTCTATTTTGTAGTTGAAGGTGTTTTAGAAGGGAGATACTTGAGTTGTTTCAACTTACTACTTTCTAGAGTTTAAGAAAAGAAGCCCTTCACTTCCCATGGCTCGGCATCTAGTTGTACCCAATGATGCATTGCTCACAACACCCCGAAGACAGACGCCGTCCTTCCTGTACTTTTCTCATCCTAGTGCAGACCCGCAAGTACTAAGAGACCTGGAATGCTTCCTAGAGCCCAGGAACCACAATGAATAAGGCTACATGGATTTTGCTGCATGACAACATGTGTCATGTTAGAAGAGGAACGTTAGCTTCAGGTTAGTGGTCAAGTGGGGTCGCCAATTCACTGAAGATTACCGAAGGATGAGCACCTACCAAAGAATGGCAACCTCCAAGTTTCTTTCCTAGAAACTCACTTGTCATCACAAAGGCAATTGTGCTATGAAGAGAACATGTGCAACAAAGAATTTCTCAGAGAGAACTGAGCCCACAACTCTTAAATCCCAATGAGGAAAGTCAAGTTTCCCTTCAAGCCTTATTTTCCAAAGGGCCCGCAGAGCACTGACCCTGCTGTTTCCTTCTCTATTTTGTACCTCCAACGTGCTTTACAAGGGAGATACTTGAGTCGTTTCAAGTTGCCACATTCTAGAAATTTAACAAAAGAAACCCTTCACCTCCATGCCTCGGCATCTAGCTGTTCCCAAGGCTGCACTTATCACAACTCCCCAAACACACAGGCCGTCCTTCTTGTACGTTTCACAGCCTAGTGCCGATCCGATAGTACTAAGAGACCTGGAATGCTTCGTAGAGCTCAAGAACCACACTGAATAAGGCTACTTAGATTCTGCTGCATGCCAACCTCTGGCATGATACAAGAGGAACGTTAGCCTGAGGCTAGTGGTCAAAAAGGGTCGCCAATTCACTGAATTGACTGAAGGATGAGCACCTTGCAAAGCATGGCCACCTCCAAGTTTCTTTCCTAGAAACTCAGTTTTCATCACGCAGGCAATTGTGCAATGAAGGGAACTTGTGCAACTACAGTGTTTCTCAGGGAGAATTGAGCCCCCAACTCTCTAAATCCCAATGAGGAATATGAAGTTTCCCGTCAAGACTTATTTTCAAAATGGCCAGCAGAGCATCGACCTTGCTGATTCTTTCTCTAATTTGTACATCCAAGGTCATTTAGAAGGGGGATACTTGAGTTGTTTCAACTTGCAACAATCTAGAGGTTTTACCAAAGAGCCCTTAAGAGCCCCTGATTCGGCATCCAGCTTTTCCCAACGATGCATTGCTCACAAAGGCCCAAACACACAGGCCGTGCCTCTAGGACGTTTCTCATCCGAGTGCAGACCCGCCAGTACTAAGAAACCTGGAATGCTACCTAGAGCTCAAGAACCACACTGAATAACGCTACATGGATTCTGCTGCATGCCAATCTGTGGCATGATACAAGAGGAACGTTAGCTTGAGGCTAGTGTTCAATGGGGTCGCCAATTCACTGAAGATTACTGAAGGAGGAGCACCTACCAAAGAATGGCAACCACCAAGTTTCTTTCCGAGAAATTCACTTGTCATCACAAAGGGAATTGTGCCATGAAGGGAACATGTGCAACGACAGTATTTCTCAGTGAGAATGGATCCCGCAACTCTCTAAATCCCAATGAGGAAAATAAAGTTCCCCTTTAAGCCTTATATTCAAAAGGGTCCACAGAGCATTGATCCTATTGCTTCTTTCTCTATTTTGTAGTTGAAGGTGTTTTAGAAGGGAGATACTTGAGTTGTTTCAACTTACTACTTTCTAGAGTTTAAGAAAAGAAGCCCTTCACTTCCCATGACTCGGCATCTAGTTGGACCCAATGATGCATTGCTCACAACACCCCGAAGACAGACGCCGTCCTTCCTGTACTTTTCTCATCCTAGTGCAGACCCGCAAGTACTAAGAGACCTGGAATGCTTCCTAGAGCCCAGGATCCACAATGAATAAGGCTACATGGATTTTGCTGCATGACAACATGTGTCATGTTAGAAGAGGAACGTTAGCTTCAGGTTAGTGGTCAAGTGGGGTCGCCAATTCACTGAAGATTACCGAAGGATGAGCACCTACCAAAGAATGGCAACCTCCAAGTTTCTTTCCTAGAAACTCACTTGTCATCACAAAGGCAATTGTGCTATGAAGAGAACATGTGCAACTAAAGAATTTCTCAGAGAGAACTGAGCCCACAACTCTCTAAATCCCAATGAGGAAAG
The DNA here is from genome assembly GCF_028564815.1 of Eubalaena glacialis. Taxonomy (NCBI): domain Eukaryota; kingdom Metazoa; phylum Chordata; class Mammalia; order Artiodactyla; family Balaenidae; genus Eubalaena; species Eubalaena glacialis. Next base: position 49,539,248 of record NC_083722.1, on the reverse strand, counting down.
TCAAGTTTCCCTTCAAGCCTTATTTTCCAAAGGGCCCGCAGAGCACTGACCCTGCTGTTTCCTTCTCTATTTTGTACCTCCAACGTGCTTTAGACGGGAGATACTTGAGTTGTTTCAAGTTGCCACATTCTAGAAATTTAACAAAAGAAACCCTTCACCTCCATGCCTCGGCATCTAGCTGTTCCCAAGGCTGCACTTATCACAACTCCCCAAACACACAGGCCGTCCTTCTTGTACGTTTCACAGCCTAGTGCAGATCCGATAGTACTAAGAGACCTGGAATGCTTCGTAGAGCTCAAGAACCACACTGAATAAGGCTACTTAGATTCTGCTGCATGCCAACCTCTGGCATGATACAAGAGGAACGTTAGCCTGAGGCTAGTGGTCAAAAAGGGTCGTCAATTCACTGAATTGACTGAAGGATGAGCTCCTTCCAAAGCATGGCCACCTCCAAGTTTCTTTCCTAGAAACTCACTTTTCATCACACAGGCAATTGTGCAATGAAGGGAACTTGTGCAACTACAGTGTTTCTCAGGGAGAATTGAGCCCCCACCTCTCTAAATCCCAATGAGGAATATGAAGTTTCCCGTCAAGACTTATTTTCAAAATGGCCAGCAGAGCATCGACCTTGCTGATTCTTTCTCTAATTTGTACATCCAAGGTCATTTAGAAGGGGGATACTTGAGTTGTTTCAACTTGCAACAATCTAGAGGTTTTACCAAAGAGCCCTTAAGAGCCCCTGATTCGGCATCCAGCTTTTCCCAACGATGCATTGCTCACAAAGGCCCAAACACACAGGCCGTGCCTCTAGGACGTTTCTCATCCGAGTGCAGACCCGCCAGTACTAAGAAACCTGGAATGCTACCTAGAGCTCAAGAACCACACTGAATAACGCTACGTGGATTCTGCTGCATGCCAATCTGTGGCATGATACAAGAGGAACGTTAGCTTGAGGCTAGTGTTCAATGGGGTCGCCAATTCACTGAAAATGACTGAAGGTTGAGCAGCTACCAAAGTATGGCAACGTCCAAGTTTCTTTCCGAGAAATTCACTTCTCATCACAAAGGGAACTGTGCGATGAAGGGAACATGTGCAACTACAGTATTTCTCACTGAGAATTGATTCCGCAACTCTCTAAATCCCAATGAGGAAAGTAAAGTATCCCTTTAAGCCTTATATTCAATATATATATTCCACAGAGAATTAACCCTGTTCTTTCTTTCTCTAGTTTGTAATTCCAAGGCGCTTTAGAAGGGAGATACTTGACTTGTTTCAACTTACTACTTTCTAGAGTTTAAGAAAAGAAGCCCTTCACTTCCCATGACTCGGCATCTAGCTGTTCCCAATGGCGCATTGCTCACAACTCCCCGAAGGCACAGGCCGTCCTTCCTGTACTTTTCTCATCCTAGTGCAGACCCGCAAGTACTAAGAGACCTGGAATGCTTCCTAGAGTTCAAGAACCACACTGAATAAGTCTACAAGGATTCTGCTGCATGCCAACATGTGGCATGATACAAGAGGAACGTTAGCTTGAGGCTAGTGTTCAATGGGGTCGCCAATTCACTGAAGATTACTGAAGGAGGAGCACCTACCAAAGAATGGCAACCACCAAGTTTCTTTCCGAGAAATTCACTTGTCATCACAAAGGGAATTGTGCCATGAAGGGAACATGTGCAACTACAGTATTTCTCAGTGAGAATGGATCCCGCAACTCTCTAAATCCCAATGAGGAAAATAAAGTTCCCCTTTAAGCCTTATATTCAAAAGGGTCCACAGAGCATTGATCCTATTGCTTCTTTCTCTATTTTGTAGTTGAAGGTGTTTTAGAAGGGAGATACTTGAGTTGTTTCAACTTACTACTTTCTAGAGTTTAAGAAAAGAAGCCCTTCACTTCCCATGACTCGGCATCTAGCTGTTCCCAATGGCGCATTGCTCACAACTCCCCGAACGCACAGGCCGTCCTTCCTGTACTTTTCTCCTCCTAGTGCAGACCCGCAAGTACTAAGAGACCTGGAATGCTTCCTAGAGCCCAGGAACCACAATGAATAAGGCTACATGGATTTTGCTGCATGACAACATGTGTCATGTTAGAAGAGGAACGTTAGCTTCAGGTTAGTGGTCAAGTGGGGTCGCCAATTCACTGAAGATTACCGAAGGATGAGCACCTACCAAAGAATGGCAACCTCCAAGTTTCTTTCCTAGAAACTCACTTGTCATCACAAAGGCAATTGTGCTATGAAGAGAACATGTGCAACTAAAGAATTTCTCAGAGAGAACTGAGCCCACAACTCTCTAAATCCCAATGAGGAAAGTCAAGTTTCCCTTCAAGCCTTATTTTCCAAAGGGCCCGCAGAGCACTGACCCTGCTGTTTCCTTCTCTATTTTGTACCTCCAACGTGCTTTAGACGGGAGATACTTGAGTTGTTTCAAGTTGCCACATTCTAGAAATTTAACAAAAGAAACCCTTCACCTCCATGCCTCGGCATCTAGCTGTTCCCAAGGCTGCACTTATCACAACTCCCCAAACACACAGGCCGTCCTTCTTGTACGTTTCACAGCCTAGTGCAGATCCGATAGTACGAAGAGACCTGGAATGCTTCGTAGAGCTCAAGAACCACACTGAATAAGGCTACTTAGATTCTGCTGCATGCCAACCTCTGGCATGATACAAGAGGAACGTTAGCCTGAGGCTAGTGGTCAAAAAGGGTCGCCAATTCACTGAATTGACTGAAGGATGAGCTCCTTGCAAAGCATGGCCACCTCCAAGTTTCTTTCCTAGAAACTCACTTTTCATCACCCAGGCAATTGTGCAATGAAGGGAACTTGTGCAACTACAGTGTTTCTCAGGGAGAATTGAGCCCCCACCTCTCTAAATCCCAATGAGGAATATGAAGTTTCCCGTCAAGACTTATTTTCAAAATGGCCAGCAGAGCATCGACCTTGCTGATTCTTTCTCTAATTTGTACATCCAAGGTCATTTAGAAGGGGGATACTTGAGTTGTTTCAACTTGCAACAATCTAGAGGTTTTACCAAAGAGCCCTTAAGAGCCCCTGATTCGGCATCCAGCTTTTCCCAACGATGCATTGCTCACAAAGGCCCAAACACACAGGCCGTGCCTCTAGGACGTTTCTCATCCGAGTGCAGACCCGCCAGTACTAAGAAACCTGGAATGCTACCTAGAGCTCAAGAACCACACTGAATAACGCTACATGGATTCTGCTGCATGCCAATCTGTGGCATGATACAAGAGGAACGTTAGCTTGAGGCTAGTGTTCAATGGGGTCGCCAATTCACTGAAAATGACTGAAGGTTGAGCAGCTACCAAAGTATGGCAACGTCCAAGTTTCTTTCCGAGAAATTCACTTCTCATCACAAAGGGAACTGTGCCATGAAGGGAACATGTGCAACTACAGTATTTCTCACTGAGAATTGATTCCGCAACTCTCTAAATCCCAATGAGGAAAGTAAAGTATCCCTTTAAGCCTTATATTCAATATATATATTCCACAGAGAATTAACCCTGTTCTTTCTTTCTCTAGTTTGTAATTCCAAGGCGCTTTAGAAGGGAGATACTTGACTTGTTTCAACTTACTACTTTCTAGAGTTTAAGAAAAGAAGCCCTTCACTTCCCATGACTCGGCATCTAGCTGTTCCCAATGGCGCATTGCTCACAACTCCCCGAACGCACAGGCCGTCCTTCCTGTACTTTTCTCATCCTAGTGCAGACCCGCAAGTACTAAGAGACGTGGAATGCTTCCTAGAGTTCAAGAACCACACTGAATAAGTCTACAAGGATTCTGCTGCATGCCAACATGTGGCATGATACAAGAGGAACGTTAGCTTGAGGCTAGTGTTCAATGGGGTCGCCAATTCACTGAAGATTACTGAAGGAGGAGCACCTACCAAAGAATGGCAACCACCAAGTTTCTTTCCGAGAAATTCACTTGTCATCACAAAGGGAATTGTGCCATGAAGGGAACATGTGCAACTACAGTATTTCTCAGTGAGAATGGATCCCGCAACTCTCTAAATCCCAATGAGGAAAATAAAGTTCCCCTTTAAGCCTTATATTCAAAAGGGTCCACAGAGCATTGATCCTATTGCTTCTTTCTCTATTTTGTAGTTGAAGGTGTTTTAGAAGGGAGATACTTGAGTTGTTTCAACTTACTACTTTCTAGAGTTTAAGAAAAGAAGCCCTTCACTTCCCATGACTCGGCATCAAGTTGGACCCAATGATGCATTGCTCACAACACCCCGAAGACAGACGCCGTCCTTCCTGTACTTTTCTCATCCTAGTGCAGACCCGCAAGTACTAAGAGACCTGGAATGCTTCCTAGAGCCCAGGATCCACAATGAATAAGGCTACATGGATTTTGCTGCATGACAACATGTGTCATGTTAGAAGAGGAACGTTAGCTTCAGGTTAGTGGTCAAGTGGGGTCGCCAATTCACTGAAGATTACCGAAGGATGAGCACCTACCAAAGAATGGCAACCTCCAAGTTTCTTTCCTAGAAACTCACTTGTCATCACAAAGGCAATTGTGCTATGAAGAGAACATGTGCAACTAAAGAATTTCTCAGAGAGAACTGAGCCCACAACTCTCTAAATCCCAATGAGGAAAGTCAAGTTTCCCTTCAAGCCTTATTTTCCAAAGGGCCCGCAGAGCACTGACCCTGCTGTTTCCTTCTCTATTTTGTACCTCCAACGTGCTTTAGACGGGAGATACTTGAGTTGTTTCAAGTTGCCACATTCTAGAAATTTAACAAAAGAAACCCTTCACCTCCATGCCTCGGCATCTAGCTGTTCCCAAGGCTGCACTTATCACAACTCCCCAAACACACAGGCCGTCCTTCTTGTACGTTTCACAGCCTAGTGCAGATCCGATAGTACTAAGAGACCTGGAATGCTTCGTAGAGCTCAAGAACCACACTGAATAAGGCTACTTAGATTCTGCTGCATGCCAACCTCTGGCATGATACAAGAGGAACGTTAGCCTGAGGCTAGTGGTCAAAAAGGGTCGCCAATTCACTGAATTGACTGAAGGATGAGCACCTTGCAAAGCATGGCCACCTCCAAGTTTCTTTCCTAGAAACTCAGTTTTCATCACACAGGCAATTGTGCAATGAAGGGAACTTGTGCAACTACAGTGTTTCTCAGGGAGAATTGAGCCCCCACCTCTCTAAATCCCAATGAGGAATATGAAGTTTCCCGTCAAGACTTATTTTCAAAATGGCCAGCAGAGCATCGACCTTGCTGATTCTTTCTCTAATTTGTACATCCAAGGTCATTTAGAAGGGGGATACTTGAGTTGTTTCAACTTGCAACAATCTAGAGGTTTTACCAAAGAGCCCTTAAGAGCCCCTGATTCGGCATCCAGCTTTTCCCAACGATGCATTGCTCACAAATGCCCAAACACACAGGCCGTGCCTCTAGGACGTTTCTCATCCGAGTGCAGACCCGCCAGTACTAAGAAACCTGGAATGCTACCTAGAGCTCAAGAACCACACTGAATAACGCTACATGGATTCTGCTGCATGCCAATCTGTGGCATGATACAAGAGGAACGTTAGCTTGAGGCTAGTGTTCAATGGGGTCGCCAATTCACTGAAAATGACTGAAGGTTGAGCAGCTACCAAAGTATGGCAACGTCCAAGTTTCTTTCCGAGAAATTCACTTCTCATCACAAAGGGAACTGTGCCATGAAGGGAACATGTGCAACTACAGTATTTCTCACTGAGAATTGATTCCACAACTCCCTAAATCCCAATGAGGAACGTAAAGTATCCCTCTAAGCCTTATATTCAATATATATATTCCACAGAGAATTAACCCTGTTCTTTCTTTCTCTAGTTTGTAATTCCAAGGCGCTTTAGAAGGGAGATACTTGACTTGTTTCAACTTACTACTTTCTAGAGTTTAAGAAAAGAAGCCCTTCACTTCCCATGACTCGGCATCTAGCTGTTCCCAATGGCGCATTGCTCACAACTCCCCGAAGGCACAGGCCGTCCTTCCTGTACTTTTCTCATCCTAGTGCAGACCCGCAAGTACTAAGAGACGTGGAATGCTTCCTAGAGTTCAAGAACCACACTGAATAAGTCTACAAGGATTCTGCTGCATGCCAACATGTGGCATGATACAAGAGGAACGTTAGCTTGCGGCTAGTGTTCAATGGGGTCGCCCATTCACTGAAGATTACTGAAGGAGGAGCACCTACCAAAGAATGGCAACCACCAAGTTTCTTTCCGAGAAATTCACTTGTCATCACAAAGGGAATTGTGCCATGAAGGGAACATGTGCAACGACAGTATTTCTCAGTGAGAATGGATCCCGCAACTCTCTAAATCCCAATGAGGAAAATAAAGTTCCCCTTTAAGCCTTATATTCAAAAGGGTCCACAGAGCATTGATCCTATTGCTTCTTTCTCTATTTTGTAGTTGAAGTTGTTTTAGAAGGGAGATACTTGAGTTGTTTCAACTTACTACTTTCTAGAGTTTAAGAAAAGAAGCCCTTCACTTCCCATGACTCGGCATCTAGTTGGACCCAATGATGCATTGCTCTCAACACCCCGAAGACAGACGCCGTCCTTCCTGTACTTTTCTCATCCTAGTGCAGACCCGCAAGTACTAAGAGACCTGGAATGCTTCCTAGAGCCCAGGATCCACAATGAATAAGGCTACATGGATTTTGCTGCATGACAACATGTGTCATGTTAGAAGAGGAACGTTAGCTTCAGGTTAGTGGTCAAGTGGGGTCGCCAATTCACTGAAGATTACTGAAGGATGAGCACCTACCAAAGAATGGCAACCTCCAAGTTTCTTTCCTAGAAACTCACTTGTCATCACAAAGGCAATTGTGCTATGAAGAGAACATGTGCAACTAAAGAATTTCTCAGAGAGAACTGAGCCCACAACTCTCTAAATCCCAATGAGGAAAGTCAAGTTTCCCTTCAAGCCTTATTTTCCAAAGGGCCCGCAGAGCACTGACCCTGCTGTTTCCTTCTCTATTTTGTACCTCCAACGTGCTTTAGACGGGAGATACTTGAGTTGTTTCAAGTTGCCACATTCTAGAAATTTAACAAAAGAAACCCTTCACCTCCATGCCTCGGCATCTAGCTGTTCCCAAGGCTGCACTTATCACAACTCCCCAAACACACAGGCCGTCCTTCTTGTACTTTTCACAGCCTAGTGCAGATCCGATAGTACTAAGAGACCTGGAATGCTTCGTAGAGCTCAAGAACCACACTGAATAAGGCTACTTAGATTCTGCTGCATGCCAACCTCTGGCATGATACAAGAGGAACGTTAGCCTGAGGCTAGTGGTCAAAAAGGGTCGTCAATTCACTGAATTGACTGAAGGATGAGCTCCTTCCAAAGCATGGCCACCTCCAAGTTTCTTTCCTAGAAACTCACTTTTCATCACACAGGCAATTGTGCAATGAAGGGAACTTGTGCAACTACAGTGTTTCTCAGGGAGAATTGAGCCCCCACCTCTCTAAATCCCAATGAGGAATATGAAGTTTCCCGTCAAGACTTATTTTCAAAATGGCCAGCAGAGCATCGACCTTGCTGATTCTTTCTCTAATTTGTACATCCAAGGTCATTTAGAAGGGGGATACTTGAGTTGTTTCAACTTGCAACAATCTAGAGGTTTTACCAAAGAGCCCTTAAGAGCCCCTGATTCGGCATCCAGCTTTTCCCAACGATGCATTGCTCACAAAGGCCCAAACACACAGGCCGTGCCTCTAGGACGTTTCTCATCCGAGTGCAGACCCGCCAGTACTAAGAAACCTGGAATGCTACCTAGAGCTCAAGAACCACACTGAATAACGCTACGTGGATTCTGCTGCATGCCAATCTGTGGCATGATACAAGAGGAACGTTACCTTGAGGCTAGTGTTCAATGGGGTCGCCAATTCACTGAAAATGACTGAAGGTTGAGCAGCTACCAAAGTATGGCAACGTCCAAGTTTCTTTCCGAGAAATTCACTTCTCATCACAAAGGGAACTGTGCGATGAAGGGAACATGTGCAACTACAGTATTTCTCACTGAGAATTGATTCCGCAACTCTCTAAATCCCAATGAGGAAAGTAAAGTATCCCTTTAAGCCTTATATTCAATATATATATTCCACAGAGAATTAACCCTGTTCTTTCTTTCTCTAGTTTGTAATTCCAAGGCGCTTTAGAAGGGAGATACTTGACTTGTTTCAACTTACTACTTTCTAGAGTTTAAGAAAAGAAGCCCTTCACTTCCCATGACTCGGCATCTAGCTGTTCCCAATGGCGCATTGCTCACAACTCCCCGAAGGCACAGGCCGTCCTTCCTGTACTTTTCTCATCCTAGTGCAGACCCGCAAGTACTAAGAGACCTGGAATGCTTCCTAGAGTTCAAGAACCACACTGAATAAGTCTACAAGGATTCTGCTGCATGCCAACATGTGGCATGATACAAGAGGAACGTTAGCTTGAGGCTAGTGTTCAATGGGGTCGCCAATTCACTGAAGATTACTGAAGGAGGAGCACCTACCAAAGAATGGCAACCACCAAGTTTCTTTCCGAGAAATTCACTTGTCATCACAAAGGGAATTGTGCCATGAAGGGAACATGTGCAACTACAGTATTTCTCAGTGAGAATGGATCCCGCAACTCTCTAAATCCCAATGAGGAAAATAAAGTTCCCCTTTAAGCCTTATATTCAAAAGGGTCCACAGAGCATTGATCCTATTGCTTCTTTCTCTATTTTGTAGTTGAAGGTGTTTTAGAAGGGAGATACTTGAGTTGTTTCAACTTACTACTTTCTAGAGTTTAAGAAAAGAAGCCCTTCACTTCCCATGACTCGGCATCTAGCTGTTCCCAATGGCGCATTGCTCACAACTCCCCGAACGCACAGGCCGTCCTTCCTGTACTTTTCTCATCCTAGTGCAGACCCGCAAGTACTAAGAGACCTGGAATGCTTCCTAGAGTTCAAGAACCACACTGAATAAGTCTACAAGGATTCTGCTGCATGCCAACATGTGGCATGATACAAGAGGAACGTTAGCTTGAGGCTAGTGTTCAATGGGGTCGCCAATTCACTGAAGATTACTGAAGGAGGAGCACCTACCAAAGAATGGCAACCACCAAGTTTCTTTCCGAGAAATTCACTTGTCATCACAAAGGGAATTGTGCCATGAAGGGAACATGTGCAACTACAGTATTTCTCAGTGACAATGGATCCCGCAACTCTCTAAATCCCAATGAGGAAAATAAAGTTCCCCTTTAAGCCTTATATTCAAAAGAGTCCACAGAGCATTGATCCTATTGTTTCTTTCTCTATTTTGTAGTTGAAGGTGTTTTAGAAGGGAGATACTTGAGTTGTTTCAACTTACTACTTTCTAGAGTTTAAGAAAAGAAGCCCTTCACTTCCCATGACTCGGCATCTAGTTGGACCCAATGATGCATTGCTCTCAACACCCCGAAGACAGACGCCGTCCTTCCTGTACTTTTCTCATCCTAGTGCAGACCCGCAAGTACTAAGAGACCTGGAATGCTTCCTAGAGCCCAGGATCCACAATGAATAAGGCTACATGGATTTTGCTGCATGACAACATGTGTCATGTTAGAAGAGGAACGTTATCTTCAGGTTAGTGGTCAAGTGGGGTCGCCAATTCACTGAAGATTACTGAAGGATGAGCACCTACCAAAGAATGGCAACCTCCAAGTTTCTTTCCTAGAAACTCACTTGTCATCACAAAGGCAATTGTGCTATGAAGAGAACATGTGCAACTAAAGAATTTCTCAGAGAGAACTGAGCCCACAACTCTCTAAATCCCAATGAGGAAAGTCAAGTTTCCCTTCAAGCCTTATTTTCCAAAGGGCCCGCAGAGCACTGACCCTGCTGTTTCCTTCTCTATTTTGTACCTCCAACGTGCTTTAGACGGGAGATACTTGAGTTGTTTCAAGTTGCCACATTCTAGAAATTTAACAAAAGAAACCCTTCACCTCCATGCCTCGGCATCTAGCTGTTCCCAAGGCTGCACTTATCACAACTCCCCAAACACACAGGCCGTCCTTCTTGTACTTTTCACAGCCTAGTGCAGATCCGATAGTACTAAGAGACCTGGAATGCTTCGTAGAGCTCAAGAACCACACTGAATAAGGCTACTTAGATTCTGCTGCATGCCAACCTCTGGCATGATACAAGAGGAACGTTAGGCTGAGGCTAGTGGTCAAAAAGGGTCGTCAATTCACTGAATTGACTGAAGGATGAGCTCCTTCCAAAGCATGGCCACCTCCAAGTTTCTTTCCTAGAAACTCACTTTTCATCACACAGGCAATTGTGCAATGAAGGGAACTTGTGCAACTACAGTGTTTCTCAGGGAGAATTGAGCCCCCACCTCTCTAAATCCCAATGAGGAATATGAAGTTTCCCGTCAAGACTTATTTTCAAAATGGCCAGCAGAGCATCGACCTTGCTGATTCTTTCTCTAATTTGTACATCCAAGGTCATTTAGAAGGGGGATACTTGAGTTGTTTCAACTTGCAACAATCTAGAGGTTTTACCAAAGAGCCCTTAAGAGCCCCTGATTCGGCATCCAGCTTTTCCCAACGATGCATTGCTCACAAAGGCCCAAACACACAGGCCGTGCCTCTAGGACGTTTCTCATCCGAGTGCAGACCCGACAGTACTAAGAAACCTGGAATGCTACCTAGAGCTCAAGAACCACACTGAATAACGCTACATGGATTCTGCTGCATGCCAATCTGTGGCATGATACAAGAGGAACGTTAGCTTGAGGCTAGTGTTCAATGGGGTCGCCAATTCACTGAAAATGACTGAAGGTTGAGCAGCTACCAAAGTATGGCAACGTCCAAGTTTCTTTCCGAGAAATTCACTTCTCATCACAAAGGGAACTGTGCGATGAAGGGAACATGTGCAACTACAGTATTTCTCACTGAGAATTGATTCCGCAACTCTCTAAATCCCAATGAGGAAAGTAAAGTATCCCTTTAAGCCTTATATTCAATATATATATTCCACAGAGAATTAACCCTGTTCTTTCTTTCTCTAGTTTGTAATTCCAAGGCGCTTTAGAAGGGAGATACATGACTTGTTTCAACTTACTACTTTGTAGAGTTTAAGAAAAGAAGCCCTTCACTTCCCATGACTCGGCATCTAGCTGTTCCCAATGGCGCATTGCTCACAACTCCCCGAAGGCACAGGCCGTCCTTCCTGTACTTTTCTCATCCTAGTGCAGACCCGCAAGTACTAAGAGACCTGGAATGCTTCCTAGAGTTCAAGAACCACACTGAATAAGTCTACAAGGATTCTGCTGCATGCCAACATGTGGCATGATACAAGAGGAACGTTAGCTTGAGGCTAGTGTTCAATGGGGTCGCCAATTCACTGAAGATTACTGAAGGAGGAGCACCTACCAAAGAATGGCAACCACCAAGTTTCTTTCCGAGAAATTCACTTGTCATCACAAAGGGAATTGTGCCATGAAGGGAACATGTGCAACTACAGTATTTCTCAGTGAGAATGGATCCCGCAACTCTCTAAATCCCAATGAGGAAAATAAAGTTCCCCTTTAAGCCTTATATTCAAAAGGGTCCACAGAGCATTGATCCTATTGTTTCTTTCTCTATTTTGTAGTTGAAGGTGTTTTAGAAGGGAGATACTTGAGTTGTTTCAACTTACTACTTTCTAGAGTTTAAGAAAAGAAGCCCTTCACTTCCCATGGCTCGGCATCTAGATGTACCCAATGATGCATTGCTCACAACACCCCGAAGACAGACGCCGTCCTTCCTGTACTTTTCATATCCTAATGCAGACCCGCAAGTACTAAGAGACCTGGAATGCTTCCTAGAGCCCAGGATCCACAATGAATAAGGCTACATGGATTTTGCTGCATGACAACATGTGTCATGTTAGAAGAGGAACGTTAGCTTCAGGTTAGTGGTCAAGTGGGGTCGCCAATTCACTGAAGATTACCGAAGGATGAGCACCTACCAAAGAATGGCAACCTCCAAGTTTCTTTCCTAGAAACTCACTTGTCATCACAAAGGCAATTGTGCTATGAAGAGAACATGTGCAACTAAAGAATTTCTCAGAGAGAACTGAGCCCACAACTCTCTAAATCCCAATGAGGAAAGTCAAGTTTCCCTTCAAGCCTTATTTTCCAAAGGGCCCGCAGAGCACTGACCCTGCTGTTTCCTTCTCTATTTTGTACCTCCAACGTGCTTTAGACGGGAGATACTTGAGTTGTTTCAAGTTGCCACATTCTAGAAATTTAACAAAAGAAACCCTTCACCTCCATGCCTCGGCATCTAGCTGTTCCCAAGGCTGCACTTATCCCAACTCCCCAAACACACAGGCCGTCCTTCTTGTACGTTTCACAGCCTAGTGCAGATCCGATAGTACTAAGAGACCTGGAATGCTTCGTAGAGCTCAAGAACCACACTGAATAAGGCTACTTAGATTCTGCTGCATGCCAACCTCTGGCATGATACAAGAGGAACGTTAGCCTGAGGCTAGTGGTCAAAAAGGGTCGTCAATTCACTGAATTGACTGAAGGATGAGCTCCTTCCAAAGCATGGCCACCTCCAAGTTTCTTTCCTAGAAACTCACTTTTCATCACCCAGGCAATTGTGCAATGAAGGGAACTTGTGCAACTACAGTGTTTCTCAGGGAGAATTGAGCCCCCACCTCTCGAAATCCCAATGAGGAATATGAAGTTTCCCGTCAAGACTTATTTTCAAAATGGCCAGCAGAGCATCGACCTTGCTGATTCTTTCTCTAATTTGTACATCCAAGGTCATTTAGAAGGGGGATACTTGAGTTGTTTCAACTTGCAACAATCTAGAGGTTTTACCAAAGAGCCCTTAAGAGCCCCTGATTCGGCATCCAGCTTTTCCCAACGATGCATTGCTCACAAAGGCCCAAACACACAGGCCGTGCCTCTAGGACGTTTCTCATCCGAGTGCAGACCCGCCAGTACTAAGAAACCTGGAATGCTACCTAGAGCTCAAGAACCACACTGAATAACGCTACATGGATTCTGCTGCATGCCAATCTGTGGCATGATACAAGAGGAACGTTAGCTTGAGGCTAGTGTTCAATGGGGTCGCCAATTCACTGAAAATGACTGAAGGTTGAGCAGCTACCAAAGTATGGCAACGTCCAAGTTTCTTTCCGAGAAATTCACTTCTCATCACAAAGGGAACTGTGCCATGAAGGGAACATGTGCAAGTACAGTATTTCTCACTGAGAATTGATTCCGCAACTCTCTAAATCCCAATGAGGAACGTAAAGTATCCCTCTAAGCCTTATATTCAATATATATATTCCACAGAGAATTAACCCTGTTCTTTCTTTCTCTAGTTTGTAATTCCAAGGCGCTTTAGAAGGGAGATACTTGACTTGTTTCAACTTACTACTTTGTAGAGTTTAAGAAAAGAAGCCCTTCACTTCCCATGACTCGGCATCTAGCTGTTCCCAATGGCGCATTGCTCACAACTCCCCGAAGGCACAGGCCGTCCTTCCTGTACTTTTCTCATCCTAGTGCAGACCCGCAAGTACTAAGAGACCTGGAATGCTTCCTAGAGTTCAAGAACCACACTGAATAAGTCTACAAGGATTCTGCTGCATGCCAACATGTGGCATGATACAAGAGGAACGTTAGCTTGAGGCTAGTGTTCAATGGGGTCGCCAATTCACTGAAGATTACTGAAGGAGGAGCACCTACCAAAGAATGGCAACCACCAAGTTTCTTTCCGAGAAATTCACTTGTCATCACAAAGGGAATTGTGCCATGAAGGGAACATGTGCAACTACAGTATTTCTCAGTGAGAATGGATCCCGCAACTCTCTAAATCCCAATGAGGAAAATAAAGTTCCCCTTTAAGCCTTATATTCAAAAGGGTCCACAGAGCATTGATCCTATTGTTTCTTTCTCTATTTTGTAGTTGAAGGTGTTTTAGAAGGGAGATACTTGAGTTGTTTCAACTTACTACTTTCTAGAGTTTAAGAAAAGAGGCCCTTCACTTCCCATGGCTCGGCATCTAGATGTACCCAATGATGCATTGCTCACAACACCCCGAAGACAGACGCCGTCCTTCCTGTACTTTTCATATCCTAATGCAGACCCGCAAGTACTAAGAGACCTGGAATGCTTCCTAGAGCCCAGGATCCACAATGAATAAGGCTACATGGATTTTGCTGCATGACAACATGTGTCATGTTAGAAGAGGAACGTTAGCTTCAGGTTAGTGGTCAAGTGGGGTCGCCAATTCACTGAAGATTACCGAAGGATGAGCACCTACCAAAGAATGGCAACCTCCAAGTTTCTTTCCTAGAAACTCACTTGTCATCACAAAGGCAATTGTGCTATGAAGAGAACATGTGCAACTAAAGAATTTCTCAGAGAGAACTGAGCCCACAACTCTCTAAATCCCAATGAGGAAAGTCAAGTTTCCCTTCAAGCCTTATTTTCCAAAGGGCCCGCAGAGCACTGACCCTGCTGTTTCCTTCTCTATTTTGTACCTCCAACGTGCTTTAGACGGGAGATACTTGAGTTGTTTCAAGTTGCCACATTCTAGAAATTTAACAAAAGAAACCCTTCACCTCCATGCCTCGGCATCTAGCTGTTCCCAAGGCTGCACTTATCCCAACTCCCCAAACACACAGGCCGTCCTTCTTGTACTTTTCACAGCCTAGTGCAGATCCGATAGTACTAAGAGACCTGGAATGCTTCGTAGAGCTCAAGAACCACACTGAATAAGGCTACTTAGATTCTGCTGCATGCCAACCTCTGGCATGATACAAGAGGAACGTTAGCCTGAGGCTAGTGGTCAAAAAGGGTCGTCAATTCACTGAATTGACTGAAGGATGAGCTCCTTCCAAAGCATGGCCACCTCCAAGTTTCTTTCCTAGAAACTCACTTTTCATCACCCAGGCAATTGTGCAATGAAGGGAACTTGTGCAACTACAGTGTTTCTCAGGGAGAATTGAGCCCCCACCTCTCTAAATCCCAATGAGGAATATGAAGTTTCCCGTCAAGACTTATTTTCAAAATGGCCAGCAGAGCATCGACCTTGCTGATTCTTTCTCTAATTTGTACATCCAAGGTCATTTAGAAGGGGGATACTTGAGTTGTTTCAACTTGCAACAATCTAGAGGTTTTACCAAAGAGCCCTTAAGAGCCCCTGATTCGGCATCCAGCTTTTCCCAACGATGCATTGCTCACAAAGGCCCAAACACACAGGCCGTGCCTCTAGGACGTTTCTCATCCGAGTGCAGACCCGCCAGTACTAAGAAACCTGGAATGCTACCTAGAGCTCAAGAACCACACTGAATAACGCTACATGGATTCTGCTGCATGCCAATCTGTGGCATGATACAAGAGGAACGTTAGCTTGAGGCTAGTGTTCAATGGGGTCGCCAATTCACTGAAAATGACTGAAGGTTGAGCAGCTACCAAAGTATGGCAACGTCCAAGTTTCTTTCCGAGAAATTCACTTCTCATCACAAAGGGAACTGTGCCATGAAGGGAACATGTGCAAGTACAGTATTTCTCACTGAGAATTGATTCCGCAACTCTCTAAATCCCAATGAGGAACGTAAAGTATCCCTCTAAGCCTTATATTCAATATATATATTCCACAGAGAATTAACCCTGTTCTTTCTTTCTCTAGTTTGTAATTCCAAGGCGCTTTAGAAGGGAGATACTTGACTTGTTTCAACTTACTAATTTCTAGAGTTTAAGAAAAGAAGCCCTTCACTTCCCATGACTCGGCATCTAGCTGTTCCCAATGGCGCATTGCTCACAACTCCCCGAACGCACAGGCCGTCCTTCCTGTACTTTTCTCATCCTAGTGCAGACCCGCAAGTACTAAGAGACGTGGAATGCTTCCTAGTGTTCAAGAACCACACTGAATAAGTCTACAAGGATTCTGCTGCATGCCAACATGTGGCATGATACAAGAGGAACGTTAGCTTGAGGCTAGTGTTCAATGGGGTCGCCAATTCACTGAAGATTACTGAAGGAGGAGCACCTACCAAAGAATGGCAACCACCATGTTTCTTTCCGAGAAATTTACTTGTCATCACAAAGGGAATTGTGCCATGAAGAGAACATGTGCAACGACAGTATTTCTCAGTGAGAATGGATCCCGCAACTCTCTAAATCCCAATGAGGAAAGTAAAGTTCCCCTTTAAGCCTTATATTCAAAAGGGTCCACAGAGCATTGATCCTATTGCTTCTTTCTCTATTTTGTATTTGAAGTTGTTTTAGAAGGGAGATACTTGAGTTGTTTCAACTTACTACTTTCTAGAGTTTAAGAAAAGAAGCCCTTCACTTCCCATGACTCGGCATCTAGTTGGACCCAATGATGCATTGCTCTCAACACCCCGAAGACAGACGCCGTCCTTCCTGTACTTTTCTCATCCTAGTGCAGACCCGCAAGTACTAAGAGACCTGGAATGCTTCCTAGAGCCCAGGATCCACAATGAATAAGGCTACATGGATTTTGCTGCATGACAACATGTGTCATGTTAGAAGAGGAACGTTAGCTTCAGGTTAGTGGTCAAGTGGGGTCGCCAATTCACTGAAGATTACTGAAGGATGAGCACCTACCAAAGAATGGCAACCTCCAAGTTTCTTTCCTAGAAACTCACTTGTCATCACAAAGGCAATTGTGCTATGAAGAGAACATGTGCAACTAAAGAATTTCTCAGAGAGAACTGAGCCCACAACTCTCTAAATCCCAATGAGGAAAGTCAAGTTTCCCTTCAAGCCTTATTTTCCAAAGGGCCCGCAGAGCACTGACCCTGCTGTTTCCTTCTCTATTTTGTACCTCCAACGTGCTTTAGACGGGAGATACTTGAGTTGTTTCAAGTTGCCACATTCTAGAAATTTAACAAAAGAAACCCTTCACCTCCATGCCTCGGCATCTAGCTGTTCCCAAGGCTGCACTTATCACAACTCCCCAAACACACAGGCCGTCCTTCTTGTACGTTTCACAGCCTAGTGCAGATCCGATAGTACTAAGAGACCTGGAATGCTTCGTAGAGCTCAAGAACCACACTGAATAAGGCTACTTAGATTCTGCTGCATGCCAACCTCTGGCATGATACAAGAGGAACGTTAGCCTGAGGCTAGTGGTCAAAAAGGGTCGTCAATTCACTGAATTGACTGAAGGATGAGCTCCTTCCAAAGCATGGCCACCTCCAAGTTTCTTTCCTAGAAACTCACTTTTCATCACACAGGCAATTGTGCAATGAAGGGAACTTGTGCAACTACAGTGTTTCTCAGGGAGAATTGAGCCCCCACCTCTCTAAATCCCAATGAGGAATATGAAGTTTCCCGTCAAGACTTATTTTCAAAATGGCCAGCAGAGCATCGACCTTGCTGATTCTTTCTCTAATTTGTACATCCAAGGTCATTTAGAAGGGGGATACTTGAGTTGTTTCAACTTGCAACAATCTAGAGGTTTTACCAAAGAGCCCTTAAGAGCCCCTGATTCGGCATCCAGCTTTTCCCAACGATGCATTGCTCACAAAGGCCCAAACACACAGGCCGTGCCTCTAGGACGTTTCTCATCCGAGTGCAGACCCGCCAGTACTAAGAAACCTGGAATGCTACCTAGAGCTCAAGAACCACACTGAATAACGCTACATGGATTCTGCTGCATGCCAATCTGTGGCATGATACAAGAGGAACGTTAGCTTGAGGCTAGTGTTCAATGGGGTCGCCAATTCACTGAAAATGACTGAAGGTTGAGCAGCTACCAAAGTATGGCAACGTCCAAGTTTCTTTCCGAGAAATTCACTTCTCATCACAAAGGGAACTGTGCCATGAAGGGAACATGTGCAACTACAGTATTTCTCACTGAGAATTGATTCCGCAACTCTCTAAATCCCAATGAGGAAAGTAAAGTATCCCTTTAAGCCTTATATTCAATATATATATTCCACAGAGAATTAACCCTGTTCTTTCTTTCTCTAGTTTGTAATTCCAAGGCGCTTTAGAAGGGAGATACTTGACTTGTTTCAACATACTACTTTCTAGAGTTTAAGAAAAGAAGCCCTTCACTTCCCATGACTCGGCATCTAGCTGTTCCCAATGGCGCATTGCTCACAACTCCCCGAAGGCACAGGCCGTCCTTCCTGTACTTTTCTCATCCTAGTGCAGACCCGCAAGTACTAAGAGACCTGGAATGCTTCCTAGAGTTCAAGAACCACACTGAATAAGTCTACAAGGATTCTGCTGCATGCCAACATGTGGCATGATACAAGAGGAACGTTAGCTTGAGGCTAGTGTTCAATGGGGTCGCCAATTCACTGAAGATTACTGAAGGAGGAGCACCTACCAAAGAATGGCAACCACCAAGTTTCTTTCCGAGAAATTCACTTGTCATCACAAAGGGAATTGTGCCATGAAGGGAACATGTGCAACTACAGTATTTCTCAGTGAGAATGGATCCCGCAACTCTCTAAATCCCAATGAGGAAAATAAAGTTCCCCTTTAAGCCTTATATTCAAAAGGGTCCACAGAGCATTGATCCTATTGCTTCTTTCACTATTTTGTATTTGAAGGTGTTTTAGAAGGGAGATACTTGAGTTGTTTCAACTTACTACTTTCTAGAGTTTAAGAAAAGAAGCCCTTCACTTCCCATGACTCGGCATCTAGCTGTTCCCAATGGCGCATTGCTCACAACTCCCCGAAGGCACAGGCCGTCCTTCCTGTACTTTTCTCATCCTAGTGCAGACCCGCAAGTACTAAGAGACCTGGAATGCTTCCTAGAGCCCAGGATCCACAATGAATAAGGCTACATGGATTTTGCTGCATGACAACATGTGTCATGTTAGAAGAGGAACGTTAGCTTGAGGTTAGTGGTCAAATGGGGTCGCCAATTCACTGAAGATTACCGAAGGATGAGCACCTACCAAAGAATGGCAACCTCCAAGTTTCTTTCCTAGAAACTCACTTGTCATCACAAAGGCAATTGTGCTATGAAGAGAACATGTGCAACTAAAGAATTTCTCAGAGAGAACTGAGCCCACAACTCTCTAAATCCCAATGAGGAAAGTCAAGTTTCCCTTCAAGCCTTATTTTCCAAAGGGCCCGCAGAGCACTGACCCTGCTGTTTCCTTCTCTATTTTGTACCTCCAACGTGCTTTAGACGGGAGATACTTGAGTTGTTTCAAGTTGCCACATTCTAGAAATTTAACAAAAGAAACCCTTCACCTCCATGCCTCGGCATCTAGCTGTTCCCAAGGCTGCACTTATCACAACTCCCCAAACACACAGGCCGTCCTTCTTGTACGTTTCACAGCCTAGTGCAGATCCGATAGTACGAAGAGACCTGGAATGCTTCGTAGAGCTCAAGAACCACACTGAATAAGGCTACTTAGATTCTGCTGCATGCCAACCTCTGGCATGATACAAGAGGAACGTTAGCCTGAGGCTAGTGGTCAAAAAGGGTCGCCAATTCACTGAATTGACTGAAGGATGAGCTCCTTGCAAAGCATGGCCACCTCCAAGTTTCTTTCCTAGAAACTCACTTTTCATCACCCAGGCAATTGTGCAATGAAGGGAACTTGTGCAACTACAGTGTTTCTCAGGGAGAATTGAGCCCCCACCTCTCTAAATCCCAATGAGGAATATGAAGTTTCCCGTCAAGACTTATTTTCAAAATGGCCAGCAGAGCATCGACCTTGCTGATTCTTTCTCTAATTTGTACATCCAAGGTCATTTAGAAGGGGGATACTTGAGTTGTTTCAACTTGCAACAATCTAGAGGTTTTACCAAAGAGCCCTTAAGAGCCCCTGATTCGGCATCCAGCTTTTCCCAACGATGCATTGCTCACAAAGGCCCAAACACACAGGCCGTGCCTCTAGGACGTTTCTCATCCGAGTGCAGACCCGCCAGTACTAAGAAACCTGGAATGCTACCTAGAGCTCAAGAACCACACTGAATAACGCTACATGGATTCTGCTGCATGCCAAACTGTGGCATGATACAAGAGGAACGTTAGCTTGAGGCTAGTGTTCAATGGGGTCGCCAATTCACTGAAAATGACTGAAGGTTGAGCAGCTACCAAAGTATGGCAACGTCCAAGTTTCTTTCCGAGAAATTCACTTCTCATCACAAAGGGAACTGTGCCATGAAGGGAACATGTGCAACTACAGTATTTCTCACTGAGAATTGATTCCGCAACTCTCTAAATCCCAATGAGGAAAGTAAAGTATCCCTTTAAGCCTTATATTCAATATATATATTCCACAGAGAATTAACCCTGTTCTTTCTTTCTCTAGTTTGTAATTCCAAGGCGCTTTAGAAGGGAGATACTTGAGTTGTTTCAACTTACTACTTTCTAGAGTTTAAGAAAAGAAGCCCTTCACTTCCCATGACTCGGCATCTAGCTGTTCCCAATGGCGCATTGCTCTCAACTCCCCAAAGGCACAGGCCGTCCTTCCTGTACTTTTCTCATCCTAGTGCAGACCCGCAAGTACTAAGAGACCTGGAATGCTTCCTAGAGTTCAAGAACCACACTGAATAAGTCTACAAGGATTCTGCTGCATGCCAACATGTGGCATGATACAAGAGGAACGTTAGCTTGAGGCTAGTGTTCAATGGGTTCGCCAATTCACTGAAGATTACTGAAGGAGGAGCACCTACCAAAGAATGGCAACCACCAAGTTTCTTTCCGAGAAATTCACTTGTCATCACAAAGGGAATTGTGCCATGAAGGGAACATGTGCAACTACAGTATTTCTCAGTGAGAATGGATCCCGCAACTCTCTAAATCCCAATGAGGAAAATAAAGTTCCCCTTTAAGCCTTATATTCAAAAGGGTCCACAGAGCATTGATCCTATTGTTTCTTTCTATATTTTGTAGTTGAAGGTGTTTTAGAAGGGAGATACTTGAGTTGTTTCAACTTACTACTTTCTAGAGTTTAAGAAAAGAAGCCCTTCACTTCCCATGGCTCGGCATCTAGTTGTACCCAATGATGCATTGCTCACAACACCCCGAAGACAGACGCCGTCCTTCCTGTACTTTTCTCATCCTAGTGCAGACCCGCAAGTACTAAGAGACCTGGAATGCTTCCTAGAGCCCAGGATCCACAATGAATAAGGCTACATGGATTTTGCTGCATGACAACATGTGTCATGTTAGAAGAGGAACGTTAGCTTCAGGTTAGTGGTCAAGTGGGGTCGCCAATTCACTGAAGATTACCGAAGGATGAGCACCTACCAAAGAATGGCAACCTCCAAGTTTCTTTCCTAGAAACTCACTTGTCATCACAAAGGCAATTGTGCTATGAAGAGAACATGTGCAACTAAAGAATTTCTCAGAGAGAACTGAGCCCACAACTCTCTAAATCCCAATGAGGAAAGTCAAGTTTCCCTTCAAGCCTTATTTTCCAAAGGGCCCGCAGAGCACTGACCCTGCTGTTTCCTTCTCTATTTTGTACCTCCAACGTGCTTTAGACGGGAGATACTTGAGTTGTTTCAAGTTGCCACATTCTAGAAATTTAACAAAAGAAACCCTTCACCTCCATGCCTCGGCATCTAGCTGTTCCCAAGGCTGCACTTATCACAACTCCCCAAACACACAGGCCGTCCTTCTTGTACTTTTCACAGCCTAGTGCAGATCCGATAGTACTAAGAGACCTGGAATGCTTCGTAGAGCTCAAGAACCACACTGAATAAGGCTACTTAGATTCTGCTGCATGCCAACCTCTGGCATGATACAAGAGGAACGTTAGCCTGAGGCTAGTGGTCAAAAAGGGTCGTCAATTCACTGAATTGACTGAAGGATGAGCTCCTTCCAAAGCATGGCCACCTCCAAGTTTCTTTCCTAGAAACTCAGTTTTCATCACACAGGCAATTGTGCAATGAAGGGAACTTGTGCAACTACAGTGTTTCTCAGGGAGAATTGAGCCCCCACCTCTCTAAATCCCAATGAGGAATATGAAGTTTCCCGTCAAGACTTATTTTCAAAATGGCCAGCAGAGCATCGACCTTGCTGATTCTTTCTCTAATTTGTACATCCAAGGTCATTTAGAAGGGGGATACTTGAGTTGTTTCAACTTGCAACAATCTAGAGGTTTTACCAAAGAGCCCTTAAGAGCCCCTGATTCGGCATCCAGCTTTTCCCAACGATGCTTTGCTCACAAAGGCCCAAACACACAGGCCGTGCCTCTAGGACGTTTCTCATCCGAGTGCAGACCCGCCAGTACTAAGAAACCTGGAATGCTACCTAGAGCTCAAGAACCACACTGAATAACGCTACATGGATTCTGCTGCATGCCAATCTGTGGCATGATACAAGAGGAACGTTAGCTTGAGGCTAGTGTTCAATGGGGTCGCCAATTCACTGAAAATTACTGAAGGTTGAGCAGCTACCAAAGTATGGCAACGTCCAAGTTTCTTTCCGAGAAATTCACTTGTCATCACAAAGGGAATTGTGCCATGAAGGGAACATGTGCAACTACAGTATTTCTCACTGAGAATTGATTCCGCAACTCTCTAAATCCCAATGAGGAAAGTAAAGTATCCCTTTAAGCCTTATATTCAATATATATATTCCACAGAGAATTAACCCTGTTCTTTCTTTCTCTAGTTTGTAATTCCAAGGCGCTTTAGAAGGGAGATACTTGACTTGTTTCAACTTACTACTTTCTAGAGTTTAAGAAAAGAAGCCCTTCACTTCCCATGACTCGGCATCTAGCTGTTCCCAATGGCGCATTGCTCACAACTCCCCGAAGGCACAGGCCGTCCTTCCTGTACTTTTCTCATCCTAGTGCAGACCCGCAAGTACTAAGAGACCTGGAATGCTTCCTAGAGTTCAAGAACCACACTGAATAAGTCTACAAGGATTCTGCTGCATGCCAACATGTGGCATGATACAAGAGGAACGTTAGCTTGAGGCTAGTGTTCAATGGGGTCGCCAATTCACTGAAGATTACTGAAGGAGGAGCACCTACCAGAGAATGGCAACCACCAAGTTTCTTTCCGAGAAATTCACTTGTCATCACAAAGGGAATTGTGCCATGAAGGGAACATGTGCAACTACAGTATTTCTCAGTGAGAATGGATC
The DNA here is from genome assembly GCF_028564815.1 of Eubalaena glacialis. NCBI lineage: Eukaryota > Metazoa > Chordata > Mammalia > Artiodactyla > Balaenidae > Eubalaena > Eubalaena glacialis. The sequence goes on along the minus strand of NC_083722.1, from coordinate 49,516,159 downwards.
CCGCAACTCTCTAAATCCCAATGAGGAAAATAAAGTTCCCCTTTAAGCCTTATATTCAAAAGGGTCCACAGAGCATTGATCCTATTGCTTCTTTCTCTATTTTGTAGTTGAAGGTGTTTTAGAAGGGAGATACTTGAGTTGTTTCAACTTACTACTTTCTAGAGTTTAAGAAAAGAAGCCCTTCACTTCCCATGACTCGGCATCTAGCTGTTCCCAATGGCGCATTGCTCACAACTCCCCGAAGGCACAGGCCGTCCTTCCTGTACTTTTCTCATCCTAGTGCAGACCCGCAAGTACTAAGAGACCTGGAATGCTTCCTAGAGCCCAGGATCCACAATGAATAAGGCTACATGGATTTTGCTGCATGACAACATGTGTCATGTTAGAAGAGGAATGTTAGCTTGAGGTTAGTGGTCAAATGGGGTCGCCAATTCACTGAAGATTACCGAAGGATGAGCACCTACCAAAGAATGGCAACCTCCAAGTTTCTTTCCTAGAAACTCACTTGTCATCACAAAGGCAATTGTGCTATGAAGAGAACATGTGCAACTAAAGAATTTCTCAGAGAGAACTGAGCCCACAACTCTCTAAATCCCAATGAGGAAAGTCAAGTTTCCCTTCAAGCCTTATTTTCCAAAGGGCCCGCAGAGCACTGACCCTGCTGTTTCCTTCTCTATTTTGTACCTCCAACGTGCTTTAGACGGGAGATACTTGAGTTGTTTCAAGTTGCCACATTCTAGAAATTTAACAAAAGAAACCCTTCACCTCCATGCCTCGGCATCTAGCTGTTCCCAAGGCTGCACTTATCACAACTCCCCAAACACACAGGCCGTCCTTCTTGTACGTTTCACAGCCTAGTGCAGATCCGATAGTACGAAGAGACCTGGAATGCTTCGTAGAGCTCAAGAACCACACTGAATAAGGCTACTTAGATTCTGCTGCATGCCAACCTCTGGCATGATACAAGAGGAACGTTAGCCTGAGGCTAGTGGTCAAAAAGGGTCGCCAATTCACTGAATTGACTGAAAGATGAGCTCCTTCCAAAGCATGGCCACCTCCAAGTTTCTTTCCTAGAAACTCACTTTTCATCACACAGGCAATTGTGCAATGAAGGGAACTTGTGCAACTACAGTGTTTCTCAGGGAGAATTGAGCCCCCACCTCTCTAAATCCCAATGAGGAATATGAAGTTTCCCGTCAAGACTTATTTTCAAAATGGCCAGCAGAGCATCGACCTTGCTGATTCTTTCTCTAATTTGTACATCCAAGGTCATTTAGAAGGGGGATACTTGAGTTGTTTCAACTTGCAACAATCTAGAGGTTTTACCAAAGAGCCCTTAAGAGCCCCTGATTCGGCATCCAGCTTTTCCCAACGATGCATTGCTCACAAAGGCCCAAACACACAGGCCGTGCCTCTAGGACGTTTCTCATCCGAGTGCAGACCCGCCAGTACTAAGAAACCTGGAATGCTACCTAGAGCTCAAGAACCACACTGAATAACGCTACATGGATTCTGCTGCATGCCAATCTGTGGCATGATACAAGAGGAACGTTAGCTTGAGGCTAGTGTTCAATGGGGTCGCCAATTCACTGAAAATGACTGAAGGTTGAGCAGCTACCAAAGTATGGCAACGTCCAAGTTTCTTTCCGAGAAATTCACTTCTCATCACAAAGGGAACTGTGCCATGAAGGGAACATGTGCAACTACAGTATTTCTCACTGAGAATTGATTCCGCAACTCTCTAAATCCCAATGAGGAAAGTAAAGTATCCCTTTAAGCCTTATATTCAATATATATATTCCACAGAGAATTAACCCTGTTCTTTCTTTCTCTAGTTTGTAATTCCAAGGCGCTTTAGAAGGGAGATACTTGACTTGTTTCAACTTACTACTTTCTAGAGTTTAAGAAAAGAAGCCCTTCACTTCCCATGACTCGGCATCTAGCTGTTCCCAATGGCGCATTGCTCACAACTCCCCGAAGGCACAGGCCGTCCTTCCTGTACTTTTCTCATCCTAGTGCAGACCCGCAAGTACTAAGAGACCTGGAATGCTTCCTAGAGTTCAAGAACCACACTGAATAAGTCTACAAGGATTCTGCTGCATGCCAACATGTGGCATGATACAAGAGGAACGTTAGCTTGAGGCTAGTGTTCAATGGGGTCGCCAATTCACTGAAGATTACTGAAGGAGGAGCACCTACCAAAGAATGGCAACCACCAAGTTTCTTTCCGAGAAATTCACTTGTCATCACAAAGGGAATTGTGCCATGAAGGGAACATGTGCAACTACAGTATTTCTCAGTGAGAATGGATCCCGCAACTCTCTAAATCCCAATGAGGAAAATAAAGTTCCCCTTTAAGCCTTATATTCAAAAGGGTCCACAGAGCATTGATCCTATTGTTTCTTTCTCTATTTTGTAGTTGAAGGTGTTTTAGAAGGGAGATACTTGAGTTGTTTCAACTTACTACTTTCTAGAGTTTAAGAAAAGAAGCCCTTCACTTCCCATGGCTCGGCATCTAGTTGTACTCAATGATGCATTGCTCACAACACCCCGAAGACAGACGCCGTCCTTCCTGTACTTTTCTCATCCTAGTGCAGACCCGCAAGTACTAAGAGACCTGGAATGCTTCCTAGAGCCCAGGAACCACAATGAATAAGGCTATATGGATTTTGCTGCATGACAACATGTGTCATGTTAGAAGAGGAACGTTAGCTTCAGGTTAGTGGTCAAGTGGGGTCGCCAATTCACTGAAGATTACCGAAGGATGAGCACCTACCAAAGAATGGCAACCTCCAAGTTTCTTTCCTAGAAACTCACTTGTCATCACAAAGGCAATTGTGCTATGAAGAGAACATGTGCAACAAAGAATTTCTCAGAGAGAACTGAGCCCACAACTCTCTAAATCCCAATGAGGAAAGTCAAGTTTCCCTTCAAGCCTTATTTTCCAAAGGGCCCGCAGAGCACTGACCCTGCTGTTTCCTTCTCTATTTTGTACCTCCAACGTGCTTTAGACGGGAGATACTTGAGTTGTTTCAAGTTGCCACATTCTAGAAATTTAACAAAAGAAACCCTTCACCTCCATGCCTCGGCATCTAGCTGTTCCCAAGGCTGCACTTATCACAACTCCCCAAACACACAGGCCGTCCTCTTGTACGTTTCACAGCCTATTGCAGATCCGATAGTACTAAGAGACCTGGAATGCTTCGTAGAGCTCAAGAACCACACTGAATAAGGCTACTTAGATTCTGCTGCATGCCAACCTCTGGCATGATACAAGAGGAACGTTAGCCTGAGGCTAGTGGTCAAAAAGGGTCGTCAATTCACTGAATTGACTGAAGGATGAGCTCCTTCCAAAGCATGGCCACCTCCAAGTTTCTTTCCTAGAAACTCACTTTTCATCACACAGGCAATTGTGCAATGAAGGGAACTTGTGCAACTACAGTGTTTCTCAGGGAGAATTGAGCCCCCACCTCTCTAAATCCCAATGAGGAATATGAAGTTTCCCGTCAAGACTTATTTTCAAAATGGCCAGCAGAGCATCGACCTTGCTGATTCTTTCTCTAATTTGTACATCCAAGGTCATTTAGAAGGGGGATACTTGAGTTGTTTCAACTTGCAACAATCTAGAGGTTTTACCAAAGAGCCCTTAAGAGCCCCTGATTCGGCATCCAGCTTTTCCCAACGATGCATTGCTCACAAAGGCCCAAACACACAGGCCGTGCCTCTAGGACGTTTCTCATCCGAGTGCAGACCCGCCAGTACGAAGAAACCTGGAATGCTACCTAGAGCTCAAGAACCACACTGAATAACGCTACATGGATTCTGCTGCATGCCAATCTGTGGCATGATACAAGAGGAACGTTAGCTTGAGGCTAGTGTTCAATGGGGTCGCCAATTCACTGAAAATGACTGAAGGTTGAGCAGCTACCAAAGTATGGCAACGTCCAAGTTTCTTTCCGAGAAATTCACTTCTCATCACAAAGGGAACTGTGCCATGAAGGGAACATGTGCAACTACAGTATTTCTCACTGAGAATTGATTCCGCAATTCTCTAAATCCCAATGAGGAACGTAAAGTATCCCTCTAAGCCTTATATTCAATATATATATTCCACAGAGAATTAACCCTGTTCTTTCTTTCTCTAGTTTGTAATTCCAAGGCGCTTTAGAAGGGAGATACTTGACTTGTTTCAACTTACTACTTTCTAGAGTTTAAGAAAAGAAGCCCTTCACTTCCCATGACTCGGCATCTAGCTGTTCCCAATGGCGCATTGCTCACAACTCCCCGAAGGCACAGGCCGTCCTTCCTGTACTTTTCTCATCCTAGTGCAGACCCGCAAGTACTAAGAGACCTGGAATGCTTCCTAGAGTTCAAGAACCACACTGAATAAGTCTACAAGGATTCTGCTGCATGCCAACATGTGGCATGATACAAGAGGAACGTTAGCTTGAGGCTAGTGTTCAATGGGGTCGCCAATTCACTGAAGATTACTGAAGGAGGAGCACCTACCAAAGAATGGCAACCACCAAGTTTCTTTCCGAGAAATTCACTTGTCATCACAAAGGGAATTGTGCCATGAAGGGAACATGTGCAACTACAGTATTTCTCAGTGAGAATGGATCCCGCAACTCTCTAAATCCCAATGAGGAAAATAAAGTTCCCCTTTAAGCCTTATATTCAAAAGGGTCCACAGAGCATTGATCCTATTGTTTCTTTCTCTATTTTGTAGTTGAAGGTGTTTTAGAAGGGAGATACTTGAGTTGTTTCAACTTACTACTTTCTAGAGTTTAAGAAAAGAAGCCCTTCACTTCCCATGGCTCGGCATCTAGTTGTACTCAATGATGCATTGCTCACAACACCCCGAAGACAGACGCCGTCCTTCCTGTACTTTTCTCATCCTAGTGCAGACCCGCAAGTACTAAGAGACCTGGAATGCTTCCTAGAGCCCAGGAACCACAATGAATAAGGCTATATGGATTTTGCTGCATGACAACATGTGTCATGTTAGAAGAGGAACGTTAGCTTCAGGTTAGTGGTCAAGTGGGGTCGCCAATTCACTGAAGATTACCGAAGGATGAGCACCTACCAAAGAATGGCAACCTCCAAGTTTCTTTCCTAGAAACTCACTTGTCATCACAAAGGCAATTGTGCTATGAAGAGAACATGTGCAACAAAGAATTTCTCAGAGAGAACTGAGCCCACAACTCTCTAAATCCCAATGAGGAAAGTCAAGTTTCCCTTCAAGCCTTATTTTCCAAAGGGCCCGCAGAGCACTGACCCTGCTGTTTCCTTCTCTATTTTGTACCTCCAACGTGCTTTAGACGGGAGATACTTGAGTTGTTTCAAGTTGCCACATTCTAGAAATTTAACAAAAGAAACCCTTCACCTCCATGCCTCGGCATCTAGCTGTTCCCAAGGCTGCACTTATCACAACTCCCCAAACACACAGGCCGTCCTTCTTGTACGTTTCACAGCCTATTGCAGATCCGATAGTACTAAGAGACCTGGAATGCTTCGTAGAGCTCAAGAACCACACTGAATAAGGCTACTTAGATTCTGCTGCATGCCAACCTCTGGCATGATACAAGAGGAACGTTAGCCTGAGGCTAGTGGTCAAAAAGGGTCGTCAATTCACTGAATTGACTGAAGGATGAGCTCCTTCCAAAGCATGGCCACCTCCAAGTTTCTTTCCTAGAAACTCACTTTTCATCACACAGGCAATTGTGCAATGAAGGGAACTTGTGCAACTACAGTGTTTCTCAGGGAGAATTGAGCCCCCACCTCTCTAAATCCCAATGAGGAATATGAAGTTTCCCGTCAAGACTTATTTTCAAAATGGCCAGCAGAGCATCGACCTTGCTGATTCTTTCTCTAATTTGTACATCCAAGGTCATTTAGAAGGGGGATACTTGAGTTGTTTCAACTTGCAACAATCTAGAGGTTTTACCAAAGAGCCCTTAAGAGCCCCTGATTCGGCATCCAGCTTTTCCCAACGATGCATTGCTCACAAAGGCCCAAACACACAGGCCGTGCCTCTAGGACGTTTCTCATCCGAGTGCAGACCCGCCAGTACGAAGAAACCTGGAATGCTACCTAGAGCTCAAGAACCACACTGAATAACGCTACATGGATTCTGCTGCATGCCAATCTGTGGCATGATACAAGAGGAACGTTAGCTTGAGGCTAGTGTTCAATGGGGTCGCCAATTCACTGAAAATGACTGAAGGTTGAGCAGCTACCAAAGTATGGCAACGTCCAAGTTTCTTTCCGAGAAATTCACTTCTCATCACAAAGGGAACTGTGCCATGAAGGGAACATGTGCAACTACAGTATTTCTCACTGAGAATTGATTCCGCAATTCTCTAAATCCCAATGAGGAACGTAAAGTATCCCTCTAAGCCTTATATTCAATATATATATTCCACAGAGAATTAACCCTGTTCTTTCTTTCTCTAGTTTGTAATTCCAAGGCGCTTTAGAAGGGAGATACTTGAGTTGTTTCAACTTACTACTTTCTAGAGTTTAAGAAAAGAAGCCCTTCACATCCCATGACTCGGCATCTAGCTGTTCCCAATGGTGCATTGCTCACAACTCCCCGAACGCACAGGCCGTCCTTCCTGTACTTTTCTCATCCTAGTGCAGACCCGCAAGTACTAAGAGACGTGGAATGCTTCCTAGAGTTCAAGAACCACACTGAATAAGTCTACAAGGATTCTGCTGCATGCCAACATGTGGCATGATACAAGAGGAACGTTAGCTTGAGGCTAGTGTTCAATGGGGTCGCCAATTCACTGAAGATTACTGAAGGAGGAGCACCTACCAAAGAATGGCAACCACCATGTTTCTTTCCGAGAAATTCACTTGTCATCACAAAGGGAATTGTGCCATGAAGGGAACATGTGCAACGACAGTATTTCTCAGTGAGAATGGATCCCGCAACTCTCTAAATCCCAATGAGGAAAATAAAGTTCCCCTTTAAGCCTTATATTCAAAAGGGTCCACAGAGCATTGATCCTATTGCTTCTTTCTCTATTTTGTAGTTGAAGTTGTTTTAGAAGGGAGATACTTGAGTTGTTTCAACTTACTACTTTCTAGAGTTTAAGAAAAGAAGCCCTTCACTTCCCATGACTCGGCATCTAGTTGGACCCAATGGTGCATTGCTCTCAACACCCCGAAGACAGACGCCGTCCTTCCTGTACTTTTCTCATCCTAGTGCAGACCCGCAAGTACTAAGAGACCTGGAATGCTTCCTAGAGCCCAGGATCCACAATGAATAAGGCTACATGGATTTTGCTGCATGACAACATGTGTCATGTTAGAAGAGGAACGTTAGCTTCAGGTTAGTGGTCAAGTGGGGTCGCCAATTCACTGAAGATTACTGAAGGATGAGCACCTACCAAAGAATGGCAACCTCCAAGTTTCTTTCCTAGAAACTCACTTGTCATCACAAAGGCAATTGTGCTATGAAGAGAACATGTGCAACTAAAGAATTTCTCAGAGAGAACTGAGCCCACAACTCTCTAAATCCCAATGAGGAAAGTCAAGTTTCCCTTCAAGCCTTATTTTCCAAAGGGCCCGCAGAGCACTGACCCTGCTGTTTCCTTCTCTATTTTGTACCTCCAACGTGCTTTAGACGGGAGATACTTGAGTTGTTTCAAGTTGCCACATTCTAGAAATTTAACAAAAGAAACCCTTCACCTCCATGCCTCGGCATCTAGCTGTTCCCAAGGCTGCACTTATCACAACTCCCCAAACACACAGGCCGTCCTTCTTGTACTTTTCACAGCCTAGTGCAGATCCGATAGTACTAAGAGACCTGGAATGCTTCGTAGAGCTCAAGAACCACACTGAATAAGGCTACTTAGATTCTGCTGCATGCCAACCTCTGGCATGATACAAGAGGAACGTTAGCCTGAGGCTAGTGGTCAAAAAGGGTGGTCAATTCACTGAATTGACTGACGGATGAGCTCCTTCCAAAGCATGGCCACCTCCAAGTTTCTTTCCTAGAAACTCACTTTTCATCACACAGGCAATTGTGCAATGAAGGGAACTTGTGCAACTACAGTGTTTCTAAGGGAGAATTGAGCCCCCACCTCTCTAAATCCCAATGAGGGATATGAAGTTTCCCGTCAAGACTTATTTTCAAAATGGCCAGCAGAGCATCGACCTTGCTGATTCTTTCTCTAATTTGTACATCCAAGGTCATTTAGAAGGGGGATACTTGAGTTGTTTCAACTTGCAACAATCTAGAGGTTTTACCAAAGAGCCCTTAAGAGCCCCTGATTCGGCATCCAGCTTTTCCCAACGATGCATTGCTCACAAAGGCCCAAACACACAGGCCGTGCCTCTAGGACGTTTCTCATCCGAGTGCAGACCCGCCAGTACTAAGAAACCTGGAATGCTACCTAGAGCTCAAGAACCACACTGAATAACGCTACATGGATTCTGCTGCATGCCAATCTGTGGCATGATACAAGAGGAACGTTAGCTTGAGGCTAGTGTTCAATGGGGTCGCCAATTCACTGAAAATGACTGAAGGTTGAGCAGCTACCAAAGTATGGCAACGTCCAAGTTTCTTTCCGAGAAATTCACTTCTCATCACAAAGGGAAATGTGCGATGAAGGGAACATGTGCAACTACAGTATTTCTCACTGAGAATTGATTCCGCAACTCTCTAAATCCCAATGAGGAAAGTAAAGTGTCCCTTTAAGCCTTATATTCAATATATATATTCCACAGAGAATTAACCCTGTTCTTTCTTTCTCTAGTTTGTAATTCCAAGGCGCTTTAGAAGGGAGATACTTGACTTGTTTCAACTTACTACTTTCTAGAGTTTAAGAAAAGAAGCCCTTCACTTCCCATGACTCGGCATCTAGCTGTTCCCAATGGCGCATTGCTCACAACTCCCCGAAGGCACAGGCCGTCCTTCCTGTACTTTTCTCATCCTAGTGCAGACCCGCAAGTACTAAGAGACCTGGAATGCTTCCTAGAGTTCAAGAACCACACTGAATAAGTCTACAAGGATTCTGCTGCATGCCAACATGTGGCATGATACAAGAGGAACGTTAGCTTGAGGCTAGTGTTCAATGGGGTCGCCAATTCACTGAAGATTCCTGAAGGAGGAGCACCTACCAAAGAATGGCAACCACCAAGTTTCTTTCCGAGAAATTCACTTGTCATCACAAAGGGAATTGTGCCATGAAGGGAACATGTGCAACTACAGTATTTCTCAGTGAGAATGGATCCCGCAACTCTCTAAATCCCAATGAGGAAAATAAAGTTCCCCTTTAAGCCTTATATTCAAAAGGGTCCACAGAGCATTGATCCTATTGCTTCTTTCTCTATTTTGTAGTTGAAGGTGTTTTAGAAGGGAGATACTTGAGTTGTTTCAACTTACTACTTTCTAGAGTTTAAGAAAAGAAGCCCTTCACTTCCCATGACTCGGCATCTAGCTGTTCCCAATGGCGCATTGCTCACAACTCCCCGAAGGCACAGGCCGTCCTTCCTGTACTTTTCTCATCCTGGTGCAGACCCGCAAGTACTAAGAGACCTGGAATGCTTCCTAGAGCCCAGGATCCACAATGAATAAGGCTACATGGATTTTGCTGCATGACAACATGTGTCATGTTAGAAGAGGAACGTTAGCTTGAGGTTAGTGGTCAAGTGGGGTCGCCAATTCACTGAAGATTACCGAAGGATGAGCACCTACCAAAGAATGGCAACCTCCAAGTTTCTTTCCTAGAAACTCACTTGTCATCACAAAGGCAATTGTGCTATGAAGAGAACATGTGCAACTAAAGAATTTCTCAGAGAGAACTGAGCCCACAACTCTCTAAATCCCAATGAGGAAAGTCAAGTTTCCCTTCAAGCCTTATTTTCCAAAGGGCCCGCAGAGCACTGACCCTGCTGTTTCCTTCTCTATTTTGTACCTCCAACGTGCTTTAGACGGGAGATACTTGAGTTGTTTCAAGTTGCCACATTCTAGAAATTTAACAAAAGAAACCCTTCACCTCCATGCCTCGGCATCTAGCTGTTCCCAAGGCTGCACTTATCACAACTCCCCAAACACACAGGCCGTCCTTCTTGTACGTTTCACAGCCTAGTGCAGATCCGATAGTACTAAGAGACCTGGAATGCTTCGTAGAGCTCAAGAACCACACTGAATAAGGCTACTTAGATTCTGCTGCATGCCAACCTCTGGCATGATACAAGAGGAACGTTAGCCTGAGGCTAGTGGTCAAAAAGGGTCGCCAATTCACTGAATTGACTGAAGGATGAGCTCCTTCCAAAGCATGGCCACCTCCAAGTTTCTTTCCTAGAAACTCACTTTTCATCACACAGGCAATTGTGCAATGAAGGGAACTTGTGCAACTACAGTGTTTCTCAGGGAGAATTGAGCCCCCACCTCTCTAAATCCCAATGAGGAATATGAAGTTTCCCGTCAAGACTTATTTTCAAAATGGCCAGCAGAGCATCGACCTTGCTGATTCTTTCTCTAATTTGTACATCCAAGGTCATTTAGAAGGGGGATACTTGAGTTGTTTCAACTTGCAACAATCTAGAGGTTTTACCAAAGAGCCCTTAAGAGCCCCTGATTCGGCATCCAGCTTTTCCCAACGATGCATTGCTCACAAAGGCCCAAACACACAGGCCGTGCCTCTAGGACGTTTCTCATCCGAGTGCAGACCCGCCAGTACTAAGAAACCTGGAATGCTACCTAGAGCTCAAGAACCACACTGAATAACGCTACATGGATTCTGCTGCATGCCAATCTGTGGCATGATACAAGAGGAACGTTAGCTTGAGGCTAGTGTTCAATGGGGTCGCCAATTCACTGAAAATGACTGAAGGTTGAGCAGCTACCAAAGTATGGCAACGTCCAAGTTTCTTTCCGAGAAATTCACTTCTCATCACAAAGGGAACTGTGCCATGAAGGGAACATGTGCAACTACAGTATTTCTCACTGAGAATTGATTCCGCAACTCTCTAAATCCCAATGAGGAAAGTAAAGTATCCCTTTAAGCCTTATATTCAATATATATATTCCACAGAGAATTAACCCTGTTCTTTCTTTCTCTAGTTTGTAATTCCAAGGCGCTTTAGAAGGGAGATACTTGAGTTGTTTCAACTTACTACTTTCTAGAGTTTAAGAAAAGAAGCCCTTCACTTCCCATGACTCGGCATCTAGCTGTTCCCAATGGCGCATTGCTCACAACTCCCCGAAGGCACAGGCCGTCCTTCCTGTACTTTTCTCATCCTAGTGCAGACCCGCAAGTACTAAGAGACCTGGAATGCTTCCTAGAGTTCAAGAACCACACTGAATAAGTCTACAAGGATTCTGCTGCATGCCAACATGTGGCATGATACAAGAGGAACGTTAGCTTGAGGCTAGTGTTCAATGGGGTCGCCAATTCACTGAAGATTACTGAAGGAGGAGCACCTACCAAAGAATGGCAACCACCAAGTTTCTTTCCGAGAAATTCACTTGTCATCACAAAGGGAATTGTGCCATGAAGGGAACATGTGCAACTACAGTATTTCTCAGTGAGAATGGATCCCGCAACTCTCTAAATCCCAATGAGGAAAATAAAGTTCCCCTCTAAGCCTTATATTCAAAAGGGTCCACAGAGCATTGATCCTATTGTTTCTTTCTCTATTTTGTAGTTGAAGGTGTTTTAGAAGGGAGATACTTGAGTTGTTTCAACTTACTACTTTCTAGAGTTTAAGAAAAGAAGCCCTTCACTTCCCATGGCTCGGCATCTAGTTGGACCCAATGATGCATTGCTCACAACACCCCGAAGACAGACGCCGTCCTTCCTGTACTTTTCTCATCCTAGTGCAGACCCGCAAGTACTAAGAGACCTGGAATGCTTCCTAGAGCCCAGGAACCACAATGAATAAGGCTACATGGATTTTGCTGCATGACAACATGTGTCATGTTAGAAGAGGAACGTTAGCTTCAGGTTAGTGGTCAAGTGGGGTCGCCAATTCACTGAAGATTACCGAAGGATGAGCACCTACCAAAGAATGGCAACCTCCAAGTTTCTTTCCTAGAAACTCACTTGTCATCACAAAGGCAATTGTGCTATGAAGAGAACATGTGCAACAAAGAATTTCTCAGAGAGAACTGAGCCCACAACTCTCTAAATCCCAATGAGGAAAGTCAAGTTTCCCTTCAAGCCTTATTTTCCAAAGGGCCCGCAGAGCACTGACCCTGCTGTTTCCTTCTCTATTTTGTACCTCCAACGTGCTTTAGATGGGAGATACTTGAGTCGTTTCAAGTTGCCACATTCTAGAAATTTAACAAAAGAAACCCTTCACCTCCATGCCTCGGCATCTAGCTGTTCCCAAGGCTGCACTTATCACAACTCCCCAAACACACAGGCCGTCCTTCTTGTACGTTTCACAGCCTAGTGCAGATCCGATAGTACGAAGAGACCTGGAATGCTTCGTAGAGCTCAAGAACCACACTGAATAAGGCTACTTAGATTCTGCTGCATGCCAACCTCTGGCATGATACAAGAGGAACGTTAGCCTGAGGCTAGTGGTCAAAAAGGGTCGCCAATTCACTGAATTGACTGAAGGATGAGCACCTTGCAAAGCATGGCCACCTCCAAGTTTCTTTCCTAGAAACTCAGTTTTCATCACACAGGCAATTGTGCAATGAAGGGAACTTGTGCAACTACAGTGTTTCTCAGGGAGAATTGAGCCCCCACCTCTCGAAATCCCAATGAGGAATATGAAGTTTCCCGTCAAGACTTATTTTCAAAATGGCCAGCAGAGCATCGACCTTGCTGATTCTTTCTCTAATTTGTACATCCAAGGTCATTTAGAAGGGGGATACTTGAGTTGTTTCAACTTGCAACAATCTAGAGGTTTTACCAAAGAGCCCTTAAGAGCCCCTGATTCGGCATCCAGCTTTTCCCAACGATGCATTGCTCACAAAGGCCCAAACACACAGGCCGTGCCTCCAGGACGTTTCTCATCCGAGTGCAGACCCGCCAGTACTAAGAAACCTGGAATGCTACCTAGAGCTCAAGAACCACACTGAATAACGCTACATGGATTCTGCTGCATGCCAATCTGTGGCATGATACAAGAGGAACGTTAGCTTGAGGCTAGTGTTCAATGGGGTCGCCAATTCACTGAAAATGACTGAAGGTTGAGCAGCTACCAAAGTATGGCAACGTCCAAGTTTCTTTCCGAGAAATTCACTTCTCATCACAAAGGGAACTGTGCCATGAAGGGAACATGTGCAACTACAGTATTTCTCACTGAGAATTGATTCCGCAACTCTCTAAATCCCAATGAGGAAAGTAAAGTATCCCTTTAAGCCTTATATTCAATATATATATTGCACAGAGAATTAACCCTGTTCTTTCCTTCTCTAGTTTGTAATTCCAAGGCGCTTTAGAAGGGAGATACTTGACTTGTTTCAACTTACTACTTTCTAGAGTTTAAGAAAAGAAGCCCTTCACTTCCCATGACTCGGCATCTAGCTGTTCCCAATGGCGCATTGCTCACAACTCCCCGAAGGCACAGGCCGTCCTTCCTGTACTTTTCTCATCCTAGTGCAGACCCGCAAGTACTAAGAGACCTGGAATGCTTCCTAGAGTTCAAGAACCACACTGAATAAGTCTACAAGGATTCTGCTGCATGCCAACATGTGGCATGATACAAGAGGAACGTTAGCTTGAGGCTAGTGTTCAATGGGGTCGCCAATTCACTGAAGATTACTGAAGGAGGAGCACCTACCAAAGAATGGCAACCACCAAGTTTCTTTCCGAGAAATTCACTTGTCATCACAAAGGGAATTGTGCCATGAAGGGAACATGTGCAACTACAGTATTTCTCAGTGAGAATGGATCCCGCAACTCTCTAAATCCCAATGAGGAAAATAAAGTTCCCCTTTAAGCCTTATATTCAAAAGGGTCCACAGAGCATTGATCCTATTGTTTCTTTCTCTATTTTGTAGTTGAAGGTGTTTTAGAAGGGAGATACTTGAGTTGTTTCAACTTACTACTTTCTAGAGTTTAAGAAAAGAAGCCCTTCACTTCCCATGGCTCGGCATCTAGTTGGACCCAATGATGCATTGCTCACAACACCCCGAAGACAGACGCCGTCCTTCCTGTACTTTTCTCATCCTAGTGCAGACCCGCAAGTACTAAGAGACCTGGAATGCTTCCTAGAGCCCAGGAACCACAATGAATAAGGCTACATGGATTTTGCTGCATGACAACATGTGTCATGTTAGAAGAGGAACGTTAGCTTCAGGTTAGTGGTCAAGTGGGGTCGCCAATTCACTGAAGATTACCGAAGGATGAGCACCTACCAAAGAATGGCAACCTCCAAGTTTCTTTCCTAGAAACTCACTTGTCATCACAAAGGCAATTGTGCTATGAAGAGAACATGTGCAACAAAGAATTTCTCAGAGAGAACTGAGCCCACAACTCTCTAAATCCCAATGAGGAAAGTCAAGTTTCCCTTCAAGCCTTATTTTCCAAAGGGCCCGCAGAGCACTGACCCTGCTGTTTCCTTCTCTATTTTGTACCTCCAACGTGCTTTAGATGGGAGATACTTGAGTCGTTTCAAGTTGCCACATTCTAGAAATTTAACAAAAGAAACCCTTCACCTCCATGCCTCGGCATCTAGCTGTTCCCAAGGCTGCACTTATCACAACTCCCCAAACACACAGGCCGTCCTTCTTGTACGTTTCACAGCCTAGTGCAGATCCGATAGTACGAAGAGACCTGGAATGCTTCGTAGAGCTCAAGAACCACACTGAATAAGGCTACTTAGATTCTGCTGCATGCCAACCTCTGGCATGATACAAGAGGAACGTTAGCCTGAGGCTAGTGGTCAAAAAGGGTCGCCAATTCACTGAATTGACTGAAGGATGAGCACCTTGCAAAGCATGGCCACCTCCAAGTTTCTTTCCTAGAAACTCAGTTTTCATCACACAGGCAATTGTGCAATGAAGGGAACTTGTGCAACTACAGTGTTTCTCAGGGAGAATTGAGCCCCCACCTCTCGAAATCCCAATGAGGAATATGAAGTTTCCCGTCAAGACTTATTTTCAAAATGGCCAGCAGAGCATCGACCTTGCTGATTCTTTCTCTAATTTGTACATCCAAGGTCATTTAGAAGGGGGATACTTGAGTTGTTTCAACTTGCAACAATCTAGAGGTTTTACCAAAGAGCCCTTAAGAGCCCCTGATTCGGCATCCAGCTTTTCCCAACGATGCATTGCTCACAAAGGCCCAAACACACAGGCCGTGCCTCCAGGACGTTTCTCATCCGAGTGCAGACCCGCCAGTACTAAGAAACCTGGAATGCTACCTAGAGCTCAAGAACCACACTGAATAACGCTACATGGATTCTGCTGCATGCCAATCTGTGGCATGATACAAGAGGAACGTTAGCTTGAGGCTAGTGTTCAATGGGGTCGCCAATTCACTGAAAATGACTGAAGGTTGAGCAGCTACCAAAGTATGGCAACGTCCAAGTTTCTTTCCGAGAAATTCACTTCTCATCACAAAGGGAACTGTGCCATGAAGGGAACATGTGCAACTACAGTATTTCTCACTGAGAATTGATTCCGCAACTCTCTAAATCCCAATGAGGAAAGTAAAGTATCCCTTTAAGCCTTATATTCAATATATATATTGCACAGAGAATTAACCCTGTTCTTTCCTTCTCTAGTTTGTAATTCCAAGGCGCTTTAGAAGGGAGATACTTGACTTGTTTCAACTTACTACTTTCTAGAGTTTAAGAAAAGAAGCCCTTCACTTCCCATGACTCGGCATCTAGCTGTTCCCAATGGCGCATTGCTCACAACTCCCCGAAGGCACAGGCCGTCCTTCCTGTACTTTTCTCATCCTAGTGCAGACCCGCAAGTACTAAGAGACCTGGAATGCTTCCTAGAGTTCAAGAACCACACTGAATAAGTCTACAAGGATTCTGCTGCATGCCAACATGTGGCATGATACAAGAGGAACGTTAGCTTGAGGCTAGTGTTCAATGGGGTCGCCAATTCACTGAAGATTACTGAAGGAGGAGCACCTACCAAAGAATGGCAACCACCAAGTTTCTTTCCGAGAAATTCACTTGTCATCACAAAGGGAATTGTGCCATGAAGGGAACATGAGCAACTACAGTATTTCTCAGTGAGAATGGATCCCGCAACTCTCTAAATCCCAATGAGGAAAATAAAGTTCCCCTTTAAGCCTTATATTCAAAAGGGTCCACAGAGCATTGATCCTATTGCTTCTTTCTCTATTTTGTAGTTGAAGGTGTTTTAGAAGGGAGATACTTGAGTTGTTTCAACTTACTACTTTCTAGAGTTTAAGAAAAGAAGCCCTTCACTTCCCATGACTCAGCATCTAGTTTTACCCAATGATGCATTGCTCACAACACCCCGAAGACAGACGCCGTCCTTCCTGTACTTTTCTCCTCCTAGTGCAGACCCGCAAGTACTAAGAGACCTGGAATGCTTCCTAGAGCCCAGGAACCACAATGAATAAGGCTACATGGATTTTGCTGCATGACAACATGTGTCATGTTAGAAGAGGAACGTTAGCTTCAGGTTAGTGGTCAAGTGGGGTCGCCAATTCACTGAAGATTACTGAAGGATGAGCACCTACCAAAGAATGGCAACCTCCAAGTTTCTTTCCTAGAAACTCACTTGTCATCACAAAGGCAATTGTGCTATGAAGAGAACATGTGCAACTAAAGAATTTCTCAGAGAGAACTGAGCCCACAACTCTCTAAATCCCAATGAGGAAAGTCAAGTTTCCCTTCAAGCCTTATTTTCCAAAGGGCCCGCAGAGCACTGACCCTGCTGTTTCCTTCTCTATTTTGTACCTCCAACGTGCTTTAGACGGGAGATACTTGAGTTGTTTCAAGTTGCCACATTCTAGAAATTTAACAAAAGAAACCCTTCACCTCCATGCCTCGGCATCTAGCTGTTCCCAAGGCTGCACTTATCACAACTCCCCAAAAACACAGGCCGTCCTTCTTGTACGTTTCACAGCCTAGTGCAGATCCGATAGTACTAAGAGACCTGGAATGCTTCGTAGAGCTCAAGAACCACACTGAATAAGGCTACTTAGATTCTGCTGCATGCCAACCTCTGGCATGATACAAGAGGAACGTTAGCCTGAGGCTAGTGGTCAAAAAGGGTCGTCAATTCACTGAATTGACTGAAGGATGAGCTCCTTCCAAAGCATGGCAACTTCCAAGTTTCTTTCCTAGAAACTCACTTTTCATCACACAGGCAATTGTGCAATGAAGGGAACTTGTGCAACTACAGTGTTTCTCAGGGAGAATTGAGCCCCCACCTCTCTAAATCCCAATGAGGAATATGAAGTTTCCCGTCAAGACTTATTTTCAAAATGGCCAGCAGAGCATCGACCTTGCTGATTCTTTCTCTAATTTGTACATCCAAGGTCATTTAGAAGGGGGATACTTGAGTTGTTTCAACTTGCAACAATCTAGAGGTTTTACCAAAGAGCCCTTAAGAGCCCCTGATTCGGCATCCAGCTTTTCCCAACGATGCATTGCTCACAAAGGCCCAAACAC
This sequence comes from Eubalaena glacialis, assembly GCF_028564815.1. Taxonomy (NCBI): domain Eukaryota; kingdom Metazoa; phylum Chordata; class Mammalia; order Artiodactyla; family Balaenidae; genus Eubalaena; species Eubalaena glacialis. Next base: position 49,498,579 of record NC_083722.1, on the reverse strand, counting down.
ACAGGCCGTGCCTCTAGGACGTTTCTCATCCGATTGCAGACCCGCCAGTACTAAGAAACCTGGAATGCTACCTAAAGCTCAAGAACCACACTGAATAACGCTACATGGATTCTGCTGCATGCCAATCTGTGGCATGATACAAGAGGAACGTTAGCTTGAGGCTAGTGTTCAATGGGGTCGCCAATTCACTGAAAATGACTGAAGGTTGAGCAGCTACCAAAGTATGGCAACGTCCAAGTTTCTTTCCGAGAAATTCACTTCTCATCACAAAGGGAACTGTGCCATGAAGGGAACATGTGCAACTACAGTATTTCTCACTGAGAATTGATTCCGCAACTCTCTAAATCCCAATGAGGAAAGTAAAGTATCCCTTTAAGCCTTATATTCAATATATATATTCCACAGAGAATTAACCCTGTTCTTTCTTTCTCTAGTTTGTAATTCCAAGGCGCTTTAGAAGGGAGATACTTGAGTTGTTTCAACTTACTACTTTCTAGAGTTTAAGAAAAGAAGCCCTTCACTTCCCATGACTCGGCATCTAGCTGTTCCCAATGGCGCATTGCTCACAACTCCCCGAACGCACAGGCCGTCCTTCCTGTACTTTTCTCATCCTAGTGCAGACCCGCAAGTACTAAGAGACGTGGAATGCTTCCTAGAGTTCAAGAACCACACTGAATAAGTCTACAAGGATTCTGCTGCATGCCAACATGTGGCATGATACAAGAGGAACGTTAGCTTGAGGCTAGTGTTCAATGGGGTCGCCAATTCACTGAAGATTACTGAAGGAGGAGCACCTACCAAAGAATGGCAACCACCAAGTTTCTTTCCGAGAAATTCACTTGTCATCACAAAGGGAATTGTGCCATGAAGGGAACATGTGCAACGACAGTATTTCTCAGTGAGAATGGATCCCGCAACTCTCTAAATCCCAATGAGGAAAATAAAGTTCCCCTTTAAGCCTTATATTCAAAAGGGTCCACAGAGCATTGATCCTATTGCTTCTTTCTCTATTTTGTAGTTGAAGATGTTTTAGAAGGGAGATACTTGAGTTGTTTCAACTTACTACTTTCTAGAGTTTAAGAAAAGAAACCCTTCACTTCCCATGACTCGGCATCTAGTTGGACCCAATGATGCATTGCTCACAACACCCCGAATACAGACGCCGTCCTTCCTGTACTTTTCTCATCCTAGTGCAGACCCGCAAGTACTAAGAGACCTGGAATGCTTCCTAGAGCCCAGGATCCACAATGAATAAGGCTACATGGATTTTGCTGCATGACAACATGTGTCATGTTAGAAGAGGAACGTTAGCTTCAGGTTAGTGGTCAAGTGGGGTCGCCAATTCACTGAAGATTACCGAAGGATGAGCACCTACCAAAGAATGGCAACCTCCAAGTTTCTTTCCTAGAAACTCACTTGTCATCACAAAGGCAATTGTGCTATGAAGAGAACATGTGCAACTAAAGAATTTCTCAGAGAGAACTGAGCCCACAACTCTCTAAATCCCAATGAGGAAAGTCAAGTTTCCCTTCAAGCCTTATTTTCCAAAGGGCCCGCAGAGCACTGACCCTGCTGTTTCCTTCTCTATTTTGTACCTCCAACGTGCTTTACAAGGGAGATACTTGAGTTGTTTCAAGTTGCCACATTCTAGAAATTTAACAAAAGAAACCCTTCACCTCCATGCCTCGGCATCTAGCTGTTCCCAAGGCTGCACTTATCACAACTCCCCAAACACACAGGCCGTCCTTCTTGTACGTTTCACAGCCTAGTGCAGATCCGATAGTACTAAGAGACCTGGAATGCTTCGTAGAGCTCAAGAACCACACTGAATAAGGCTACTTAGATTCTGCTGCATGCCAACATCTGGCATGCTACAAGAGGAACGTTAGCCTGAGGCTAGTGGTCAAAAAGGGTCGTCAATTCACTGAATTGACTGAAGGATGAGCTCCTTCCAAAGCATGGCAACCTCCAAGTTTCTTTCCTAGAAACTCACTTGTCATCACAAAGGCAATTGTGCTATGAAGAGAACATGTGCAACTAAAGAATTTCTCAGAGAGAACTGAGCCCACAACTCTCTAAATCCCAATGAGGAAAGTCAAGTTTCCCTTCAAGCCTTATTTTCCAAAGGGCCCGCAGAGCACTGACCCTGCTGTTTCCTTCTCTATTTTGTACCTCCAACGTGCTTTAGACGGGAGATACTTGAGTTGTTTCAAGTTGCCACATTCTAGAAATTTAACAAAAGAAACCCTTCACCTCCATGCCTCGGCATCTAGCTGTTCCCAAGGCTGCACTTATCACAACTCCCCAAACACACAGGCCGTCCTTGTACGTTTCACAGCCTAGTGCAGATCCGATAGTACTAAGAGACCTGGAATGCTTCGTAGAGCTCAAGAACCACACTGAATAAGGCTACTTAGATTCTGCTGCATGCCAACCTCTGGCATGATACAAGAGGAACGTTAGCCTGAGGCTAGTGGTCAAAAAGGGTCGCCAATTCACTGAATTGACTGAAGGATGAGCTCCTTCCAAAGCATGGCCACCTCCAAGTTTCTTTCCTAGAAACTCACTTTTCATCACACAGGCAATTGTGCAATGAAGGGAACTTGTGCAACTACAGTGTTTCTCAGGGAGAATTGAGCCCCCACCTCTCTAAATCCCAATGAGGAATATGAAGTTTCCCGTCAAGACTTATTTTCAAAATGGCCAGCAGAGCATCGACCTTGCTGATTCTTTCTCTAATTTGTACATCCAAGGTCATTTAGAAGGGGGATACTTGAGTTGTTTCAACTTGCAACAATCTAGAGGTTTTACCAAAGAGCCCTTAAGAGCCCCTGATTCGGCATCCAGCTTTTCCCAACGATGCATTGCTCACAAAGGCCCAAACACACAGGCCGTGCCTCTAGGACGTTTCTCATCCGAGTGCAGACCCGCCAGTACTAAGAAACCTGGAATGCTACCTAGAGCTCAAGAACCACACTGAATAACGCTACATGGATTCTGCTGCATGCCAATCTGTGGCATGATACAAGAGGAACGTTAGCTTGAGGCTAGTGTTCAATGGGGTCGCCAATTCACTGAAAATGACTGAAGGTTGAGCAGCTACCAAAGTATGGCAACGTCCAAGTTTCTTTCCGAGAAATTCACTTCTCATCACAAAGGGAACTGTGCCATGAAGGGAACATGTGCAACTACAGTATTTCTCACTGAGAATTGATTCCGCAACTCTCTAAATCCCAATGAGGAAAGTAAAGTATCCCTTTAAGCCTTATATTCAATATATATATTCCACAGAGAATTAACCCTGTTCTTTCTTTCTCTAGTTTGTAATTCCAAGGCGCTTTAGAAGGGAGATACTTGAGTTGTTTCCACTTACTACTTTCTAGAGTTTAAGAAAAGAAGCCCTTCACTTCCCATGACTCGGCATCTAGCTGTTCCCAATGGTGCATTGCTCACAACTCCCCGAACGCACAGGCCGTCCTTCCTGTACTTTTCTCATCCTAGTGCAGACCCGCAAGTACTAAGAGACGTGGAATGCTTCCTAGAGTTCAAGAACCACACTGAATAAGTCTACAAGGATTCTGCTGCATGCCAACATGTGGCATGATACAAGAGGAACGTTAGCTTGAGGCTAGTGTTCAATGGGGTCGCCCATTCACTGAAGATTACTGAAGGAGGAGCACCTACCAAAGAATGGCAACCACCAAGTTTCTTTCCGAGAAATTCACTTGTCATCACAGAGGGAATTGTGCCATGAAGGGAACAAGTGCAACGACAGTATTTCTCAGTGAGAATGGATCCCGCAACTCTCTAAATCCCAATGAGGAAAATAAAGTTCCCCTTTAAGCCTTATATTCAAAAGGGTCCACAGAGCATTGATCCTATTGTTTCTTTCTCTATTTTGTAGTTGAAGGTGTTTTAGAAGGGAGATACTTGAGTTGTTTCAACTTACTACTTTCTAGAGTTTAAGAAAAGAAGCCCTTCACTTCCCATGACTCGGCATCTAGTTGTACCCAATGATGCATTGCTCACAACACCCCGAAGACAGACGCCGTCCTTCCTGTACTTTTCTCATCCTAGTGCAGACCCGCAAGTACTAAGAGACCTGGAATGCTTCCTAGAGCCCAGGAACCACAATGAATAAGGCTACATGGATTTTGCTGCATGACAACATGTGTCATGTTAGAAGAGGAACGTTAGCTTCAGGTTAGTGGTCAAGTGGGGTCGCCAATTCACTGAAGATTACCGAAGGATGAGCACCTACCAAAGAATGGCAACCTCCAAGTTTCTTTCCTAGAAACTCACTTGTCATCACAAAGGCAATTGTGCTATGAAGAGAACATGTGCAACAAAGAATTTCTCAGAGAGAACTGAGCCCACAACTCTCTAAATCCCAATGAGGAAAGTCAAGTTTCCCTTCAAGCCTTATTTTCCAAAGGGCCCGCAGAGCACTGACCCTGCTGTTTCCTTCTCTATTTTGTACCTCCAACGTGCTTTAGACGGGAGATACTTGAGTTGTTTCAAGTTGCCACATTCTAGAAATTTAACAAAAGAAACCCTTCACCTCCATGCCTCGGCATCTAGCTGTTCCCAAGGCTGCACTTATCACAACTCCCCAAACACACAGGCCGTCCTTCTTGTACGTTTCACAGCCTAGTGCAGATCCGATAGTACTAAGAGACCTGGAATGCTTCGTAGAGCTCAAGAACCACACTGAATAAGGCTACTTAGATTCTGCTGCATGCCAACCTCTGGCATGATACAAGAGGAACGTTAGCCTGAGGCTAGTGGTCAAAAAGGGTCGCCAATTCACTGAATTGACTGAAGGATGAGCTCCTTCCAAAGCATGGCCACCTCCAAGTTTCTTTCCTAGAAACTCACTTTTCATCACACAGGCAATTGTGCAATGAAGGGAACTTGTGCAACTACAGTGTTTCTCAGGGAGAATTGAGCCCCCACCTCTCTAAATCCCAATGAGGAATATGAAGTTTCCCGTCAAGACTTATTTTCAAAATGGCCAGCAGAGCATCGACCTTGCTGATTCTTTCTCTAATTTGTACATCCAAGGTCATTTAGAAGGGGGATACTTGAGTTGTTTCAACTTGCAACAATCTAGAGGTTTTACCAAAGAGCCCTTAAGAGCCCCTGATTCGGCATCCAGCTTTTCCCAACGATGCATTGCTCACAAAGGCCCAAACACACAGGCCGTGCCTCTAGGACGTTTCTCATCCGAGTGCAGACCCGCCAGTACTAAGAAACCTGGAATGCTACCTAGAGCTCAAGAACCACACTGAATAACGCTACATGGATTCTGCTGCATGCCAATCTGTGGCATGATACAAGAGGAACGTTAGCTTGAGGCTAGTGTTCAATGGGGTCGCCAATTCACTGAAAATGACTGAAGGTTGAGCAGCTACCAAAGTATGGCAACGTCCAAGTTTCTTTCCGAGAAATTCACTTCTCATCACAAAGGGAACTGTGCCATGAAGGGAACATGTGCAACTACAGTATTTCTCACTGAGAATTGATTCCGCAACTCTCTAAATCCCAATGAGGAAAGTAAAGTATCCCTTTAAGCCTTATATTCAATATATATATTCCACAGAGAATTAACCCTGTTCTTTCTTTCTCTAGTTTGTAATTCCAAGGCGCTTTAGAAGGGACATACTTGAGTTGTTTCCACTTACTACTTTCTAGAGTTTAAGAAAAGAAGCCCTTCACTTCCCATGACTCGGCATCTAGCTGTTCCCAATGGTGCATTGCTCACAACTCCCCGAACGCACAGGCCGTCCTTCCTGTACTTTTCTCATCCTAGTGCAGACCCGCAAGTACTAAGAGACGTGGAATGCTTCCTAGAGTTCAAGAACCACACTGAATAAGTCTACAAGGATTCTGCTGCATGCCAACATGTGGCATGATACAAGAGGAACGTTAGCTTGAGGCTAGTGTTCAATGGGGTCGCCCATTCACTGAAGATTACTGAAGGAGGAGCACCTACCAAAGAATGGCAACCACCAAGTTTCTTTCCGAGAAATTCACTTGTCATCACAGAGGGAATTGTGCCATGAAGGGAACAAGTGCAACGACAGTATTTCTCAGTGAGAATGGATCCCGCAACTCTCTAAATCCCAATGAGGAAAATAAAGTTCCCCTTTAAGCCTTATATTCAAAAGGGTCCACAGAGCATTGATCCTATTGTTTCTTTCTCTATTTTGTAGTTGAAGGTGTTTTAGAAGGGAGATACTTGAGTTGTTTCAACTTACTACTTTCTAGAGTTTAAGAAAAGAAGCCCTTCACTTCCCATGACTCGGCATCTAGTTGTACCCAATGATGCATTGCTCACAACACCCCGAAGACAGACGCCGTCCTTCCTGTACTTTTCTCATCCTAGTGCAGACCCGCAAGTACTAAGAGACCTGGAATGCTTCCTAGAGCCCAGGAACCACAATGAATAAGGCTACATGGATTTTGCTGCATGACAACATGTGTCATGTTAGAAGAGGAACGTTAGCTTCAGGTTAGTGGTCAAGTGGGGTCGCCAATTCACTGAAGATTACCGAAGGATGAGCACCTACCAAAGAATGGCAACCTCCAAGTTTCTTTCCTAGAAACTCACTTGTCATCACAAAGGCAATTGTGCTATGAAGAGAACATGTGCAACAAAGAATTTCTCAGAGAGAACTGAGCCCACAACTCTCTAAATCCCAATGAGGAAAGTCAAGTTTCCCTTCAAGCCTTATTTTCCAAAGGGCCCGCAGAGCACTGACCCTGCTGTTTCCTTCTCTATTTTGTACCTCCAACGTGCTTTAGACGGGAGATACTTGAGTTGTTTCAAGTTGCCACATTCTAGAAATTTAACAAAAGAAACCCTTCACCTCCATGCCTCGGCATCTAGCTGTTCCCAAGGCTGCACTTATCACAACTCCCCAAACACACAGGCCGTCCTTCTTGTACGTTTCACAGCCTAGTGCAGATCCGATAGTACTAAGAGACCTGGAATGCTTCGTAGAGCTCAAGAACCACACTGAATAAGGCTACTTAGATTCTGCTGCATGCCAACCTCTGGCATGATACAAGAGGAACGTTAGCCTGAGGCTAGTGGTCAAAAAGGGTCGCCAATTCACTGAATTGACTGAAGGATGAGCTCCTTCCAAAGCATGGCCACCTCCAAGTTTCTTTCCTAGAAACTCACTTTTCATCACACAGGCAATTGTGCAATGAAGGGAACTTGTGCAACTACAGTGTTTCTCAGGGAGAATTGAGCCCCCACCTCTCTAAATCCCAATGAGGAATATGAAGTTTCCCGTCAAGACTTATTTTCAAAATGGCCAGCAGAGCATCGACCTTGCTGATTCTTTCTCTAATTTGTACATCCAAGGTCATTTAGAAGGGGGATACTTGAGTTGTTTCAACTTGCAACAATCTAGAGGTTTTACCAAAGAGCCCTTAAGAGCCCCTGATTCGGCATCCAGCTTTTCCCAACGATGCATTGCTCACAAAGGCCCAAACACACAGGCCGTGCCTCTAGGACGTTTCTCATCCGAGTGCAGACCCGCCAGTACTAAGAAACCTGGAATGCTACCTAGAGCTCAAGAACCACACTGAATAACGCTACATGGATTCTGCTGCATGCCAATCTGTGGCATGATACAAGAGGAACGTTAGCTTGAGGCTAGTGTTCAATGGGGTCGCCAATTCACTGAAAATGACTGAAGGTTGAGCAGCTACCAAAGTATAGCAACGTCCAAGTTTCTTTCCGAGAAATTCACTTCTCATCACAAAGGGAACTGTGCCATGAAGGGAACATGTGCAACTACAGTATTTCTCACTGAGAATTGATTCCGCAACTCTCTAAATCCCAATGAGGAAAGTAAAGTATCCCTTTAAGCCTTATATTCAATATATATATTCCACAGAGAATTAACCCTGTTCTTTCTTTCTCTAGTTTGTAATTCCAAGGCGCTTTAGAAGGGACATACTTGAGTTGTTTCCACTTACTACTTTCTAGAGTTTAAGAAAAGAAGCCCTTCACTTCCCATGACTCGGCATCTAGCTGTTCCCAATGGTGCATTGCTCACAACTCCCCGAACGCACAGGCCGTCCTTCCTGTACTTTTCTCATCCTAGTGCAGACCCGCAAGTACTAAGAGACGTGGAATGCTTCCTAGAGTTCAAGAACCACACTGAATAAGTCTACAAGGATTCTGCTGCATGCCAACATGTGGCATGATACAAGAGGAACGTTAGCTTGAGGCTAGTGTTCAATGGGGTCGCCCATTCACTGAAGATTACTGAAGGAGGAGCACCTACCAAAGAATGGCAACCACCAAGTTTCTTTCCGAGAAATTCACTTGTCATCACAGAGGGAATTGTGCCATGAAGGGAACAAGTGCAACGACAGTATTTCTCAGTGAGAATGGATCCCGCAACTCTCTAAATCCCAATGAGGAAAATAAAGTTCCCCTTTAAGCCTTATATTCAAAAGGGTCCACAGAGCATTGATCCTATTGTTTCTTTCTCTATTTTGTAGTTGAAGGTGTTTTAGAAGGGAGATACTTGAGTTGTTTCAACTTACTACTTTCTAGAGTTTAAGAAAAGAAGCCCTTCACTTCCCATGACTCGGCATCTAGTTGTACCCAATGATGCATTGCTCACAACACCCCGAAGACAGACGCCGTCCTTCCTGTACTTTTCTCATCCTAGTGCAGACCCGCAAGTACTAAGAGACCTGGAATGCTTCCTAGAGCCCAGGAACCACAATGAATAAGGCTACATGGATTTTGCTGCATGACAACATGTGTCATGTTAGAAGAGGAACGTTAGCTTCAGGTTAGTGGTCAAGTGGGGTCGCCAATTCACTGAAGATTACCGAAGGATGAGCACCTACCAAAGAATGGCAACCTCCAAGTTTCTTTCCTAGAAACTCACTTGTCATCACAAAGGCAATTGTGCTATGAAGAGAACATGTGCAACAAAGAATTTCTCAGAGAGAACTGAGCCCACAACTCTCTAAATCCCAATGAGGAAAGTCAAGTTTCCCTTCAAGCCTTATTTTCCAAAGGGCCCGCAGAGCACTGACCCTGCTGTTTCCTTCTCTATTTTGTACCTCCAACGTGCTTTAGACGGGAGATACTTGAGTTGTTTCAAGTTGCCACATTCTAGAAATTTAACAAAAGAAACCCTTCACCTCCATGCCTCGGCATCTAGCTGTTCCCAAGGCTGCACTTATCACAACTCCCCAAACACACAGGCCGTCCTTCTTGTACGTTTCACAGCCTAGTGCAGATCCGATAGTACTAAGAGACCAGGAATGCTTCGTAGAGCTCAAGAACCACACTGAATAAGGCTACTTAGATTCTGCTGCATGCCAACCTCTGGCATGATACAAGAGGAACGTTAGCCTGAGGCTAGTGGTCAAAAAGGGTCGCCAATTCACTGAATTGACTGAAGGATGAGCTCCTTCCAAAGCATGGCCACCTCCAAGTTTCTTTCCTAGAAACTCACTTTTCATCACACAGGCAATTGTGCAATGAAGGGAACTTGTGCAACTACAGTGTTTCTCAGGGAGAATTGAGCCCCCACCTCTCTAAATCCCAATGAGGAATATGAAGTTTCCCGTCAAGACTTATTTTCAAAATGGCCAGCAGAGCATCGACCTTGCTGATTCTTTCTCTAATTTGTACATCCAAGGTCATTTAGAAGGGGGATACTTGAGTTGTTTCAACTTGCAACAATCTAGAGGTTTTACCAAAGAGCCCTTAAGAGCCCCTGATTCGGCATCCAGCTTTTCCCAACGATGCATTGCTCACAAAGGCCCAAACACACAGGCCGTGCCTCTAGGACGTTTCTCATCCGAGTGCAGACCCGCCAGTACTAAGAAACCTGGAATGCTACCTAGAGCTCAAGAACCACACTGAATAACGCTACATGGATTCTGCTGCATGCCAATCTGTGGCATGATACAAGAGGAACGTTAGCTTAAGGCTAGTGTTCAATGGGGTCGCCAATTCACTGAAAATGACTGAAGGTTGAGCAGCTACCAAAGTATGGCAACGTCCAAGTTTCTTTCCGAGAAATTCACTTCTCATCACAAAGGGAACTGTGCGATGAAGGGAACATGTGCAACTACAGTATTTCTCACTGAGAATTGATTCCGCAACTCTCTAAATCCCAATGAGGAAAGTAAAGTATCCCTTTAAGCCTTATATTCAATATATATATTCCACAGAGAATTAACCCTGTTCTTTCTTTCTCTAGTTTGTAATTCCAAGGCGCTTTAGAAGGGACATACTTGAGTTGTTTCCACTTACTACTTTCTAGAGTTTAAGAAAAGAAGCCCTTCACTTCCCATGACTCGGCATCTAGCTGTTCCCAATGGTGCATTGCTCACAACTCCGCGAATGCACAGGCCGTCCTTCCTGTACTTTTCTCATCCTAGTGCAGACCCGCAAGTACTAAGAGACGTGGAATGCTTCCTAGAGTTCAAGAACCACACTGAATAAGTCTACAAGGATTCTGCTGCATGCCAACATGTGGCATGATACAAGAGGAACGTTAGCTTGAGGCTAGTGTTCAATGGGGTCGCCCATTCACTGAAGATTACTGAAGGAGGAGCACCTACCAAAGAATGGCAACCACCAAGTTTCTTTCCGAGAAATTCACTTGTCATCACAGAGGGAATTGTGCCATGAAGGGAACAAGTGCAACGACAGTATTTCTCAGTGAGAATGGATCCCGCAACTCTCTAAATCCCAATGAGGAAAATAAAGTTCCCCTTTAAGCCTTATATTCAAAAGGGTCCACAGAGCATTGATCCTATTGTTTCTTTCTCTATTTTGTAGTTGAAGGTGTTTTAGAAGGGAGATACTTGAGTTGTTTCAACTTACTACTTTCTAGAGTTTAAGAAAAGAAGCCCTTCACTTCCCATGACTCGGCATCTAGTTGTACCCAATGATGCATTGCTCACAACACCCCGAAGACAGACGCCGTCCTTCCTGTACTTTTCTCATCCTAGTGCAGACCCGCAAGTACTAAGAGACCTGGAATGCTTCCTAGAGCCCAGGAACCACAATGAATAAGGCTACATGGATTTTGCTGCATGACAACATGTGTCATGTTAGAAGAGGAACGTTAGCTTCAGGTTAGTGGTCAAGTGGGGTCGCCAATTCACTGAAGATTACCGAAGGATGAGCACCTACCAAAGAATGGCAACCTCCAAGTTTCTTTCCTAGAAACTCACTTGTCATCACAAAGGCAATTGTGCTATGAAGAGAACATGTGCAACAAAGAATTTCTCAGAGAGAACTGAGCCCACAACTCTCTAAATCCCAATGAGGAAAGTCAAGTTTCCCTTCAAGCCTTATTTTCCAAAGGGCCTGCAGAGCACTGACCCTGCTGTTTCCTTCTCTATTTTGTACCTCCAACGTGCTTTAGACGGGAGATACTTGAGTTGTTTCAAGTTGCCACATTCTAGAAATTTAACAAAAGAAACCCTTCACCTCCATGCCTCGGCATCTAGCTGTTCCCAAGGCTGCACTTATCACAACTCCCCAAACACACAGGCCGTCCTTCTTGTACGTTTCACAGCCTAGTGCAGATCCGATAGTACTAAGAGACCTGGAATGCTTCGTAGAGCTCAAGAACCACACTGAATAAGGCTACTTAGATTCTGCTGCATGCCAACCTCTGGCATGATACAAGAGGAACGTTAGCCTGAGGCTAGTGGTCAAAAAGGGTCGCCAATTCACTGAATTGACTGAAGGATGAGCTCCTTCCAAAGCATGGCCACCTCCAAGTTTCTTTCCTAGAAACTCACTTTTCATCACACAGGCAATTGTGCAATGAAGGGAACTTGTGCAACTACAGTGTTTCTCAGGGAGAATTGAGCCCCCACCTCTCTAAATCCCAATGAGGAATATGAAGTTTCCCGTCAAGACTTATTTTCAAAATGGCCAGCAGAGCATCGACCTTGCTGATTCTTTCTCTAATTTGTACATCCAAGGTCATTTAGAAGGGGGATACTTGAGTTGTTTCAACTTGCAACAATCTAGAGGTTTTACCAAAGAGCCCTTAAGAGCCCCTGATTCGGCATCCAGCTTTTCCCAACGATGCATTGCTCACAAAGGCCCAAACACACAGGCCGTGCCTCTAGGACGTTTCTCATCCGAGTGCAGACCCGCCAGTACTAAGAAACCTGGAATGCTACCTAGAGCTCAAGAACCACACTGAATAACGCTACATGGATTCTGCTGCATGCCAATCTGTGGCATGATACAAGAGGAACGTTAGCTTGAGGCTAGTGTTCAATGGGGTCGCCAATTCACTGAAAATGACTGAAGGTTGAGCAGCTACCAAAGTATGGCAACGTCCAAGTTTCTTTCCGAGAAATTCACTTCTCATCACAAAGGGAACTGTGCCATGAAGGGAACATGTGCAACTACAGTATTTCTCACTGAGAATTGATTCCGCAACTCTCTAAATCCCAATGAGGAAAGTAAAGTATCCCTTTAAGCCTTATATTCAATATATATATTCCACAGAGAATTAACCCTGTTCTTTCTTTCTCTAGTTTGTAATTCCAAGGCGCTTTAGAAGGGACATACTTGAGTTGTTTCAACTTACTACTTTCTAGAGTTTAAGAAAAGAAGCCCTTCACTTCCCATGACTCGGCATCTAGCTGTTCCCAATGGTGCATTGCTCAAAACTCCCCGAACGCACAGGCCGTCCTTCCTGTACTTTTCTCATCCTAGTGCAGACCCGCAAGTACTAAGAGACGTGGAATGCTTCCTAGAGTTCAAGAACCACACTGAATAAGTCTACAAGGATTCTGCTGCATGCCAACATGTGGCATGATACAAGAGGAACGTTAGCTTGAGGCTAGTTTTCAATGGGGTCGCCCATTCACTGAAGATTACTGAAGGAGGAGCACCTACCAAAGAATGGCAACCACCAAGTTTCTTTCCGAGAAATTCACTTGTCATCACAGAGGGAATTGTGCCATGAAGGGAACAAGTGCAACGACAGTATTTCTCAGTGAGAATGGATCCCGCAACTCTCTAAATCCCAATGAGGAAAATAAAGTTCCCCTTTAAGCCTTATATTCAAAAGGGTCCACAGAGCATTGATCCTATTGTTTCTTTCTCTATTTTGTAGTTGAAGGTGTTTTAGAAGGGAGATACTTGAGTTGTTTCAACTTACTACTTTCTAGAGTTTAAGAAAAGAAGCCCTTCACTTCCCATGACTCGGCATCTAGTTGTACCCAATGATGCATTGCTCACAACACCCCGAAGACAGACGCCGTCCTTCCTGTACTTTTCTCATCCTAGTGCAGACCCGCAAGTACTAAGAGACCTGGAATGCTTCCTAGAGCCCAGGAACCACAATGAATAAGGCTACATGGATTTTGCTGCATGACAACATGTGTCATGTTAGAAGAGGAACGTTAGCTTTAGGTTAGTGGTCAAGTGGGGTCGCCAATTCACTGAAGATTACCGAAGGATGAGCACCTACCAAAGAATGGCAACCTCCAAGTTTCTTTCCTAGAAACTCACTTGTCATCACAAAGGCAATTGTGCTATGAAGAGAACATGTGCAACTAAAGAATTTCTCAGAGAGAACTGAGCCCACAACTCTCTAAATCCCAATGAGGAAAGTCAAGTTTCCCTTCAAGCCTTATTTTCCAAAGGGCCCGCAGAGCACTGACCCTGCTGTTTCCTTCTCTATTTTGTACCTCCAACGTGCTTTAGACGGGAGATACTTGAGTTGTTTCAAGTTGCCACATTCTAGAAATTTAACAATAGAAACCCTTCACCTCCATGCCTCGGCATCTAGCTGTTCCCAAGGCTGCACTTATCACAACTCCCCAAACACACAGGCCGTCCTTCTTGTACGTTTCACAGCCTAGTGCAGATCCGATAGTACTAAGAGACCTGGAATGCTTCGTAGAGCTCAAGAACCACACTGAATAAGGCTACTTAGATTCTGCTGCATGCCAACCTCTGGCATGATACAAGAGGAACGTTAGCCTGAGGCTAGTGGTCAAAAAGGGTCGCCAATTCACTGAATTGACTGAAGGATGAGCTCCTTGCAAAGCATGGCCACCTCCAAGTTTCTTTCCTAGAAACTCACTTTTCATCACACAGGCAGTTGTGCAATGAAGGGAACTTGTGCAACTACAGTGTTTCTCAGGGAGAATTGAGCCCCCACCTCTCTAAATCCCAATGAGGAATATGAAGTTTCCCGTCAAGACTTATTTTCAAAATGGCCAGCAGAGCATCGACCTTGCTGATTCTTTCTCTAATTTGTACATCCAAGGTCATTTAGAAGGGGGATACTTGAGTTGTTTCAACTTGCAACAATCTAGAGGTTTTACCAAAGAGCCCTTAAGAGCCCCTGATTCGGCATCCAGCTTTTCCCAACAATGCATTGCTCACAAAGGCCCAAACACACAGGCCGTGCCTCTAGGACGTTTCTCATCCGAGTGCAGACCCGCCATTACTAAGAAACCTGGAATGCTACCTAGAGCTCAAGAACCACACTGAATAACGCTACATGGATTCTGCTGCATGCCAATCTGTGGCATGATACAAGAGGAACGTTAGCTTGAGGCTAGTGTTCAATGGGGTCGCCAATTCACTGAAAATGACTGAAGGTTGAGCAGCTACCAAAGTATGGCAACGTCCAAGTTTCTTTCCGAGAAATTCACTTCTCATCACAAAGGGAACTGTGCCATGAAGGGAACATGTGCAACTACAGTATTTCTCACTGAGAATTGATTCCGCAACTCTCTAAATCCCAATGAGGAAACTAAAGTATCCCTTTAAGCCTTATATTCAATATATATATTCCACAGAGAATTAACCCTGTTCTTTCTTTCTCTAGTTTGTAATTCCAAGGCGCTTTAGAAGGGAGATACTTGAGTTGTTTCAACTTACTACTTTCTAGAGTTTAAGAAAAGAAGCCCTTCACTTCCCATGACTCTGCATCTAGCTGTTCCCAATGGTGCATTGCTCACAACTCCCCGAACGCACAGGCCGTCCTTCCTGTACTTTTCTCATCCTAGTGCAGACCCGCAAGTACTAAGAGACCTGGAATGCTTCCTAGAGTTCAAGAACCACACTGAATAAGTCTACAAGGATTCTGCTGCATGCCAACATGTGGCATGATACAAGAGGAACGTTAGCCTGAGGCTAGTGGTCAAAAAGGGTCGTCAATTCACTGAATTGACTGAAGGATGAGCTCCTTCCAAAGCATGGCCACCTCCAAGTTTCTTTCCTAGAAACTCACTTTTCATCACACAGGCAATTGTGCAATGAAAGGAACTTGTGCAACTACAGTGTTTCTCAGGGAGAATTGAGCCCCCACCTCTCTAAATCCCAATGAGGAATATGAAGTTTCCCGTCAAGACTTATTTTCAAAATGGCCAGCAGAGCATCGACCTTGCTGATTCTTTCTCTAATTTGTACATCCAAGGTCATTTAGAAGGGGGATACTTGAGTTGTTTCAACTTGCAACAATCTAGAGGTTTTACCAAAGAGCCCTTAAGAGCCCCTGATTCGGCATCCAGCTTTTCCCAACGATGCATTGCTCACAAAGGCCCAAACACACAGGCCGTGCCTCTAGGACGTTTCTCATCCGAGTGCAGACCCGCCAGTACTAAGAAACCTGGAATGCTACCTAGAGCTCAAGAACCACACTGAATAACGCTACATGGATTCTGCTGCATGCCAATCTGTGGCATGATACAAGAGGAACGTTAGCTTGAGGCTAGTGTTCAATGGGGTCGCCAATTCACTGAAAATGACTGAAGGTTGAGCAGCTACCAAAGTATGGCAACGTCCAAGTTTCTTTCCGAGAAATTCACTTCTCATCACAAAGGGAACTGTGCCATGAAGGGAACATGTGCAACTACAGTATTTCTCACTGAGAATTGATCCCGCAACTCTCTAAATCCCAATGAGGAAAGTAAAGTATCCCTTTAAGCCTTATATTCAATATATATATTCCACAGAGAATTAACCCTGTTCTTTCTTTCTCTAGTTTGTAATTCCAAGGCGCTTTAGAAGGGAGATACTTGAGTTGTTTCAACTTACTACTTTCTAGAGTTTAAGAGAAGAAGCCCTTCACTTCCCATGACTCTGCATCTAGCTGTTCCCAATGGCGCATTGCTCACAACTCCCCGAACGCACAGGCCGTCCTTCCTGTACTTTTCTCATCCTAGTGCAGACCCGCAAGTACTAAGAGACCTGGAATGCTTCCTAGAGTTCAAGAACCACACTGAATAAGTCTACAAGGATTCTGCTGCATGCCAACATGTGGCATGATACAAGAGGAACGTTAGCTTGAGGCTAGTGTTCAATGGGGTCGCCAATTCACTGAAGATTACTGAAGGAGGAGCACCTACCAAAGAATGGCAACCACCAAGTTTCTTTCCGAGAAATTCACTTGTCATCACAAAGGGAATTGTGCCATGAAGGGAACATGTGCAACTACAGTATTTCTCAGTGAGAATGGATCCCGCAACTCTCTAAATCCCAATGAGGAAAATAAAGTTCCCCTTTAAGCCTTATATTCAAAAGGGTCCACAGAGCATTGATCCTATTGCTTCTTTCTCTATTTTGTAGTTGAAGGTGTTTTAGAAGGGAGATACTTGAGTTGTTTCAACTTACTACTTTCTAGAGTTTACGAAAAGAAGCCCT
Source organism: Eubalaena glacialis (assembly GCF_028564815.1). Taxonomy (NCBI): domain Eukaryota; kingdom Metazoa; phylum Chordata; class Mammalia; order Artiodactyla; family Balaenidae; genus Eubalaena; species Eubalaena glacialis. The sequence goes on along the minus strand of NC_083722.1, from coordinate 49,481,886 downwards.
TCACTTCCCATGACTCGGCATCTAGTTGTACCCAATGATGCATTGCTCACAACACCCCGAAGACAGACGCCGTCCTTCCTGTACTTTTCTCATCCTAGTGCAGACCCGCAAGTACTAAGAGACCTGGAATGCTTCCTAGAGCCCAGGAACCACAATGAATAAGGCTACATGGATTTTGCTGCATGACAACATGTGTCATGTTAGAAGAGGAACGTTAGCTTCAGGTTAGTGGTCAAGTGGGGTCGCCAATTCACTGAAGATTACCGAAGGATGAGCACCTACCAAAGAATGGCAACCTCCAAGTTTCTTTCCTAGAAACTCACTTGTCATCACAAAGGCAATTGTGCTATGAAGAGAACATGTGCAACAAAGAATTTCTCAGAGAGAACTGAGCCCACAACTCTCTAAATCCCAATGAGGAAAGTCAAGTTTCCCTTCAAGCCTTATTTTCCAAAGGGCCTGCAGAGCACTGACCCTGCTGTTTCCTTCTCTATTTTGTACCTCCAACGTGCTTTAGACGGGAGATACTTGAGTTGTTTCAAGTTGCCACATTCTAGAAATTTAACAAAAGAAACCCTTCACCTCCATGCCTCGGCATCTAGCTGTTCCCAAGGCTGCACTTATCACAACTCCCCAAACACACAGGCCGTCCTTCTTGTACGTTTCACAGCCTAGTGCAGATCCGATAGTACTAAGAGACCTGGAATGCTTCGTAGAGCTCAAGAACCACACTGAATAAGGCTACTTAGATTCTGCTGCATGCCAACCTCTGGCATGATACAAGAGGAACGTTAGCCTGAGGCTAGTGGTCAAAAAGGGTCGCCAATTCACTGAATTGACTGAAGGATGAGCTCCTTCCAAAGCATGGCCACCTCCAAGTTTCTTTCCTAGAAACTCACTTTTCATCACACAGGCAATTGTGCAATGAAGGGAACTTGTGCAACTACAGTGTTTCTCAGGGAGAATTGAGCCCCCACCTCTCTAAATCCCAATGAGGAATATGAAGTTTCCCGTCAAGACTTATTTTCAAAATGGCCAGCAGAGCATCGACCTTGCTGATTCTTTCTCTAATTTGTACATCCAAGGTCATTTAGAAGGGGGATACTTGAGTTGTTTCAACTTGCAACAATCTAGAGGTTTTACCAAAGAGCCCTTAAGAGCCCCTGATTCGGCATCCAGCTTTTCCCAACGATGCATTGCTCACAAAGGCCCAAACACACAGGCCGTGCCTCTAGGACGTTTCTCATCCGAGTGCAGACCCGCCAGTACTAAGAAACCTGGAATGCTACCTAGAGCTCAAGAACCACACTGAATAACGCTACATGGATTCTGCTGCATGCCAATCTGTGGCATGATACAAGAGGAACGTTAGCTTGAGGCTAGTGTTCAATGGGGTCGCCAATTCACTGAAAATGACTGAAGGTTGAGCAGCTACCAAAGTATGGCAACGTCCAAGTTTCTTTCCGAGAAATTCACTTCTCATCACAAAGGGAACTGTGCCATGAAGGGAACATGTGCAACTACAGTATTTCTCACTGAGAATTGATTCCGCAACTCTCTAAATCCCAATGAGGAAAGTAAAGTATCCCTTTAAGCCTTATATTCAATATATATATTCCACAGAGAATTAACCCTGTTCTTTCTTTCTCTAGTTTGTAATTCCAAGGCGCTTTAGAAGGGACATACTTGAGTTGTTTCAACTTACTACTTTCTAGAGTTTAAGAAAAGAAGCCCTTCACTTCCCATGACTCGGCATCTAGCTGTTCCCAATGGTGCATTGCTCAAAACTCCCCGAACGCACAGGCCGTCCTTCCTGTACTTTTCTCATCCTAGTGCAGACCCGCAAGTACTAAGAGACGTGGAATGCTTCCTAGAGTTCAAGAACCACACTGAATAAGTCTACAAGGATTCTGCTGCATGCCAACATGTGGCATGATACAAGAGGAACGTTAGCTTGAGGCTAGTTTTCAATGGGGTCGCCCATTCACTGAAGATTACTGAAGGAGGAGCACCTACCAAAGAATGGCAACCACCAAGTTTCTTTCCGAGAAATTCACTTGTCATCACAGAGGGAATTGTGCCATGAAGGGAACAAGTGCAACGACAGTATTTCTCAGTGAGAATGGATCCCGCAACTCTCTAAATCCCAATGAGGAAAATAAAGTTCCCCTTTAAGCCTTATATTCAAAAGGGTCCACAGAGCATTGATCCTATTGTTTCTTTCTCTATTTTGTAGTTGAAGGTGTTTTAGAAGGGAGATACTTGAGTTGTTTCAACTTACTACTTTCTAGAGTTTAAGAAAAGAAGCCCTTCACTTCCCATGACTCGGCATCTAGTTGTACCCAATGATGCATTGCTCACAACACCCCGAAGACAGACGCCGTCCTTCCTGTACTTTTCTCATCCTAGTGCAGACCCGCAAGTACTAAGAGACCTGGAATGCTTCCTAGAGCCCAGGAACCACAATGAATAAGGCTACATGGATTTTGCTGCATGACAACATGTGTCATGTTAGAAGAGGAACGTTAGCTTTAGGTTAGTGGTCAAGTGGGGTCGCCAATTCACTGAAGATTACCGAAGGATGAGCACCTACCAAAGAATGGCAACCTCCAAGTTTCTTTCCTAGAAACTCACTTGTCATCACAAAGGCAATTGTGCTATGAAGAGAACATGTGCAACTAAAGAATTTCTCAGAGAGAACTGAGCCCACAACTCTCTAAATCCCAATGAGGAAAGTCAAGTTTCCCTTCAAGCCTTATTTTCCAAAGGGCCCGCAGAGCACTGACCCTGCTGTTTCCTTCTCTATTTTGTACCTCCAACGTGCTTTAGACGGGAGATACTTGAGTTGTTTCAAGTTGCCACATTCTAGAAATTTAACAATAGAAACCCTTCACCTCCATGCCTCGGCATCTAGCTGTTCCCAAGGCTGCACTTATCACAACTCCCCAAACACACAGGCCGTCCTTCTTGTACGTTTCACAGCCTAGTGCAGATCCGATAGTACTAAGAGACCTGGAATGCTTCGTAGAGCTCAAGAACCACACTGAATAAGGCTACTTAGATTCTGCTGCATGCCAACCTCTGGCATGATACAAGAGGAACGTTAGCCTGAGGCTAGTGGTCAAAAAGGGTCGCCAATTCACTGAATTGACTGAAGGATGAGCTCCTTGCAAAGCATGGCCACCTCCAAGTTTCTTTCCTAGAAACTCACTTTTCATCACACAGGCAATTGTGCAATGAAGGGAACTTGTGCAACTACAGTGTTTCTCAGGGAGAATTGAGCCCCCACCTCTCTAAATCCCAATGAGGAATATGAAGTTTCCCGTCAAGACTTATTTTCAAAATGGCCAGCAGAGCATCGACCTTGCTGATTCTTTCTCTAATTTGTACATCCAAGGTCATTTAGAAGGGGGATACTTGAGTTGTTTCAACTTGCAACAATCTAGAGGTTTTACCAAAGAGCCCTTAAGAGCCCCTGATTCGGCATCCAGCTTTTCCCAACAATGCATTGCTCACAAAGGCCCAAACACACAGGCCGTGCCTCTAGGACGTTTCTCATCCGAGTGCAGACCCGCCATTACTAAGAAACCTGGAATGCTACCTAGAGCTCAAGAACCACACTGAATAACGCTACATGGATTCTGCTGCATGCCAATCTGTGGCATGATACAAGAGGAACGTTAGCTTGAGGCTAGTGTTCAATGGGGTCGCCAATTCACTGAAAATGACTGAAGGTTGAGCAGCTACCAAAGTATGGCAACGTCCAAGTTTCTTTCCGAGAAATTCACTTCTCATCACAAAGGGAACTGTGCCATGAAGGGAACATGTGCAACTACAGTATTTCTCACTGAGAATTGATTCCGCAACTCTCTAAATCCCAATGAGGAAACTAAAGTATCCCTTTAAGCCTTATATTCAATATATATATTCCACAGAGAATTAACCCTGTTCTTTCTTTCTCTAGTTTGTAATTCCAAGGCGCTTTAGAAGGGAGATACTTGAGTTGTTTCAACTTACTACTTTCTAGAGTTTAAGAAAAGAAGCCCTTCACTTCCCATGACTCTGCATCTAGCTGTTCCCAATGGTGCATTGCTCACAACTCCCCGAACGCACAGGCCGTCCTTCCTGTACTTTTCTCATCCTAGTGCAGACCCGCAAGTACTAAGAGACCTGGAATGCTTCCTAGAGTTCAAGAACCACACTGAATAAGTCTACAAGGATTCTGCTGCATGCCAACATGTGGCATGATACAAGAGGAACGTTAGCCTGAGGCTAGTGGTCAAAAAGGGTCGTCAATTCACTGAATTGACTGAAGGATGAGCTCCTTCCAAAGCATGGCCACCTCCAAGTTTCTTTCCTAGAAACTCACTTTTCATCACACAGGCAATTGTGCAATGAAAGGAACTTGTGCAACTACAGTGTTTCTCAGGGAGAATTGAGCCCCCACCTCTCTAAATCCCAATGAGGAATATGAAGTTTCCCGTCAAGACTTATTTTCAAAATGGCCAGCAGAGCATCGACCTTGCTGATTCTTTCTCTAATTTGTACATCCAAGGTCATTTAGAAGGGGGATACTTGAGTTGTTTCAACTTGCAACAATCTAGAGGTTTTACCAAAGAGCCCTTAAGAGCCCCTGATTCGGCATCCAGCTTTTCCCAACGATGCATTGCTCACAAAGGCCCAAACACACAGGCCGTGCCTCTAGGACGTTTCTCATCCGAGTGCAGACCCGCCAGTACTAAGAAACCTGGAATGCTACCTAGAGCTCAAGAACCACACTGAATAACGCTACATGGATTCTGCTGCATGCCAATCTGTGGCATGATACAAGAGGAACGTTAGCTTGAGGCTAGTGTTCAATGGGGTCGCCAATTCACTGAAAATGACTGAAGGTTGAGCAGCTACCAAAGTATGGCAACGTCCAAGTTTCTTTCCGAGAAATTCACTTCTCATCACAAAGGGAACTGTGCCATGAAGGGAACATGTGCAACTACAGTATTTCTCACTGAGAATTGATCCCGCAACTCTCTAAATCCCAATGAGGAAAGTAAAGTATCCCTTTAAGCCTTATATTCAATATATATATTCCACAGAGAATTAACCCTGTTCTTTCTTTCTCTAGTTTGTAATTCCAAGGCGCTTTAGAAGGGAGATACTTGAGTTGTTTCAACTTACTACTTTCTAGAGTTTAAGAGAAGAAGCCCTTCACTTCCCATGACTCTGCATCTAGCTGTTCCCAATGGCGCATTGCTCACAACTCCCCGAACGCACAGGCCCTCCTTCCTGTACTTTTCTCATCCTAGTGCAGACCCGCAAGTACTAAGAGACCTGGAATGCTTCCTAGAGTTCAAGAACCACACTGAATAAGTCTACAAGGATTCTGCTGCATGCCAACATGTGGCATGATACAAGAGGAACGTTAGCTTGAGGCTAGTGTTCAATGGGGTCGCCAATTCACTGAAGATTACTGAAGGAGGAGCACCTACCAAAGAATGGCAACCACCAAGTTTCTTTCCGAGAAATTCACTTGTCATCACAAAGGGAATTGTGCCATGAAGGGAACATGTGCAACTACAGTATTTCTCAGTGAGAATGGATCCCGCAACTCTCTAAATCCCAATGAGGAAAATAAAGTTCCCCTTTAAGCCTTATATTCAAAAGGGTCCACAGAGCATTGATCCTATTGCTTCTTTCTCTATTTTGTAGTTGAAGGTGTTTTAGAAGGGAGATACTTGAGTTGTTTCAACTTACTACTTTCTAGAGTTTACGAAAAGAAGCCCTTCACTTCCCATGACTCGGCATCTAGTTGGACCCAATGATGCATTGCTCACAACACCCCGAAGACAGACGCCGTCCTTCCTGTACTTTTCTCATCGTAGTGCAGACCCGCAAGTACTAAGAGACCTGGAATGCTTCCTAGAGCCCAGGATCCACAATGAATAAGGCTACATGGATTTTGCTGCATGACAACATGTGTCATGTTAGAAGAGGAACGTTAGCATCAGGTTAGTGGTCAAGTGGTGTCGCCAATTCACTGAAGATTACCGAAGGATGAGCACCTACCAAAGAATGGCAACCTCCAAGTTTCTTTCCTAGAAACTCACTTGTCATCACAAAGGCAATTGTGCTATGAAGAGAACATATGCAACTAAAGAATTTCTCAGAGAGAACTGAGCCCACAACTCTCTAAATCCCAATGAGGAAAGTCAAATTTCCCTTCAAGCCTTATTTTCCAAAGGGCCCGCAGAGCACTGACCCTGCTGTTTCCTTCTCTATTTTGTACCTCCAACGTGCTTTAGACGGGAGATACTTGAGTTGTTTCAACTTACTACTTTCTAGAGTTTAAGAAAAGAAGCCCTTCACTTCCCATGACTCGGCATCTAGTTGGACCCAATGATGCATTGCTCACAACACCCCGAAGACAGACGCCGTCCTTCCTGTACTTTTCTCATCCTAGTGCAGACCCGCAAGTACTAAGAGACCTGGAATGCTTCCTAGAGCCCAGGATCCACAATGAATAAGGCTACATGGATTTTGCTGCATGACAACATGTGTCATGTTAGAAGAGGAACGTTAGCTTCAGGTTAGTGGTCAAGTGGGGTCGCCAATTCACTGAAGATTACTGAAGGATGAGCACCTACCAAAGAATGGCAACCTCCAAGTTTCTTTCCTAGAAACTCACTTGTTATCACAAAGGCAATTGTGCTATGAAGAGAACATGTGCAACTAAAGAATTTCTCAGAGAGAACTGAGCCCACAACTCTCTAAATCCCAATGAGGAAAGTCAAGTTTCCCTTCAAGCCTTATTTTCCAAAGGGCCCGCAGAGCACTGACCCTGCTGTTTCCTTCTCTATTTTGTACCTCCAACGTGCTTTAGACGGGAGATACTTGAGTTGTTTCAAGTTGCCACATTCTAGAAATTTAACAAAAGAAACCCTTCACCTCCATGCCTCGGCATCTAGCTGTTCCCAAGGCTGCACTTATCACAACTCCCCAAACACACAGGCCGTCCTTCTTGTACGTTTCACAGCCTAGTGCAGATCCGATAGTACTAAGAGACCTGGAATGCTTCGTAGAGCTCAAGAACCACACTGAATAAGGCTACTTAGATTCTGCTGCATGCCAACCTCTGGCATGATACAAGAGGAACGTTAGCCTGAGGCTAGTGGTCAAAAAGGGTCGTCAATTCACTGAATTGACTGAAGGATGAGCTCCTTCCAAAGCATGGCCACCTCCAAGTTTCTTTCCTAGAAACTCACTTTTCATCACACAGGCAATTGTGCAATGAAGGGAACTTGTGCAACTACAGTGTTTCTCAGGGAGAATTGAGCCCCCACCTCTCTAAATCCCAATGAGGAATATGAAGTTTCCCGTCAAGACTTATTTTCAAAATGGCCAGCAGAGCATCGACCTTGCTGATTCTTTCTCTAATTTGTACATCCAAGGTCATTTAGAAGGGGGATACTTGAGTTGTTTCAACTTGCAACAATCTAGAGGTTTTACCAAAGAGCCCTTAAGAGCCCCTGATTCGGCATCCAGCTTTTCCCAACGATGCATTGCTCACAAAGGCCCAAACACACAGGCCGTGCCTCTAGGACGTTTCTCATCCGAGTGCAGACCCGCCAGTACTAAGAAACCTGGAATGCTACCTAGAGCTCAAGAACCACACTGAATAACGCTACATGGATTCTGCTGCATGCCAATCTGTGGCATGATACAAGAGGAACGTTAGCTTGAGGATAGTGTTCAATGGGGTCGCCAATTCACTGAAAATGACTGAAGGTTGAGCAGCTACCAAAGTATGGCAACGTCCAAGTTTCTTTCCGAGAAATTCACTTCTCATCACAAAGGGAACTGTGCCATGAAGGGAACATGTGCAACTACAGTATTTCTCACTGAGAATTGATTCCGCAACTCTCTAAATCCCAATGAGGAAAGTAAAGTATCCCTTTAAGCCTTATATTCAATATATATATTCCACAGAGAATTAACCCTGTTCTTTCTTTCTCTAGTTTGTAATTCCAAGGCGCTTTAGAAGGGAGATACTTGAGTTGTTTCAACTTACTACTTTCTAGAGTTTAAGAAAAGAAGCCCTTCACTTCCCATGACTCGGCATCTAGCTGTTCCCAATGGCGCATTGCTCACAACTCCCCGAACGCACAGGCCGTCCTTCCTGTACTTTTCTCATCCTAGTGCAGACCCGCAAGTACTAAGAGACCTGGAATGCTTCCTAGAGTTCAAGAACCACACTGAATAAGTCTACAAGGATTCTGCTGCATGCCAACATGTGGCATGATACAAGAGGAACGTTAGCTTGAGGCTAGTGTTCAATGGGGTCGCCAATTCACTGAAGATTACTGAAGGAGGAGCACCTACCAAAGAATGGCAACCACCAAGTTTCTTTCCGAGAAATTCACTTGTCATCACAAAGGGAATTGTGCCATGAAGGGAACATGTGCAACTACAGTATTTCTCAGTGAGAATGGATCCCGCAACTCTCTAAATCCCAATGAGGAAAATAAAGTTCCCCTTTAAGCCTTATATTCAAAAGGGTCCACAGAGCATTGATCCTATTGCTTCTTTCTCTATTTTGTAGTTGAAGGTGTTTTAGAAGGGAGATACTTGAGTTGTTTCAACTTACTACTTTCTAGAGTTTACGAAAAGAAGCCCTTCACTTCCCATGACTCGGCATCTAGTTGGACCCAATGATGCATTGCTCACAACACCCCGAAGACAGACGCCGTCCTTCCTGTACTTTTCTCATCGTAGTGCAGACCCGCAAGTACTAAGAGACCTGGAATGCTTCCTAGAGCCCAGGATCCACAATGAATAAGGCTACATGGATTTTGCTGCATGACAACATGTGTCATGTTAGAAGAGGAACGTTAGCTTCAGGTTAGTGGTCAAGTGGTGTCGCCAATTCACTGAAGATTACCGAAGGATGAGCACCTACGAAAGAATGGCAACCTCCAAGTTTCTTTCCTAGAAACTCACTTGTCATCACAAAGGCAATTGTGCTATGAAGAGAACATGTGCAACTAAAGAATTTCTCAGAGAGAACTGAGCCCACAACTCTCTAAATCCCAATGAGGAAAGTCAAATTTCCCTTCAAGCCTTATTTTCCAAAGGGCCCGCAGAGCACTGACCCTGCTGTTTCCTTCTCTATTTTGTACCTCCAACGTGCTTTAGACGGGAGATACTTGAGTTGTTTCAACTTACTACTTTCTAGAGTTTAAGAAAAGAAGCCCTTCACTTCCCATGACTCGGCATCTAGTTGGACCCAATGATGCATTGCTCACAACACCCCGAAGACAGACGCCGTCCTTCCTGTACTTTTCTCATCCTAGTGCAGACCCGCAAGTACTAAGAGACCTGGAATGCTTCCTAGAGCCCAGGATCCACAATGAATAAGGCTACATGGATTTTGCTGCATGACAACATGTGTCATGTTAGAAGAGGAACGTTAGCTTCAGGTTAGTGGTCAAGTGGGGTCGCCAATTCACTGAAGATTACTGAAGGATGAGCACCTACCAAAGAATGGCAACCTCCAAGTTTCTTTCCTAGAAACTCACTTGTCATCACAAAGGCAATTGTGCTATGAAGAGAACATGTGCAACTAAAGAATTTCTCAGAGAGAACTGAGCCCACAACTCTCTAAATCCCAATGAGGAAAGTCAAGTTTCCCTTCAAGCCTTATTTTCCAAAGGGCCCGCAGAGCACTGACCCTGCTGTTTCCTTCTCTATTTTGTACCTCCAACGTGCTTTACAAGGGAGATACTTGAGTTGTTTCAAGTTGCCACATTCTAGAAATTTAACAAAAGAAACCGTTCACCTCCATGCCTCGGCATCTAGCTGTTCCCAAGGCTGCACTTATCACAACTCCCCAAACACACAGGCCGTCCTTCTTGTACGTTTCACAGCCTAGTGCAGATCCGATAGTACTAAGAGACCTGGAATGCTTCGTAGAGCTCAAGAACCACACTGAATAAGGCTACTTAGATTCTGCTGCATGCCAACCTCTGGCATGATACAAGAGGAACGTTAGCCTGAGGCTAGTGGTCAAAAAGGGTCGCCAATTCACTGAATTGACTGAAGGATGAGCTCCTTCCAAAGCATGGCCACCTCCAAGTTTCTTTCCTAGAAACTCACTTTTCATCACCCAGGCAATTGTGCAATGAAGGGAACTTGTGCAACTACAGTGTTTCTCAGGGAGAATTGAGCCCCCACCTCTCTAAATCCCAATGAGGAATATGAAGTTTCCCGTCAAGACTTATTTTCAAAATGGCCAGCAGAGCATCGACCTTGCTGATTCTTTCTCTAATTTGTACATCCAAGGTCATTTAGAAGGGGGATACTTGAGTTGTTTCAACTTGCAACAATCTAGAGGTTTTACCAAAGAGCCCTTAAGAGCCCCTGATTCGGCATCCAGCTTTTCCCAACGATGCATTGCTCACAAAGGCCCAAACACACAGGCCGTGCCTCTAGGACGTTTCTCATCCGAGTGCAGACCCGCCAGTACTAAGAAACCTGGAATGCTACCTAGAGCTCAAGAACCACACTGAATAACGCTACATGGATTCTGCTGCATGCCAATCTGTGGCATGATACAAGAGGAACGTTAGCTTGAGGCTAGTGTTCAATGGGGTCGCCAATTCACTGAAAATGACTGAAGGTTGAGCAGCTACCAAAGTATGGCAACGTCCAAGTTTCTTTCCGAGAAATTCACTTCTCATCACAAAGGGAACTGTGCCATGAAGGGAACATGTGCAACTACAGTATTTCTCACTGAGAATTGATTCAGCAACTCTCTAAATCCCAATGAGGAAAGTAAAGTATCCCTTTAAGCCTTATATTCAATATATATATTCCACAGAGAATTAACCCTGTTCTTTCTTTCTCTAGTTTGTAATTCCAAGGCGCTTTAGAAGGGAGATACTTGAGTTGTTTCAACTTACTACTTTCTAGAGTTTAAGAAAAGAAGCCCTTCACTTCCCATGACTCGGCATCTAGCTGTTCCCAATGGCGCATTGCTCACAACTCCCCGAACGCACAGGCCCTCCTTCCTGTACTTTTCTCATCCTAGTGCAGACCCGCAAGTACTAAGAGACGTGGAATGCTTCCTAGAGTTCAAGAACCACACTGAATAAGTCTACAAGGATTCTGCTGCATGCCAACATGTGGCATGATACAAGAGGAACGTTAGCTTGAGGCTAGTGTTCACTGGGGTCGCCAATTCACTGAAGATTACTGAAGGAGGAGCACCTACCAAAGAATGGCAACCACCAAGTTTCTTTCCGAGAAATTCACTTGTCATCACAAAGGGAATTGTGCCATGAAGGGAACATGTGCAACTACAGTATTTCTCAGTAAGAATGGATCCCGCAACTCTCTAAATCCCAATGAGGAAAATAAAGTTCCCCTTTAAGCATTATATTCAAAAGGGTCCACAGAGCATTGATCCTATTGCTTCTTTCTCTATTTTGTAGTTGAAGGTGTTTTAGAAGGGAGATACTTGAGTTGTTTCAACTTACTACTTTCTAGAGTTTACGAAAAGAAGCCCTTCACTTCCCATGACTCGGCATCTAGTTGGACCCAATGATGCATTGCTCACAACACCCCGAAGACAGACGCCGTCCTTCCTGTACTTTTCTCATCGTAGTGCAGACCCGCAAGTACTAAGAGACCTGGAATGCTTCCTAGAGCCCAGGATCCACAATGAATAAGGCTACATGGATTTTGCTGCATGACAACATGTGTCATGTTAGAAGAGGAACGTTAGCATCAGGTTAGTGGTCAAGTGGTGTCGCCAATTCACTGAAGATTACCGAAGGATGAGCACCTACCAAAGAATGGCAACCTCCAAGTTTCTTTCCTAGAAACTCACTTGTCATCACAAAGGCAATTGTGCTATGAAGAGAACATATGCAACTAAAGAATTTCTCAGAGAGAACTGAGCCCACAACTCTCTAAATCCCAATGAGGAAAGTCAAATTTCCCTTCAAGCCTTATTTTCCAAAGGGCCCGCAGAGCACTGACCCTGCTGTTTCCTTCTCTATTTTGTACCTCCAACGTGCTTTAGACGGGAGATACTTGAGTTGTTTCAACTTACTACTTTCTAGAGTTTAAGAAAAGAAGCCCTTCACTTCCCATGACTCGGCATCTAGTTGGACCCAATGATGCATTGCTCACAACACCCCGAAGACAGACGCCGTCCTTCCTGTACTTTTCTCATCCTAGTGCAGACCCGCAAGTACTAAGAGACCTGGAATGCTTCCTAGAGCCCAGGATCCACAATGAATAAGGCTACATGGATTTTGCTGCATGACAACATGTGTCATGTTAGAAGAGGAACGTTAGCTTCAGGTTAGTGGTCAAGTGGGGTCGCCAATTCACTGAAGATTACTGAAGGATGAGCACCTACCAAAGAATGGCAACCTCCAAGTTTCTTTCCTAGAAACTCACTTGTTATCACAAAGGCAATTGTGCTATGAAGAGAACATGTGCAACTAAAGAATTTCTCAGAGAGAACTGAGCCCACAACTCTCTAAATCCCAATGAGGAAAGTCAAGTTTCCCTTCAAGCCTTATTTTCCAAAGGGCCCGCAGAGCACTGACCCTGCTGTTTCCTTCTCTATTTTGTACCTCCAACGTGCTTTAGACGGGAGATACTTGAGTTGTTTCAAGTTGCCACATTCTAGAAATTTAACAAAAGAAACCCTTCACCTCCATGCCTCGGCATCTAGCTGTTCCCAAGGCTGCACTTATCACAACTCCCCAAACACACAGGCCGTCCTTCTTGTACGTTTCACAGCCTAGTGCAGATCCGATAGTACTAAGAGACCTGGAATGCTTCGTAGAGCTCAAGAACCACACTGAATAAGGCTACTTAGATTCTGCTGCATGCCAACCTCTGGCATGATACAAGAGGAACGTTAGCCTGAGGCTAGTGGTCAAAAAGGGTCGTCAATTCACTGAATTGACTGAAGGATGAGCTCCTTCCAAAGCATGGCCACCTCCAAGTTTCTTTCCTAGAAACTCACTTTTCATCACACAGGCAATTGTGCAATGAAGGGAACTTGTGCAACTACAGTGTTTCTCAGGGAGAATTGAGCCCCCACCTCTCTAAATCCCAATGAGGAATATGAAGTTTCCCGTCAAGACTTATTTTCAAAATGGCCAGCAGAGCATCGACCTTGCTGATTCTTTCTCTAATTTGTACATCCAAGGTCATTTAGAAGGGGGATACTTGAGTTGTTTCAACTTGCAACAATCTAGAGGTTTTACCAAAGAGCCCTTAAGAGCCCCTGATTCGGCATCCAGCTTTTCCCAACGATGCATTGCTCACAAAGGCCCAAACACACAGGCCGTGCCTCTAGGACGTTTCTCATCCGAGTGCAGACCCGCCAGTACTAAGAAACCTGGAATGCTACCTAGAGCTCAAGAACCACACTGAATAACGCTACATGGATTCTGCTGCATGCCAATCTGTGGCATGATACAAGAGGAACGTTAGCTTGAGGATAGTGTTCAATGGGGTCGCCAATTCACTGAAAATGACTGAAGGTTGAGCAGCTACCAAAGTATGGCAACGTCCAAGTTTCTTTCCGAGAAATTCACTTCTCATCACAAAGGGAACTGTGCCATGAAGGGAACATGTGCAACTACAGTATTTCTCACTGAGAATTGATTCCGCAACTCTCTAAATCCCAATGAGGAAAGTAAAGTATCCCTTTAAGCCTTATATTCAATATATATATTCCACAGAGAATTAACCCTGTTCTTTCTTTCTCTAGTTTGTAATTCCAAGGCGCTTTAGAAGGGAGATACTTGAGTTGTTTCAACTTACTACTTTCTAGAGTTTAAGAAAAGAAGCCCTTCACTTCCCATGACTCGGCATCTAGCTGTTCCCAATGGCGCATTGCTCACAACTCCCCGAACGCACAGGCCGTCCTTCCTGTACTTTTCTCATCCTAGTGCAGACCCGCAAGTACTAAGAGACCTGGAATGCTTCCTAGAGTTCAAGAACCACACTGAATAAGTCTACAAGGATTCTGCTGCATGCCAACATGTGGCATGATACAAGAGGAACGTTAGCTTGAGGCTAGTGTTCAATGGGGTCGCCAATTCACTGAAGATTACTGAAGGAGGAGCACCTACCAAAGAATGGCAACCACCAAGTTTCTTTCCGAGAAATTCACTTGTCATCACAAAGGGAATTGTGCCATGAAGGGAACATGTGCAACTACAGTATTTCTCAGTGAGAATGGATCCCGCAACTCTCTAAATCCCAATGAGGAAAATAAAGTTCCCCTTTAAGCCTTATATTCAAAAGGGTCCACAGAGCATTGATCCTATTGCTTCTTTCTCTATTTTGTAGTTGAAGGTGTTTTAGAAGGGAGATACTTGAGTTGTTTCAACTTACTACTTTCTAGAGTTTACGAAAAGAAGCCCTTCACTTCCCATGACTCGGCATCTAGTTGGACCCAATGATGCATTGCTCACAACACCCCGAAGACAGACGCCGTCCTTCCTGTACTTTTCTCATCGTAGTGCAGACCCGCAAGTACTAAGAGACCTGGAATGCTTCCTAGAGCCCAGGATCCACAATGAATAAGGCTACATGGATTTTGCTGCATGACAACATGTGTCATGTTAGAAGAGGAACGTTAGCTTCAGGTTAGTGGTCAAGTGGTGTCGCCAATTCACTGAAGATTACCGAAGGATGAGCACCTACGAAAGAATGGCAACCTCCAAGTTTCTTTCCTAGAAACTCACTTGTCATCACAAAGGCAATTGTGCTATGAAGAGAACATGTGCAACTAAAGAATTTCTCAGAGAGAACTGAGCCCACAACTCTCTAAATCCCAATGAGGAAAGTCAAATTTCCCTTCAAGCCTTATTTTCCAAAGGGCCCGCAGAGCACTGACCCTGCTGTTTCCTTCTCTATTTTGTACCTCCAACGTGCTTTAGACGGGAGATACTTGAGTTGTTTCAACTTACTACTTTCTAGAGTTTAAGAAAAGAAGCCCTTCACTTCCCATGACTCGGCATCTAGTTGGACCCAATGATGCATTGCTCACAACACCCCGAAGACAGACGCCGTCCTTCCTGTACTTTTCTCATCCTAGTGCAGACCCGCAAGTACTAAGAGACCTGGAATGCTTCCTAGAGCCCAGGATCCACAATGAATAAGGCTACATGGATTTTGCTGCATGACAACATGTGTCATGTTAGAAGAGGAACGTTAGCTTCAGGTTAGTGGTCAAGTGGGGTCGCCAATTCACTGAAGATTACTGAAGGATGAGCACCTACCAAAGAATGGCAACCTCCAAGTTTCTTTCCTAGAAACTCACTTGTCATCACAAAGGCAATTGTGCTATGAAGAGAACATGTGCAACTAAAGAATTTCTCAGAGAGAACTGAGCCCACAACTCTCTAAATCCCAATGAGGAAAGTCAAGTTTCCCTTCAAGCCTTATTTTCCAAAGGGCCCGCAGAGCACTGACCCTGCTGTTTCCTTCTCTATTTTGTACCTCCAACGTGCTTTACAAGGGAGATACTTGAGTTGTTTCAAGTTGCCACATTCTAGAAATTTAACAAAAGAAACCGTTCACCTCCATGCCTCGGCATCTAGCTGTTCCCAAGGCTGCACTTATCACAACTCCCCAAACACACAGGCCGTCCTTCTTGTACGTTTCACAGCCTAGTGCAGATCCGATAGTACTAAGAGACCTGGAATGCTTCGTAGAGCTCAAGAACCACACTGAATAAGGCTACTTAGATTCTGCTGCATGCCAACCTCTGGCATGATACAAGAGGAACGTTAGCCTGAGGCTAGTGGTCAAAAAGGGTCGCCAATTCACTGAATTGACTGAAGGATGAGCTCCTTCCAAAGCATGGCCACCTCCAAGTTTCTTTCCTAGAAACTCACTTTTCATCACCCAGGCAATTGTGCAATGAAGGGAACTTGTGCAACTACAGTGTTTCTCAGGGAGAATTGAGCCCCCACCTCTCTAAATCCCAATGAGGAATATGAAGTTTCCCGTCAAGACTTATTTTCAAAATGGCCAGCAGAGCATCGACCTTGCTGATTCTTTCTCTAATTTGTACATCCAAGGTCATTTAGAAGGGGGATACTTGAGTTGTTTCAACTTGCAACAATCTAGAGGTTTTACCAAAGAGCCCTTAAGAGCCCCTGATTCGGCATCCAGCTTTTCCCAACGATGCATTGCTCACAAAGGCCCAAACACACAGGCCGTGCCTCTAGGACGTTTCTCATCCGAGTGCAGACCCGCCAGTACTAAGAAACCTGGAATGCTACCTAGAGCTCAAGAACCACACTGAATAACGCTACATGGATTCTGCTGCATGCCAATCTGTGGCATGATACAAGAGGAACGTTAGCTTGAGGCTAGTGTTCAATGGGGTCGCCAATTCACTGAAAATGACTGAAGGTTGAGCAGCTACCAAAGTATGGCAACGTCCAAGTTTCTTTCCGAGAAATTCACTTCTCATCACAAAGGGAACTGTGCCATGAAGGGAACATGTGCAACTACAGTATTTCTCACTGAGAATTGATTCAGCAACTCTCTAAATCCCAATGAGGAAAGTAAAGTATCCCTTTAAGCCTTATATTCAATATATATATTCCACAGAGAATTAACCCTGTTCTTTCTTTCTCTAGTTTGTAATTCCAAGGCGCTTTAGAAGGGAGATACTTGAGTTGTTTCAACTTACTACTTTCTAGAGTTTAAGAAAAGAAGCCCTTCACTTCCCATGACTCGGCATCTAGCTGTTCCCAATGGCGCATTGCTCACAACTCCCCGAACGCACAGGCCCTCCTTCCTGTACTTTTCTCATCCTAGTGCAGACCCGCAAGTACTAAGAGACGTGGAATGCTTCCTAGAGTTCAAGAACCACACTGAATAAGTCTACAAGGATTCTGCTGCATGCCAACATGTGGCATGATACAAGAGGAACGTTAGCTTGAGGCTAGTGTTCACTGGGGTCGCCAATTCACTGAAGATTACTGAAGGAGGAGCACCTACCAAAGAATGGCAACCACCAAGTTTCTTTCCGAGAAATTCACTTGTCATCACAAAGGGAATTGTGCCATGAAGGGAACATGTGCAACTACAGTATTTCTCAGTAAGAATGGATCCCGCAACTCTCTAAATCCCAATGAGGAAAATAAAGTTCCCCTTTAAGCATTATATTCAAAATGGTCCACAGAGCATTGATCCTATTGCTTCTTTCTCTATTTTGTAGTTGAAGGTGTTTTAGAAGGGAGATACTTGAGTTGTTTCAACTTACTACTTTCTAGAGTTTACGAAAAGAAGCCCTTCACTTCCCATGACTCGGCATCTAGTTGGACCCAATGATGCATTGCTCACAACACCCCGAAGACAGACGCCGTCCTTCCTGTACTTTTCTCATCCTAGTGCAGACCCGCAAGTACTAAGAGACCTGGAATGCTTCCTAGAGCCCAGGATCCACAATGAATAAGGCTACATGGATTTTGCTGCATGACAACATGTGTCATGTTAGAAGAGGAACGTTAGCTTCAGGTTAGTGGTCAAGTGGGGTCGCCAATTCACTGAAGATTACTGAAGGATGAGCACCTACCAAAGAATGGCAACCTCCAAGTTTCTTTCCTAGAAACTCACTTGTCATCACAAAGGCAATTGTGCTATGAAGAGAACATGTGCAACTAAAGAATTTCTCAGAGAGAACTGAGCCCACAACTCTCTAAATCCCAATGAGGAAAGTCAAGTTTCCCTTAAAGCCTTATTTTCCAAAGGGCCCGCAGAGCACTGACCCTGCTGTTTCCTTCTCTATTTTGTACCTCCAACGTGCTTTAGACGGGAGATACTTGAGTTGTTTCAACTTACTACTTTCTAGAGTTTAAGAAAAGAAGCCCTTCACTTCCCATGACTCGGCATCTAGTTGGACCCAATGATGCATTGCTCACAACACCCCGAAGACAGACGCCGTCCTTCCTGTACTTTTCTCATCCTAGTGCAGACCCGCAAGTACTAAGAGACCTGGAATGCTTCCTAGAGCCCAGGATCCACAATGAATAAGGCTACATGGATTTTGCTGCATGACAACATGTGTCATGTTAGAAGAGGAACGTTAGCTTCAGGTTAGTGGTCAAGTGGGGTCGCCAATTCACTGAAGATTACTGAAGGATGAGCACCTACCAAAGAATGGCAACCTCCAAGTTTCTTTCCTAGAAACTCACTTGTCATCACAAAGGCAATTGTGCTATGAAGAGAACATGTGCAACTAAAGAATTTCTCAGAGAGAACTGAGCCCACAACTCTCTAAATCCCAATGAGGAAAGTCAAGTTTCCCTTCAAGCCTTATTTTCCAAAGGGCCCGCAGAGCACTGACCCTGCTGTTTCCTTCTCTATTTTGTACCTCCAACGTGCTTTAGACGGGAGATACTTGAGTTGTTTCAAGTTGCCACATTCTAGAAATTTAACAAAAGAAACCCTTCACCTCCATGCCTCGGCATCTAGCTGTTCCCAAGGCTGCAGTTATCACAACTCCCCAAACACACAGGCCGTCCTTCCTGTACTTTTCTCATCCTAGTGCAGACCCGCAAGTACTAAGAGACCTGGAATGCTTCGTAGAGCTCAAGAACCACACTGAATAAGGCTACTTAGATTCTGCTGCATGCCAACCTCTGGCATGATACAAGAGGAACGTTAGCCTGAGGCTAGTGGTCAAAAAGGGTCGCCAATTCACTGAATTGACTGAAGGATGAGCTCCTTCCAAAGCATGGCCACCTCCAAGTTTCTTTCCTAGAAACTCACTTTTCATCACACAGGCAATTGTGCAATGAAGGGAACTTGTGCAACTACAGTGTTTCTCAGGGAGAATTGAGCCCCCACCTCTGTAAATCCCAATGAGGAATATGAAGTTTCCCGTCAAGACTTATTTTCAAAATGGCCAGCAGAGCATCGACCTTGCTGATTCTTTCTCTAATTTGTACATCCAAGGTCATTTAGAAGGGGGATACTTGAGTTGTTTCAACTTGCAACAATCTAGAGGTTTTACCAAAGAGCCCTTAAGAGCCCCTGATTCGGCATCCAGCTTTTCCCAACGATGCATTGCTCACAAAGGCCCAAACACACAGGCCGTGCCTCTAGGACGTTTCTCATCCGAGTGCAGACCCGCCAGTACTAAGAAACCTGGAATGCTACCTAGAGCTCAAGAACCACACTGAATAACGCTACATGGATTCTGCTGCATGCCAATCTGTGGCATGATACAAGAGGAACGTTAGCTTGAGGCTAGTGTTCAATGGGGTCGCCAATTCACTGAAAATGACTGAAGGTTGAGCAGCTACCAAAGTATGGCAACGTCCAAGTTTCTTTCCGAGAAATTCACTTCTCATCACAAAGGGAACTGTGCCATGAAGGGAACATGTGGAACTACAGTATTTCTCACTGAGAATTGATTCAGCAACTCTCTAAATCCCAATGAGGAAAGTAAAGTATCCCTTTAAGCCTTATATTCAATATATATATTCCACAGAGAATTAACCCTGTTCTTTCTTTCTCTAGTTTGTAATTCCAAGGCGCTTTAGAAGGGAGATACTTGAGTTGTTTCAACTTACTACTTTCTAGAGTTTAAGAAAAGAAGCCCTTCACTTCCCATGACTCGGCATCTAGCTGTTCCCAATGGCGCATTGCTCACAACTCCCCGAACGCACAGGCCCTCCTTCCTGTACTTTTCTCATCCTAGTGCAGACCCGCAAGTACTAAGAGACGTGGAATGCTTCCTAGAGTTCAAGAACCACACTGAATAAGTCTACAAGGATTCTGCTGCATGCCAACATGTGGCATGATACAAGAGGAACGTTAGCTTGAGGCTAGTGTTCACTGGGGTCGCCAATTCACTGAAGATTACTGAAGGAGGAGCACCTACCAAAGAATGGCAACCACCAAGTTTCTTTCCGAGAAATTCACTTGTCATCACAAAGGGAATTGTGCCATGAAGGGAACATGTGCAACTACAGTATTTCTCAGTAAGAATGGATCCCGCAACTCTCTAAATCCCAATGAGGAAAATAAAGTTCCCCTTTAAGCATTATATTCAAAAGGGTCCACAGAGCATTGATCCTATTGCTTCTTTCTCTAATTTGTAGTTGAAGGTGTTTTAGAAGGGAGATACTTGTGTTGTTTCAACTTACTACTTTCTAGAGTTTACGAAAAGAAGCCCTTCACTTCCCATGACTCGGCATCTAGTTGGACCCAATGATGCATTGCTCACAACACCCCGAAGACAGACGCCGTCCTTCCTGTACTTTTCTCATCCTAGTGCAGACCCGCAAGTACTAAGAGACCTGGAATGCTTCCTAGAGCCCAGGATCCACAATGAATAAGGCTACATGGATTTTGCTGCATGACAACATGTGTCATGTTAGAAGAGGAACGTTAGCTTCAGGTTAGTGGTCAAGTGGGGTCGCCAATTCACTGAAGATTACTGAAGGATGAGCACCTACCAAAGAATGGCAACCTCCAAGTTTCTTTCCTAGAAACTCACTTGTCATCACAAAGGCAATTGTGCTATGAAGAGAACATGTGCAACTAAAGAATTTCTCAGAGAGAACTGAGCCCACAACTCTCTAAATCCCAATGAGGAAAGTCAAGTTTCCCTTCAAGCCTTATTTTCCAAAGGGCCCGCAGAGCACTGACCCTGCTGTTTCCTTCTCTATTTTGTACCTCCAACGTGCTTTAGACGGGAGATACTTGAGTTGTTTCAACTTACTACTTTCTAGAGTTTAAGAAAAGAAGCCCTTCACTTCCCATGACTCGGCATCTAGTTGGACCCAATGATGCATTGCTCACAACACCCCGAAGACAGACGCCGTCCTTCCTGTACTTTTCTCATCCTAGTGCAGACCCGCAAGTACTAAGAGACCTGGAATGCTTCCTAGAGCCCAGGATCCACAATGAATAAGGCTACATGGATTTTGCTGCATGACAACATGTGTCATGTTAGAAGAGGAACGTTAGCTTCAGGTTAGTGGTCAAGTGGGGTCGCCAATTCACTGAAGATTACTGAAGGATGAGCACCTACCAAAGAATGGCAACCTCCAAGTTTCTTCCCTAGAAACTCACTTGTCATCACAAAGGCAATTGTGCTATGAAGAGAACATGTGCAACTAAAGAATTTCTCAGAGAGAACTGAGCCCACAACTCTCTAAATCCCAATGAGGAAAGTCAAGTTTCCCTTCAAGCCTTATTTTCCAAAGGGCCCGCAGAGCACTGACCCTGCTGTTTCCTTCTCTATTTTGTACCTCCAACGTGCTTTAGACGGGAGATACTTGAGTTGTTTCAAGTTGCCACATTCTAGAAATTTAACAAAAGAAACCCTTCACCTCCATGCCTCGGCATCTAGCTGTTCCCAAGGCTGCACTTATCACAACTCCCCAAACACACAGGCCGTCCTTCTTGTACGTTTCACAGCCTAGTGCAGATCCGATAGTACTAAGAGACCTGGAATGCTTCGTAGAGCTCAAGAACCACACTGAATAAGGCTACTTAGATTCTGCTGCATGCCAACCTCTGGCATGATACAAGAGGAACGTTAGCCTGAGGCTAGTGGTCAAAAAGGGTCGCCAATTCACTGAATTGACTGAAGGATGAGCTCCTTCCAAAGCATGGCCACCTCCAAGTTTCTTTCCTAGAAACTCACTTTTCATCACACAGGCAATTGTGCAATGAAGGGAACTTGTGCAACTACAGTGTTTCTCAGGGAGAATTGAGCCCCCACCTCTCTAAATCCCAATGAGGAATATGAAGTTTCCCGTCAAGACTTATTTTCAAAATGGCCAGCAGAGCATCGACCTTGCTGATTCTTTCTCTAATTTGTACATCCAAGGTCATTTAGAAGGGGGATACTTGAGTTGTTTCAACTTGCAACAATCTAGAGGTTTTACCAAA
Organism: Eubalaena glacialis; assembly: GCF_028564815.1. Classification (NCBI taxonomy): domain Eukaryota; kingdom Metazoa; phylum Chordata; class Mammalia; order Artiodactyla; family Balaenidae; genus Eubalaena; species Eubalaena glacialis. The sequence continues at coordinate 49,459,929 of NC_083722.1, read as the reverse complement.
GAGCCCTTAAGAGCCCCTGATTCGGCATCCAGCTTTTTCCAACGATGCATTGCTCACAAAGGCCCAAACACACAGGCCGTGCCTCTAGGACGTTTCTCATCCGAGTGCAGACCCGCCAGTACTAAGAAACCTGGAATGCTACCTAGAGCTCAAGAACCACACTGAATAACGCTACATGGATTCTGCTGCATGCCAATCTGTGGCATGATACAAGAGGAACGTTAGCTTGAGGCTAGTGTTCAATGGGGTCGCCAATTCACTGAAAATGACTGAAGGTTGAGCAGCTACCAAAGTATGGCAACGTCCAAGTTTCTTTCTGAGAAATTCACTTCTCATCACAAAGGGAACTGTGCCATGAAGGGAACATGTGCAACTACAGTATTTCTCACTGAGAATTGATTCCGCAACTCTCTAAATCCCAATGAGGAAAGTAAAGTATCCCTTTAAGCCTTATATTCAATATATATATTCCACAGAGAATTAACCCTGTTCTTTCTTTCTCTAGTTTGTAATTCCAAGGCGCTTTAGAAGGGAGATACTTGAGTTGTTTCAACTTACTACTTTCTAGAGTTTAAGAAAAGAAGCCCTTCACTTCCCATGACTCGGCATCTAGCTGTTCCCAATGGCGCATTGCTCACAACTCCCCGAACGCACAGGCCCTCCTTCCTGTACTTTTCTCATCCTAGTGCAGACCCGCAAGTACTAAGAGACGTGGAATGCTTCCTAGAGTTCAAGAACCACACTGAATAAGTCTACAAGGATTCTGCTGCATGCCAACATGTGGCATGATACAAGAGGAACATTAGCTTGAGGCTAGTGTTCACTGGGGTCGCCAATTCACTGAAGATTACTGAAGGAGGAGCACCTACCAAAGAATGGCAACCACCAAGTTTCTTTCCGAGAAATTCACTTGTCATCACAAAGGGAATTGTGCCATGAAGGGAACATGTGCAACTACAGTATTTCTCAGTAAGAATGGATCCCGCAACTCTCTAAATCCCAATGAGGAAAATAAAGTTCCCCTTTAAGCATTATATTCAAAAGGGTCCACAGAGCATTGATCCTATTGCTTCTTTCTCTATTTTGTAGTTGAAGGTGTTTTAGAAGGGAGATACTTGAGTTGTTTCAACTTACTACTTTCTAGAGTTTAAGAAAAGAAGCCCTTCACTTCCCATGACTCGGCATCTAGTTGGACCCAATGATGCATTGCTCACAACACCCCGAAGACAGACGCCGTCCTTCCTGTACTTTTCTCATCCTAGTGCAGACCCGCAAGTACTAAGAGACCTGGAATGCTTCCTAGAGCCCAGGATCCACAATGAATAAGGCTACATGGATTTTGCTGCATGACAACATGTGTCATGTTAGAAGAGGAACGTTAGCTTCAGGTTAGTGGTCAAGTGGGGTCGCCAATTCACTGAAGATTACTGAAGGATGAGCACCTACCAAAGAATGGCAACCTCCAAGTTTCTTTCCTAGAAACTCACTTGTTATCACAAAGGCAATTGTGCTATGAAGAGAACATGTGCAACTAAAGAATTTCTCAGAGAGAACTGAGCCCACAACTCTCTAAATCCCAATGAGGAAAGTCAAGTTTCCCTTCAAGCCTTATTTTCCAAAGGGCCCGCAGAGCACTGACCCTGCTGTTTCCTTCTCTATTTTGTACCTCCAACGTGCTTTAGACGGGAGATACTTGAGTTGTTTCAAGTTGCCACATTCTAGAAATTTAACAAAAGAAACCCTTCACCTCCATGCCTCGGCATCTAGCTGTTCCCAAGGCTGCACTTATCACAACTCCCCAAACACACAGGCCGTCCTTCCTGTACTTTTCTCATCCTAGTGCAGACCCGCAAGTACTAAGAGACCTGGAATGCTTCGTAGAGCTCAAGAACCACACTGAATAAGGCTACTTAGATTCTGCTGCATGCCAACCTCTGGCATGATACAAGAGGAACGTTAGCCTGAGGCTAGTGGTCAAAAAGGGTCGCCAATTCACTGAATTGACTGAAGGATGAGCTCCTTCCAAAGCATGGCCACCTCCAAGTTTCTTTCCTAGAAACTCACTTTTCATCACACAGGCAATTGTGCAATGAAGGGAACTTGTGCAACTACAGTGTTTCTCAGGGAGAATTGAGCCCCCACCTCTCTAAATCCCAATGAGGAATATGAAGTTTCCCGTCAAGACTTATTTTCAAAATGGCCAGCAGAGCATCGACCTTGCTGATTCTTTCTCTAATTTGTACATCCAAGGTCATTTAGAAGGGGGATACTTGAGTTGTTTCAACTTGCAACAATCTAGAGGTTTTACCAAAGAGCCCTTAAGAGCCCCTGATTCGGCATCCAGCTTTTCCCAACGATGCATTGCTCACAAAGGCCCAAACACACAGGCCGTGCCTCTAGGACGTTTCTCATCCGAGTGCAGACCCGCCAGTACTAAGAAACCTGGAATGCTACCTAGAGCTCAAGAACCACACTGAATAACGCTACATGGATTCTGCTGCATGCCAATCTGTGGCATGATACAAGAGGAACGTTAGCTTGAGGCTAGTGTTCAATGGGGTCGCCAATTCACTGAAAATGACTGAAGGTTGAGCAGCTACCAAAGTATGGCAACGTCCAAGTTTCTTTCCGAGAAATTCACTTCTCATCACAAAGGGAACTGTGCCATGAAGGGAACATGTGGAACTACAGTATTTCTCACTGAGAATTGATTCAGCAACTCTCTAAATCCCAATGAGGAAAGTAAAGTATCCCTTTAAGCCTTATATTCAATATATATATTCCACAGAGAATTAACCCTGTTCTTTCTTTCTCTAGTTTGTAATTCCAAGGCGCTTTAGAAGGGAGATACTTGAGTTGTTTCAACTTACTACTTTCTAGAGTTTAAGAAAAGAAGCCCTTCACTTCCCATGACTCGGCATCTAGCTGTTCCCAATGGCGCATTGCTCACAACTCCCCGAACGCACAGGCCCTCCTTCCTGTACTTTTCTCATCCTAGTGCAGACCCGCAAGTACTAAGAGACGTGGAATGCTTCCTAGAGTTCAAGAACCACACTGAATAAGTCTACAAGGATTCTGCTGCATGCCAACATGTGGCATGATACAAGAGGAACGTTAGCTTGAGGCTAGTGTTCACTGGGGTCGCCAATTCACTGAAGATTACTGAAGGAGGAGCACCTACCAAAGAATGGCAACCACCAAGTTTCTTTCCGAGAAATTCACTTGTCATCACAAAGGGAATTGTGCCATGAAGGGAACATGTGCAACTACAGTATTTCTCAGTAAGAATGGATCCCGCAACTCTCTAAATCCCAATGAGGAAAATAAAGTTCCCCTTTAAGCATTATATTCAAAAGGGTCCACAGAGCATTGATCCTATTGCTTCTTTCTCTAATTTGTAGTTGAAGGTGTTTTAGAAGGGAGATACTTGTGTTGTTTCAACTTACTACTTTCTAGAGTTTACGAAAAGAAGCCCTTCACTTCCCATGACTCGGCATCTAGTTGGACCCAATGATGCATTGCTCACAACACCCCGAAGACAGACGCCGTCCTTCCTGTACTTTTCTCATCCTAGTGCAGACCCGCAAGTACTAAGAGACCTGGAATGCTTCCTAGAGCCCAGGATCCACAATGAATAAGGCTACATGGATTTTGCTGCATGACAACATGTGTCATGTTAGAAGAGGAACGTTAGCTTCAGGTTAGTGGTCAAGTGGGGTCGCCAATTCACTGAAGATTACTGAAGGATGAGCACCTACCAAAGAATGGCAACCTCCAAGTTTCTTTCCTAGAAACTCACTTGTCATCACAAAGGCAATTGTGCTATGAAGAGAACATGTGCAACTAAAGAATTTCTCAGAGAGAACTGAGCCCACAACTCTCTAAATCCCAATGAGGAAAGTCAAGTTTCCCTTCAAGCCTTATTTTCCAAAGGGCCCGCAGAGCACTGACCCTGCTGTTTCCTTCTCTATTTTGTACCTCCAACGTGCTTTAGACGGGAGATACTTGAGTCGTTTCAAGTTGCCACATTCTAGAAATTTAACAAAAGAAACCCTTCACCTCCATGCCTCGGCATCTAGCTGTTCCCAAGGCTGCACTTATCACAACTCCCCAAACACACAGGCCGTCCTTCTTGTACGTTTCACAGCCTAGTGCAGATCCGATAGTACTAAGAGACCTGGAATGCTTCGTAGAGCTCAAGAACCACACTGAATAAGGCTACTTAGATTCTGCTGCATGCCAACCTCTGGCATGATACAAGAGGAACGTTAGCCTGAGGCTAGTGGTCAAAAAGGGTCGCCAATTCACTGAATTGACTGAAGGATGAGCTCCTTCCAAAGCATGGCCACCTCCAAGTTTCTTTCCTAGAAACTCACTTTTCATCACACAGGCAATTGTGCAATGAAGGGAACTTGTGCAACTACAGTGTTTCTCAGGGAGAATTGAGCCCCCACCTCTCTAAATCCCAATGAGGAATATGAAGTTTCCCGTCAAGACTTATTTTCAAAATGGCCAGCAGAGCATCGACCTTGCTGATTCTTTCTCTAATTTGTACATCCAAGGTCATTTAGAAGGGGGATACTTGAGTTGTTTCAACTTGCAACAATCTAGAGGTTTTACCAAAGAGCCCTTAAGAGCCCCTGATTCGGCATCCAGCTTTTCCCAACGATGCATTGCTCACAAAGGCCCAAACACACAGGCCGTGCCTCTAGGACGTTTCTCATCCGAGTGCAGACCCGCCAGTACTAAGAAACCTGGAATGCTACCTAGAGCTCAAGAACCACACTGAATAACGCTACATGGATTCTGCTGCATGCCAATCTGTGGCATGATACAAGAGGAACGTTAGCTTGAGGCTAGTGTTCAATGGGGTCGCCAATTCACTGAAAATGACTGAAGGTTGAGCAGCTACCAAAGTATGGCAACGTCCAAGTTTCTTTCCGAGAAATTCACTTCTCATCACAAAGGGAACTGTGCCATGAAGGGAACATGTGCAACTACAGTATTTCTCACTGAGAATTGATTCCGCAACTCTCTAAATCCCAATGAGGAAAGTAAAGTATCCCTTTAAGCCTTATATTCAATATATATATTCCACAGAGAATTAACCCTGTTCTTTCTTTCTCTAGTTTGTAATTCCAAGGCGCTTTAGAAGGGAGATACTTGAGTTGTTTCAACTTACTACTTTCTAGAGTTTAAGAAAAGAAGCCCTTCACTTCCCATGACTCGGCATCTAGCTGTTCCCAATGGCGCATTGCTCACAACTCCCCGAACGCACAGGCCGTCCTTCCTGTACTTTTCTCATCCTAGTGCAGACCCGCAAGTACTAAGAGACCTGGAATGCTTCCTAGAGTTCAAGAACCACACTGAATAAGTCTACAAGGATTCTGCTGCATGCCAACATGTGGCATGATACAAGAGGAACGTTAGCTTGAGGCTAGTGTTCAATGGGGTCGCCAATTCACTGAAGATTACTGAAGGAGGAGCACCTACCAAAGAATGGCAACCACCAAGTTTCTTTCCGAGAAATTCACTTGTCATCACAAAGGGAATTGTGCCATGAAGGGAACATGTGCAACTACAGTATTTCTCAGTGAGAATGGATCCCGCAACTCTCTAAATCCCAATGAGGAAAATAAAGTTCCCCTTTAAGCCTTATATTCAAAAGGGTCCACAGAGCATTGATCCTATTGCTTCTTTCTCTATTTTGTAGTTGAAGGTGTTTTAGAAGGGAGATACTTGAGTTGTTTCAACTTACTACTTTCTAGAGTTTACGAAAAGAAGCCCTTCACTTCCCATGACTCGGCATCTAGTTGGACCCAATGATGCATTGCTCACAACACCCCGAAGACAGACGCCGTCCTTCCTGTACTTTTCTCATCGTAGTGCAGACCCGCAAGTACTAAGAGACCTGGAATGCTTCCTAGAGCCCAGGATCCACAATGAATAAGGCTACATGGATTTTGCTGCATGACAACATGTGTCATGTTAGAAGAGGAACGTTAGCTTCAGGTTAGTGGTCAAGTGGGGTCGCCAATTCACTGAAGATTACCGAAGGATGAGCACCTACCAAAGAATGGCAACCTCCAAGTTTCTTTCCTAGAAACTCACTTGTCATCACAAAGGCAATTGTGCTATGAAGAGAACATGTGCAACTAAAGAATTTCTCAGAGAGAACTGAGCCCACAACTCTCTAAATCCCAATGAGGAAAGTCAAGTTTCCCTTCAAGCCTTATTTTCCAAAGGGCCCGCAGAGCACTGACCCTGCTGTTTCCTTCTCTATTTTGTACCTCCAACGTGCTTTAGACGGGAGATACTTGAGTTGTTTCAACTTACTACTTTCTAGAGTTTAAGAAAAGAAGCCCTTCACTTCCCATGACTCGGCATCTAGTTGGACCCAATGATGCATTGCTCACAACACCCCGAAGACAGACGCCGTCCTTCCTGTACTTTTCTCATCCTAGTGCAGACCCGCAAGTACTAAGAGACCTGGAATGCTTCCTAGAGCCCAGGATCCACAATGAATAAGGCTACATGGATTTTGCTGCATGACAACATGTGTCATGTTAGAAGAGGAACGTTAGCTTCAGGTTAGTGGTCAAGTGGGGTCGCCAATTCACTGAAGATTACTGAAGGATGAGCACCTACCAAGGAATGGCAACCTCCAAGTTTCTTTCCTAGAAACTCACTTGTCATCACAAAGGCAATTGTGCTATGAAGAGAACATGTGCAACTAAAGAATTTCTCAGAGAGAACTGAGCCCACAACTCTCTAAATCCCAATGAGGAAAGTCAAGTTTCCCTTCAAGCCTTATTTTCCAAAGGGCCCGCAGAGCACTGACCCTGCTGTTTCCTTCTCTATTTTGTACCTCCAACGTGCTTTAGACGGGAGATACTTGAGTTGTTTCAAGTTGCCACATTCTAGAAATTTAACAAAAGAAACCCTTCACCTCCATGCCTCGGCATCTAGCTGTTCCCAAGGCTGCACTTATCACAACTCCCCAAACACACAGGCCGTCCTTCTTGTACGTTTCACAGCCTAGTGCAGATCCGATAGTACTAAGAGACCTGGAATGCTTCGTAGAGCTCAAGAACCACACTGAATAAGGCTACTTAGATTCTGCTGCATGCCAACCTCTGGCATGATACAAGAGGAACGTTAGCCTGAGGCTAGTGGTCAAAAAGGGTCGCCAATTCACTGAATTGACTGAAGGATGAGCTCCTTCCAAAGCATGGCCACCTCCAAGTTTCTTTCCTAGAAACTCACTTTTCATCACACAGGCAATTGTGCAATGAAGGGAACTTGTGCAACTACAGTGTTTCTCAGGGAGAATTGAGCCCCCACCTCTCTAAATCCCAATGAGGAATATGAAGTTTCCCGTCAAGACTTATTTTCAAAATGGCCAGCAGAGCATCGACCTTGCTGATTCTTTCTCTAATTTGTACATCCAAGGTCATTTAGAAGGGGGATACTTGAGTTGTTTCAACTTGCAACAATCTAGAGGTTTTACCAAAGAGCCCTTAAGAGCCCCTGATTCGGCATCCAGCTTTTCCCAACGATGCATTGCTCACAAAGGCCCAAACACACAGGCCGTGCCTCTAGGACGTTTCTCATCCGAGTGCAGACCCGCCAGTACGAAGAAACCTGGAATGCTACCTAGAGCTCAAGAACCACACTGAATAACGCTACATGGATTCTGCTGCATGCCAATCTGTGGCATGATACAAGAGGAACGTTAGCTTGAGGCTAGTGTTCAATGGGGTCGCCAATTCACTGAAAATGACTGAAGGTTGAGCAGCTACCAAAGTATGGCAACGTCCAAGTTTCTTTCCGAGAAATTCACTTCTCATCACAAAGGGAACTGTGCCATGAAGGGAACATGTGCAACTACAGTATTTCTCACTGAGAATTGATTCCGCAACTCTCTAAATCCCAATGAGGAAAGTAAAGTATCCCTTTAAGCCTTATATTCAATATATATATTCCACAGAGAATTAACCCTGTTCTTTCTTTCTCTAGTTTGTAATTCCAAGGCGCTTTAGAAGGGAGATACTTGAGTTGTTTCAACTTACTACTTTCTAGAGTTTAAGAAAAGAAGCCCTTCACTTCCCATGACTCGGCATCTAGCTGTTCCCAATGGCGCATTGTTCACAACTCCCCAAAGGCACAGGCCGTCCTTCCTGTACTTTTCTCATCCTAGTGCAGACCCGCAAGTACTAAGAGACCTGGAATGCTTCCTAGAGTTCAAGAACCACACTGAATAAGTCTACAAGGATTCTGCTGCATGCCAACATGTGGCATGATACAAGAGGAACGTTAGCTTGAGGCTAGTGTTCAATGGGGTCGCCAATTCACTGAAGATTACTGAAGGAGGAGCACCTACCAAAGAATGGCAACCACCAAGTTTCTTTCCGAGAAATTCACTTGTCATCACAAAGGGAATTGTGCCATGAAGGGAACATGTGCAACTACAGTATTTCTCAGTGAGAATGGATCCCGCAACTCTCTAAATCCCAATGAGGAAAATAAAGTTCCCCTTTAAGCCTTATATTCAAAAGGGTCCACAGAGCATTGATCCTATTGCTTCTTTCTCTATTTTGTAGTTGAAGGTGTTTTAGAATGGAGATACTTGAGTTGTTTCAACTTACTACTTTCTAGAGTTTACGAAAAGTAGCCCTTCACTTCCCATGAATCGGCATCTAGTTGGACCCAATGATGCATTGCTCACAACACCCCGAAGACAGACGCCGTCCTTCCTGTACTTTTCTCATCCTAGTGCAGACCCGCAAGTACTAAGAGACCTGGAATGCTTCCTAGAGCCCAGGAACCACAATGAATAAGGCTACATGGATTTTGCTGCATGACAACATGTGTCATGTTAGAAGAGGAACGTTAGCTTCAGGTTAGTGGTCAAGTGGGGTCGCCAATTCACTGAAGATTACCGAAGGATGAGCACCTACCAAAGAATGGCAACCTCCAAGTTTCTTTCCTAAAAACTCACTTGTCATCACAAAGGCAATTGTGCTATGAAGAGAACATGTGCAACTAAAGAATTTCTCAGAGAGAACTGAGCCCACAACTCTCTAAATCCCAATGAGGAAAGTCAAGTTTCCCTTCAAACCTTATTTTCCAAAGGGCCCGCCGAGCACTGACCCTGCTGTTTCCTTCTCTATTTTGTACCTCCAACGTGCTTTAGACGGGAGATACTTGAGTCGTTTCAAGTTGCCACATTCTAGAAATTTAACAAAAGAAACCCTTCACCTCCATGCCTCGGCATCTAGCTGTTCCCAAGGCTGCACTTATCACAACTCCCCAAACACACAGGCCGTCCTTCTTGTACGTTTCACAGCCTAGTGCAGATCCGATAGTACTAAGAGACCTGGAATGCTTCGTAGAGCTCAAGAACCACACTGCATAAGGCTACTTAGATTCTGCTGCATGCCAACCTCTGGCATGATACAAGAGGAACGTTAGCCTGAGGCTAGTGGTCAAAAAGGGTCGCCAATTCACTGAATTGACTGAAGGATGAGCTCCTTCCAAAGCATGGCCACCTCCAAGTTTCTTTCCTAGAAACTCACTTTTCATCACACAGGCAATTGTGCAATGAAGGGAACTTGTGCAACTACAGTGTTTCTCAGGGAGAATTGAGCCCCCACCTCTCTAAATCCCAATGAGGAATATGAAGTTTCCCGTCAAGACTTATTTTCAAAATGGCCAGCAGAGCATCGACCTTGCTGATTCTTTCTCTAATTTGTACATCCAAGGTCATTTAGAAGGGGGATACTTGAGTTGTTTCAACTTGCAACAATCTAGAGGTTTTTCCAAAGAGCCCTTAAGAGCCCCTGATTCGGCATCCAGCTTTTCCCAACGATGCATTGCTCACAAAGGCCCAAACACACAGGCCGTGCCTCTAGGACGTTTCTCATCCGAGTGCAGACCCGCCAGTACTAAGAAACCTGGAATGCTACCTAAAGCTCAAGAAACACACTGAATAACGCTACATGGATTCTGCTGCATGCCAATCTGTGGCATGATACAAGAGGAACGTTAGCTTGAGGCTAGTGTTCAATGGGGTCGCCAATTCACTGAAAATGACTGAAGGTTGAGCAGCTACCAAAGTATGGCAACGTCCAAGTTTCTTTCCGAGAAATTCACTTCTCATCACAAAGGGAACTGTGCCATGAAGGGAACATGTGCAACTACAGTATTTCTCACTGAGAATTGATTCCGCAACTCTCTAAATCCCAATGAGGAAAGTAAAGTATCCCTTTAAGCCTTATATTCAATATATATATTCCACAGAGAATTAACCCTGTTCTTTCTTTCTCTAGTTTGTAATTCCAAGGCGCTTTAGAAGGGAGATACTTGAGTTGTTTCAACTTACTACTTTCTAGAGTTTAAGAAAAGAAGCCCTTCACTTCCCATGACTCGGCATCTAGCTGTTCCCAATGGCGCATTGCTCACAACTCCCCGAACGCACAGGCCGTCCTTCCTGTACTTTTCTCATCCTAGTGCAGACCCGCAAGTACTAAGAGACCTGGAATGCTTCCTAGAGTTCAAGAACCACACTGAATAAGTCTACAAGGATTCTGCTGCATGCCAACATGTGGCATGATACAAGAGGAACGTTAGCTTGAGGCTAGTGTTCAATGGGGTCGCCAATTCACTGAAGATTACTGAAGGAGGAGCACCTACCAAAGAATGGCAACCACCAAGTTTCTTTCCGAGAAATTCACTTGTCATCACAAAGGGAATTGTGCCATGAAGGGAACATGTGCAACTACAGTATTTCTCAGTGAGAATGGATCCCGCAACTCTCTAAATCCCAATGAGGAAAATAAAGTTCCCCTTTAAGCCTTATATTCAAAAGGGTCCACAGAGCATTGATCCTATTGCTTCTTTCTCTATTTTGTAGTTGAAGGTGTTTTAGAAGGGAGATACTTGAGTTGTTTCAACTTACTACTTTCTAGAGTTTACGAAAAGAAGCCCTTCACTTCCCATGACTCGGCATCTAGTTGGACCCAATGATGCATTGCTCACAACACCCCGAAGACAGACGCCGTCCTTCCTGTACTTTTCTCATCGTAGTGCAGACCCGCAAGTACTAAGAGACCTGGAATGCTTCCTAGAGCCCAGGATCCACAATGAATAAGGCTACATGGATTTTGCTGCATGACAACATGTGTCATGTTAGAAGAGGAACGTTAGCTTCAGGTTAGTGGTCAAGTGGGGTCGCCAATTCACTGAAGATTACCGAAGGATGAGCACCTACCAAAGAATGGCAACCTCCAAGTTTCTTTCCTAGAAACTCACTTGTCATCACAAAGGCAATTGTGCTATGAAGAGAACATGTGCAACTAAAGAATTTCTCAGAGAGAACTGAGCCCACAACTCTCTAAATCCCAATGAGGAAAGTCAAGTTTCCCTTCAAGCCTTATTTTCCAAAGGGCCCGCAGAGCACTGACCCTGCTGTTTCCTTCTCTATTTTGTACCTCCAACGTGCTTTAGACGGGAGATACTTGAGTTGTTTCAACTTACTACTTTCTAGAGTTTAAGAAAAGAAGCCCTTCACTTCCCATGACTCGGCATCTAGTTGGACCCAATGATGCATTGCTCACAACACCCCGAAGACAGACGCCGTCCTTCCTGTACTTTTCTCATCCTAGTGCAGACCCGCAAGTACTAAGAGACCTGGAATGCTTCCTAGAGCCCAGGATCCACAATGAATAAGGCTACATGGATTTTGCTGCATGACAACATGTGTCATGTTAGAAGAGGAACGTTAGCTTCAGGTTAGTGGTCAAGTGGGGTCGCCAATTCACTGAAGATTACTGAAGGATGAGCACCTACCAAGGAATGGCAACCTCCAAGTTTCTTTCCTAGAAACTCACTTGTCATCACAAAGGCAATTGTGCTATGAAGAGAACATGTGCAACTAAAGAATTTCTCAGAGAGAACTGAGCCCACAACTCTCTAAATCCCAATGAGGAAAGTCAAGTTTCCCTTCAAGCCTTATTTTCCAAAGGGCCCGCAGAGCACTGACCCTGCTGTTTCCTTCTCTATTTTGTACCTCCAACGTGCTTTAGACGGGAGATACTTGAGTTGTTTCAAGTTGCCACATTCTAGAAATTTAACAAAAGAAACCCTTCACCTCCATGCCTCGGCATCTAGCTGTTCCCAAGGCTGCACTTATCACAACTCCCCAAACACACAGGCCGTCCTTCTTGTACGTTTCACAGCCTAGTGCAGATCCGATAGTACTAAGAGACCTGGAATGCTTCGTAGAGCTCAAGAACCACACTGCATAAGGCTACTTAGATTCTGCTGCATGCCAACCTCTGGCATGATACAAGAGGAACGTTAGCCTGAGGCTAGTGGTCAAAAAGGGTCGCCAATTCACTGAATTGACTGAAGGATGAGCTCCTTCCAAAGCATGGCCACCTCCAAGTTTCTTTCCTAGAAACTCACTTTTCATCACACAGGCAATTGTGCAATGAAGGGAACTTGTGCAACTACAGTGTTTCTCAGGGAGAATTGAGCCCCCACCTCTCTAAATCCCAATGAGGAATATGAAGTTTCCCGTCAAGACTTATTTTCAAAATGGCCAGCAGAGCATCGACCTTGCTGATTCTTTCTCTAATTTGTACATCCAAGGTCATTTAGAAGGGGGATACTTGAGTTGTTTCAACTTGCAACAATCTAGAGGTTTTACCAAAGAGCCCTTAAGAGCCCCTGATTCGGCATCCAGCTTTTCCCAACGATGCATTGCTCACAAAGGCCCAAACACACAGGCCGTGCCTCTAGGACGTTTCTCATCCGAGTGCAGACCCGCCAGTACGAAGAAACCTGGAATGCTACCTAGAGCTCAAGAACCACACTGAATAACGCTACATGGATTCTGCTGCATGCCAATCTGTGGCATGATACAAGAGGAACGTTAGCTTGAGGCTAGTGTTCAATGGGGTCGCCAATTCACTGAAAATGACTGAAGGTTGAGCAGCTACCAAAGTATGGCAACGTCCAAGTTTCTTTCCGAGAAATTCACTTCTCATCACAAAGGGAACTGTGCCATGAAGGGAACATGTGCAACTACAGTATTTCTCACTGAGAATTGATTCCGCAACTCTCTAAATCCCAATGAGGAAAGTAAAGTATCCCTTTAAGCCTTATATTCAATATATATATTCCACAGAGAATTAACCCTGTTCTTTCTTTCTCTAGTTTGTAATTCCAAGGCGCTTTAGAAGGGAGATACTTGAGTTGTTTCAACTTACTACTTTCTAGAGTTTAAGAAAAGAAGCCCTTCACTTCCCATGACTCGGCATCTAGCTGTTCCCAATGGCGCATTGTTCACAACTCCCCAAAGGCACAGGCCGTCCTTCCTGTACTTTTCTCATCCTAGTGCAGACCCGCAAGTACTAAGAGACCTGGAATGCTTCCTAGAGTTCAAGAACCACACTGAATAAGTCTACAAGGATTCTGCTGCATGCCAACATGTGGCATGATACAAGAGGAACGTTAGCTTGAGGCTAGTGTTCAATGGGGTCGCCAATTCACTGAAGATTACTGAAGGAGGAGCACCTACCAAAGAATGGCAACCACCAAGTTTCTTTCCGAGAAATTCACTTGTCATCACAAAGGGAATTGTGCCATGAAGGGAACATGTGCAACTACAGTATTTCTCAGTGAGAATGGATCCCGCAACTCTCTAAATCCCAATGAGGAAAATAAAGTTCCCCTTTAAGCCTTATATTCAAAAGGGTCCACAGAGCATTGATCCTATTGCTTCTTTCTCTATTTTGTAGTTGAAGGTGTTTTAGAATGGAGATACTTGAGTTGTTTCAACTTACTACTTTCTAGAGTTTACGAAAAGTAGCCCTTCACTTCCCATGAATCGGCATCTAGTTGGACCCAATGATGCATTGCTCACAACACCCCGAAGACAGACGCCGTCCTTCCTGTACTTTTCTCATCCTAGTGCAGACCCGCAAGTACTAAGAGACCTGGAATGCTTCCTAGAGCCCAGGAACCACAATGAATAAGGCTACATGGATTTTGCTGCATGACAACATGTGTCATGTTAGAAGAGGAACGTTAGCTTCAGGTTAGTGGTCAAGTGGGGTCGCCAATTCACTGAAGATTACCGAAGGATGAGCACCTACCAAAGAATGGCAACCTCCAAGTTTCTTTCCTAAAAACTCACTTGTCATCACAAAGGCAATTGTGCTATGAAGAGAACATGTGCAACTAAAGAATTTCTCAGAGAGAACTGAGCCCACAACTCTCTAAATCCCAATGAGGAAAGTCAAGTTTCCCTTCAAACCTTATTTTCCAAAGGGCCCGCCGAGCACTGACCCTGCTGTTTCCTTCTCTATTTTGTACCTCCAACGTGCTTTAGACGGGAGATACTTGAGTCGTTTCAAGTTGCCACATTCTAGAAATTTAACAAAAGAAACCCTTCACCTCCATGCCTCGGCATCTAGCTGTTCCCAAGGATGCACTTATCACAACTCCCCAAACACACAGGCCGTCCTTCTTGTACGTTTCACAGCCTAGTGCAGATCCGATAGTACTAAGAGACCTGGAATGCTTCGTAGAGCTCAAGAACCACACTGCATAAGGCTACTTAGATTCTGCTGCATGCCAACCTCTGGCATGATACAAGAGGAACGTTAGCCTGAGGCTAGTGGTCAAAAAGGGTCGCCAATTCACTGAATTGACTGAAGGATGAGCTCCTTCCAAAGCATGGCCACCTCCAAGTTTCTTTCCTAGAAACTCACTTTTCATCACACAGGCAATTGTGCAATGAAGGGAACTTGTGCAACTACAGTGTTTCTCAGGGAGAATTGAGCCCCCACCTCTCTAAATCCCAATGAGGAATATGAAGTTTCCCGTCAAGACTTATTTTCAAAATGGCCAGCAGAGCATCGACCTTGCTGATTCTTTCTCTAATTTGTACATCCAAGGTCATTTAGAAGGGGGATACTTGAGTTGTTTCAACTTGCAACAATCTAGAGGTTTTTCCAAAGAGCCCTTAAGAGCCCCTGATTCGGCATCCAGCTTTTCCCAACGATGCATTGCTCACAAAGGCCCAAACACACAGGCCGTGCCTCTAGGACGTTTCTCATCCGAGTGCAGACCCGCCAGTACTAAGAAACCTGGAATGCTACCTAAAGCTCAAGAAACACACTGAATAACGCTACATGGATTCTGCTGCATGCCAATCTGTGGCATGATACAAGAGGAACGTTAGCTTGAGGCTAGTGTTCAATGGGGTCGCCAATTCACTGAAAATGACTGAAGGTTGAGCAGCTACCAAAGTATGGCAACGTCCAAGTTTCTTTCCGAGAAATTCACTTCTCATCACAAAGGGAACTGTGCCATGAAGGGAACATGTGCAACTACAGTATTTCTCACTGAGAATTGATTCCGCAACTCTCTAAATCCCAATGAGGAAAGTAAAGTATCCCTTTAAGCCTTATATTCAATATATATATTCCACAGAGAATTAACCCTGTTCTTTCTTTCTCTAGTTTGTAATTCCAAGGCGCTTTAGAAGGGAGATACTTGAGTTGTTTCAACTTACTACTTTCTAGAGTTTAAGAAAAGAAGCCCTTCACTTCCCATGACTCGGCATCTAGCTGTTCCCAATGGCGCATTGCTCACAACTCCCCGAACGCACAGGCCGTCTTTCCTGTACTTTTCTCATCCTAGTGCAGACCCGCAAGTACTAAGAGACCTGGAATGCTTCCTAGAGTTCAAGAACCACACTGAATAAGTCTACAAGGATTCTGCTGCATGCCAACATGTGGCATGATACAAGAGGAACGTTAGCTTGAGGCTAGTGTTCAATGGGGTCGCCAATTCACTGAAGATTACTGAAGGAGGAGCACCTACCAAAGAATGGCAACCACCAAGTTTCTTTCCGAGAAATTCACTTGTCATCACAAAGGGAATTGTGCCATGAAGGGAACATGTGCAACTACAGTATTTCTCAGTGAGAATGGATCCCGCAACTCTCTAAATCCCAATGAGGAAAATAAAGTTCCCCTTTAAGCCTTATATTCAAAAGGGTCCACAGAGCATTGATCCTATTGCTTCTTTCTCTATTTTGTAGTTGAAGGTGTTTTAGAAGGGAGATACTTGAGTTGTTTCAACTTACTACTTTCTAGAGTTTACGAAAAGAAGCCCTTCACTTCCCATGACTCGGCATCTAGTTGGACCCAATGATGCATTGCTCACAACACCCCGAAGACAGACGCCGTCCTTCCTGTACTTTTCTCATCGTAGTGCAGACCCGCAAGTACTAAGAGACCTGGAATGCTTCCTAGAGCCCAGGATCCACAATGAATAAGGCTACATGGATTTTGCTGCATGACAACATGTGTCATGTTAGAAGAGGAACGTTAGCTTCAGGTTAGTGGTCAAGTGGGGTCGCCAATTCACTGAAGATTACCGAAGGATGAGCACCTACCAAAGAATGGCAACCTCCAAGTTTCTTTCCTAGAAACTCACTTGTCATCACAAAGGCAATTGTGCTATGAAGAGAACATGTGCAACTAAAGAATTTCTCAGAGAGAACTGAGCCCACAACTCTCTAAATCCCAATGAGGAAAGTCAAGTTTCCCTTCAAGCCTTATTTTCCAAAGGGCCCGCAGAGCACTGACCCTGCTGTTTCCTTCTCTATTTTGTACCTCCAACGTGCTTTAGACGGGAGATACTTGAGTTGTTTCAACTTACTACTTTCTAGAGTTTAAGAAAAGAAGCCCTTCACTTCCCATGACTCGGCATCTAGTTGGACCCAATGATGCATTGCTCACAACACCCCGAAGACAGACGCCGTCCTTCCTGTACTTTTCTCATCCTAGTGCAGACCCGCAAGTACTAAGAGACCTGGAATGCTTCCTAGAGCCCAGGATCCACAATGAATAAGGCTACATGGATTTTGCTGCATGACAACATGTGTCATGTTAGAAGAGGAACGTTAGCTTCAGGTTAGTGGTCAAGTGGGGTCGCCAATTCACTGAAGATTACTGAAGGATGAGCACCTACCAAGGAATGGCAACCTCCAAGTTTCTTTCCTAGAAACTCACTTGTCATCACAAAGGCAATTGTGCTATGAAGAGAACATGTGCAACTAAAGAATTTCTCAGAGAGAACTGAGCCCACAACTCTCTAAATCCCAATGAGGAAAGTCAAGTTTCCCTTCAAGCCTTATTTTCCAAAGGGCCCGCAGAGCACTGACCCTGCTGTTTCCTTCTCTATTTTGTACCTCCAACGTGCTTTAGACGGGAGATACTTGAGTTGTTTCAAGTTGCCACATTCTAGAAATTTAACAAAAGAAACCCTTCACCTCCATGCCTCGGCATCTAGCTGTTCCCAAGGCTGCACTTATCACAACTCCCCAAACACACAGGCCGTCCTTCTTGTACGTTTCACAGCCTAGTGCAGATCCGATAGTACTAAGAGACCTGGAATGCTTCGTAGAGCTCAAGAACCACACTGAATAAGGCTACTTAGATTCTGCTGCATGCCAACCTCTGGCATGATACAAGAGGAACGTTAGCCTGAGGCTAGTGGTCAAAAAGGGTCGCCAATTCACTGAATTGACTGAAGGATGAGCTCCTTCCAAAGCATGGCCACCTCCAAGTTTCTTTCCTAGAAACTCACTTTTCATCACACAGGCAATTGTGCAATGAAGGGAACTTGTGCAACTACAGTGTTTCTCAGGGAGAATTGAGCCCCCACCTCTCTAAATCCCAATGAGGAATATGAAGTTTCCCGTCAAGACTTATTTTCAAAATGGCCAGCAGAGCATCGACCTTGCTGATTCTTTCTCTAATTTGTACATCCAAGGTCATTTAGAAGGGGGATACTTGAGTTGTTTCAACTTGCAACAATCTAGAGGTTTTACCAAAGAGCCCTTAAGAGCCCCTGATTCGGCATCCAGCTTTTCCCAACGATGCATTGCTCACAAAGGCCCAAACACACAGGCCGTGCCTCTAGGACGTTTCTCATCCGAGTGCAGACCCGCCAGTACGAAGAAACCTGGAATGCTACCTAGAGCTCAAGAACCACACTGAATAACGCTACATGGATTCTGCTGCATGCCAATCTGTGGCATGATACAAGAGGAACGTTAGCTTGAGGCTAGTGTTCAATGGGGTCGCCAATTCACTGAAAATGACTGAAGGTTGAGCAGCTACCAAAGTATGGCAACGTCCAAGTTTCTTTCCGAGAAATTCACTTCTCATCACAAAGGGAACTGTGCCATGAAGGGAACATGTGCAACTACAGTATTTCTCACTGAGAATTGATTCCGCAACTCTCTAAATCCCAATGAGGAAAGTAAAGTATCCCTTTAAGCCTTATATTCAATATATATATTCCACAGAGAATTAACCCTGTTCTTTCTTTCTCTAGTTTGTAATTCCAAGGCGCTTTAGAAGGGAGATACTTGAGTTGTTTCAACTTACTACTTTCTAGAGTTTAAGAAAAGAAGCCCTTCACTTCCCATGACTCGGCATCTAGCTGTTCCCAATGGCGCATTGTTCACAACTCCCCAAAGGCACAGGCCGTCCTTCCTGTACTTTTCTCATCCTAGTGCAGACCCGCAAGTACTAAGAGACCTGGAATGCTTCCTAGAGTTCAAGAACCACACTGAATAAGTCTACAAGGATTCTGCTGCATGCCAACATGTGGCATGATACAAGAGGAACGTTAGCTTGAGGCTAGTGTTCAATGGGGTCGCCAATTCACTGAAGATTACTGAAGGAGGAGCACCTACCAAAGAATGGCAACCACCAAGTTTCTTTCCGAGAAATTCACTTGTCATCACAAAGGGAATTGTGCCATGAAGGGAACATGTGCAACTACAGTATTTCTCAGTGAGAATGGATCCCGCAACTCTCTAAATCCCAATGAGGAAAATAAAGTTCCCCTTTAAGCCTTATATTCAAAAGGGTCCACAGAGCATTGATCCTATTGCTTCTTTCTCTATTTTGTAGTTGAAGGTGTTTTAGAATGGAGATACTTGAGTTGTTTCAACTTACTACTTTCTAGAGTTTACGAAAAGTAGCCCTTCACTTCCCATGAATCGGCATCTAGTTGGACCCAATGATGCATTGCTCACAACACCCCGAAGACAGACGCCGTCCTTCCTGTACTTTTCTCATCCTAGTGCAGACCCGCAAGTACTAAGAGACCTGGAATGCTTCCTAGAGCCCAGGAACCACAATGAATAAGGCTACATGGATTTTGCTGCATGACAACATGTGTCATGTTAGAAGAGGAACGTTAGCTTCAGGTTAGTGGTCAAGTGGGGTCGCCAATTCACTGAAGATTACCGAAGGATGAGCACCTACCAAAGAATGGCAACCTCCAAGTTTCTTTCCTAAAAACTCACTTGTCATCACAAAGGCAATTGTGCTATGAAGAGAACATGTGCAACTAAAGAATTTCTCAGAGAGAACTGAGCCCACAACTCTCTAAATCCCAATGAGGAAAGTCAAGTTTCCCTTCAAACCTTATTTTCCAAAGGGCCCGCCGAGCACTGACCCTGCTGTTTCCTTCTCTATTTTGTACCTCCAACGTGCTTTAGACGGGAGATACTTGAGTCGTTTCAAGTTGCCACATTCTAGAAATTTAACAAAAGAAACCCTTCACCTCCATGCCTCGGCATCTAGCTGTTCCCAAGGCTGCACTTATCACAACTCCCCAAACACACAGGCCGTCCTTCTTGTACGTTTCACAGCCTAGTGCAGATCCGATAGTACTAAGAGACCTGGAATGCTTCGTAGAGCTCAAGAACCACACTGCATAAGGCTACTTAGATTCTGCTGCATGCCAACCTCTGGCATGATACAAGAGGAACGTTAGCCTGAGGCTAGTGGTCAAAAAGGGTCGCCAATTCACTGAATTGACTGAAGGATGAGCTCCTTCCAAAGCATGGCCACCTCCAAGTTTCTTTCCTAGAAACTCACTTTTCATCACACAGGCAATTGTGCAATGAAGGGAACTTGTGCAACTACAGTGTTTCTCAGGGAGAATTGAGCCCCCACCTCTCTAAATCCCAATGAGGAATATGAAGTTTCCCGTCAAGACTTATTTTCAAAATGGCCAGCAGAGCATCGACCTTGCTGATTCTTTCTCTAATTTGTACATCCAAGGTCATTTAGAAGGGGGATACTTGAGTTGTTTCAACTTGCAACAATCTAGAGGTTTTTCCAAAGAGCCCTTAAGAGCCCCTGATTCGGCATCCAGCTTTTCCCAACGATGCATTGCTCACAAAGGCCCAAACACACAGGCCGTGCCTCTAGGACGTTTCTCATCCGAGTGCAGACCCGCCAGTACTAAGAAACCTGGAATGCTACCTAAAGCTCAAGAAACACACTGAATAACGCTACATGGATTCTGCTGCATGCCAATCTGTGGCATGATACAAGAGGAACGTTAGCTTGAGGCTAGTGTTCAATGGGGTCGCCAATTCACTGAAAATGACTGAAGGTTGAGCAGCTACCAAAGTATGGCAACGTCCAAGTTTCTTTCCGAGAAATTCACTTCTCATCACAAAGGGAACTGTGCCATGAAGGGAACATGTGCAACTACAGTATTTCTCACTGAGAATTGATTCCGCAACTCTCTAAATCCCAATGAGGAAAGTAAAGTATCCCTTTAAGCCTTATATTCAATATATATATTCCACAGAGAATTAACCCTGTTCTTTCTTTCTCTAGTTTGTAATTCCAAGGCGCTTTAGAAGGGAGATACTTGAGTTGTTTCAACTTACTACTTTCTAGAGTTTAAGAAAAGAAGCCCTTCACTTCCCATGACTCGGCATCTAGCTGTTCCCAATGGCGCATTGCTCACAACTCCCCGAACGCACAGGCCGTCCTTCCTGTACTTTTCTCATCCTAGTGCAGACCCGCAAGTACTAAGAGACCTGGAATGCTTCCTAGAGTTCAAGAACCACACTGAATAAGTCTACAAGGATTCTGCTGCATGCCAACATGTGGCATGATACAAGAGGAACGTTAGCTTGAGGCTAGTGTTCAATGGGGTCGCCAATTCACTGAAGATTACTGAAGGAGGAGCACCTACCAAAGAATGGCAACCACCAAGTTTCTTTCCGAGAAATTCACTTGTCATCACAAAGGGAATTGTGCCATGAAGGGAACATGTGCAACTAAAGTATTTCTCAGTGAGAATGGATCCCGCAACTCTCTAAATCCCAATGAGGAAAATAAAGTTCCCCTTTAAGCCTTATATTCAAAAGGGTCCACAGAGCATTGATCCTATTGCTTCTTTCTCTATTTTGTAGTTGAAGGTGTTTTAGAAGGGAGATACTTGAGTTGTTTCAACTTACTACTTTCTAGAGTTTACGAAAAGAAGCCCTTCACTTCCCATGACTCGGCATCTAGTTGGACCCAATGATGCATTGCTCACAACACCCCGAAGACAGACGCCGTCCTTCCTGTACTTTTCTCATCGTAGTGCAGACCCGCAAGTACTAAGAGACCTGGAATGCTTCCTAGAGCCCAGGATCCACAATGAATAAGGCTACATGGATTTTGCTGCATGACAACATGTGTCATGTTAGAAGAGGAACGTTAGCTTCAGGTTAGTGGTCAAGTGGGGTCGCCAATTCACTGAAGATTACCGAAGGATGAGCACCTACCAAAGAATGGCAACCTCCAAGTTTCTTTCCTAGAAACTCACTTGTCATCACAAAGGCAATTGTGCTATGAAGAGAACATGTGCAACTAAAGAATTTCTCAGAGAGAACTGAGCCCACAACTCTCTAAATCCCAATGAGGAAAGTCAAGTTTCCCTTCAAGCCTTATTTTCCAAAGGGCCCGCAGAGCACTGACCCTGCTGTTTCCTTCTCTATTTTGTACCTCCAACGTGCTTTAGACGGGAGATACTTGAGTTGTTTCAACTTACTACTTTCTAGAGTTTAAGAAAAGAAGCCCTTCACTTCCCATGACTCGGCATCTAGTTGGACCCAATGATGCATTGCTCACAACACCCCGAAGACAGACGCCGTCCTTCCTGTACTTTTCTCATCCTAGTGCAGACCCGCAAGTACTAAGAGACCTGGAATGCTTCCTAGAGCCCAGGAACCACAATGAATAAGGCTACATGGATTTTGCTGCATGACAACATGTGTCATGTTAGAAGAGGAACGTTAGCTTCAGGTTAGTGGTCAAGTGGGGTCGCGAATTCACTGAAGATTACCGAAGGATGAGCACCTACCAAAGAATGGCAACCTCCAAGTTTCTTTCCTAGAAACTCACTTGTCATCACAAAGGCAATTGTGCTATGAAGAGAACATGTGCAACTAAAGAATTTCTCAGAGAGAACTGAGCCCACAACTCTCTAAATCCCAATGAGGAAAGTCAAGTTTCCCTTCAAACCTTATTTTCCAAAGGGCCCGCAGAGCACTGACCCTGCTGTTTCCTTCTCTATTTTGTACCTCCAACGTGCTTTAGACGGGAGATACTTGAGTCGTTTCAAGTTGCCACATTCTAGAAATTTAACAAAAGAAACCCTTCACCTCCATGCCTCGGCATCTAGCTGTTCCCAAGGCTGCACTTATCACAACTCCCCAAACACACAGGCCGTCCTTCTTGTACGTTTCACAGCCTAGTGCAGATCCGATAGTACTAAGAGACCTGGAATGCTTCGTAGAGCTCAAGAACCACACTGCATAAGGCTACTTAGATTCTGCTGCATGCCAACCTCTGGCATGATACAAGAGGAACGTTAGCCTGAGGCTAGTGGTCAAAAAGGGTCGCCAATTCACTGAATTGACTGAAGGATGAGCTCCTTCCAAAGCATGGCCACCTCCAAGTTTCTTTCCTAGAAACTCACTTTTCATCACACAGGCAATTGTGCAATGAAGGGAACTTGTGCAACTACAGTGTTTCTCAGGGAGAATTGAGCCCCCACCTCTCTAAATCCCAATGAGGAATATGAAGTTTCCCGTCAAGACTTATTTTCAAAATGGCCAGCAGAGCATCGACCTTGCTGATTCTTTCTCTAATTTGTACATCCAAGGTCATTAAGAAGGGGGATACTTGAGTTGTTTCAACTTGCAACAATCTAGAGGTTTTACCAAAGAGCCCTTAAGAGCCCCTGATTCGGCATCCAGCTTTTCCCAACGATGCATTGCTCACAAAGGCCCAAACACACAGGCCGTGCCTTTGGACGTTTCTCATCCGAGTGCAGACCCGCCAGTACTAAGAAACCTGGAATGCTACCTAGAGCTCAAGAACCACACTGAATAACGCTACATGGATTCTGCTGCATGCCAATCTGTGGCATGATACAAGAGGAACGTTAGCTTGAGGCTAGTGTTCAATGGGGTCGCCAATTCACTCAAAATGACTGAAGGTTGAGCAGCTACCAAAGTATGGCAACGTCCAAGTTTCTTTCCGAGAAATTAACTTCTCATCACAAAGGGAACTGTGCCATGAAGGGAACATGTGCAACTACAGTATTTCTCACTGAGAATTGATTCCGCAACTCTCTAAATCCCAATGAGGAAAGTAAAGTATCCCTTTCAGCCTTATATTCAATATATATATTCCACAGAGAATTAACCCTGTTCTTTCTTTCTCTAGTTTGTAATTCCAAGGCGCTTTAGAAGGGAGATACTTGAGTTGTTTCAACTTACTACTTTCTAGAGTTTAAGAGAAGAAGCCCTTCACTTCCCATGACTCTGCATCTAGCTGTTCCCAATGGCGCATTGCTCACAACTCCCCGAACGCACAGGCCGTCCTTCCTGTACTTTTCTCATCCTAGTGCAGACCCGCAAGTACTAAGAGACCTGGAATGCTTCCTAGAGTTCAAGAACCACACTGAATAAGTCTACAAGGATTCTGCTGCATGCCAACATGTGGCATGATACAAGAGGAACGTTAGCTTGAGGCTAGTGTTCAATGGGGTCGCCAATTCACTGAAGATTACTGAAAAAGGAGCACCTACCAAAGAATGGCAACGTCCAAGTTTCTTTCCGAGAAATTCACTTGTCATCACAAAGGGAATTGTGCCATGAAGGGAACATGTGCAACTACAGTATTTCTCAGTGAGAATGGATCCCGCAACTCTCTAAATCCCAATGAGGAAAATAAAGTTCCCCTATAAGCCTTATATTCAAAAGGGTCCACAGAGCATTGATCCTATTGTTTCTTTCTCTATTTTGTAGTTGAAGGTGTTTTAGAAGGGAGATACTTGAGTTGTTTCAACTTCCTACTTTCTAGAGTTTAAGAAAAGAAGCCCTTCACTTCCCATGACTCGGCATCTAGTTGTACCCAATGATGCATTGCTCACAACACCCCGAAGACAGACGCCGTCCTTCCTGTATTTTTCTCATCCTAGTGCAGACCCGCAAGTACTAAGAGACCTGGAATGCTTCCTAGAGCCCAGGAACCACAATGAATAAGGCTACATGGATTTTGCTGCATGACAACATGTGTCATGTTAGAAGAGGAACGTTAGCTTCAGGTTAGTGGTCAAGTGGGGTCGCCAATTCACTGAAGATTACCGAAGGATGAGCACCTACCAAAGAATGGCAACCTCCAAGTTTCTTTCCTAGAAACTCACTTGTCATCACAAAGGCAATTGTGCTATGAAGAGAACATGTGCAACTAAAGAATTTCTCAGAGAGAACTGAGCCCACAACTCTCTAAATCCCAATGAGGAAAGTCAAGTTTCCCTTCAAGCCTTATTTTCCAAAGGGCCCGCAGAGCACTGACCCTGCTGTTTATTCTCTATTTTGTACCTCCAACGTGCTTTAGACGGGAGATACTTGAGTTGTTTCAAGTTGCCACATTCTAGAAATTTAACAAAAGAAACCCTTCACCTCCATGCCTCGGCATCTAGCTGTTCCCAAGGCTGCACTTATCACAACTCCCCAAACACACAGGCCGTCCTTCTTGTACGTTGCACAGCCTAGTGCAGATCCGATAGTACTAAGAGACCTGGAATGCTTCGTAGAGCTCAAGAACCACACTGAATAAGGCTACTTAGATTCTGCTGCATGCCAACCTCTGGCATGATACAAGAGGAACGTTAGCCTGAGGCTAGTGGTCAAAAAGGGTCGCCAATTCACTGAATTGACTGAAGGATGAGCTCCTTCCAAAGCATGGCCACCTCCAAGTTTCTTTCCTAGAAACTCACTTTTCATCACACAGGCAATTGTGCAATGAAGGGAACTTGTGCAACTACAGTGTTTCTCAGGGAGAATTGAGCCCCCACCTCTCTAAATCCCAATGAGGAATATGAAGTTTCCCGTCAAGACTTATTTTCAAAATGGCCAGCAGAGCATCGACCTTGCTGATTCTTTCTCTAATTTGTACATCCAAGGTCATTTAGAAGGGGGATACTTGAGTTGTTTCAACTTGCAACAATCAAGAGGTTTTACCAAAGAGCCCGTAAGAGCCCCTGATTCGGCATCCAGCTTTTCCCAACGATGCATTGCTCACAAAGGCCCAAACACACAGGCCGTGCCTCTAGGACGTTTCTCATCCGAGAGCAGACGCGCCAGTACTAAGAAACCTGGAATGCTACCTAGAGCTCAAGAACCACACTGAATAACGCTACATGGATTCTGCTGCATGCCAATCTGTGGCATGATACAAGAGGAACGTTAGCTTGAGGCTAGTGTTCAATGGGGTCGCCAATTCACTGAAAATTACTGAAGGTTGAGCAGCTACCAAAGTATGGCAACGTCCAAATTTCTTTCCGAGAAATTCACTTCTCATCCCAAAGGGAACTGTGCCATGAAGGGAACATGTGCAACTACAGTATTTCTCACTGAGAATTGATTCCGCAACTCTCTAAATCCCAATGAGGAAAGTAAAGTATCCCTTTAAGCCTTATATTCAATATATATATTCCACAGAGAATTAACCCTGTTCTTTCTTTCTCTAGTTTGTAATTCCAAGGCGCTTTAGAAGGGCGATACTTGAGTTGTTTCAACTTACTACTTTCTAGAGTTTAAGAGAAGAAGCCCTTCAATTCCCATGACTCTGCATCTAGCTGTTCCCAATGGTGCATTGCT
The DNA here is from genome assembly GCF_028564815.1 of Eubalaena glacialis. Taxonomy (NCBI): domain Eukaryota; kingdom Metazoa; phylum Chordata; class Mammalia; order Artiodactyla; family Balaenidae; genus Eubalaena; species Eubalaena glacialis. The sequence goes on along the minus strand of NC_083722.1, from coordinate 49,433,864 downwards.
CACAACTCCCCGAAGGCACAGGCCGTCCTTCCTGTACTTTTCTCATCCTAGTGCAGACCCGCAAGTACTAAGAGACCTGGAATGCTTCCTAGAGCCCAGGATCCACAATGAATAAGGCTACATGGATTTTGCTGCATGACAACATGTGTCATGTTAGAAGAGGAACGTTAGCTTCAGGTTAGTGGTCAAGTGGGGTCGCCAATTCACTGAAGATTACCGAAGGATGAGCACCTACCAAAGAATGGCAACCTCCAAGTTTCTTTCCTAGAAACTCACTTGTCATCACAAAGGCAATTGTGCTATGAAGAGAACATGTGCAACTAAAGAATTTCTCAGAGAGAACTGAGCCAAAACTCTCTAAATCCCAATGAGGAAAGTCAAGTTTCCCTTCAAGCCTTATTTTCCAAAGGGCCCGCAGAGCACTGACCCTGCTGTTTCCTTCTCTATTTTGTACCTCCAACGTGCTTTAGACGGGAGATACTTGAGTTGTTTCAACTTACTACTTTCTAGAGTTTAAGAAAAGAAGCCCTTCACTTCCCATGACTCGGCATCTAGTTGGACCCAATGATGCATTGCTCACAACACCCCGAAGACAGACGCCGTCCTTCCTGTACTTTTCTCATCCTAGTGCAGACCCGCAAGTACTAAGAGACCTGGAATGCTTCCTAGAGCCCAGGATCCACAATGAATAAGGCTACATGGATTTTGCTGCATGACAACATGTGTCATGTTAGAAGAGGAACGTTAGCTTCAGGTTAGTGGTCAAGTGGGGTCGCCAATTCACTGAAGATTACCGAAGGATGAGCACCTACCAAAGAATGGCAACCTCCAAGTTTCTTTCCTAGAAACTCACTTGTCATCACAAAGGCAATTGTGCTATGAAGAGAACATGTGCAACTAAAGAATTTCTCAGAGAGAACTGAGCCCACAACTCTCTAAATCCCAATGAGGAAAGTCAAGTTTCCCTTCAAGCCTTATTTTCCAAAGGGCCCGCAGAGCACTGACCCTGCTGTTTCCTTCTCTATTTTGTACCTCCAACGTGCTTTAGACGGGAGATACTTGAGTTGTTTCAACTTACTACTTTCTAGAGTTTAAGAAAAGAAGCCCTTCACTTCCCATGACTCGGCATCTAGTTGGACCCAATGATGCATTGCTCACAACACCCCGAAGACAGACGCCGTCCTTCCTGTACTTTTCTCATCCTAGTGCAGACCCGCAAGTACTAAGAGACCTGGAATGCTTCCTAGAGCCCAGGATCCACAATGAATAAGGCTACATGGATTTTGCTGCATGACAACATGTGTCATGTTAGAAGAGGAACGTTAGCTTCAGGTTAGTGGTCAAGTGGGGTCGCCAATTCACTGAAGATTACTGAAGGATGAGCACCTACCAAAGAATGGCAACCTCCAAGTTTCTTTCCTAGAAACTCACTTGTCATCACAAAGGCAATTGTGCTATGAAGAGAACATGTGCAACTAAAGAATTTCTCAGAGAGAACTGAGCCTACAACTCTCTAAATCCCAATGAGGAAAGTCAAGTTTCCCTTCAAGCCTTATTTTCCAAAGGGCCCGCAGAGCACTGACCCTGCTGTTTCCTTCTCTATTTTGTACCTCCAACGTGCTTTAGACGGGAGATACTTGAGTTGTTTCAAGTTGCCACATTCTAGAAATTTAACAAAAGAAACCCTTCACCTCCATGCCTCGGCATCTAGCTGTTCCCAAGGCTGCACTTATCACAACTCCCCAAACACACAGGCCGTCCTTCTTGTACGTTTCACAGCCTAGTGCAGATCCGATAGTAATAAGAGACCTGGAATGCTTCGTAGAGCTCAAGAACCACACTGAATAAGGCTACTTAGATTCTGCTGCATGCCAACCTCTGGCATGATACAAGAGGAACGTTAGCCTGAGGCTAGTGGTCAAAAAGGGTCGCCAATTCACTGAATTGACTGAAGGATGAGCTCCTTCCAAAGCATGGCCACCTCCAAGTTTCTTTCCTAGAAACTCACTTTTCATCACACAGGCAATTGTGCAATGAAGGGAACTTGTGCAACTACAGTGTTTCTCAGGGAGAATTGAGCCCCCACCTCTCTAAATCCCAATGAGGAATATGAAGTTTCCCGTCAAGACTTATTTTCAAAATGGCCAGCAGAGCATCGACCTTGCTGATTCTTTCTCTAATTTGTACATCCAAGGTCATTTAGAAGGGGGATACTTGAGTTGTTTCAACTTGCAACAATCTAGAGGTTTTACCAAAGAGCCCGTAAGAGCCCCTGATTCGGCATCCAGCTTTTCCCAACGATGCATTGCTCACAAAGGCCCAAACACACAGGCCGTGCCTCTAGGACGTTTCTCATCCGAGTGCAGACCCGCCAGTACTAAGAAACCTGGAATGCTACCTAGAGCTCAAGAACCACACTGAATAACGCTACATGGATTCTGCTGCATGCCAATCTGTGGCATGATACAAGAGGAACGTTAGCTTGAGGCTAGTGTTCAATGGGGTCGCCAATTCACTGAAAATTACTGAGGGTTGAGCAGCTACCAAAGTATGGCAACGTCCAAGTTTCTTTCCGAGAAATTCACTTCTCATCACAAAGGGAACTGTGCCATGAAGGGAACATGTGCAACTACAGTATTTCTCACTGAGAATTGATTCCGCAACTCTCTAAATCCCAATGAGGAAAGTAAAGTATCCCTTTAAGCCTTATATTCAATATATATATTCCACAGAGAATTAACCCTGTTCTTTCTTTCTCTAGTTTGTAATTCCAAGGCGCTTTAGAAGGGAGATACTTGAGTTGTTTCAACTTACTACTTTCTAGAGTTTAAGAAAAGAAGCCCTTCACTTCCCATGACTCGGCATCTAGCTGTTCCCAATGGCGCATTGCTCACAACTCCCCGAAGGCACAGGCCGTCCTTCCTGTACTTTTCTCATCCTAGTGCAGACCCGCAAGTACTAAGAGACCTGGAATGCTTCCTAGAGTTCAAGAACCACACTGAATAAGTCTACAAGGATTCTGCTGCATGCCAACATGTGGCATGATACAAGAGGAACGTTAGCTTGAGGCTAGTGTTCAATGGGGTCGCCAATTCACTGAAGATTACTGAAGGAGGAGCACCTACCAAAGAATGGCAACCACCAAGTTTCTTTCCGAGAAATTCACTTGTCATCACAAAGGGAATTGTGCCATGAAGGGAACATGTGCAACTACAGTATTTCTCAGTGAGAATGGATCCCGCAACTCTCTAAATCCCAATGAGGAAAATAAAGTTCCCCTTTAAGCCTTATATTCAAAAGGGTCCACAGAGCATTGATCCTATTGTTTCTTTCTCTATTTTGTAGTTGAAGGTGTTTTAGAAGGGAGATACTTGAGTTGTTTCAACTTACTACTTTCTAGAGTTTAAGAAAAGAAGCCCTTCACTTCCCATGACTCGGCATCTAGTTGTACCCAATGATGCATTGCTCACAACACCCCGAAGACAGACGCCGTCCTTCCTGTACTTTTCTCCTCCTAGTGCAGACCCGCAAGTACTAAGAGACCTGGAATGCTTCCTAGGGCCCAGGAAACACAATGAATAAGGCTACATGGATTTTGCTGCATGACAACATGTGTCATGTTAGAAGAGGAACGTTAGCTTCAGGTTAGTGGTCAAGTGGGGTCGCCAATTCACTGAAGATTACCGAAGGATGAGCACCTACCAAAGAATGGCAACCTCCAAGTTTCTTTCCTAGAAACTCACTTGTCATCACAAAGGCAATTGTGCTATGAAGAGAATATGTGCAACAAAGAATTTGTCAGAGAGAACTGAGCCCACCACTCTCTAAATCCCAATGAGGAAAGTCAAGTTTCCCTTCAAGCCTTATTTTCCAAAGGGCCCGCAGAGCACTGACCCTGCTGTTTCCTTCTCTATTTTGTACCTCCAACGTGCTTTACAAGGGAGATACTTGAGTTGTTTCAAGTTGCCACATTCTAGAAATTTAACAAAAGAAACCTTTCACCTCCATGCCTCGGCATCTAGCTGTTCCCAAGGCTGCACTTATCACAACTCCCCAAACACACAGGCCGTCCTTCTTGTACGTTTCACAGCCTAGTGCAGATCCGATAGTACTAAGAGACCTGGAATGCTTCGTAGAGCTCAAGAACCACACTGAATAAGGCTACTTAGATTCTGCTGCATGCCAACCTCTGGCATGATACAAGAGGAACGTTAGCCTGAGGCTAGTGGTCAAAAAGGGTCGCCAATTCACTGAATTGACTGAAGGATGAGCTCCTTCCAAAGCATGGCCACCTCCAAGTTTCTTTCCTAGAAACTCACTTTTCATCACACAGGCAATTGTGCAATGAAGGGAACTTGTGCAACTACAGTGTTTCTCAGGGAGAATTGAGCCCCCACCTCTCTAAATCCCAATGAGGAATATGAAGTTTCCCGTCAAGACTTATTATCAAAATGGCCAGCAGAGCATCGACCTTGCTGATTCTTTCTCTAATTTGTACATCCAAGGTCATTTAGAAGGGGGATACTTGAGTTGTTTCAACTTGCAACAATCTAGAGGTTTTACCAAAGAGCCCTTAAGAGCCCCTGATTCGGCATCCAGCTTTTCCCAACGATGCATTGCTCACAAAGGCCCAAACACACAGGCCGTGCCTCTAGGACGTTTCTCATCCGAGTGCAGACCCGCCAGTACTAAGAAACCTGGAATGCTACCTAGAGCTCAAGAACCACACTGAATAACGCTACATGGATTCTGCTGCATGCCAATCTGTGGCATGATACAAGAGGAACGTTAGCTTGAGGCTAGTGTTCAATGGGGTCGCCAATTCACTGAAAATGACTGAAGGTTGAGCAGCTACCAAAGTATGGCAACGTCCAAGTTTCTTTCCGAGAAATTCACTTCTCATCACAAAGGGAACTGTGCCATGAAGGGAACATGTGCAACTACAGTATTTCTCACTGAGAATTGATTCCGCAACTCTCTAAATCCCAATGAGGAAAGTAAAGTATCCCTTTAAGCCTTATATTCAATATATATATTCCACAGAGAATTAACCCTGTTCTTTCCTTCTCTAGTTTGTAATTCCAAGGCGCTTTAGAAGGGAGATACTTGAGTTGTTCCAACTTACTACTTTCTAGAGTTTAAGAAAAGAAGCCCTTCACTTCCCATGACTCGGCATCTAGCTGTTCCCAATGGCGCATTGCTCACAACTCCCCGAAGGCACAGGCCGTCCTTCCTGTACTTTTCTCATCCTAGTGCAGACCCGCAAGTACTAAGAGACCTGGAATGCTTCCTAGAGTTCAAGAACCACACTGAATAAGTCTACAAGGATTCTGCTGCATGCCAACATGTGGCATGATACAAGAGGAACGTTAGCTTGAGGCTAGTGTTCAATGGGGTCGCCAATTCACTGAAGATTACTGAAGGAGGAGCACCTACCAAAGAATGGCAACCACCAAGTTTCTTTCCGAGAAATTCACTTGTCATCACAAAGGGAATTGTGCCATGAAGGGAACATGTGCAACTACAGTATTTCTCAGTGAGAATGGATCCCGCAACTCTCTAAATCCCAATGAGGAAAATAAAGTTCCCCTTTAAGCCTTATATTCAAAAGGGTCCACAGAGCATTGATCCTATTGTCTCTTTCTCTATTTTTTAGTTGAAGGTGTTTTAGAAGGGAGATACTTGAGTTGTTTCAACTTACTACTTTCTAGAGTTTACGAAAAGAAGCCCTTCACTTCCCATGACTCGGCATCTAGTTGTACCCAATGATGCATTGCTCACAACACCCCGAAGACAGACGCCGTCCTTCCTGTACTTTTCTCATCCTAGTGCAGACCCGCAAGTACTAAGAGACCTGGAATGCTTCCTAGAGCCCAGGAACCACAATGAATAAGGCTACATGGATTTTGCTGCATGACAACATGTGTCATGTTAGAAGAGGAACGTTAGCTTCAGGTTAGTGGTCAAGTGGGGTCGCCAATTCACTGAAGATTACCGAAGGATGAGCACCTACCAAAGAATGGCAACCTCCAAGTTTCTTTCCTAGAAACTCACTTGTCATCACAAAGGCAATTGTGCTATGAAGAGAACATGTGCAACTAAAGAATTTCTCAGAGAGAACTGAGCCCACAACTCTCTAAATCCCAATGAGGAAAGTCAAGTTTCCCTTCAAGCCTTATTTTCCAAAGGGCCCGCAGAGCACTGACCCTGCTGTTTCCTTCTCTATTTTGTACCTCCAACGTGCTTTAGACGGGAGATACTTGAGTCGTTTCAAGTTGCCACATTCTAGAAATTTAACAAAAGAAACCCTTCACCTCCATGCCTCGGCATCTAGCTGTTCCCAAGGCTGCACTTATCACAACTCCCCAAACACACAGGCCGTCCTTCTTGTACGTTTCACAGCCTAGTGCAGATCCGATAGTACTAAGAGACCTGGAATGCTTCGTAGAGCTCAAGAACCACACTGAATAAGGCTACTTAGATTCTGCTGCATGCCAACCTCTGGCATGATACAAGAGGAACGTTAGCCTGAGGCTAGTGGTCAAAAAGGGTCGCCAATTCACTGAATTGACTGAAGGATGAGCTCCTTCCAAAGCATGGCCACCTTCAAGTTTCTTTCCTAGAAACTCACTTTTCATCACACAGGCAATTGTGCAATGAAGGGAACTTGTGCAACTACAGTGTTTCTCAGGGAGAATTGAGCCCCCACCTCTCTAAATCCCAATGAGGAATATGAAGTTTCCCGTCAAGACTTATTTTCAAAATGGCCAGCAGAGCATCGACCTTGCTGATTCTTTCTCTAATTTGTACATCCAAGGTCATTTAGAAGGGGGATACTTGAGTTGTTTCAACTTGCAACAATCTAGAGGTTTTACCAAAGAGCCCTTAAGAGCCCCTGATTCGGCATCCAGCTTTTCCCAACGATACTTTGCTCACAAAGGCCCAAACACACAGGCCGTGCCTCTAGGACGTTTCTCATCCGAGTGCAGACCCGCCAGTACTAAGAAACCTGGAATGCTACCTAGAGCTCAAGAACCACACTGAATAACGCTACATGGATTCTGCTGCATGCCAATCTGTGGCATGATACAAGAGGAACGTTAGCTTGAGGCTAGTGTTCAATGGGGTCGCCAATTCACTGGAAATGACTGAAGGTTGAGCAGCTACCAAAGTATGGCAACGTCCAAGTTTCTTTCCGAGAAATTCACTTCTCATCACAAAGGGAACTGTGCCATGAAGGGAACATGTGCAACTACAGTATATCTCACTGAGAATTGATTCCGCAACTCTCTAAATCCCAATGAGGAAAGTAAAGTATCCCTTTAAGCCTTATATTCAATATATATATTCTACAGAGAATTAACCCTGTTCTTTCTTTCTCTAGTTTGTAATTCCAAGGCGCTTTAGAAGGGAGATACTTGAGTTGTTTCAAATTACTACTTTCTAGAGTTTAAGAAAAGAAGCCCTTCACTTCCCATGACTCGGCATCTAGCTGTTCCCAATGGCGCATTGCTCACAACTCCCCGAAGGCACAGGCCGTCCTTCCTGTACTTTTCTCATCCTAGTGCAGACCCGCAAGTACTAAGAGACCTGGAATGCTTCCTAGAGTTCAAGAACCACACTGAATAAGTCTACAAGGATTCTGCTGCATGCCAACATGTGGCATGATACAAGAGGAACGTTAGCTTGAGGCTAGTGTTCAATGGGGTCGCCAATTCACTGAAGATTACTGAAGGAGGAGCACCTACCAAAGAATGGCAACCACCAAGTTTCTTTCCGAGAAATTCACTTGTCATCACAAAGGGAATTGTGCCATGAAGGGAACATGTGCAACTACAGTATTTCTCAGTGAGAATGGATCCCGCAACTCTCTAAATCCCAATGAGGAAAATAAAGTTCCCCTTTAAGCCTTATATTCAAAAGGGTCCACAGAGCATTGATCCTATTGTCTCTTTCTCTATTTTTTAGTTGAAGGTGTTTTAGAAGGGAGATACTTGAGTTGTTTCAACTTACTACTTTCTAGAGTTTACGAAAAGAAGCCCTTCACTTCCCATGACTCGGCATCTAGTTGGACCCAATGATGCATTGCTCTCAACACCCCGAAGACAGACGCCGTCCTTCCTGTACTTTTCTCATCCTAGTGCAGACCCGCAAGTACTAAGAGACCTGGAATGCTTCCTAGAGCCCAGGAACCACAATGAATAAGGCTACATGGATTTTGCTGCATGACAACATGTGTCATGTTAGAAGAGGAACGTTAGCTTCAGGTTAGTGGTCAAGTGGGGTCGCCAATTCACTGAAGATTACCGAAGGATGAGCACCTACCAAAGAATGGCAACCTCCAAGTTTCTTTCCTAGAAACTCACTTGTCATCACAAAGGCAATTGTGCTATGAAGAGAACATGTGCAACTAAAGAATTTCTCAGAGAGAACTGAGCCCACAACTCTCTAAATCCCAATGAGGAAAGTCAAGTTTCCCTTCAAGCCTTATTTTCCAAAGGGCCCGCAGAGCACTGACCCTGCTGTTTCCTTCTCTATTTTGTACCTCCAACGTGCTTTAGACGGGAGATACTTGAGTCGTTTCAAGTTGCCACATTCTAGAAATTTAACAAAAGAAACCCTTCACCTCCATGCCTCGGCATCTAGCTGTTCCCAAGGCTGCACTTATCACAACTCCCCAAACACACAGGCCGTCCTTCTTGTACGTTTCACAGCCTAGTGCAGATCCGATAGTACTAAGAGACCTGGAATGCTTCGTAGAGCTCAAGAACCACACTGAATAAGGCTACTTAGATTCTGCTGCATGCCAACCTCTGGCATGATACAAGAGGAACGTTAGCCTGAGGCTAGTGGTCAAAAAGGGTCGCCAATTCACTGAATTGACTGAAGGATGAGCTCCTTCCAAAGCATGGCCACCTTCAAGTTTCTTTCCTAGAAACTCACTTTTCATCACACAGGCAATTGTGCAATGAAGGGAACTTGTGCAACTACAGTGTTTCTCAGGGAGAATTGAGCCCCCACCTCTCTAAATCCCAATGAGGAATATGAAGTTTCCCGTCAAGACTTATTTTCAAAATGGCCAGCAGAGCATCGACCTTGCTGATTCTTTCTCTAATTTGTACATCCAAGGTCATTTAGAAGGGGGATACTTGAGTTGTTTCAACTTGCAACAATCTAGAGGTTTTACCAAAGAGCCCTTAAGAGCCCCTGATTCGGCATCCAGCTTTTCCCAACGATGCATTGCTCACAAAGGCCCAAACACACAGGCCGTGCCTCTAGGACGTTTCTCATCCGAGTGCAGACCCGCCAGTACTAAGAAACCTGGAATGCTACCTAGAGCTCAAGAACCACACTGAATAACGCTACATGGATTCTGCTGCATGCCAATCTGTGGCATGATACAAGAGGAACGTTAGCTTGAGGCTAGTGTTCAATGGGGTCGCCAATTCACTGGAAATGACTGAAGGTTGAGCAGCTACCAAAGTATGGCAACGTCCAAGTTTCTTTCCGAGAAATTCACTTCTCATCACAAAGGGAACTGTGCCATGAAGGGAACATGTGCAACTACAGTATTTCTCACTGAGAATTGATTCCGCAACTCTCTAAATCCCAATGAGGAAAGTAAAGTATCCCTTTAAGCCTTATATTCAATATATATATTCCACAGAGAATTAACCCTGTTCTTTCTTTCTCTAGTTTGTAATTCCAAGGCGCTTTAGAAGGGAGATACTTGAGTTGTTTCAACTTACTACTTTCTAGAGTTTAAGAAAAGAAGCCCTTCACTTCCCATGACTCGGCATCTAGCTGTTCCCAATGGCGCATTGCTCACAACTCCCCGAAGGCACAGGCCGTCCTTCCTGTACTTTTCTCATCCTAGTGCAGACCCGCAAGTACTAAGAGACCTGGAATGCTTCCTAGAGTTCAAGAACCACACTGAATAAGTCTACAAGGATTCTGCTGCATGCCAACATGTGGCATGATACAAGAGGAACGTTAGCTTGAGGCTAGTGTTCAATGGGGTCGCCAATTCACTGAAGATTACTGAAGGAGGAGCACCTACCAAAGAATGGCAACCACCAAGTTTCTTTCCGAGAAATTCACTTGTCATCACAAAGGGAATTGTGCCATGAAGGGAACATGTGCAACTACAGTATTTCTCAGTGAGAATGGATCCCGCAACTCTCTAAATCCCAATGAGGAAAATAAAGTTCCCCTTTAAGCCTTATATTCAAAAGGGTCCACAGAGCATTGATCCTATTGTCTCTTTCTCTATTTTTTAGTTGAAGGTGTTTTAGAAGGGAGATACTTGAGTTGTTTCAACTTACTACTTTCTAGAGTTTACGAAAAGAAGCCCTTCACTTCCCATGACTCGGCATCTAGTTGTACCCAATGATGCATTGCTCACAACACCCCGAAGACAGACGCCGTCCTTCCTGTACTTTTCTCATCCTAGTGCAGACCCGCAAGTACTAAGAGACCTGGAATGCTTCCTAGAGCCCAGGAACCACAATGAATAAGGCTACATGGATTTTGCTGCATGACAACATGTGTCATGTTAGAAGAGGAACGTTAGCTTCAGGTTAGTGGTCAAGTGGGGTCGCCAATTCACTGAAGATTACCGAAGGATGAGCACCTACCAAAGAATGGCAACCTCCAAGTTTCTTTCCTAGAAACTCACTTGTCATCACAAAGGCAATTGTGCTATGAAGAGAACATGTGCAACTAAAGAATTTCTCAGAGAGAACTGAGCCCACAACTCTCTAAATCCCAATGAGGAAAGTCAAGTTTCCCTTCAAGCCTTATTTTCCAAAGGGCCCGCAGAGCACTGACCCTGCTGTTTCCTTCTCTATTTTGTACCTCCAACGTGCTTTAGACGGGAGATACTTGAGTCGTTTCAAGTTGCCACATTCTAGAAATTTAACAAAAGAAACCCTTCACCTCCATGCCTCGGCATCTAGCTGTTCCCAAGGCTGCACTTATCACAACTCCCCAAACACACAGGCCGTCCTTCTTGTACGTTTCACAGCCTAGTGCAGATCCGATAGTACTAAGAGACCTGGAATGCTTCGTAGAGCTCAAGAACCACACTGAATAAGGCTACTTAGATTCTGCTGCATGCCAACCTCTGGCATGATACAAGAGGAACGTTAGCCTGAGGCTAGTGGTCAAAAAGGGTCGCCAATTCACTGAATTGACTGAAGGATGAGCTCCTTCCAAAGCATGGCCACCTTCAAGTTTCTTTCCTAGAAACTCACTTTTCATCACACAGGCAATTGTGCAATGAAGGGAACTTGTGCAACTACAGTGTTTCTCAGGGAGAATTGAGCCCCCACCTCTCTAAATCCCAATGAGGAATATGAAGTTTCCCGTCAAGACTTATTTTCAAAATGGCCAGCAGAGCATCGACCTTGCTGATTCTTTCTCTAATTTGTACATCCAAGGTCATTTAGAAGGGGGATACTTGAGTTGTTTCAACTTGCAACAATCTAGAGGTTTTACCAAAGAGCCCTTAAGAGCCCCTGATTCGGCATCCAGCTTTTCCCAACGATACTTTGCTCACAAAGGCCCAAACACACAGGCCGTGCCTCTAGGACGTTTCTCATCCGAGTGCAGACCCGCCAGTACTAAGAAACCTGGAATGCTACCTAGAGCTCAAGAACCACACTGAATAACGCTACATGGATTCTGCTGCATGCCAATCTGTGGCATGATACAAGAGGAACGTTAGCTTGAGGCTAGTGTTCAATGGGGTCGCCAATTCACTGGAAATGACTGAAGGTTGAGCAGCTACCAAAGTATGGCAACGTCCAAGTTTCTTTCCGAGAAATTCACTTCTCATCACAAAGGGAACTGTGCCATGAAGGGAACATGTGCAACTACAGTATTTCTCACTGAGAATTGATTCCGCAACTCTCTAAATCCCAATGAGGAAAGTAAAGTATCCCTTTAAGCCTTATATTCAATATATATATTCCACAGAGAATTAACCCTGTTCTTTCTTTCTCTAGTTTGTAATTCCAAGGCGCTTTAGAAGGGAGATACTTGAGTTGTTTCAACTTACTACTTTCTAGAGTTTAAGAAAAGAAGCCCTTCACTTCCCATGACTCGGCATCTAGCTGTTCCCAATGGCGCATTGCTCACAACTCCCCGAAGGCACAGGCCGTCCTTCCTGTACTTTTCTCATCCTAGTGCAGACCCGCAAGTACTAAGAGACCTGGAATGCTTCCTAGAGTTCAAGAACCACACTGAATAAGTCTACAAGGATTCTGCTGCATGCCAACATGTGGCATGATACAAGAGGAACGTTAGCTTGAGGCTAGTGTTCAATGGGGTCGCCAATTCACTGAAGATTACTGAAGGAGGAGCACCTACCAAAGAATGGCAACCACCAAGTTTCTTTCCGAGAAATTCACTTGTCATCACAAAGGGAATTGTGCCATGAAGGGAACATGTGCAACTACAGTATTTCTCAGTGAGAATGGATCCCGCAACTCTCTAAATCCCAATGAGGAAAATAAAGTTCCCCTTTAAGCCTTATATTCAAAAGGGTCCACAGAGCATTGATCCTATTGTCTCTTTCTCTATTTTTTAGTTGAAGGTGTTTTAGAAGGGAGATACTTGAGTTGTTTCAACTTACTACTTTCTAGAGTTTACGAAAAGAAGCCCTTCACTTCCCATGACTCGGCATCTAGTTGGACCCAATGATGCATTGCTCTCAACACCCCGAAGACAGACGCCGTCCTTCCTGTACTTTTCTCATCCTAGTGCAGACCCGCAAGTACTAAGAGACCTGGAATGCTTCCTAGAGCCCAGGAACCACAATGAATAAGGCTACATGGATTTTGCTGCATGACAACATGTGTCATGTTAGAAGAGGAACGTTAGCTTCAGGTTAGTGGTCAAGTGGGGTCGCCAATTCACTGAAGATTACCGAAGGATGAGCACCTACCAAAGAATGGCAACCTCCAAGTTTCTTTCCTAGAAACTCACTTGTCATCACAAAGGCAATTGTGCTATGAAGAGAACATGTGCAACTAAAGAATTTCTCAGAGAGAACTGAGCCCACAACTCTCTAAATCCCAATGAGGAAAGTCAAGTTTCCCTTCAAGCCTTATTTTCCAAAGGGCCCGCAGAGCACTGACCCTGCTGTTTCCTTCTCTATTTTGTACCTCCAACGTGCTTTAGACGGGAGATACTTGAGTCGTTTCAAGTTGCCACATTCTAGAAATTTAACAAAAGAAACCCTTCACCTCCATGCCTCGGCATCTAGCTGTTCCCAAGGCTGCACTTATCACAACTCCCCAAACACACAGGCCGTCCTTCTTGTACGTTTCACAGCCTAGTGCAGATCCGATAGTACGAAGAGACCTGGAATGCTTCGTAGAGCTCAAGAACCACACTGAATAAGGCTACTTAGATTCTGCTGCATGCCAACCTCTGGCATGATACAAGAGGAACGTTAGCCTGAGGCTAGTGGTCAAAAAGGGTCGCCAATTCACTGAATTGACTGAAGGATGAGCTCCTTCCAAAGCATGGCCACCTTCAAGTTTCTTTCCTAGAAACTCACTTTTCATCACACAGGCAATTGTGCAATGAAGGGAACTTGTGCAACTACAGTGTTTCTCAGGGAGAATTGAGCCCCCACCTCTCTAAATCCCAATGAGGAATATGAAGTTTCCCGTCAAGACTTATTTTCAAAATGGCCAGCAGAGCATCGACCTTGCTGATTCTTTCTCTAATTTGTACATCCAAGGTCATTTAGAAGGGGGATACTTGAGTTGTTTCAACTTGCAACAATCTAGAGGTTTTACCAAAGAGCCCTTAAGAGCCCCTGATTCGGCATCCAGCTTTTCCCAACGATGCATTGCTCACAAAGGCCCAAACACACAGGCCGTGCCTCTAGGACGTTTCTCATCCGAGTGCAGACCCGCCAGTACTAAGAAACCTGGAATGCTACCTAGAGCTCAAGAACCACACTGAATAACGCTACATGGATTCTGCTGCATGCCAATCTGTGGCATGATACAAGAGGAACGTTAGCTTGAGGCTAGTGTTCAATGGGGTCGCCAATTCACTCAAAATGACTGAAGGTTGAGCAGCTACCAAAGTATGGCAACGTCCAAGTTTCTTTCCGAGAAATTCACTTCTCATCACAAAGGGAACTGTGCCATGAAGGGAACATGTGCAACTACAGTATTTCTCACTGAGAATTGATTCCGCAACTCTCTAAATCCCAATGAGGAAAGTAAAGTATCCCTTTAAGCCTTATATTCAATATATATATTCCACAGAGAATTAACCCTGTTCTTTCTTTCTCTAGTTTGTAATTCCAAGGCGCTTTAGAAGGGAGATACTTGAGTTGTTTCAACTTACTACTTTCTAGAGTTTAAGAAAAGAAGCCCTTCACTTCCCATGACTCGGCATCTAGCTGTTCCCAATGGCGCATTGCTCACAACTCCCCGAAGGCACAGGCCGTCCTTCCTGTACTTTTCTCATCCTAGTGCAGACCCGCAAGTACTAAGAGACCTGGAATGCTTCCTAGAGTTCAAGAACCACACTGAATAAGTCTACAAGGATTCTGCTGCATGCCAACATGTGGCATGATACAAGAGGAACGTTAGCTTGAGGCTAGTGTTCAATGGGGTCGCCAATTCACTGAAGATTACTGAAGGAGGAGCACCTACCAAAGAATGGCAACCACCAAGTTTTTTTCCGAGAAATTCACTTGTCATCACAAAGGGAATTGTGCCTTGAAGGGAACATGTGCAACTACAGTATTTCTCAGTGAGAATGGATCCCGCAACTCTCTAAATCCCAATGAGGAAAATAAAGTTCCCCTTTAAGCCTTATATTCAAAAGGGTCCACAGAGCATTGATCCTATTGTCTCTTTCTCTATTTTTTAGTTGAAGGTGTTTTAGAAGGGAGATACTTGAGTTGTTTCAACTTACTACTTTCTAGAGTTTACGAAAAGAAGCCCTTCACTTCCCATGACTCGGCATCTAGTTGTACCCAATGATGCATTGCTCACAACACCCCGAAGACAGACGCCGTCCTTCCTGTACTTTTCTCATCCTAGTGCAGACCCGCAAGTACTAAGAGACCTGGAATGCTTCCTAGAGCCCAGGAACCACAATGAATAAGGCTACATGGATTTTGCTGCATGACAACATGTGTCATGTTAGAAGAGGAACGTTAGCTTCAGGTTAGTGGTCAAGTGGGGTCGCCAATTCACTGAAGATTACCGAAGGATAAGCACCTACCAAAGAATGGCAACCTCCAAGTTTCTTTCCTAGAAACTCACTTGTCATCACAAAGGCAATTGTGCTATGAAGAGAACATGTGCAACTAAAGAATTTCTAAGAGAGAACTGAGCCCACAACTCTCTAAATCCCAATGAGGAAAGTCAAGTTTCCCTTCAAGCCTTATTTTCCAAAGGGCCCGCAGAGCACTGACCCTGCTGTTTCCTTCTCTATTTTGTACCTCCAACGTGCTTTAGACGGGAGATACTTGAGTCGTTTCAAGTTGCCACATTCTAGAAATTTAACAAAAGAAACCCTTCACCTCCATGCCTCGGCATCTAGCTGTTCCCAAGGCTGCACTTATCACAACTCCCCAAACACACAGGCCGTCCTTCTTGTACGTTTCACAGCCTAGTGCAGATCCGATAGTACTAAGAGACCTGGAATGCTTCGTAGAGCTCAAGAACCACACTGAATAAGGCTACTTAGATTCTGCTGCATGCCAACCTCTGGCATGATACAAGAGGAACGTTAGCCTGAGGCTAGTGGTCAAAAAGGGTCGCCAATTCACTGAATTGACTGAAGGATGAGCTCCTTCCAAAGCATGGCCACCTCCAAGTTTCTTTCCTAGAAACTCACTTTTCATCACACAGGCAATTGTGCAATGAAGGGAACTTGTGCAACTACAGTGTTTCTCAGGGAGAATTGAGCCCCCACCTCTCTAAATCCCAATGAGGAATATGAAGTTTCCCGTCAAGACTTATTTTCAAAATGGCCAGCAGAGCATCGACCTTGCTGATTCTTTCTCTAATTTGTACATCCAAGGTCATTTAGAAGGGGGATACTTGAGTTGTTTCAACTTGCAACAATCTAGAGGTTTTACCAAAGAGCCCTTAAGAGCCCCTGATTCGGCATCCAGCTTTTCCCAACGATGCATTGCTCACAAAGGCCCAAACACACAGGCCGTGCCTCTAGGACGTTTCTCATCCGAGTGCAGACCCGCCAGTACTAAGAAACCTGGAATGCTACCTAGAGCTCAAGAACCACACTGAATAACGCTACATGGATTCTGCTGCATGCCAATCTGTGGCATGATACAAGAGGAACGTTAGCTTGAGGCTAGTGTTCAATGGGGTCGCCAATTCACTGAAAATTACTGAGGGTTGAGCAGCTACCAAAGTATGGCAACGTCCAAGTTTCTTTCCGAGAAATTCACTTCTCATCACAAAGGGAACTGTGCCATGAAGGGAACATGTGCAACTACAGTATTTCTCACTGAGAATTGATTCCGCAACTCTCTAAATCCCAATGAGGAAAGTAAAGTATCCCTTTAAGCCTTATATTCAATATATATATTCCACAGAGAATTAACCCTGTTCTTTCTTTCTCTAGTTTGTAATTCCAAGGCGCTTTAAAAGGGAGATACTTGAGTTGTTTCAACTTACTACTTTCTAGAGTTTAAGAAAAGAAGCCCTTCACTTCCCATGACTCGGCATCTAGCTGTTCCCAATGGCGCATTGCTCACAACTCCCCGAACGCACAGGCCGTCCTTCCTGTACTTTTCTCATCCTAGTGCAGACCCGCAAGTACTAAGAGACCTGGAATGCTTCCTAGAGTTCAAGAACCACACTGAATAAGTCTACAAGGATTCTGCTGCATGCCAACATGTGGCATGATACAAGAGGAACGTTAGCTTGAGGCTAGTGTTCAATGGGGTCGCCAATTCACTGAAGATTACTGAAGGAGGAGCACCTACCAAAGAATGGCAACCACCAAGTTTCTTTCCGAGAAATTCACTTGTCATCACAAAGGGAATTGTGCCATGAAGGGAACATGTGCAACTACAGTATTTCTCAGTGAGAATGGATCCCGCAACTCTCTAAATCCCAATGAGGAAAATAAAGTTCCCCTTTAAGCCTTATATTCAAAAGGGTCCACATATCATTGATCCTATTGTTTCTTTCTCTATTTTGTAGTTGAAGGTGTTTTAGAAGGGAGATACTTGAGTTGTTTCAACTTACTACTTTCTAGAGTTTAAGAAAAGAAGCCCTTCACTTCCCATGACTCGGCATCTAGTTGTACCCAATGATGCATTGCTCACAACACCCCGAAGACAGACGCCGTCCTTCCTGTACTTTTCTCATCCTAGTGCAGACCCGCAAGTACTAAGAGACCTGGAATGCTTCCTAGAGCCCAGGAACCACAATGAATAAGGCTACATGGATTTTGCTGCATGACAACATGTGTCATGTTAGAAGAGGAACGTTAGCTTCAGGTTAGTGGTCAAGTGGGGTCGCCAATTCACTGAAGATTACCGAAGGCTGAGCACCTACCAAAGAATGGCAACCTCCAAGTTTCTTTCCTAGAAACTCACTTGTCATCACAAAGGCAATTGTGCTATGAAGAGAACATGTGCAACTAAAGAATTTCTCAGAGAGAACTGAGCCCACAACTCTCTAAATCCCAATGAGGAAAGTCAAGTTTCCCTTCAAGTCTTATTTTCCAAAGGGCCCGCAGAGCACTGACCCTGCTGTTTCCTTCTCTATTTTGTACCTCCAACGTGCTTTACAAGGGAGATACTTGAGTTGTTTCAAGTTGCCACATTCTAGAAATTTAACAAAAGAAACCCTTCACCTCCATGCCTCGGCATCTAGCTGTTCCCAAGGCTGCACTTATCACAACTCCCCAAACACACAGGCCGTCCTTCTTGTACGTTTCACAGCCTAGTGCAGATCCGATAGTACTAAGAGACCTGGAATGCTTCGTAGAGCTCAAGAACCACACTGAATAAGGCTACTTAGATTCTGCTGCATGCCAACCTCTAGCATGATACAAGAGGAACGTTAGCCTGAGGCTAGTGGTCAAAAAGGGTCGCCAATTCACTGAATTGACTGAAGGATGAGCTCCTTCCAAAGCATGGCCACCTCCAAGTTTCTTTCCTAGAAACTCACTTTTCATCACACAGGCAATTGTGCAATGAAGGGAACTTGTGCAACTACAGTGTTTCTCAGGGAGAATTGAGCCCCCACCTCTCTAAATCCCAATGAGGAATATGAAGTTTCCCGTCAAGACTTATTTTCAAAATGGCCAGCAGAGCATCGACCTTGCTGATTCTTTCTCTAATTTGTACATCCAAGGTCATTTAGAAGGGGGATACTTGAGTTGTTTCAACTTGCAACAATCTAGAGGTTTTACCAAAGAGCCCTTAAGAGCCCCTGATTCGGCATACAGCTTTTCCCAACGATGCATTGCTCACAAAGGCCCAAACACACAGGCCGTGCCTCTAGGACGTTTCTCATCCGAGTGCAGACCCGCCAGTACTAAGAAACCTGGAATGCTACCTAGAGCTCAAGAACCACACTGAATAACGCTACATGGATTCTGCTGCATGCCAATCTGTGGCATGATACAAGAGGAACGTTACCTTGAGGCTAGTGTTCAATGGGGTCGCCAATTCACTGAAAATTACTGAAGGTTGAGCAGCTACCAAAGTATGGCAACTTACAAGTTTCTTTCCGAGAAATTCACTTCTCATCACAAAGGGAACTGTGCCATGAAGGGAACATGTGCAACTACAGTATTTCTCACTGAGAATTGATTCCGCAACTCTCTAAATCCCAATGAGGAAAGTAAAGTATCCCTTTAAGCCTTATATTCAATATATATATTCCACAGAGAATTAACCCTGTTCTTTCTTTCTCTAGTTTGTAATTCCAAGGCGCTTTAGAAGGGAGATACTTGAGTTGTTTCAACTTACTACTTTCTAGAGTTTAAGAAAAGAAGCCCTTCACTTCCCATGACTCGGCATCTAGCTGTTCCCAATGGCGCATTGCTCACAACTCCCCGAAGGCACAGGCCGTCCTTCCTGTACTTTTCTCATCCTAGTGCAGACCCGCAAGTATAAGAGACCTGGAATGCTTCCTAGAGTTCAAGAACCACACTGAATAAGTCTACAAGGATTCTGCTGCATGCCAACATGTGGCATGATACAAGAGGAACGTTAGCTTGAGGCTAGTGTTCAATGGGGTCGCCAATTCACTGAACATTACTGAAGGAGGAGCACCTACCAAAGAATGGCAACCACCAAGTTTCTTTCCGAGAAATTCACTTGTCATCACAAAGGGAATTGTGCC
This sequence comes from Eubalaena glacialis, assembly GCF_028564815.1. Taxonomy (NCBI): domain Eukaryota; kingdom Metazoa; phylum Chordata; class Mammalia; order Artiodactyla; family Balaenidae; genus Eubalaena; species Eubalaena glacialis. The sequence continues at coordinate 49,414,491 of NC_083722.1, read as the reverse complement.
TTGAAGGGAACATGTGCAACTACAGTATTTCTCAGTGAGAATGGATCCCGCAACTCTCTAAATCCCAATGAGGAAAATAAAGTTCCCCTTTAAGCCTTATATTCAAAAGGGTCCACAGAGCGTTGATCCTATTGTCTCTTTCTCTATTTTTTAGTTGAAGGTGTTTTAGAAGGGAGATACTTGAGTTGTTTCAACTTACTACTTTCTAGAGTTTACGAAAAGAAGCCCTTCACTTCCCATGACTCGGCATCTAGTTGTACCCAATGATGCATTGCTCACAACACCCCGAAGACAGACGCCGTCCTTCCTGTACTTTTCTCATCCTAGTGCAGACCCGCAAGTACTAAGAGACCTGGAATGCTTCCTAGAGCCCAGGAACCACAATGAATAAGGCTACATGGATTTTGCTGCATGACAACATGTGTCATGTTAGAAGAGGAACGTTAGCTTCAGGTTAGTGGTCAAGTGGGGTCGCCAATTCACTGAAGATTACCGAAGGATAAGCACCTACCAAAGAATGGCAACCTCCAAGTTTCTTTCCTAGAAACTCACTTGTCATCACAAAGGCAATTGTGCTATGAAGAGAACATGTGCAACTAAAGAATTTCTCAGAGAGAACTGAGCCCACAACTCTCTAAATCCCAATGAGGAAAGTCAAGTTTCCCTTCAAGCCTTATTTTCCAAAGGGCCCGCAGAGCACTGACCCTGCTGTTTCCTTCTCTATTTTGTACCTCCAACGTGCTTTAGACGGGAGATACTTGAGTCGTTTCAAGTTGCCACATTCTAGAAATTTAACAAAAGAAACCCTTCACCTCCATGCCTCGGCATCTAGCTGTTCCCAAGGCTGCACTTATCACAACTCCCCAAACACACAGGCCGTCCTTCTTGTACGTTTCACAGCCTAGTGCAGATCCGATAGTACTAAGAGACCTGGAATGCTTCGTAGAGCTCAAGAACCACACTGAATAAGGCTACTTAGATTCTGCTGCATGCCAACCTCTGGCATGATACAAGAGGAACGTTAGCCTGAGGCTAGTGGTCAAAAAGGGTCGCCAATTCACTGAATTGACTGAAGGATGAGCTCCTTCCAAAGCATGGCCACCTCCAAGTTTCTTTCCTAGAAACTCACTTTTCATCACACAGGCAATTGTGCAATGAAGGGAACTTGTGCAACTACAGTGTTTCTCAGGGAGAATTGAGCCCCCACCTCTCTAAATCCCAATGAGGAATATGAAGTTTCCCGTCAAGACTTATTTTCAAAATGGCCAGCAGAGCATCGACCTTGCTGATTCTTTCTCTAATTTGTACATCCAAGGTCATTTAGAAGGGGGATACTTGAGTTGTTTCAACTTGCAACAATCTAGAGGTTTTACCAAAGAGCCCTTAAGAGCCCCTGATTCGGCATCCAGCTTTTCCCAACGATGCATTGCTCACAAAGGCCCAAACACACAGGCCGTGCCTCTAGGACGTTTCTCATCCGAGTGCAGACCCGCCAGTACTAAGAAACCTGGAATGCTACCTAGAGCTCAAGAACCACACTGAATAACGCTACATGGATTCTGCTGCATGCCAATCTGTGGCATGATACAAGAGGAACGTTAGCTTGAGGCTAGTGTTCAATGGGGTCGCCAATTCACTGAAAATTACTGAGGGTTGAGCAGCTACCAAAGTATGGCAACGTCCAAGTTTCTTTCCGAGAAATTCACTTCTCATCACAAAGGGAACTGTGCCATGAAGGGAACATGTGCAACTACAGTATTTCTCACTGAGAATTGATTCCGCAACTCTCTAAATCCCAATGAGGAAAGTAAAGTATCCCTTTAAGCCTTATATTCAATATATATATTCCACAGAGAATTAACCCTGTTCTTTCTTTCTCTAGTTTGTAATTCCAAGGCGCTTTAGAAGGGAGATACTTGAGTTGTTTCAACTTACTACTTTCTAGAGTTTAAGAAAAGAAGCCCTTCACTTCCCATGACTCGGCATCTAGCTGTTCCCAATGGCGCATTGCTCACAACTCCCCGAACGCACAGGCCGTCCTTCCTGTACTTTTCTCATCCTAGTGCAGACCCGCAAGTACTAAGAGACCTGGAATGCTTCCTAGAGTTCAAGAACCACACTGAATAAGTCTACAAGGATTCTGCTGCATGCCAACATGTGGCATGATACAAGAGGAACGTTAGCTTGAGGCTAGTGTTCAATGGGGTCGCCAATTCACTGAAGATTACTGAAGGAGGAGCACCTACCAAAGAATGGCAACCACCAAGTTTCTTTCCGAGAAATTCACTTGTCATCACAAAGGGAATTGTGCCATGAAGGGAACATGTGCAACTACAGTATTTCTCAGTGAGAATGGATCCCGCAACTCTCTAAATCCCAATGAGGAAAATAAAGTTCCCCTTTAAGCCTTATATTCAAAAGGGTCCACAGATCATTGATCCTATTGTTTCTTTCTCTATTTTGTAGTTGAAGGTGTTTTAGAAGGGAGATACTTGAGTTGTTTCAACTTACTACTTTCTAGAGTTTAAGAAAAGAAGCCCTTCACTTCCCATGACTCGGCATCTAGTTGTACCCAATGATGCATTGCTCACAACACCCCGAAGACAGACGCCGTCCTTCCTGTACTTTTCTCATCCTAGTGCAGACCCGCAAGTACTAAGAGACCTGGAATGCTTCCTAGAGCCCAGGAACCACAATGAATAAGGCTACATGGATTTTGCTGCATGACAACATGTGTCATGTTAGAAGAGGAACGTTAGCTTCAGGTTAGTGGTCAAGTGGGGTCGCCAATTCACTGAAGATTACCGAAGGCTGAGCACCTACCAAAGAATGGCAACCTCCAAGTTTCTTTCCTAGAAACTCACTTGTCATCACAAAGGCAATTGTGCTATGAAGAGAACATGTGCAACTAAAGAATTTCTCAGAGAGAACTGAGCCCACAACTCTCTAAATCCCAATGAGGAAAGTCAAGTTTCCCTTCAAGTCTTATTTTCCAAAGGGCCCGCAGAGCACTGACCCTGCTGTTTCCTTCTCTATTTTGTACCTCCAACGTGCTTTACAAGGGAGATACTTGAGTTGTTTCAAGTTGCCACATTCTAGAAATTTAACAAAAGAAACCCTTCACCTCCATGCCTCGGCATCTAGCTGTTCCCAAGGCTGCACTTATCACAACTCCCCAAACACACAGGCCGTCCTTCTTGTACGTTTCACAGCCTAGTGCAGATCCGATAGTACTAAGAGACCTGGAATGCTTCGTAGAGCTCAAGAACCACACTGAATAAGGCTACTTAGATTCTGCTGCATGCCAACCTCTAGCATGATACAAGAGGAACGTTAGCCTGAGGCTAGTGGTCAAAAAGGGTCGCCAATTCACTGAATTGACTGAAGGATGAGCTCCTTCCAAAGCATGGCCACCTCCAAGTTTCTTTCCTAGAAACTCACTTTTCATCACACAGGCAATTGTGCAATGAAGGGAACTTGTGCAACTACAGTGTTTCTCAGGGAGAATTGAGCCCCCACCTCTCTAAATCCCAATGAGGAATATGAAGTTTCCCGTCAAGACTTATTTTCAAAATGGCCAGCAGAGCATCGACCTTGCTGATTCTTTCTCTAATTTGTACATCCAAGGTCATTTAGAAGGGGGATACTTGAGTTGTTTCAACTTGCAACAATCTAGAGGTTTTACCAAAGAGCCCTTAAGAGCCCCTGATTCGGCATCCAGCTTTTCCCAACGATGCATTGCTCACAAAGGCCCAAACACACAGGCCGTGCCTCTAGGACGTTTCTCATCCGAGTGCAGACCCGCCAGTACTAAGAAACCTGGAATGCTACCTAGAGCTCAAGAACCACACTGAATAACGCTACATGGATTCTGCTGCATGCCAATCTGTGGCATGATACAAGAGGAACGTTACCTTGAGGCTAGTGTTCAATGGGGTCGCCAATTCACTGAAAATTACTGAAGGTTGAGCAGCTACCAAAGTATGGCAACGTCCAAGTTTCTTTCCGAGAAATTCACTTCTCATCACAAAGGGAACTGTGCCATGAAGGGAACATGTGCAACTACAGTATTTCTCACTGAGAATTGATTCCGCAACTCTCTAAATCCCAATGAGGAAAGTAAAGTATCCCTTTAAGCCTTATATTCAATATATATATTCCACAGAGAATTAACCCTGTTCTTTCTTTCTCTAGTTTGTAATTCCAAGGCGCTTTAGAAGGGAGATACTTGAGTTGTTTCAACTTACTACTTTCTAGAGTTTAAGAAAAGAAGCCCTTCACTTCCCATGACTCGGCATCTAGCTGTTCCCAATGGCGCATTGCTCACAACTCCCCGAAGGCACAGGCCGTCCTTCCTGTACTTTTCTCATCCTAGTGCAGACCCGCAAGTATAAGAGACCTGGAATGCTTCCTAGAGTTCAAGAACCACACTGAATAAGTCTACAAGGATTCTGCTGCATGCCAACATGTGGCATGATACAAGAGGAACGTTAGCTTGAGGCTAGTGTTCAATGGGGTCGCCAATTCACTGAACATTACTGAAGGAGGAGCACCTACCAAAGAATGGCAACCACCAAGTTTCTTTCCGAGAAATTCACTTGTCATCACAAAGGGAATTGTGCCATGAAGGGAACATGTGCAACTACAGTATTTCACAGTGAGAATGGATCCCGCAACTCTCTAAATCCCAATGAGGAAAATAAAGTTCCCCTTTAAGCCTTATATTCAAAAGGGTCCACAGAGCGTTGATCCTATTGTTTCTTTCTCTATTTTGTAGTTGAAGGTGTTTTAGAAGGGAGATACTTGAGTTGTTTCAACTTACTACTTTCTAGAGTTTAAGAAAAGAAGCCCTTCACTTCCCATGACTCGGCATCTAGTTGTACCCAATGATGCATTGCTCACAACACCCCGAAGACAGACGCCGTCCTTCCTGTACTTTTCTCATCCTAGTGCAGACCCGCAAGTACTAAGAGACCTGGAATGCTTCCTAGAGCCCAGGAACCACAATGAATAAGGCTACATGGATTTTGCTGCATGACAACATGTGTCATGTTAGAAGAGGAACGTTAGCTTCAGGTTAGTGGTCAAGTGGGGTCGCCAATTCACTGAAGATTACCGAAGGATGAGCACCTACCAAAGAATGGCAACCTCCAAGTTTCTTTCCTAGAAACTCACTTGTCATCACAAAGGCAATTGTGCTATGAAGAGAACATGTGCAACTAAAGAATTTCTCAGAGAGAACTGAGCCCACAACTCTCTAAATCCCAACGAGGAAAGTCAAGTTTCCCTTCAAGCCTTATTTTCCAAAGGGCCCGCAGAGCACTGACCCTGCTGTTTCCTTCTCTATTTTGTACCTCCAACGTGCTTTAGACGGGAGATACTTGAGTCGTTTCAAGTTGCCACATTCTAGAAATTTAACAAAAGAAACCCTTCACCTCCATGCCTCGGCATCTAGCTGTTCCCCAGGCTGCACTTATCACAACTCCCCAAACACACAGGCCGTCCTTCTTGTACGTTTCACAGCCTAGTGCAGATCCGATAGTACTAAGAGACCTGGAATGCTTCGTAGAGCTCAAGAACCACACTGAATAAGGCTACTTAGATTCTGCTGCATGCCAACCTCTGGCATGATACAAGAGGAACGTTAGCCTGAGGCTAGTGGTCAAAAAGGGTCGCCAATTCACTGAATTGACTGAAGGATGAGCTCCTTCCAAAGCATGGCCACCTCCAAGTTTCTTTCCTAGAAACTCACTTCTCATCACACAGGCAATTGTGCAATGAAGGGAACTTGTGCAACTACAGTGTTTCTCAGGGAGAATTGAGCCCCCACCTCTCTAAATCCCAATGAGGAATATGAAGTTTCCCGTCAAGACTTATTTTCAAAATGGCCAGCAGAGCATCGACCTTGCTGATTCTTTCTCTAATTTGTACATCCAAGGTCATTTAGAAGGGGGATACTTGAGTTGTTTCAACTTGCAACAATCTAGAGGTTTTACCAAAGAGCCCTTAAGAACCCCTGATTCGGCATCCAGCTTTTCCCAACGATGCATTGCTCACAAAGGCCCAAACACACAGGCCGTGCCTCTAGGACGTTTCTCATCCGAGTGCAGACCCGCCAGTACTAAGAAACCTGGAATGCTACCTAGAGCTCAAGAACCACACTGAATAACGCTACATGGATTCTGCTGCATGCCAATCTGTGGCATGATACAAGAGGAACGTTAGCTTGAGGCTAGTGTTCAAAGGGGTCGCCAATTCACTGAAAATTACTGAGGGTTGAGCAGCTACCAAAGTATGGCAACGTCCAAGTTTCTTTCCGAGAAATTCACTTCTCATCACAAAGGGAACTGTGCCATGAAGGGAACATGTGCAACTACAGTATTTCTCACTGAGAATTGATTCCGCAACTCTCTAAATCCCAATGAGGAAAGTAAAGTATCCCTTTAAGCCTTATATTCAATATATATATTCCACAGAGAATTAACCCTGTTCTTTCTTTCTCTAGTTTGTAATTCCAAGGCGCTTTAGAAGGGAGATACTTGAGTTGTTTCAACTTACTACTTTCTAGAGTTTAAGAAAAGAAGCCCTTCACTTCCCATGACTCGGCATCTAGCTGTTCCCAATGGCGCATTGCTCACAACTCCCCGAAGGCACAGGCCGTCCTTCCTGTACTTTTCTCATCCTAGTGCAGACCCGCAAGTATTAAGAGACCTGGAATGCTTCCTAGAGTTCAAGAACCACACTGAATAAGTCTACAAGGATTCTGCTGCATGCCAACATGTGGCATGATACAAGAGGAACGTTAGCTTGAGGCTAGTGTTCAATGGGGTCGCCAATTCACCGAAGATTACTGAAAGAGGAGCACCTACCAAAGAATGGCAACGTCCAAGTTTCTTTCCGAGAAATTCACTTGTCATCACAAAGGGAATTGTGCCATGAAGGGAACATGTGCAACTACAGTATTTCTCAGTGAGAATGGATCCCGCAACTCTCTAAATCCCAATGAGGAAAATAAAGTTCCCCTTTAAGCCTTATATTCAAAAGGGTCCACAGAGCATTGATCCTATTGTTTCTTTCTCTATTTTGTAGTTGAAGGTGTTTTAGAAGGGAGATACTTGAGTTGTTTCAACTTCCTAGTTTCTAGAGTTTAAGAAAAGAAGCCCTTCACTTCCCATGGCTCGGCATCTAGTTGGACCCAATGATGCATTGCTCACAACACCCCGAAGACAGACGCCGTCCTTCCTGTACTTTTCTCATCCTAGTGCAGACCCGCAAGTACTAAGAGACCTAGAATGCTTCCTAGAGCCCAGGAACCACAATGAATAAGGCTACATGGATTTTGCTGCATGACAACATGTGTCATGTTAGAAGAGGAACGTTAGCTTCAGGTTAGTGGTCAAGTGGGGTCGCCAATTCACTGAAGATTACCGAAGGATGAGCACCTACCAAAGAATGGCAACCTCCAAGTTTCTTTCCTAGAAACTCACTTGTCATCACAAAGGCAATTGTGCTATGAAGAGAACATGTGCAACTAAAGAATTTCTCAGAGAGAACTGAGCCCACAACTCTCTAAATCCCAATGAGGAAAGTCAAGTTTCCCTTCAAGCCTTATTTTCCAAAGGGCCCGCAGAGCACTGACCCTGCTGTTTCCTTCTCTATTTTGTACCTCCAACGTGCTTTAGACGGGAGATACTTGAGTCGTTTCAAGTTGCCACATTCTAGAAATTTAACAAAAGAAACCCTTCACCTCCATGCCTCGGCATCTAGTTGTTCCCAAGGCTGCACTTATCACAACTCCCCAAACACACAGGCCGTCCTTCTTGTACGTTTCACAGCCTAGTGCAGATCCGATAGTACTAAGAGACCTGGAATGCTTCGTAGAGCTCAAGAACCACACTGAATAAGGCTACTTAGATTCTGCTGCATGCCAACCTCTGGCATGATACAAGAGGAACGTTAGCCTGAGGCTAGTGGTCAAAAAGGGTCGCCAATTCACTGAATTGACTGAAGGATGAGCTCCTTCCAAAGCATGGCCACCTCCAAGTTTCTTTCCTAGAAACTCACTTTTCATCACAAAGGCAATTGTGCAATGAAGGGAACTTGTGCAACTACAGTGTTTATCAGGGAGAATTGAGCCCCCACCTCTCTAAATCCCAATGAGGAATATGAAGTTTCCCTTCAAGACTTATTTTCAAAATGGCCAGCAGAGCATCGACCTTGCTGATTCTTTCTCTAATTTGTACATCCAAGGTCATTTAGAAGGGGGATACTTGAGTTGTTTCAACTTGCAACAATCTAGAGGTTTTACCAAAGAGCCCTTAAGAGCCCCTGATTCGGCATCCAGCTTTTCCCAACGATGCATTGCTCACAAAGGCCCAAACACACAGGCCATGCCTCTAGGACGTTTCTCATCCGAGTGCAGACCCGCCAGTACTAAGAAACCTGGAATGCTACCTAGAGCTCAAGAACCACACTGAATAACGCTACATGGATTCTGCTGCATGCCAATCTGTGGCATGATACAAGAGGAACGTTAGCTTGAGGCTAGTGTTCAATGGGGTCGCCAATTCACTGAAAATGACTGAAGGTTGAGCAGCTACCAAAGTATGGCAACGTCCAAGTTTCTTTCCGAGAAATTCACTTCTCATCACAAAGGGAACTGTGCCATGAAGGGAACATGTGCAACTACAGTATTTCTCACTGAGAATTGATTCCGCAACTCTCTAAATCCCAATGAGGAAAGTAAAGTATCCCTTTAAGCCTTATATTCAATATATATATATTCCTCAGAGAATTAACCCTGTTCTTTCTTTCTCTAGTTTGTAATTCCAAGGCGCTTTAGAAGGGAGATACTTGAGTTGTTTCAAATTACTACTTTCTAGAGTTTAAGAAAAGAAGCCCTTCACTTCCCATGACTCGGCATCTAGCTGTTCCCAATGGCGCATTGCTCACAACTCCCCGAAGGCACAGGCCGTCCTTCCTGTACTTTTCTCATCCTAGTGCAAACCCGCAAGTACTAAGAGACCTGGAATGCTTCCTAGAGTTCAAGAACCACACTGAATAAGTCTACAAGGATTCTGCTGCATGCCAACATGTGGCATGATACAAGAGGAACGTTAGCTTGAGGCTAGTGTTCAATGGGGTCGCCAATTCACCGAAGATTACTGAAAGAGGAGCACCTACCAAAGAATGGCAACGTCCAAGTTTTTTTCCGAGAAATTCACTTGTCATCACAAAGGGAATTGTGCCATGAAGGGAACATGTGCAACTAGAGTATTTCTCAGTGAGAATGGATCCCGCAACTCTCTAAATCCCAATGAGGAAAATAAAGTTCCCCTTTAAGCCTTATATTCAAAAGGGTCCACAGAGCATTGATCCTATTGTTTCTTTCTCTATTTTGTAGTTGAAGGTGTTTTAGAAGGGAGATACTTGAGTTGTTTCAACTTACTACTTTCTAGAGTTTAAGAAAAGAAGCCCTTCACTTCCCATGGCTCGGCATCTAGTTGGACCCAATGATGCATTGCTCACAACACCCCGAAGACAGACGCCGTCCTTCCTGTACTTTTCTCATCCTAGTGCAGACCCGCAAGTACTAAGAGACCTAGAATGCTTCCTAGAGCCCAGGAACCACAATGAATAAGGCTACATGGATTTTGCTGCATGACAACATGTGTCATGTTAGAAGAGGAACGTTAGCTTCAGGTTAGTGGTCAAGTGGGGTCGCCAATTCACTGAAGATTACCGAAGGATGAGCACCTACCAAAGAATGGCAACCTCCAAATTTCTTTCCTAGAAACTCACTTGTCATCACAAAGGCAATTGTGCTATGAAGAGAACATGTGCAACTAAAGAATTTCTCAGAGAGAACTGAGCCCACAACTCTCTAAATCCCAATGAGGAAAGTCAAGTTTCCCTTCAAGCCTTATTTTCCAAAGGGCCCGCAGAGCACTGACCCTGCTGTTTCCTTCTCTATTTTGTACCTCCAACGTGCTTTACAAGGGAGATACTTGAGTTGTTTCAAGTTGCCACATTCTAGAAATTTAACAAAAGAAACCCTTCACCTCCATGCCTCGGCATCTAGCTGTTCCCAAGGCTGCACTTATCACAACTCCCCAAACACACAGGCCGTCCTTCTTGTACGTTTCACAGCCTAGTGCAAATCCGATAGTACTAAGAGACCTGGAATGCTTCGTAGAGCTCAAGAACCACACTGAATAAGGCTACTTAGATTCTGCTGCATGCCAACCTCTGGCATGATACAAGAGGAACGTTAGCCTGAGGCTAGTGGTCAAAAAGGGTCGCCAATTCACTGAATTGACTGAAGGATGAGCTCCTTCCAAAGCATGGCCACCTCCAAGTTTCTTTCCTAGAAACTCACTTTTCATCACACAGGCAATTGTGCAATGAAGGGAACTTGTGCAACTACAGTGTTTCTCAGGGAGAATTGAGCCCCCACCTCTCTAAATCCCAATGAGGAATATGAAGTTTCCCGTCAAGACTTATTTTCAAAATGGCCAGCAGAGCATCGACCTTGCTGATTCTTTCTCTAATTTGTACATCCAAGGTCATTTAGAAGGGGGATACTTGAGTTGTTTCAACTTGCAACAATCTAGAGGTTTTACCAAAGAGCCCTTAAGAGCCCCTGATTCGGCATCCAGCTTTTCCCAACGATGCATTGCTCACAAAGGCCCAAACACACAGGCCGTGCCTCTAGGACGTTTCTCATCCGAGTGCAGACCCGCCAGTACTAAGAAACCTGGAATGCTACCTAGAGCTCAAGAACCACACTGAATAACGCTACATGGATTCTGCTGCATGCCAATCTGTGGCATGATACAAGAGGAACGTTACCTTGAGGCTAGTGTTCAATGGGGTCGCCAATTCACTGAAAATTACTGAAGGTTGAGCAGCTACCAAAGTATGGCAACGTCCAAGTTTCTTTCCGAGAAATTCACTTCTCATCACAAAGGGAACTGTGCCATGAAGGGAACATGTGCAACTACAGTATTTCTCACTGAGAATTGATTCCGCAACTCTCTAAATCCCAATGAGGAAAGTAAAGTATCCCTTTAAGCCTTATATTCAATATATATATTCCACAGAGAATTAACCCTGTTCTTTCTTTCTCTAGTTTGTAATTCCAAGGCGCTTTAGAAGGGAGATACTTGAGTTGTTTCAAATTACTACTTTCTAGAGTTTAAGAAAAGAAGCCCTTCACTTCCCATGACTCGGCATCTAGCTGTTCCCAATGGCGCATTGCTCACAACTCCCCGAACGCACAGGCCGTCCTTCCTGTACTTTTCTCATCCTAGTGCAGACCCGCAAGTACTAAGAGACCTGGAATGCTTCCTAGAGTTCAAGAACCACACTGAATAAGTCTACAAGGATTCTGCTGCATGCCAACATGTGGCATGATACAAGAGGAACGTTAGCTTGAGGCTAGTGTTCAATGGGGTCGCCAATTCACTGAAGATTACTGAAGGAGGAGCACCTACCAAAGAATGGCAACCACCAAGTTTCTTTCCGAGAAATTCACTTGTCATCACAAAGGGAATTGTGCCATGAAGGGAACATGTGCAACTACAGTATTTCTCAGTGAGAATGGATCCCGCAACTCTCTAAATCCCAATGAGGAAAATAAAGTTCCCCTTTAAGCCTTATATTCAAAAGGGTCCACAGAGCATTGATCCTATTGTTTCTTTCTCTATTTTGTAGTTGAAGGTGTTTTAGAAGGGAGATACTTGAGTTGTTTCAAGTTACTACTTTCTAGAGTTTACGAAAAGAAGCCCTTCACTTCCCATGACTCGGCATCTAGTTGGACCCAATGATGCATTGCTCACAACACCCCAAAGACAGACGCCGTCCTTCCTGTACTTTTCTCATCCTAGTGCAGACCCGCAAGTACTAAGAGACCTGGAATGCTTCCTAGAGCCCAGGAACCACAATGAATAAGGCTACATGGATTTTGCTGCATGACAACATGTGTCATGTTAGAAGAGGAACGTTAGCTTCAGGTTAGTGGTCAAGTGGGGTCGCCAATTCACTGAAGATTACCGAAGGATGAGCACCTACCAAAGAATGGCAACCTCCAAGTTTCTTTCCTAGAAACTCACTTGTCATCACAAAGGCAATTGTGCTATGAAGAGAACATGTGCAACTAAAGAATTTCTCAGAGAGAACTGAGCCCACAACTCTCTAAATCCCAATGAGGAAAGTCAAGTTTCCCTTCAAGCCTTATTTTCCAAAGGGCCCGCAGAGCACTGACCCTGCTGTTTCCTTCTCTATTTTGTACCTCCAACGTGCTTTAGACGGGAGATACTTGAGTTGTTTCAAGTTGCCACATTCTAGAAATTTAACAAAAGAAACCCTTCACCTCCATGCCTCGGCATCTAGCTGTTCCCAAGGCTGCACTTATCACAACTCCCCAAACACACAGGCCGTCCTTCTTGTACGTTTCACAGCCTAGTGCAGATCCGATAGTACGAAGAGACCTGGAATGCTTCGTAGAGCTCAAGAACCACACTGAATAAGGCTACTTAGATTCTGCTGCATGCCAACCTCTGGCATGATACAAGAGGAACGTTAGCCTGAGGCTAGTGGTCAAAAAGGGTCGCCAATTCACTGAATTGACTGAAGGATGAGCTCCTTCCAAAGCATGGCCACCTCCAAGTTTCTTTCCTAGAAACTCACTTTTCATCACACAGGCAATTGTGCAATGAAGGGAACTTGTGCAACTACAGTGTTTCTCAGGGAGAATTGAGCCCCCACCTCTCTAAATCCCAATGAGGAATATGAAGTTTCCCGTCAAGACTTATTTTCAAAATGGCCAGCAGAGCATCGACCTTGCTGATTCTTTCTCTAATTTGTACATCCAAGGTCATTTAGAAGGGGGATACTTGAGTTGTTTCAACTTGCAACAATCTAGAGGTTTTACCAAAGAGCCCTTAAGAGCCCCTGATTCGGCATCCAGCTTTTCCCAACGATGCATTGCTCACAAAGGCCCAAACACACAGGCTGTGCCTCTAGGACGTTTCTCATCCGAGTGCAGACCCGCCAGTACTAAGAAACCTGGAATGCTACCTAGAGCTCAAGAACCACACTGAATAACGCTACATGGATTCTGCTGCATGCCAATCTGTGGCATGATAAAAGAGGAACATTAGCTTGAGGCTAGTGTTCAATGGGGTCGCCAATTCACTGAAAATGACTGAAGGTTGAGCAGCTACCAAAGTATGGCAACGTCCAAGTTTCTTTCCGAGAAATTCACTTCTCATCACAAAGGGAACTGTGCCATGAAGGGAACATGTGCAACTACAGTATTTCTCACTGAGAATTGATTCCGCAACTCTCTAAATCCCAATGAGGAAAGTAAAGTATCCCTTTAAGCCTTATATTCAATATATATATATTCCTCAGAGAATTAACCCTGTTCTTTCTTTCTCTAGTTTGTAATTCCAAGGCGCTTTAGAAGGGAGATACTTGAGTTGTTTCAAATTACTACTTTCTAGAGTTTAAGAAAAGAAGCCCTTCACTTCCCATGACTCGGCATCTAGCTGTTCCCAATGGCGCATTGCTCACAACTCCCAGAAGGCACAGGCCGTCCTTCCTGTACTTTTCTCATCCTAGTGCAAACCCGCAAGTACTAAGAGACCTGGAATGCTTCCTAGAGTTCAAGAACCACACTGAATAAGTCTACAAGGATTCTGCTGCATGCCAACATGTGGTATGATACAAGAGGAACGTTAGCTTGAGGCTAGTGTTCAATGGGGTCGCCAATTCACTGAAGATTACTGAAGGAGGAGCACCTACCAAAGAATGGCAACCACCAAGTTTCTTTCCGAGAAATTCACTTGTCATCACAAAGGGAATTGTGCCATGAAGGGAACATGTGCAACTACAGTATTTCTCAGTGAGAATGGATCCCGCAACTCTCTAAATCCCAATGAGGAAAATAAAGTTCCCCTTTAAGCCTTATATTCAAAAGGGTCCACAGAGCATTGATCCTATTGTTTCTTTCTCTATTTTGTAGTTGAAGGTGTTTTAGAAGGGAGATACTTGAGTTGTTTCAACTTACTACTTTCTAGAGTTTAAGAAAAGAAGCCCTTCACTTCCCATGGCTCGGCATCTAGTTGGACCCAATGATGCATTGCTCACAACACCCCGAAGACAGACGCCGTCCTTCCTGTACTTTTCTCATCCTAGTGCAGACCCGCAAGTACTAAGAGACCTAGAATGCTTCCTAGAGCCCAGGAACCACAATGAATAAGGCTACATGGATTTTGCTGCATGACAACATGTGTCATGTTAGAAGAGGAACGTTAGCTTCAGGTTAGTCGTCAAGTGGGGTCGCCAATTCACTGAAGATTACCGAAGGATGAGCACCTACCAAAGAATGGCAACCTCCAAGTTTCTTTCCTAGAAACTCACTTGTCATCACAAAGGCAATTGTGCTATGAAGAGAACATGTGCAACTAAAGAATTTCTCAGAGAGAACTGAGCCCACAACTCTCTAAATCCCAATGAGGAAAGTCAAGTTTCCCTTCAAGCCTTATTTTCCAAAGGGCCCGCAGAGCACTGACCCTGCTGTTTCCTTCTCTATTTTGTACCTCCAACGTGCTTTACAAGGGAGATACTTGAGTTGTTTCAAGTTGCCACATTCTAGAAATTTAACAAAAGAAACCCTTCACCTCCATGCCTCGGCATCTAGCTGTTCCCAAGGCTGCACTTATCACAACTCCCCAAACACACAGGCCGTCCTTCTTGTACGTTTCACAGCCTAGTGCAAATCCGATAGTACTAAGAGACCTGGAATGCTTCGTAGAGCTCAAGAACCACACTGAATAAGGCTACTTAGATTCTGCTGCATGCCAACCTCTGGCATGATACAAGAGGAACGTTAGCCTGAGGCTAGTGGTCAAAAAGGGTCGCCAATTCACTGAATTGACTGAAGGATGAGCTCCTTCCAAAGCATGGCCACCTCCAAGTTTCTTTCCTAGAAACTCACTTTTCATCACACAGGCAATTGTGCAATGAAGGGAACTTGTGCAACTACAGTGTTTCTCAGGGAGAATTGAGCCCCCACCTCTCTAAATCCCAATGAGGAATATGAAGTTTCCCGTCAAGACTTATTTTCAAAATGGCCAGCAGAGCATCGACCTTGCTGATTCTTTCTCTAATTTGTACATCCAAGGTCATTTAGGAGGGGGATACTTGAGTTGTTTCAACTTGCAACAATCTAGAGGTTTTACCAAAGAGCCCTTAAGAGCCCCTGATTCGGCATCCAGCTTTTCCCAACGATGCATTGCTCACAAAGGCCCAAACACACAGGCCGTGCCTCTAGGACGTTTCTCATCCGAGTGCAGACCCGCCAGTACTAAGAAACCTGGAATGCTACCTAGAGCTCAAGAACCACACTGAATAACGCTACATGGATTCTGCTGCATGCCAATCTGTGGCATGATACAAGAGGAACGTTAGCTTGAGGCTAGTGTTCAATGGGGTCGCCAATTCACTGAAAATGACTGAAGGTTGAGCAGCTACCACCAAAGTATGGCAACGTCCAAGTTTCTTTCCGAGAAATTCACTTCTCATCACAAAGGGAACTGTGCCATGAAGGGAACATGTGCAACTACAGTATTTCTCACTGAGAATTGATTCCGCAACTCTCTAAATCCCAATGAGGAAAGTAAAGTATCCCTTTAAGCCTTATATTCAATATATATATTCCACAGAGAATTAACCCTGTTCTTTCTTTCTCTAGTTTGTAATTCCAAGGCGCTTTAGAAGGGAGATACTTGAGTTGTTTCAAATTACTACTTTCTAGAGTTTAAGAAAAGAAGCCCTTCACTTCCCATGACTCGGCATCTAGCTGTTCCCAATGGCGCATTGCTCACAACTCCCCGAAGGCACAGGCCGTCCTTCCTGTACTTTTCTCATCCTAGTGCAGACCCGCAAGTACTAAGAGACCTGGAATGCTTCCTAGAGTTCAAGAACCACACTGAATAAGTCTACAAGGATTCTGCTGCATGCCAACATGTGGCATGATACAAGAGGAACGTTAGCTTGAGGCTAGTGTTCAATGGGGTTGCCAATTCACTGAAGATTACTGAAGGAGGAGCACCTACCAAAGAATGGCAACCACCAAGTTTCTTTCCGAGAAATTCACTTGTCATCACAAAGGGAATTGTGCCATGAAGGGAACATGTGCAACTACAGTATTTCTCAGTGAGAATGGATCCCGCAACTCTCTAAATCCCAATGAGGAAAATAAAGTTCCCCTTTAAGCCTTATATTCAAAAGGGTCCACAGAGCATTGATCCTATTGTTTCTTTCTCTATTTTGTAGTTGAAGGTGTTTTAGAAGGGAGATACTTGAGTTGTTTCAACTTACTACTTTCTAGAGTTTACGAAAAGAAGCCCTTCACTTCCCATGACTCGGCATCTAGTTGGACCCAATGATGCATTGCTCACAACACCCCAAAGACAGACGCCGTCCTTCCTGTACTTTTCTCATCCTAGTGCAGACCCGCAAGTACTAAGAGACCTGGAATGCTTCCTAGAGCCCAGGAACCACAATGAATAAGGCTACATGGATTTTGCTGCATGACAACATGTGTCATGTTAGAAGAGGAACGTTAGCTTCAGGTTAGTGGTCAAGTGGGGTCGCCAATTCACTGAAGATTACCGAAGGATGAGCACCTACCAAAGAATGGCAACCTCCAAGTTTCTTTCCTAGAAACTCACTTGTCATCACAAAGGCAATTGTGCTATGAAGAGAACATGTGCAACTAAAGAATTTCTCAGAGAGAACTGAGCCCACAACTCTCTAAATCCCAATGAGGAAAGTCAAGTTTCCCTTCAAGCCTTATTTTCCAAAGGGCCCGCAGAGCACTGACCCTGCTGTTTCCTTCTCTATTTTGTACCTCCAACGTGCTTTAGACGGGAGATATTTGAGTTGTTTCAAGTTGCCACATTCTAGAAATTTAACAAAAGAAACCCTTCACCTCCATGCCTCGGCATCTAGCTGTTCCCAAGGCTGCACTTATCACAACTCCCCAAACACACAGGCCGTCCTTCTTGTACGTTTCACAGCCTAGTGCAGATCCGATAGTACTAAGAGACCTGGAATGCTTCGTAGAGCTCAAGAACCACACTGAATAAGGCTACTTAGATTCTGCTGCATGCCAACCTCTGGCATGATACAAGAGGAACGTTAGCCTGAGGCTAGTGGTCAAAAAGGGTCGCCAATTCACTGAATTGACTGAAGGATGAGCTCCTTCCAAAGCATGGCCACCTCCAAGTTTCTTTCCTAGAAACTCACTTTTCATCACACAGGCAATTGTGCAATGAAGGGAACTTGTGCAACTACAGTGTTTCTCAGGGAGAATTGAGCCCCCACCTCTCTAAATCCCAATGAGGAATATGAAGTTTCCCGTCAAGACTTATTTTCAAAATGGCCAGCAGAGCATCGACCTTGCTGATTCTTTCTCTAATTTGTACATCCAAGGTCATTTAGAAGGGGGATACTTGAGTTGTTTCAACTTGCAACAATCTAAAGGTTTTACCAAAGAGCCCTTAAGAGCCCCTGATTCGGCATCCAGCTTTTCCCAACGATGCATTGCTCACAAAGGCCCAAACACACAGGCCGTGCCTCTAGGACGTTTCTCATCCGAGTGCATACCCGCCAGTACTAAGAAACCTGGAATGCTACCTAGAGCTCAAGAACCACACTGAATAACGCTACATGGATTCTGCTGCATGCCAATCTGTGGCATGATACAAGAGGAACATTAGCTTGAGGCTAGTGTTCAATGGGGTCGCCAATTCACTGAAAATGACTGAAGGTTGAGCAGCTACCAAAGTATGGCAACGTCCAAGTTTCTTTCCGAGAAATTCACTTCTCATCACAAAGGGAACTGTGCCATGAAGGGAACATGTGCAACTACAGTATTTCTCACTGAGAATTGATTCCGCAACTCTCTAAATCCCAATGAGGAAAGTAAAGTATCCCTTTAAGCCTTATATTCAATATATATATATTCCTCAGAGAATTAACCCTGTTCTTTCTTTCTCTAGTTTGTAATTCCAAGGCGCTTTAGAAGGGAGATACTTGAGTTGTTTCAAATTACTACTTTCTAGAGTTTAAGAAAAGAAGCCCTTCACTTCCCATGACTCGGCATCTAGCTGTTCCCAATGGCGCATTGCTCACAACTCCCCGAAGGCACAGGCCGTCCTTCCTGTACTTTTCTCATCCTAGTGCAGACCCGCAAGTACTAAGAGACCTTGAATGCTTCCTAGAGTTCAAGAACCACACTGAATAAGTCTACAAGGATTCTGCTGCATGCCAACATGTGGCATGATACAAGAGGAACGTTAGCTTGAGGCTAGTGTTCAATGGGGTCGCCAATTCACTGAAGATTACTGAAGGAGGAGCACCTACCAAAGAATGGCAACCACCAAGTTTCTTTCCGAGAAATTCACTTGTCATCACAAAGGGAATTGTGCCATGAAGGGAACATGTGCAACTACAGTATTTCTCAGTGAGAATGGATCCCGCAACTCTCTAAATCCCAATGAGGAAAATAAAGTTCCCCTTTAAGCCTTATATTCAAAAGGGTCCACAGAGCATTGATCCTATTGTTTCTTTCTCTATTTTGTAGTTGAAGGTGTTTTAGAAGGGAGATACTTGAGTTGTTTCAACTTACTACTTTCTAGAGTTTAAGAAAAGAAGCCCTTCACTTCCCATGGCTCGGCATCTAGTTGGACCCAATGATGCATTGCTCACAACACCCCGAAGACAGACGCTGTCCTTCCTGTACTTTTCTCATCCTAGTGCAGACCCGCAAGTACTAAGAGACCTAGAATGCTTCCTAGAGCCCAGGAACCACAATGAATAAGGCTACATGGATTTTGCTGCATGACAACATGTGTCATGTTAGAAGAGGAACGTTAGCTTCAGGTTAGTGGTCAAGTGGGGTCGCCAATTCACTGAAGATTACCGAAGGATGAGCACCTACCAAAGAATGGCAACCTCCAAGTTTCTTTCCTAGAAACTCACTTGTCATCACAAAGGCAATTGTGCTATGAAGAGAACATGTGCAACTAAAGAATTTCTCAGAGAGAACTGAGCCCACAACTCTCTAAATCCCAATGAGGAAAGTCAAGTTTCCCTTCAAGCCTTATTTTCCAAAGGGCCCGCAGAGCACTGACCCTGCTGTTTCCTTCTCTATTTTGTACCTCCAACGTGCTTTACAAGGGAGATACTTGAGTTGTTTCAAGTTGCCACATTCTAGAAATTTAACAAAAGAAACCCTTCACCTCCATGCCTCGGCATCTAGCTGTTCCCAAGGCTGCACTTATCACAACTCCCCAAACACACAGGCCGTCCTTCTTGTACGTTTCACAGCCTAGTGCAAATCCGATAGTACTAAGAGACCTGGAATGCTTCGTAGAGCTCAAGAACCACACTGAATAAGGCTACTTAGATTCTGCTGCATGCCAACCTCTGGCATGATACAAGAGGAACGTTAGCCTGAGGCTAGTGGTCAAAAAGGGTCGCCAATTCACTGAATTGACTGAAGGATGAGCTCCTTCCAAAGCATGGCCACCTCCAAGTTTCTTTCCTAGAAACTCACTTTTCATCACACAGGCAATTGTGCAATGAAGGGAACTTGTGCAACTACAGTGTTTCTCAGGGAGAATTGAGCCCCCACCTCTCTAAATCCCAATGAGGAATATGAAGTTTCCCGTCAAGACTTATTTTCAAAATGGCCAGCAGAGCATCGACCTTGCTGATTCTTTCTCTAATTTGTACATCCAAGGTCATTTAGAAGGGGGATACTTGAGTTGTTTCAACTTGCAACAATCTAGAGGTTTTACCAAAGAGCCCTTAAGAGCCCCTGATTCGGCATCCAGCTTTTCCCAACGATGCATTGCTCACAAAGGCCCAAACACACAGGCCGTGCCTCTAGGACGTTTCTCATCCGAGTGCATACCCGCCAGTACTAAGAAACCTGGAATGCTACCTAGAGCTCAAGAACCACACTGAATAACGCTACATGGATTCTGCTGCATGCCAATCTGTGGCATGATACAAGAGGAACGTTAGCTTGAGGCTAGTGTTCAATGGGGTCGCCAATTCACTGAAAATGACTGAAGGTTGAGCAGCTACCAAAGTATGGCAACGTCCAAGTTTCTTTCCGAGAAATTCACTTCTCATCACAAAGGGAACTGTGCCATGAAGGGAACATGTGCAACTACAGTATTTCTCACTGAGAATTGATTCCGCAACTCTCTAAATCCCAATGAGGAAAGTAAAGTATCCCTTTAAGCCTTATATTCAATATATATATTCCACAGAGAATTAACCCTGTTCTTTCTTTCTCTAGTTTGTAATTCCAAGGCGCTTTAGAAGGGAGATACTTGAGTTGTTTCAAATTACTACTTTCTAGAGTTTAAGAAAAGAAGCCCTTCACTTCCCATGACTCGGCATCTAGCTGTTCCCAATGGCGCATTGCTCACAACTCCCCGAAGGCACAGGCCGTCCTTCCTGTACTTTTCTCATCCTAGTGCAGACCCGCAAGTACTAAGAGACCTGGAATGCTTCCTAGAGTTCAAGAACCACACTGAATAAGTCTACAAGGATTCTGCTGCATGCCAACATGTGGCATGATACAAGAGGAACGTTAGCTTGAGGCTAGTGTTCAATGGGGTCGCCAATTCACTGAAGATTACTGAAGGAGGAGCACCTACCAAAGAATGGCAACCACCAAGTTTCTTTCCGAGAAATTCACTTGTCATCACAAAGGGAATTGTGCCATGAAGGGAACATGTGCAACTACAGTATTTCTCAGTGAGAATGGATCCCGCAACTCTCTAAATCCCAATGAGGAAAATAAAGTTCCCCTTTAAGCCTTATATTCAAAAGGGTCCACAGAGCATTGATCCTATTGTTTCTTTCTCTATTTTGTAGTTGAAGGTGTTTTAGAAGGGAGATACTTGAGTTGTTTCAACTTACTACTTTCTAGAGTTTAAGAAAAGAAGCCCTTCACTTCCCATGGCTCGGCATCTAGTTGGACCCAATGATGCATTGCTCACAACACCCCGAAGACAGACGCTGTCCTTCCTGTACTTTTCTCATCCTAGTGCAGACCCGCAAGTACTAAGAGACCTAGAATGCTTCCTAGAGCCCAGGAACCACAATGAATAAGGCTACATGGATTTTGCTGCATGACAACATGTGTCATGTTAGAAGAGGAACGTTAGCTTCAGGTTAGTGGTCAAGTGGGGTCGCCAATTCACTGAAGATTACCGAAGGATGAGCACCTACCAAAGAATGGCAACCTCCAAGTTTCTTTCCTAGAAACTCACTTGTCATCACAAAGGCAATTGTGCTATGAAGAGAACATGTGCAACTAAAGAATTTCTCAGAGAGAACTGAGCCCACAACTCTCTAAATCCCAATGAGGAAAGTCAAGTTTCCCTTCAAGCCTTATTTTCCAAAGGGCCCGCAGAGCACTGACCCTGCTGTTTCCTTCTCTATTTTGTACCTCCAACGTGCTTTACAAGGGAGATACTTGAGTTGTTTCAAGTTGCCACATTCTAGAAATTTAACAAAAGAAACCCTTCACCTCCATGCCTCGGCATCTAGCTGTTCCCAAGGCTGCACTTATCACAACTCCCCAAACACACAGGCCGTCCTTCTTGTACGTTTCACAGCCTAGTGCAAATCCGATAGTACTAAGAGACCTGGAATGCTTCGTAGAGCTCAAGAACCACACTGAATAAGGCTACTTAGATTCTGCTGCATGCCAACCTCTGGCATGATACAAGAGGAACGTTAGCCTGAGGCTAGTGGTCAAAAAGGGTCGCCAATTCACTGAATTGACTGAAGGATGAGCTCCTTCCAAAGCATGGCCACCTCCAAGTTTCTTTCCTAGAAACTCACTTTTCATCACACAGGCAATTGTGCAATGAAGGGAACTTGTGCAACTACAGTGTTTCTCAGGGAGAATTGAGCCCCCACCTCTCTAAATCCCAATGAGGAATATGAAGTTTCCCGTCAAGACTTATTTTCAAAATGGCCAGCAGAGCATCGACCTTGCTGATTCTTTCTCTAATTTGTACATCCAAGGTCATTTAGAAGGGGGATACTTGAGTTGTTTCAACTTGCAACAATCTAGAGGTTTTACCAAAGAGCCCTTAAGAGCCCCTGATTCGGCATCCAGCTTTTCCCAACGATGCATTGCTCACAAAGGCCCAAACACACAGGCCGTGCCTCTAGGACGTTTCTCATCCGAGTGCATACCCGCCAGTACTAAGAAACCTGGAATGCTACCTAGAGCTCAAGAACCACACTGAATAACGCTACATGGATTCTGCTGCATGCCAATCTGTGGCATGATACAAGAGGAACGTTAGCTTGAGGCTAGTGTTCAATGGGGTCGCCAATTCACTGAAAATGACTGAAGGTTGAGCAGCTACCAAAGTATGGCAACGTCCAAGTTTCTTTCCGAGAAATTCACTTCTCATCACAAAGGGAACTGTGCCATGAAGGGAACATGTGCAACTACAGTATTTCTCACTGAGAATTGATTCCGCAACTCTCTAAATCCCAATGAGGAAAGTAAAGTATCCCTTTAAGCCTTATATTCAATATATATATTCCACAGAGAATTAACCCTGTTCTTTCTTTCTCTAGTTTGTAATTCCAAGGCGCTTTAGAAGGGAGATACTTGAGTTGTTTCAAATTACTACTTTCTAGAGTTTAAGAAAAGAAGCCCTTCACTTCCCATGACTCGGCATCTAGCTGTTCCCAATGGCGCATTGCTCACAACTCCCCGAAGGCACAGGCCGTCCTTCCTGTACTTTTCTCATCCTAGTGCAGACCCGCAAGTACTAAGAGACCTGGAATGCTTCCTAGAGTTCAAGAACCACACTGAATAAGTCTACAAGGATTCTGCTGCATGCCAACATGTGGCATGATACAAGAGGAACGTTAGCTTGAGGCTAGTGTTCAATGGGGTCGCCAATTCACTGAAGATTACTGAAGGAGGAGCACCTACCAAAGAATGGCAACCACCAAGTTTCTTTCCGAGAAATTCACTTGTCATCACAAAGGAAATTGTGCCATGAAGGGAACATGTGCAACTACAGTATTTCTCAGTGAGAATGGATCCCGCAACTCTCTAAATCCCAATGAGGAAAATAAAGTTCCCCTTTAAGCCTTATATTCAAAAGGGTCCACAGAGCATTGATCCTATTGTTTCTTTCTCTATTTTGTAGTTGAAGGTGTTTTAGAAGGGAGATACTTGAGTTGTTTCAACTTACTACTTTCTAGAGTTTAAGAAAAGAAGCCCTTCACTTCCCATGGCTCGGCATCTAGTTGGACCCAATGATGCATTGCTCATAACACCCCGAAGACAGACGCTGTCCTTCCTGTACTTTTCTCATCCTAGTGCAGACCCGCAAGTACTAAGAGACCTAGAATGCTTCCTAGAGCCCAGGAACCACAATGAATAAGGCTACATGGATTTTGCTGCATGACAACATGTGTCATGTTAGAAGAGGAACGTTAGCTTCAGGTTAGTGGTCAAGTGGGGTCGCCAATTCACTGAAGATTACCGAAGGATGAGCACCTACCAAAGAATGGCAACCTCCAAATTTCTTTCCTAGAAACTCACTTGTCATCACAAAGGCAATTGTGCTATGAAGAGAACATGTGCAACTAAAGAATTTCTCAGAGAGAACTGAGCCCACAACTCTCTAAATCCCAATGAGGAAAGTCAAGTTTCCCTTCAAGCCTTATTTTCCAAAGGGCCCGCAGAGCACTGACCCTGCTGTTTCCTTCTCTATTTTGTACCTCCAACGTGCTTTACAAGGGAGATACTTGAGTTGTTTCAAGTTGCCACATTCTAGAAATTTAACAAAAGAAACCCTTCACCTCCATGCCTCGGCATCTAGCTGTTCCCAAGGCTGCACTTATCACAACTCCCCAAACACACAGGCCGTCCTTCTTGTACGTTTCACAGCCTAGTGCAAATCCGATAGTACTAAGAGACCTGGAATGCTTCGTAGAGCTCAAGAACCACACTGAATAAGGCTACTTAGATTCTGCTGCATGCCAACCTCTGGCATGATACAAGAGGAACGTTAGCCTGAGGCTAGTGGTCAAAAAGGGTCGCCAATTCACTGAATTGACTGAAGGATGAGCTCCTTCCAAAGCATGGCCACCTCCAAGTTTCTTTCCTAGAAACTCACTTTTCATCACACAGGCAATTGTGCAATGAAGGGAACTTGTGCAACTACAGTGTTTCTCAGGGAGAATTGAGCCCCCACCTCTCTAAATCCCAATGAGGAATATGAAGTTTCCCGTCAAGACTTATTTTCAAAATGGCCAGCAGAGCATCGACCTTGCTGATTCTTTCTCTAATTTGTACATCCAAGGTCATTTAGAAGGGGGATACTTGAGTTGTTTCAACTTGCAACAATCTAGAGGTTTTACCAAAGAGCCCTTAAGAGCCCCTGATTCGGCATCCAGCTTTTCCCAACGATGCATTGCTCACAAAGGCCCAAACACACAGGCCGTGCCTCTAGGACGTTTCTCATCCGAGTGCAGACCCGCCAGTACTAAGAAACCTGGAATGCTACCTAGAGCTCAAGAACCACACTGAATAACGCTACATGGATTCTGCTGCATGCCAATCTGTGGCATGATACAAGAGGAACGTTACCTTGAGGCTAGTGTTCAATGGGGTCGCCAATTCACTGAAAATTACTGAAGGTTGAGCAGCTACCAAAGTATGGCAACGTCCAAGTTTCTTTCCGAGAAATTCACTTCTCATCACAAAGGGAACTGTGCCATGAAGGGAACATGTGCAACTACAGTATTTCTCACTGAGAATTGATTCCGCAACTCTCTAAATCCCAATGAGGAAAGTAAAGTATCCCTTTAAGCCTTATATTCAATATATATATTCCACAGAGAATTAACCCTGTTCTTTCTTTCTCTAGTTTGTAATTCCAAGGCGCTTTAGAAGGGAGATACTTGAGTTGTTTCAAATTACTACTTTCTAGAGTTTAAGAAAAGAAGCCCTTCACTTCCCATGACTCGGCATCTAGCTGTTCCCAATGGCGCATTGCTCACAACTCCCCGAACGCACAGGCCGTCCTTCCTGTACTTTTCTCATCCTAGTGCAGACCCGCAAGTACTAAGAGACCTGGAATGCTTCCTAGAGTTCAAGAACCACACTGAATAAGTCTACAAGGATTCTGCTGCATGCCAACATGTGGCATGATACAAGAGGAACGTTAGCTTGAGGCTAGTGTTCAATGGGGTCGCCAATTCACTGAAGATTACTGAAGGAGGAGCACCTACCAAAGAATGGCAACCACCAAGTTTCTTTCCGAGAAATTCACTTGTCATCACAAAGGGAATTGTGCCATGAAGGGAACATGTGCAACTACAGTATTTCTCAGTGAGAATGGATCCCGCAACTCTCTAAATCCCAATGAGGAAAATAAAGTTCCCCTTTAAGCCTTATATTCAAAAGGGTCCACAGAGCATTGATCCTATTGTTTCTTTCTCTATTTTGTAGTTGAAGGTGTTTTAGAAGGGAGATACTTGAGTTGTTTCAAGTTACTACTTTCTAGAGTTTACGAAAAGAAGCCCTTCACTTCCCATGACTCGGCATCTAGTTGGACCCAATGATGCATTGCTCACAACACCCCAAAGACAGACGCCGTCCTTCCTGTACTTTTCTCATCCTAGTGCAGACCCGCAAGTACTAAGAGACCTGGAATGCTTCCTAGAGCCCAGGAACCACAATGAATAAGGCTACATGGATTTTGCTGCATGACAACATGTGTCATGTTAGAAGAGGAACGTTAGCTTCAGGTTAGTGGTCAAGTGGGGTCGCCAATTCACTGAAGATTACCGAAGGATGAGCACCTACCAAAGAATGGCAACCTCCAAGTTTCTTTCCTAGAAACTCACTTGTCATCACAAAGGCAATTGTGCTATGAAGAGAACATGTGCAACTAAAGAATTTCTCAGAGAGAACTGAGCCCACAACTCTCTAAATCCCAATGAGGAAAGTCAAGTTTCCCTTCAAGCCTTATTTTCCAAAGGGCCCGCAGAGCACTGACCCTGCTGTTTCCTTCTCTATTTTGTACCTCCAACGTGCTTTAGACGGGAGATACTTGAGTTGTTTCAAGTTGCCACATTCTAGAAATTTAACAAAAGAAACCCTTCACCTCCATGCCTCGGCATCTAGCTGTTCCCAAGGCTGCACTTATCACAACTCCCCAAACACACAGGCCGTCCTTCTTGTACGTTTCACAGCCTAGTGCAGATCCGATAGTACGAAGAGACCTGGAATGCTTCGTAGAGCTCAAGAACCACACTGAATAAGGCTACTTAGATTCTGCTGCATGCCAACCTCTGGCATGATACAAGAGGAACGTTAGCCTGAGGCTAGTGGTCCAAAAGGGTCGCCAATTCACTGAATTGACTGAAGGATGAGCTCCTTCCAAAGCATGGCCACCTCCAAGTTTCTTTCCTAGAAACTCACTTTTCATCACACAGGCAATTGTGCAATGAAGGGAACTTGTGCAACTACAGTGTTTCTCAGGGAGAATTGAGCCCCCACCTCTCTAAATCCCAATGAGGAATATGAAGTTTCCCGTCAAGACTTATTTTCAAAATGGCCAGCAGAGCATCGACCTTGCTGATTCTTTCTCTAATTTGTACATCCAAGGTCATTTAGAAGGGGGATACTTGAGTTGTTTCAACTTGCAACAATCTAGAGGTTTTACCAAAGAGCCCTTAAGAGCCCCTGATTCGGCATCCAGCTTTTCCCAACGATGCATTGCTCACAAAGGCCCAAACACACAGGCCGTGCCTCTAGGACGTTTCTCATCCGAGTGCATACCCGCCAGTACTAAGAAACCTGGAATGCTACCTAGAGCTCAAGAACCACACTGAATAACGCTACATGGATTCTGCTGCATGCCAATCTGTGGCATGATACAAGAGGAACGTTAGCTTGAGGCTAGTGTTCAATGGGGTCGCCAATTCACTGAAAATGACTGAAGGTTGAGCAGCTACCAAAGTATGGCAACGTCCAAGTTTCTTTCCGAGAAATTCACTTCTCATCACAAAGGGAACTGTGCCATGAAGGGAACATGTGCAACTACAGTATTTCTCACTGAGAATTGATTCCGCAACTCTCTAAATCCCAATGAGGAAAGTAAAGTATCCCTTTAAGCCTTATATTCAATATATATATTCCACAGAGAATTAACCCTGTTCTTTCTTTCTCTAGTTTGTAATTCCAAGGCGCTTTAGAAGGGAGATACTTGAGTTGTTTCAAATTACTACTTTCTAGAGTTTAAGAAAAGAAGCCCTTCACTTCCCATGACTCGGCATCTAGCTGTTCCCAATGGCGCATTGCTCACAACTCCCCGAAGGCACAGGCCGTCCTTCCTGTACTTTTCTCATCCTAGTGCAGACCCGCAAGTACTAAGAGACCTGGAATGCTTCCTAGAGTTCAAGAACCACACTGAATAAGTCTACAAGGATTCTGCTGCATGCCAACATGTGGCATGATACAAGAGGAACGTTAGCTTGAGGCTAGTGTTCAATGGGGTCGCCAATTCACTGAAGATTACTGAAGGAGGAGCACCTACCAAAGAATGGCAACCACCAAGTTTCTTTCCGAGAAATTCACTTGTCATCACAAAGGAAATTGTGCCATGAAGGGAACATGTGCAACTACAGTATTTCTCAGTGAGAATGGATCCCGCAACTCTCTAAATCCCAATGAGGAAAATAAAGTTCCCCTTTAAGCCTTATATTCAAAAGGGTCCACAGAGCATTGATCCTATTGCTTCTTTCTCTATTTTGTAGTTGAAGGTGTTTTAGAAGGGAGATACTTGAGTTGTTTCAACTTACTACTTTCTAGAGTTTAAGAAAAGAAGCCCTTCACTTCCCATGGCTCGGCATCTAGTTGGACCCAATGATGCATTGCTCATAACACCCCGAAGACAGACGCTGTCCTTCCTGTACTTTTCTCATCCTAGTGCAGACCCGCAAGTACTAAGAGACCTAGAATGCTTCCTAGAGCCCAGGAACCACAATGAATAAGGCTACATGGATTTTGCTGCATGACAACATGTGTCATGTTAGAAGAGGAACGTTAGCTTCAGGTTAGTGGTCAAGTGGGGTCGCCAATTCACTGAAGATTACCGAAGGATGAGCACCTACCAAAGAATGGCAACCTCCAAATTTCTTTCCTAGAAACTCACTTGTCATCACAAAGGCAATTGTGCTATGAAGAGAACATGTGCAACTAAAGAATTTCTCAGAGAGAACTGAGCCCACAACTCTCTAAATCCCAATGAGGAAAGTCAAGTTTCCCTTCAAGCCTTATTTTCCAAAGGGCCCGCAGAGCACTGACCCTGCTGTTTCCTTCTCTATTTTGTACCTCCAACGTGCTTTACAAGGGAGATACTTGAGTTGTTTCAAGTTGCCACATTCTAGAAATTTAACAAAAGAAACCCTTCACCTCCATGCCTCGGCATCTAGCTGTTCCCAAGGCTGCACTTATCACAACTCCCCAAACACACAGGCCGTCCTTCTTGTACGTTTCACAGCCTAGTGCAAATCCGATAGTACTAAGAGACCTGGAATGCTTCGTAGAGCTCAAGAACCACACTGAATAAGGCTACTTAGATTCTGCTGCATGCCAACCTCTGGCATGATACAAGAGGAACGTTAGCCTGAGGCTAGTGGTCAAAAAGGGTCGCCAATTCACTGAATTGACTGAAGGATGAGCTCCTTCCAAAGCATGGCCACCTCCAAGTTTCTTTCCTAGAAACTCACTTTTCATCACACAGGCAATTGTGCAATGAAGGGAACTTGTGCAACTACAGTGTTTCTCAGGGAGAATTGAGCCCCCACCTCTCTAAATCCCAATGAGGAATATGAAGTTTCCCGTCAAGACTTATTTTCAAAATGGCCAGCAGAGCATCGACCTTGCTGATTCTTTCTCTAATTTGTACATCCAAGGTCATTTAGAAGGGGGATACTTGAGTTGTTTCAACTTGCAACAATCTAGAGGTTTTACCAAAGAGCCCTTAAGAGCCCCTGATTCGGCATCCAGCTTTTCCCAACGATGCATTGCTCACAAAGGCCCAAACACACAGGCCGTGCCTCTAGGACGTTTCTCATCCGAGTGCAGACCCGCCAGTACTAAGAAACCTGGAATGCTACCTAGAGCTCAAGAACCACACTGAATAACGCTACATGGATTCTGCTGCATGCCAATCTGTGGCATGATACAAGAGGAACGTTACCTTGAGGCTAGTGTTCAATGGGGTCGCCAATTCACTGAAAATTACTGAAGGTTGAGCAGCTACCAAAGTATGGCAACGTCCAAGTTTCTTTCCGAGAAATTCACTTCTCATCACAAAGGGAACTGTGCCATGAAGGGAACATGTGCAACTACAGTATTTCTCACTGAGAATTGATTCCGCAACTCTCTAAATCCCAATGAGGAAAGTAAAGTATCCCTTTAAGCCTTATATTCAATATATATATTCCACAGAGAATTAACCCTGTTCTTTCTTTCTCTAGTTTGTAATTCCAAGGCGCTTTAGAAGGGAGATACTTGAGTTGTTTCAAATTACTACTTTCTAGAGTTTAAGAAAAGAAGCCCTTCACTTCCCATGACTCGGCATCTAGCTGTTCCCAATGGCGCATTGCTCACAACTCCCCGAACGCACAGGCCGTCCTTCCTGTACTTTTCTCATCCTAGTGCAGACCCGCAAGTACTAAGAGACCTGGAATGCTTCCTAGAGTTCAAGAACCACACTGAATAAGTCTACAAGGATTCTGCTGCATGCCAACATGTGGCATGATACAAGAGGAACGTTAGCTTGAGGCTAGTGTTCAATGGGGTCGCCAATTCACTGAAGATTACTGAAGGAGGAGCACCTACCAAAGAATGGCAACCACCAAGTTTCTTTCCGAGAAATTCACTTGTCATCACAAAGGGAATTGTGCCATGAAGGGAACATGTGCAACTACAGTATTTCTCAGTGAGAATGGATCCCGCAACTCTCTAAATCCCAATGAGGAAAATAAAGTTCCCCTTTAAGCCTTATATTCAAAAGGGTCCACAGAGCATTGATCCTATTGTTTCTTTCTCTATTTTGTAGTTGAAGGTGTTTTAGAAGGGAGATACTTGAGTTGTTTCAAGTTACTACTTTCTAGAGTTTACGAAAAGAAGCCCTTCACTTCCCATGACTCGGCATCTAGTTGGACCCAATGATGCATTGCTCACAACACCCCAAAGACAGACGCCGTCCTTCCTGTACTTTTCTCATCCTAGTGCAGACCCGCAAGTACTAAGAGACCTGGAATGCTTCCTAGAGCCCAGGAACCACAATGAATAAGGCTACATGGATTTTGCTGCATGACAACATGTGTCATGTTAGAAGAGGAACGTTAGCTTCAGGTTAGTGGTCAAGTGGGGTCGCCAATTCACTGAAGATTACCGAAGGATGAGCACCTACCAAAGAATGGCAACCTCCAAGTTTCTTTCCTAGAAACTCACTTGTCATCACAAAGGCAATTGTGCTATGAAGAGAACATGTGCAACTAAAGAATTTCTCAGAGAGAACTGAGCCCACAACTCTCTAAATCCCAATGAGGAAAGTCAAGTTTCCCTTCAAGCCTTATTTTCCAAAGGGCCCGCAGAGCACTTACCCTGCTGTTTCCTTCTCTATTTTGTACCTCCAACGTGCTTTAGACGGGAGATACTTGAGTTGTTTCAAGTTGCCACATTCTAGAAATTTAACAAAAGAAACCCTTCACCTCCATGCCTCGGCATCTAGCTGTTCCCAAGGCTGCACTTATCACAACTCCCCAAACACACAGGCCGTCCTTCTTGTACGTTTCACAGCCTAGTGCAGATCCGATAGTACGAAGAGACCTGGAATGCTTCGTAGAGCTCAAGAACCACACTGAATAAGGCTACTTAGATTCTGCTGCATGCCAACCTCTGGCATGATACAAGAGGAACGTTAGCCTGAGGCTAGTGGTCCAAAAGGGTCGCCAATTCACTGAATTGACTGAAGGATGAGCTCCTTCCAAAGCATGGCCACCTCCAAGTTTCTTTCCTAGAAACTCACTTTTCATCACACAGGCAATTGTGCAATGAAGGGAACTTGTGCAACTACAGTGTTTCTCAGGGAGAATTGAGCCCCCACCTCTCTAAATCCCAATGAGGAATATGAAGTTTCCCGTCAAGACTTATTTTCAAAATGGCCAGCAGAGCATCGACCTTGCTGATTCTTTCTCTAATTTGTACATCCAAGGTCATTTAGAAGGGGGATACTTGAGTTGTTTCAACTTGCAACAATCTAGAGGTTTTACCAAAGAGCCCTTAAGAGCCCCTGTTTCGGCATCCAGCTTTTCCCAACGATGCATTGCTCACAAAGGCCCAAACACACAGGCCGTGCCTCTAGGACGTTTCTCATCCGAGTGCAGACCCGCCAGTACTAAGAAACCTGGAATGCTACCTAGAGCTCAAGAACCACACTGAATAACGCTACATGGATTCTGCTGCATGCCAATCTGTGGCATGATAAAAGAGGAACATTAGCTTGAGGCTAGTGTTCAATGGGGTCGCCAATTCACTGAAAATGACTGAAGGTTGAGCAGCTACCAAAGTATGGCAACGTCCAAGTTTCTTTCCGAGAAATTCACTTCTCATCACAAAGGGAACTGTGCCATGAAGGGAACATGTGCAACTACAGTATTTCTCACTGAGAATTGATTCCGCAACTCTCTAAATCCCAATGAGGAAAGTAAAGTATCCCTTTAAGCCTTATATTCAATATATATATATTCCTCAGAGAATTAACCCTGTTCTTTCTTTCTCTAGTTTGTAATTCCAAGGCGCTTTAGAAGGGAGATACTTGAGTTGTTTCAAATTACTACTTTCTAGAGTTTAAGAAAAGAAGCCCTTCACTTCCCATGACTCGGCATCTAGCTGTTCCCAATGGCGCATTGCTCACAACTCCCAGAAGGCACAGGCCGTCCTTCCTGTACTTTTCTCATCCTAGTGCAAACCCGCAAGTACTAAGAGACCTGGAATGCTTCCTAGAGTTCAAGAACCACACTGAATAAGTCTACAAGGATTCTGCTGCATGCCAACATGTGGTATGATACAAGAGGAACGTTAGCTTGAGGCTAGTGTTCAATGGGGTCGCCAATTCACTGAAGATTACTGAAGGAGGAGCACCTACCAAAGAATGGCAACCACCAAGTTTCTTTCCGAGAAATTCACTTGTCATCACAAAGGGAATTGTGCCATGAAGGGAACATGTGCAACTACAGTATTTCTCAGTGAGAATGGATCCCGCAACTCTCTAAATCCCAATGAGGAAAATAAAGTTCCCCTTTAAGCCTTATATTCAAAAGGGTCCACAGAGCATTGATCCTATTGTTTCTTTCTCTATTTTGTAGTTGAAGGTGTTTTAGAAGGGAGATACTTGAGTTGTTTCAACTTACTACTTTCTAGAGTTTAAGAAAAGAAGCCCTTCACTTCCCATGGCTCGGCATCTAGTTGGACCCAATGATGCATTGCTCACAACACCCCGAAGACAGACGCCGTCCTTCCTGTACTTTTCTCATCCTAGTGCAGACCCGCAAGTACTAAGAGACCTAGAATGCTTCCTAGAGCCCAGGAACCACAATGAATAAGGCTACATGGATTTTGCTGCATGACAACATGTGTCATGTTAGAAGAGGAACGTTAGCTTCAGGTTAGTCGTCAAGTGGGGTCGCCAATTCACTGAAGATTACCGAAGGATGAGCACCTACCAAAGAATGGCAACCTCCAAGTTTCTTTCCTAGAAACTCACTTGTCATCACAAAGGCAATTGTGCTATGAAGAGAACATGTGCAACTAAAGAATTTCTCAGAGAGAACTGAGCCCACAACTCTCTAAATCCCAATGAGGAAAGTCAAGTTTCCCTTCAAGCCTTATTTTCCAAAGGGCCCGCAGAGCACTGACCCTGCTGTTTCCTTCTCTATTTTGTACCTCCAACGTGCTTTAGACGGGAGATACTTGAGTTGTTTCAAGTTGCCACATTCTAGAAATTTAACAAAAGAAACCCTTCACCTCCATGCCTCGGCATCTAGCTGTTCCCAAGGCTGCACTTATCACAACTCCCCAAACACACAGGCCGTCCTTCTTGTACGTTTCACAGCCTAGTGCAAATCCGATAGTACTAAGAGACCTGGAATGCTTCGTAGAGCTCAAGAACCACACTGAATAAGGCTACTTAGATTCTGCTGCATGCCAACCTCTGGCATGATACAAGAGGAACGTTAGCCTGAGGCTAGTGGTCAAAAAGGGTCGCCAATTCACTGAATTGACTGAAGGATGAGCTCCTTCCAAAGCATGGCCACCTCCAAGTTTCTTTCCTAGAAACTCACTTTTCATCACACAGGCAATTGTGCAATGAAGGGAACTTGTGCAACTACAGTGTTTCTCAGGGAGAATTGAGCCCCCACCTCTCTAAATCCCAATGAGGAATATGAAGTTTCCCGTCAAGACTTATTTTCAAAATGGCCAGCAGAGCATCGACCTTGCTGATTCTTTCTCTAATTTGTACATCCAAGGTCATTTAGGAGGGGGATACTTGAGTTGTTTCAACTTGCAACAATCTAGAGGTTTTACCAAAGAGCCCTTAAGAGCCCCTGATTCGGCATCCAGCTTTTCCCAACGATGCATTGCTCACAAAGGCCCAAACACACAGGCCGTGCCTCTAGGACGTTTCTCATCCGAGTGCAGACCCGCCAGTACTAAGAAACCTGGAATGCTACCTAGAGCTCAAGAACCACACTGAATAACGCTACATGGATTCTGCTGCATGCCAATCTGTGGCATGATACAAGAGGAACGTTAGCTTGAGGCTAGTGTTCAATGGGGTCGCCAATTCACTGAAAATGACTGAAGGTTGAGCAGCTACCACCAAAGTATGGCAACGTCCAAGTTTCTTTCCGAGAAATTCACTTCTCATCACAAAGGGAACTGTGCCATGAAGGGAACATGTGCAACTACAGTATTTCTCACTGAGAATTGATTCCGCAACTCTCTAAATCCCAATGAGGAAAGTAAAGTATCCCTTTAAGCCTTATATTCAATATATATATTCCACAGAGAATTAACCCTGTTCTTTCTTTCTCTAGTTTGTAATTCCAAGGCGCTTTAGAAGGGAGATACTTGAGTTGTTTCAAATTACTACTTTCTAGAGTTTAAGAAAAGAAGCCCTTCACTTCCCATGACTCGGCATCTAGCTGTTCCCAATGGCGCATTGCTCACAACTCCCCGAAGGCACAGGCCGTCCTTCCTGTACTTTTCTCATCCTAGTGCAGACCCGCAAGTACTAAGAGACCTGGAATGCTTCCTAGAGTTCAAGAACCACACTGAATAAGTCTACAAGGATTCTGCTGCATGCCAACATGTGGCATGATACAAGAGGAACGTTAGCTTGAGGCTAGTGTTCAATGGGGTTGCCAATTCACTGAAGATTACTGAAGGAGGAGCACCTACCAAAGAATGGCAACCACCAAGTTTCTTTCCGAGAAATTCACTTGTCATCACAAAGGGAATTGTGCCATGAAGGGAACATGTGCAACTACAGTATTTCTCAGTGAGAATGGATCCCGCAACTCTCTAAATCCCAATGAGGAAAATAAAGTTCCCCTTTAAGCCTTATATTCAAAAGGGTCCACAGAGCATTGATCCTATTGTTTCTTTCTCTATTTTGTAGTTGAAGGTGTTTTAGAAGGGAGATACTTGAGTTGTTTCAACTTACTACTTTCTAGAGTTTACGAAAAGAAGCCCTTCACTTCCCATGACTCGGCATCTAGTTGGACCCAATGATGCATTGCTCACAACACCCCAAAGACAGACGCCGTCCTTCCTGTACTTTTCTCATCCTAGTGCAGACCCGCAAGTACTAAGAGACCTGGAATGCTTCCTAGAGCCCAGGAACCACAATGAATAAGGCTACATGGATTTTGCTGCATGACAACATGTGTCATGTTAGAAGAGGAACGTTAGCTTCAGGTTAGTGGTCAAGTGGGGTCGCCAATTCACTGAAGATTACCGAAGGATGAGCACCTACCAAAGAATGGCAACCTCCAAGTTTCTTTCCTAGAAACTCACTTGTCATCACAAAGGCAATTGTGCTATGAAGAGAACATGTGCAACTAAAGAATTTCTCAGAGAGAACTGAGCCCACAACTCTCTAAATCCCAATGAGGAAAGTCAAGTTTCCCTTCAAGCCTTATTTTCCAAAGGGCCCGCAGAGCACTGACCCTGCTGTTTCCTTCTCTATTTTGTACCTCCAACGTGCTTTAGACGGGAGATACTTGAGTCGTTTCAAGTTGCCACATTCTAGAAATTTAACAAAAGAAACCCTTCACCTCCATGCCTCGGCATCTAGCTGTTCCCAAGGCTGCACTTATCACAACTCCCCAAACACACAGGCCGTCCTTCTTGTACGTTTCACAGCCTAGTGCAGATCCGATAGTACTAAGAGACCTGGAATGCTTCGTAGAGCTCAAGAACCACACTGAATAAGGCTACTTAGATTCTGCTGCATGCCAACCTCTGGCATGATACAAGAGGAACGTTAGCCTGAGGCTAGTGGTCAAAAAGGGTCGCCAATTCACTGAATTGACTGAAGGATGAGCTCCTTCCAAAGCATGGCCACCTCCAAGTTTCTTTCCTAGAAACTCACTTTTCATCACACAGGCAATTGTGCAATGAAGGGAACTTGTGCAACTACAGTGTTTCTCAGGGAGAATTGAGCCCCCACCTCTCTAAATCCCAATGAGGAATATGAAGTTTCCCGTCAAGACTTATTTTCAAAATGGCCAGCAGAGCATCGACCTTGCTGATTCTTTCTCTAATTTGTACATCCAAGGTCATTTAGAAGGGGGATACTTGAGTTGTTTCAACTTGCAACAATCTAGAGGTTTTACCAAAGAGCCCTTAAGAGCCCCTGATTCGGCATCCAGCTTTTCCCAACGATGCATTGCTCACAAAGGCCCAAACACACAGGCCGTGCCTCTAGGACGTTTCTCATCCGAGTGCAGACCCGCCAGTACTAAGAAACCTGGAATGCTACCTAGAGCTCAAGAACCACACTGAATAACGCTACATGGATTCTGCTGCATGCCAATCTGTGGCATGATACAAGAGGAACGTTAGCTTGAGGCTAGTGTTCAATGGGGTCGCCAATTCACTCAAAATTACTGAGGGTTGAGCAGCTACCAAAGTATGGCAACGTCCAAGTTTCTTTCCGAGAAATTCACTTCTCATCACAAAGGGAACTGTGCCATGAAGGGAACATGTGCAACTACAGTATTTCTCACTGAGAATTGATTCCGCAACTCTCTAAATCCCAATGAGGAAAGTAAAGTGTCCCTTTAAGCCTTATATTCAATATATATATTCCACAGAGAATTAACCCTGTTCTTTCTTTCTCTAGTTTGTAATTCCAAGGCGCTTTAGAAGGGAGATACTTGAGTTGTTTCAACTTACTACTTTCTAGAGTTTAAGAGAAGAAGCCCTTCACTTCCCATGACTCGGCATCTAGCTGTTCCCAATGGTGCATTGCTCACAACTCCCCGAAGGCACAGGCCGTCCTTCCTGTACTTTTCTCATCCTAGTGCAGACCCGCAAGTACTAAGAGACCTGGAATGCTTCCTAGAGTTCAAGAACCACACTGAATAAGTCTACAAGGATTCTGCTGCATGCCAACATGTGGCATGATACAAGAGGAACGTTAGCTTGAGGCTAGTGTTCAATGGGGTCGCCAATTCACTGAAGATTACTGAAAGAGGAGCACCTACCAAAGAATGGCAACGTCCAAGTTTCTTTCCGAGAAATTCACTTGTCATCACAAAGGGAATTGTGCCATGAAGGGAACATGTGCAACTACAGTATTTCTCAGTGTGAATGGATCCCGCAACTCTCTAAATCCCAATGAGGAAAATAAAGTTCCCCTTTAAGCCTTATATTCAAAAGGGTCCACAGAGCATTGATCCTATTGTTTCTTTCTCTATTTTGTAGTTGAAGATGTTTTAGAAGGGAGATACTTGAGTTGTTTCAACTTACTACTTTCTAGAGTTTAAGAAAAGAAGCCCTTCACTTCCCATGGCTCGGCATCTAGTTGTACCCAATGATGCATTGCTCACAACACCCCGAAGACAGACGCCGTCCTTCCTGTACTTTTCTCATCCTAGTGCAGACCCGCAAGTACTAAGAAACCTGGAATGCTACCTAGAGCTCAAGAACCACTCTGAATAACGCTACATGGATTCTGCTGCATGCCAATCTGTGGCATGATACAAGAGGAACGTTAGCTTGAGGCTAGTGTTCAATGGGGTCGCCAATTCACTGAAAATGACTGAAGGTTGAGCAGCTACCAAAGTATGGCAACGTCCAAATTTCTTTCCGAGAAATCCACTTCTCATCACAAAGGGAACTGTGCCATGAAGGGAACATGTGCAACTACAGTATTTCTCACTGAGAATTGATTCCGCAACTCTCTAAATCCCAATGAGGAAAGTAAAGTATCCCTTTAAGCCTTATATTCAATATATATATTCCACAGAGAATTAACCCTGTTCTTTCTTTCTCTAGTTTGTAATTCCAAGGCGCTTTAGAAGGGAGATACTTGACTTGTTTCAACTTACTACTTTCTAGAGTTTAAGAAAAGAAGCCCTTCACTTCCCATGACTCGGCATCTAGCTGTTCCCAATGGCGCATTGCTCACAACTCCCCGAACGCACAGGCCGTCCTTCCTGTACTTTTCTCATCCTAGTGCAGACCCGCAAGTACTAAGAGACCTGGAATGCTTCCTAGAGTTCAAGAACCACACTGAATAAGTCTACAAGGATTCTGCTGCATGCCAACATGTGGCATGATACAAGAGGAACGTTAGCTTGAGGCTAGTGTTCAATGGGGTCGCCAATTCACTGAAAATTACTGAAGGTTGAGCAGCTACCAAAGTATGGCAACGTCCAAGTTTCTTTCCGAGAAATTCACTTCTCATCACAAAGGGAACTGTGCCATGAAGGGAACATGTGCAACTACAGTATTTCTCACTGAGAATTGATTCCGCAACTCTCTAAATCCCAATGAGGAAAGTAAAGTATCCCTTTAAGCCTTATATTCAATATATATATTCCACAGAGAATTAACCCTGTTCTTTCTTTCTCTAGTTTGTAATTCCAAGGCGCTTTAGAAGGGAGATACTTGAGTTGTTTCAACTTACTACTTTCTAGAGTTTAAGAGAAGAAGCCCTTCACTTCCCATGACTCTGCATCTAGCTGTTCCCAATGGTGCATTGCTCACAACTCCCCGAAGGCACAGGCCGTCCTTCCTGTACTTTTCTCATGCTAGTGCAGACCCGCAAGTACTAAGAGACCTGGAATGCTTCCTAGAGTTCAAGAACCACACTGAATAAGTCTACAAGGATTCTGCTGCATGCCAACATGTGGCATGATACAAGAGGAACGTTAGCTTGAGGCTAGTGTTCAATGGGGTCGCCAATTCACTGAAGATTACTGAAAGAGGAGCACCTACCAAAGAATGGCAACGTCCAAGTTTCTTTCCGAGAAATTCACTTGTCATCACAAAGGGAATTGTGCCATGAAGGGAACATGTGCAACTACAGTATTTCTCAGTGAGAATGGATCCCGCAACTCTCTAAATCCCAATGAGGAAAATAAAGTTCCCCTTTAAGCCTTATATTCAAAAGGGTCCACAGAGCATTGATCCTATTGTTTCTTTCTCTATTTTGTAGTTGAAGGTGTTTTAGAAGGGAGATACTTGAGTTGTTTCAACTTACTACTTTCTAGAGTTTAAGAAAAGAAGCCCTTCACTTCCCATGACTCGGCATCTAGTTGGACCCAATGATGCATTGCTCACAACACCCCGAAGACAGACGCCGTCCTTCCTGTACTTTTCTCATCCGAGTGCAGACCCGCAAGTACTAAGAGACCTGGAATGCTTCCTAGAGCCCAGGAACCACAATGAATAAGGCTACATGGATTTTGCTGCATGACAACATGTGTCATGTTAGAAGAGGAACGTTAGCTTCAGGTTAGTGGTCAAGTGGGATCGCCAATTCACTGAAGATTACCGAAGGATGACCACCTACCAAAGAATGGCAACCTCCAAGTTTCTTTCCTAGAAACTCACTTGTCATCACAAAGGCAATTGTGCTATGAAGAGAACATGTACAACTAAAGAATTTCTCAGAGAGAACTGAGCCCACAACTCTCTAAATCCCAATGAGGAAAGTCAAGTTTCCCTTCAAGCCTTATTTTCCAAAGGGCCCGCAGAGCACTGACCCTGCTGTTTCCTTCTCTATTTTGTACCTCCAACGTGCTTTAGACGGGAGATACTTGAGTTGTTTCAAGTTGCCACATTCTAGAAATTTAACAAAAGAAACCCTTCACCTCCATGCCTCGGCATCTAGCTGTTCCCAAGGCTGCACTTATCACAACTCCCCAAACACACAGGCCGTCCTTCTTGTACGTTTCACAGCCTAGTGCAGATCCGATAGTACTAAGAGACCTGGAATGCTTCGTAGAGCTCAAGAACCACACTGAATAAGGCTACTTAGATTCTGCTGCATGCCAACCTCTGGCATGATACAGGAGGAACGTTAGCCTGAGGCTAGTGGTCAAAAAGGGTCGCCAATTCACTGAATTGACTGAAGGATGAGCTCCTTCCAAAGCATGGCCACCTCCAAGTTTCTTTCCTAGAAACTCACTTTTCATCACACAGGCAATTGTGCAATGAAGGGAACTTGTGCAACTACAGTGTTTCTCAGGGAGAATTGAGCCCCCACCTCTCTAAATCCCAATGAGGAATATGAAGTTTCCCGTCAAGACTTATTTTCAAAATGGCCAGCAGAGCATCGACCTTGCTGATTCTTTCTCTAATTTGTACATCCAAGGTCATTTAGAAGGGGGATACTTGAGTTGTTTCAACTTGCAACAATCTAGAGGTTTTACCAAAGAGCCCTTAAGAGCCCCTGATTCGGCATCCAGCTTTTCCCAACGATGCATTGCTCACAAAGGCCCAAACACACAGGCCGTGCCTCTAGGACGTTTCTCATCCGAGTGCAGACCCGCCAGTACTAAGAAACCTGGAATGCTACCTAGAGCTCAAGAACCACACTGAATAACGCTACATGGATTCTGCTGCATGCCAATCTGTGGCATGATACAAGAGGAACGTTAGCTTGAGGCTAGTGTTCAATGGGGTCGCCAATTCACTGAAAATTACTGAGGGTTGAGCAGCTACCAAAGTATGGCAACGTCCAAGTTTCTTTCCGAGAAATTCACTTCTCATCACAAAGGGAACTGTGCCATGAAGGGAACATGTGCAACTACAGTATTTCTCACTGAGAATTGATTCCGCAACTCTCTAAATCCCAATGAGGAAAGTAAAGTATCCCTTTAAGCCTTATATTCAATATATATATTCCACAGAGAATTAACCCTGTTCTTTCTTTCTCTAGTTTGTAATTCCAAGGCGCTTTAGAAGGGAGATACTTGAGTTGTTTCAACTTACTACTTTCTAGAGTTTAAGAGAAGAAGCCCTTCACTTCCCATGACTCTGCATCTAGCTGTTCCCAATGGTGCATTGCTCACAACTCCCCGAAGGCACAGGCCGTCCTTCCTTTACTTTTCTCATCCTAGTGCCGACCCGCAAGTACTAAGAGATCTGGAATGCTTCCTAGAGTTCAAGAACCACACTGAATAAGTCTACAAGGATTCTGCTGCATGCCAACATGTGGCATGATACAAGAGGAACGTTAGCTTGAGGCTAGTTTTCAATGGGGTCGCCAATTCACTGAAGATTACTGAAGGAGGATCACCTACCAAAGAATGGCAACCTCCAAGTTTCTTTCCTAGAAACTCACTTGTCATCACAAAGGCAATTGTGCTATGAAGAGAACATGTGCAACTAAAGAATTTCTCAGAGAGAACTGAGCCCACAACTCTCTAAATCCCAATGAGGAAAGTCAAGTTTCCCTTCAAGCCTTATTTTCCAAAGGGCCGCAGAGCACTGACCCTGCTGTTTCCTTCTCTATTTTGTACCTCCAACGTGCTTTAGACGGGAGATACTTGAGTTGTTTCAAGTTGCCACATTCTAGAAATTTAACAAAAGAAACCCTTCACCTCCATGCCTCGGCATCTAGCTGTTCCCAAGGCTGCACTTATCACAACTCCCCAAACACACAGGCCGTCCTTCTTTACGTTTCACAGCCTAGTGCAGATCCGATAGTACTAAGAGACCTGGAATGCTTCGTAGAGCTCAAGAACCACACTGAATAAGGCTACTTAGATTCTGCTGCA
This sequence comes from Eubalaena glacialis, assembly GCF_028564815.1. Lineage (NCBI taxonomy): Eukaryota > Metazoa > Chordata > Mammalia > Artiodactyla > Balaenidae > Eubalaena > Eubalaena glacialis. The sequence continues at coordinate 49,373,025 of NC_083722.1, read as the reverse complement.
TGCCAACCTCTGGCATGATACAAGAGGAACGTTAGCCTGAGGCTAGTGGTCAAAAAGGGTCGCCAATTCACTGAATTGACTGAAGGATGAGCTCCTTCCAAAGCATGGCCACCTCCAAGTTTCTTTCCTAGAAACTCACTTTTCATCAAACAGGCAATTGTGCAATGAAGGGAACTTGTGCAACTACAGTGTTTCTCAGGGAGAATTGAGCCCCCACCTCTCTAAATCCCAATGAGGAATATGAAGTTTCCCGTCAAGACTTATTTTCAAAATGGCCAGCAGAGCATCGACCTTGCTGATTCTTTCTCTAATTTGTACATCCAAGGTCATTTAGAAGGGGGATACTTGAGTTGTTTCAACTTGCAACAATCTAGAGGTTTTACCAAAGAGCCCTTAAGAGCCCCTGATTCGGCATCCAGCTTTTCCCAACGATGCATTGCTCACAAAGGCCCAAACACACAGGCCGTGCCTCTAGGACGTTTCTCATCCGAGTGCAGACCCGCCAGTACTAAGAAACCTGGAATGCTACCTAGAGCTCAAGAACCACTCTGAATAACGCTACATGGATTCTGCTGCATGCCAATCTGTGGCATGATACAAGAGGAACGTTAGCTTGAGGCTAGTGTTCAATGGGGTCGCCAATTCACTGAAAATGACTGAAGGTTGAGCAGCTACCAAAGTATGGCAACGTCCAAATTTCTTTCCGAGAAATCCACTTCTCATCACAAAGGGAACTGTGCCATGAAGGGAACATGTGCAACTACAGTATTTCTCACTGAGAATTGATTCCGCAACTCTCTAAATCCCAATGAGGAAAGTAAAGTATCCCTTTAAGCCTTATATTCAATATATATATTCCACAGAGAATTAACCCTGTTCTTTCTTTCTCTAGTTTGTAATTCCAAGGCGCTTTAGAAGGGAGATACTTGACTTGTTTCAACTTACTACTTTCTAGAGTTTAAGAAAAGAAGCCCTTCACTTCCCATGACTCGGCATCTAGCTGTTCCCAATGGCGCATTGCTCACAACTCCCCGAACGCACAGGCCGTCCTTCCTGTACTTTTCTCATCCTAGTGCAGACCCGCAAGTACTAAGAGACCTGGAATGCTTCCTAGAGTTCAAGAACCACACTGAATAAGTCTACAAGGATTCTGCTGCATGCCAACATGTGGCATGATACAAGAGGAACGTTAGCTTGAGGCTAGTGTTCAATGGGGTCGCCAATTCACTGAAAATTACTGAAGGTTGAGCAGCTACCAAAGTATGGCAACGTCCAAGTTTCTTTCCGAGAAATTCACTTCTCATCACAAAGGGAACTGTGCCATGAAGGGAACATGTGCAACTACAGTATTTCTCACTGAGAATTGATTCCGCAACTCTCTAAATCCCAATGAGGAAAGTAAAGTATCCCTTTAAGCCTTATATTCAATATATATATTCCACAGAGAATTAACCCTGTTCTTTCTTTCTCTAGTTTGTAATTCCAAGGCGCTTTAGAAGGGAGATACTTGAGTTGTTTCAACTTACTACTTTCTAGAGTTTAAGAGAAGAAGCCCTTCACTTCCCATGACTCTGCATCTAGCTGTTCCCAATGGTGCATTGCTCACAACTCCCCGAAGGCACAGGCCGTCCTTCCTGTACTTTTCTCATGCTAGTGCAGACCCGCAAGTACTAAGAGACCTGGAATGCTTCCTAGAGTTCAAGAACCACACTGAATAAGTCTACAAGGATTCTGCTGCATGCCAACATGTGGCATGATACAAGAGGAACGTTAGCTTGAGGCTAGTGTTCAATGGGGTCGCCAATTCACTGAAGATTACTGAAAGAGGAGCACCTACCAAAGAATGGCAACGTCCAAGTTTCTTTCCGAGAAATTCACTTGTCATCACAAAGGGAATTGTGCCATGAAGGGAACATGTGCAACTACAGTATTTCTCAGTGAGAATGGATCCCGCAACTCTCTAAATCCCAATGAGGAAAATAAAGTTCCCCTTTAAGCCTTATATTCAAAAGGGTCCACAGAGCATTGATCCTATTGTTTCTTTCTCTATTTTGTAGTTGAAGGTGTTTTAGAAGGGAGATACTTGAGTTGTTTCAACTTACTACTTTCTAGAGTTTAAGAAAAGAAGCCCTTCACTTCCCATGACTCGGCATCTAGTTGGACCCAATGATGCATTGCTCACAACACCCCGAAGACAGACGCCGTCCTTCCTGTACTTTTCTCATCCGAGTGCAGACCCGCAAGTACTAAGAGACCTGGAATGCTTCCTAGAGCCCAGGAACCACAATGAATAAGGCTACATGGATTTTGCTGCATGACAACATGTGTCATGTTAGAAGAGGAACGTTAGCTTCAGGTTAGTGGTCAAGTGGGATCGCCAATTCACTGAAGATTACCGAAGGATGACCACCTACCAAAGAATGGCAACCTCCAAGTTTCTTTCCTAGAAACTCACTTGTCATCACAAAGGCAATTGTGCTATGAAGAGAACATGTACAACTAAAGAATTTCTCAGAGAGAACTGAGCCCACAACTCTCTAAATCCCAATGAGGAAAGTCAAGTTTCCCTTCAAGCCTTATTTTCCAAAGGGCCCGCAGAGCACTGACCCTGCTGTTTCCTTCTCTATTTTGTACCTCCAATGTGCTTTAGACGGGAGATACTTGAGTTGTTTCAAGTTGCCACATTCTAGAAATTTAACAAAAGAAACCCTTCACCTCCATGCCTCGGCATCTAGCTGTTCCCAAGGCTGCACTTATCACAACTCCCCAAACACACAGGCCGTCCTTCTTGTACGTTTCACAGCCTAGTGCAGATCCGATAGTACTAAGAGACCTGGAATGCTTCGTAGAGCTCAAGAACCACACTGAATAAGGCTACTTAGATTCTGCTGCATGCCAACCTCTGGCATGATACAGGAGGAACGTTAGCCTGAGGCTAGTGGTCAAAAAGGGTCGCCAATTCACTGAATTGACTGAAGGATGAGCTCCTTCCAAAGCATGGCCACCTCCAAGTTTCTTTCCTAGAAACTCACTTTTCATCACACAGGCAATTGTGCAATGAAGGGAACTTGTGCAACTACAGTGTTTCTCAGGGAGAATTGAGCCCCCACCTCTCTAAATCCCAATGAGGAATATGAAGTTTCCCGTCAAGACTTATTTTCAAAATGGCCAGCAGAGCATCGACCTTGCTGATTCTTTCTCTAATTTGTACATCCAAGGTCATTTAGAAGGGGGATACTTGAGTTGTTTCAACTTGCAACAATCTAGAGGTTTTACCAAAGAGCCCTTAAGAGCCCCTGATTCGGCATCCAGCTTTTCCCAACGATGCATTGCTCACAAAGGCCCAAACACACAGGCCGTGCCTCTAGGACGTTTCTCATCCGAGTGCAGACCCGCCAGTACTAAGAAACCTGGAATGCTACCTAGAGCTCAAGAACCACACTGAATAACGCTACATGGATTCTGCTGCATGCCAATCTGTGGCATGATACAAGAGGAACGTTAGCTTGAGGCTAGTGTTCAATGGGGTCGCCAATTCACTGAAAATTACTGAGGGTTGAGCAGCTACCAAAGTATGGCAACGTCCAAGTTTCTTTCCGAGAAATTCACTTCTCATCACAAAGGGAACTGTGCCATGAAGGGAACATGTGCAACTACAGTATTTCTCACTGAGAATTGATTCCGCAACTCTCTAAATCCCAATGAGGAAAGTAAAGTATCCCTTTAAGCCTTATATTCAATATATATATTCCACAGAGAATTAACCCTGTTCTTTCTTTCTCTAGTTTGTAATTCCAAGGCGCTTTAGAAGGGAGATACTTGAGTTGTTTCAACTTACTACTTTCTAGAGTTTAAGAGAAGAAGCCCTTCACTTCCCATGACTCTGCATCTAGCTGTTCCCAATGGTGCATTGCTCACAACTCCCCGAAGGCACAGGCCGTCCTTCCTTTACTTTTCTCATCCTAGTGCCGACCCGCAAGTACTAAGAGATCTGGAATGCTTCCTAGAGTTCAAGAACCACACTGAATAAGTCTACAAGGATTCTGCTGCATGCCAACATGTGGCATGATACAAGAGGAACGTTAGCTTGAGGCTAGTTTTCAATGGGGTCGCCAATTCACTGAAGATTACTGAAGGAGGATCACCTACCAAAGAATGGCAACCACCAAGTTTCTTTCCGAGAAATTCACTTGTCATCACAAAGGGAATTGTGCCATGAAGGGAACATGTGCAACTACAGTATTTCTCAGTGAGAATGGATCCCGCAACTCTCTAAATCCCAATGAGGAAAATAAAGTTCCCCTTTAAGCCTTATATTCAAAAGGGTCCTCAGAGCATTGATCCTATTGCTTCTTTCTCTATTTTGTAGTTGAAGGTGTTTTAGAAGGGAGATACTTGAGTTGTTTCAAATTACTACTTTCTAGAGTTTAAGAAAAGAAGCCCTTCACTTCCCATGACTCAGCATCTAGTTGTACCCAATGATGCATTGCTCACAACACCCCGAAGACAGACGCCGTCCTTCCTGTACTTTTCTCCTCCTAGTGCAGACCCGCAAGTACTAAGAGACCTGGAATGCTTCCTAGAGCCCAGGATCCACAATGAATAAGGCTACATGGATTTTGCTGCATGACAACATGTGTCATGTTAGAAGAGGAACGTTAGCTTCAGGTTAGTGGTCAAATGGGGTCGCCAATTCACTGAAGATTACCGAAGGATGACCACCTACCAAAGAATGGCAACCTCCAAGTTTCTTTCCTAGAAACTCACTTGTCATCACAAAGGCAATTGTGCTATGAAGAGAACATGTGCAACTAAAGAATTTCTCAGAGAGAACTGAGCCCACAACTCTCTAAATCCCAATGAGGAAAGTCAAGTTTCCCTTCAAGCCTTATTTTCCAAAGGGCCCGCAGAGCACTGACCCTGCTGTTTCCTTCTCTATTTTGTACCTCCAATGTGCTTTAGACGGGAGATACTTGAGTTGTTTCAAGTTGCCACATTCTAGAAATTTAACAAAAGAAACCCTTCACCTCCATGCCTCGGCATCTAGCTGTTCCCAAGGCTGCACTTATCACAACTCCCCAAACACACAGGCCGTCCTTCTTGTACGTTTCACAGCCTAGTGCAGATCCGATAGTACTAAGAGACCTGGAATGCTTCGTAGAGCTCAAGAACCACACTGAATAAGGCTACTTAGATTCTGCTGCATGCCAACCTCTGGCATGATACAGGAGGAACGTTAGCCTGAGGCTAGTGGTCAAAAAGGGTCGCCAATTCACTGAATTGACTGAAGGATGAGCTCCTTCCAAAGCATGGCCACCTCCAAGTTTCTTTCCTAGAAACTCACTTTTCATCACACAGGCAATTGTGCAATGAAGGGAACTTGTGCAACTACAGTGTTTCTCAGGGAGAATTGAGCCCCCACCTCTCTAAATCCCAATGAGGAATATGAAGTTTCCCGTCAAGACTTATTTTCAAAATGGCCAGCAGAGCATCGACCTTGCTGATTCTTTCTCTAATTTGTACATCCAAGGTCATTTAGAAGGGGGATACTTGAGTTGTTTCAACTTGCAACAATCTAGAGGTTTTACCAAAGAGCCCTTAAGAGCCCCTGATTCGGCATCCAGCTTTTCCCAACGATGCATTGCTCACAAAGGCCCAAACACACAGGCCGTGCCTCTAGGACGTTTCTCATCCGAGTGCATACCCGCCAGTACTAAGAAACCTGGAATGCTAGCTAGAGCTCAAGAACCACACTGAATAACGCTACATGGATTCTGCTGCATGCCAATCTGTGGCATGATACAAGAGGAACATTAGCTTGAGGCTAGTGTTCAATGGGGTCGCCAATTCACTGAAAATGACTGAAGGTTGAGCAGCTACCAAAGTATGGCAACGTCCAAGTTTCTTTCCGAGAAATTCACTTCTCATCACAAAGGGAACTGTGCCATGAAGGGAACATGTGCAACTACAGTATTTCTCACTGAGAATTGATTCCGCAACTCTCTAAATCCCAATGAGGAAAGTAAAGTATCCCTTTAAGCCTTATATTCAATATATATATATTCCTCAGAGAATTAACCCTGTTCTTTCTTTCTCTAGTTTGTAATTCCAAGGCGCTTTAGAAGGGAGATACTTGAGTTGTTTCAAATTACTACTTTCTAGAGTTTAAGAAAAGAAGCCCTTCACTTCCCATGACTCGGCATCTAGCTGTTCCCAATGGCGCATTGCTCACAACTCCCCGAAGGCACAGGCCGTCCTTCCTGTACTTTTCTCATCCTAGTGCAGACCCGCAAGTACTAAGAGACCTTGAATGCTTCCTAGAGTTCAAGAACCACACTGAATAAGTCTACAAGGATTCTGCTGCATGCCAACATGTGGCATGATACAAGAGGAACGTTAGCTTGAGGCTAGTGTTCAATGGGGTCGCCAATTCACTGAAGATTACTGAAGGAGGAGCACCTACCAAAGAATGGCAACCACCAAGTTTCTTTCCAAGAAATTCACTTGTCATCACAAAGGGAATTGTGCCATGAAGGGAACATGTGCAACTACAGTATTTCTCAGTGAGAATGGATCCCGCAACTCTCTAAATCCCAATGAGGAAAATAAAGTTCCCCTTTAAGCCTTATATTCAAAAGGGTCCACAGAGCATTGATCCTATTGTTTCTTTCTCTATTTTGTAGTTGAAGGTGTTTTAGAAGGGAGATACTTGAGTTGTTTCAACTTACTACTTTCTAGAGTTTAAGAAAAGAAGCCCTTCACTTCCCATGGCTCGGCATCTAGTTGGACCCAATGATGCATTGCTCACAACACCCCGAAGACAGACGCTGTCCTTCCTGTACTTTTCTCATCCTAGTGCAGACCCGCAAGTACTAAGAGACCTAGAATGCTTCCTAGAGCCCAGGAACCACAATGAATAAGGCTACATGGATTTTGCTGCATGACAACATGTGTCATGTTAGAAGAGGAACGTTAGCTTCAGGTTAGTGGTCAAGTGGGGTCGCCAATTCACTGAAGATTACCGAAGGATGAGCACCTACCAAAGAATGGCAACCTCCAAGTTTCTTTCCTAGAAACTCACTTGTCATCACAAAGGCAATTGTGCTATGAAGAGAACATGTGCAACTAAAGAATTTCTCAGAGAGAACTGAGCCCACAACTCTCTAAATCCCAATGAGGAAAGTCAAGTTTCCCTTCAAGCCTTATTTTCCAAAGGGCCCGCAGAGCACTGACCCTGCTGTTTCCTTCTCTATTTTGTACCTCCAACGTGCTTTACAAGGGAGATACTTGAGTTGTTTCAAGTTGCCACATTCTAGAAATTTAACAAAAGAAACCCTTCACCTCCATGCCTCGGCATCTAGCTGTTCCCAAGGCTGCACTTATCACAACTCCCCAAACACACAGGCCGTCCTTCTTGTACGTTTCACAGCCTAGTGCAAATCCGATAGTACTAAGAGACCTGGAATGCTTCGTAGAGCTCAAGAACCACACTGAATAAGGCTACTTAGATTCTGCTGCATGCCAACCTCTGGCATGATACAAGAGGAACGTTAGCCTGAGGCTAGTGGTCAAAAAGGGTCGCCAATTCACTGAATTGACTGAAGGATGAGCTCCTTCCAAAGCATGGCCACCTCCAACTTTCTTTCCTAGAAACTCACTTTTCATCACACAGGCAATTGTGCAATGAAGGGAACTTGTGCAACTACAGTGTTTCTCAGGGAGAATTGAGCCCCCACCTCTCTAAATCCCAATGAGGAATATGAAGTTTCCCGTCAAGACTTATTTTCAAAATGGCCAGCAGAGCATCGACCTTGCTGATTCTTTCTCTAATTTGTACATCCAAGGTCATTTAGAAGGGGGATACTTGAGTTGTTTCAACTTGCAACAATCTAGAGGTTTTACCAAAGAGCCCTTAAGAGCCCCTGATTCGGCATCCAGCTTTTCCCAACGATGCATTGCTCACAAAGGCCCAAACACACAGGCCGTGCCTCTAGGACGTTTCTCATCCGAGTGCATACCCGCCAGTACTAAGAAACCTGGAATGCTACCTAGAGCTCAAGAACCACACTGAATAACGCTACATGGATTCTGCTGCATGCCAATCTGTGGCATGATACAAGAGGAACGTTAGCTTGAGGCTAGTGTTCAATGGGGTCGCCAATTCACTGAAAATGACTGAAGGTTGAGCAGCTACCAAAGTATGGCAACGTCCAAGTTTCTTTCCGAGAAATTCACTTCTCATCACAAAGGGAACTGTGCCATGAAGGGAACATGTGCAACTACAGTATTTCTCACTGAGAATTGATTCCGCAACTCTCTAAATCCCAATGAGGAAAGTAAAGTATCCCTTTAAGCCTTATATTCAATATATATATTCCACAGAGAATTAACCCTGTTCTTTCTTTCTCTAGTTTGTAATTCCAAGGCGCTTTAGAAGGGAGATACTTGAGTTGTTTCAAATTACTACTTTCTAGAGTTTAAGAAAAGAAGCCCTTCACTTCCCATGACTCGGCATCTAGCTGTTCCCAATGGCGCATTGCTCACAACTCCCCGAAGGCACAGGCCGTCCTTCCTGTACTTTTCTCATCCTAGTGCAGACCCGCAAGTACTAAGAGACCTGGAATGCTTCCTAGAGTTCAAGAACCACACTGAATAAGTCTACAAGGATTCTGCTGCATGCCAACATGTGGCATGATACAAGAGGAACGTTAGCTTGAGGCTAGTGTTCAATGGGGTCGCCAATTCACTGAAGATTACTGAAGGAGGAGCACCTACCAAAGAATGGCAACCACCAAGTTTCTTTCCGAGAAATTCACTTGTCATCACAAAGGGAATTGTGCCATGAAGGGAACATGTGCAACTACAGTATTTCTCAGTGAGAATGGATCCCGCAACTCTCTAAATCCCAATGAGGAAAATAAAGTTCCCCTTTAAGCCTTATATTCAAAAGGGTCCTCAGAGCATTGATCCTATTGCTTCTTTCTCTATTTTGTAGTTGAAGGTGTTTTAGAAGGGAGATACTTGAGTTGTTTCAAATTACTACTTTCTAGAGTTTAAGAAAAGAAGCCCTTCACTTCCCATGACTCAGCATCTAGTTGTACCCAATGATGCATTGCTCACAACACCCCGAAGACAGACGCCGTCCTTCCTGTACTTTTCTCCTCCTAGTGCAGACCCGCAAGTACTAAGAGACCTGGAATGCTTCCTAGAGCCCAGGATCCACAATGAATAAGGCTACATGGATTTTGCTGCATGACAACATGTGTCATGTTAGAAGAGGAACGTTAGCTTCAGGTTAGTGGTCAAATGGGGTCGCCAATTCACTGAAGATTACCGAAGGATGACCACCTACCAAAGAATGGCAACCTCCAAGTTTCTTTCCTAGAAACTCACTTGTCATCACAAAGGCAATTGTGCTATGAAGAGAACATGTGCAACTAAAGAATTTCTCAGAGAGAACTGAGCCCACAACTCTCTAAATCCCAATGAGGAAAGTCAAGTTTCCCTTCAAGCCTTATTTTCCAAAGGGCCCGCAGAGCACTGACCCTGCTGTTTCCTTCTCTATTTTGTACCTCCAATGTGCTTTAGACGGGAGATACTTGAGTTGTTTCAAGTTGCCACATTCTAGAAATTTAACAAAAGAAACCCTTCACCTCCATGCCTCGGCATCTAGCTGTTCCCAAGGCTGCACTTATCACAACTCCCCAAACACACAGGCCGTCCTTCTTGTACGTTTCACAGCCTAGTGCAGATCCGATAGTACTAAGAGACCTGGAATGCTTCGTAGAGCTCAAGAACCACACTGAATAAGGCTACTTAGATTCTGCTGCATGCCAACCTCTGGCATGATACAGGAGGAACGTTAGCCTGAGGCTAGTGGTCAAAAAGGGTCGCCAATTCACTGAATTGACTGAAGGATGAGCTCCTTCCAAAGCATGGCCACCTCCAAGTTTCTTTCCTAGAAACTCACTTTTCATCACACAGGCAATTGTGCAATGAAGGGAACTTGTGCAACTACAGTGTTTCTCAGGGAGAATTGAGCCCCCACCTCTCTAAATCCCAATGAGGAATATGAAGTTTCCCGTCAAAACTTATTTTCAAAATGGCCAGCAGAGCATCGACCTTGCTGATTCTTTCTCTAATTTGTACATCCAAGGTCATTTAGAAGGGGGATACTTGAGTTGTTTCAACTTGCAACAATCTAGAGGTTTTACCAAAGAGCCCTTAAGAGCCCCTGATTCGGCATCCAGCTTTTCCCAACGATGCATTGCTCACAAAGGCCCAAACACACAGGCCGTGCCTCTAGGACGTTTCTCATCCGAGTGCATACCCGCCAGTACTAAGAAACCTGGAATGCTAGCTAGAGCTCAAGAACCACACTGAATAACGCTACATGGATTCTGCTGCATGCCAATCTGTGGCATGATACAAGAGGAACATTAGCTTGAGGCTAGTGTTCAATGGGGTCGCCAATTCACTGAAAATGACTGAAGGTTGAGCAGCTACCAAAGTATGGCAACGTCCAAGTTTCTTTCCGAGAAATTCACTTCTCATCACAAAGGGAACTGTGCCATGAAGGGAACATGTGCAACTACAGTATTTCTCACTGAGAATTGATTCCGCAACTCTCTAAATCCCAATGAGGAAAGTAAAGTATCCCTTTAAGCCTTATATTCAATATATATATATTCCTCAGAGAATTAACCCTGTTCTTTCTTTCTCTAGTTTGTAATTCCAAGGCGCTTTAGAAGGGAGATACTTGAGTTGTTTCAAATTACTACTTTCTAGAGTTTAAGAAAAGAAGCCCTTCACTTCCCATGACTCGGCATCTAGCTGTTCCCAATGGCGCATTGCTCACAACTCCCCGAAGGCACAGGCCGTCCTTCCTGTACTTTTCTCATCCTAGTGCAGACCCGCAAGTACTAAGAGACCTTGAATGCTTCCTAGAGTTCAAGAACCACACTGAATAAGTCTACAAGGATTCTGCTGCATGCCAACATGTGGCATGATACAAGAGGAACGTTAGCTTGAGGCTAGTGTTCAATGGGGTCGCCAATTCACTGAAGATTACTGAAGGAGGAGCACCTACCAAAGAATGGCAACCACCAAGTTTCTTTCCAAGAAATTCACTTGTCATCACAAAGGGAATTGTGCCATGAAGGGAACATGTGCAACTACAGTATTTCTCAGTGAGAATGGATCCCGCAACTCTCTAAATCCCAATGAGGAAAATAAAGTTCCCCTTTAAGCCTTATATTCAAAAGGGTCCACAGAGCATTGATCCTATTGTTTCTTTCTCTATTTTGTAGTTGAAGGTGTTTTAGAAGGGAGATACTTGAGTTGTTTCAACTTACTACTTTCTAGAGTTTAAGAAAAGAAGCCCTTCACTTCCCATGGCTCGGCATCTAGTTGGACCCAATGATGCATTGCTCACAACACCCCGAAGACAGACGCTGTCCTTCCTGTACTTTTCTCATCCTAGTGCAGACCCGCAAGTACTAAGAGACCTAGAATGCTTCCTAGAGCCCAGGAACCACAATGAATAAGGCTACATGGATTTTGCTGCATGACAACATGTGTCATGTTAGAAGAGGAACGTTAGCTTCAGGTTAGTGGTCAAGTGGGGTCGCCAATTCACTGAAGATTACCGAAGGATGAGCACCTACCAAAGAATGGCAACCTCCAAGTTTCTTTCCTAGAAACTCACTTGTCATCACAAAGGCAATTGTGCTATGAAGAGAACATGTGCAACTAAAGAATTTCTCAGAGAGAACTGAGCCCACAACTCTCTAAATCCCAATGAGGAAAGTCAAGTTTCCCTTCAAGCCTTATTTTCCAAAGGGCCCGCAGAGCACTGACCCTGCTGTTTCCTTCTCTATTTTGTACCTCCAACGTGCTTTACAAGGGAGATACTTGAGTTGTTTCAAGTTGCCACATTCTAGAAATTTAACAAAAGAAACCCTTCACCTCCATGCCTCGGCATCTAGCTGTTCCCAAGGCTGCACTTATCACAACTCCCCAAACACACAGGCCGTCCTTCTTGTACGTTTCACAGCCTAGTGCAAATCCGATAGTACTAAGAGACCTGGAATGCTTCGTAGAGCTCAAGAACCACACTGAATAAGGCTACTTAGATTCTGCTGCATGCCAACCTCTGGCATGATACAAGAGGAACGTTAGCCTGAGGCTAGTGGTCAAAAAGGGTCGCCAATTCACTGAATTGACTGAAGGATGAGCTCCTTCCAAAGCATGGCCACCTCCAACTTTCTTTCCTAGAAACTCACTTTTCATCACACAGGCAATTGTGCAATGAAGGGAACTTGTGCAACTACAGTGTTTCTCAGGGAGAATTGAGCCCCCACCTCTCTAAATCCCAATGAGGAATATGAAGTTTCCCGTCAAGACTTATTTTCAAAATGGCCAGCAGAGCATCGACCTTGCTGATTCTTTCTCTAATTTGTACATCCAAGGTCATTTAGAAGGGGGATACTTGAGTTGTTTCAACTTGCAACAATCTAGAGGTTTTACCAAAGAGCCCTTAAGAGCCCCTGATTCGGCATCCAGCTTTTCCCAACGATGCATTGCTCACAAAGGCCCAAACACACAGGCCGTGCCTCTAGGACGTTTCTCATCCGAGTGCATACCCGCCAGTACTAAGAAACCTGGAATGCTACCTAGAGCTCAAGAACCACACTGAATAACGCTACATGGATTCTGCTGCATGCCAATCTGTGGCATGATACAAGAGGAACGTTAGCTTGAGGCTAGTGTTCAATGGGGTCGCCAATTCACTGAAAATGACTGAAGGTTGAGCAGCTACCAAAGTATGGCAACGTCCAAGTTTCTTTCCGAGAAATTCACTTCTCATCACAAAGGGAACTGTGCCATGAAGGGAACATGTGCAACTACAGTATTTCTCACTGAGAATTGATTCCGCAACTCTCTAAATCCCAATGAGGAAAGTAAAGTATCCCTTTAAGCCTTATATTCAATATATATATTCCACAGAGAATTAACCCTGTTCTTTCTTTCTCTAGTTTGTAATTCCAAGGCGCTTTAGAAGGGAGATACTTGAGTTGTTTCAAATTACTACTTTCTAGAGTTTAAGAAAAGAAGCCCTTCACTTCCCATGACTCGGCATCTAGCTGTTCCCAATGGCGCATTGCTCACAACTCCCCGAAGGCACAGGCCGTCCTTCCTGTACTTTTCTCATCCTAGTGCAGACCCGCAAGTACTAAGAGACCTGGAATGCTTCCTAGAGTTCAAGAACCACACTGAATAAGTCTACAAGGATTCTGCTGCATGCCAACATGTGGCATGATACAAGAGGAACGTTAGCTTGAGGCTAGTGTTCAATGGGGTCGCCAATTCACTGAAGATTACTGAAGGAGGAGCACCTACCAAAGAATGGCAACCACCAAGTTTCTTTCCGAGAAATTCACTTGTCATCACAAAGGGAATTGTGCCATGAAGGGAACATGTGCAACTACAGTATTTCTCAGTGAGAATGGATCCCGCAACTCTCTAAATCCCAATGAGGAAAATAAAGTTCCCCTTTAAGCCTTATATTCAAAAGGGTCCACAGAGCATTGATCCTATTGTTTCTTTCTCTATTTTGTAGTTGAAGGTGTTTTAGAAGGGAGATACTTGAGTTGTTTCAACTTACTACTTTCTAGAGTTTAAGAAAAGAAGCCCTTCACTTCCCATGGCTCGGCATCTAGTTGGACCCAATGATGCATTGCTCATAACACCCCGAAGACAGACGCTGTCCTTCCTGTACTTTTCTCATCCTAGTGCAGACCCGCAAGTACTAAGAGACCTAGAATGCTTCCTAGAGCCCAGGAACCACAATGAATAAGGCTACATGGATTTTGCTGCATGACAACATGTGTCATGTTAGAAGAGGAACGTTAGCTTCAGGTTAGTGGTCAAGTGGGGTCGCCAATTCACTGAAGATTACCGAAGGATGAGCACCTACCAAAGAATGGCAACCTCCAAGTTTCTTTCCTAGAAACTCACTTGTCATCACAAAGGCAATTGTGCTATGAAGAGAACATGTGCAACTAAAGAATTTCTCAGAGAGAACTGAGCCCACAACTCTCTAAATCCCAATGAGGAAAGTCAAGTTTCCCTTCAAGCCTTATTTTCCAAAGGGCCCGCAGAGCACTGACCCTGCTGTTTCCTTCTCTATTTTGTACCTCCAACGTGCTTTACAAGGGAGATACTTGAGTTGTTTCAAGTTGCCACATTCTAGAAATTTAACAAAAGAAACCCTTCACCTCCATGCCTCGGCATCTAGCTGTTCCCAAGGCTGCACTTATCACAACTCCCCAAACACACAGGCCGTCCTTCTTGTACGTTTCACAGCCTAGTGCAAATCCGATAGTACTAAGAGACCTGGAATGCTTCGTAGAGCTCAAGAACCACACTGAATAAGGCTACTTAGATTCTGCTGCATGCCAACCTCTGGCATGATACAAGAGGAACGTTAGCCTGAGGCTAGTGGTCAAAAAGGGTCGCCAATTCACTGAATTGACTGAAGGATGAGCTCCTTCCAAAGCATGGCCACCTCCAACTTTCTTTCCTAGAAACTCACTTTTCATCACACAGGCAATTGTGCAATGAAGGGAACTTGTGCAACTACAGTGTTTCTCAGGGAGAATTGAGCCCCCACCTCTCTAAATCCCAATGAGGAATATGAAGTTTCCCGTCAAGACTTATTTTCAAAATGGCCAGCAGAGCATCGACCTTGCTGATTCTTTCTCTAATTTGTACATCCAAGGTCATTTAGAAGGGGGATACTTGAGTTGTTTCAACTTGCAACAATCTAGAGGTTTTACCAAAGAGCCCTTAAGAGCCCCTGATTCGGCATCCAGCTTTTCCCAACGATGCATTGCTCACAAAGGCCCAAACACACAGGCCGTGCCTCTAGGACGTTTCTCATCCGAGTGCATACCCGCCAGTACTAAGAAACCTGGAATGCTACCTAGAGCTCAAGAACCACACTGAATAACGCTACATGGATTCTGCTGCATGCCAATCTGTGGCATGATACAAGAGGAACGTTAGCTTGAGGCTAGTGTTCAATGGGGTCGCCAATTCACTGAAAATGACTGAAGGTTGAGCAGCTACCAAAGTATGGCAACGTCCAAGTTTCTTTCCGAGAAATTCACTTCTCATCACAAAGGGAACTGTGCCATGAAGGGAACATGTGCAACTACAGTATTTCTCACTGAGAATTGATTCCGCAACTCTCTAAATCCCAATGAGGAAAGTAAAGTATCCCTTTAAGCCTTATATTCAATATATATATTCCACAGAGAATTAACCCTGTTCTTTCTTTCTCTAGTTTGTAATTCCAAGGCGCTTTAGAAGGGAGATACTTGAGTTGTTTCAAATTACTACTTTCTAGAGTTTAAGAAAAGAAGCCCTTCACTTCCCATGACTCGGCATCTAGCTGTTCCCAATGGCGCATTGCTCACAACTCCCCGAAGGCACAGGCCGTCCTTCCTGTACTTTTCTCATCCTAGTGCAGACCCGCAAGTACTAAGAGACCTGGAATGCTTCCTAGAGTTCAAGAACCACACTGAATAAGTCTACAAGGATTCTGCTGCATGCCAACATGTGGCATGATACAAGAGGAACGTTAGCTTGAGGCTAGTGTTCAATGGGGTCGCCAATTCACTGAAGATTACTGAAGGAGGAGCACCTACCAAAGAATGGCAACCACCAAGTTTCTTTCCGAGAAATTCACTTGTCATCACAAAGGGAATTGTGCCATGAAGGGAACATGTGCAACTACAGTATTTCTCAGTGAGAATGGATCCCGCAACTCTCTAAATCCCAATGAGGAAAATAAAGTTCCCCTTTAAGCCTTATATTCAAAAGGGTCCACAGAGCATTGATCCTATTGTTTCTTTCTCTATTTTGTAGTTGAAGGTGTTTTAGAAGGGAGATACTTGAGTTGTTTCAACTTACTACTTTCTAGAGTTTAAGAAAAGAAGCCCTTCACTTCCCATGGCTCGGCATCTAGTTGGACCCAATGATGCATTGCTCACAACACCCCGAAGACAGACGCCGTCCTTCCTGTACTTTTCTCATCCTAGTGCAGACCCGCAAGTACTAAGAGACCTAGAATGCTTCCTAGAGCCCAGGAACCACAATGAATAAGGCTACATGGATTTTGCTGCATGACAACATGTGTCATGTTAGAAGAGGAACGTTAGCTTCAGGTTAGTGGTCAAGTGGGGTCGCCAATTCACTGAAGATTACTGAAGGATGAGCACCTACCAAAGAATGGCAACCTCCAAGTTTCTTTCCTAGAAACTCACTTGTCATCACAAAGGCAATTGTGCTATGAAGAGAACATGTGCAACTAAAGAATTTCTCAGAGAGAACTGAGCCCACAACTCTCTAAATCCCAATGAGGAAAGTCAAGTTTCCCTTCAAGCCTTATTTTCCAAAGGGCCCGCAGAGCACTGACCCTGCTGTTTCCTTCTCTATTTTGTACCTCCAACGTGCTTTAGACGGGAGATACTTGAGTTGTTTCAAGTTGCCACATTCTAGAAATTTAACAAAAGAAACCCTTCACCTCCATGCCTCGGCATCTAGCTGTTCCCCAGGCTGCACTTATCACAACTCCCCAAACACACAGGCCGTCCTTCTTGTACGTTTCACAGCCTCGTGCAAATCCGATAGTACTAAGAGACCTGGAATGCTTCGTAGAGCTCAAGAACCACACTGAATAAGGCTACTTAGATTCTGCTGCATGCCAACCTCTGGCATGATACAAGAGGAACGTTAGCCTGAGGCTAGTGGTCAAAAAGGGTCGCCAATTCACTGAATTGACTGAAGGATGAGCTCCTTCCAAAGCATGGCCACCTCCAAGTTTCTTTCCTAGAAACTCACTTTTCATCACACAGGCAATTGTGCAATGAAGGGAACTTGTGCAACTACAGTGTTTCTCAGGGAGAATTGAGCCCCCACCTCTCTAAATCCCAATGAGGAATATGAAGTTTCCCGTCAAGACTTATTTTCAAAATGGCCAGCAGAGCATCGACCTTGCTGATTCTTTCTCTAATTTGTACATCCAAGGTCATTTAGAAGGGGGATACTTGAGTTGTTTCAACTTGCAACAATCTAGAGGTTTTACCAAAGAGCCCTTAAGAGCCCCTGATTCGGCATCCAGCTTTTCCCAACGATGCATTGCTCACAAAGGCCCAAACACACAGGCCGTGCCTCTAGGACGTTTCTCATCCGAGTGCAGACCCGCCAGTACGAAGAAACCTGGAATGCTACCTAGAGCTCAAGAACCACACTGAATAACGCTACATGGATTCTGCTGCATGCCAATCTGTGGCATGATACAAGAGGAACGTTAGGTTGAGGCTAGTGTTCAATGGGGTCGCCAATTCACTGAAAATGACTGAAGGTTGAGCAGCTACCAAAGTATGGCAACGTCCAAGTTTCTTTCCGAGAAATTCACTTCTCATCACAAAGGGAACTGTGCCATGAAGGGAACATGTGCAACTACAGTATTTCTCACTGAGAATTGATTCCGCAACTCTCTAAATCCCAATGAGGAAAGTAAAGTATCCCTTTAAGCCTTATATTCAATATATATATTCCACAGAGAATTAACCCTGTTCTTTCTTTCTCTAGTTTGTAATTCCAAGGCGCTTTAGAAGGGAGATACTTGAGTTGTTTCAAATTACTACTTTCTAGAGTTTAAGAAAAGAAGCCCTTCACTTCCCATGACTCGGCATCTAGCTGTTCCCAATGGCGCATTGCTCACAACTCCCCGAAGGCACAGGCCGTCCTTCCTGTACTTTTCTCATCCTAGTGCAGACCCGCAAGTACTAAGAGACCTGGAATGCTTCCTAGAGTTCAAGAACCACACTGAATAAGTCTACAAGGATTCTGCTGCATGCCAACATGTGGCATGATACAAGAGGAACGTTAGCTTGAGGCTAGTGTTCAATGGGGTTGCCAATTCACTGAAGATTACTGAAGGAGGAGCACCTACCAAAGAATGGCAACCACCAAGTTTCTTTCCGAGAAATTCACTTGTCATCACAAAGGGAATTGTGCCATGAAGGGAACATGTGCAACGACAGTATTTCTCAGTGAGAATGGATCCCGCAACTCTCTAAATCCCAATGAGGAAAATAAAGTTCCCCTTTAAGCCTTATATTCAAAAGGGTCCACAGAGCATTGATCCTATTGTTTCTTTCTCTATTTTGTAGTTGAAGGTGTTTTAGAAGGGAGATACTTGAGTTGTTTCAACTTACTACTTTCTAGAGTTTACGAAAAGAAGGCCTTCACTTCCCATGACTCGGCATCTAGTTGGACCCAATGATGCATTGCTCACAACACCCCGAAGACAGACGCCGTCCTTCCTGTACTTTTCTCATCCTAGTGCAGACCCGCAAGTACTAAGAGACCTGGAATGCTTCCTAGAGCCCAGGAACCACAATGAATAAGGCTACATGGATTTTGCTGCATGACAACATGTGTCATGTTAGAAGAGGAACGTTAGCTTCAGGTTAGTGGTCAAGTGGGGTCGCCAATTCACTGAAGATTACCGAAGGATGAGCACCTACCAAAGAATGGCAACCTCCAAGTTTCTTTCCTAGAAACTCACTTGTCATCACAAAGGCAATTGTGCTATGAAGAGAACATGTGCAACTAAAGAATTTCTCAGAGAGAACTGAGCCCACAACTCTCTAAATCCCAATGAGGAAAGTCAAGTTTCCCTTCAAGCCTTATTTTCCAAAGGGCCCACAGAGCACTGACCCTGCTGTTTCCTTCTCTATTTTGTACCTCCAACGTGCTTTAGACGGGAGATACTTGAGTTGTTTCAAGTTGCCACATTCTAGAAATTTAACAAAAGAAACCCTTCACCTCCATGCCTCGGCATCTAGCTGTTCCCAAGGCTGCACTTATCACAACTCCCCAAACACACAGGCCGTCCTTCTTGTACGTTTCACAGCCTAGTGCAGATCCGATAGTACTAAGAGACCTGGAATGCTTCGTAGAGCTCAAGAACCACACTGAATAAGGCTACTTAGATTCTGCTGCATGCCAACCTCTGGCATGATACAAGAGGAACGTTAGCCTGAGGCTAGTGGTCAAAAAGGGTCGCCAATTGACTGAATTGACTGAAGGATGAGCTCCTTCCAAAGCATGGCCACCTCCAAGTTTCTTTCCTAGAAACTCACTTTTCATCACACAGGCAATTGTGCAATGAAGGGAACTTGTGCAACTACAGTGTTTCTCAGGGAGAATTGAGCCCCCACCTCTCTAAATCCCAATGAGGAATATGAAGTTTCCCGTCAAGACTTATTTTCAAAATGGCCAGCAGAGCATCGACCTTGCTGATTCTTTCTCTAATTTGTACATCCAAGGTCATTTAGAAGGGGGATACTTGAGTTGTTTCAACTTGCAACAATCTAGAGGTTTTACCAAAGAGCCCTTAAGAGCCCCTGATACGGCATCCAGCTTTTCCCAACGATGCATTGCTCACAAAGGTCCAAACACACAGGCCGTGCCTCTAGGACGTTTCTCATCCGAGTGCAGACCCGCCAGTACGAAGAAACCTGGAATGCTACCTAGAGCTCAAGAACCACACTGAATAACGCTACATGGATTCTGCTGCATGCCAATCTGTGGCATGATACAAGAGGAACGTTAGCTTGAGGCTAGTGTTCAATGGGGTCGCCAATGCACTGAAAATTACTGAAGGTTGAGCAGCTACCAAAGTATGGCAACGTCCAAGTTTCTTTCCGAGAAATTCACTTCTCATCACAAAGGGAACTGTGCCATGAAGGGAACATGTGCAACTACAGTATTTCTCACTGAGAATTGATTCCGCAACTCTCTAAATCCCAATGAGGAAAGTAAAGTATCCCTTTAAGCCTTATATTCAATATATATATTCCACAGAGAATTAACCCTGTTCTTTCTTTCTCTAGTTTGTAATTCCAAGGCGCTTTAGAAGGGAGATACTTGAGTTGTTTCAAATTACTTCTTTCTAGAGTTTAAGAAAAGAAGCCCTTCACTTCCCATGACTCGGCATCTAGCTGTTCCCAATGGCGCATTGCTCACAACTCCCCGAAGGCACAGGCCGTCCTTCCTGTACTTTTCTCATCCTAGTGCAGACCCGCAAGTACTAAGAGACCTGGAATGCTTCCTAGAGTTCAAGAACCACACTGAATAAGTCTACAAGGATTCTGCTGCATGCCAACATGTGGCATGATACAAGAGGAACGTTAGCTTGAGGCTAGTGTTCAATGGGGTTGCCAATTCACTGAAGATTACTGAAGGAGGAGCACCTACCAAAGAATGGCAACCACCAAGTTTCTTTCCGAGAAATTCACTTGTCATCACAAAGGGAATTGTGCCATGAAGGGAACATGTGCAACTACAGTATTTCTCAGTGAGAATGGATCCCGCAACTCTCTAAATCCCAATGAGGAAAATAAAGTTCCCCTTTAAGCCTTATATTCAAAAGGGTCCACAGAGCATTGATCCTATTGTTTCTTTCTCTATTTTGTAGTTGAAGGTGTTTTAGAAGGGAGATACTTGAGTTGTTTCAACTTACTACTTTCTAGAGTTTAAGAAAAGAAGCCCTTCACTTCCCATGACTCGGCATCTACTTGGACCCAATGATGCATTGCTCACAACACACCGAAGACAGACGCCGTCCTTCCTGTACTTTTCTCATCCTAGTGCAGACCCGCAAGTACTAAGAGACCTGGAATGCTTCCTAGAGCCCAGGAACCACAATGAATAAGGCTACATGGATTTTGCTGCATGACAACATGTGTCATGTTAGAAGAGGAACGTTAGCTTCAGGTTAGTGGTCAAGTGATGTCGCCAATTCACTGAAGATTACCGAAGGATGAGCACCTACCAAAGAATGGCAACCTCCAAGTTTCTTTCCCAGAAACTCACTTGTCATCACAAAGGCAATTGTGCTATGAAGAGAACATGTGCAACTAAAGAATTTCTCAGAGAGAACTGAGCCCACAACTCTCTAAATCCCAATGAGGAAAGTCAAGTTTCCCTTCAAGCCTTATTTTCCAAAGGGCCCGCAGAGCACTGACCCTGCTGTTTCCTTCTCTATTTTGTACCTCCAACGTGCTTTAGACGGGAGATACTTGAGTTGTTTCAAGTTGCCACATTCTAGAAATTTAACAAAAGAAACCCTTCACCTCCATGCCTCGGCATCTAGCTGTTCCCAAGGCTGCACTTATCACAACTCCCCAAACACACAGGCCGTCCTTCTTGTACGTTTCACAGCCTAGTGCAGATCCGATAGTACTAAGAGACCTGGAATGCTTCGTAGAGCTCAAGAACCACACTGAATAAGGCTACTTAGATTCTGCTGCATGCCAACCTCTGGCATGATACAAGAGGAACGTTAGCCTGAGGCTAGTGGTCAAAAAGGGTCGCCAATTCACTGAATTGACTGAAGGATGAGCTCCTTGCAAAGCATGGCCACCTCCAAGTTTCTTTCCTAGAAACTCACTTTTCATCACACAGGCAATTGTGCAATGAAGGGAACTTGTGCAACTACAGTGATTCTCAGGGAGAATTGAGCCCCCACCTCTCTAAATCCCAATGAGGAATATGAAGTTTCCCGTCAAGACTTATTTTCAAAATGGCCAGCAGAGCATCGACCTTGCTGATTCTTTCTCTAATTTGTACATCCAAGGTCATTTAGAAGGGGGATACTTGAGTTGTTTCAACTTGCAACAATCTAGAGGTTTTACCAAAGAGCCCTTAAGAGCCCCTGATTCGGCATCCAGCTTTTCCCAACGATGCATTGCTCACAAAGGCCCAAACACACAGGCCGTGCCTCTAGGACGTTTCTCATCCGAGTGCAGACCCGCCAGTACTAAGAAACCTGGAATGCTACTTAGAGCTCAAGAACCACACTGAATAACGCTACATGGATTCTGCTGCATGCCAATCTGTGGCATGATACAAGAGGAACGTTAGCTTGAGGCTAGTGTTCAATGGGGTGGCCAATTCACTGAAAATGACTGAAGGTTGAGCAGCTACCAAAGTATGGCAACGTCCAAGTTTCTTTCCGAGAAATTCACTTCTCATCACAAAGGGAACTGTGCGATGAAGGGAACATGTGCAACTACAGTATTTCTCACTGAGAATTGATTCCGCAACTCTCTAAATCCCAATGAGGAAAGTAAAGTATCCCTTTAAGCCTTATATTCAATATATATATTCCACAGAGAATTAACCCTGTTCTTTCTTTCTCTAGTTTGTAATTCCAAGGCGCTATAGAAGGGAGATACTTGAGTTGTTTCAACTTACTACTTTCTAGAGTTTAAGAGAAGAAGCCCTTCACTTCCCATGACTCGGCATCTAGCTGTTCCCAATGGTGCATTGCTCACAACTCCCCGAAGGCACAGGCCGTCCTTCCTGTACTTTTCTCATCCTAGTGCAGACCCGCAAGTACTAAGAGACCTGGAATGCTTCCTAGAGTTCAAGAACCACACTGAATAAGTCTACAAGGATTCTGCTGCATGCCAACATGTGGCATGATACAAGAGGAACGTTAGCTTGAGGCTAGTGTTCAATGGGGTCGCCAATTCACCGAAGATTACTGAAAGAGGAGCACCTACCAAAGAATGGCAACATCCAAGTTTCTTTCCGAGAAATTCACTTGTCATCACAAAGGGAATTGTGCCATGAAGGGAACATGTGCAACTACAGTATTTCTCAGTGAGAATGGATCCCGCAACTCTCTAAATCCCAATGAGGAAAATAAAGATCCCCTTTAAGCCTTATATTCAAAAGGGTCCACAGAGCATTGATCCTATTGTTTCTTTCTCTATTTTGTAGTTGAAGGTGTTTTAGAAGGGAGATACTTGAGTTGTTTCAACTTACTACTTTCTAGAGTTTAAGAAAAGAAGCCCTTCACTTCCCATGACTCGGCATCTAGTTGGACCCAATGATGCATTGCTCACAACACCCCGAAGACAGACGCCGTCCTTCCTGTACTTTTCTCATCCTAGTGCAGACCCGCAAGTACTAAGAGACCTGGAATGCTTCCTAGAGCCCAGGAACCACAATGAATAAGGCTACATGGATTTTGCTGCATGACAACATGTGTCATGTTAGAAGAGGAACGTTAGCTTCAGGTTAGTGGTCAAGTGGGGTCGCCAATTCACTGAAGATTACCGAAGGATGAGCACCTACCAAAGAATGGCAACCTCCAAGTTTCTTTCCTAGAAACTCACTTGTCATCACAAAGGCAATTGTGCTATGAAGAGAACATGTGCAACTAAAGAATTTCTCAGAGAGAACTGAGCCCACAACTCTCTAAATCCCAATGAGGAAAGTCAAGTTTCCCTTCAAGCCTTATTTTCCAAAGGGCCCGCAGAGCACTGACCCTGCTGTTTCCTTCTCTATTTTGTACCTCCAACGTGCTTTACAAGGGAGATACTTGAGTTGTTTCAAGTTGCCACATTCTAGAAATTTAACAAAAGAAACCCTTCACCTCCATGCCTCGGCATCTAGCTGTTCCCAAGGCTGCACTTATCACAACTCCCCAAACACACAGGCCGTCCTTCTTGTACGTTTCACAGCCTAGTGCAGATCCGATAGTACTAAGAGACCTGGAATGCTTCGTAGAGCTCAAGAACCACACTGAATAAGGCTACTTAGATTCTGCTGCATGCCAACCTCTGGCATGATACAAGAGGAACGTTAGCCTGAGGCTAGTGGTCAAAAAGGGTCGTCAATTCACTGAATTGACTGAAGGATGAGCTCCTTCCAAAGCATGGCCACCTCCAACTTTCTTTCCTAGAAACTCACTTTTCATCACACAGGCAATTGTGCAATGAAGGGAACTTGTGCAACTACAGTGTTTCTCAGGGAGAATTGAGCCCCCACCTCTCTAAATCCCAATGAGGAATATGAAGTTTCCCGTCAAGACTTATTTTCAAAATGGCCAGCAGAGCATCGACCTTGCTGATTCTTTCTCTAATTTGTACATCCAAGGTCATTTAGAAGGGGGATACTTGAGTTGTTTCAACTTGCAACAATCTAGAGGTTTTACCAAAGAGCCCTTAAGAGCCCCTGATTCGGCATCCAGCTTTTCCCAACGATGCATTGCTCACAAAGGCCCAAACACACAGGCCGTGCCTCTAGGACGTTTCTCATCCGAGTGCAGACCCGCCAGTACTAAGAAACCTGGAATGCTACCTAGAGCTCAAGAACCACACTGAATAACGCTACATGGATTCTGCTGCATGCCAATCTGTGGCATGATACAAGAGGAACGTTAGCTTGAGGCTAGTGTTCAATGGGGTCGCCAATTCACTGAAAATGACTGAAGGTTGAGCAGCTACCAAAGTATGGCAACGTCCAAGTTTCTTTCCGAGAAATTCACTTCTCATCACAAAGGGAACTGTGCGATGAAGGGAACATGTGCAACTACAGTATTTCTCACTGAGAATTGATTCCGCAACTCTCTAAATCCCAATGAGGAAAGTAAAGTATCCCTTTAAGCCTTATATTCAATATATATATTCCACAGAGAATTAACCCTGTTCTTTCTTTCTCTAGTTTGTAATTCCAAGGCGCTTTAGAAGGGAGATACTTGAGTTGTTTCAACTTACTACTTTCTAGAGTTTAAGAGAAGAAGCCCTTCACTTCCCATGACTCGGCATCTAGCTGTTCCCAATGGTGCATTGCTCACAACTCCCCGAAGGCACAGGCCGTCCTTCCTGTACTTTTCTCATCCTAGTGCAGACCCGCAAGTACTAAGAGACCTGGAATGCTTCCTAGAGTTCAAGAACCACGCTGAATAAGTCTACAAGGATTCTGCTGCATGCCAACATGTGGCATGATACAAGAGGAACGTTAGCTTGAGGCTAGTGTTCAATGGGGTCGCCAATTCACTGAAGATTACTGAAAGAGGAGCACCTACCAAAGAATGGCAACCACCAAGTTTCTTTCCGAGAAATTCACTTGTCATCACAAAGGGAATTGTGCCATGAAGGGAACATGTGCAACTACAGTATTTCTCAGTGAGAATGGATCCCGCAACTCTCTAAATCCCAATGAGGAAAATAAAGTTCCCCTTTAAGCCTTATATTCAAAAGGGTGCACAGAGCATTGATCCTATTGTTTCTTTCTCTATTTTGTAGTTGAAGGTGTTTTAGAAGGGAGATACTTGAGTTGTTTCAACTTACTACTTTCTAGAGTTTACGAAAAGAAGCCCTTCACTTCCCATGACTCGGCATCTAGTTGGACCCAATGATGCATTGCTCACAACACCCCGAAGACAGACGCCGTCCTTCCTGTACTTTTCTCATCCTAGTGCAGACCCGCAAGTACTAAGAGACCTGGAATGCTTCCTAGAGCCCAGGAACCACAATGAATAAGGCTACATGGATTTTGCTGCATGACAACATGTGTCATGTTAGAAGAGGAACGTTAGCTTCAGGTTAGTGGTCAAGTGGGGTCGCCAATTCACTGAAGATTACCGAAGGATGAGCACCTACCAAAGAATGGCAACCTCCAAGTTTCTTTCCTAGAAACTCACTTGTCATCACAAAGGCAATTGTGCTATGAAGAGAACATGTGCAACTAAAGAATTTCTCAGAGAGAACTGAGCCCACAACTCTCTAAATCCCAATGAGGAAAGTCAAGTTTCCCTTCAAGCCTTATTTTCCAAAGGGCCCGCAGAGCACTGACCCTGCTGTTTCCTTCTCTATTTTGTACCTCCAACGTGCTTTACAAGGGAGATACTTGAGTTGTTTCAAGTTGCCACATTCTAGAAATTTAACAAAAGAAACCCTTCACCTCCATGCCTCGGCATCTAGCTGTTCCCAAGGCTGCACTTATCACAACTCCCCAAGCACACAGGCCGTCCTTCTTGTACGTTTCACAGCCTAGTGCAGATCCGATAGTACTAAGAGACCTGGAATGCTTCGTAGAGCTCAAGAACCACACTGAATAAGGCTACTTAGATTCTGCTGCATGCCAACCTCTGGCATGATACAAGAGGAACGTTAGCCTGAGGCTAGTGGTCAAAAAGGGTCGCCAATTCACTGAATTGACTGAAGGATGAGCTCCTTACAAAGCATGGCCACCTCCAAGTTTCTTTCCTAGAAACTCACTTTTCATCACACAGGCAATTGTGCAATGAAGGGAACTTGTGCAACTACAGTGTTTCTCAGGGAGAATTGAGCCCCCACCTCTCTAAATCCCAATGAGGAATATGAAGTTTCCCGTCAAGACTTATTTTCAAAATGGCCAGCAGAGCATCGACCTTGCTGATTCTTTCTCTAATTTGTACATCCAAGGTCATTTAGAAGGGGGATACTTGAGTTGTTTCAACTTGCAACAATCTAGAGGTTTTACCAAAGAGCCCTTAAGAGCCCCTGATTCGGCATCCAGCTTTTCCCAACGATGCATTGCTCACAAAGGCCCAAACACACAGGCCGTGCCTCTAGGACGTTTCTCATCCGAGTGCAGACCCGCCAGTACTAAGAAACCTGGAATGCTACCTAGAGCTCAAGAACCACACTGAATAAGGCTACATGGATTCTGCTGCATGCCACTCTGTGGCATGATACAAGAGGAACGTTAGCTTGAGGCTAGTGTTCAATGGGGTCGCCAATTCACTGAAAATTACTGAAGGTTGAGCAGCTACCAAAGTATGGCAACGTACAAGTTTCTTTCCGAGAAATTCACTTCTCATCACAAAGGGAACTGTGCCATGAAGGGAACATGTGCAACTACAGTATTTCTCACTGAGAATTGATTCCGCAACTCTCTAAATCCCAATGAGGAAAGTAAAGTATCCCTTTAAGCCTTATATTCAATATATATATTCCACAGAGAATTAACCCTGTTCTTTCTTTCTCTAGTTTGTAATTCCAAGGCGCTTTAGAAGGGAGATACTTGAGTTGTTTCAACTTACTACTTTCTAGAGTTTAAGAAAAGAAGCCCTTCACTTCCCATGACTCGGCATCTAGCTGTTCCCAATGGCGCATTGCTCACAACTCCCCGAAGGCACAGGCCGTCCTTCCTGTACTTTTCTCATCCTAGTGCAGACCCGCAAGTATAAGAGACGTGGAATGCTTCCTAGAGTTCAAGAACCACACTGAATAAGTCTACAAGGATTCTGCTGCATGCCAACATGTGGCATGATACAAGAGGAACGTTAGCTTGAGGCTAGTGTTCAATGGGGTCGCCAATTCACTGAAGATTACTGAAGGAGGAGCACCTACCAAAGAATGGCAACCACCAAGTTTCTTTCCGAGAAATTCACTTGTCATCACAAAGGGAATTGTGCCATGAAGGGAACATGTGCAACTACAGTATTTCTCAGTGAGAATGGATCCCGCAACTCTCTAAATCCCAATGCGGAAAATAAAGTTCCCCTTTAAGCCTTATATTCAAAAGGGTCCACAGAGCGTTGATCCTATTGTATATTTCTCTATTTTGTAGTTGAAGGTGTTTTAGAAGGGAGATACTTGAGTTGTTTCAACTTACTACTTTCTAGAGTTTAAGAAAAGAAGCCCTTCACTTCCCATGACTCGGCATCTAGTTGGACCCAATGATGCATTGCTCACAACACCCCGAAGACAGATGCCGTCCTTCCTGTACTTTTCTCATCCTAGTGCAGACCCGCAAGTACTAAGAGACCTGGAATGCTTCCTAGAGCCCAGGAACCACAATGAATAAGGCTACATGGATTTTGCTGCATGACAACATGTGTCATGTTAGAAGAGGAACATTAGCTTCAGGTTAGTGGTCAAATGGGGTCGCCAATTCACTGAAGATTACCGAAGGATGAGCACCTACCAAAGAATGGCAACCTCCAAGTTTCTTTCCCAGAAACTCACTTGTCATCACAAAGGCAATTGTGCTATGAAGAGAACATGTGCAACAAAGAATTTCTCAGAGAGAA
Organism: Eubalaena glacialis; assembly: GCF_028564815.1. Lineage (NCBI taxonomy): Eukaryota > Metazoa > Chordata > Mammalia > Artiodactyla > Balaenidae > Eubalaena > Eubalaena glacialis. The sequence goes on along the minus strand of NC_083722.1, from coordinate 49,345,070 downwards.
CTGAGCCCACAACTCTCTAAATCCCAATGAGGAAAGTCAAGTTTCCCTTCAAGCCTTATTTTCCAAAGGGCCCGCAGAGCACTGACCCTGCTGTTTCCTTCTCTATTTTGTACCTCCAACGTGCTTTAGACGGGAGATACTTGAGTCGTTTCAAGTTGCCACATTCTAGAAATTTAACAAAAGAAACCCTTCACCTCCATGCCTCGGCATCTAGCTGTTCCCAAGGCTGCACTTATCACAACTCCCCAAACACACAGGCCGTCCTTCTTGTACGTTTCACAGCCTAGTGCAGATCCGATAGTACTAAGAGACCTGGAATGCTTCGTAGATCTCAAGAACCACACTGAATAAGGCTACTTAGATTCTGCTGCATGCCAACCTCTGGCATGATACAAGAGGAACGTTAGCCTGAGGCTAGTGGTCAAAAAGGGTCGCCAATTCACTGAATTGACTGAAGGATGAGCTCCTTCCAAAGCATGGCCACCTCCAACTTTCTTTCCTAGAAACTCACTTTTCATCACACAGGCAATTGTGCAATGAAGGGAACTTGTGCAACTACAGTGTTTCTCAGGGAGAATTGAGCCCCCACCTCTCTAAATCCTAATGAGGAATATGAAGTTTCCCGTCAAGACTTATTTTCAAAATGGCCAGCAGAGCATCGACCTTGCTGATTCTTTCTCTAATTTGTACATCCAAGGTCATTTAGAAGGGGGATACTTGAGTTGTTTCAACTTGCAACAATCTAGAGGTTTTACCAAAGAGCCCTTAAGAGCCCCTGATTCGGCATCCAGCTTTTCCCAACGATGCATTGCTCACAAAGGCCCAAACACACAGGCCGTGCCTCTAGGACGTTTCTCATCCGAGTGCATACCCGCCAGTACTAAGAAACCTGGAATGCTACCTAGAGCTCAAGAACCACACTGAATAACGCTACATGGATTCTGCTGCATGCCAATCTGTGGCATGATACAAGAGGAACGTTAGCTTGAGGCTAGTGTTCAATGGGGTCGCCAATTCACTGAAAATGACTGAAGGTTGAGCAGCTACCAAAGTATGGCAACGTCCAAGTTTCTTTCCGAGAAATTCACTTCTCATCACAAAGGGAACTGTGCCATGAAGGGAACATGTGCAACTACAGTATTTCTCACTGAGAATTGATTCCGCAACTCTCTAAATCCCAATGAGGAAAGTAAAGTATCCCTTTAAGCCTTATATTCAATATATATATTCCACAGAGAATTAACCCTGTTCTTTCTTTCTCTAGTTTGTAATTCCAAGGCGCTTTAGAAGGGAGATACTTGAGTTGTTTCAAATTACTACTTTCTAGAGTTTAAGAAAAGAAGCCCTTCACTTCCCATGACTCGGCATCTAGCTGTTCCCAATGGCGCATTGCTCACAACTCCCCGAAGGCACAGGCCGTCCTTCCTGTACTTTTCTCATCCTAGTGCAGACCCGCAAGTACTAAGAGACCTGGAATGCTTCCTAGAGTTCAAGAACCACACTGAATAAGTCTACAAGGATTCTGCTGCATGCCAACATGTGGCATGATACAAGAGGAACGTTAGCTTGAGGCTAGTGTTCAATGGGGTCGCCAATTCACTGAAGATTACTGAAGGAGGAGCACCTACCAAAGAATGGCAACCACCAAGTTTCTTTCCGAGAAATTCACTTGTCATCACAAAGGGAATTGTGCCATGAAGGGAACATGTGCAACTACAGTATTTCTCAGTGAGAATGGATCCCGCAACTCTCTAAATCCCAATGAGGAAAATAAAGTTCCCCTTTAAGCCTTATATTCAAAAGGGTCCACAGAGCATTGATCCTATTGTTTCTTTCTCTATTTTGTAGTTGAAGGTGTTTTAGAAGGGAGATACTTGAGTTGTTTCAACTTACTACTTTCTAGAGTTTAAGAAAAGAAGCCCTTCACTTCCCATGGCTCGGCATCTAGTTGGACCCAATGATGCATTGCTCACAACACCCCGAAGACAGACGCCGTCCTTCCTGTACTTTTCTCATCCTAGTGCAGACCCGCAAGTACTAAGAGACCTAGAATGCTTCCTAGAGCCCAGGAACCACAATGAATAAGGCTACATGGATTTTGCTGCATGACAACATGTGTCATGTTAGAAGAGGAACGTTAGCTTCAGGTTAGTGGTCAAGTGGGATCGCCAATTCACTGAAGATTACTGAAGGATGAGCACCTACCAAAGAATGGCAACCTCCAAGTTTCTTTCCTAGAAACTCACTTGTCATCACAAAGGCAATTGTGCTATGAAGAGAACATGTGCAACTAAAGAATTTCTCAGAGAGAACTGAGCCCACAACTCTCTAAATCCCAATGAGGAAAGTCAAGTTTCCCTTCAAGCCTTATTTTCCAAAGGGCCCGCAGAGCACTGACCCTGCTGTTTCCTTCTCTATTTTGTACCTCCAACGTGCTTTACAAGGGAGATACTTGAGTTGTTTCAAGTTGCCACATTCTAGAAATTTAACAAAAGAAACCCTTCACCTCCATGCCTCGGCATCTAGCTGTTCCCAAGGCTGCACTTATCACAACTCCCCAAACACACAGGCCGTCCTTCTTGTACGTTTCACAGCCTCGTGCAAATCCGATAGTACTAAGAGACCTGGAATGCTTCGTAGAGCTCAAGAACCACACTGAATAAGGCTACTTAGATTCTGCTGCATGCCAACCTCTGGCATGATACAAGAGGAACGTTAGCCTGAGGCTAGTGGTCAAAAAGGGTCGCCAATTCACTGAATTGACTGAAGGATGAGCTCCTTCCAAAGCATGGCCACCTCCAAGTTTCTTTCCTAGAAACTCACTTTTCATCACACAGGCAATTGTGCAATGAAGGGAACTTGTGCAACTACAGTGTTTCTCAGGGAGAATTGAGCCCCCACCTCTCTAAATCCCAATGAGGAATATGAAGTTTCCCGTCAAGACTTATTTTCAAAATGGCCAGCAGAGCATCGACCTTGCTGATTCTTTCTCTAATTTGTACATCCAAGGTCATTTAGAAGGGGGATACTTGAGTTGTTTCAACTTGCAACAATCTAGAGGTTTTACCAAAGAGCCCTTAAGAGCCCCTGATTCGGCATCCAGCTTTTCCCAACGATGCATTGCTCACAAAGGCCCAAACACACAGGCCGTGCCTCTAGGACGTTTCTCATCCGAGTGCAGACCCGCCAGTACGAAGAAACCTGGAATGCTACCTAGAGCTCAAGAACCACACTGAATAACGCTACATGGATTCTGCTGCATGCCAATCTGTGGCATGATACAAGAGGAACGTTAGGTTGAGGCTAGTGTTCAATGGGGTCGCCAATTCACTGAAAATGACTGAAGGTTGAGCAGCTACCAAAGTATGGCAACGTCCAAGTTTCTTTCCGAGAAATTCACTTCTCATCACAAAGGGAACTGTGCCATGAAGGGAACATGTGCAACTACAGTATTTCTCACTGAGAATTGATTCCGCAACTCTCTAAATCCCAATGAGGAAAGTAAAGTATCCCTTTAAGCCTTATATTCAATATATATATTCCACAGAGAATTAACCCTGTTCTTTCTTTCTCTAGTTTGTAATTCCAAGGCGCTTTAGAAGGGAGATACTTGAGTTGTTTCAAATTACTACTTTCTAGAGTTTAAGAAAAGAAGCCCTTCACTTCCCATGACTCGGCATCTAGCTGTTCCCAATGGCGCATTGCTCACAACTCCCCGAAGGCACAGGCCGTCCTTCCTGTACTTTTCTCATCCTAGTGCAGACCCGCAAGTACTAAGAGACCTGGAATGCTTCCTAGAGTTCAAGAACCACACTGAATAAGTCTACAAGGATTCTGCTGCATGCCAACATGTGGCATGATACAAGAGGAACGTTAGCTTGAGGCTAGTGTTCAATGGGGTTGCCAATTCACTGAAGATTACTGAAGGAGGAGCACCTACCAAAGAATGGCAACCACCAAGTTTCTTTCCGAGAAATTCACTTGTCATCACAAAGGGAATTGTGCCAGGAAGGGAACATGTGCAACTACAGTATTTCTCAGTGAGAATGGATCCCGCAACTCTCTAAATCCCAATGAGGAAAATAAAGTTCCCCTTTAAGCCTTATATTCAAAAGGGTCCACAGAGCATTGATCCTATTGTTTCTTTCTCTATTTTGTAGTTGAAGGTGTTTTAGAAGGGAGATACTTGAGTTGTTTCAACTTACTACTTTCTAGAGTTTACGAAAAGAAGGCCTTCACTTCCCATGACTCGGCATCTAGTTGGACCCAATGATGCATTGCTCACAACACCCCGAAGACAGACGCCGTCCTTCCTGTACTTTTCTCATCCTAGTGCAGACCCGCAAGTACTAAGAGACCTGGAATGCTTCCTAGAGCCCAGGAACCACAATGAATAAGGCTACATGGATTTTGCTGCATGACAACATGTGTCATGTTAGAAGAGGAACGTTAGCTTCAGGTTAGTGGTCAAGTGGGGTCGCCAATTCACTGAAGATTACCGAAGGATGAGCACCTACCAAAGAATGGCAACCTCCAAGTTTCTTTCCTAGAAACTCACTTGTCATCACAAAGGCAATTGTGCTATGAAGAGAACATGTGCAACTAAAGAATTTCTCAGAGAGAACTGAGCCCACAACTCTCTAAATCCCAATGAGGAAAGTCAAGTTTCCCTTCAAGCCTTATTTTCCAAAGGGCCCACAGAGCACTGACCCTGCTGTTTCCTTCTCTATTTTGTACCTCCAACGTGCTTTAGACGGGAGATACTTGAGTTGTTTCAAGTTGCCACATTCTAGAAATTTAACAAAAGAAACCCTTCACCTCCATGCCTCGGCATCTAGCTGTTCCCAAGGCTGCACTTATCACAACTCCCCAAACACACAGGCCGTCCTTCTTGTACGTTTCACAGCCTAGTGCAGATCCGATAGTACTAAGAGACCTGGAATGCTTCGTAGAGCTCAAGAACCACACTGAATAAGGCTACTTAGATTCTGCTGCATGCCAACCTCTGGCATGATACAAGAGGAACGTTAGCCTGAGGCTAGTGGTCAAAAAGGGTCGCCAATTCACTGAATTGACTGAAGGATGAGCTCCTTCCAAAGAATGGCCACCTCCAAGTTTCTTTCCTAGAAACTCACTTTTCATCACACAGGCAATTGTGCAATGAAGGGAACTTGTGCAACTACAGTGTTTCTCAGGGAGAATTGAGCCCCCACCTCTCTAAATCCCAATGAGGAATATGAAGTTTCCCGTCAAGACTTATTTTCAAAATGGCCAGCAGAGCATCGACCTTGCTGATTCTTTCTCTAATTTGTACATCCAAGGTCATTTAGAAGGGAGATACTTGAGTTGTTTCAACTTACTACTTTCTAGAGTTTAAGAAAAGAAGCCCTTCACTTCCCATGACTCGGCATCTAGCTGTTCCCAATGGCGCATTGCTCACAACTCCCCGATCGCACAGGCCGTCCTTCCTGTACTTTTCTCATCCTAGTGCAGACCCGCCAGTACTAAGAAACCTGGAATGCTACCTAGAGCTCAAGAACCACACTGAATAACGCTACATGGATTCTGCTGCATGCCAATCTGTGGCATGATACAAGAGGAACGTTAGCTTGAGGCTAGTGTTCAATGGGGTCGCCAATTCACTGAAAATGACTGAAGGTTGAGCAGCTACCAAAGTATGGCAACGTCCAAGTTTCTTTCCGAGAAATTCACTTCTCATCACAAAGGGAACTGTGCCATGAAGGGAACATGTGCAACTACAGTATTTCTCACTGAGAATTGATTCCGCAACTCTCTAAATCCCAATGAGGAAAGTAAAGTATCCCTTTAAGCCTTATATTCAATATATATATTCCACAGAGAATTAACCCTGTTCTTTCTTTCTCTAGTTTGTAATTCCAAGGCGCTTTAGAAGGGAGATACTTGAGTTGTTTCAAATTACTACTTTCTAGAGTTTAAGAAAAGAAGCCCTTCACTTCCCATGACTCGGCATCTAGCTGTTCCCATTGGCGCATTGCTCACAACTCCCCGAAGGCACAGGCCGTCCTTCCTGTACTTTTCTCATCCTAGTGCAGACCCGCAAGTACTAAGAGACCTGGAATGCTTCCTAGAGTTCAAGAACCACACTGAATAAGTCTACAAGGATTCTGCTGCATGCCAACATGTGGCATGATACAAGAGGAACGTTAGCTTGAGGCTAGTGTTCAATGGGGTCGCCAATTCACAGAAGATTACTGAAGGAGGAGCACCTACCAAAGAATGGCAACCACCAAGTTTCTTTCCGAGAAATTCACTTGTCATCACAAAGGAAATTGTGCCATGAAGGGAACATGTGCAACTACAGTATTTCTCAGTGAGAATGGATCCCGCAACTCTCTAAATCCCAATGAGGAAAATAAAGTTCCCCTTTAAGCCTTATATTCAAAAGGGTCCACAGAGCATTGATCCTATTGTTTCTTTCTCTATTTTGTAGTTGAAGGTGTTTTAGAAGGGAGATACTTGAGTTGTTTCAACTTACTACTTTCTAGAGTTTAAGAAAAGAAGCCCTTCACTTCCCATGGCTCGGCATCTAGTTGGACCCAATGATGCATTGCTCACAACACCCCGAAGACAGACGCCGTCCTTCCTGTACTTTTCTCATCCTAGTGCAGACCCGCAAGTACTAAGAGACCTAGAATGCTTCCTAGAGCCCAGGAACCACAATGAATAAGGCTACATGGATTTTGCTGCATGACAACATGTGTCATGTTAGAAGAGGAACGTTAGCTTCAGGTTAGTGGTCAAGTGGGGTCGCCAATTCACTGAAGATTACCGAAGGATGAGCACCTACCAAAGAATGGCAACCTCCAAGTTTCTTTCCTAGAAACTCACTTGTCATCACAAAGGCAATTGTGCTATGAAGAGAACATGTGCAACTAAAGAATTTCTCAGAGAGAACTGAGCCCACAACTCTCTAAATCCCAATGAGGAAAGTCAAGTTTCCCTTCAAGCCTTATTTTCCAAAGGGCCCGCAGAGCACTGACCCTGCTGTTATCTTCTCTATTTTGTACCTCCAACGTGCTTTAGACGGGAGACACTTGAGTTGTTTCAAGTTGCCACATTCTAGAAATTTAACAAAAGAAACCCTTCACCTCCATGCCTCGGCATCTAGCTGTTCCCAAGGCTGCACTTATCACAACTCCCCAAACACACAGGCCGTCCTTCTTGTACGTTTCACAGCCTAGTGCAGATCCGATAGTACTAAGAGACCTGGAATGCTTCGTAGAGCTCAAGAACCACACTGAATAAGGCTACTTAGATTCTGCTGCATGCCAACCTCTGGCATGATACAAGAGGAACGTTAGCCTGAGGCTAGTGGTCAAAAAGGGTCGCCAATTCACTGAATTGACTGAAGGATGAGCTCCTTCCAAAGCATGGCCACCTCCAAGTTTCTTTCCTAGAAACTCACTTTTCATCACACAGGCAATTGTGCAATGAAGGGAACTTGTGCAACTACAGTGTTTCTCAGGGAGAATTGAGCCCCCACCTCTCTAAATCCCAATGAGGAATATGAAGTTTCCCGTCAAGACTTATTTTCAAAATGGCCAGCAGAGCATCGACCTTGCTGATTCTTTCTCTAATTTGTACATCCAAGGTCATTTAGAAGGGAGATACTTGAGTTGTTTCAACTTACTACTTTCTAGAGTTTAAGAAAAGAAGCCCTTCACTTCCCATGACTCGGCATCTAGCTGTTCCCAATGGCGCATTGCTCACAACTCCCCGATCGCACAGGCCGTCCTTCCTGTACTTTTCTCATCCTAGTGCAGACCCGCCAGTACTAAGAAACCTGGAATGCTACCTAGAGCTCAAGAACCACACTGAATAACGCTACATGGATTCTGCTGCATGCCAATCTGTGGCATGATACAAGAGGAACGTTAGCTTGAGGCTAGTGTTCAATGGGGTCGCCAATTCACTGAAAATGACTGAAGGTTGAGCAGCTACCAAAGTATGGCAACGTCCAAGTTTCTTTCCGAGAAATTCACTTCTCATCACAAAGGGAACTGTGCCATGAAGGGAACATGTGCAACTACAGTATTTCTCACTGAGAATTGATTCCGCAACTCTCTAAATCCCAATGAGGAAAGTAAAGTATCCCTTTAAGCCTTATATTCAATATATATATTCCACAGAGAATTAACCCTGTTCTTTCTTTCTCTAGTTTGTAATTCCAAGGCGCTTTAGAAGGGAGATACTTGAGTTGTTTCAAATTACTACTTTCTAGAGTTTAAGAAAAGAAGCCCTTCACTTCCCATGACTCGGCATCTAGCTGTTCCCATTGGCGCATTGCTCACAACTCCCCGAAGGCACAGGCCGTCCTTCCTGTACTTTTCTCATCCTAGTGCAGACCCGCAAGTACTAAGAGACCTGGAATGCTTCCTAGAGATCAAGAACCACACTGAATAAGTCTACAAGGATTCTGCTGCATACCAACATGTGGCATGATACAAGAGGAACGTTAGCTTGAGGCTAGTGTTCAATGGGGTCGCCAATTCACAGAAGATTACTGAAGGAGGAGCACCTACCAAAGAATGGCAACCACCAAGTTTCTTTCCGAGAAATTCACTTGTCATCACAAAGGAAATTGTGCCATGAAGGGAACATGTGCAACTACAGTATTTCTCAGTGAGAATGGATCCCGCAACTCTCTAAATCCCAATGAGGAAAATAAAGTTCCCCTTTAAGCCTTATAATCAAAAGGGTCCACAGAGCATTGATCCTATTGTTTCTTTCTCTATTTTGTAGTTGAAGGTGTTTTAGAAGGGAGATACTTGAGTTGTTTCAACTTACTACTTTCTAGAGTTTAAGAAAAGAAGCCCTTCACTTCCCATGGCTCGGCATCTAGTTGGACCCAATGATGCATTGCTCACAACACCCCGAAGACAGACGCCGTCCTTCCTGTACTTTTCTCATCCTAGTGCAGACCCGCAAGTACTAAGAGACCTAGAATGCTTCCTAGAGCCCAGGAACCACAATGAATAAGGCTACATGGATTTTGCTGCATGACAACATGTGTCATGTTAGAAGAGGAACGTTAGCTTCAGGTTAGTGGTCAAGTGGGGTCGCCAATTCACTGAAGATTACCGAAGGATGAGCACCTACCAAAGAATGGCAACCTCCAAGTTTCTTTCCTAGAAACTCACTTGTCATCACAAAGGCAATTGTGCTATGAAGAGAACATGTGCAACTAAAGAATTTCTCAGAGAGAACTGAGCCCACAACTCTCTAAATCCCAATGAGGAAAGTCAAGTTTCCCTTCAAGCCTTATTTTCCAAAGGGCCCGCAGAGCACTGACCCTGCTGTTTCCTTCTCTATTTTGTACCTCCAACGTGCTTTACAAGGGAGACACTTGAGTTGTTTCAAGTTGCCACATTCTAGAAATTTAACAAAAGAAACCCTTCACCTCCATGCCTCGGCATCTAGCTGTTCCCAAGGCTGCACTTATCACAACTCCCCAAACACACAGGCCGTCCTTCTTGTACGTTTCACAGCCTAGTGCAGATCCGATAGTACTAAGAGACCTGGAATGCTTCGTAGAGCTCAAGAACCACACTGAATAAGGCTACTTAGATTCTGCTGCATGCCAACCTCTGGCATGATACAAGAGGAACGTTAGCCTGAGGCTAGTGGTCAAAAAGGGTCGCCAATTCACTGAATTGACTGAAGGATGAGCTCCTTCCAAAGCATGGCCACCTCCAAGTTTCTTTCCTAGAAACTCACTTTTCATCACACAGGCAATTGTGCAATGAAGGGAACTTGTGCAACTACAGTGTTTCTCAGGGAGAATTGAGCCCCCACCTCTCTAAATCCCAATGAGGAATATGAAGTTTCCCGTCAAGACTTATTTTCAAAATGGCCAGCAGAGCATCGACCTTGCTGATTCTTTCTCTAATTTGTACATCCAAGGTCATTTAGAAGGGGGATACTTGAGTTGTTTCAACTTGCAACAATCTAGAGGTTTTACCAAAGAGCCCTTAAGAGCCCCTGATACGGCATCCAGCTTTTCCCAACGATGCATTGCTCACAAAGGTCCAAACACACAGGCCGTGCCTCTAGGACGTTTCTCATCCGAGTGCAGACCCGCCAGTACGAAGAAACCTGGAATGCTACCTAGAGCTCAAGAACCACACTGAATAACGCTACATGGATTCTGCTGCATGCCAATCTGTGGCATGATACAAGAGGAACGTTAGCTTGAGGCTAGTGTTCAATGGGGTCGCCAATGCACTGAAAATTACTGAAGGTTGAGCAGCTACCAAAGTATGGCAACGTCCAAGTTTCTTTCCGAGAAATTCACTTCTCATCACAAAGGGAACTGTGCCATGAAGGGAACATGTGCAACTACAGTATTTCTCACTGAGAATTGATTCCGCAACTCTCTAAATCCCAATGAGGAAAGTAAAGTATCCCTTTAAGCCTTATATTCAATATATATATTCCACAGAGAATTAACCCTGTTCTTTCTTTCTCTAGTTTGCAATTCCAAGGCGCTTTAGAAGGGAGATACTTGAGTTGTTTCAAATTACTACTTTCTAGATTTTAAGAAAAGAAGCCCTTCACTTCCCATGACTCGGCATCTAGCTGTTCCCAATGGCGCATTGCTCACAACTCCCCGAAGGCACAGGCCGTCCTTCCTGTACTTTTCTCATCCTAGTGCAGACCCGCAAGTACTAAGAGACCTGGAATGCTTCCTAGAGTTCAAGAACCACACTGAATAAGTCTACAAGGATTCTGCTGCATGCCAACATGTGGCATGATACAAGAGGAACGTTAGCTTGAGGCTAGTGTTCAATGGGGTTGCCAATTCACTGAAGATTACTGAAGGAGGAGCACCTACCAAAGAATGGCAACCACCAAGTTTCTTTCCGAGAAATTCACTTGTCATCACAAAGGGAATTGTGCCATGAAGGGAACATGTGCAACTACAGTATTTCTCAGTGAGAATGGATCCCGCAACTCTCTAAATCCCAATGAGGAAAATAAAGTTCCCCTTTAAGCCTTATATTCAAAAGGGTCCACAGAGCATTGATCCTATTGTTTCTTTCTCTATTTTGTAGTTGAAGGTGTTTTAGAAGGGAGATACTTGAGTTGTTTCAACTTACTACTTTCTAGAGTTTACGAAAAGAAGCCCTTCACTTCCCATGACTCGGCATCTAGTTGGACCCAATGATGCATTGCTCACAACACCCCGAAGACAGACGCCGTCCTTCCTGTACTTTTCTCATCCTAGTGCAGACCCGCAAGTACTAAGAGACCTGGAATGCTTCCTAGAGCCCAGGAACCACAATGAATAAGGCTACATGGATTTTGCTGCATGACAACATGTGTCATGTTAGAAGAGGAACGTTAGCTTCAGGTTAGTGGTCAAGTGATGTCGCCAATTCACTGAAGATTACCGAAGGATGAGCACCTACCAAAGAATGGCAACCTCCAAGTTTCTTTCCCAGAAACTCACTTGTCATCACAAAGGCAATTGTGCTATGAAGAGAACATGTGCAACTAAAGAATTTCTCAGAGAGAACTGAGCCCACAACTCTCTAAATCCCAATGAGGAAAGTCAAGTTTCCCTTCAAGCCTTATTTTCCAAAGGGCCCGCAGAGCACTGACCCTGCTGTTTCCTTCTCTATTTTGTACCTCCAACGTGCTTTAGACGGGAGATACTTGAGTTGTTTCAAGTTGCCACATTCTAGAAATTTAACAAAAGAAACCCTTCACCTCCATGCCTCGGCATCTAGCTGTTCCCAAGGCTGCACTTATCACAACTCCCCAAACACACAGGCCGTCCTTCTTGTACGTTTCACAGCCTAGTGCAGATCCGATAGTACTAAGAGACCTGGAATGCTTCGTAGAGCTCAAGAACCACACTGAATAAGGCTACTTAGATTCTGCTGCATGCCAACCTCTGGCATGATACAAGAGGAACGTTAGCCTGAGGCTAGTGGTCAAAAAGGGTCGCCAATTCACTGAATTGACTGAAGGATGAGCTCCTTGCAAAGCATGGCCACCTCCAAGTTTCTTTCCTAGAAACTCACTTTTCATCACACAGGCAATTGTGCAATGAAGGGAACTTGTGCAACTACAGTGATTCTCAGGGAGAATTGAGCCCCCACCTCTCTAAATCCCAATGAGGAATATGAAGTTTCCCGTCAAGACTTATTTTCAAAATGGCCAGCAGAGCATCGACCTTGCTGATTCTTTCTCTAATTTGTACATCCAAGGTCATTTAGAAGGGGGATACTTGAGTTGTTTCAACTTGCAACAATCTAGAGGTTTTACCAAAGAGCCCTTAAGAGCCCCTGATTCGGCATCCAGCTTTTCCCAACGATGCATTGCTCACAAAGGCCCAAACACACAGGCCGTGCCTCTAGGACGTTTCTCATCCGAGTGCAGACCCGCCAGTACTAAGAAACCTGGAATGCTACCTAGAGCTCAAGAACCACACTGAATAACGCTACATGGATTCTGCTGCATGCCAATCTGTGGCATGATACAAGAGGAACGTTAGCTTGAGGCTAGTGTTCAATGGGGTCGCCAATTCACTGAAAATGACTGAAGGTTGAGCACCTACCAAAGTATGGCAACGTCCAAGTTTCTTTCCGAGAAATTCACTTCTCATCACAAAGGGAACTGTGCGATGAAGGGAACATGTGCAACTACAGTATTTCTCACTGAGAATTGATTCCGCAACTCTCTAAATCCCAATGAGGAAAGTAAAGTATCCCTTTAAGCCTTATATTCAATATATATATTCCACAGAGAATTAACCCTGTTCTTTCTTTCTCTAGTTTGTAATTCCAAGGCGCTATAGAAGGGAGATACTTGAGTTGTTTCAACTTACTACTTTCTAGAGTTTAAGAGAAGAAGCCCTTCACTTCCCATGACTCGGCATCTAGCTGTTCCCAATGGTGCATTGCTCACAACTCCCCGAAGGCACAGGCCGTCCTTCCTGTACTTTTCTCATCCTAGTGCAGACCCGCAAGTACTAAGAGACCTGGAATGCTTCCTAGAGTTCAAGAACCACACTGAATAAGTCTACAAGGATTCTGCTGCATGCCAACATGTGGCATGATACAAGAGGAACGTTAGCTTGAGGCTAGTGTTCAATGGGGTCGCCAATTCACCGAAGATTACTGAAAGAGGAGCACCTACCAAAGAATGGCAACATCCAAGTTTCTTTCCGAGAAATTCACTTGTCATCACAAAGGGAATTGTGCCATGAAGGGAACATGTGCAACTACAGTATTTCTCAGTGAGAATGGATCCCGCAACTCTCTAAATCCCAATGAGGAAAATAAAGATCCCCTTTAAGCCTTATATTCAAAAGGGTCCACAGAGCATTGATCCTATTGTTTCTTTCTCTATTTTGTAGTTGAAGGTGTTTTAGAAGGGAGATACTTGAGTTGTTTCAACTTACTACTTTCTAGAGTTTAAGAAAAGAAGCCCTTCACTTCCCATGACTCGGCATCTAGTTGGACCCAATGATGCATTGCTCACAACACCCCGAAGACAGACGCCGTCCTTCCTGTACTTTTCTCATCCTAGTGCAGACCCGCAAGTACTAAGAGACCTGGAATGCTTCCTAGAGCCCAGGAACCACAATGAATAAGGCTACATGGATTTTGCTGCATGACAACATGTGTCATGTTAGAAGAGGAACGTTAGCTTCAGGTTAGTGGTCAAGTGGGGTCGCCAATTCACTGAAGATTACCGAAGGATGAGCACCTACCAAAGAATGGCAACCTCCAAGTTTCTTTCCTAGAAACTCACTTGTCATCACAAAGGCAATTGTGCTATGAAGAGAACATGTGCAACTAAAGAATTTCTCAGAGAGAACTGAGCCCACAACTCTCTAAATCCCAATGAGGAAAGTCAAGTTTCCCTTCAAGCCTTATTTTCCAAAGGGCCCGCAGAGCACTGACCCTGCTGTTTCCTTCTCTATTTTGTACCTCCAACGTGCTTTACAAGGGAGATACTTGAGTTGTTTCAAGTTGCCACATTCTAGAAATTTAACAAAAGAAACCCTTCACCTCCATGCCTCGGCATCTAGCTGTTCCCAAGGCTGCACTTATCACAACTCCCCAAACACACAGGCCGTCCTTCTTGTACGTTTCACAGCCTAGTGCAGATCCGATAGTACTAAGAGACCTGGAATGCTTCGTAGAGCTCAAGAACCACACTGAATAAGGCTACTTAGATTCTGCTGCATGCCAACCTCTGGCATGATACAAGAGGAACGTTAGCCTGAGGCTAGTGGTCAAAAAGGGTCGCCAATTCACTGAATTGACTGAAGGATGAGCTCCTTCCAAAGCATGGCCACCTCCAAGTTTCTTTCCTAGAAACTCACTTTTCATCACACAGGCAATTGTGCAATGAAGGGAACTTGTGCAACTACAGTGTTTCTCAGGGAGAATTGAGCCCCCACCTCTCTAAATCCCAATGAGGAATATGAAGTTTCCCGTCAAGACTTATTTTCAAAATGGCCAGCAGAGCATCGACCTTGCTGATTCTTTCTCTAATTTGTACATCCAAGGTCATTTAGAAGGGGGATACTTGAGTTGTTTCAACTTGCAACAATCTAGAGGTTTTACCAAAGAGCCCTTAAGAGCCCCTGATTCGGCATCCAGCTTTTCCCAACGATGCATTGCTCACAAAGGCCCAAACACACAGGCCGTGCCTCTAGGACGTTTCTCATCCGAGTGCAGACCCGCCAGTACTAAGAAACCTGGAATGCTACCTAGAGCTCAAGAACCACACTGAATAACGCTACATGGATTCTGCTGCATGCCAATCTGTGGCATGATACAAGAGGAACGTTAGCTTGAGGCTAGTGTTCAATGGGGTCGCCAATTCACTGAAAATTACTGAAGGTTGAGCAGCTACCAAAGTATGGCAACGTCCAAGTTTCTTTCCGAGAAATTCACTTCTCATCACAAAGGGAACTGTGCGATGAAGGGAACATGTGCAACTACAGTATTTCTCACTGAGAATTGATTCCGCAACTCTCTAAATCCCAATGAGGAAAGTAAAGTATCCCTTTAAGCCTTATATTCAATATATATATTCCACAGAGAATTAACCCTGTTCTTTCTTTCTCTAGTTTGTAATTCCAAGGCGCTTTAGAAGGGAGATACTTGAGTTGTTTCAACTTACTACTTTCTAGAGTTTAAGAGAAGAAGCCCTTCACTTCCCATGACTCGGCATCTAGCTGTTCCCAATGGTGCATTGCTCACAACTCCCCGAAGGCACAGGCCGTCCTTCCTGTACTTTTCTCATCCTAGTGCAGACCCGCAAGTACTAAGAGACCTGGAATGCTTCCTAGAGTTCAAGAACCACGCTGAATAAGTCTACAAGGATTCTGCTGCATGCCAACATGTGGCATGATACAAGAGGAACGTTAGCTTGAGGCTAGTGTTCAATGGGGTCGCCAATTCACTGAAGATTACTGAAAGAGGAGCACCTACCAAAGAATGGCAACCACCAAGTTTCTTTCCGAGAAATTCACTTGTCATCACAAAGGGAATTGTGCCATGAAGGGAACATGTGCAACTACAGTATTTCTCAGTGAGAATGGATCCCGCAACTCTCTAAATCCCAATGAGGAAAATAAAGTTCCCCTTTAAGCCTTATATTCAAAAGGGTGCACAGAGCATTGATCCTATTGTTTCTTTCTCTATTTTGTAGTTGAAGGTGTTTTAGAAGGGAGATACTTGAGTTGTTTCAACTTACTACTTTCTAGAGTTTACGAAAAGAAGCCCTTCACTTCCCATGACTCGGCATCTAGTTGGACCCAATGATGCATTGCTCACAACACCCCGAAGACAGACGCCGTCCTTCCTGTACTTTTCTCATCCTAGTGCAGACCCGCAAGTACTAAGAGACCTGGAATGCTTCCTAGAGCCCAGGAACCACAATGAATAAGGCTACATGGATTTTGCTGCATGACAACATGTGTCATGTTAGAAGAGGAACGTTAGCTTCAGGTTAGTGGTCAAGTGGGGTCGCCAATTCACTGAAGATTACCGAAGGATGAGCACCTACCAAAGAATGGCAACCTCCAAGTTTCTTTCCTAGAAACTCACTTGTCATCACAAAGGCAATTGTGCTATGAAGAGAACATGTGCAACTAAAGAATTTCTCAGAGAGAACTGAGCCCACAACTCTCTAAATCCCAATGAGGAAAGTCAAGTTTCCCTTCAAGCCTTATTTTCCAAAGGGCCCGCAGAGCACTGACCCTGCTGTTTCCTTCTCTATTTTGTACCTCCAACGTGCTTTACAAGGGAGATACTTGAGTTGTTTCAAGTTGCCACATTCTAGAAATTTAACAAAAGAAACCCTTCACCTCCATGCCTCGGCATCTAGCTGTTCCCAAGGCTGCACTTATCACAACTCCCCAAGCACACAGGCCGTCCTTCTTGTACGTTTCACAGCCTAGTGCAGATCCGATAGTACTAAGAGACCTGGAATGCTTCGTAGAGCTCAAGAACCACACTGAATAAGGCTACTTAGATTCTGCTGCATGCCAACCTCTGGCATGATACAAGAGGAACGTTAGCCTGAGGCTAGTGGTCAAAAAGGGTCGCCAATTCACTGAATTGACTGAAGGATGAGCTCCTTACAAAGCATGGCCACCTCCAAGTTTCTTTCCTAGAAACTCACTTTTCATCACACAGGCAATTGTGCAATGAAGGGAACTTGTGCAACTACAGTGTTTCTCAGGGAGAATTGAGCCCCCACCTCTCTAAATCCCAATGAGGAATATGAAGTTTCCCGTCAAGACTTATTTTCAAAATGGCCAGCAGAGCATCGACCTTGCTGATTCTTTCTCTAATTTGTACATCCAAGGTCATTTAGAAGGGGGATACTTGAGTTGTTTCAACTTGCAACAATCTAGAGGTTTTACCAAAGAGCCCTTAAGAGCCCCTGATTCGGCATCCAGCTTTTCCCAACGATGCATTGCTCACAAAGGCCCAAACACACAGGCCGTGCCTCTAGGACGTTTCTCATCCGAGTGCAGACCCGCCAGTACTAAGAAACCTGGAATGCTACCTAGAGCTCAAGAACCACACTGAATAAGGCTACATGGATTCTGCTGCATGCCACTCTGTGGCATGATACAAGAGGAACGTTAGCTTGAGGCTAGTGTTCAATGGGGTCGCCAATTCACTGAAAATTACTGAAGGTTGAGCAGCTACCAAAGTATGGCAACGTCCAAGTTTCTTTCCGAGAAATTCACTTCTCATCACAAAGGGAACTGTGCCATGAAGGGAACATGTGCAACTACAGTATTTCTCACTGAGAATTGATTCCGCAACTCTCTAAATCCCAATGAGGAAAGTAAAGTATCCCTTTAAGCCTTATATTCAATATATATATTCCACAGAGAATTAACCCTGTTCTTTCTTTCTCTAGTTTGTAATTCCAAGGCGCTTTAGAAGGGAGATACTTGAGTTGTTTCAACTTACTACTTTCTAGAGTTTAAGAAAAGAAGCCCTTCACTTCCCATGACTCGGCATCTAGCTGTTCCCAATGGTGCATTGCTCACAACTCCCCGAAGGCACAGGCCGTCCTTCCTGTACTTTTCTCATCCTAGTGCAGACCCGCAAGTATAAGAGACGTGGAATGCTTCCTAGAGTTCAAGAACCACACTGAATAAGTCTACAAGGATTCTGCTGCATGCCAACATGTGGCATGATACAAGAGGAACGTTAGCTTGAGGCTAGTGTTCAATGGGGTCGCCAATTCACTGAAGATTACTGAAGGAGGAGCACCTACCAAAGAATGGCAACCACCAAGTTTCTTTCCGAGAAATTCACTTGTCATCACAAAGGGAATTGTGCCATGAAGGGAACATGTGCAACTACAGTATTTCTCAGTGAGAATGGATCCCGCAACTCTCTAAATCCCAATGTGGAAAATAAAGTTCCCCTTTAAGCCTTATATTCAAAAGGGTCCACAGAGCGTTGATCCTATTGTATATTTCTCTATTTTGTAGTTGAAGGTGTTTTAGAAGGGAGATACTTGAGTTGTTTCAACTTACTACTTTCTAGAGTTTAAGAAAAGAAGCCCTTCACTTCCCATGACTCGGCATCTAGTTGGACCCAATGATGCATTGCTCACAACACCCCGAAGACAGATGCCGTCCTTCCTGTACTTTTCTCATCCTAGTGCAGACCCGCAAGTACTAAGAGACCTGGAATGCTTCCTAGAGCCCAGGAACCACAATGAATAAGGCTACATGGATTTTGCTGCATGACAACATGTGTCATGTTAGAAGAGGAACGTTAGCTTCAGGTTAGTGGTCAAATGGGGTCGCCAATTCACTGAAGATTACCGAAGGATGAGCACCTACCAAAGAATGGCAACCTCCAAGTTTCTTTCCCAGAAACTCACTTGTCATCACAAAGGCAATTGTGCTATGAAGAGAACATGTGCAACAAAGAATTTCTCAGAGAGAACTGAGCCCACAACTCTCTAAATCCCAATGAGGAAAGTCAAGTTTCCCTTCAAGCCTTATTTTCCAAAGGGCCCGCAGAGCACTGACCCTGCTGTTTCCTTCTCTATTTTGTACCTCCAACGTGCTTTAGACGGGAGATACTTGAGTCGTTTCAAGTTGCCACATTCTAGAAATTTAACAAAAGAAACCCTTCACCTCCATGCCTCGGCATCTAGCTGTTCCCAAGGCTGCACTTATCACAACTCCCCAAACACACAGGCCGTCTTTCTTGTACGTTTCACAGCCTAGTGCAGATTCGATAGTACTAAGAGACCTGGAATGCTTCGTAGAGCTCAAGAACCACACTGAATAAGGCTACTTAGATTCTGCTGCATGCCAACCTCTGGCATGATACAAGAGGAACGTTAGCCTGAGGCTAGTGGTCAAAAAGGGTCACCAATTCACTGAATTGACTGTAGGATGAGCTCCTTCCAAAGCATGGCCACCTCCAAGTTTCTTTCCTAGAAACTCACTTTTCATCACACAGGCAATTGTGCAATGAAGGGAACTTGTGCAACTACAGCGTTTCTCAGGGAGAATTGAGCCCCCACCTCTCTAAATCCCAATTAGGAATATGAAGTTTCCCGTCAAGACTTATTTTCAAAATGGCCAGCAGAGCATCGACCTTGCTGATTCTTTCTCTAATTTGTACATCCAAGGTCATTTAGAAGGGGGATACTTGAGTTGTTTCAACTTGCAACAATCTAGAGGTTTTACCAAAGAGCCCTTAAGAGCCCCTGATTCGGCATCCAGCTTTTCCCAACGATGCATTGCTCACAAAGGCCCAAACACACAGGCCGTGCCTCTAGGACGTTTCTCATCCGAGTGCAGACCCGCCAGTACTAAGAAACCTGGAATGCTACCTAGAGCTCAAGAACCACACTGAATAACGCTACATGGATTCTGCTGCATGCCAATCTGTGGCATGATACAAGAGGAACGTTAGCTTGAGGCTAGTGTTCAATGGGGTCGCCAATTCACTGAAAATTACTGAGGGTTGAGCAGCTACCAAAGTATGGCAACGTCCAAGTTTCTTTCCGAGAAATTCACTTCTCATCACAAAGGGAACTGTGCCATGAAGGGAACATGTGCAACTACAGTATTTCTCACTGAGAATTGATTCCGCAACTCTCTAAATCCCAATGAGGAAAGTAAAGTGTCCCTTTAAGCCTTATATTCAATATATATATTCCACAGAGAATTAACCCTGTTCTTTCTTTCTCTAGTTTGTAATTCCAAGGCGCTTTAGAAGGGAGATACTTGAGTTGTTTCAACTTACTACTTTCTAGAGTTTAAGAGAAGAAGCCCTTCACTTCCCATGACTCGGCATCTAGCTGTTCCCAATGGTGCATTGCTCACAACTCCCCGAAGGCACAGGCCGTCCTTCCTGTACTTTTCTCATCCTAGTGCAGACCCGCAAGTACTAAGAGACCTGGAATGCTTCCTAGAGTTCAAGAACCACACTGAATAAGTCTACAAGGATTCTGCTGCATGCCAACATGTGGCATGATACAAGAGGAACGTTAGCTTGAGGCTAGTGTTCAATGGGGTCGCCAATTCACTGAAGATTACTGAAAGAGGAGCACCTACCAAAGAATGGCAACGTCCAAGTTTCTTTCCGAGAAATTCACTTGTCATCACAAAGGGAATTGTGCCATGAAGGGAACATGTGCAACTACAGTATTTCTCAGTGAGAATGGATCCCGCAACTCTCTAAATCCCAATGAGGAAAATAAAGTTCCCCTTTAAGCCTTATATTCAAAAGGGTCCACAGAGCATTGATCCTATTGTTTCTTTCTCTATTTTGTAGTTGAAGATGTTTTAGAAGGGAGATACTTGAGTTGTTTCAACTTACTACTTTCTAGAGTTTAAGAAAAGAAGCCCTTCACTTCCCATGGCTCGGCATCTAGTTGTACCCAATGATGCATTGCTCACAACACCCCGAAGACAGACGCCGTCCTTCCTGTACTTTTCTCATCCTAGTGCAGACCCGCAAGTACTAAGAGACCTGGAATGCTTCCTAGAGCCCAGGAACCACAATGAATAAGGCTACATGGATTTTGCTGCATGACAACATGTGTCATGTTAGAAGAGGAACGTTAGCTTCAGGTTAGTGGTCAAGTGGGGTCGCCAATTCACTGAAGATTACCGAAGGATGAGCACCTACCAAAGAATGGCAACCTCCAAGTTTCTTTCCTAGAAACTCACTTGTCATCACAAAGGCAATTGTGCTATGAAGAGAACATGTGCAACTAAAGAATTTCTCAGAGAGAACTGAGCCCACAACTCTCTAAATCCCAATGAGGAAAGTCAAGTTTCCCTTCAAGCCTTATTTTCCAAAGGGCCCGCAGAGCACTGACCCTGCTGTTTCCTTCTCTATTTTGTACCTCCAACGTGCTTTAGACGGGAGATACTTGAGTTGTTTCAAGTTGCCACATTCTAGAAATTTAACAAAAGAAACCCTTCACCTCCATGCCTCGGCATCTAGCTGTTCCCAAGGCTGCACTTATCACAACTCCCCAAACACACAGGCCGTCCTTCTTGTACGTTTCACAGCCTAGTGCAGATCCGATAGTACTAAGAGACCTGGAATGCTTCGTAGAGCTCAAGAACCACACTGAATAAGGCTACTTAGATTCTGCTGCATGCCAACCTCTGGCATGATACAAGAGGAACGTTAGCCTGAGGCTAGTGGTCAAAAAGGGTCGCCAATTCACTGAATTGACTGAAGGATGAGCTCCTTCCAAAGCATGGCCACCTCCAAGTTTCTTTCCTAGAAACTCACTTTTCATCACACAGGCAATTGTGCAATGAAGGGAACTTGTGCAACTACAGTGTTTCTCAGGGAGAATTGAGCCCCCACCTCTCTAAATCCCAATGAGGAATATGAAGTTTCCCGTCAAGACTTATTTTCAAAATGGCCAGCAGAGCATCGACCTTGCTGATTCTTTCTCTAATTTGTACATCCAAGGTCATTTAGAAGGGGGATACTTGAGTTGTTTCAACTTGCAACAATCTAGAGGTTTTACCAAAGAGCCCTTAAGAGCCCCTGATTCGGCATCCAGCTTTTCCCAAGGATGCTTTGGTCACAAAGGCCCAAACACACAGGCCGTGCCTCTAGGACGTTTCTCATCCGAGTGCAGACCCGCCAGTACTAAGAAACCTGGAATGCTACCTAGAGCTCAAGAACCACACTGAATAACGCTACATGGATTCTGCTGCATGCCAATCTGTGGCATGATACAAGAGGAACGTTAGCTTGAGGCTAGTGTTCAATGGGGTCGCCAATTCACTGAAAATTACTGAGGGTTGAGCAGCTACCAAAGTATGGCAACGTCCAAGTTTCTTTCCGAGAAATTCACTTCTCATCACAAAGGGAACTGTGCCATGAAGGGAACATGTGCAACTACAGTATTTCTCACTGAGAATTGATTCCGCAACTCTCTAAATCCCAATGAGGAAAGTAAAGTATCCCTTTAAGCCTTATATTCAATATATATATTCCACAGAGAATTAACCCTGTTCTTTCTTTCTCTAGTTTGTAATTCCAAGGCGCTTTAGAAGGGAGATACTTGAGTTGTTTCAAATTACTACTTTCTAGAGTTTAAGAGAAGAAGCCCTTCACTTCCCATGACTCTGCATCTAGCTGTTCCCAATGGTGCATTGCTCACAACTCCCCGAAGGCACAGGCCGTCCTTCCTGTACTTTTCTCATCCTAGTGCAGACCCGCAAGTACTAAGAGACCTGGAATGCTTCCTAGAGTTCAAGAACCACACTGAATAAGTCTACAAGGATTCTGCTGCATGCCAACATGTGGCATGATACAAGAGGAACGTTAGCTTGAGGCTAGTGTTCAATGGGGTCGCCAATTCACCGAAGATTACTGAAAGAGGAGCACCTACCAAAGAATGGCAACATCCAAGTTTCTTTCCGAGAAATTCACTTGTCATCACAAAGGGAATTGTGCCATGAAGGGAACATGTGCAACTACAGTATTTCTCAGTGAGAATGGATCCCGCAACTCTCTAAATCCCAATGAGGAAAATAAAGTTCCCCTTTAAGCCTTATATTCAAAAGGGTCCACAGAGCATTGATCCTATTGTTTCTTTCTCTATTTTGTAGTTGAAGGTGTTTTAGAAGGGAGATACTTGAGTTGTTTCAACTTACTACTTTCTAGAGTTTAAGAAAAGAAGCCCTTCACTTCCCATGACTCGGCATCTAGTTGGACCCAATGATGCATTGCTCACAACACCCCGAAGACAGACGCCGTCCTTCCTGTACTTTTCTCATCCTAGTGCAGACCCGCAAGTACTAAGAGACCTGGAATGCTTCCTAGAGCCCAGGAACCACAATGAATAAGGCTACATGGATTTTGCTGCATGACAACATGTGTCATGTTAGAAGAGGAACGTTAGCTTCAGGTTAGTGGTCAAGTGGGGTCGCCAATTCACTGAAGATTACCGAAGGATGAGCACCTACCAAAGAATGGCAACCTCCAAGTTTCTTTCCTAGAAACTCACTTGTCATCACAAAGGCAATTGTGCTATGAAGAGAACATGTGCAACTAAAGAATTTCTCAGAGAGAACTGAGCCCACAACTCTCTAAATCCCAATGAGGAAAGTCAAGTTTCCCTTCAAGCCTTATTTTCCAAAGGGCCCGCAGAGCACTGACCCTGCTGTTTCCTTCTCTATTTTGTACCTCCAACGTGCTTTACAAGGGAGATACTTGAGTTGTTTCAAGTTGCCACATTCTAGAAATTTAACAAAAGAAACCCTTCACCTCCATGCCTCAGCATCTAGCTGTTCCCAAGGCTGCACTTATCACAACTCCCCAAACACACAGGCCGTCCTTCTTGTACGTTTCACAGCCTAGTGCAGATCCGATAGTACTAAGAGACCTGGAATGCTTCGTAGAGCTCAAGAACCACACTGAATAAGGCTACTTAGATTCTGCTGCATGCCAACCTCTGGCATGATACAAGAGGAACGTTAGCCTGAGGCTAGTGGTCAAAAAGGGTCGCCAATTCACTGAATTGACTGAAGGATGAGCTCCTTCCAAAGCATGGCCACCTCCAAGTTTCTTTCCTAGAAACTCACTTTTCATCACACAGGCAATTGTGCAATGAAGGGAACTTGTGCAACTACAGTGTTTCTCAGGGAGAATTGAGCCCCCACCTCTCTAAATCCCAATGAGGAATATGAAGTTTCCCGTCAAGACTTATTTTCAAAATGGCCAGCAGAGCATCGACCTTGCTGATTCTTTCTCTAATTTGTACATCCAAGGTCATTTAGAAGGGGGATACTTGAGTTGTTTCAACTTGCAACAATCTAGAGGTTTTACCAAAGAGCCCTTAAGAGCCCCTGATTCGGCATCCAGCTTTTCCCAACGATGCATTGCTCACAAAGGCCCAAACACACAGGCCGTGCCTCTAGGACGTTTCTCATCCGAGTGCAGACCCGCCAGTACTAAGAAACCTGGAATGCTACCTAGAGCTCAAGAACCACACTGAATAACGCTACATGGATTCTGCTGCATGCCAATCTGTGGCATGATACAAGAGGAACGTTAGCTTGAGGCTAGTGTTCAATGGGGTCGCCAATTCACTCAAAATTACTGAGGGTTGAGCAGCTACCAAAGTATGGCAACGTCCAAGTTTCTTTCCGAGAAATTCACTTCTCATCACAAAGGGAACTGTGCCATGAAGGGAACATGTGCAACTACAGTATTTCTCACTGAGAATTGATTCCGCAACTCTCTAAATCCCAATGAGGAAAGTAAAGTGTCCCTTTAAGCCTTATATTCAATATATATATTCCACAGAGAATTAACCCTGTTCTTTCTTTCTCTAGTTTGTAATTCCAAGGCGCTTTAGAAGGGAGATACTTGAGTTGTTTCAACTTACTACTTTCTAGAGTTTAAGAGAAGAAGCCCTTCACTTCCCATGACTCGGCATCTAGCTGTTCCCAATGGTGCATTGCTCACAACTCCCCGAAGGCACAGGCCGTCCTTCCTGTACTTTTCTCATCCTAGTGCAGACCCGCAAGTACTAAGAGACCTGGAATGCTTCCTAGAGTTCAAGAACCACACTGAATAAGTCTACAAGGATTCTGCTGCATGCCAACATGTGGCATGATACAAGAGGAACGTTAGCTTGAGGCTAGTGTTCAATGGGGTCGCCAATTCACTGAAGATTACTGAAAGAGGAGCACCTACCAAAGAATGGCAACGTCCAAGTTTCTTTCCGAGAAATTCACTTGTCATCACAAAGGGAATTGTGCCATGAAGGGAACATGTGCAACTACAGTATTTCTCAGTGAGAATGGATCCCGCAACTCTCTAAATCCCAATGAGGAAAATAAAGTTCCCCTTTAAGCCTTATATTCAAAAGGGTCCACAGAGCATTGATCCTATTGTTTCTTTCTCTATTTTGTAGTTGAAGATGTTTTAGAAGGGAGATACTTGAGTTGTTTCAACTTACTACTTTCTAGAGTTTAAGAAAAGAAGCCCTTCACTTCCCATGGCTCGGCATCTAGTTGTACCCAATGATGCATTGCTCACAACACCCCGAAGACAGACGCCGTCCTTCCTGTACTTTTCTCATCCTAGTGCAGACCCGCAAGTACTAAGAGACCTGGAATGCTTCCTAGAGCCCAGGATCCACAATGAATAAGGCTACATGGATTTTGCTGCATGACAACATGTGTCATGTTAGAAGAGGAACGTTAGCTTCAGGTTAGTGGTCAAGTGGGGTCGCCAATTCACTGAAGATTACCGAAGGATGAGCACCTACCAAAGAATGGCAACCTCCAAGTTTCTTTCCTAGAAACTCACTTGTCATCACAAAGGCAATTGTGCTATGAAGAGAACATGTGCAACTAAAGAATTTCTCAGAGAGAACTGAGCCCACAACTCTCTAAATCCCAATGAGGAAAGTCAAGTTTCCCTTCAAGCCTTATTTTCCAAAGGGCCCGCAGAGCACTGACCCTGCTGTTTCCTTCTCTATTTTGTACCTCCAACGTGCTTTAGACGGGAGATACTTGAGTTGTTTCAAGTTGCCACATTCTAGAAATTTAACAAAAGAAACCCTTCACCTCCATGCCTCGGCATCTAGCTGTTCCCAAGGCTGCACTTATCACAACTCCCCAAACACACAGGCCGTCCTTCTTGTACGTTTCACAGCCTAGTGCAGATCCGATAGTACTAAGAGACCTGGAATGCTTCGTAGAGCTCAAGAACCACACTGAATAAGGCTACTTAGATTCTGCTGCATGCCAACCTCTGGCATGATACAAGAGGAACGTTAGCCTGAGGCTAGTGGTCAAAAAGGGTCGCCAATTCACTGAATTGACTGAAGGATGAGCTCCTTCCAAAGCATGGCCACCTCCAAGTTTCTTTCCTAGAAACTCACTTTTCATCACACAGGCAATTGTGCAATGAAGGGAACTTGTGCAACTACAGTGTTTCTCAGGGAGAATTGAGCCCCCACCTCTCTAAATCCCAATGAGGAATATGAAGTTTCCCGTCAAGACTTATTTTCAAAATGGCCAGCAGAGCATCGACCTTGCTGATTCTTTCTCTAATTTGTACATCCAAGGTCATTTAGAAGGGGGATACTTGAGTTGTTTCAACTTGCAACAATCTAGAGGTTTTACCAAAGAGCCCTTAAGAGCCCCTGATTCGGCATCCAGCTTTTCCCAACGATGCTTTGCTCACAAAGGCCCAAACACACAGGCCGTGCCTCTAGGACGTTTCTCATCCGAGTGCAGACCCGCCAGTACTAAGAAACCTGGAATGCTACCTAGAGCTCAAGAACCACACTGAATAACGCTACATGGATTCTGCTGCATGCCAATCTGTGGCATGATACAAGAGGAACGTTAGCTTGAGGCTAGTGTTCAATGGGGTCGCCAATTCACTGAAAATTACTGAGGGTTGAGCAGCTACCAAAGTATGGCAACGTCCAAGTTTCTTTCCGAGAAATTCACTTCTCATCACAAAGGGAACTGTGCCATGAAGGGAACATGTGCAACTACAGTATTTCTCACTGAGAATTGATTCCGCAACTCTCTAAATCCCAATGAGGAAAGTAAAGTATCCCTTTAAGCCTTATATTCAATATATATATTCCACAGAGAATTAACCCTGTTCTTTCTTTCTCTAGTTTGTAATTCCAAGGCGCTTTAGAAGGGAGATACTTGAGTTGTTTCAAATTACTACTTTCTAGAGTTTAAGAGAAGAAGCCCTTCACTTCCCATGACTCGGCATCTAGCTGTTCCCAATGGTGCATTGCTCACAACTCCCCGAAGGCACAGGCCGTCCTTCCTGTACTTTTCTCATCCTAGTGCAGACCCGCAAGTACTAAGAGACCTGGAATGCTTCCTAGAGTTCAAGAACCACACTGAATAAGTCTACAAGGATTCTGCTGCATGCCAACATGTGGCATGATACAAGAGGAACGTTAGCTTGAGGCTAGTGTTCAATGGGGTCGCCAATTCACCGAAGATTACTGAAAGAGGAGCACCTACCAAAGAATGGCAACATCCAAGTTTCTTTCCGAGAAATTCACTTGTCATCACAAAGGGAATTGTGCCATGAAGGGAACATGTGCAACTACAGTATTTCTCAGTGAGAATGGATCCCGCAACTCTCTAAATCCCAATGAGGAAAATAAAGTTCCCCTTTAAGCCTTATATTCAAAAGGGTCCACAGAGCATTGATCCTATTGTTTCTTTCTCTATTTTGTAGTTGAAGGTGTTTTAGAAGGGAGATACTTGAGTTGTTTCAACTTACTACTTTCTAGAGTTTAAGAAAAGAAGCCCTTCACTTCCCATGACTCGGCATCTAGTTGGACCCAATGATGCATTGCTCACAACACCCCGAAGACAGACGCCGTCCTTCCTGTACTTTTCTCATCCTAGTGCAGACCCGCAAGTACTAAGAGACCTGGAATGCTTCCTAGAGCCCAGGAACCACAATGAATAAGGCTACATGGATTTTGCTGCATGACAACATGTGTCATGTTAGAAGAGGAACGTTAGCTTCAGGTTAGTGGTCAAGTGGGGTCGCCAATTCACTGAAGATTACCGAAGGATGAGCACCTACCAAAGAATGGCAACCTCCAAGTTTCTTTCCTAGAAACTCACTTGTCATCACAAAGGCAATTGTGCTATGAAGAGAACATGTGCAACTAAAGAATTTCTCAGAGAGAACTGAGCCCACAACTCTCTAAATCCCAATGAGGAAAGTCAAGTTTCCCTTCAAGCCTTATTTTCCAAAGGGCCCGCAGAGCACTGACCCTGCTGTTTCCTTCTCTATTTTGTACCTCCAACGTGCTTTACAAGGGAGATACTTGAGTTGTTTCAAGTTGCCACATTCTAGAAATTTAACAAAAGAAACCCTTCACCTCCATGCCTCAGCATCTAGCTGTTCCCAAGGCTGCACTTATCACAACTCCCCAAACACACAGGCCGTCCTTCTTGTACGTTTCACAGCCTAGTGCAGATCCGATAGTACTAAGAGACCTGGAATGCTTCGTAGAGCTCAAGAACCACACTGAATAAGGCTACTTAGATTCTGCTGCATGCCAACCTCTGGCATGATACAAGAGGAACGTTAGCCTGAGGCTAGTGGTCAAAAAGGGTCGCCAATTCACTGAATTGACTGAAGGATGAGCTCCTTCCAAAGCATGGCCACCTCCAAGTTTCTTTCCTAGAAACTCACTTTTCATCACACAGGCAATTGTGCAATGAAGGGAACTTGTGCAACTACAGTGTTTCTCAGGGAGAATTGAGCCCCCACCTCTCTAAATCCCAATGAGGAATATGAAGTTTCCCGTCAAGACTTATTTTCAAAATGGCCAGCAGAGCATCGAACTTGCTGATTCTTTCTCTAATTTGTACATCCAAGGTCATTTAGAAGGGGGATACTTGAGTTGTTTCAACTTGCAACAATCTAGAGGTTTTACCAAAGAGCCCTTAAGAGCCCCTGATTCGGCATCCAGCTTTTCCCAACGATGCATTGCTCACAAAGGCCCAAACACACAGGCCGTGCCTCTAGGACGTTTCTCATCCGAGTGCAGACCCGCCAGTACTAAGAAACCTGGAATGCTACCTAGAGCTCAAGAACCACACTGAATAACGCTACATGGATTCTGCTGCATGCCAATCTGTGGCATGATACAAGAGGAACGTTAGCTTGAGGCTAGTGTTCAATGGGGTCGCCAATTCACTGAAAATTACTGAGGGTTGAGCAGCTACCAAAGTATGGCAACGTCCAAGTTTCTTTCCGAGAAATTCACTTCTCATCACAAAGGGAACTGTGCCATGAAGGGAACATGTGCAACTACAGTATTTCTCAGTGAGAATTGATTCCGCAACTCTCTAAATCCCAATGAGGAAAGTAAAGTGTCCCTTTAAGCCTTATATTCAATATATATATTCCACAGAGAATTAACCCTGTTCTTTCTTTCTCTAGTGTGTAATTCCAAGGCTCTTTAGAAGGGAGATACTTGAGTTGTTTCAACTTACTACTTTCTAGAGTTTAAGAGAAGAAGCCCTTCACTTCCCATGACTCAGCATCTAGCTGTTCCCAATGGTGCATTGCTCACAACTCCCCGAAGGCACAGGCCGTCCTTCCTGTACTTTTCTCATCCTAGTGCAGACCCGCAAGTACTAAGAGACCTGGAATGCTTCCTAGAGTTCAAGAACCACACTGAATAAGTCTACAAGGATTCTGCTGCATGCCAACATGTGGCATGATACAAGAGGAACGTTAGCTTGAGGCTAGTGTTCAATGGGGTCGCCAATTCACTGAAGATTACTGAAAGAGGAGCACCTACCAAAGAATGGCAACGTCCAAGTTTCTTTCCGAGAAATTCACTTGTCATCACAAAGGGAATTGTGCCATGAAGGGAACATGTGCAACGACAGTATTTCTCAGTGAGAATGGATCCCGCAACTCTCAAAATCCCAATGAGGAAAATAAAGTTCCCCTTTAAGCCTTATATTCAAAAGGGTCCACAGAGCATTGATCCTATTGTTTCTTTCTCTATTTTGTAGTTGAAGATGTTTTAGAAGGGAGATACTTGAGTTGTTTCAACTTACTACTTTCTAGAGTTTAAGAAAAGAAGCCCTTCACTTCCCATGGCTCGGCATCTAGTTGTACCCAATGATGCATTGCTCACAACACCCCGAAGACAGACGCCGTCCTTCCTGTACTTTTCTCATCCTAGTGCAGACCCGCAAGTACTAAGAGACCTGGAATGCTTCCTAGAGCTCAAGAACCACACTGAATAAGGCTACTTAGATTCTGCTGCATGCCAACCTCTGGCATGATACAAGAGGAACGTTAGCCTGAGGCTAGTGGTCAAAAAGGGTCGCCAATTCACTGAATTGACTGAAGGATGAGCTCCTTCCAAAGCATGGCCACCTCCAAGTTTCTTTCCTAGATACTCACTTTTCATCACACAGGCAATTGTGCAATGAAGGGAACTTGTGCAACTACAGTGTTTCTCAGGGAGAATTGAGCCCCCACCTCTCTAAATCCCAATGAGGAATATGAAGTTTCCCGTCAAGACTTATTTTCAAAATGGCCAGCAGAGCATCGATCTTGCTGATTCTTTCTCTAATTTGTACATCCAAGGTCATTTAGAAGGGGGATACTTGAGTTGTTTCAACTTGCAACAATCTAGAGGTTTTACCAAAGAGCCCTTAAGAGCCCCTGATTCGGCATCCAGCTTTTCCCAACGATGCATTGCTCACAAAGGCCCAAACACACAGGCCGTGCCTCTAGGACGTTTCTCATCCGAGTGCAGACCCGCCAGTACTAAGAAACCTGGAATGCTACCTAGAGCTCAAGAACCACACTGAATAACGCTACATGGATTCTGCTGCATGCCAATGTGTGGCATGATACAAGAGGAACGTTAGCTTGAGGCTAGTGTTCAATGGGGTCGCCAATTCACTGAAAATGACTGAAGGTTGAGCAGCTACCAAAGTATGGCAACGTCCAAGTTTCTTTCCGAGAAATTCACTTCTCATCACAAAGGGAACTGTGCGATGAAGGGAACATGTGCAACTACAGTATTTCTCACTGAGAATTGATTCCGCAACTCTCTAAATCCCAATGAGGAAAGTAAAGTATCCCTTTAAGCCTTATATTCAATATATATATTCCACAGAGAATTAACCCTGTTCTTTCTTTCTCTAGTTTGTAATTCCAAGGCGCTTTAGAAGGGAGATACTTGAGTTGTTTCAACTTACTACTTTCTAGAGTTTAAGAGAAGAAGCCCTTCACTTCCCATGACTCGGCATCTAGCTGTTCCCAATGGTGCATTGCTCACAACTCCCCGAAGGCACAGGCCGTCCTTCCTGTACTTTTCTCATCCTAGTGCAGACCCGCAAGTACTAAGAGACCTGGAATGCTTCCTAGAGTTCAAGAACCACGCTGAATAAGTCTACAAGGATTCTGCTGCATGCCAACATGTGGCATGATACAAGAGGAACGTTAGCTTGAGGCTAGTGTTCAATGGGGTCGCCAATTCACTGAAGATTACTGAAAGAGGAGCACCTACCAAAGAATGGCAACCACCAAGTTTCTTTCCGAGAAATTCACTTGTCATCACAAAGGGAATTGTGCCATGAAGGGAACATGTGCAACTACAGTATTTCTCAGTGAGAATGGATCCCGCAACTCTCTAAATCCCAATGAGGAAAATAAAGTTCCCCTTTAAGCCTTATATTCAAAAGGGTGCACAGAGCATTGATCCTATTGTTTCTTTCTCTATTTTGTAGTTGAAGGTGTTTTAGAAGGGAGATACTTGAGTTGTTTCAACTTACTACTTTCTAGAGTTTACGAAAAGAAGCCCTTCACTTCCCATGACTCGGCATCTAGTTGGACCCAATGATGCATTGCTCACAACACCCCGAAGACAGACGCCGTCCTTCCTGTACTTTTCTCATCCTAGTGCAGACCCGCAAGTACTAAGAGACCTGGAATGCTTCCTAGAGCCCAGGAACCACAATGAATAAGGCTACATGGATTTTGCTGCATGACAACATGTGTCATGTTAGAAGAGGAACGTTAGCTTCAGGTTAGTGGTCAAGTGGGGTCGCCAATTCACTGAAGATTACCGAAGGATGAGCACCTACCAAAGAATGGCAACCTCCAAGTTTCTTTCCTAGAAACTCACTTGTCATCACAAAGGCAATTGTGCTATGAAGAGAACATGTGCAACTAAAGAATTTCTCAGAGAGAACTGAGCCCACAACTCTCTAAATCCCAATGAGGAAAGTCAAGTTTCCCTTCAAGCCTTATTTTCCAAAGGGCCCGCAGAGCACTGACCCTGCTGTTTCCTTCTCTATTTTGTACCTCCAACGTGCTTTACAAGGGAGATACTTGAGTTGTTTCAAGTTGCCACATTCTAGAAATTTAACAAAAGAAACCCTTCACCTCCATGCCTCGGCATCTAGCTGTTCCCAAGGCTGCACTTATCACAACTCCCCAAGCACACAGGCCGTCCTTCTTGTACGTTTCACAGCCTAGTGCAGATCCGATAGTACTAAGAGACCTGGAATGCTTCGTAGAGCTCAAGAACCACACTGAATAAGGCTACTTAGATTCTGCTGCATGCCAACCTCTGGCATGATACAAGAGGAACGTTAGCCTGAGGCTAGTGGTCAAAAAGGGTCGCCAATTCACTGAATTGACTGAAGGATGAGCTCCTTACAAAGCATGGCCACCTCCAAGTTTCTTTCCTAGAAACTCACTTTTCATCACACAGGCAATTGTGCAATGAAGGGAACTTGTGCAACTACAGTGTTTCTCAGGGAGAATTGAGCCCCCACCTCTCTAAATCCCAATGAGGAATATGAAGTTTCCCGTCAAGACTTATTTTCAAAATGGCCAGCAGAGCATCGACCTTGCTGATTCTTTCTCTAATTTGTACATCCAAGGTCATTTAGAAGGGGGATACTTGAGTTGTTTCAACTTGCAACAATCTAGAGGTTTTACCAAAGAGCCCTTAAGAGCCCCTGATTCGGCATCCAGCTTTTCCCAACGATGCATTGCTCACAAAGGCCCAAACACACAGGCCGTGCCTCTAGGACGTTTCTCATCCGAGTGCAGACCCGCCAGTACTAAGAAACCTGGAATGCTACCTAGAGCTCAAGAACCACACTGAATAAGGCTACATGGATTCTGCTGCATGCCACTCTGTGGCATGATACAAGAGGAACGTTAGCTTGAGGCTAGTGTTCAATGGGGTCGCCAATTCACTGAAAATTACTGAAGGTTGAGCAGCTACCAAAGTATGGCAACGTACAAGTTTCTTTCCGAGAAATTCACTTCTCATCACAAAGGGAACTGTGCCATGAAGGGAACATGTGCAACTACAGTATTTCTCACTGAGAATTGATTCCGCAACTCTCTAAATCCCAATGAGGAAAGTAAAGTATCCCTTTAAGCCTTATATTCAATATATATATTCCACAGAGAATTAACCCTGTTCTTTCTTTCTCTAGTTTGTAATTCCAAGGCGCTTTAGAAGGGAGATACTTGAGTTGTTTCAACTTACTACTTTCTAGAGTTTAAGAAAAGAAGCCCTTCACTTCCCATGACTCGGCATCTAGCTGTTCCCAATGGCGCATTGCTCACAACTCCCGGAAGGCACAGGCCGTCCTTCCTGTACTTTTCTCATCCTAGTGCAGACCCGCAAGTATAAGAGACGTGGAATGCTTCCTAGAGTTCAAGAACCACACTGAATAAGTCTACAAGGATTCTGCTGCATGCCAACATGTGGCATGATACAAGAGGAACGTTAGCTTGAGGCTAGTGTTCAATGGGGTCGCCAATTCACTGAAGATTACTGAAGGAGGAGCACCTACCAAAGAATGGCAACCACCAAGTTTCTTTCCGATAAATTCACTTGTCATCACAAAGGGAATTGTGCCATGAAGGGAACATGTGCAACTACAGTATTTCTCAGTGAGAATGGATCCCGCAACTCTCTAAATCCCAATGCGGAAAATAAAGTTCCCCTTTAAGCCTTATATTCAAAAGGGTCCACAGAGCGTTGATCCTATTGTATATTTCTCTATTTTGTAGTTGAAGGTGTTTTAGAAGGGAGATACTTGAGTTGTTTCAACTTACTACTTTCTAGAGTTTAAGAAAAGAAGCCCTTCACTTCCCATGACTCGGCATCTAGTTGGACCCAATGATGCATTGCTCACAACACCCCGAAGACAGATGCCGTCCTTCCTGTACTTTTCTCATCCTAGTGCAGACCCGCAAGTACTAAGAGACCTGGAATGCTTCCTAGAGCCCAGGAACCACAATGAATAAGGCTACATGGATTTTGCTGCATGACAACATGTGTCATGTTAGAAGAGGAACGTTAGCTTCAGGTTAGTGGTCAAATGGGGTCGCCAATTCACTGAAGATTACCGAAGGATGAGCACCTACCAAAGAATGGCAACCTCCAAGTTTCTTTCCCAGAAACTCACTTGTCATCACAAAGGCAATTGTGCTATGAAGAGAACATGTGCAACAAAGAATTTCTCAGAGAGAACTGAGCCCACAACTCTCTAAATCCCAATGAGGAAAGTCAAGTTTCCCTTCAAGCCTTATTTTCCAAAGGGCCCGCAGAGCACTGACCCTGCTGTTTCCTTCTCTATTTTGTACCTCCAACGTGCTTTAGACGGGAGATACTTGAGTCGTTTCAAGTTGCCACATTCTAGAAATTTAACAAAAGAAACCCTTCACCTCCATGCCTCGGCATCTAGCTGTTCCCAAGGCTGCACTTATCACAACTCCCCAAACACACAGGCCGTCCTTCTTGTACGTTTCACAGCCTAGTGCAGATCCGATAGTACTAAGAGACCTGGAATGCTTCGTAGAGCTCAAGAACCACACTGAATAAGGCTACTTAGATTCTGCTGCATGCCAACCTCTGGCATGATACAAGAGGAACGTTAGCCTGAGGCTAGTGGTCAAAAAGGGTCACCAATTCACTGAATTGACTGAAGGATGAGCTCCTTCCAAAGCATGGCCACCTCCAAGTTTCTTTCCTAGAAACTCACTTTTCATCACACAGGCAATTGTGCAATGAAGGGAACTTGTGCAACTACAGCGTTTCTCAGGGAGAATTGAGCCCCCACCTCTCTAAATCCCAATGAGGAATATGAAGTTTCCCGTCAAGACTTATTTTCAAAATGGCCAGCAGAGCATCGACCTTGCTGATTCTTTCTCTAATTTGTACATCCAAGGTCATTTAGAAGGGGGATACTTGAGTTGTTTCAACTTGCAACAATCTAGAGGTTTTACCAAAGAGCCCTTAAGAGCCCCTGATTCGGCATCCAGCTTTTCCCAACGATGCATTGCTCACAAAGGCCCAAACACACAGGCCGTGCCTCTAGGACGTTTCTCATCCGAGTGCAGACCCGCCAGTACTAAGAAACCTGGAATGCTACCTAGAGCTCAAGAACCACACTGAATAACGCTACATGGATTCTGCTGCATGCCAATCTGTGGCATGATACAAGAGGAACGTTAGCTTGAGGCTAGTGTTCAATGGGGTCGCCAATTCACTGAAAATTACTGAGGGTTGAGCAGCTACCAAAGTATGGCAACGTCCAAGTTTCTTTCCGAGAAATTCACTTCTCATCACAAAGGGAACTGTGCCATGAAGGGAACATGTGCAACTACAGTATTTCTCACTGAGAATTGATTCCGCAACTCTCTAAATCCCAATGAGGAAAGTAAAGTGTCCCTTTAAGCCTTATATTCAATATATATATTCCACAGAGAATTAACCCTGTTCTTTCTTTCTCTAGTTTGTAATTCCAAGGCGCTTTAGAAGGGAGATACTTGAGTTGTTTCAACTTACTACTTTCTAGAGTTTAAGAGAAGAAGCCCTTCACTTCCCATGACTCGGCATCTAGCTGTTCCCAATGGTGCATTGCTCACAACTCCCCGAAGGCACAGGCCGTCCTTCCTGTACTTTTCTCATCCTAGTGCAGACCCGCAAGTACTAAGAGACCTGGAATGCTTCCTAGAGTTCAAGAACCACACTGAATAAGTCTACAAGGATTCTGCTGCATGCCAACATGTGGCATGATACAAGAGGAACGTTAGCTTGAGGCTAGTGTTCAATGGGGTCGCCAATTCACTGAAGATTACTGAAAGAGGAGCACCTACCAAAGAATGGCAACGTCCAAGTTTCTTTCCGAGAAATTCACTTGTCATCACAAAGGGAATTGTGCCATGAAGGGAACATGTGCAACTACAGTATTTCTCAGTGAGAATGGATCCCGCAACTCTCTAAATCCCAATGAGGAAAATAAAGTTCCCCTTTAAGCCTTATATTCAAAAGGGTCCACAGAGCATTGATCCTATTGTTTCTTTCTCTATTTTGTAGTTGAAGATGTTTTAGAAGGGAGATACTTGAGTTGTTTCAACTTACTACTTTCTAGAGTTTAAGAAAAGAAGCCCTTCACTTCCCATGGCTCGGCATCTAGTTGTACCCAATGATGCATTGCTCACAACACCCCGAAGACAGACGCCGTCCTTCCTGTACTTTTCTCATCCTAGTGCAGACCCGCAAGTACTAAGAGACCTGGAATGCTTCCTAGAGCCCAGGAACCACAATGAATAAGGCTACATGGATTTTGCTGCATGACAACATGTGTCATGTTAGAAGAGGAACGTTAGCTTCAGGTTAGTGGTCAAGTGGGGTCGCCAATTCACTGAAGATTACCAAAGGATGAGCACCTACCAAAGAATGGCAACCTCCAAGTTTCTTTCCTAGAAACTCACTTGTCATCACAAAGGCAATTGTGCTATGAAGAGAACATGTGCAACTAAAGAATTTCTCAGAGAGAACTGAGCCCACAACTCTCTAAATCCCAATGAGGAAAGTCAAGTTTCCCTTCAAGCCTTATTTTCCAAAGGGCCCGCAGAGCACTGACCCTGCTGTTTCCTTCTCTATTTTGTACCTCCAACGTGCTTTAGACGGGAGATACTTGAGTTGTTTCAAGTTGCCACATTCTAGAAATTTAACAAAAG
The DNA here is from genome assembly GCF_028564815.1 of Eubalaena glacialis. Lineage (NCBI taxonomy): Eukaryota > Metazoa > Chordata > Mammalia > Artiodactyla > Balaenidae > Eubalaena > Eubalaena glacialis. The sequence continues at coordinate 49,308,477 of NC_083722.1, read as the reverse complement.
AAACCCTTCACCTCCATGCCTCGGCATCTAGCTGTTCCCAAGGCTGCACTTATCACAACTCCCCAAACACACAGGCCGTCCTTCTTGTACGTTTCACAGCCTAGTGCAGATCCGATAGTACTAAGAGACCTGGAATGCTTCGTAGAGCTCAAGAACCACACTGAATAAGGCTACTTAGATTCTGCTGCATGCCAACCTCTGGCATGATACAAGAGGAACGTTAGCCTGAGGCTAGTGGTCAAAAAGTGTCGCCAATTCACTGAATTGACTGAAGGATGAGCTCCTTCCAAAGCATGGCCACCTCCAAGTTTCTTTCCTAGAAACTCACTTTTCATCACACAGGCAATTGTGCAATGAAGGGAACTTGTGCAACTACAGTGTTTCTCAGGGAGAATTGAGCCCCCACCTCTCTAAATCCCAATGAGGAATATGAAGTTTCCCGTCAAGACTTATTTTCAAAATGGCCAGCAGAGCATCGACCTTGCTGATTCTTTCTCTAATTTGTACATCCAAGGTCATTTAGAAGGGGGATACTTGAGTTGTTTCAACTTGCAACAATCTAGAGGTTTTACCAAAGAGCCCTTAAGAGCCCCTGATTCGGCATCCAGCTTTTCCCAAGGATGCTTTGGTCACAAAGGCCCAAACACACAGGCCGTGCCTCTAGGACGTTTCTCATCCGAGTGCAGACCCGCCAGTACTAAGAAACCTGGAATGCTACCTAGAGCTCAAGAACCACACTGAATAACGCTACATGGATTCTGCTGCATGCCAATCTGTGGCATGATACAAGAGGAACGTTAGCTTGAGGCTAGTGTTCAATGGGGTCGCCAATTCACTGAAAATTACTGAGGGTTGAGCAGCTACCAAAGTATGGCAACGTCCAAGTTTCTTTCCGAGAAATTCACTTCTCATCACAAAGGGAACTGTGCCATGAAGGGAACATGTGCAACTACAGTATTTCTCACTGAGAATTGATTCCGCAACTCTCTAAATCCCAATGAGGAAAGTAAAGTATCCCTTTAAGCCTTATATTCAATATATATATTCCACAGAGAATTAACCCTGTTCTTTCTTTCTCTAGTTTGTAATTCCAAGGCGCTTTAGAAGGGAGATACTTGAGTTGTTTCAAATTACTACTTTCTAGAGTTTAAGAGAAGAAGCCCTTCACTTCCCATGACTCGGCATCTAGCTGTTCCCAATGGTGCATTGCTCACAACTCCCCGAAGGCACAGGCCGTCCTTCCTGTACTTTTCTCATCCTAGTGCAGACCCGCAAGTACTAAGAGACCTGGAATGCTTCCTAGAGTTCAAGAACCACACTGAATAAGTCTACAAGGATTCTGCTGCATGCCAACATGTGGCATGATACAAGAGGAACGTTAGCTTGAGGCTAGTGTTCAATGGGGTCGCCAATTCACCGAAGATTACTGAAAGAGGAGCACCTACCAAAGAATGGCAACATCCAAGTTTCTTTCCGAGAAATTCACTTGTCATCACAAAGGGAATTGTGCCATGAAGGGAACATGTGCAACTACAGTATTTCTCAGTGAGAATGGATCCCGCAACTCTCTAAATCCCAATGAGGAAAATAAAGTTCCCCTTTAAGCCTTATATTCAAAAGGGTCCACAGAGCATTGATCCTATTGTTTCTTTCTCTATTTTGTAGTTGAAGGTGTTTTAGAAGGGAGATACTTGAGTTGTTTCAACTTACTACTTTCTAGAGTTTAAGAAAAGAAGCCCTTCACTTCCCATGACTCGGCATCTAGTTGGACCCAATGATGCATTGCTCACAACACCCCGAAGACAGACGCCGTCCTTCCTGTACTTTTCTCATCCTAGTGCAGACCCGCAAGTACTAAGAGACCTGGAATGCTTCCTAGAGCCCAGGAACCACAATGAATAAGGCTACATGGATTTTGCTGCATGACAACATGTGTCATGTTAGAAGAGGAACGTTAGCTTCAGGTTAGTGGTCAAGTGGGGTCGCCAATTCACTGAAGATTACCGAAGGATGAGCACCTACCAAAGAATGGCAACCTCCAAGTTTCTTTCCTAGAAACTCACTTGTCATCACAAAGGCAATTGTGCTATGAAGAGAACATGTGCAACTAAAGAATTTCTCAGAGAGAACTGAGCCCACAACTCTCTAAATCCCAATGAGGAAAGTCAAGTTTCCCTTCAAGCCTTATTTTCCAAAGGGCCCGCAGAGCACTGACCCTGCTGTTTCCTTCTCTATTTTGTACCTCCAACGTGCTTTACAAGGGAGATACTTGAGTTGTTTCAAGTTGCCACATTCTAGAAATTTAACAAAAGAAACCCTTCACCTCCATGCCTCAGCATCTAGCTGTTCCCAAGGCTGCACTTATCACAACTCCCCAAACACACAGGCCGTCCTTCTTGTACGTTTCACAGCCTAGTGCAGATCCGATAGTACTAAGAGACCTGGAATGCTTCGTAGAGCTCAAGAACCACACTGAATAAGGCTACTTAGATTCTGCTGCATGCCAACCTCTGGCATGATACAAGAGGAACGTTAGCCTGAGGCTAGTGGTCAAAAAGGGTCGCCAATTCACTGAATTGACTGAAGGATGAGCTCCTTCCAAAGCATGGCCACCTCCAAGTTTCTTTCCTAGAAACTCACTTTTCATCACACAGGCAATTGTGCAATGAAGGGAACTTGTGCAACTACAGTGTTTCTCAGGGAGAATTGAGCCCCCACCTCTCTAAATCCCAATGAGGAATATGAAGTTTCCCGTCAAGACTTATTTTCAAAATGGCCAGCAGAGCATCGACCTTGCTGATTCTTTCTCTAATTTGTACATCCAAGGTCATTTAGAAGGGGGATACTTGAGTTGTTTCAACTTGCAACAATCTAGAGGTTTTACCAAAGAGCCCTTAAGAGCCCCTGATTCGGCATCCAGCTTTTCCCAACGATGCATTGCTCACAAAGGCCCAAACACACAGGCCGTGCCTCTAGGACGTTTCTCATCCGAGTGCAGACCCGCCAGTACTAAGAAACCTGGAATGCTACCTAAAGCTCAAGAAACACACTGAATAACGCTACATGGATTCTGCTGCATGCCAATCTGTGGCATGATACAAGAGGAACGTTAGCTTGAGGCTAGTGTTCAATGGGGTCGCCAATTCACTGAAAATGACTGAAGGTTGAGCAGCTACCAAAGTATGGCAACGTCCAAGTTTCTTTCCGAGAAATTCACTTCTCATCACAAAGGGAACTCTGCCATGAAGGGAACATGTGCAACTACAGTATTTCTCACTGAGAATTGATTCCGCAACTCTCTAAATCCCAATGAGGAAAGTAAAGTATCCCTTTAAGCCTTATATTCAATATATATATTCCACAGAGAATTAACCCTGTTCTTTCTTTCTCTAGTTTGTAATTCCAAGGCGCTTTAGAAGGGAGATACTTGAGTTGTTTCAACTTACTACTTTCTAGAGTTTAAGAAAAGAAGCCCTTCACTTCCCATGACTCGGCATCTAGCTGTTCCCAATGGCGCATTGCTCACAACTCCCCGAAGGCACAGGCCGTCCTTCCTGTACTTTTCTCATCCTAGTGCAGACCCGCAAGTATAAGAGACGTGGAATGCTTCCTAGAGTTCAAGAACCACACTGAATAAGTCTACAAGGATTCTGCTGCATGCCAACATGTGGCATGATACAAGAGGAACGTTAGCTTGAGGCTAGTGTTCAATGGGGTCGCCAATTCACTGAAGATTACTGAAGGAGGAGCACCTACCAAAGAATGGCAACCACCAAGTTTCTTTCCGAGAAATTCACTTGTCATCACAAAGGGAATTGTGCCATGAAGGGAACATGTGCAACTACAGTATTTCTCAGTGAGAATGGATCCCGCAACTCTCTAAATCCCAATGCGGAAAATAAAGTTCCCCTTTAAGCCTTATATTCAAAAGGGTCCACAGAGCGTTGATCCTATTGTATATTTCTCTATTTTGTAGTTGAAGGTGTTTTAGAAGGGAGATACTTGAGTTGTTTCAACTTACTACTTTCTAGAGTTTAAGAAAAGAAGCCCTTCACTTCCCATGACTCGGCATCTAGTTGGACCCAATGATGCATTGCTCACAACACCCCGAAGACAGATGCCGTCCTTCCTGTACTTTTCTCATCCTAGTGCAGACCCGCAAGTACTAAGAGACCTGGAATGCTTCCTAGAGCCCAGGAACCACAATGAATAAGGCTACATGGATTTTGCTGCATGACAACATGTGTCATGTTAGAAGAGGAACGTTAGCTTCAGGTTAGTGGTCAAATGGGGTCGCCAATTCACTGAAGATTACCGAAGGATGAGCACCTACCAAAGAATGGCAACCTCCAAGTTTCTTTCCCAGAAACTCACTTGTCATCACAAAGGCAATTGTGCTATGAAGAGAACATGTGCAACAAAGAATTTCTCAGAGAGAACTGAGCCCACAACTCTCTAAATCCCAATGAGGAAAGTCAAGTTTCCCTTCAAGCCTTATTTTCCAAAGGGCCCGCAGAGCACTGACCCTGCTGTTTCCTTCTCTATTTTGTACCTCCAACGTGCTTTAGACGGGAGATACTTGAGTCGTTTCAAGTTGCCACATTCTAGAAATTTAACAAAAGAAACCCTTCACCTCCATGCCTCGGCATCTAGCTGTTCCCAAGGCTGCACTTATCACAACTCCCCAAACACACAGGCCGTCCTTCTTGTACGTTTCACAGCCTAGTGCAGATCCGATAGTACTAAGAGACCTGGAATGCTTCGTAGAGCTCAAGAACCACACTGAATAAGGCTACTTAGATTCTGCTGCATGCCAACCTCTGGCATGATACAAGAGGAACGTTAGCCTGAGGCTAGTGGTCAAAAAGGGTCGCCAATTCACTGAATTGACTGAAGGATGAGCTCCTTCCAAAGCATGGCCACCTCCAAGTTTCTTTCCTAGAAACTCACTTTTCATCACACAGGCAATTGTGCAATGAAGGGAACTTGTGCAACTACAGTGTTTCTCAGGGAGAATTGAGCCCCCACCTCTCTAAATCCCAATGAGGAATATGAAGTTTCCCGTCAAGACTTATTTTCAAAATGGCCAGCAGAGCATCGACCTTGCTGATTCTTTCTCTAATTTGTACATCCAAGGTCATTTAGAAGGGGGATACTTGAGTTGTTTCAACTTGCAACAATCTAGAGGTTTTACCAAAGAGCCCTTAAGAGCCCCTGATTCGGCATCCAGCTTTTCCCAACGATGCATTGCTCACAAAGGCCCAAACACACAGGCCGTGCCTCTAGGACGTTTCTCATCCGAGTGCAGACCCGCCAGTACTAAGAAACCTGGAATGCTACCTAGAGCTCAAGAACCACACTGAATAACGCTACATGGATTCTGCTGCATGCCAATCTGTGGCATGATACAAGAGGAACGTTAGCTTGAGGCTAGTGTTCAATGGGGTCGCCAATTCACTCAAAATTACTGAGGGTTGAGCAGCTACCAAAGTATGGCAACGTCCAAGTTTCTTTCCGAGAAATTCACTTCTCATCACAAAGGGAACTGTGCCATGAAGGGAACATGTGCAACTACAGTATTTCTCACTGAGAATTGATTCCGCAACTCTCTAAATCCCAATGAGGAAAGTAAAGTGTCCCTTTAAGCCTTATATTCAATATATATATTCCACAGAGAATTAACCCTGTTCTTTCTTTCTCTAGTTTGTAATTCCAAGGCGCTTTAGAAGGGAGATACTTGAGTTGTTTCAACTTACTACTTTCTAGAGTTTAAGAGAAGAAGCCCTTCACTTCCCATGACTCGGCATCTAGCTGTTCCCAATGGTGCATTGCTCACAACTCCCCGAAGGCACAGGCCGTCCTTCCTGTACTTTTCTCATCCTAGTGCAGACCCGCAAGTACTAAGAGACCTGGAATGCTTCCTAGAGTTCAAGAACCACACTGAATAAGTCTACAAGGATTCTGCTGCATGCCAACATGTGGCATGATACAAGAGGAACGTTAGCTTGAGGCTAGTGTTCAATGGGGTCGCCAATTCACTGAAGATTACTGAAAGAGGAGCACCTACCAAAGAATGGCAACGTCCAAGTTTCTTTCCGAGAAATTCACTTGTCATCACAAAGGGAATTGTGCCATGAAGGGAACATGTGCAACTACAGTATTTCTCAGTGAGAATGGATCCCGCAACTCTCTAAATCCCAATGAGGAAAATAAAGTTCCCCTTTAAGCCTTATATTCAAAAGGGTCCACAGAGCATTGATCCTATTGTTTCTTTCTCTATTTTGTAGTTGAAGATGTTTTAGAAGGGAGATACTTGAGTTGTTTCAACTTACTACTTTCTAGAGTTTAAGAAAAGAAGCCCTTCACTTCCCATGGCTCGGCATCTAGTTGTACCCAATGATGCATTGCTCACAACACCCCGAAGACAGACGCCGTCCTTCCTGTACTTTTCTCATCCTAGTGCAGACCCGCAAGTACTAAGAGACCTGGAATGCTTCCTAGAGCCCAGGAACCACAATGAATAAGGCTACATGGATTTTGCTGCATGACAACATGTGTCATGTTAGAAGAGGAACGTTAGCTTCAGGTTAGTGGTCAAGTGGGGTCGCCAATTCACTGAAGATTACCGAAGGATGAGCACCTACCAAAGAATGGCAACCTCCAAGTTTCTTTCCTAGAAACTCACTTGTCATCACAAAGGCAATTGTGCTATGAAGAGAACATGTGCAACTAAAGAATTTCTCAGAGAGAACTGAGCCCACAACTCTCTAAATCCCAATGAGGAAAGTCAAGTTTCCCTTCAAGCCTTATTTTCCAAAGGGCCCGCAGAGCACTGACCCTGCTGTTTCCTTCTCTATTTTGTACCTCCAACGTGCTTTAGACGGGAGATACTTGAGTTGTTTCAAGTTGCCACATTCTAGAAATTTAACAAAAGAAACCCTTCACCTCCATGCCTCGGCATCTAGCTGTTCCCAAGGCTGCACTTATCACAACTCCCCAAACACACAGGCCGTCCTTCTTGTACGTTTCACAGCCTAGTGCAGATCCGATAGTACTAAGAGACCTGGAATGCTTCGTAGAGCTCAAGAACCACACTGAATAAGGCTACTTAGATTCTGCTGCATGCCAACCTCTGGCATGATACAAGAGGAACGTTAGCCTGAGGCTAGTGGTCAAAAATGGTCGCCAATTCACTGAATTGACTGAAGGATGAGCTCCTTCCAAAGCATGGCCACCTCCAAGTTTCTTTCCTAGAAACTCACTTTTCATCACACAGGCAATTGTGCAATGAAGGGAACTTGTGCAACTACAGTGTTTCTCAGGGAGAATTGAGCCCCCACCTCTCTAAATCCCAATGAGGAATATGAAGTTTCCCGTCAAGACTTATTTTCAAAATGGCCAGCAGAGCATCGACCTTGCTGATTCTTTCTCTAATTTGTACATCCAAGGTCATTTAGAAGGGGGATACTTGAGTTGTTTCAACTTGCAACAATCTAGAGGTTTTACCAAAGAGCCCTTAAGAGCCCCTGATTCGGCATCCAGCTTTTCCCAACGATGCTTTGCTCACAAAGGCCCAAACACACAGGCCGTGCCTCTAGGACGTTTCTCATCCGAGTGCAGACCCGCCAGTACTAAGAAACCTGGAATGCTACCTAGAGCTCAAGAACCACACTGAATAACGCTACATGGATTCTGCTGCATGCCAATCTGTGGCATGATACAAGAGGAACGTTAGCTTGAGGCTAGTGTTCAATGGGGTCGCCAATTCACTGAAAATTACTGAGGGTTGAGCAGCTACCAAAGTATGGCAACGTCCAAGTTTCTTTCCGAGAAATTCACTTCTCATCACAAAGGGAACTGTGCCATGAAGGGAACATGTGCAACTACAGTATTTCTCACTGAGAATTGATTCCGCAACTCTCTAAATCCCAATGAGGAAAGTAAAGTATCCCTTTAAGCCTTATATTCAATATATATATTCCACAGAGAATTAACCCTGTTCTTTCTTTCTCTAGTTTGTAATTCCAAGGCGCTTTAGAAGGGAGATACTTGAGTTGTTTCAAATTACTACTTTCTAGAGTTTAAGAGAAGAAGCCCTTCACTTCCCATGACTCTGCATCTAGCTGTTCCCAATGGTGCATTGCTCACAACTCCCCGAAGGCACAGGCCGTCCTTCCTGTACTTTTCTCATCCTAGTGCAGACCCGCAAGTACTAAGAGACCTGGAATGCTTCCTAGAGTTCAAGAACCACACTGAATAAGTCTACAAGGATTCTGCTGCATGCCAACATGTGGCATGATACAAGAGGAACGTTAGCTTGAGGCTAGTGTTCAATGGGGTCGCCAATTCACCGAAGATTACTGAAAGAGGAGCACCTACCAAAGAATGGCAACATCCAAGTTTCTTTCCGAGAAATTCACTTGTCATCACAAAGGGAATTGTGCCATGAAGGGAACATGTGCAACTACAGTATTTCTCAGTGAGAATGGATCCCGCAACTCTCTAAATCCCAATGAGGAAAATAAAGTTCCCCTTTAAGCCTTATATTCAAAAGGGTCCACAGAGCATTGATCCTATTGTTTCTTTCTCTATTTTGTAGTTGAAGGTGTTTTAGAAGGGAGATACTTGAGTTGTTTCAACTTACTACTTTCTAGAGTTTAAGAAAAGAAGCCCTTCACTTCCCATGACTCGGCATCTAGTTGGACCCAATGATGCATTGCTCACAACACCCCGAAGACAGACGCCGTCCTTCCTGTACTTTTCTCATCCTAGTGCAGACCCGCAAGTACTAAGAGACCTGGAATGCTTCCTAGAGCCCAGGAACCACAATGAATAAGGCTACATGGATTTTGCTGCATGACAACATGTGTCATGTTAGAAGAGGAACGTTAGCTTCAGGTTAGTGGTCAAGTGGGGTCGCCAATTCACTGAAGATTACCGAAGGATGAGCACCTACCAAAGAATGGCAACCTCCAAGTTTCTTTCCTAGAAACTCACTTGTCATCACAAAGGCAATTGTGCTATGAAGAGAACATGTGCAACTAAAGAATTTCTCAGAGAGAACTGAGCCCACAACTCTCTAAATCCCAATGAGGAAAGTCAAGTTTCCCTTCAAGCCTTATTTTCCAAAGGGCCCGCAGAGCACTGACCCTGCTGTTTCCTTCTCTATTTTGTACCTCCAACGTGCTTTACAAGGGAGATACTTGAGTTGTTTCAAGTTGCCACATTCTAGAAATTTAACAAAAGAAACCCTTCACCTCCATGCCTCAGCATCTAGCTGTTCCCAAGGCTGCACTTATCACAACTCCCCAAACACACAGGCCGTCCTTCTTGTACGTTTCACAGCCTAGTGCAGATCCGATAGTACTAAGAGACCTGGAATGCTTCGTAGAGCTCAAGAACCACACTGAATAAGGCTACTTAGATTCTGCTGCATGCCAACCTCTGGCATGATACAAGAGGAACGTTAGCCTGAGGCTAGTGGTCAAAAAGGGTCGCCAATTCACTGAATTGACTGAAGGATGAGCTCCTTCCAAAGCATGGCCACCTCCAAGTTTCTTTCCTAGAAACTCACTTTTCATCACACAGGCAATTGTGCAATGAAGGGAACTTGTGCAACTACAGTGTTTCTCAGGGAGAATTGAGCCCCCACCTCTCTAAATCCCAATGAGGAATATGAAGTTTCCCGTCAAGACTTATTTTCAAAATGGCCAGCAGAGCATCGAACTTGCTGATTCTTTCTCTAATTTGTACATCCAAGGTCATTTAGAAGGGGGATACTTGAGTTGTTTCAACTTGCAACAATCTAGAGGTTTTACCAAAGAGCCCTTAAGAGCCCCTGATTCGGCATCCAGCTTTTCCCAACGATGCATTGCTCACAAAGGCCCAAACACACAGGCCGTGCCTCTAGGACGTTTCTCATCCGAGTGCAGACCCGCCAGTACTAAGAAACCTGGAATGCTACCTAGAGCTCAAGAACCACACTGAATAACGCTACATGGATTCTGCTGCATGCCAATCTGTGGCATGATACAAGAGGAACGTTAGCTTGAGGCTAGTGTTCAATGGGGTCGCCAATTCACTGAAAATTACTGAGGGTTGAGCAGCTACCAAAGTATGGCAACGTCCAAGTTTCTTTCCGAGAAATTCACTTCTCATCACAAAGGGAACTGTGCCATGAAGGGAACATGTGCAACTACAGTATTTCTCAGTGAGAATTGATTCCGCAACTCTCTAAATCCCAATGAGGAAAGTAAAGTGTCCCTTTAAGCCTTATATTCAATATATATATTCCACAGAGAATTAACCCTGTTCTTTCTTTCTCTAGTGTGTAATTCCAAGGCTCTTTAGAAGGGAGATACTTGAGTTGTTTCAACTTACTACTTTCTAGAGTTTAAGAGAAGAAGCCCTTCACTTCCCATGACTCAGCATCTAGCTGTTCCCAATGGTGCATTGCTCACAACTCCCCGAAGGCACAGGCCGTCCTTCCTGTACTTTTCTCATCCTAGTGCAGACCCGCAAGTACTAAGAGACCTGGAATGCTTCCTAGAGTTCAAGAACCACACTGAATAAGTCTACAAGGATTCTGCTGCATGCCAACATGTGGCATGATACAAGAGGAACGTTAGCTTGAGGCTAGTGTTCAATGGGGTCGCCAATTCACCGAAGATTACTGAAAGAGGAGCACCTACCAAAGAATGGCAACATCCAAGTTTCTTTCCGAGAAATTCACTTGTCATCACAAAGGGAATTGTGCCATGAAGGGAACATGTGCAACTACAGTATTTCTCAGTGAGAATGGATCCCGCAACTCTCTAAATCCCAATGAGGAAAATAAAGTTCCCCTTTAAGCCTTATATTCAAAAGGGTCCACAGAGCATTGATCCTATTGTTTCTTTCTCTATTTTGTAGTTGAAGGTGTTTTAGAAGGGAGATACTTGAGTTGTTTCAACTTACTACTTTCTAGAGTTTAAGAAAAGAAGCCCTTCACTTCCCATGACTCGGCATCTAGTTGGACCCAATGATGCATTGCTCACAACACCCCGAAGACAGACGCCGTCCTTCCTGTACTTTTCTCATCCTAGTGCAGACCCGCAAGTACTAAGAGACCTGGAATGCTTCCTAGAGCCCAGGAACCACAATGAATAAGGCTACATGGATTTTGCTGCATGACAACATGTGTCATGTTAGAAGAGGAACGTTAGCTTCAGGTTAGTGGTCAAGTGGGGTCGCCAATTCACTGAAGATTACCGAAGGATGAGCACCTACCAAAGAATGGCAACCTCCAAGTTTCTTTCCTAGAAACTCACTTGTCATCACAAAGGCAATTGTGCTATGAAGAGAACATGTGCAACTAAAGAATTTCTCAGAGAGAACTGAGCCCACAACTCTCTAAATCACAATGAGGAAAGTCAAGTTTCCCTTCAAGCCTTATTTTCCAAAGGGCCCGCAGAGCACTGACCCTGCTGTTTCCTTCTCTATTTTGTACCTCCAACGTGCTTTACAAGGGAGATACTTGAGTTGTTTCAAGTTGCCACATTCTAGAAATTTAACAAAAGAAACCCTTCACCTCCATGCCTCAGCATCTAGCTGTTCCCAAGGCTGCACTTATCACAACTCCCCAAACACACAGGCCGTCCTTCTTGTACGTTTCACAGCCTAGTGCAGATCCGATAGTACTAAGAGACCTGGAATGCTTCGTAGAGCTCAAGAACCACACTGAATAAGGCTACTTAGATTCTGCTGCATGCCAACCTCTGGCATGATACAAGAGGAACGTTAGCCTGAGGCTAGTGGTCAAAAAGGGTCGCCAATTCACTGAATTGACTGAAGGATGAGCTCCTTCCAAAGCATGGCCACCTCCAAGTTTCTTTCCTAGAAACTCACTTTTCATCACACAGGCAATTGTGCAATGAAGGGAACTTGTGCAACTACAGTGTTTCTCAGGGAGAATTGAGCCCCCACCTCTCTAAATCCCAATGAGGAATATGAAGTTTCCCGTCAAGACTTATTTTCAAAATGGCCAGCAGAGCATCGAACTTGCTGATTCTTTCTCTAATTTGTACATCCAAGGTCATTTAGAAGGGGGATACTTGAGTTGTTTCAACTTGCAACAATCTAGAGGTTTTACCAAAGAGCCCTTAAGAGCCCCTGATTCGGCATCCAGCTTTTCCCAACGATGCATTGCTCACAAAGGCCCAAACACACAGGCCGTGCCTCTAGGACGTTTCTCATCCGAGTGCAGACCCGCCAGTACTAAGAAACCTGGAATGCTACCTAGAGCTCAAGAACCACACTGAATAACGCTACATGGATTCTGCTGCATGCCAATCTGTGGCATGATACAAGAGGAACGTTAGCTTGAGGCTAGTGTTCAATGGGGTCGCCAATTCACTGAAAATTACTGAGGGTTGAGCAGCTACCAAAGTATGGCAACGTCCAAGTTTCTTTCCGAGAAATTCACTTCTCATCACAAAGGGAACTGTGCCATGAAGGGAACATGTGCAACTACAGTATTTCTCAGTGAGAATTGATTCCGCAACTCTCTAAATCCCAATGAGGAAAGTAAAGTGTCCCTTTAAGCCTTATATTCAATATATATATTCCACAGAGAATTAACCCTGTTCTTTCTTTCTCTAGTGTGTAATTCCAAGGCTCTTTAGAAGGGAGATACTTGAGTTGTTTCAACTTACTACTTTCTAGAGTTTAAGAGAAGAAGCCCTTCACTTCCCATGACTCAGCATCTAGCTGTTCCCAATGGTGCATTGCTCACAACTCCCCGAAGGCACAGGCCGTCCTTCCTGTACTTTTCTCATCCTAGTGCAGACCCGCAAGTACTAAGAGACCTGGAATGCTTCCTAGAGTTCAAGAACCACACTGAATAAGTCTACAAGGATTCTGCTGCATGCCAACATGTGGCATGATACAAGAGGAACGTTAGCTTGAGGCTAGTGTTCAATGGGGTCGCCAATTCACTGAAGATTACTGAAAGAGGAGCACCTACCAAAGAATGGCAACGTCCAAGTTTCTTTCCGAGAAATTCACTTGTCATCACAAAGGGAATTGTGCCATGAAGGGAACATGTGCAACGACAGTATTTCTCAGTGAGAATGGATCCCGCAACTCTCTAAATCCCAATGAGGAAAATAAAGTTCCCCTTTAAGCCTTATATTCAAAAGGGTCCACAGAGCATTGATCCTATTGTTTCTTTCTCTATTTTGTAGTTGAAGATGTTTTAGAAGGGAGATACTTGAGTTGTTTCAACTTACTACTTTCTAGAGTTTAAGAAAAGAAGCCCTTCACTTCCCATGGCTCGGCATCTAGTTGTACCCAATGATGCATTGCTCACAACACCCCGAAGACAGACGCCGTCCTTCCTGTACTTTTCTCATCCTAGTGCAGACCCGCAAGTACTAAGAGACCTGGAATGCTTCCTAGAGTTCAAGAACCACACTGAATAAGTCTACAAGGATTCTGCTGCATGCCAACATGTGGCATGATACAAGAGGAACGTTAGCTTGAGGCTAGTGTTCAATGGGGTCGCCAATTCACTGAAGATTACTGAAAGAGGAACACCTACCAAAGAATGGCAACGTCCAAGTTTCTTTCCGAGAAATTCACTTCTCATCACAAAGGGAACTGTGCCATGAAGGGAACATGTGCAACTACAGTATTTCTCACTGAGAATTGATTCCGCAACTCTCTAAATCCCAATGAGGAAAATAAAGTTCCCCTTTAAGCCTTATATTCAAAAGGGTCCACAGAGCATTGATCCTATTGTTTCTTTCTCTATTTTGTAGTTGAAGGTGTTTTAGAAGGGAGATACTTGAGTTGTTTCAACTTCCTACTTTCTAGAGTTTAAGAAAAGAAGCCCTTCACTTCCCATGACTCGGCATCTAGTTGGACCCAATGATGCATTGCTCACAACACCCCGAAGACAGACGCCGTCCTTCCTGTACTTTTCTCATCCTAGTGCAGACCCGCAAGTACTAAGAGACCTGGAATGCTTCCTAGAGCTCAGGAACCACAATGAATAAGGCTACATGGATTTTGCTGCATGACAACATGTGTCATGTTAGAAGAGGAACGTTAGCTTCAGGTTAGTGGTCAAGTGGGGTCGCCAATTCACTGAAGATTACCGAAGGATGAGCACCTACCAACGAATGGCAACCTCCAAGTTTCTTTCCTAGAAACTCACTTGTCATCACAAAGGCAATTGTGCTATGAAGAGAACATGGGCAACTAAAGAATTTCTCAGAGAGAACTGAGCCCACAACTCTCTAAATCCCAATGAGGAAAGTCAAGTTTCCCTTCAAGCCTTATTTTCCAAAGGGCCCGCAGAGCACTGACCCTGCTGTTTCCTTCTCTATTTTGTACCTCCAACGTGCTTAAGACGGGAGATACTTGAGTTGTTTCAAGTTGCCACATTCTAGAAATTTAACAAAAGAAACCCTTCACCTCCATGCCTCGGCATCTAGCTGTTCCCAAGGCTGCACTTATCACAACTCCCCAAACACACAGGCCGTCCTTCTTGTACGTTTCACAGCCTAGTGCAGATCCGATAGTACTAAGAGACCTGGAATGCTTCGTAGAGCTCAAGAACCACACTGAATAAGGCTACTTAGATTCTGCTGCATGCCAACCTCTGGCATGATACAAGAGGAACGTTAGCCTGAGGCTAGTGGTCAAAAAGGGTCACCAATTCACTGAATTGACTGAAGGATGAGCTCCTTCCAAAGCATGGCCACCTCCAAGTTTCTTTCCTAGAAACTCACTTTTCATCACACAGGCAATTGTGCAATGAAGGGAACTTGTGCAACTACAGTGTTTCTCAGGGAGAATTGAGCCCCCACCTCTCTAAATCCCAATGAGGAATATGAAGTTTCCCGTCAAGACTTATTTTCAAAATGGCCAGCAGAGCATCGACCTTGCTGATTCTTTCTCTAATTTGTACATCCAAGGTCATTTAGAAGGGGGATACTTGAGTTGTTTCAACTTGCAACAATCTAGAGGTTTTACCAAAGAGCCCTTAAGAGCCCCTGATTCGGCATCCAGCTTTTCCCAACGATGCATTGCTCACAAAGGCCCAAACACACAGGCCGTGCCTCTAGGACGTTTCTCATCCGAGTGCAGACCCGCCAGTACTAAGAAACCTGGAATGCTACCTAGAGCTCAAGAACCACACTGAATAACGCTACATGGATTCTGCTGCATGCCAATCTGTGGCATGATACAAGAGGAACGTTAGCTTGAGGCTAGTGTTCAATAGGGTCGCCAATTCACTGAAAATTACTGAGGGTTGAGCAGCTACCAAAGTATGGCAACGTCCAAGTTTCTTTCCGAGAAATTCACTTCTCATCACAAAGGGAACTGTGCCATGAAGGGAACATGTGCAACTACAGTATTTCTCACTGAGAATTGATTCCGCAACTCTCTAAATCCCAATGAGGAAAGTAAAGTATCCCTTTAAGCCTTATATTCAATATATATATTCCACAGAGAATTAACCCTGTTCTTTCTTTCTCTAGTTTGTAATTCCAAGGCGCTTTAGAAGGGAGATACTTGAGTTGTTTCAACTTACTACTTTCTAGAGTTTAAGAGAAGAAGCCCTTCACTTCCCATGACTCTGCATCTAGCTGTTCCCAATGGTGCATTGCTCACAACTCCCCGAAGGCACAGGCCGTCCTTCCTGTACTTTTCTCATCCAAGTGCAGACCCGCAAGTACTAAGAGACCTGGAATGCTTCCTAGAGTTCAAGAACCACACTGAATAAGTCTACAAGGATTCTGCTGCATGCCAACATGTGGCATGATACAAGAGGAACGTTAGCTTGAGGCTAGTGTTCAATGGGGTCGCCAATTCACCGAAGATTACTGAAAGAGGAGCACCTACCAAAGAATGGCAACATCCAAGTTTCTTTCCGAGAAATTCACTTGTCATCACAAAGGGAATTGTGCCATGAAGGGAACATGTGCAACTACAGTATTTCTCAGTGAGAATGGATCCCGCAACTCTCTAAATCCCAATGAGGAAAATAAAGTTCCCCTTTAAGCCTTATATTCAAAAGGGTCCACAGAGCATTGATCCTATTGTTTCTTTCTCTATTTTGTAGTTGAAGGTGTTTTAGAAGGGAGATACTTGAGTTGTTTCAACTTACTACTTTCTAGAGTTTAAGAAAAGAAGCCCTTCACTTCCCATGACTCGGCATCTAGTTGGACCCAATGATGCATTGCTCACAACACCCCGAAGACAGACGCCGTCCTTCCTGTACTTTTCTCATCCTAGTGCAGACCCGCAAGTACTAAGAGACCTGGAATGCTTCCTAGAGCCCAGGAACCACAATGAATAAGGCTACATGGATTTTGCTGCATGACAACATGTGTCATGTTAGAAGAGGAACGTTAGCTTCAGGTTAGTGGTCAAGTGGGGTCGCCAATTCACTGAAGATTACCGAAGGATGAGCACCTACCAAAGAATGGCAACCTCCAAGTTTCTTTCCTAGAAACTCACTTGTCATCACAAAGGCAATTGTGCTATGAAGAGAACATGTGCAACTAAAGAATTTCTCAGAGAGAACTGAGCCCACAACTCTCTAAATCCCAATGAGGAAAGTCAAGTTTCCCTTCAAGCCTTATTTTCCAAAGGGCCCGCAGAGCACTGACCCTGCTGTTTCCTTCTCTATTTTGTACCTCCAACGTGCTTTACAAGGGAGATACTTGAGTTGTTTCAAGTTGCCACATTCTAGAAATTTAACAAAAGAAACCCTTCACCTCCATGCCTCAGCATCTAGCTGTTCCCAAGGCTGCACTTATCACAACTCCCCAAACACACAGGCCGTCCTTCTTGTACGTTTCACAGCCTAGTGCAGATCCGATAGTACTAAGAGACCTGGAATGCTTCGTAGAGCTCAAGAACCACACTGAATAAGGCTACTTAGATTCTGCTGCATGCCAACCTCTGGCATGATACAAGAGGAACGTTAGCCTGAGGCTAGTGGTCAAAAAGGGTCGCCAATTCACTGAATTGACTGAAGGATGAGCTCCTTCCAAAGCATGGCCACCTCCAAGTTTCTTTCCTAGAAACTCACTTTTCATCACACAGGCAATTGTGCAATGAAGGGAACTTGTGCAACTACAGTGTTTCTCAGGGAGAATTGAGCCCCCACCTCTCTAAATCCCAATGAGGAATATGAAGTTTCCCGTCAAGACTTATTTTCAAAATGGCCAGCAGAGCATCGAACTTGCTGATTCTTTCTCTAATTTGTACATCCAAGGTCATTTAGAAGGGGGATACTTGAGTTGTTTCAACTTGCAACAATCTAGAGGTTTTACCAAAGAGCCCTTAAGAGCCCCTGATTCGGCATCCAGCTTTTCCCAACGATGCATTGCTCACAAAGGCCCAAACACACAGGCCGTGCCTCTAGGACGTTTCTCATCCGAGTGCAGACCCGCCAGTACTAAGAAACCTGGAATGCTACCTAGAGCTCAAGAACCACACTGAATAACGCTACATGGATTCTGCTGCATGCCAATCTGTGGCATGATACAAGAGGAACGTTAGCTTGAGGCTAGTGTTCAATGGGGTCGCCAATTCACTGAAAATTACTGAGGGTTGAGCAGCTACCAAAGTATGGCAACGTCCAAGTTTCTTTCCGAGAAATTCACTTCTCATCACAAAGGGAACTGTGCCATGAAGGGAACATGTGCAACTACAGTATTTCTCAGTGAGAATTGATTCCGCAACTCTCTAAATCCCAATGAGGAAAGTAAAGTGTCCCTTTAAGCCTTATATTCAATATATATATTCCACAGAGAATTAACCCTGTTCTTTCTTTCTCTAGTGTGTAATTCCAAGGCTCTTTAGAAGGGAGATACTTGAGTTGTTTCAACTTACTACTCTCTAGAGTTTAAGAGAAGAAGCCCTTCACTTCCCATGACTCAGCATCTAGCTGTTCCCAATGGTGCATTGCTCACAACTCCCCGAAGGCACAGGCCGTCCTTCCTGTACTTTTCTCATCCTAGTGCAGACCCGCAAGTACTAAGAGACCTGGAATGCTTCCTAGAGTTCAAGAACCACACTGAATAAGTCTACAAGGATTCTGCTGCATGCCAACATGTGGCATGATACAAGAGGAACGTTAGCTTGAGGCTAGTGTTCAATGGGGTCGCCAATTCACTGAAGATTACTGAAAGAGGAGCACCTACCAAAGAATGGCAACGTCCAAGTTTCTTTCCGAGAAATTCACTTGTCATCACAAAGGGAATTGTGCCATGAAGGGAACATGTGCAACGACAGTATTTCTCAGTGAGAATGGATCCCGCAACTCTCTAAATCCCAATGAGGAAAATAAAGTTCCCCTTTAAGCCTTATATTCAAAAGGGTCCACAGAGCATTGATCCTATTGTTTCTTTCTCTATTTTGTAGTTGAAGATGTTTTAGAAGGGAGATACTTGAGTTGTTTCAACTTACTACTTTCTAGAGTTTAAGAAAAGAAGCCCTTCACTTCCCATGGCTCGGCATCTAGTTGTACCCAATGATGCATTGCTCACAACACCCCGAAGACAGACGCCGTCCTTCCTGTACTTTTCTCATCCTAGTGCAGACCCGCAAGTACTAAGAGACCTGGAATGCTTCCTAGAGTTCAAGAACCACACTGAATAAGTCTACAAGGATTCTGCTGCATGCCAACATGTGGCATGATACAAGAGGAACGTTAGCTTGAGGCTAGTGTTCAATGGGGTCGCCAATTCACTGAAGATTACTGAAAGAGGAACACCTACCAAAGAATGGCAACGTCCAAGTTTCTTTCCGAGAAATTCACTTCTCATCACAAAGGGAACTGTGCCATGAAGGGAACATGTGCAACTACAGTATTTCTCACTGAGAATTGATTCCGCAACTCTCTAAATCCCAATGAGGAAAATAAAGTTCCCCTTTAAGCCTTATATTCAAAAGGGTCCACAGAGCATTGATCCTATTGTTTCTTTCTCTATTTTGTAGTTGAAGGTGTTTTAGAAGGGAGATACTTGAGTTGTTTCAACTTCCTACTTTCTAGAGTTTAAGAAAAGAAGCCCTTCACTTCCCATGACTCGGCATCTAGTTGGACCCAATGATGCATTGCTCACAACACCCCGAAGACAGACGCCGTCCTTCCTGTACTTTTCTCATCCTAGTGCAGACCCGCAAGTACTAAGAGACCTGGAATGCTTCCTAGAGCTCAGGAACCACAATGAATAAGGCTACATGGATTTTGCTGCATGACAACATGTGTCATGTTAGAAGAGGAACGTTAGCTTCAGGTTAGTGGTCAAGTGGGGTCGCCAATTCACTGAAGATTACCGAAGGATGAGCACCTACCAACGAATGGCAACCTCCAAGTTTCTTTCCTAGAAACTCACTTGTCATCACAAAGGCAATTGTGCTATGAAGAGAACATGGGCAACTAAAGAATTTCTCAGAGAGAACTGAGCCCACAACTCTCTAAATCCCAATGAGGAAAGTCAAGTTTCCCTTCAAGCCTTATTTTCCAAAGGGCCCGCAGAGCACTGACCCTGCTGTTTCCTTCTCTATTTTGTACCTCCAACGTGCTTAAGACGGGAGATACTTGAGTTGTTTCAAGTTGCCACATTCTAGAAATTTAACAAAAGAAACCCTTCACCTCCATGCCTCGGCATCTAGCTGTTCCCAAGGCTGCACTTATCACAACTCCCCAAACACACAGGCCGTCCTTCTTGTACGTTTCACAGCCTAGTGCAGATCCGATAGTACTAAGAGACCTGGAATGCTTCGTAGAGCTCAAGAACCACACTGAATAAGGCTACTTAGATTCTGCTGCATGCCAACCTCTGGCATGATACAAGAGGAACGTTAGCCTGAGGCTAGTGGTCAAAAAGGGTCACCAATTCACTGAATTGACTGAAGGATGAGCTCCTTCCAAAGCATGGCCACCTCCAAGTTTCTTTCCTAGAAACTCACTTTTCATCACACAGGCAATTGTGCAATGAAGGGAACTTGTGCAACTACAGTGTTTCTCAGGGAGAATTGAGCCCCCACCTCTCTAAATCCCAATGAGGAATATGAAGTTTCCCGTCAAGACTTATTTTCAAAATGGCCAGCAGAGCATCGACCTTGCTGATTCTTTCTCTAATTTGTACATCCAAGGTCATTTAGAAGGGGGATACTTGAGTTGTTTCAACTTGCAACAATCTAGAGGTTTTACCAAAGAGCCCTTAAGAGCCCCTGATTCGGCATCCAGCTTTTCCCAACGATGCATTGCTCACAAAGGCCCAAACACACAGGCCGTGCCTCTAGGACGTTTCTCATCCGAGTGCAGACCCGCCAGTACTAAGAAACCTGGAATGCTACCTAGAGCTCAAGAACCACACTGAATAACGCTACATGGATTCTGCTGCATGCCAATCTGTGGCATGATACAAGAGGAACGTTAGCTTGAGGCTAGTGTTCAATAGGGTCGCCAATTCACTGAAAATTACTGAGGGTTGAGCAGCTACCAAAGTATGGCAACGTCCAAGTTTCTTTCCGAGAAATTCACTTCTCATCACAAAGGGAACTGTGCCATGAAGGGAACATGTGCAACTACAGTATTTCTCACTGAGAATTGATTCCGCAACTCTCTAAATCCCAATGAGGAAAGTAAAGTATCCCTTTAAGCCTTATATTCAATATATATATTCCACAGAGAATTAACCCTGTTCTTTCTTTCTCTAGTTTGTAATTCCAAGGCGCTTTAGAAGGGAGATACTTGAGTTGTTTCAACTTACTACTTTCTAGAGTTTAAGAGAAGAAGCCCTTCACTTCCCATGACTCTGCATCTAGCTGTTCCCAATGGTGCATTGCTCACAACTCCCCGAAGGCACAGGCCGTCCTTCCTGTACTTTTCTCATCCAAGTGCAGACCCGCAAGTACTAAGAGACCTGGAATGCTTCCTAGAGTTCAAGAACCACACTGAATAAGTCTACAAGGATTCTGCTGCATGCCAACATGTGGCATGATACAAGAGGAACGTTAGCTTGAGGCTAGTGTTCAATGGGGTCGCCAATTCACCGAAGATTACTGAAAGAGGAGCACCTACCAAAGAATGGCAACATCCAAGTTTCTTTCCGAGAAATTCACTTGTCATCACAAAGGGAATTGTGCCATGAAGGGAACATGTGCAACTACAGTATTTCTCAGTGAGAATGGATCCCGCAACTCTCTAAATCCCAATGAGGAAAATAAAGTTCCCCTTTAAGCCTTATATTCAAAAGGGTCCACAGAGCATTGATCCTATTGTTTCTTTCTCTATTTTGTAGTTGAAGGTGTTTTAGAAGGGAGATACTTGAGTTGTTTCAACTTACTACTTTCTAGAGTTTAAGAAAAGAAGCCCTTCACTTCCCATGACTCGGCATCTAGTTGGACCCAATGATGCATTGCTCACAACACCCCGAAGACAGACGCCGTCCTTCCTGTACTTTTCTCATCCTAGTGCAGACCCGCAAGTACTAAGAGACCTGGAATGCTTCCTAGAGCCCAGGAACCACAATGAATAAGGCTACATGGATTTTGCTGCATGACAACATGTGTCATGTTAGAAGAGGAACGTTAGCTTCAGGTTAGTGGTCAAGTGGGGTCGCCAATTCACTGAAGATTACCGAAGGATGAGCACCTACCAAAGAATGGCAACCTCCAAGTTTCTTTCCTAGAAACTCACTTGTCATCACAAAGGCAATTGTGCTATGAAGAGAACATGTGCAACTAAAGAATTTCTCAGAGAGAACTGAGCCCACAACTCTCTAAATCCCAATGAGGAAAGTCAAGTTTCCCTTCAAGCCTTATTTTCCAAAGGGCCCGCAGAGCACTGACCCTGCTGTTTCCTTCTCTATTTTGTACCTCCAACGTGCTTTACAAGGGAGATACTTGAGTTGTTTCAAGTTGCCACATTCTAGAAATTTAACAAAAGAAACCCTTCACCTCCATGCCTCGGCATCTAGCTGTTCCCAAGGCTGCACTTATCACAACTCCCCAAACACACAGGCCGTCCTTCTTGTACGTTTCACAGCCTAGTGCAGATCCGATAGTACTAAGAGACCTGGAATGCTTCGTAGAGCTCAAGAACCACACTGAATAAGGCTACTTAGATTCTGCTGCATGCCAACCTCTGGCATGATACAAGAGGAACGTTAGCCTGAGGCTAGTGGTCAAAAAGGGTCGCCAATTCACTGAATTGACTGAAGGATGAGCTCCTTCCAAAGCATGGCCACCTCCAAGTTTCTTTCCTAGAAACTCACTTTTCATCACACGGGCAATTGTGCAATGAAGGGAACTTGTGCAACTACAGTGTTTCTCAGGGAGAATTGAGCCCCCACCTCTCTAAATCCCAATGAGGAATATGAAGTTTCCCGTCAAGACTTATTTTCAAAATGGCCAGCAGAGCATCGACCTTGCTGATTCTTTCTCTAATTTGTACATCCAAGGTCATTTAGAAGGGGGATACTTGAGTTGTTTCAACTTGCAACAATCTAGAGGTTTTACCAAAGAGCCCTTAAGAGCCCCTGATTCGGCATCCAGCTTTTCCCAACGATGCTTTGCTCACAAAGGCCCAAACACACAGGCCGTGCCTCTAGGACGTTTCTCATCCGAGTGCAGACCCGCCAGTACTAAGAAACCTGGAATGCTACCTAGAGCTCAAGAACCACACTGAATAACGCTACATGGATTCTGCTGCATGCCAATCTGTGGCATGATACAAGAGGAACGTTAGCTTGAGGCTAGTGTTCAATGGGGTCGCCAATTCACTGAAAATTACTGAAGGTTGAGCAGCTACCAAAGTATGGCAACGTCCAAGTTTCTTTCCGAGAAATTCACTTCTCATCACAAAGGGAACTGTGCCATGAAGGGAACATGTGCAACTACAGTATTTCTCACTGAGAATTGATTCCGCAACTCTCTAAATCCCAATGAGGAAAGTAAAGTATCCCTTTAAGCCTTATATTCAATATATATATTCCACAGAGAATTAACCCTGTTCTTTCTTTCTCTAGTTTGTAATTCCAAGGCGCTTTAGAAGGGAGATACTTGAGTTGTTTCAACTTACTACTTTCTAGAGTTTAAGAGAAGAAGCCCTTCACTTCCCATGACTCGGCATCTAGCTGTTCCCAATGGTGCATTGCTCACAACTCCCCGAAGGCACAGGCCGTCCTTCCTGTACTTTTCTCATCCTATTGCAGACCCGCAAGTACTAAGAGACCTGGAATGCTTCCTAGAGTTCAAGAACCACACTGAATAAGTCTACAAGGATTCTGCTGCATGCCAACATGTGGCATGATACAAGAGGAACGTTAGCTTGAGGCTAGTGTTCAATGGGGTCGCCAATTCACTGAAGATTACTGAAAGAGGAGCACCTACCAAAGAATGGCAACCACCAAGTTTCTTTCCGAGAAATTCACTTGTCATCACAAAGGGAATTGTGCCATGAAGGGAACATGTGCAACTACAGTATTTCTCAGTGAGAATGGATCCCGCAACTCTCTAAATCCCAATGAGGAAAATAAAGTTCCCCTTTAAGCCTTATATTCAAAAGGGTGCACAGAGCATTGATCCTATTGTTTCTTTCTCTATTTTGTAGTTGAAGGTGTTTTAGAAGGGAGATACTTGAGTTGTTTCAACTTACTACTTTCTAGAGTTTACGAAAAGAAGCCCTTCACTTCCCATGACTCGGCATCTAGTTGGACCCAATGATGCATTGCTCACAACACCCCGAAGACAGACGCCGTCCTTCCTGTACTTTTCTCATCCTAGTGCAGACCCTCAAGTACTAAGAGACCTGGAATGCTTCCTAGAGCCCAGGAACCACAATGAATAAGGCTACATGGATTTTGCTGCATGACAACATGTGTCATGTTAGAAGAGGAACGTTAGCTTCAGGTTAGTGGTCAAGTGGGGTCGCCAATTCACTGAAGATTACCGAAGGATGAGCACCTACCAAAGAATGGCAACCTCCAAGTTTCTTTCCTAGAAACTCACTTGTCATCACAAAGGCAATTGTGCTATGAAGAGAACATGTGCAACTAAAGAATTTCTCAGAGAGAACTGAGCCCACAACTCTCTAAATCCCAATGAGGAAAGTCAAGTTTCCCTTCAAGCCTTATTTTCCAAAGGGCCCGCAGAGCACTGACCCTGCTGTTTCCTTCTCTATTTTGTACCTCCAACGTGCTTTACAAGGGAGATACTTGAGTTGTTTCAAGTTGCCACATTCTAGAAATTTAACAAAAGAAACCCTTCACCTCCATGCCTCGGCATCTAGCTGTTCCCAAGGCTGCACTTATCACAACTCCCCAAACACACAGGCCGTCCTTCTTGTACGTTTCACAGCCTAGTGCAGATCCGATAGTACTAAGAGACCTGGAATGCTTCGTAGAGCTCAAGAACCACACTGAATAAGGCTACTTAGATTCTGCTGCATGCCAACCTCTGGCATGATACAAGAGGAACGTTAGCCTGAGGCTAGTGGTCAAAAAGGGTCGCCAATTCACTGAATTGACTGAAGGATGAGCTCCTTCCAAAGCATGGCCACCTCCAAGTTTCTTTCCTAGAAACTCACTTTTCACCACACAGGCAATTGTGCAATGAAGGGAACTTGTGCAACTACAGTGTTTCTCAGGGAGAATTGAGCCCCCACCTCTCTAAATCCCAATGAGGAATATGAAGTTTCCCGTCAAGACTTATTTTCAAAATGGCCAGCAGAGCATCGACCTTGCTGATTCTTTCTCTAATTTGTACATCCAAGGTCATTTAGAAGGGGGATACTTGAGTTGTTTCAACTTGCAACAATCTAGACGTTTTACCAAAGAGCCCTTAAGAGCCCCTGATTCGGCATCCAGCTTTTCCCAACGATGCATTGCTCACAAAGGCCCAAACACACAGGCCGTGCCTCTAGGACGTTTCTCATCCGAGTGCAGACCCGCCAGTACTAAGAAACCTGGAATGCTACCTAGAGCTCAAGAACCACACTGAATAAGGCTACATGGATTCTGCTGCATGCCACTCTGTGGCATGATACAAGAGGAACGTTAGCTTGAGGCTAGTGTTCAATGGGGTCGCCAATTCACTGAAAATTACTGAAGGTTGAGCAGCTACCAAAGTATGGCAACGTCCAAGTTTCTTTCCGAGAAATTCACTTCTCATCACAAAGGGAACTGTGCCATGAAGGGAACATGTGCAACTACAGTATTTCTCACTGAGAATTGATTCCGCAACTCTCTAAATCCCAATGAGGAAAGTAAAGTATCCCTTTAAGCCTTATATTCAATATATATATTCCACAGAGAATTAACCCTGTTCTTTCTTTCTCTAGTTTGTAATTCCAAGGCGCTTTAGAAGGGAGATACTTGAGTTGTTTCAACTTACTACTTTCTAGAGTTTAAGAAAAGAAGCCCTTCACTTCCCATGACTCGGCATCTAGCTGTTCCCAATGGCGCATTGCTCACAACTCCCCGAAGGCACAGGCCGTCCTTCCTGTACTTTTCTCATCCTAGTGCAGACCCGCAAGTATAAGAGACGTGGAATGCTTCCTAGAGTTCAAGAACCACACTGAATAAGTCTACAAGGATTCTGCTGCATGCCAACATGTGGCATGATACAAGAGGAACGTTAGCTTGAGGCTAGTGTTCAATGGGGTCGCCAATTCACTGAAGATTACTGAAGGAGGAGCACCTACCAAAGAATGGCAACCACCAAGTTTCTTTCCGAGAAATTCACTTGTCATCACAAAGGGAATTGTGCCATGAAGGGAACATGTGCAACTACAGTATTTCTCAGTGAGAATGGATCCCGCAACTCTCTAAATCCCAATGCGGAAAATAAAGTTCCCCTTTAAGCCTTATATTCAAAAGGGTCCACAGAGCGTTGATCCTATTGTATATTTCTCTATTTTGTAGTTGAAGGTGTTTTAGAAGGGAGATACTTGAGTTGTTTCAACTTACTACTTTCTAGAGTTTAAGAAAAGAAGCCCTTCACTTCCCATGACTCGGCATCTAGTTGGACCCAATGATGCATTGCTCACAACACCCCGAAGACAGATGCCGTCCTTCCTGTACTTTTCTCATCCTAGTGCAGACCCGCAAGTACTAAGAGACCTGGAATGCTTCCTAGAGCCCAGGAACCACAATGAATAAGGCTACATGGATTTTGCTGCATGACAACATGTGTCATGTTAGAAGAGGAACGTTAGCTTCAGGTTAGTGGTCAAATGGGGTCGCCAATTCACTGAAGATTACCGAAGGATGAGCACCTACCAAAGAATGGCAACCTCCAAGTTTCTTTCCCAGAAACTCACTTGTCATCACAAAGGCAATTGTGCTATGAAGAGAACATGTGCAACAAAGAATTTCTCAGAGAGAACTGAGCCCACAACTCTCTAAATCCCAATGAGGAAAGTCAAGTTTCCCTTCAAGCCTTATTTTCCAAAGGGCCCGCAGAGCACTGACCCTGCTGTTTCCTTCTCTATTTTGTACCTCCAACGTGCTTTAGACGGGAGATAATTGAGTCGTTTCAAGTTGCCACATTCTAGAAATTTAACAAAAGAAACCCTTCACCTCCATGCCTCGGCATCTAGCTGTTCCCAAGGCTGCACTTATCACAACTCCCCAAACACACAGGCCGTCCTTCTTGTACGTTTCACAGCCTAGTGCAGATCCGATAGTACTAAGAGACCTGGAATGCTTCGTAGAGCTCAAGAACCACACTGAATAAGGCTACTTAGATTCTGCTGCATGCCAACCTCTGGCATGATACAACAGGAACGTTAGCCTGAGGCTAGTGGTCAAAAAGGGTCACCAATTCACTGAATTGACTGAAGGATGAGCTCCTTCCAAAGCATGGCCACCTCCAAGTTTCTTTCCTAGAAACTCACTTTTCATCACACAGGCAATTGTGCAATGAAGGGAACTTGTGCAACTACAGTGTTTCTCAGGGAGAATTGAGCCCCCACCTCTCTAAATCCCAATGAGGAATATGAAGTTTCCCGTCAAGACTTATTTTCAAAATGGCCAGCAGAGCATCGACCTTGCTGATTCTTTCTCTAATTTGTACATCCAAGGTCATTTAGAAGGGGGATACTTGAGTTGTTTCAACTTGCAACAATCTAGAGGTTTTACCAAAGAGCCCTTAAGAGCCCCTGATTCGGCATCCAGCTTTTCCCAACGATGCATTGCTCACAAAGGCCCAAACACACAGGCCGTGCCTCTAGGACGTTTCTCATCCGAGTGCAGACCCGCCAGTACTAAGAAACCTGGAATGCTACCTAGAGCTCAAGAACCACACTGAATAACGCTACATGGATTCTGCTGCATGCCAATCTGTGGCATGATACAAGAGGAACGTTAGCTTGAGGCTAGTGTTCAATGGGGTCGCCAATTCACTGAAAATTACTGAGGGTTGAGCAGCTACCAAAGTATGGCAACGTCCAAGTTTCTTTCCGAGAAATTCACTTCTCATCACAAAGGGAACTGTGCCATGAAGGGAACATGTGCAACTACAGTATTTCTCACTGAGAATTGATTCCGCAACTCTCTAAATCCCAATGAGGAAAGTAAAGTGTCCCTTTAAGCCTTATATTCAATATATATATTCCACAGAGAATTAACCCTGTTCTTTCTTTCTCTAGTGTGTAATTCCAAGGCTCTTTAGAAGGGAGATACTTGAGTTGTTTCAACTTACTACTTTCTAGAGTTTAAGAGAAGAAGCCCTTCACTTCCCATGACTCAGCATCTAGCTGTTCCCAATGGTGCATTGCTCACAACTCCCCGAAGGCACAGGCCGTCCTTCCTGTACTTTTCTCATCCTAGTGCAGACCCGCAAGTACTAAGAGACCTGGAATGCTTCCTAGAGTTCAAGAACCACACTGAATAAGTCTACAAGGATTCTGCTGCATGCCAACATGTGGCATGATACAAGAGGAACGTTAGCTTGAGGCTAGTGTTCAATGGGGTCGCCAATTCACTGAAGATTACTTAAAGAGGAGCACCTACCAAAGAATGGCAACGTCCAAGTTTCTTTCCGAGAAATTCACTTGTCATCACAAAGGGAATTGTGCCATGAAGGGAACATGTGCAACGACAGTATTTCTCAGTGAGAATGGATCCCGCAACTCTCTAAATCCCAATGAGGAAAATAAAGTTCCCCTTTAAGCCTTATATTCAAAAGGGTCCACAGAGCATTGATCCTATTGTTTCTTTCTCTATTTTGTAGTTGAAGATGTTTTAGAAGGGAGATACTTGAGTTGTTTCAACTTACTACTTTCTAGAGTTTAAGAAAAGAAGCCCTTCACTTCCCATGGCTCGGCATCTAGTTGTACCCAATGATGCATTGCTCACAACACCCCGAAGACAGACGCCGTCCTTCCTGTACTTTTCTCATCCTAGTGCAGACCCGCAAGTACTAAGAGACCTGGAATGCTTCCTAGAGTTCAAGAACCACACTGAATAAGTCTACAAGGATTCTGCTGCATGCCAACATGTGGCATGATACAAGAGGAACGTTAGCTTGAGGCTAGTGTTCAATGGGATCGCCAATTCACTGAAGATTACTGAAAGAGGAACACCTACCAAAGAATGGCAACGTCCAAGTTTCTTTCCGAGAAATTCACTTCTCATCACAAAGGGAACTGTGCCATGAAGGGAACATGTGCAACTACAGTATTTCTCACTGAGAATTGATTCCGCAACTCTCTAAATCCCAATGAGGAAAATAAAGTTCCCCTTTAAGCCTTATATTCAAAAGGGTCCACAGAGCATTGATCCTATTGTTTCTTTCTCTATTTTGTAGTTGAAGGTGTTTTAGAAGGGAGATACTTGTGTTGTTTCAACTTCCTACTTTCTAGAGTTTAAGAAAAGAAGCCCTTCACTTCCCATGACTCGGCATCTAGTTGGACCCAATGATGCATTGCTCACAACACCCCGAAGACAGACGCCGTCCTTCCTGTACTTTTCTCATCCTAGTGCAGACCCGCAAGTACTAAGAGACCTGGAATGCTTCCTAGAGCTCAGGAACCACAATGAATAAGGCTACATGGATTTTGCTGCATGACAACATGTGTCATGTTAGAAGAGGAACGTTAGCTTCAGGTTAGTGGTCAAGTGGGGTCGCCAATTCACTGAAGATTACCGAAGGATGAGCACCTACCAACGAATGGCAACCTCCAAGTTTCTTTCCTAGAAACTCACTTGTCATCACAAAGGCAATTGTGCTATGAAGAGAACATGTGCAACTAAAGAATTTCTCAGAGAGAACTGAGCCCACAACTCTCTAAATCCCAATGAGGAAAGTCAAGTTTCCCTTCAAGCCTTATTTTCCACAGGGCCCGCAGAGCACTGACCCTGCTGTTTCCTTCTCTATTTTGTACCTCCAACGTGCTTAAGACGGGAGATACTTGAGTTGTTTCAAGTTGCCACATTCTAGAAATTTAACAAAAGAAACCCTTCACCTCCATGCCTCGGCATCTAGCTGTTCCCAAGGCTGCACTTATCACAACTCCCCAAACACACAGGCCGTCCTTCTTGTACGTTTCACAGCCTAGTGCAGATCCGATAGTACTAAGAGACCTGGAATGCTTCGTAGAGCTCAAGAACCACACTGAATAAGGCTACTTAGATTCTGCTGCATGCCAACCTCTGGCATGATACAAGAGGAACGTTAGCCTGAGGCTAGTGGTCAAAAAGGGTCACCAATTCACTGAATTGACTGAAGGATGAGCTCCTTCCAAAGCATGGCCACCTCCAAGTTTCTTTCCTAGAAACTCACTTTTCATCACACAGGCAATTGTGCAATGAAGGGAACTTGTGCAACTACAGTGTTTCTCAGGGAGAATTGAGCCCCCACCTCTCTAAATCCCAATGAGGAATATGAAGTTTCCCGTCAAGACTTATTTTCAAAATGGCCAGCAGAGCATCGACCTTGCTGATTCTTTCTCTAATTTGTACATCCAAGGTCATTTAGAAGGGGGATACTTGAGTTGTTTCAACTTGCAACAATCTAGAGGTTTTACCAAAGAGCCCTTAAGAGCCCCTGATTCGGCATCCAGCTTTTCCCAACGATGCATTGCTCACAAAGGCCCAAACACACAGGCCGTGCCTCTAGGACGTTTCTCATCCGAGTGCAGACCCGCCAGTACTAAGAAACCTGGAATGCTACCTAGAGCTCAAGAACCACACTGAATAACGCTACATGGATTCTGCTGCATGCCAATCTGTGGCATGATACAAGAGGAACGTTAGCTTGAGGCTAGTGTTCAATAGGGTCGCCAATTCACTGAAAATTACTGAGGGTTGAGCAGCTACCAAAGTATGGCAACGTCCAAGTTTCTTTCCGAGAAATTCACTTCTCATCACAAAGGGAACTGTGCCATGAAGGGAACATGTGCAACTACAGTATTTCTCACTGAGAATTGATTCCGCAACTCTCTAAATCCCAATGAGGAAAGTAAAGTATCCCTTTAAGCCTTATATTCAATATATATATTCCACAGAGAATTAACCCTGTTCTTTCTTTCTCTAGTTTGTAATTCCAAGGCGCTTTAGAAGGGAGATACTTGAGTTGTTTCAACTTACTACTTTCTAGAGTTTAAGAGAAGAAGCCCTTCACTTCCCATGACTCTGCATCTAGCTGTTCCCAATGGTGCATTGCTCACAACTCCCCGAAGGCACAGGCCGTCCTTCCTGTACTTTTCTCATCCTAGTGCAGACCCGCAAGTACTAAGAGACCTGGAATGCTTCCTAGAGTTCAAGAACCACACTGAATAAGTCTACAAGGATTCTGCTGCATGCCAACATGTGGCATGATACAAGAGGAACGTTAGCTTGAGGCTAGTGTTCAATGGGGTCGCCAATTCACTGAAGATTACTGAAGGAGGAGCACCTACCAAAGAATGGTAACCACCAAGTTTCTTTCCGAGAAATTCACTTGTCATCACAAAGGGAATTGTGCCATGAAGGGAACATGTGCAACTACAGTATTTCTCAGTGAGAATGGATCCCGCAACTCTCTAAATCCCAATGAGGAAAATAGAGTTCCCCTTTAAGCCTTATATTCAAAAGGGTCCACAGAGCATTGATCCTATTGCTTCTTTCTCTATTTTGTAGTTGAAGGTGTTTTAGAAGGGAGATACTTGAGTTGTTTCAACTTTCTACTTTCTAGAGTTTAAGAAAAGAAGCCCTTCACTTCCCATGACTCGGCATCTAGTTGGACCCAATGATGCATTGCTCACAACACCCCGAAGACAGACGCCGTCCTTCCTGTACTTTTCTCATCCTAGTGCAGACCCGCAAGTACTAAGAGACCTGGAATGCTTCCTAGAGCCCAGGAACCACAATGAATAAGGCTACATGGATTTTGCTGCATGACAACATGTGTCATGTTAGAAGAGGAACGTTAGCTTCAGGTTAGTGGTCAAGTGGGGTCGCCAATTCACTGAAGATTACCGAAGGATGAGCACCTACCAAAGAATGGCAACCTCCAAGTTTCTTTCCTAGAAACTCACTTGTCATCACAAAGGCAATTGTGCTATGAAGAGAACATGTGCAACTAAAGAATTTCTCAGAGAGAACTGAGCCCACAACTCTCTAAATCCCAATGAGGAAAGTCAAGTTTCCCTTCAAGCCTTATTTTCCAAAGGGCCCGCAGAGCACTGACCCTGCTGTTTCCTTCTCTATTTTGTACCTCCAACGTGCTTTACAAGGGAGATACTTGAGTTGTTTCAAGTTGCCACATTCTAGAAATTTAACAAAAGAAACCCTTCACCTCCATGCCTCGGCATCTAGCTGTTCCCAAGGCTGCACTTATCACAACTCCCCAAACACACAGGCCGTCCTTCTTGTACGTTTCACAGCCTAGTGCAGATCCGATAGTACTAAGAGACCTGGAATGCTTCGTAGAGCTCAAGAACCACACTGAATAAGGCTACTTAGATTCTGCTGCATGCCAACCTCTGGCATGATACAAGAGGAACGTTAGCCTGAGGCTAGTGGTCAAAAAGGGTCGCCAATTCACTGAATTGACTGAAGGATGAGCTCCTTCCAAAGCATGGCCACCTCCAAGTTTCTTTCCTAGAAACTCACTTTTCATCACACAGGCAATTGTGCAATGAAGGGAACTTGTGCAACTACAGTGTTTCTCAGGGAGAATTGAGCCCCCACCTCTCTAAATCCCAATGAGGAATATGAAGTTTCCCGTCAAGACTTATTTTCAAAATGGCCAGCAGAGCATCGACCTTGCTGATTCTTTCTCTAATTTGTACATCCAAGGTCATTTAGAAGGGGGATACTTGAGTTGTTTCAACTTGCAACAATCTAGAGGTTTTACCAAAGAGCCCTTAAGAGCCCCTGATTCGGCATCCAGCTTTTCCCAACGATGCTTTGCTCACAAAGGCCCAAACACACAGGCCGTGCCTCTAGGACGTTTCTCATCCGAGTGCAGACCCGCCAGTACTAAGAAACCTGGAATGCTACCTAGAGCTCAAGAACCACACTGAATAACGCTACATGGATTCTGCTGCATGCCAATCTGTGGCATGATACAAGAGGAACGTTAGCTTGAGGCTAGTGTTCAATGGGGTCGCCAATTCACTGAAAATTACTGAAGGTTGAGCAGCTACCAAAGTATGGCAACGTCCAAGTTTCTTTCCGAGAAATTCACTTCTCATCACAAAGGGAACTGTGCCATGAAGGGAACATGTGCAACTACAGTATTTCTCACTGAGAATTGATTCCGCAACTCTCTAAATCCCAATGAGGAAAGTAAAGTATCCCTTTAAGCCTTATATTCAATATATATATTCCACAGAGAATTAACCCTGTTCTTTCTTTCTCTAGTTTGTAATTCCAAGGCGCTTTAGAAGGGAGATACTTGAGTTGTTTCAACTTACTACTTTCTAGAGTTTAAGAGAAGAAGCCCTTCACTTCCCATGACTCTGCATCTAGCTGTTCCCAATGGTGCATTGCTCACAACTCCCCGAAGGCACAGGCCGTCCTTCCTGTACTTTTCTCATCCTAGTGCAGACCCGCAAGTACTAAGAGACCTGGAATGCTTCCTAGAGTTCAAGAACCACACTGAATAAGTCTACAAGGATTCTGCTGCATGCCAACATTTGGCATGATACAAGAGGAACGTTAGCTTGAGGCTAGTGTTCAATGGGGTCGCCAATTCACTGAAGATTACTGAAAGAGGAGCACCTACCAAAGAATGGCAACGTCCAAGTTTCTTTCCGAGAAATTCACTTGTCATCACAAAGGGAATTGTGCCATGAAGGGAACATGTGCAACTACAGTATTTCTCAGTGAGAATGGATCCCGCAACTCTCTAAATCCCAATGAGGAAAATAAAGTTCCCCTTTAAGCCTTATATTCAAAAGGGTCCACAGAGCATTGATCCTATTGTTTCTTTCTCTATTTTGTAGTTGAAGGTGTTTTAGAAGGGAGATACTTGAGTTGTTTCAACTTACTACTTTCTAGAGTTTAAGAAAAGAAGCCCTTCACTTCCCATGACTCGGCATCTAGTTGTACCCAATGATGCATTGCTCACAACACCCCGAAGACAGACGCCGTCCTTCCTGTACTTTTCTCATCCTAGTGCAGACCCGCAAGTACTAAGAGACCTAGAATGCTTCCTAGAGCCCAGGAACCACAATGAATAAGGCTACATGGATTTTGCTGCATGACAACATGTGTCATGTTAGAAGAGGAACGTTAGCTTCAGGTTAGTGGTCAAGTGGGGTCGCCAATTCACTGAAGATTACCGAAGGATGAGCACCTACCAAAGAATGGCAACCTCCAAGTTTCTTTCCTAGAAACTCACTTGTCATCACAAAGGCAATTGTGCTATGAAGAGAACATGTGCAACTAAAGAATTTCTCAGAGAGAACTGAGCCCACAACTCTCTAAATCCCAATGAGGAAAGTCAAGTTTCCCTTCAAGCCTTATTTTCCAAAGGGCCCGCAGAGCACTGACCCTGCTGTTTCCTTCTCTATTTTGTACCTCCAACGTGCTTTACAAGGGAGATACTTGAGTTGTTTCAAGTTGCCACATTCTAGAAATTTAACAAAAGAAACCCTTCACCTCCATGCCTCGGCATCTAGCTGTTCCCAAGGCTGCACTTATCACAACTCCCCAAACACACAGGCCGTCCTTCTTGTACGTTTCACAGCCTAGTGCAGATCCGATAGTACTAAGAGACCTGGAATGCTTCGTAGAGCTCAAGAACCACACTGAATAAGGCTACTTAGATTCTGCTGCATGCCAACCTCTGGCATGATACAAGAGGAACGTTAGCCTGAGGCTAGTGGTCAAAAAGGGTCGCCAATTCACTGAATTGACTGAAGGATGAGCTCCTTCCAAAGCATGGCCACCTCCAAGTTTCTTTCCTAGAAACTCACTTTTCATCACACAGGCAATTGTGCAATGAAGGGAACTTGTGCAACTACAGTGTTTCTCAGGGAGAATTGAGCCCCCACCTCTCTAAATCCCAATGAGGAATATGAAGTTTCCCGTCAAGACTTATTTTCAAAATGGCCAGCAGAGCATCGACCTTGCTGATTCTTTCTCTAATTTGTACATCCAAGGTCATTTAGAAGGGGGATACTTGAGTTGTTTCAACTTGCAACGCTCTAGAGGTTTTACCAAAGAGCCCTTAAGAGCCCCTGATTCGGCATCTAGCTTTTCCCAACGATGCATTGCTCACAAAGGCCCAAACACACAGGCCGTGCCTCTAGGACGTTTCTCATCCGAGTGCAGACCCGCCAGTACTAAGAAACCTGGAATGCTACCTAGAGCTCAAGAACCACACTGAATAACGCTACATGGATTCTGCTGCATGCCAATCTGTGGCATGATACAAGAGGAACGTTAGCTTGAGGCTAGTGTTCAATGGGGTCGCCAATTCACTCAAAATTACTGAGGGTTGAGCAGCTACCAAAGTATGGCAACGTCCAAGTTTCTTTCCGAGAAATTCACTTCTCATCACAAAGGGAACTGTGCCATGAAGGGAACATGTGCAACTACAGTATTTCTCACTGAGAATTGATTCCGCAACTCTCTAAATCCCAATGAGGAAAGTAAATTATCCCTTTAAGCCTTATATTCAATATATATATTCCACAGAGAATTAACCCTGTTCTTTCTTTCTCTAGTTTGTAATTCCAAGGCGCTTTAGAAGGGAGATACTTGAGTTGTTTCAACTTACTACTTTCTAGAGTTTAAGAGAAGAAGCCCTTCACTTCCCATGACTCTGCATCTAGCTGTTCCCAATGGTGCATTGCTCACAACTCCCCGAAGGCACAGGCCGTCCTTCCTGTAGTTTTCTCATCCTAGTGCAGACCCGCAAGTACTAAGAGACCTGGAATGCTTCCTAGAGTTCAAGAACCACACTGAATAAGTCTACAAGGATTCTGCTGCATGCCAACATGTGGCATGATACAAGAGGAACGTTAGCTTGAGGCTAGTGTTCAATGGGGTCGCCAATTCACTGAAGATTACTGAAGGAGGAGCACCTACCAAAGAATGGCAACCACCAAGTTTCCTTCCGAGAAATTCACTTGTCATCACAAAGGGAATTGTGCCATGAAGGGAACATGTGCAACTACAGTATTTCTCAGTGAGAATGGATCCCGCAACTCTCTAAATCCCAATGAGGAAAATAAAGTTCCCCTTTAAGCCTTATATTCAAAAGGGTCCAGAGAGCATTGATCCTATTGTTTCTTTCTCTATTTTGTAGTTGAAGGTGTTTTAGAAGGGAGATACTTGAGTTGTTTCAACTTACTACTTTCTAGAGTTTAAGAAAAGAAGCCCTTCACTTCCCATGACTCGGCATCTAGTTGGACCCAATGATGCATTGCTCACAACACCCCGAAGACAGACGCCGTCCTTCCTGTACTTTTCTCATCCTAGTGCAGACCCGCAAGTACTAAGAGACCTGGAATGCTTCCTAGAGCCCAGGAACCACAATGAATAAGGCTACATGGATTTTGCTGCATGACAACATGTGTCATGTTAGAAGAGGAACGTTAGCTTCAGGTTAGTGGTCAAGTGGGGTCGCCAATTCACTGAAGATTACCGAAGGATGAGCACCTACCAAAGAATGGCAACCTCCAAGTTTCTTTCCTAGAAACTCACTTGTCATCACAAAGGCAATTGTGCTATGAAGAGAACATGTGCAACTAAAGAATTTCTCAGAGAGAACTGAGCCCACAACTCTCTAAATCCCAATGAGGAAAGTCAAGTTTCCCTTCAAGCCTTATTTTCCAAAGGGCCCGCAGAGCACTGACCCTGCTGTTTCCTTCTCTATTTTGTACCTCCAACGTGCTTAAGACGGGAGATACTTGAGTTGTTTCAAGTTGCCACATTCTAGAAACTTAACAAAAGAAACCCTTCACCTCCATGCCTCGGCATCTAGCTGTTCCCAAGGCTGCACTTATCACAACTCCCCAAACACACAGGCCGTCCTTCTTGTACGTTTCACAGCCTAGTGCAGATCCGATAGTACTAAGAGACCTGGAATGCTTCGTAGAGCTCAAGAACCACACTGAATAAGGCTACTTAGATTCTGCTGCATGCCAACCTCTGGCATGATACAAGAGGAACGTTAGCCTGAGGCTAGTGGTCAAAAAGGGTCGCCAATTCACTGAATTGACTGAAGGATGAGCTCCTTCCAAAGCATGGCCACCTCCAAGTTTCTTTCCTAGAAACTCACTTTTCATCACACAGGCAATTGTGCAATGAAGGGAACTTGTGCAACTACAGTGTTTCTCAGGGAGAATTGAGCCCCCACCTCTCTAAATCCCAATGAGGAATATGAAGTTTCCCGTCAAGACTTATTTTCAAAATGGCCAGCAGAGCATCGACCTTGCTGATTCTTTCTCTAATTTGTACATCCAAGGTCATTTAGAAGGGGGATACTTGAGTTGTTTCAACTTGCAACAATCTAGAGGTTTTACCAAAGAGCCCTTAAGAGCCCCTGATTCGGCATCCAGCTTTTCCCAACGATGCATTGCTCACAAAGGCCCAAACACACAGGCCGTGCCTCTAGGACGTTTGTCATCCGAGTGCAGACCCGCCAGTACTAAGAAACCTGGAATGCTACCTAGAGCTCAAGAACCACACTGAATAACGCTACATGGATTCTGCTGCATGCCAATCTGTGGCATGATACAAGAGGAACGTTAGCTTGAGGCTAGTGTTCAATGGGGTCGCCAATTCACTGAAAATTACTGAAGGTTGAGCAGCTACCAAAGTATGGCAACGTCCAAGTTTCTTTCCGAGAAATTCACTTCTCATCACAAAGGGAACTGTGCCATGAAGGGAACATGTGCAACTACAGTATTTCTCACTGAGAATTGATTCCGCAACTCTCTAAATCCCAATGAGGAAAGTAAAGTATCCCTTTAAGCCTTATATTCAATATATATATTCCACAGAGAATTAACCCTGTTCTTTCTTTCTCTAGTTTGTAATTCCAAGGCGCTTTAGAAGGGAGATACTTGAGTTGTTTCAACTTACTACTTTCTAGAGTTTAAGAGAAGAAGCCCTTCACTTCCCATGACTCTGCATCTAGCTGTTCCCAATGGTGCATTGCTCACAACTCCCCGAAGGCACAGGCCGTCCTTCCTGTACTTTTCTCATCCTAGTGCAGACCCGCAAGTACTAAGAGATCTGGAATGCTTCCTAGAGTTCAAGAACCACACTGAATAAGTCTACAAGGATTCTGCTGCATGCCAACATGTGGCATGATACAAGAGGAACGTTAGCTTGAGGCTAGTGTTCAATGGGGTCGCCAATTCACTGAAGATTACTGAAGGAGGAGCACCTACCAAAGAATGGCAACCACCAAGTTTCCTTCCGAGAAATTCACTTGTCATCACAAAGGGAATTGTGCCATGAAGGGAACATGTGCAACTACAGTATTTCTCAGTGAGAATGGATCCCGCAACTCTCTAAATCCCAATGAGGAAAATAAAGTTCCCCTTTAAGCCTTATATTCAAAAGGGTCCACAGAGCATTGATCCTATTGTTTCTTTCTCTATTTTGTAGTTGAAGGTGTTTTAGAAGGGAGATACTTGAGTTGTTTCAACTTACTACTTTCTAGAGTTTAAGAAAAGAAGCCCTTCACTTCCCATGACTCGGCATCTAGTTGGACCCAATGATGCATTGCTCACAACACCCCGAAGACAGACGCCGTCCTTCCTGTACTTTTCTCATCCTAGTGCAGACCCGCAAGTACTAAGAGACCTGGAATGCTTCCTAGAGCCCAGGAACCACAATGAATAAGGCTACATGGATTTTGCTGCATGACAACATGTGTCATGTTAGAAGAGGAACGTTAGCTTCAGGTTAGTGGTCAAGTGGGGTCGCCAATTCACTGAAGATTACCGAAGGATGAGCACCTACCAAAGAATGGCAA
The DNA here is from genome assembly GCF_028564815.1 of Eubalaena glacialis. Classification (NCBI taxonomy): domain Eukaryota; kingdom Metazoa; phylum Chordata; class Mammalia; order Artiodactyla; family Balaenidae; genus Eubalaena; species Eubalaena glacialis. The sequence goes on along the minus strand of NC_083722.1, from coordinate 49,270,038 downwards.
CCTCCAAGTTTCTTTCCTAGAAACTCACTTGTCATCACAAAGGCAATTGTGCTATGAAGAGAACATGTGCAACTAAAGAATTTCTCAGAGAGAACTGAGCCCACAACTCTCTAAATCCCAATGAGGAAAGTCAAGTTTCCCTTCAAGCCTTATTTTCCAAAGGGCCCGCAGAGCACTGACCCTGCTGTTTCCTTCTCTATTTTGTACCTCCAACGTGCTTAAGACGGGAGATACTTGAGTTGTTTCAAGTTGCCACATTCTAGAAACTTAACAAAAGAAACCCTTCACCTCCATGCCTCGGCATCTAGCTGTTCCCAAGGCTGCACTTATCACAACTCCCCAAACACACAGGCCGTCCTTCTTGTACGTTTCACAGCCTAGTGCAGATCCGATAGTACTAAGAGACCTGGAATGCTTCGTAGAGCTCAAGAACCACACTGAATAAGGCTACTTAGATTCTGCTGCATGCCAACCTCTGGCATGATACAAGAGGAACGTTAGCCTGAGGCTAGTGGTCAAAAAGGGTCGCCAATTCACTGAATTGACTGAAGGATGAGCTCCTTCCAAAGCATGGCCACCTCCAAGTTTCTTTCCTAGAAACTCACTTTTCATCACACAGGCAATTGTGCAATGAAGGGAACTTGTGCAACTACAGTGTTTCTCAGGGAGAATTGAGCCCCCACCTCTCTAAATCCCAATGAGGAATATGAAGTTTCCCGTCAAGACTTATTTTCAAAATGGCCAGCAGAGCATCGACCTTGCTGATTCTTTCTCTAATTTGTACATCCAAGGTCATTTAGAAGGGGGATACTTGAGTTGTTTCAACTTGCAACAATCTAGAGGTTTTACCAAAGAGCCCTTAAGAGCCCCTGATTCGGCATCCAGCTTTTCCCAACGATGCATTGCTCACAAAGGCCCAAACACACAGGCCGTGCCTCTAGGACGTTTCTCATCCGAGTGCAGACCCGCCAGTACTAAGAAACCTGGAATGCTACCTAGAGCTCAAGAACCACACTGAATAACGCTACATGGATTCTGCTGCATGCCAATCTGTGGCATGATACAAGAGGAACGTTAGCTTGAGGCTAGTGTTCAATGGGGTCGCCAATTCACTGAAAATGACTGAAGGTTGAGCAGCTACCAAAGTATGGCAACGTCCAAGTTTCTTTCCGAGAAATTCACTTCTCATCACAAAGGGAACTGTGCCATGAAGGGAACATGTGCAACTACAGTATTTCTCACTGAGAATTGATTCCGCAACTCTCTAAATCCCAATGAGGAAAGTAAAGTATCCCTTTAAGCCTTATATTCAATATATATATTCCACAGAGAATTAACCCTGTTCTTTCTTTCTCTAGTTTGTAATTCCAAGGCGCTTTAGAAGGGAGATACTTGAGTTGTTTCAACTTACTACTTTCTAGAGTTTAAGAGAAGAAGCCCTTCACTTCCCATGACTCTGCATCTAGCTGTTCCCAATGGTGCATTGCTCACAACTCCCCGAAGGCACAGGCCGTCCTTCCTGTACTTTTCTCATCCTAGTGCAGACCCGCAAGTACTAAGAGATCTGGAATGCTTCCTAGAGTTCAAGAACCACACTGAATAAGTCTACAAGGATTCTGCTGCATGCCAACATGTGGCATGATACAAGAGGAACGTTAGCTTGAGGCTAGTGTTCAATGGGGTCGCCAATTCACTGAAGATTACTGAAGGAGGAGCACCTACCAAAGAATGGTAACCACCAAGTTTCTTTCCGAGAAATTCACTTGTCATCACAAAGGGAATTGTGCCATGAAGGGAACATGTGCAACTACAGTATTTCTCAGTGAGAATGGATCCCGCAACTCTCTAAATCCCAATGAGGAAAATAAAGTTCCCCTTTAAGCCTTATATTCAAAAGGGTCCACAGAGCATTGATCCTATTGTTTCTTTCTCTATTTTGTAGTTGAAGGTGTTTTAGAAGGGAGATACTTGAGTTGTTTCAACTTTCTACTTTCTAGAGTTTAAGAAAAGAAGCCCTTCACATCCCATGACTCGGCATCTAGTTGGACCCAATGATGCATTGCTCACAACATCCCGAAGACAGACGCCGTCCTTCCTGTACTTTTCTCATCCTAGTGCAGACCCGCAAGTACTAAGAGACCTGGAATGCTTCCTAGAGCCCAGGAACCACAATGAATAAGGCTACATGGATTTTGCTGCATGACAACATGTGTCATGTTAGAAGAGGAACGTTAGCTTCAGGTTAGTGGTCAAGTGGGGTCGCCAATTCACTGAAGATTACCGAAGGATGAGCACCTACCAACGAATGGCAACCTCCAAGTTTCTTTCCTAGAAACTCACTTGTCATCACAAAGGCAATTGTGCTATGAAGAGAACATGTGCAACTAAAGAATTTCTCAGAGAGAACTGAGCCCACAACTCTCTAAATCCCAATGAGGAAAGTCAAGTTTCCCTTCAAGCCTTATTTTCCAAAGGGCCCGCAGAGCACTGACCCTGCTGTTTCCTTCTCTATTTTGTACCTCCAACGTGCTTAAGACGGGAGATACTTGAGTTGTTTCAAGTTGCCACATTCTAGAAACTTAACAAAAGAAACCCTTCACCTCCATGCCTCGGCATCTAGCTGTTCCCAAGGCTGCACTTATCACAACTCCCCAAACACACAGGCCGTCCTTCTTGTACGTTTCACAGCCTAGTGCAGATCCGATAGTACTAAGAGACCTGGAATGCTTCGTAGAGCTCAAGAACCACACTGAATAAGGCTACTTAGATTCTGCTGCATGCCAACCTCTGGCATGATACAAGAGGAACGTTAGCCTGAGGCTAGTGGTCAAAAAGGGTCGCCAATTCACTGAATTGACTGAAGGATGAGCTCCTTCCAAAGCATGGCCACCTCCAAGTTTCTTTCCTAGAAACTCACTTTTCATCACACAGGCAATTGTGCAATGAAGGGAACTTGTGCAACTACAGTGTTTCTCAGGGAGAATTGAGCCCCCACCTCTCTAAATCCCAATGAGGAATATGAAGTTTCCCGTCAAGACTTATTTTCAAAATGGCCAGCAGAGCATCGACCTTGCTGATTCTTTCTCTAATTTGTACATCCAAGGTCATTTAGAAGGGGGATACTTGAGTTGTTTCAACTTGCAACAATCTAGAGGTTTTACCAAAGAGCCCTTAAGAGCCCCTGATTCGGCATCCAGCTTTTCCCAACGATGCATTGCTCACAAAGGCCCAAACACACAGGCCGTGCCTCTAGGACGTTTCTCATCCGAGTGCAGACCCGCCAGTACTAAGAAACCTGGAATGCTACCTAGAGCTCAAGAACCACACTGAATAACGCTACATGGATTCTGCTGCATGCCAATCTGTGGCATGATACAAGAGGAACGTTAGCTTGAGGCTAGTGTTCAATGGGGTCGCCAATTCACTGAAAATTACTGAAGGTTGAGCAGCTACCAAAGTATGGCAACGTCCAAGTTTCTTTCCGAGAAATTCACTTCTCATCACAAAGGGAACTGTGCCATGAAGGGAACATGTGCAACTACAGTATTTCTCACTGAGAATTGATTCCGCAACTCTCTAAATCCCAATGAGGAAAGTAAAGTATCCCTTTAAGCCTTATATTCAATATATATATTCCACAGAGAATTAACCCTGTTCTTTCTTTCTCTAGTTTGTAATTCCAAGGCGCTTTAGAAGGGAGATACTTGAGTTGTTTCAACTTACTACTTTCTAGAGTTTAAGAGAAGAAGCCCTTCACTTCCCATGACTCTGCATCTAGCTGTTCCCAATGGTGCATTGCTCACAACTCCCCGAAGGCACAGGCCGTCCTTCCTGTACTTTTCTCATCCTAGTGCAGACCCGCAAGTACTAAGAGATCTGGAATGCTTCCTAGAGTTCAAGAACCACACTGAATAAGTCTACAAGGATTCTGCTGCATGCCAACATGTGGCATGATACAAGAGGAACGTTAGCTTGAGGCTAGTGTTCAATGGGGTCGCCAATTCACTGAAGATTACTGAAGGAGGAGCACCTACCAAAGAATGGTAACCACCAAGTTTCTTTCCGAGAAATTCACTTGTCATCACAAAGGGAATTGTGCCATGAAGGGAACATGTGCAACTACAGTATTTCTCAGTGAGAATGGATCCCGCAACTCTCTAAATCCCAATGAGGAAAATAAAGTTCCCCTTTAAGCCTTATATTCAAAAGGGTCCACAGAGCATTGATCCTATTGTTTCTTTCTCTATTTTGTAGTTGAAGGTGTTTTAGAAGGGAGATACTTGAGTTGTTTCAACTTTCTACTTTCTAGAGTTTAAGAAAAGAAGCCCTTCACATCCCATGACTCGGCATCTAGTTGGACCCAATGATGCATTGCTCACAACATCCCGAAGACAGACGCCGTCCTTCCTGTACTTTTCTCATCCTAGTGCAGACCCGCAAGTACTAAGAGACCTGGAATGCTTCCTAGAGCCCAGGAACCACAATGAATAAGGCTACATGGATTTTGCTGCATGACAACATGTGTCATGTTAGAAGAGGAACGTTAGCTTCAGGTTAGTGGTCAAGTGGGGTCGCCAATTCACTGAAGATTACCGAAGGATGAGCACCTACCAAAGAATGGCAACCTCCAAGTTTCTTTCCTAGAAACTCACTTGTCATCACAAAGGCAATTGTGCTATGAAGAGAACATGTGCAACTAAAGAATTTCTCAGAGAGAACTGAGCCCACAACTCTCTAAATCCCAATGAGGAAAGTCAAGTTTCCCTTCAAGCCTTATTTTCCAAAGGGCCCGCAGAGCACTGACCCTGCTGTTTCCTTCTCTATTTTGTACCTCCAACGTGCTTAAGACGAGAGATACTTGAGTTGTTTCAAGTTGCCACATTCTAGAAATTTAACAAAAGAAACCCTTCACCTCCATGCCTCGGCATCTAGCTGTTCCCAAGGCTGCACTTATCACAACTCCCCAAACACACAGGCCGTCCTTCTTGTACGTTTCACAGCCTAGTGCAGATCCGATAGTACTAAGAGACCTGGAATGCTTCGTAGAGCTCAAGAACCACACTGAATAAGGCTACTTAGATTCTGCTGCATGCCAACCTCTGGCATGATACAAGAGGAACGTTAGCCTGAGGCTAGTGGTCAAAAAGGGTCGCCAATTCACTGAATTGACTGAAGGATGAGCTCCTTCCAAAGCATGGCCACCTCCAAGTTTCTTTCCTAGAAACTCACTTTTCATCACACAGGCAATTGTGCAATGAAGGGAACTTGTGCAACTACAGTGTTTCTCAGGGAGAATTGAGCCCCCACCTCTCTAAATCCCAATGAGGAATATGAAGTTTCCCGTCAAGACTTATTTTCAAAATGGCCAGCAGAGCATCGACCTTGCTGATTCTTTCTCTAATTTGTACATCCAAGGTCATTTAGAAGGGGGATACTTGAGTTGTTTCAACTTGCAACAATCTAGAGGTTTTACCAAAGAGCCCTTAAGAGCCCCTGATTCGGCATCCAGCTTTTCCCAACGATGCATTGCTCACAAAGGCCCAAACACACAGGCCGTGCCTCTAGGACGTTTCTCATCCGAGTGCAGACCCGCCAGTACTAAGAAACCTGGAATGCTACCTAGAGCTCAAGAACCACACTGAATAACGCTACATGGATTCTGCTGCATGCCAATCTGTGGCATGATACAAGAGGAACGTTAGCTTGAGGCTAGTGTTCAATGGGGTCGCCAATTCACTGAAAATGACTGAAGGTTGAGCAGCTACCAAAGTATGGCAACGTCCAAGTTTCTTTCCGAGAAATTCACTTCTCATCACAAAGGGAACTGTGCCATGAAGGGAACATGTGCAACTACAGTATTTCTCACTGAGAATTGATTCCGCAACTCTCTAAATCCCAATGAGGAAAGTAAAGTATCCCTTTAAGCCTTATATTCAATATATATATTCCACAGAGAATTAACCCTGTTCTTTCTTTCTCTAGTTTGTAATTCCAAGGCGCTTTAGAAGGGAGATACTTGAGTTGTTTCAACTTACTACTTTCTAGAGTTTAAGAGAAGAAGCCCTTCACTTCCCATGAATCTGCATCTAGCTGTTCCCAATGGTGCATTGCTCACAACTCCCCGAAGGCACAGGCCGTCCTTCCTGTACTTTTCTCATCCTAGTGGAGACCCGCAAGTACTAAGAGACCTGGAATGCTTCCTAGAGTTCAAGAACCACAATGAATAAGTCTACAAGGATTCTGCTGCATGCCAACATGTGGCATGATACAAGAGGAACGTTAGCTTGAGGCTAGTGTTCAATGGGGTCGCCAATTCACTGAAGATTACTGAAAGAGGAACACCTACCAAAGAATGGCAACCACCAAGTTTCTTTCCGAGAAATTCACTTGTCATCACAAAGGGAATTGTGCCATGAAGGGAACATGTGCAACTACAGTATTTCTCAGTGAGAATGGATCCCGCAACTCTCTAAATCCCGATGAGGAAAATAAAGTTCCCCTTTAAGCCTTATATTCAAAAGGGTCCACAGAGCATTGATCCTATTGTTTCTTTCTCTATTTTGTAGTTGAAGCTGTTTTAGAAGGGAGATACTTGAGTTGTTTCAACTTACTACTTTCTAGAGTTTAAGAAAAGAAGCCCTTCACTTCCCATGACTCGGCATCTAGTTGGACCCAATGATGCATTGCTCACAACACCCCGAAGACAGACGCCGTCCTTCCTGTACTTTTCTCATCCTAGTGCAGACCCGCAAGTACTAAGAGACCTGGAATGCTTCCTAGAGCCCAGGAACCACAATGAATAAGGCTACATGGATTTTGCTGCATGACAACATGTGTCATGTTAGAAGAGGAACGTTAGCTTCAGGTTAGTGGTCAAGTGGGGTCGCCAATTCACTGAAGATTACCGAAGGATGAGCACCTACCAAAGAATGGCAACCTCCAAGTTTCTTTCCTAGAAACTCACTTGTCATCACAAAGGCAATTGTGCTATGAAGAGAACATGTGCAACTAAAGAATTTCTCAGAGAGAACTGAGCCCACAACTCTCTAAATCCCAATGAGGAAAGTCAAGTTTCCCTTCAAGCCTTATTTTCCAAAGGGCCCGCAGAGCACTGACCCTGCTGTTTCCTTCTCTATTTTGTACCTCCAACGTGCTTTAGACGGGAGACACTTGAGTTGTTTCAAGTTGCCACATTCTAGAAATTTAACAAAAGAAACCCTTCACCTCCATGCCTCGGCATCTAGCTGTTCCCAAGGCTGCACTTATCACAACTCCCCAAACACACAGGCCGTCCTTCTTGTACGTTTCACAGCCTAGTGCAGATCCGATAGTACTAAGAGACCTGGAATGCTTCGTAGAGCTCAAGAACCACACTGAATAAGGCTACTTAGATTCTGCTGCATGCCAACCTCTGGCATGATACAAGAGGAACGTTAGCCTGAGGCTAGTGGTCAAAAAGGGTCGCCAATTCACTGAATTGACTGAAGGATGAGCTCCTTCCAAAGCATGGCCACCTCCAAGTTTCTTTCCTAGAAACTCACTTTTCATCACACAGGCAATTGTGCAATGAAGGGAACTTGTGCAACTACAGTGTTTCTCAGGGAGAATTGAGCCCCCACCTCTCTAAATCCCAATGAGGAATATGAAGTTTCCCGTCAAGACTTATTTTCAAAATGGCCAGCAGAGCATCGACCTTGCTGATTCTTTCTCTAATTTGTACATCCAAGGTCATTTAGAAGGGGGATACTTGAGTTGTTTCAACTTGCAACAATCTAGAGGTTTTACCAAAGAGCCCTTAAGAGCCCCTGATTCGGCATCCAGCTTTTCCCAACGATGCATTGCTCACAAAGGCCCAAACACACAGGCCGTGCCTCTAGGACGTTTCTCATCCGAGTGCAGACCCGCCAGTACTAAGAAACCTGGAATGCTACCTAGAGCTCAAGAACCACACTGAATAACGCTACATGGATTCTGCTGCATGCCAATCTGTGGCATGATACAAGAGGAACGTTAGCTTGAGGCTAGTGTTCAATGGGGTCGCCAATTCACTGAAAATTACTGAAGGTTGAGCAGCTACCAAAGTATGGCAACGTCCAAGTTTCTTTCCGAGAAACTCACTTCTCATCACAAAGGGAACTGTGCCATGAAGGGAACATGTGCAACTACAGTATTTCTCACTGAGAATTGATTCCGCAACTCTCTAAATCCCAATGAGGAAAGTAAAGTATCCCTTTAAGCCTTATATTCAATATATATATTCCACAGAGAATTAACCCTGTTCTTTCTTTCTCTAGTTTGTAATTCCAAGGCGCTTTAGAAGGGAGATACTTGAGTTGTTTCAACTTACTACATTCTAGAGTTTAAGAGAAGAAGCCCTTCACTTCCCATGACTCTGCATCTAGCTGTTCCCAATGGTGCATTGCTCACAACTCCCCGAAGGCACAGGCCGTCCTTCCTGTACTTTTCTCATCCTAGTGCAGAACCGCAAGTACTAAGAGACCTGGAATGCTTCCTAGAGTTCAAGAACCACACTGAATAAGGCTACTTAGATTCTGCTGCATGCCAACCTCTGGCATGATACAAGAGGAACGTTAGCCTGAGGCTAGTGGTCAAAAAGGGTCGCCAATTCACTGAATTGACTGAAGGATGAGCTCCTTCCAAAGCATGGCCACCTCCAAGTTTCTTTCCTAGAAACTCACTTTTCATCACACAGGCAATTGTGCAATGAAGGGAACTTGTGCAACTACAGTGTTTCTCAGGGAGAATTGAGCCCCCACCTCTCTAAATCCCAATGAGGAATATGAAGTTTCCCGTCAAGACTTATTTTCAAAATGGCCAGCAGAGCATCGACCTTGCTGATTCTTTCTCTAATTTGTACATCCAAGGTCATTTAGAAGGGGGATACTTGAGTTGTTTCAACTTGCAACAATCTAGAGGTTTTACCAAAGAGCCCTTAAGAGCCCCTGATTCGGCATCCAGCTTTTCCCAACGATGCATTGCTCACAAAGGCCCAAACACACAGGCCGTGCCTCTAGGACGTTTCTCATCCGAGTGCAGACCCGCCAGTACTAAGAAACCTGGAATGCTACCTAGAGCTCAAGAACCACACTGAATAACGCTACATGGATTCTGCTGCATGCCAATCTGTGGCATGATACAAGAGGAACGTTAGCTTGAGGCTAGTGTTCAATGGGGTCGCCAATTCACTGAAAATGACTGAAGGTTGAGCAGCTACCAAAGTATGGCAACGTCCAAGTTTCTTTCCGAGAAATTCACTTCTCATCACAAAGGGAACTGTGCCATGAAGGGAACATGTGCAACTACAGTATTTCTCACTGAGAATTGATTCCGCAACTCTCTAAATCCCAATGAGGAAAGTAAAGTATCCCTTTAAGCCTTATATTCAATATATATATTCCACAGAGAATTAACCCTGTTCTTTCTTTCTCTAGTTTGTAATTCCAAGGCGCTTTAGAAGGGAGATACTTGAGTTGTTTCAAATTACTACTTTCTAGAGTTTAAGAAAAGAAGCCCTTCACTTCCCATGACTCGGCATCTAGCTGTTCCCAATGGCGCATTGCTCACAACTCCCCGAAGGCACAGGCCGTCCTTCCTGTACTTTTCTCATCCTAGTGCAGACCCGCAAGTACTAAGAGACCTGGAATGCTTCCTAGAGTTCAAGAACCACACTGAATAAGTCTCCAAGGATTCTGCTGCAAGCCAACATGTGGCATGATACAAGAGGAACGTTAGCTTGAGGCTAGTGTTCAATGGGGTTGCCAATTCACTGAAGATTACTGAAGGAGGAGCACCTACCAAAGAATGGGAACCACCAAGTTTCTTTCCGAGAAATTCACTTGTCATCACAAAGGGAATTGTGCCATGAAGGGAACATGTGCAACGACAGTATTTCTCAGTGAGAATGGATCCCACAACTCTCTAAATCCCAATGAGGAAAATAAAGTTCCCCTTTAAGCCTTATATTCAAAAGGGTCCACAGAGCATTGATCCTATTGTTTCTTTCTCTATTTTGTAGTTGAAGGTGTTTTAGAAGTGAGATACTTGAGTTGTTTCAACTTACTACTTTCTAGAGTTTAAGAAAAGAAGCCCTTCACTTCCCATGACTCGGCATCTAGTTGTACCCAATGATGCATTGCTCACAACACCCCGAAGACAGACGCCGTCCTTCCTGTACTTTTCTCATCCTAGTGCAGACCCGCAAGTACTAAGAGACCTGGAATGCTTCCTAGAGCCCAGGAACCACAATGAATAAGGCTACATGAATTTTGCTGCATGACAACATGTGTCATGTTAGAAGAGGAACGTTAGCTTCAGGTTAGTGGTCAAGTGGGGTCGCTAATTCACTGAAGATTACCGAAGGATGAGCACCTACCAAAGAATGGCAACCTCCAAGTTTCTTTCCTAGAAACTCACTTGTCATCACAAAGGCAATTGTGCTATGAAGAGAACATGTGCAACTAAAGAATTTCTCAGAGAGAACTGAGCCCACAACTCTCTAAATACCAATGAGGAAAGTCAAGTTTCCCTTCAAGCCTTATTTTCCAAAGGGCCCGCAGAGCACTGACCCTGCTGTTTCCTTCTCTATTTTGTACCTCCAACGTGCTTTAGACGGGAGACACTTGAGTTGTTTCAAGTTGCCACATTCTAGAAATTTAACAAAAGAAACCCTTCACCTCCATGCCTCGGCATCTAGCTGTTCCCAAGGCTGCACTTATCACAACTCCCCAAACACACAGGCCGTCCTTCTTGTACGTTTCACAGCCTAGTGCAGATCCGATAGTACTAAGAGACCTGGAATGCTTCGTAGAGCTCAAGAACCACACTGAATAAGGCTACTTAGATTCTGCTGCATGCCAACCTCTGGCATGATACAAGAGGAACGTTAGCCTGAGGCTAGTGGTCAAAAAGGGTCGCCAATTCACTGAATTGACTGAAGGATGAGCTCCTTCCAAAGCATGGCCACCTCCAAGTTTCTTTCCTAGAAACTCACTTTTCATCACACAGGCAATTGTGCAATGAAGGGAACTTGTGCAACTACAGTGTTTCTCAGGGAGAATTCAGCCCCCACCTCTCTAAATCCCAATGAGGAATATGAAGTTTCCCGTCAAGACTTATTTTCAAAATGGCCAGCAGAGCATCGACCTTGCTGATTCTTTCTCTAATTTGTACATCCAAGGTCATTTAGAAGGGGGATACTTGAGTTGTTTCAACTTGCAACAATCTAGAGGTTTTACCAAAGAGCCCTTAAGAGCCCCTGATTCGGCATCCAGCTTTTCCCAACGATGCATTGCTCACAAAGGCCCAAACACACAGGCCGTGCCTCTAGGACGTTTCTCATCCGAGTGCAGACCCGCCAGTACTAAGAAACCTGGAATGCTACCTAGAGCTCAAGAACCACACTGAATAACGCTACATGGATTCTGCTGCATGCCAATCTGTGGCATGATACAAGAGGAACGTTAGCTTGAGGCTAGTGTTCAATGGGGTCGCCAATTCACTGAAAATTACTGAGGGTTGAGCAGCTACCAAAGTATGGCAACGTCCAAGTTTCTTTCCGAGAAATTCACTTCTCATCACAAAGGGAACTGTGCCATGAAGGGAACATGTGCAACTACAGTATTTCTCACAGAGAATTGATTCCGCAACTCTCTAAATCCCAATGAGGAAAGTAAAGTATCCCTTTAAGCCTTATATTCAATATATATATTCCACAGAGAATTAACGCTGTTCTTTCTTTCTCTAGTTTGTAATTCCAAGGCGCTTTAGAAGGGAGATACTTGAGTTGTTTCAACTTACTACTTTCTAGTGTTTAAGAGAAGAAGCCCTTCACTTCCCATGACTCTGCATCTAGCTGTTCCCAATGGTGCATTGCTCACAACTCCCCGAAGGCACAGGCCGTCCTTCCTGTACTTTTCTCATCCTAGTGCAGACCCGCAAGTACTAAGAGACCTGGAATGCTTCCTAGAGTTCAAGAACCACACTGAATAAGTCTACAAGGATTCTGCTGCATGCCAACATGTGGCATGATACAAGAGGAACGCTGGCTTGAGGCTAGTGTTCAATGGGGTCGCCAATTCACTGAAGATTACTGAAAGAGGAGCACCTACCAAAGAATGGCAACGTCCAAGTTTCTTTCCGAGAAATTCACTTGTCATCACAAAGGGAATTGTGCCATGAAGGGAACATGTGCAACTACAGTATTTCTCAGTGAGAATGGATCCCGCAACTCTCTAAATCCCAATGAGGAAAATAAAGTTCCCCTTTAAGCCTTATATTCAAAAGGGTCCACAGAGCATTGATCCTATTGTTTCTTTCTCTATTTTGTAGTTGAAGGTGTTTTAGAAGGGAGATACTTGAGTTGTTTCAACTTACTACTTTCTAGAGTTTACGAAAAGAAGCCCTTCACTTCCCATGACTCGGCATCTAGTTGTACCCAATGATGCATTGCTCACAACACCCCGAAGACAGACGCCGTCCTTCCTGTACTTTTCTCATCCGAGTGCAGACCCGCAAGTACTAAGAGACCTGGAATGCTTCCTAGAGCCCAGGAACCACAATGAATAAGGCTACATGGATTTTGCTGCATGACAACATGTGTCATGTTAGAAGAGGAACGTTAGCTTCAGGTTAGTGGTCAAGTGGGGTCGCCAATTCACTGAAGATTACCGAAGGATTAGCACCTACCAAAGAATGGCAACCTCCAAGTTTCTTTCCTAGAAACTCACTTGTCATCACAAAGGCAATTGTCCTATGAAGAGAACATGTGCAACTAAAGAATTTCTCAGAGAGAACTGAGCCCACAACTCTCTAAATCCCAATGAGGAAAGTCAAGTTTCCCTTCAAGCCTTATTTTCCAAAGGGCCCGCAGAGCACTGACCCTGCTGTTTCCTTCTCTATTTTGTACCTCCAACGTGCTTTAGACGGGAGATACTTGAGTTGTTTCAAGTTGCCACATTCTAGAAATTTAACAAAAGAAACCCTTCACCTCCATGCCTCGGCATCTAGCTGTTCCCAAGGCTGCACTTATCACAACTCCCCAAACACACAGGCCGTCCTTCTTGTACGTTTCACAGCCTAGTGCAGATCCGATAGTACGAAGAGACCTGGAATGCTTCGTAGAGCTCAAGAACCACACTGAATAAGGCTACTTAGATTCTGCTGCATGCCAACCTCTGGCATGATACAAGAGGAACGTTAGCCTGAGGCTAGTGGTCAAAAAGGGTCGCCAATTCACTGAATTGACTGAAGGATGAGCTCCTTCCAAAGCATGGCCACCTCCAAGTTTCTTTCCTAGAAACTCACTTTTCATCACACAGGCAATTGTGCAATGAAGGGAACTTGTGCAACTACAGTGTTTCTCAGGGAGAATTGAGCCCCCACCTCTCTAAATCCCAATGAGGAATATGAAGTTTCCCGTCAAGACTTATTTTCAAAATGGCCAGCAGAGCATCGACCTTGCTGATTCTTTCTCTAATTTGTACATCCAAGGTCATTTAGAAGGGGGATACTTGAGTTGTTTCAACTTGCAACAATCTAGAGGTTTTACCAAAGAGCCCTTAAGAGCCCCTGATTCGGCATCCAGCTTTTCCCAACGATGCATTGCTCACAAAGGCCCAAACACACAGGCCGTGCCTCTAGGACGTTTCTCATCCGAGTGCAGACCCGCCAGTACTAAGAAACCTGGAATGCTACCTAGAGCTCAAGAACCACACTGAATAACGCTACATGGATTCTGCTGCATGCCAATCTGTGGCATGATACAAGAGGAACGTTAGCTTGAGGCTAGTGTTCAATGGGGTCGCCAATTCACTGAAAATGACTGAGGGTTGAGCAGCTACCAAAGTATGGCAACGTCCAAGTTTCTTTCCGAGAAATTCACTTCTCATCACAAAGGGAACTGTGCGATGAAGGGAACATGTGCAACTACAGTATTTCTCACTGAGAATTGATTCCGCAACTCTCTAAATCCCAATGAGGAAAGTAAAGTATCCCTTTAAGCCTTATATTCAATATATATATTCTACAGAGAATTAACCCTGTTCTTTCTTTCTCTAGTTTGTAATTCCAAGGCGCTTTAGAAGGGAGATACTTGAGTTGTTTCAACTTACTACTTTCTAGAGTTTAAGAAAAGAAGCCCTTCACTTCCCATGACTCGGCATCTAGCTGTTCCCAATGGCGCATTGCTCACAACTCCCCGAACGCACAGGCCGTCCTTCCTGTACTTTTCTCATCCTAGTGCAGACCCGCAAGTACTAAGAGACCTGGAATGCTTCCTAGAGTTCAAGAACCACACTGAATAAGTCTACAAGGATTCTGCTGCATGCCAACATGTGGCATGATACAAGAGGAACGTTAGCTTGAGGCTAGTGTTCAAGGGGGTCGCCAATTCACCGAAGATTACTGAAAGAGGAGCACCTACCAAAGAATCGCAACGTCCAAGTTTCTTTCCGAGAAATTCACTTGTCATCACAAAGGGAATTGTGCCATGAAGGGAACATGTGCAACTACAGTATTTCTCAGTGAGAATGGATCCCGCAACTCTCTAAATCCCAATGAGGAAAATAAAGTTCCCCTTTAAGCCTTATATTCAAAAGGGTCCACAGAGCATTGATCCTATTGTTTCTTTCTCTATTTTGTAGTTGAAGGTGTTTTAGAAGGGAGATACTTGAGTTGTTTCAACTTACTACTTTCTAGAGTTTACGAAAAGAAGCCCTTCACTTCCCATGACTCGGCATCTAGTTGTACCCAATGATGCATTGCTCACAACACCCCGAAGACAGACGCCGTCCTTCCTGTACTTTTCTCATCCGAGTGCAGACCCGCAAGTACTAAGAGACCTGGAATGCTTCCTAGAGCCCAGGAACCACAATGAATAAGGCTACATGGATTTTGCTGCATGACAACATGTGTCATGTTAGAAGAGGAACGTTAGCTTCAGGTTAGTGGTCAAGTGGGGTCGCCAATTCACTGAAGATTACCGAAGGATTAGCACCTACCAAAGAATGGCAACCTCCAAGTTTCTTTCCTAGAAACTCACTTGTCATCACAAAGGCAATTGTCCTATGAAGAGAACATGTGCAACTAAAGAATTTCTCAGAGAGAACTGAGCCCACAACTCTCTAAATCCCAATGAGGAAAGTCAAGTTTCCCTTCAAGCCTTATTTTCCAAAGGGCCCGCAGAGCACTGACCCTGCTGTTTCCTTCTCTATTTTGTACCTCCAACGTGCTTTAGACGGGAGATACTTGAGTTGTTTCAAGTTGCCACATTCTAGAAATTTAACAAAAGAAACCCTTCACCTCCATGCCTCGGCATCTAGCTGTTCCCAAGGCTGCACTTATCACAACTCCCCAAACACACAGGCCGTCCTTCTTGTACGTTTCACAGCCTAGTGCAGATCCGATAGTACGAAGAGACCTGGAATGCTTCGTAGAGCTCAAGAACCACACTGAATAAGGCTACTTAGATTCTGCTGCATGCCAACCTCTGGCATGATACAAGAGGAACGTTAGCCTGAGGCTAGTGGTCAAAAAGGGTCGCCAATTCACTGAATTGACTGAAGGATGAGCTCCTTCCAAAGCATGGCCACCTCCAAGTTTCTTTCCTAGAAACTCACTTTTCATCACACAGGCAATTGTGCAATGAAGGGAACTTGTGCAACTACAGTGTTTCTCAGGGAGAATTGAGCCCCCACCTCTCTAAATCCCAATGAGGAATATGAAGTTTCCCGTCAAGACTTATTTTCAAAATGGCCAGCAGAGCATCGACCTTGCTGATTCTTTCTCTAATTTGTACATCCAAGGTCATTTAGAAGGGGGATACTTGAGTTGTTTCAACTTGCAACAATCTAGAGGTTTTACCAAAGAGCCCTTAAGAGCCCCTGATTCGGCATCCAGCTTTTCCCAACGATGCATTGCTCACAAAGGCCCAAACACACAGGCCGTGCCTCTAGGACGTTTCTCATCCGAGTGCAGACCCGCCAGTACTAAGAAACCTGGAATGCTACCTAGAGCTCAAGAACCACACTGAATAACGCTACATGGATTCTGCTGCATGCCAATCTGTGGCATGATACAAGAGGAACGTTAGCTTGAGGCTAGTGTTCAATGGGGTCGCCAATTCACTGAAAATGACTGAGGGTTGAGCAGCTACCAAAGTATGGCAACGTCCAAGTTTCTTTCCGAGAAATTCACTTCTCATCACAAAGGGAACTGTGCCATGAAGGGAACATGTGCAACTACAGTATTTCTCACTGAGAATTGATTCCGCAACTCTCTAAATCCCAATGAGGAAAGTAAAGTATCCCTTTAAGCCTTATATTCAATATATATATTCTACAGAGAATTAACCCTGTTCTTTCTTTCTCTAGTTTGTAATTCCAAGGCGCTTTAGAAGGGAGATACTTGAGTTGTTTCAACTTACTACTTTCTAGAGTTTAAGAAAAGAAGCCCTTCACTTCCCATGACTCGGCATCTAGCTGTTCCCAATGGCGCATTGCTCACAACTCCCCGAACGCACAGGCCGTCCTTCCTGTACTTTTCTCATCCTAGTGCAGACCCGCAAGTACTAAGAGACCTGGAATGCTTCCTAGAGTTCAAGAACCACACTGAATAAGTCTACAAGGATTCTGCTGCATGCCAACATGTGGCATGATACAAGAGGAACGTTAGCTTGAGGCTAGTGTTCAATGGGGTCGCCAATTCACCGAAGATTACTGAAAGAGGAGCACCTACCAAAGAATCGCAACGTCCAAGTTTCTTTCCGAGAAATTCACTTGTCATCACAAAGGGAATTGTGCCATGAAGGGAACATGTGCAACGACAGTATTTCTCAGTGAGAATGGATCCCGCAACTCTCTAAATCCCAATGAGGAAAATAAAGTTCCCCTTTAAGCTTTATATTCAAAAGGGTCCACAGAGCATTGATCCTATTGTTTCTTTCTCTATTTTGTAGATGAAGGTGTTTTAGAAGGGAGATACTTGAGTTGTTTCAACTTACTACTTTCTAGAGTTTAAGAAAAGAAGCCCTTCACTTCCCATGACTCGGCATCTAGTTGTACCCAATGATGCATTGCTCACAACACCCCGAAGACAGACGCCGTCCTTCCTGTACTTTTCTCATCCTAGTGCAGACCCGCAAGTACTAAGAGACCTGGAATGCTTCCTAGAGCCCAGGAACCACAATGAATAAGGCTACATGGATTTTGCTGCATGAAAACATGTGTCATGTTAGAAGAGGAACGTTAGCTTCAGGTTAGTGGTCAAGTGGGGTCGCCAATTCACTGAAGATTACCGAAGGATGAGCACCTACCAAAGAATGGCAACCTCCAAGTTTCTTTCCTAGAAACTCACTTGTCATCACAAAGGCAATTGTGCTATGAAGAGAACATGTGCAACTAAAGAATTTCTCAGAGAGAACTGAGCCCACAACTCTCTAAATCCCAATGAGGAAAGTCAAGTTTCCCTTCAAGCCTTATTTTCCAAAGGGCCCGCAGAGCACTGACCCTGCTGTTTCCTTCTCTATTTTGTACCTCCAACGTGCTTTACAAGGGAGATACTTGAGTTATTTCAAGTTGCCACATTCTAGAAATTTAACAAAAGAAACCCTTCACCTCCATGCCTCGGCATCTAGCTGTTCCCAAGGCTGCACTTATCACAACTCCCCAAACACACAGGCCGTCCTTCTTGTACGTTTCACAGCCTAGTGCAGATCCGATAGTACGAAGAGACCTGGAATGCTTCGTAGAGCTCAAGAACCACACTGAATAAGGCTACTTAGATTCTGCTGCATGCCAACCTCTGGCATGATACAAGAGGAACGTTAGCCTGAGGCTAGTGGTCAAAAAGGGTCGCCAATTCACTGAATTGACTGAAGGATGAGCTCCTTCCAAAGCATGGCCACCTCCAAGTTTCTTTCCTAGAAACTCACTTTTCATCACACAGGCAATTGTGCAATGAAGGGAACTTGTGCAACTACAGTGTTTCTCAGGGAGAATTGAGCCCCCACCTCTCTAAATCCCAATGAGGAATATGAAGTTTCCCGTCAAGACTTATTTTCAAAATGGCCAGCAGAGCATCGACCTTGCTGATTCTTTCTCTAATTTGTACATCCAAGGTCATTTAGAAGGGGGATACTTGAGTTGTTTCAACTTGCAACAATCTAGAGGTTTTACCAAAGAGCCCTTAAGAGCCCCTGATTCGGCATCCAGCTTTTCCCAACGATGCATTGCTCACAAAGGCCCAAACACACAGGCCGTGCCTCTAGGACGTTTCTCATCCGAGTGCAGACCCGCCAGTACTAAGAAACCTGGAATGCTACCTAGAGCTCAAGAACCACACTGAATAACGCTACATGGATTCTGCTGCATGCCAATCTGTGGCATGATACAAGAGGAACGTTAGCTTGAGGCTAGTGTTCAATGGGGTCGCCAATTCACTGAAAATGACTGAAGGTTGAGCAGCTACCAAAGTATGGCAACGTCCAAATTTCTTTCCGAGAAATTCACTTCTCATCACAAAGGGAACTGTGCCATGAAGGGAACATGTGCAACTACAGTATTTCTCACTGAGAATTGATTCCGCAACTCTCTAAATCCCAATGAGGAAAGTAAAGTATCCCTTTAAGCCTTATATTCAATATATATATTCCACAGAGAATTAACCCTGTTCTTTCTTTCTCTAGTTTGTAATTCCAAGGCGCTTTAGAAGGGAGATACTTGACTTGTTTCAACTTACTACTTTCTAGAGTTTAAGAAAAGAAGCCCTTCACTTCCCATGACTCGGCATCTAGCTGTTCCCAATGGCGCATTGCTCACAACTCCCCGAACGCACAGGCCGTCCTTCCTGTACTTTTCTCATCCTAGTGCAGACCCGCAAGTACTAAGAGACCTGGAATGCTTCGTAGAGCTCAAGAACCACACTGAATAAGGCTACTTAGATTCTGCTGCATGCCAACCTCTGGCATGATAGAAGAGGAACGTTAGCCTGAGGCTAGTGGTCAAAAAGGGTCGCCAATTCACTGAATTGACTGAAGGATGAGCTCCTTCCAAAGCATGGCCACCTCCAAGTTTCTTTCCTAGAAACTCACTTTTCATCACACAGGCAATTGTGCAATGAAGGGAACTTGTGCAACTACAGTGTTTCTCAGGGAGAATTGAGCCCCCACCTCTCTAAATCCCAATGAGGAATATGAAGTTTCCCGTCAAGACTTATTTTCAAAATGGCCAGCAGAGCATCGACCTTGCTGATTCTTTCTCTAATTTGTACATCCAAGGTCATTTAGAAGGGGGATACTTGAGTTGTTTCAACTTGCAACAATCTAGAGGTTTTACCAAAGAGCCCTTAAGAGCCCCTGATTCGGCATCCAGCTTTTCCCAACGATGCATTGCTCACAAAGGCCCAAACACACAGGCCGTGCCTCTAGGACGTTTCTCATCCGAGTGCAGACCCGCCAGTACTAAGAAACCTGGAATGCTACCTAGAGCTCAAGAACCACACTGAATAACGCTACATGGATTCTGCTGCATGCCAATCTGTGGCATGATACAAGAGGAACGTTAGCTTGAGGCTAGTGTTCAATGGGGTCGCCAATTCACTGAAAATGACTGAGGGTTGAGCAGCTACCAAAGTATGGCAACGTCCAAGTTTCTTTCCGAGAAATTCACTTCTCATCACAAAGGGAACTGTGCCATGAAGGGAACATGTGCAACTACAGTATTTCTCACTGAGAATTGATTCCGCAACTCTCTAAATCCCAATGAGGAAAGTAAAGTATCCCTTTAAGCCTTATATTCAATATATATATTCTACAGAGAATTAACCCTGTTCTTTCTTTCTCTAGTTTGTAATTCCAAGGCGCTTTAGAAGGGAGATACTTGAGTTGTTTCAACTTACTACTTTCTAGAGTTTAAGAAAAGAAGCCCTTCACTTCCCATGACTCGGCATCTAGCTGTTCCCAATGGCGCATTGCTCACAACTCCCCGAACGCACAGGCCGTCCTTCCTGTACTTTTCTCATCCTAGTGCAGACCCGCAAGTACTAAGAGACCTGGAATGCTTCCTAGAGTTCAAGAACCACACTGAATAAGTCTACAAGGATTCTGCTGCATGCCAACATGTGGCATGATACAAGAGGAACGTTAGCTTGAGGCTAGTGTTCAATGGGGTCGCCAATTCACCGAAGATTACTGAAAGAGGAGCACCTACCAAAGAATCGCAACGTCCAAGTTTCTTTCCGAGAAATTCACTTGTCATCACAAAGGGAATTGTGCCATGAAGGGAACATGTGCAACGACAGTATTTCTCAGTGAGAATGGATCCCGCAACTCTCTAAATCCCAATGAGGAAAATAAAGTTCCCCTTTAAGCTTTATATTCAAAAGGGTCCACAGAGCATTGATCCTATTGTTTCTTTCTCTATTTTGTAGATGAAGGTGTTTTAGAAGGGAGATACTTGAGTTGTTTCAACTTACTACTTTCTAGAGTTTAAGAAAAGAAGCCCTTCACTTCCCATGACTCGGCATCTAGTTGTACCCAATGATGCATTGCTCACAACACCCCGAAGACAGACGCCGTCCTTCCTGTACTTTTCTCATCCTAGTGCAGACCCGCAAGTACTAAGAGACCTGGAATGCTTCCTAGAGCCCAGGAACCACAATGAATAAGGCTACATGGATTTTGCTGCATGAAAACATGTGTCATGTTAGAAGAGGAACGTTAGCTTCAGGTTAGTGGTCAAGTGGGGTCGCCAATTCACTGAAGATTACCGAAGGATGAGCACCTACCAAAGAATGGCAACCTCCAAGTTTCTTTCCTAGAAACTCACTTGTCATCACAAAGGCAATTGTGCTATGAAGAGAACATGTGCAACTAAAGAATTTCTCAGAGAGAACTGAGCCCACAACTCTCTAAATCCCAATGAGGAAAGTCAAGTTTCCCTTCAAGCCTTATTTTCCAAAGGGCCCGCAGAGCACTGACCCTGCTGTTTCCTTCTCTATTTTGTACCTCCAACGTGCTTTACAAGGGAGATACTTGAGTTATTTCAAGTTGCCACATTCTAAAAATTTAACAAAAGAAACCCTTCACCTCCATGCCTCGGCATCTAGCTGTTCCCAAGGCTGCACTTATCACAACTCCCCAAACACACAGGCCGTCCTTCTTGTACGTTTCACAGCCTAGTGCAGATCCGATAGTACGAAGAGACCTGGAATGCTTCGTAGAGCTCAAGAACCACACTGAATAAGGCTACTTAGATTCTGCTGCATGCCAACCTCTGGCATGATACAAGAGGAACGTTAGCCTGAGGCTAGTGGTCAAAAAGGGTCGCCAATTCACTGAATTGACTGAAGGATGAGCTCCTTCCAAAGCATGGCCACCTCCAAGTTTCTTTCCTAGAAACTCACTTTTCATCACACAGGCAATTGTGCAATGAAGGGAACTTGTGCAACTACAGTGTTTCTCAGGGAGAATTGAGCCCCCACCTCTCTAAATCCCAATGAGGAATATGAAGTTTCCCGTCAAGACTTATTTTCAAAATGGCCAGCAGAGCATCGACCTTGCTGATTCTTTCTCTAATTTGTACATCCAAGGTCATTTAGAAGGGGGATACTTGAGTTGTTTCAACTTGCAACAATCTAGAGGTTTTACCAAAGAGCCCTTAAGAGCCCCTGATTCGGCATCCAGCTTTTCCCAACGATGCATTGCTCACAAAGGCCCAAACACACAGGCCGTGCCTCTAGGACGTTTCTCATCCGAGTGCAGACCCGCCAGTACTAAGAAACCTGGAATGCTACCTAGAGCTCAAGAACCACACTGAATAACGCTACATGGATTCTGCTGCATGCCAATCTGTGGCATGATACAAGAGGAACGTTAGCTTGAGGCTAGTGTTCAATGGGGTCGCCAATTCACTGAAAATGACTGAAGGTTGAGCAGCTACCAAAGTATGGCAACGTCCAAATTTCTTTCCGAGAAATTCACTTCTCATCACAAAGGGAACTGTGCCATGAAGGGAACATGTGCAACTACAGTATTTCTCACTGAGAATTGATTCCGCAACTCTCTAAATCCCAATGAGGAAAGTAAAGTATCCCTTTAAGCCTTATATTCAATATATATATTCCACAGAGAATTAACCCTGTTCTTTCTTTCTCTAGTTTGTAATTCCAAGGCGCTTTAGAAGGGAGATACTTGACTTGTTTCAACTTACTACTTTCTAGAGTTTAAGAAAAGAAGCCCTTCACTTCCCATGACTCGGCATCTAGCTGTTCCCAATGGCGCATTGCTCACAACTCCCCGAACGCACAGGCCGTCCTTCCTGTACTTTTCTCATCCTAGTGCAGACCCGCAAGTACTAAGAGACCTGGAATGCTTCCTAGAGTTCAAGAACCACACTGAATAAGTCTACAAGGATTCTGCTGCATGCCAACATGTGGCATGATACAAGAGGAACGTTAGCTTGAGGCTAGTGTTCAATGGGGTCGCCAATTCACAGAAGATTACTGAAAGAGGAGCACCTACCAAAGAATGGCAACGTCCAAGTTTCTTTCCGAGAAATTCACTTGTCATCACAAAGGGAATTGTGCCATGAAGGGAACATGTGCAACTACAGTATTTCTCAGTGAGAATGGATCCCGCAACTCTCTAAATCCCAATGAGGAAAATAAAGTTCCCCTTTAAGCCTTATATTCAAAAGGGTCCACAGAGCATTGATCCTATTGTTTCTTTCTCTATTTTGTAGATGAAGGTGTTTTAGAAGGGAGATACTTGAGTTGTTTCAACTTACTACTTTCTAGAGTTTAAGAAAAGAAGCCCTTCACTTCCCATGACTCGGCATCTAGTTGTACCCAATGATGCATTGCTCACAACACCCCGAAGACAGACGCCGTCCTTCCTGTACTTTTCTCATCCTAGTGCAGACCCGCAAGTACTAAGAGACCTGGAATGCTTCCTAGAGCCCAGGAACCACAATGAATAAGGCTACATGGATTTTGCTGCATGACAACATGTGTCATGTTAGAAGAGGAACGTTAGCTTCAGGTTAGTGGTCAAGTGGGGTCGCTAATTCACTGAAGATTACCGAAGGATGAGCACCTACCAAAGAATGGCAACCTCCAAGTTTCTTTCCTAGAAACTCACTTGTCATCACAAAGGCAATTGTGCTATGAAGAGAACATGTGCAACTAAAGAATTTCTCAGAGAGAACTGAGCCCACAACTCTCTAAATCCCAATGAGGAAAGTCAAGTTTCCCTTCAATCCTTATTTTCCAAAGGGCCCGCAGAGCACTGACCCTGCTGTTTCCTTCTCTATTTTGTACCTCCAACGTGCTTTAGACGGGAGACACTTGAGTTGTTTCAAGTTGCCACATTCTAGAAATTTAACAAAAGAAACCCTTCACCTCCATGCCTCGGCATCTAGCTGTTCCCAAGGCTGCACTTATCACAACTCCCCAAACACACAGGCCGTCCTTCTTGTACGTTTCACAGCCTAGTGCAGATCCGATAGTACGAAGAGACCTGGAATGCTTCGTAGAGCTCAAGAACCACACTGAATAAGGCTACTTAGATTCTGCTGCATGCCAACCTCTGGCATGATACAAGAGGAACGTTAGCCTGAGGCTAGTGGTCAAAAAGGGTCGCCAATTCACTGAATTGACTGAAGGATGAGCTCCTTCCAAAGCATGGCCACCTCCAAGTTTCTTTCCTAGAAACTCACTTTTCATCACACAGGCAATTGTGCAATGAAGGGAACTTGTGCAACTACAGTGTTTCTCAGGGAGAATTGAGCCCCCACCTCTCTAAATCCCAATGAGGAATATGAAGTTTCCCGTCAAGACTTATTTTCAAAATGGCCAGCAGAGCATCGACCTTGCTGATTCTTTCTCTAATTTGTACATCCAAGGTCATTTAGAAGGGGGATACTTGAGTTGTTTCAACTTGCAACAATCTAGAGGTTTTACCAAAGAGCCCTTAAGAGCCCCTGATTCGGCATCCAGCTTTTCCCAACGATGCATTGCTCACAAAGGCCCAAACACACAGGCCGTGCCTCTAGGACGTTTCTCATCCGAGTGCAGACCCGCCAGTACTAAGAAACCTGGAATGCTACCTAGAGCTCAAGAACCACACTGAATAACGCTACATGGATTCTGCTGCATGCCAATCTGTGGCATGATACAAGAGGAACGTTAGCTTGAGGCTAGTGTTCAATGGGGTCGCCAATTCACTGAAAATGACTGAAGGTTGAGCAGCTACCAAAGTATGGCAACGTCCAAATTTCTTTCCGAGAAATTCACTTCTCATCACAAAGGGAACTGTGCCATGAAGGGAACATGTGCAACTACAGTATTTCTCACTGAGAATTGATTCCGCAACTCTCTAAATCCCAATGAGGAAAGTAAAGTATCCCTTTAAGCCTTATATTCAATATATATATTCCACAGAGAATTAACCCTGTTCTTTCTTTCTCTAGTTTGTAATTCCAAGGCGCTTTAGAAGGGAGATACTTGACTTGTTTCAACTTACTACTTTCTAGAGTTTAAGAAAAGAAGCCCTTCACTTCCCATGACTCGGCATCTAGCTGTTCCCAATGGCGCATTGCTCACAACTCCCCGAACGCACAGGCCGTCCTTCCTGTACTTTTCTCATCCTAGTGCAGACCCGCAAGTACTAAGAGACCTGGAATGCTTCCTAGAGTTCAAGAACCACACTGAATAAGTCTACAAGGATTCTGCTGCATGCCAACATGTGGCATGATACAAGAGGAACGTTAGCTTGAGGCTAGTGTTCAATGGGGTCGCCAATTCACAGAAGATTACTGAAAGAGGAGCACCTACCAAAGAATGGCAACGTCCAAGTTTCTTTCCGAGAAATTCACTTGTCATCACAAAGGGAATTGTGCCATGAAGGGAACATGTGCAACTACAGTATTTCTCAGTGAGAATGGATCCCGCAACTCTCTAAATCCCAATGAGGAAAATAAAGTTCCCCTTTAAGCCTTATATTCAAAAGGGTCCACAGAGCATTGATCCTATTGTTTCTTTCTCTATTTTGTAGATGAAGGTGTTTTAGAAGGGAGATACTTGAGTTGTTTCAACTTACTACTTTCTAGAGTTTAAGAAAAGAAGCCCTTCACTTCCCATGACTCGGCATCTAGTTGTACCCAATGATGCATTGCTCACAACACCCCGAAGACAGACGCCGTCCTTCCTGTACTTTTCTCATCCTAGTGCAGACCCGCAAGTACTAAGAGACCTGGAATGCTTCCTAGAGCCCAGGAACCACAATGAATAAGGCTACATGGATTTTGCTGCATGACAACATGTGTCATGTTAGAAGAGGAACGTTAGCTTCAGGTTAGTGGTCAAGTGGGGTCGCTAATTCACTGAAGATTACCGAAGGATGAGCACCTACCAAAGAATGGCAACCTCCAAGTTTCTTTCCTAGAAACTCACTTGTCATCACAAAGGCAATTGTGCTATGAAGAGAACATGTGCAACTAAAGAATTTCTCAGAGAGAACTGAGCCCACAACTCTCTAAATCCCAATGAGGAAAGTCAAGTTTCCCTTCAATCCTTATTTTCCAAAGGGCCCGCAGAGCACTGACCCTGCTGTTTCCTTCTCTATTTTGTACCTCCAACGTGCTTTAGACGGGAGACACTTGAGTTGTTTCAAGTTGCCACATTCTAGAAATTTAACAAAAGAAACCCTTCACCTCCATGCCTCGGCATCTAGCTGTTCCCAAGGCTGCACTTATCACAACTCCCCAAACACACAGGCCGTCCTTCTTGTACGTTTCACAGCCTAGTGCAGATCCGATAGTACGAAGAGACCTGGAATGCTTCGTAGAGCTCAAGAACCACACTGAATAAGGCTACTTAGATTCTGCTGCATGCCAACCTCTGGCATGATACAAGAGGAACGTTAGCCTGAGGCTAGTGGTCAAAAAGGGTCGCCAATTCACTGAATTGACTGAAGGATGAGCTCCTTCCAAAGCATGGCCACCTCCAAGTTTCTTTCCTAGAAACTCACTTTTCATCACACAGGCAATTGTGCAATGAAGGGAACTTGTGCAACTACAGTGTTTCTCAGGGAGAATTGAGCCCCCACCTCTCTAAATCCCAATGAGGAATATGAAGTTTCCCGTCAAGACTTATTTTCAAAATGGCCAGCAGAGCATCGACCTTGCTGATTCTTTCTCTAATTTGTACATCCAAGGTCATTTAGAAGGGGGATACTTGAGTTGTTTCAACTTGCAACAATCTAGAGGTTTTACCAAAGAGCCCTTAAGAGCCCCTGATTCGGCATCCAGCTTTTCCCAACGATGCATTGCTCACAAAGGCCCAAACACACAGGCCGTGCCTCTAGGACGTTTCTCATCCGAGTGCAGACCCGCCAGTACTAAGAAACCTGGAATGCTACCTAGAGCTCAAGAACCACACTGAATAACGCTACATGGATTCTGCTGCATGCCAATCTGTGGCATGATACAAGAGGAACGTTAGCTTGAGGCTAGTGTTCAATGGGGTCGCCAATTCACTGAAAATGACTGAAGGTTGAGCAGCTACCAAAGTATGGCAACGTCCAAGTTTCTTTCCGAGAAATTCACTTCTCATCACAAAGGGAACTGTGCCATGAAGGGAACATGTGCAACTACAGTATTTCTCACTGAGAATTGATTCCGCAACTCTCTAAATCCCAATGAGGAAAGTAAAGTATCCCTTTAAGCCTTATATTCAATATATATATTCCACAGAGAATTAACCCTGTTCTTTCTTTCTCTAGTTTGTAATTCCAAGGCGCTTTAGAAGGGAGATACTTGAGTTGTTTCAACTTACTACTTTCCAGAGTTTAAGAGAAGAAGCCCTTCACTTCCCATGACTCTGCATCTAGCTGTTCCCAATGGTGCATTGCTCACAACTCCCCGAAGGCACAGGCCGTCCTTCCTGTACTTTTCTCATCCTAGTGCAGACCCGCAAGTACTAAGAGACCTGGAATGCTTCCTAGAGTTCAAGAACCACACTGAATAAGTCTACAAGGATTCTGCTGCATGCCAACATGTGGCATGATACAAGAGGAACGTTAGCTTGAGGCTAGTGTTCAATGGGGTCGCCAATTCACCGAAGATTACTGAAAGAGGAGCACCTACCAAAGAATCGCAACGTCCAAGTTTCTTTCCGAGAAATTCACTTGTCATCACAAAGGGAATTGTGCCATGAAGGGAACATGTGCAACGACAGTATTTCTCAGTGAGAATGGATCCCGCAACTCTCTAAATCCCAATGAGGAAAATAAAGTTCCCCTTTAAGCTTTATATTCAAAAGGGTCCACAGAGCATTGATCCTATTGTTTCTTTCTCTATTTTGTAGATGAAGGTGTTTTAGAAGGGAGATACTTGAGTTGTTTCAACTTACTACTTTCTAGAGTTTAAGAAAAGAAGCCCTTCACTTCCCATGACTCGGCATCTAGTTGTACCCAATGATGCATTGCTCACAACACCCCGAAGACAGACGCCGTCCTTCCTGTACTTTTCTCATCCTAGTGCAGACCCGCAAGTACTAAGAGACCTGGAATGCTTCCTAGAGCCCAGGAACCACAATGAATAAGGCTACATGGATTTTGCTGCATGAAAACATGTGTCATGTTAGAAGAGGAACGTTAGCTTCAGGTTAGTGGTCAAGTGGGGTCGCCAATTCACTGAAGATTACCGAAGGATGAGCACCTACGAAAGAATGGCAACCTCCAAGTTTCTTTCCTAGAAACTCACTTGTCATCACAAAGGCAATTGTGCTATGAAGAGAACATGTGCAACTAAAGAATTTCTCAGAGAGAACTGAGCCCACAACTCTCTAAATCCCAATGAGGAAAGTCAAGTTTCCCTTCAAGCCTTATTTTCCAAAGGGCCGCAGAGCACTGACCCTGCTGTTTCCTTCTCTATTTTGTACCTCCAACGTGCTTTAGACGGGAGATACTTGAGTTGTTTCAAGTTGCCACATTCTAGAAATTTAACAAAAGAAACCCTTCACCTCCATGCCTCGGCATCTAGCTGTTCCCAAGGCTGCACTTATCACAACTCCCCAAACACACAGGCCGTCCTTCTTTACGTTTCACAGCCTAGTGCAGATCCGATAGTACTAAGAGACCTGGAATGCTTCGTAGAGCTCAAGAACCACACTGAATAAGGCTACTTAGATTCTGCTGCATGCCAACCTCTGGCATGATACAAGAGGAACGTTAGCCTGAGGCTAGTGGTCAAAAAGGGTCGCCAATTCACTGAATTGACTGAAGGATGAGCTCCTTCCAAAGCATGGCCACCTCCAAGTTTCTTTCCTAGAAACTCACTTTTCATCACACAGGCAATTGTGCAATGAAGGGAACTTGTGCAACTACAGTGTTTCTCAGGGAGAATTGAGCCCCCACCTCTCTAAATCCCAATGAGGAATATGAAGTTTCCCGTCAAGACTTATTTTCAAAATGGCCAGCAGAGCATCGACCTTGCTGATTCTTTCTCTAATTTGTACATCCAAGGTCATTTAGAAGGGGGATACTTGAGTTGTTTCAACTTGCAACAATCTAGAGGTTTTACCAAAGAGCCCTTAAGAGCCCCTGATTCGGCATCCAGCTTTTCCCAACGATGCATTGCTCACAAAGGCCCAAACACACAGGCCGTGCCTCTAGGACGTTTCTCATCCGAGTGCAGACCCGCCAGTACTAAGAAACCTGGAATGCTACCTAGAGCTCAAGAACCACACTGAATAACGCTACATGGATTCTGCTGCATGCCAATCTGTGGCATGATACAAGAGGAACGTTAGCTTGAGGCTAGTGTTCAATGGGGTCGCCAATTCACTGAAAATGACTGAAGGTTGAGCAGCTACCAAAGTATGGCAACGTCCAAATTTCTTTCCGAGAAATTCACTTCTCATCACAAAGGGAACTGTGCCATGAAGGGAACATGTGCAACTACAGTATTTCTCACTGAGAATTGATTCCGCAACTCTCTAAATCCCAATGAGGAAAGTAAAGTATCCCTTTAAGCCTTATATTCAATATATATATTCCACAGAGAATTAACCCTGTTCTTTCTTTCTCTAGTTTGTAATTCCAAGGCGCTTTAGAAGGGAGATACTTGACTTGTTTCAACTTACTACTTTCTAGAGTTTAAGAAAAGAAGCCCTTCACTTCCCATGACTCGGCATCTAGTTGTACCCAATGATGCATTGCTCACAACACCCCGAAGACAGACGCCGTCCTTCCTGTACTTTTCTCATCCTAGTGCAGACCCGCAAGTACTAAGAGACCTGGAATGCTTCCTAGAGCCCAGGAACCACAATGAATAAGGCTACATGGATTTTGCTGCATGACAACATGTGTCATGTTAGAAGAGGAACTTTAGCTTCAGGTTAGTGGTCAAGTGGGGTCGCCAATTCACTGAAGATTACCGAAGGATGAGCACCTACCAAAGAATGGCAACCTCCAAGTTTCTTTCCTAGAAACTCACTTGTCATCACAAAGGCAATTGTGCTATGAAGAGAACATGTGCAACTAAAGAATTTCTCAGAGAGAACTGAGCCCACAACTCTCTAAATCCCAATGAGGAAAGTCAAGTTTCCCTTCAAGCCTTATTTTCCAAAGGGCCGCAGAGCACTGACCCTGCTGTTTCCTTCTCTATTTTGTACCTCCAACGTGCTTTAGACGGGAGATACTTGAGTTGTTTCAAGTTGCCACATTCTAGAAATTTAACAAAAGAAACCCTTCACCTCCATGCCTCGGCATCTAGCTGTTCCCAAGGCTGCACTTATCACAACTCCCCAAACACACAGGCCGTCCTTCTTTACGTTTCACAGCCTAGTGCAGATCCGATAGTACTAAGAGACCTGGAATGCTTCGTAGAGCTCAAGAACCACACTGAATAAGGCTACTTAGATTCTGCTGCATGCCAACCTCTGGCATGATACAAGAGGAACGTTAGCCTGAGGCTAGTGGTCAAAAAGGGTCGCCAATTCACTGAATTGACTGAAGGATGAGCTCCTTCCAAAGCATGGCCACCTCCAAGTTTCTTTCCTAGAAACTCACTTTTCATCACACAGGCAATTGTGCAATGAAGGGAACTTGTGCAACTACAGTGTTTCTCAGGGAGAATTGAGCCCCCACCTCTCTAAATCCCAATGAGGAATATGAAATTTCCCGTCAAGACTTATTTTCAAAATGGCCAGCAGAGCATCGACCTTGCTGATTCTTTCTCTAATTTGTACATCCAAGGTCATTTAGAAGGGGGATACTTGAGTTGTTTCAACTTGCAACAATCTAGAGGTTTTACCAAAGAGCCCTTAAGAGCCCCTGATTCGGCATCCAGCTTTTCCCAACGATGCATTGCTCACAAAGGCCCAAACACACAGGCCGTGCCTCTAGGACGTTTCTCATCCGAGTGCAGACCCGCCAGTACTAAGAAACCTGGAATGCTACCTAGAGCTCAAGAACCACACTGAATAACGCTACATGGATTCTGCTGCATGCCAATCTGTGGCATGATACAAGAGGAACGTTAGCTTGAGGCTAGTGTTCAATGGGGTCGCCAATTCACTGAAAATGACTGAAGGTTGAGCAGCTACCAAAGTATGGCAACGTCCAAGTTTCTTTCCGAGAAATTCACTTCTCATCACAAAGGGAACTGTGCCATGAAGGGAACATGTGCAACTACAGTATTTCTCACTGAGAATTGATTCCGCAACTCTCTAAATCCCAATGAGGAAAGTAAAGTATCCCTTTAAGCCTTATATTCAATATATATATTCCACAGAGAATTAACCCTGTTCTTTCTTTCTCTAGTTTGTAATTCCAAGGCGCTTTAGAAGGGAGATACTTGACTTGTTTCAACTTACTACTTTCTAGAGTTTAAGAAAAGAAGCCCTTCACTTCCCATGACTCGGCATCTAGCTGTTCCCAATGGCGCATTGCTCACAAATCCCCGAACGCACAGGCCGTCCTTCCTGTACTTTTCTCATCCTAGTGCAGACCCGCAAGTACTAAGAGACCTGGAATGCTTCCTAGAGTTCAAGAACCACACTGAATAAGTCTACAAGGATTCTGCTGCATGCCAACATGTGGCATGATACAAGAGGAACGTTAGCTTGAGGCTAGTGTTCAATGGGGTCGCCAATTCACTGAAGATTACTGAAAGAGGAGCACCTACCAAAGAATGGCAACGTCCAAGTTTCTTTCCGAGAAATTCACTTGTCATCACAAAGGGAATTGTGCCATGAAGGGAACATGTGCAACTACAGTATTTCTCAGTGAGAATGGATCCCGCAACTCTCTAAATCCCAATGAGGAAAATAAAGTTCCCCTTTAAGCCTTATATTCAAAAGGGTCCACAGAGCATTGATCCTATTGTTTCTTTCTCTATTTTGTAGTTGAAGGTGTTTTAGAAGGGAGATACTTGAGTTGTTTCAACTTACTACTTTCTAGAGTTTAAGAAAAGAAGCCCTTCACTTCCCATGACTCGGCATCTAGTTGTACCCAATGATGCATTGCTCACAACACCCCGAAGACAGACGCCGTCCTTCCTGTACTTTTCTCATCCTAGTGCAGACCCGCAAGTACTAAGAGACCTGGAATGCTTCCTAGAGCCCAGGAACCACAATGAATAAGGCTACATGGATTTTGCTGCATGACAACATGTGTCATGTTAGAAGAGGAACTTTAGCTTCAGGTTAGTGGTCAAGTGGGGTCGCCAATTCACTGAAGATTACCGAAGGATGAGCACCTACCAAAGAATGGCAACCTCCAAGTTTCTTTCCTAGAAACTCACTTGTCATCACAAAGGCAATTGTGCTATGAAGAGAACATGTGCAACTAAAGAATTTCTCAGAGAGAACTGAGCCCACAACTCTCTAAATCCCAATGAGGAAAGTCAAGTTTCCCTTCAAGCCTTATTTTCCAAAGGGCCGCAGAGCACTGACCCTGCTGTTTCCTTCTCTATTTTGTACCTCCAACGTGCTTTAGACGGGAGATACTTGAGTTGTTTCAAGTTGCCACATTCTAGAAATTTAACAAAAGAAACCCTTCACCTCCATGCCTCGGCATCTAGCTGTTCCCAAGGCTGCACTTATCACAACTCCCCAAACACACAGGCCGTCCTTCTTTACGTTTCACAGCCTAGTGCAGATCCGATAGTACTAAGAGACCTGGAATGCTTCGTAGAGCTCAAGAACCACACTGAATAAGGCTACTTAGATTCTGCTGCATGCCAACCTCTGGCATGATACAAGAGGAACGTTAGCCTGAGGCTAGTGGTCAAAAAGGGTCGCCAATTCACTGAATTGACTGAAGGATGAGCTCCTTCCAAAGCATGGCCACCTCCAAGTTTCTTTCCTAGAAACTCACTTTTCATCACACAGGCAATTGTGCAATGAAGGGAACTTGTGCAACTACAGTGTTTCTCAGGGAGAATTGAGCCCCCACCTCTCTAAATCCCAATGAGGAATATGAAGTTTCCCGTCAAGACTTATTTTCAAAATGGCCAGCAGAGCATCGACCTTGCTGATTCTTTCTCTAATTTGTACATCCAAGGTCATTTAGAAGGGGGATACTTGAGTTGTTTCAACTTGCAACAATCTAGAGGTTTTACCAAAGAGCCCTTAAGAGCCCCTGATTCGGCATCCAGCTTTTCCCAACGATGCATTGCTCACAAAGGCCCAAACACACAGGCCGTGCCTCTAGGACGTTTCTCATCCGAGTGCAGACCCGCCAGTACTAAGAAACCTGGAATGCTACCTAGAGCTCAAGAACCACACTGAATAACACTACATGGATTCTGCTGCATGCCAATCTGTGGCATGATACAAGAGGAACGTTAGCTTGAGGCTAGTGTTCAATGGGGTCGCCAATTCACTGAAAATGACTGAAGGTTGAGCAGCTACCAAAGTATGGCAACGTCCAAGTTTCTTTCCGAGAAATTCACTTCTCATCACAAAGGGAACTGTGCCATGAAGGGAACATGTGCAACTACAGTATTTCTCACTGAGAATTGATTCCGCAACTCTCTAAATCCCAATGAGGAAAGTAAAGTATCCCTTTAAGCCTTATATTCAATATATATATTCCACAGAGAATTAACCCTGTTCTTTCTTTCTCTAGTTTGTAATTCCAAGGCGCTTTAGAAGGGAGATACTTGACTTGTTTCAACTTACTACTTTCTAGAGTTTAAGAAAAGAAGCCCTTCACTTCCCATGACTCGGCATCTAGCTGTTCCCAATGGCGCATTGCTCACAACTCCCCGAACGCACAGGCCGTCCTTCCTGTACTTTTCTCATCCTAGTGCAGACCCGCAAGTACTAAGAGACCTGGAATGCTTCCTAGAGTTCAAGAACCACACTGAATAAGTCTACAAGGATTCTGCTGCATGCCAACATGTGGCATGATACAAGAGGAACGTTAGCTTGAGGCTAGTGTTCAATGGGGTCGCCAATTCACTGAAGATTACTGAAAGAGGAGCACCTACCAAAGAATGGCAACGTCCAAGTTTCTTTCCGAGAAATTCACTTGTCATCACAAAGGGAATTGTGCCATGAAGGGAACATGTGCAACTACAGTATTTCTCAGTGAGAATGGATCCCGCAACTCTCTAAATCCCAATGAGGAAAATAAAGTTCCCCTTTAAGCCTTATATTCAAAAGGGTCCACAGAGCATTGATCCTATTGTTTCTTTCTCTATTTTGTAGTTGAAGGTGTTTTAGAAGGGAGATACTTGAGTTGTTTCAACTTACTACTTTCTAGAGTTTAAGAAAAGAAGCCCTTCACTTCCCATGACTCGGCATCTAGTTGTACCCAATGATGCATTGCTCACAACACCCCGAAGACAGACGCCGTCCTTCCTGTACTTTTCTCATCCTAGTGCAGACCCGCAAGTACTAAGAGACCTGGAATGCTTCCTAGAGCCCAGGAACCACAATGAATAAGGCTACATGGATTTTGCTGCATGACAACATGTGTCATGTTAGAAGAGGAACTTTAGCTTCAGGTTAGTGGTCAAGTGGGGTCGCCAATTCACTGAAGATTACCGAAGGATGAGCACCTACCAAAGAATGGCAACCTCCAAGTTTCTTTCCTAGAAACTCACTTGTCATCACAAAGGCAATTGTGCTATGAAGAGAACATGTGCAACTAAAGAATTTCTCAGAGAGAACTGAGCCCACAACTCTCTAAATCCCAATGAGGAAAGTCAAGTTTCCCTTCAAGCCTTATTTTCCAAAGGGCCGCAGAGCACTGACCCTGCTGTTTCCTTCTCTATTTTGTACCTCCAACGTGCTTTAGACGGGAGACACTTGAGTTGTTTCAAGTTGCCACATTCTAGAAATTTAACAAAAGAAACCCTTCACCTCCATGCCTCGGCATCTAGCTGTTCCCAAGGCTGCACTTATCACAACTCCCCAAACACACAGGCCGTCCTTCTTGTACGTTTCACAGCCTAGTGCAGATCCGATAGTACGAAGAGACCTGGAATGCTTCGTAGAGCTCAAGAACCACACTGAATAAGGCTACTTAGATTCTGCTGCATGCCAACCTCTGGCATGATACAAGAGGAACGTTAGCCTGAGGCTAGTGGTCAAAAAGGGTCGCCAATTCACTGAATTGACTGAAGGATGAGCTCCTTCCAAAGCATGGCCACCTCCAAGTTTCTTTCCTAGAAACTCACTTTTCATCACACAGGCAATTGTGCAATGAAGGGAACTTGTGCAACTACAGTGTTTCTCAGGGAGAATTGAGCCCCCACCTCTCTAAATCCCAATGAGGAATATGAAGTTTCCCGTCAAGACTTATTTTCAAAATGGCCAGCAGAGCATCGACCTTGCTGATTCTTTCTCTAATTTGTACATCCAAGGTCATTTAGAAGGGGGATACTTGAGTTGTTTCAACTTGCAACAATCTAGAGGTTTTACCAAAGAGCCCTTAAGAGCCCCTGATTCGGCATCCAGCTTTTCCCAACGATGCATTGCTCACAAAGGCCCAAACACACAGGCCGTGCCTCTAGGACGTTTCTCATCCGAGTGCAGACCCGCCAGTACTAAGAAACCTGGAATGCTACCTAGAGCTCAAGAACCACACTGAATAACGCTACATGGATTCTGCTGCATGCCAATCTGTGGCATGATACAAGAGGAACGTTAGCTTGAGGCTAGTGTTCAATGGGGTCGCCAATTCACTGAAAATGACTGAAGGTTGAGCAGCTACCAAAGTATGGCAACGTCCAAATTTCTTTCCGAGAAATTCACTTCTCATCACAAAGGGAACTGTGCCATGAAGGGAACATGTGCAACTACAGTATTTCTCACTGAGAATTGATTCCGCAACTCTCTAAATCCCAATGAGGAAAGTAAAGTATCCCTTTAAGCCTTATATTCAATATATATATTCCACAGAGAATTAACCCTGTTCTTTCTTTCTCTAGTTTGTAATTCCAAGGCGCTTTAGAAGGGAGATACTTGACTTGTTTCAACTTACTACTTTCTAGAGTTTAAGAAAAGAAGCCCTTCACTTCCCATGACTCGGCATCTAGCTGTTCCCAATGGCGCATTGCTCACAACTCCCCGAACGCACAGGCCGTCCTTCCTGTACTTTTCTCATCCTAGTGCAGACCCGCAAGTACTAAGAGACCTGGAATGCTTCCTAGAGTTCAAGAACCACACTGAATAAGTCTACAAGGATTCTGCTGCATGCCAACATGTGGCATGATACAAGAGGAACGTTAGCTTGAGGCTAGTGTTCAATGGGGTCGCCAATTCACAGAAGATTACTGAAAGAGGAGCACCTACCAAAGAATGGCAACGTCCAAGTTTCTTTCCGAGAAATTCACTTGTCATCACAAAGGGAATTGTGCCATGAAGGGAACATGTGCAACTACAGTATTTCTCAGTGAGAATGGATCCCGCAACTCTCTAAATCCCAATGAGGAAAATAAAGTTCCCCTTTAAGCCTTATATTCAAAAGGGTCCACAGAGCATTGATCCTATTGTTTCTTTCTCTATTTTGTAGTTGAAGGTGTTTTAGAAGGGAGATACTTGAGTTGTTTCAACTTACTACTTTCTAGAGTTTAAGAAAAGAAGCCCTTCACTTCCCATGACTCGGCATCTAGTTGTACCCAATGATGCATTGCTCACAACACCCCGAAGACAGACGCCGTCCTTCCTGTACTTTTCTCATCCTAGTGCAGACCCGCAAGTACTAAGAGACCTGGAATGCTTCCTAGAGCCCAGGAACCACAATGAATAAGGCTACATGGATTTTGCTGCATGACAACATGTGTCATGTTAGAAGAGGAACTTTAGCTTCAGGTTAGTGGTCAAGTGGGGTCGCCAATTCACTGAAGATTACCGAAGGATGAGCACCTACCAAAGAATGGCAACCTCCAAGTTTCTTTCCTAGAAACTCACTTGTCATCACAAAGGCAATTGTGCTATGAAGAGAACATGTGCAACTAAAGAATTTCTCAGAGAGAACTGAGCCCACAACTCTCTAAATCCCAATGAGGAAAGTCAAGTTTCCCTTCAAGCCTTATTTTCCAAAGGGCCGCAGAGCACTGACCCTGCTGTTTCCTTCTCTATTTTGTACCTCCAACGTGCTTTAGACGGGAGATACTTGAGTTGTTTCAAGTTGCCACATTCTAGAAATTTAACAAAAGAAACCCTTCACCTCCATGCCTCGGCATCTAGCTGTTCCCAAGGCTGCACTTATCACAACTCCCCAAACACACAGGCCGTCCTTCTTTACGTTTCACAGCCTAGTGCAGATCCGATAGTACTAAGAGACCTGGAATGCTTCGTAGAGCTCAAGAACCACACTGAATAAGGCTACTTAGATTCTGCTGCATGCCAACCTCTGGCATGATACAAGAGGAACGTTAGCCTGAGGCTAGTGGTCAAAAAGGGTCGCCAATTCACTGAATTGACTGAAGGATGAGCTCCTTCCAAAGCATGGCCACCTCCAAGTTTCTTTCCTAGAAACTCACTTTTCATCACACAGGCAATTGTGCAATGAAGGGAACTTGTGCAACTACAGTGTTTCTCAGGGAGAATTGAGCCCCCACCTCTCTAAATCCCAATGAGGAATATGAAGTTTCCCGTCAAGACTTATTTTCAAAATGGCCAGCAGAGCATCGACCTTGCTGATTCTTTCTCTAATTTGTACATCCAAGGTCATTTAGAAGGGGGATACTTGAGTTGTTTCAACTTGCAACAATCTAGAGGTTTTACCAAAGAGCCCTTAAGAGCCCCTGATTCGGCATCCAGCTTTTCCCAACGATGCATTGCTCACAAAGGCCCAAACACACAGGCCGTGCCTCTAGGACGTTTCTCATCCGAGTGCAGACCCGCCAGTACTAAGAAACCTGGAATGCTACCTAGAGCTCAAGAACCACACTGAATAACACTACATGGATTCTGCTGCATGCCAATCTGTGGCATGATACAAGAGGAACGTTAGCTTGAGGCTAGTGTTCAATGGGGTCGCCAATTCACTGAAAATGACTGAAGGTTGAGCAGCTACCAAAGTATGGCAACGTCCAAGTTTCTTTCCGAGAAATTCACTTCTCATCACAAAGGGAACTGTGCCATGAAGGGAACATGTGCAACTACAGTATTTCTCACTGAGAATTGATTCCGCAACTCTCTAAATCCCAATGAGGAAAGTAAAGTATCCCTTTAAGCCTTATATTCAATATATATATTCCACAGAGAATTAACCCTGTTCTTTCTTTCTCTAGTTTGTAATTCCAAGGCGCTTTAGAAGGGAGATACTTGACTTGTTTCAACTTACTACTTTCTAGAGTTTAAGAAAAGAAGCCCTTCACTTCCCATGACTCGGCATCTAGCTGTTCCCAATGGCGCATTGCTCACAACTCCCCGAACGCACAGGCCGTCCTTCCTGTACTTTTCTCATCCTAGTGCAGACCCGCAAGTACTAAGAGACCTGGAATGCTTCCTAGAGTTCAAGAACCACACTGAATAAGTCTACAAGGATTCTGCTGCATGCCAACATGTGGCATGATACAAGAGGAACGTTAGCTTGAGGCTAGTGTTCAATGGGGTCGCCAATTCACTGAAGATTACTGAAAGAGGAGCACCTACCAAAGAATGGCAACGTCCAAGTTTCTTTCCGAGAAATTCACTTGTCATCACAAAGGGAATTGTGCCATGAAGGGAACATGTGCAACTACAGTATTTCTCAGTGAGAATGGATCCCGCAACTCTCTAAATCCCAATGAGGAAAATAAAGTTCCCCTTTAAGCCTTATATTCAAAAGGGTCCACAGAGCATTGATCCTATTGTTTCTTTCTCTATTTTGTAGTTGAAGGTGTTTTAGAAGGGAGATACTTGAGTTGTTTCAACTTACTACTTTCTAGAGTTTAAGAAAAGAAGCCCTTCACTTCCCATGACTCGGCATCTAGTTGTACCCAATGATGCATTGCTCACAACACCCCGAAGACAGACGCCGTCCTTCCTGTACTTTTCTCATCCTAGTGCAGACCCGCAAGTACTAAGAGACCTGGAATGCTTCCTAGAGCCCAGGAACCACAATGAATAAGGCTACATGGATTTTGCTGCATGACAACATGTGTCATGTTAGAAGAGGAACTTTAGCTTCAGGTTAGTGGTCAAGTGGGGTCGCCAATTCACTGAAGATTACCGAAGGATGAGCACCTACCAAAGAATGGCAACCTCCAAGTTTCTTTCCTAGAAACTCACTTGTCATCA
Source organism: Eubalaena glacialis (assembly GCF_028564815.1). NCBI lineage: Eukaryota > Metazoa > Chordata > Mammalia > Artiodactyla > Balaenidae > Eubalaena > Eubalaena glacialis. The sequence goes on along the minus strand of NC_083722.1, from coordinate 49,231,278 downwards.
CAAAGGCAATTGTGCTATGAAGAGAACATGTGCAACTAAAGAATTTCTCAGAGAGAACTGAGCCCACAACTCTCTAAATCCCAATGAGGAAAGTCAAGTTTCCCTTCAAGCCTTATTTTCCAAAGGGCCGCAGAGCACTGACCCTGCTGTTTCCTTCTCTATTTTGTACCTCCAACGTGCTTTAGACGGGAGACACTTGAGTTGTTTCAAGTTGCCACATTCTAGAAATTTAACAAAAGAAACCCTTCACCTCCATGCCTCGGCATCTAGCTGTTCCCAAGGCTGCACTTATCACAACTCCCCAAACACACAGGCCGTCCTTCTTGTACGTTTCACAGCCTAGTGCAGATCCGATAGTACGAAGAGACCTGGAATGCTTCGTAGAGCTCAAGAACCACACTGAATAAGGCTACTTAGATTCTGCTGCATGCCAACCTCTGGCATGATACAAGAGGAACGTTAGCCTGAGGCTAGTGGTCAAAAAGGGTCGCCAATTCACTGAATTGACTGAAGGATGAGCTCCTTCCAAAGCATGGCCACCTCCAAGTTTCTTTCCTAGAAACTCACTTTTCATCACACAGGCAATTGTGCAATGAAGGGAACTTGTGCAACTACAGTGTTTCTCAGGGAGAATTGAGCCCCCACCTCTCTAAATCCCAATGAGGAATATGAAGTTTCCCGTCAAGACTTATTTTCAAAATGGCCAGCAGAGCATCGACCTTGCTGATTCTTTCTCTAATTTGTACATCCAAGGTCATTTAGAAGGGGGATACTTGAGTTGTTTCAACTTGCAACAATCTAGAGGTTTTACCAAAGAGCCCTTAAGAGCCCCTGATTCGGCATCCAGCTTTTCCCAACGATGCATTGCTCACAAAGGCCCAAACACACAGGCCGTGCCTCTAGGACGTTTCTCATCCGAGTGCAGACCCGCCAGTACTAAGAAACCTGGAATGCTACCTAGAGCTCAAGAACCACACTGAATAACGCTACATGGATTCTGCTGCATGCCAATCTGTGGCATGATACAAGAGGAACGTTAGCTTGAGGCTAGTGTTCAATGGGGTCGCCAATTCACTGAAAATGACTGAAGGTTGAGCAGCTACCAAAGTATGGCAACGTCCAAATTTCTTTCCGAGAAATTCACTTCTCATCACAAAGGGAACTGTGCCATGAAGGGAACATGTGCAACTACAGTATTTCTCACTGAGAATTGATTCCGCAACTCTCTAAATCCCAATGAGGAAAGTAAAGTATCCCTTTAAGCCTTATATTCAATATATATATTCCACAGAGAATTAACCCTGTTCTTTCTTTCTCTAGTTTGTAATTCCAAGGCGCTTTAGAAGGGAGATACTTGACTTGTTTCAACTTACTACTTTCTAGAGTTTAAGAAAAGAAGCCCTTCACTTCCCATGACTCGGCATCTAGCTGTTCCCAATGGCGCATTGCTCACAACTCCCCGAACGCACAGGCCGTCCTTCCTGTACTTTTCTCATCCTAGTGCAGACCCGCAAGTACTAAGAGACCTGGAATGCTTCCTAGAGTTCAAGAACCACACTGAATAAGTCTACAAGGATTCTGCTGCATGCCAACATGTGGCATGATACAAGAGGAACGTTAGCTTGAGGCTAGTGTTCAATGGGGTCGCCAATTCACAGAAGATTACTGAAAGAGGAGCACCTACCAAAGAATGGCAACGTCCAAGTTTCTTTCCGAGAAATTCACTTGTCATCACAAAGGGAATTGTGCCATGAAGGGAACATGTGCAACTACAGTATTTCTCAGTGAGAATGGATCCCGCAACTCTCTAAATCCCAATGAGGAAAATAAAGTTCCCCTTTAAGCCTTATATTCAAAAGGGTCCACAGAGCATTGATCCTATTGTTTCTTTCTCTATTTTGTAGATGAAGGTGTTTTAGAAGGGAGATACTTGAGTTGTTTCAACTTACTACTTTCTAGAGTTTAAGAAAAGAAGCCCTTCACTTCCCATGACTCGGCATCTAGTTGTACCCAATGATGCATTGCTCACAACACCCCGAAGACAGACGCCGTCCTTCCTGTACTTTTCTCATCCTAGTGCAGACCCGCAAGTACTAAGAGACCTGGAATGCTTCCTAGAGCCCAGGAACCACAATGAATAAGGCTACATGGATTTTGCTGCATGACAACATGTGTCATGTTAGAAGAGGAACGTTAGCTTCAGGTTAGTGGTCAAGTGGGGTCGCTAATTCACTGAAGATTACCGAAGGATGAGCACCTACCAAAGAATGGCAACCTCCAAGTTTCTTTCCTAGAAACTCACTTGTCATCACAAAGGCAATTGTGCTATGAAGAGAACATGTGCAACTAAAGAATTTCTCAGAGAGAACTGAGCCCACAACTCTCTAAATCCCAATGAGGAAAGTCAAGTTTCCCTTCAATCCTTATTTTCCAAAGGGCCCGCAGAGCACTGACCCTGCTGTTTCCTTCTCTATTTTGTACCTCCAACGTGCTTTAGACGGGAGACACTTGAGTTGTTTCAAGTTGCCACATTCTAGAAATTTAACAAAAGAAACCCTTCACCTCCATGCCTCGGCATCTAGCTGTTCCCAAGGCTGCACTTATCACAACTCCCCAAACACACAGGCCGTCCTTCTTGTACGTTTCACAGCCTAGTGCAGATCCGATAGTACGAAGAGACCTGGAATGCTTCGTAGAGCTCAAGAACCACACTGAATAAGGCTACTTAGATTCTGCTGCATGCCAACCTCTGGCATGATACAAGAGGAACGTTAGCCTGAGGCTAGTGGTCAAAAAGGGTCGCCAATTCACTGAATTGACTGAAGGATGAGCTCCTTCCAAAGCATGGCCACCTCCAAGTTTCTTTCCTAGAAACTCACTTTTCATCACACAGGCAATTGTGCAATGAAGGGAACTTGTGCAACTACAGTGTTTCTCAGGGAGAATTGAGCCCCCACCTCTCTAAATCCCAATGAGGAATATGAAGTTTCCCGTCAAGACTTATTTTCAAAATGGCCAGCAGAGCATCGACCTTGCTGATTCTTTCTCTAATTTGTACATCCAAGGTCATTTAGAAGGGGGATACTTGAGTTGTTTCAACTTGCAACAATCTAGAGGTTTTACCAAAGAGCCCTTAAGAGCCCCTGATTCGGCATCCAGCTTTTCCCAACGATGCATTGCTCACAAAGGCCCAAACACACAGGCCGTGCCTCTAGGACGTTTCTCATCCGAGTGCAGACCCGCCAGTACTAAGAAACCTGGAATGCTACCTAGAGCTCAAGAACCACACTGAATAACGCTACATGGATTCTGCTGCATGCCAATCTGTGGCATGATACAAGAGGAACGTTAGCTTGAGGCTAGTGTTCAATGGGGTCGCCAATTCACTGAAAATGACTGAAGGTTGAGCAGCTACCAAAGTATGGCAACGTCCAAGTTTCTTTCCGAGAAATTCACTTCTCATCACAAAGGGAACTGTGCCATGAAGGGAACATGTGCAACTACAGTATTTCTCACTGAGAATTGATTCCGCAACTCTCTAAATCCCAATGAGGAAAGTAAAGTATCCCTTTAAGCCTTATATTCAATATATATATTCCACAGAGAATTAACCCTGTTCTTTCTTTCTCTAGTTTGTAATTCCAAGGCGCTTTAGAAGGGAGATACTTGAGTTGTTTCAACTTACTACTTTCCAGAGTTTAAGAGAAGAAGCCCTTCACTTCCCATGACTCTGCATCTAGCTGTTCCCAATGGTGCATTGCTCACAACTCCCCGAAGGCACAGGCCGTCCTTCCTGTACTTTTCTCATCCTAGTGCAGACCCGCAAGTACTAAGAGACCTGGAATGCTTCCTAGAGTTCAAGAACCACACTGAATAAGTCTACAAGGATTCTGCTGCATGCCAACATGTGGCATGATACAAGAGGAACGTTAGCTTGAGGCTAGTGTTCAATGGGGTCGCCAATTCACCGAAGATTACTGAAAGAGGAGCACCTACCAAAGAATCGCAACGTCCAAGTTTCTTTCCGAGAAATTCACTTGTCATCACAAAGGGAATTGTGCCATGAAGGGAACATGTGCAACGACAGTATTTCTCAGTGAGAATGGATCCCGCAACTCTCTAAATCCCAATGAGGAAAATAAAGTTCCCCTTTAAGCTTTATATTCAAAAGGGTCCACAGAGCATTGATCCTATTGTTTCTTTCTCTATTTTGTAGATGAAGGTGTTTTAGAAGGGAGATACTTGAGTTGTTTCAACTTACTACTTTCTAGAGTTTAAGAAAAGAAGCCCTTCACTTCCCATGACTCGGCATCTAGTTGTACCCAATGATGCATTGCTCACAACACCCCGAAGACAGACGCCGTCCTTCCTGTACTTTTCTCATCCTAGTGCAGACCCGCAAGTACTAAGAGACCTGGAATGCTTCCTAGAGCCCAGGAACCACAATGAATAAGGCTACATGGATTTTGCTGCATGAAAACATGTGTCATGTTAGAAGAGGAACGTTAGCTTCAGGTTAGTGGTCAAGTGGGGTCGCCAATTCACTGAAGATTACCGAAGGATGAGCACCTACGAAAGAATGGCAACCTCCAAGTTTCTTTCCTAGAAACTCACTTGTCATCACAAAGGCAATTGTGCTATGAAGAGAACATGTGCAACTAAAGAATTTCTCAGAGAGAACTGAGCCCACAACTCTCTAAATCCCAATGAGGAAAGTCAAGTTTCCCTTCAAGCCTTATTTTCCAAAGGGCCGCAGAGCACTGACCCTGCTGTTTCCTTCTCTATTTTGTACCTCCAACGTGCTTTAGACGGGAGATACTTGAGTTGTTTCAAGTTGCCACATTCTAGAAATTTAACAAAAGAAACCCTTCACCTCCATGCCTCGGCATCTAGCTGTTCCCAAGGCTGCACTTATCACAACTCCCCAAACACACAGGCCGTCCTTCTTTACGTTTCACAGCCTAGTGCAGATCCGATAGTACTAAGAGACCTGGAATGCTTCGTAGAGCTCAAGAACCACACTGAATAAGGCTACTTAGATTCTGCTGCATGCCAACCTCTGGCATGATACAAGAGGAACGTTAGCCTGAGGCTAGTGGTCAAAAAGGGTCGCCAATTCACTGAATTGACTGAAGGATGAGCTCCTTCCAAAGCATGGCCACCTCCAAGTTTCTTTCCTAGAAACTCACTTTTCATCACACAGGCAATTGTGCAATGAAGGGAACTTGTGCAACTACAGTGTTTCTCAGGGAGAATTGAGCCCCCACCTCTCTAAATCCCAATGAGGAATATGAAGTTTCCCGTCAAGACTTATTTTCAAAATGGCCAGCAGAGCATCGACCTTGCTGATTCTTTCTCTAATTTGTACATCCAAGGTCATTTAGAAGGGGGATACTTGAGTTGTTTCAACTTGCAACAATCTAGAGGTTTTACCAAAGAGCCCTTAAGAGCCCCTGATTCGGCATCCAGCTTTTCCCAACGATGCATTGCTCACAAAGGCCCAAACACACAGGCCGTGCCTCTAGGACGTTTCTCATCCGAGTGCAGACCCGCCAGTACTAAGAAACCTGGAATGCTACCTAGAGCTCAAGAACCACACTGAATAACGCTACATGGATTCTGCTGCATGCCAATCTGTGGCATGATACAAGAGGAACGTTAGCTTGAGGCTAGTGTTCAATGGGGTCGCCAATTCACTGAAAATGACTGAAGGTTGAGCAGCTACCAAAGTATGGCAACGTCCAAATTTCTTTCCGAGAAATTCACTTCTCATCACAAAGGGAACTGTGCCATGAAGGGAACATGTGCAACTACAGTATTTCTCACTGAGAATTGATTCCGCAACTCTCTAAATCCCAATGAGGAAAGTAAAGTATCCCTTTAAGCCTTATATTCAATATATATATTCCACAGAGAATTAACCCTGTTCTTTCTTTCTCTAGTTTGTAATTCCAAGGCGCTTTAGAAGGGAGATACTTGACTTGTTTCAACTTACTACTTTCTAGAGTTTAAGAAAAGAAGCCCTTCACTTCCCATGACTCGGCATCTAGTTGTACCCAATGATGCATTGCTCACAACACCCCGAAGACAGACGCCGTCCTTCCTGTACTTTTCTCATCCTAGTGCAGACCCGCAAGTACTAAGAGACCTGGAATGCTTCCTAGAGCCCAGGAACCACAATGAATAAGGCTACATGGATTTTGCTGCATGACAACATGTGTCATGTTAGAAGAGGAACTTTAGCTTCAGGTTAGTGGTCAAGTGGGGTCGCCAATTCACTGAAGATTACCGAAGGATGAGCACCTACCAAAGAATGGCAACCTCCAAGTTTCTTTCCTAGAAACTCACTTGTCATCACAAAGGCAATTGTGCTATGAAGAGAACATGTGCAACTAAAGAATTTCTCAGAGAGAACTGAGCCCACAACTCTCTAAATCCCAATGAGGAAAGTCAAGTTTCCCTTCAAGCCTTATTTTCCAAAGGGCCGCAGAGCACTGACCCTGCTGTTTCCTTCTCTATTTTGTACCTCCAACGTGCTTTAGACGGGAGATACTTGAGTTGTTTCAAGTTGCCACATTCTAGAAATTTAACAAAAGAAACCCTTCACCTCCATGCCTCGGCATCTAGCTGTTCCCAAGGCTGCACTTATCACAACTCCCCAAACACACAGGCCGTCCTTCTTTACGTTTCACAGCCTAGTGCAGATCCGATAGTACTAAGAGACCTGGAATGCTTCGTAGAGCTCAAGAACCACACTGAATAAGGCTACTTAGATTCTGCTGCATGCCAACCTCTGGCATGATACAAGAGGAACGTTAGCCTGAGGCTAGTGGTCAAAAAGGGTCGCCAATTCACTGAATTGACTGAAGGATGAGCTCCTTCCAAAGCATGGCCACCTCCAAGTTTCTTTCCTAGAAACTCACTTTTCATCACACAGGCAATTGTGCAATGAAGGGAACTTGTGCAACTACAGTGTTTCTCAGGGAGAATTGAGCCCCCACCTCTCTAAATCCCAATGAGGAATATGAAATTTCCCGTCAAGACTTATTTTCAAAATGGCCAGCAGAGCATCGACCTTGCTGATTCTTTCTCTAATTTGTACATCCAAGGTCATTTAGAAGGGGGATACTTGAGTTGTTTCAACTTGCAACAATCTAGAGGTTTTACCAAAGAGCCCTTAAGAGCCCCTGATTCGGCATCCAGCTTTTCCCAACGATGCATTGCTCACAAAGGCCCAAACACACAGGCCGTGCCTCTAGGACGTTTCTCATCCGAGTGCAGACCCGCCAGTACTAAGAAACCTGGAATGCTACCTAGAGCTCAAGAACCACACTGAATAACGCTACATGGATTCTGCTGCATGCCAATCTGTGGCATGATACAAGAGGAACGTTAGCTTGAGGCTAGTGTTCAATGGGGTCGCCAATTCACTGAAAATGACTGAAGGTTGAGCAGCTACCAAAGTATGGCAACGTCCAAGTTTCTTTCCGAGAAATTCACTTCTCATCACAAAGGGAACTGTGCCATGAAGGGAACATGTGCAACTACAGTATTTCTCACTGAGAATTGATTCCGCAACTCTCTAAATCCCAATGAGGAAAGTAAAGTATCCCTTTAAGCCTTATATTCAATATATATATTCCACAGAGAATTAACCCTGTTCTTTCTTTCTCTAGTTTGTAATTCCAAGGCGCTTTAGAAGGGAGATACTTGACTTGTTTCAACTTACTACTTTCTAGAGTTTAAGAAAAGAAGCCCTTCACTTCCCATGACTCGGCATCTAGCTGTTCCCAATGGCGCATTGCTCACAAATCCCCGAACGCACAGGCCGTCCTTCCTGTACTTTTCTCATCCTAGTGCAGACCCGCAAGTACTAAGAGACCTGGAATGCTTCCTAGAGTTCAAGAACCACACTGAATAAGTCTACAAGGATTCTGCTGCATGCCAACATGTGGCATGATACAAGAGGAACGTTAGCTTGAGGCTAGTGTTCAATGGGGTCGCCAATTCACTGAAGATTACTGAAAGAGGAGCACCTACCAAAGAATGGCAACGTCCAAGTTTCTTTCCGAGAAATTCACTTGTCATCACAAAGGGAATTGTGCCATGAAGGGAACATGTGCAACTACAGTATTTCTCAGTGAGAATGGATCCCGCAACTCTCTAAATCCCAATGAGGAAAATAAAGTTCCCCTTTAAGCCTTATATTCAAAAGGGTCCACAGAGCATTGATCCTATTGTTTCTTTCTCTATTTTGTAGTTGAAGGTGTTTTAGAAGGGAGATACTTGAGTTGTTTCAACTTACTACTTTCTAGAGTTTAAGAAAAGAAGCCCTTCACTTCCCATGACTCGGCATCTAGTTGTACCCAATGATGCATTGCTCACAACACCCCGAAGACAGACGCCGTCCTTCCTGTACTTTTCTCATCCTAGTGCAGACCCGCAAGTACTAAGAGACCTGGAATGCTTCCTAGAGCCCAGGAACCACAATGAATAAGGCTACATGGATTTTGCTGCATGACAACATGTGTCATGTTAGAAGAGGAACTTTAGCTTCAGGTTAGTGGTCAAGTGGGGTCGCCAATTCACTGAAGATTACCGAAGGATGAGCACCTACCAAAGAATGGCAACCTCCAAGTTTCTTTCCTAGAAACTCACTTGTCATCACAAAGGCAATTGTGCTATGAAGAGAACATGTGCAACTAAAGAATTTCTCAGAGAGAACTGAGCCCACAACTCTCTAAATCCCAATGAGGAAAGTCAAGTTTCCCTTCAAGCCTTATTTTCCAAAGGGCCGCAGAGCACTGACCCTGCTGTTTCCTTCTCTATTTTGTACCTCCAACGTGCTTTAGACGGGAGATACTTGAGTTGTTTCAAGTTGCCACATTCTAGAAATTTAACAAAAGAAACCCTTCACCTCCATGCCTCGGCATCTAGCTGTTCCCAAGGCTGCACTTATCACAACTCCCCAAACACACAGGCCGTCCTTCTTTACGTTTCACAGCCTAGTGCAGATCCGATAGTACTAAGAGACCTGGAATGCTTCGTAGAGCTCAAGAACCACACTGAATAAGGCTACTTAGATTCTGCTGCATGCCAACCTCTGGCATGATACAAGAGGAACGTTAGCCTGAGGCTAGTGGTCAAAAAGGGTCGCCAATTCACTGAATTGACTGAAGGATGAGCTCCTTCCAAAGCATGGCCACCTCCAAGTTTCTTTCCTAGAAACTCACTTTTCATCACACAGGCAATTGTGCAATGAAGGGAACTTGTGCAACTACAGTGTTTCTCAGGGAGAATTGAGCCCCCACCTCTCTAAATCCCAATGAGGAATATGAAGTTTCCCGTCAAGACTTATTTTCAAAATGGCCAGCAGAGCATCGACCTTGCTGATTCTTTCTCTAATTTGTACATCCAAGGTCATTTAGAAGGGGGATACTTGAGTTGTTTCAACTTGCAACAATCTAGAGGTTTTACCAAAGAGCCCTTAAGAGCCCCTGATTCGGCATCCAGCTTTTCCCAACGATGCATTGCTCACAAAGGCCCAAACACACAGGCCGTGCCTCTAGGACGTTTCTCATCCGAGTGCAGACCCGCCAGTACTAAGAAACCTGGAATGCTACCTAGAGCTCAAGAACCACACTGAATAACACTACATGGATTCTGCTGCATGCCAATCTGTGGCATGATACAAGAGGAACGTTAGCTTGAGGCTAGTGTTCAATGGGGTCGCCAATTCACTGAAAATGACTGAAGGTTGAGCAGCTACCAAAGTATGGCAACGTCCAAGTTTCTTTCCGAGAAATTCACTTCTCATCACAAAGGGAACTGTGCCATGAAGGGAACATGTGCAACTACAGTATTTCTCACTGAGAATTGATTCCGCAACTCTCTAAATCCCAATGAGGAAAGTAAAGTATCCCTTTAAGCCTTATATTCAATATATATATTCCACAGAGAATTAACCCTGTTCTTTCTTTCTCTAGTTTGTAATTCCAAGGCGCTTTAGAAGGGAGATACTTGACTTGTTTCAACTTACTACTTTCTAGAGTTTAAGAAAAGAAGCCCTTCACTTCCCATGACTCGGCATCTAGCTGTTCCCAATGGCGCATTGCTCACAACTCCCCGAACGCACAGGCCGTCCTTCCTGTACTTTTCTCATCCTAGTGCAGACCCGCAAGTACTAAGAGACCTGGAATGCTTCCTAGAGTTCAAGAACCACACTGAATAAGTCTACAAGGATTCTGCTGCATGCCAACATGTGGCATGATACAAGAGGAACGTTAGCTTGAGGCTAGTGTTCAATGGGGTCGCCAATTCACTGAAGATTACTGAAAGAGGAGCACCTACCAAAGAATGGCAACGTCCAAGTTTCTTTCCGAGAAATTCACTTGTCATCACAAAGGGAATTGTGCCATGAAGGGAACATGTGCAACTACAGTATTTCTCAGTGAGAATGGATCCCGCAACTCTCTAAATCCCAATGAGGAAAATAAAGTTCCCCTTTAAGCCTTATATTCAAAAGGGTCCACAGAGCATTAATCCTATTGTTTCTTTCTCTATTTTGTAGTTGAAGGTGTTTTAGAAGGGAGATACTTGAGTTGTTTCAACTTACTACTTTCTAGAGTTTAAGAAAAGAAGCCCTTCACTTCCCATGACTCGGCATCTAGTTGTACCCAATGATGCATTGCTCACAACACCCCGAAGACAGACGCCGTCCTTCCTGTACTTTTCTCATCCTAGTGCAGACCCGCAAGTACTAAGAGACCTGGAATGCTTCCTAGAGCCCAGGAAGCACAATGAATAAGGCTACATGGATTTTGCTGCATGACAACATGTGTCATGTTAGAAGAGGAACTTTAGCTTCAGGTTAGTGGTCAAGTGGGGTCGCCAATTCACTGAAGATTACCGAAGGATGAGCACCTACCAAAGAATGGCAACCTCCAAGTTTCTTTCCTAGAAACTCACTTGTCATCACAAAGGCAATTGTGCTATGAAGAGAACATGTGCAACTAAAGAATTTCTCAGAGAGAACTGAGCCCACAACTCTCTAAATCCCAATGAGGAAAGTCAAGTTTCCCTTCAAGCCTTATTTTCCAAAGGGCCGCAGAGCACTGACCCTGCTGTTTCCTTCTCTATTTTGTACCTCCAACGTGCTTTAGACGGGAGATACTTGAGTTGTTTCAAGTTGCCACATTCTAGAAATTTAACAAAAGAAACCCTTCACCTCCATGCCTCGGCATCTAGCTGTTCCCAAGGCTGCACTTATCACAACTCCCCAAACACACAGGCCGTCCTTCTTTACGTTTCACAGCCTAGTGCAGATCCGATAGTACTAAGAGACCTGGAATGCTTCGTAGAGCTCAAGAACCACACTGAATAAGGCTACTTAGATTCTGCTGCATGCCAACCTCTGGCATGATAGAAGAGGAACGTTAGCCTGAGGCTAGTGGTCAAAAAGGGTCGCCAATTCACTGAATTGACTGAAGGATGAGCTCCTTCCAAAGCATGGCCACCTCCAAGTTTCTTTCCTAGAAACTCACTTTTCATCACACAGGCAATTGTGCAATGAAGGGAACTTGTGCAACTACAGTGTTTCTCAGGGAGAATTGAGCCCCCACCTCTCTAAATCCCAATGAGGAATATGAAGTTTCCCGTCAAGACTTATTTTCAAAATGGCCAGCAGAGCATCGACCTTGCTGATTCTTTCTCTAATTTGTACATCCAAGGTCATTTAGAAGGGGGATACTTGAGTTGTTTCAACTTGCAACAATCTAGAGGTTTTACCAAAGAGCCCTTAAGAGCCCCTGATTCGGCATCCAGCTTTTCCCAACGATGCATTGCTCACAAAGGCCCAAACACACAGGCCGTGCCTCTAGGACGTTTCTCATCCGAGTGCAGACCCGCCAGTACTAAGAAACCTGGAATGCTACCTAGAGCTCAAGAACCACACTGAATAACGCTACATGGATTCTGCTGCATGCCAATCTGTGGCATGATACAAGAGGAACGTTAGCTTGAGGCTAGTGTTCAATGGGGTCGCCAATTCACTGAAAATGACTGAAGGTTGAGCAGCTACCAAAGTATGGCAACGTCCAAGTTTCTTTCCGAGAAATCCACTTCTCATCACAAAGGGAACTGTGCCATGAAGGGAACATGTGCAACTACAGTATTTCTCACTGAGAATTGATTCCGCAACTCTCTAAATCCCAATGAGGAAAGTAAAGTATCCCTTTAAGCCTTATATTCAATATATATATTCCACAGAGAATTAACCCTGTTCTTTCTTTCTCTAGTTTGTAATTCCAAGGCGCTTTAGAAGGGAGATACTTGACTTGTTTCAACTTACTACTTTCTAGAGTTTAAGAAAAGAAGCCCTTCACTTCCCATGACTCGGCATCTAGCTGTTCCCAATGGCGCATTGCTCACAACTCCCCGAACGCACAGGCCGTCCTTCCTGTACTTTTCTCATCCTAGTGCAGACCCGCAAGTACTAAGAGACCTGGAATGCTTCCTAGAGTTCAAGAACCACACTGAATAAGTCTACAAGGATTCTGCTGCATGCCAACATGTGGCATGATACAAGAGGAACGTTAGCTTGAGGCTAGTGTTCAATGGGGTCGCCAATTCACTGAAAATTACTGAAGGTTGAGCAGCTACCAAAGTATGGCAACGTCCAAGTTTCTTTCCGAGAAATTCACTTCTCATCACAAAGGGAACTGTGCCATGAAGGGAACATGTGCAACTACAGTATTTCTCACTGAGAATTGATTCCGCAACTCTCTAAATCCCAATGAGGAAAGTAAAGTATCCCTTTAAGCCTTATATTCAATATATATATTCCACAGAGAATTAACCCTGTTCTTTCTTTCTCTAGTTTGTAATTCCAAGGCGCTTTAGAAGGGAGATACTTGAGTTGTTTCAACTTACTACTTTCTAGAGTTTAAGAGAAGAAGCCCTTCACTTCCCATGACTCTGCATCTAGCTGTTCCCAATGGTGCATTGCTCACAACTCCCCGAAGGCACAGGCCGTCCTTCCTGTACTTTTCTCATGCTAGTGCAGACCCGCAAGTACTAAGAGACCTGGAATGCTTCCTAGAGTTCAAGAACCACACTGAATAAGTCTACAAGGATTCTGCTGCATGCCAACATGTGGCATGATACAAGAGGAACGTTAGCTTGAGGCTAGTGTTCAATGGGGTCGCCAATTCACTGAAGATTACTGAAAGAGGAGCACCTACCAAAGAATGGCAACGTCCAAGTTTCTTTCCGAGAAATTCACTTGTCATCACAAAGGGAATTGTGCCATGAAGGGAACATGTGCAACTACAGTATTTCTCAGTGAGAATGGATCCCGCAACTCTCTAAATCCCAATGAGGAAAATAAAGTTCCCCTTTAAGCCTTATATTCAAAAGGGTCCACAGAGCATTGATCCTATTGTTTCTTTCTCTATTTTGTAGTTGAAGGTGTTTTAGAAGGGAGATACTTGAGTTGTTTCAACTTACTACTTTCTAGAGTTTACGAAAAGAAGCCCTTCACTTCCCATGACTCGGCATCTAGTTGGACCCAATGATGCATTGCTCACAACACCCCGAAGACAGACGCCGTCCTTCCTGTACTTTTCTCATCCGAGTGCAGACCCGCAAGTACTAAGAGACCTGGAATGCTTCCTAGAGCCCAGGAACCACAATGAATAAGGCTACATGGATTTTGCTGCATGACAACATGTGTCATGTTAGAAGAGGAACGTTAGCTTCAGGTTAGTGGTCAAGTGGGATCGCCAATTCACTGAAGATTACCGAAGGATGAGCACCTACCAAAGAATGGCAACCTCCAAGTTTCTTTCCTAGAAACTCACTTGTCATCACAAAGGCAATTGTGCTATGAATAGAACATGTACAACTAAAGAATTTCTCAGAGAGAACTGAGCCCACAACTCTCTAAATCCCAATGAGGAAAGTCAAGTTTCCCTTCAAGCCTTATTTTCCAAAGGGCCCGCAGAGCACTGACCCTGCTGTTTCCTTCTCTATTTTGTACCTCCAACGTGCTTTAGACGGGAGATACTTGAGTTGTTTCAAGTTGCCACATTCTAGAAATTTAACAAAAGAAACCCTTCACCTCCATGCCTCGGCATCTAGCTGTTCCCAAGGCTGCACTTATCACAACACCCCAAACACACAGGCCGTCCTTCTTGTACGTTTCACAGCCTAGTGCAGATCCGATAGTACTAAGAGACCTGGAATGCTTCGTAGAGCTCAAGAACCACACTGAATAAGGCTACTTAGATTCTGCTGCATGCCAACCTCTGGCATGATACAAGAGGAACGTTAGCCTGAGGCTAGTGGTCAAAAAGGGTCGCCAATTCACTGAATTGACTGAAGGATGAGCTCCTTCCAAAGCATGGCCACCTCCAAGTTTCTTTCCTAGAAACTCACTTTTCATCACACAGGCAATTGTGCAATGAAGGGAACTTGTGCAACTACAGTGTTTCTCAGGGAGAATTGAGCCCCCACCTCTCTAAATCCCAATGAGGAATATGAAGTTTCCCGTCAAGACTCATTTTCAAAATGGCCAGCAGAGCATCGACCTTGCTGATTCTTTCTCTAATTTGTACATCCAAGGTCATTTAGAAGGGGGATACTTGAGTTGTTTCAACTTGCAACAATCTAGAGGTTTTACCAAAGAGCCCTTAAGAGCCCCTGATTCGGCATCCAGCTTTTCCCAACGATGCATTGCTCACAAAGGCCCAAACACACAGGCCGTGCCTCTAGGACGTTTCTCATCCGAGTGCAGACCCGCCAGTACTAAGAAACCTGGAATGCTACCTAGAGCTCAAGAACCACACTGAATAACGCTACATGGATTCTGCTGCATGCCAATCTGTGGCATGATACAAGAGGAACGTTAGCTTGAGGCTAGTGTTCAATGGGGTCGCCAATTCACTGAAAATTACTGAGGGTTGAGCAGCTACCAAAGTATGGCAACGTCCAAGTTTCTTTCCGAGAAATTCACTTCTCATCACAAAGGGAACTGTGCCATGAAGGGAACATGTGCAACTACAGTATTTCTCACTGAGAATTGATTCTGCAACTCTCTAAATCCCAATGAGGAAAGTAAAGTATCCCTTTAAGCCTTATATTCAATATATATATTCTACAGAGAATTAACCCTGTTCTTTCTTTCTCTAGTTTGTAATTCCAAGGCGCTTTAGAAGGGAAATACTTGAGTTGTTTCAACTTACTACTTTCTAGAGTTTAAGAAAAGAAGCCCTTCACTTCCCATGACTCGGCATCTAGCTGTTCCCAATGGCGCATTGCTCACAACTCCCCGAACGCACAGGCCGTCCTTCCTGTACTTTTCTCATCCTAGTGCAGACCCGCAAGTACTAAGAGACCTGGAATGCTTCCTAGAGTTCAAGAACCACACTGAATAAGTCTACAAGGATTCTGCTGCATGCCAACATGTGGCATGATACAAGAGGAACGTTAGCTTGAGGCTAGTGTTCAATGGGGTCGCCAATTCACCGAAGATTACTGAAAGAGGAGCACCTACCAAAGAATCGCAATGTCCAAGTTTCTTTCCGAGAAATTCACTTGTCATCACAAAGGGAATTGTGTCATGAAGGGAACATGTGCAACGACAGTATTTCTCAGTGAGAATGGATCCCGCAACTCTCTAAATCCCAATGAGGAAAATAAAGTTCCCCTTTAAGCTTTATATTCAAAAGGGTCCACAGAGCATTGATCCTATTGTTTCTTTCTCTATTTTGTAGATGAAGGTGTTTTAGAAGGGAGATACTTGAGTTGTTTCAACTTACTACTTTCTAGAGTTTAAGAAAAGAAGCCCTTCACTTCCCATGACTCGGCATCTAGTTGTACCCAATGATGCATTGCTCACAACACCCCGAAGACAGACGCCGTCCTTCCTGTACTTTTCTCCTCCTAGTGCAGACCCGCAAGTACTAAGAGACCTGGAATGCTTCCTAGAGCCCAGGAACCACAATGAATAAGGCTACATGGATTTTGCTGCATGACAACATGTGTCATGTTAGAAGAGGAACGTTAGCTTCAGGTTAGTGGTCAAGTGGGGTCGCCAATTCACTGAAGATTACCGAAGGATGAGCACCTACCAAAGAATGGCAACCTCCAAGTTTCTTTCCTAGAAACTCACTTGTCATCACAAAGGCAATTGTGCTATGAAGAGAACATGTGCAACTAAAGAATTTCTCAGAGAGAACTGAGCCCACAACTCTCTAAATCCCAATGAGGAAAGTCAAGTTTCCCTTCAAGCCTTATTTTCCAAAGGGCCCGCAGAGCACTGACCCTGCTGTTTCCTTCTCTATTTTGTACCTCCAACGTGCTTTACAAGGGAGATACTTGAGTTGTTTCAAGTTGCCACATTCTAGAAATTTAACAAAAGAAACCCTTCACCTCCATGCCTCGGCATCTAGCTGTTCCCAAGGCTGCACTTATCACAACTCCCCAAACACACAGGCCGTCCTTCTTGTACGTTTCACAGCCTAGTGCAGATCCGATAGTACTAAGAGACCTGGAATGCTTCGTAGAGCTCAAGAACCACACTGAATAAGGCTACTTAGATTCTGCTGCATGCCAACCTCTGGCATGATACAAGAGGAACGTTAGCCTGAGGCTAGTGGTCAAAAAGGGTCGCCAATTCACTGAATTGACTGAAGGATGAGCTCCTTCCAAAGCATGGCCACCTCCAAGTTTCTTTCCTAGAAACTCACTTTTCATCACACAGGCAATTGTGCAATGAAGGGAACTTGTGCAACTACAGTGTTTCTCAGGGAGAATTGAGCCCCCACCTCTCTAAATCCCAATGAGGAATATGAAGTTTCCCGTCAAGACTTATTTTCAAAATGGCCAGCAGAGCATCGACCTTGCTGATTCTTTCTCTAATTTGTACATCCAAGGTCATTTAGAAGGGGGATACTTGAGTTGTTTCAACTTGCAACAATCTAGAGGTTTTACCAAAGAGCCCTTAAGAGCCCCTGATTCGGCATCCAGCTTTTCCCAACGATGCATTGCTCACAAAGGCCCAAACACACAGGCCGTGCCTCTAGGACGTTTCTCATCCGAGTGCAGACCCGCCAGTACTAAGAAACCTGGAATGCTACCTAGAGCTCAAGAACCACACTGAATAACGCTACATGGATTCTGCTGCATGCCAATCTGTGGCATGATACAAGAGGAACGTTAGCTTGAGGCTAGTGTTCAATGGGGTCGCCAATTCACTCAAAATTACTGAAGGTTGAGCAGCTACCAAAGTATGGCAACGTCCAAGTTTCTTTCCGAGAAATTCACTTCTCATCACAAAGGGAACTGTGCCATGAAGGGAACATGTGCAACTACAGTATTTCTCACTGAGAATTGATTCCGCAACTCTCTAAATCCCAATGAGGAAAGTAAAGTATCCCTTTAAGCCTTATATTCAATATATATATTCCGCAGAGAATTAACCCTGTTCTTTCTTTCTCTAGTTTGTAATTCCAAGGCGCTTTAGAAGGGAGATACTTGAGTTGTTTCAACTTACTACTTTCTAGAGTTTAAGAGAAGAAGCCCTTCACTTCCCATGACTCTGCATCTAGCTGTTCCCAATGGTGCATTGCTCACAACTCCCCGAAGGCACAGGCCGTCCTTCCTGTACTTTTCTCATCCTAGTGCAGACCCGCAAGTACTAAGAGACCTGGAATGCTTCCTAGAGTTCAAGAACCACACTGAATAAGTCTACAAGGATTCTGCTGCATGCCAACATGTGGCATGATACAAGAGGAACGTTAGCTTGAGGCTAGTGTTCAATGGGGTCGCCAATTCACTGAAGATTACTGAAAGAGGAGCACCTACCAAAGAATGGCAACGTCCAAGTTTCTTTCCGAGAAATTCACTTGTCATCACAAAGGGAATTGTGCCATGAAGGGAACATGTGCAACTACAGTATTTCTCAGTGAGAATGGATCCCGCAACTCTCTAAATCCCAATGAGGAAAATAAAGTTCCCCTTTAAGCCTTATATTCAAAAGGGTCCACAGAGCATTGATCCTATTGTTTCTTTCTCTATTTTGTAGTTGAAGGTGTTTTAGAAGGGAGATACTTGAGTTGTTTCAACTTACTACTTTCTAGAGTTTACGAAAAGAAGCCCTTCACTTCCCATGACTCGGCATCTAGTTGTACCCAATGATGCATTGCTCACAACACCCCGAAGACAGACGCCGTCCTTCCTGTACTTTTCTCATCCGAGTGCAGACCCGCAAGTACTAAGAGACCTGGAATGCTTCCTAGAGCCCAGGAACCACAATGAATAAGGCTACATGGATTTTGCTGCATGACAACATGTGTCATGTTAGAAGAGGAACGTTAGCTTCAGGTTAGTGGTCAAGTGGGATCGCCAATTCACTGAAGATTACCGAAGGATGAGCACCTACCAAAGAATGGCAACCTCCAAGTTTCTTTCCTAGAAACTCACTTGTCATCACAAAGGCAATTGTGCTATGAAGAGAACATGTACAACTAAAGAATTTCTCAGAGAGAACTGAGCCCACAACTCTCTAAATCCCAATGAGGAAAGTCAAGTTTCCCTTCAAGCCTTATTTTCCAAAGGGCCCGCAGAGCACTGACCCTGCTGTTTCCTTCTCTATTTTGTACCTCCAACGTGCTTTACAAGGGAGATACTTGAGTTGTTTCAAGTTGCCACATTCTAGAAATTTAACAAAAGAAACCCTTCACCTCCATGCCTCGGCATCTAGCTGTTCCCAAGGCTGCACTTATCACAACTCCCCAAACACACAGGCCGTCCTTCTTGTACGTTTCACAGCCTAGTGCAGATCCGATAGTACTAAGAGACCTGGAATGCTTCGTAGAGCTCAAGAACCACACTGAATAAGGCTACTTAGATTCTGCTGCATGCCAACCTCTGGCATGATACAGGAGGAACGTTAGCCTGAGGCTAGTGGTCAAAAAGTGTCGCCAATTCACTGAATTGACTGAAGGATGAGCTCCTTCCAAAGCATGGCCACCTCCAAGTTTCTTTCCTAGAAACTCACTTTTCATCACACAGGCAATTGTGCAATGAAGGGAACTTGTGCAACTACAGTGTTTCTCAGGGAGAATTGAGCCCCCACCTCTCTAAATCCCAATGAGGAATATGAAGTTTCCCGTCAAGACTTATTTTCAAAATGGCCAGCAGAGCATCGACCTTGCTGATTCTTTCTCTAATTTGTACATCCAAGGTCATTTAGAAGGGGGATACTTGAGTTGTTTCAACTTGCAACAATCTAGAGGTTTTACCAAAGAGCCCTTAAGAGCCCCTGATTCGGCATCCAGCTTTTCCCAACGATGCTTTGCTCACAAAGGCCCAAACACACAGGCCGTGCCTCTAGGATGTTTCTCATCCGAGTGCAGACCCGCCAGTACTAAGAAACCTGGAATGCTACCTAGAGCTCAAGAACCACACTGAATAACGCTACATGGATTCTGCTGCATGCCAATCTGTGGCATGATACAAGAGGAACGTTAGCTTGAGGCTAGTGTTCAATGGGGTCGCCAATTCACTGAAAATTACTGAGGGTTGAGCAGCTACCAAAGTATGGCAACGTCCAAGTTTCTTTCCGAGAAATTCACTTCTCATCACAAAGGGAACTGTGCCATGAAGGGAACATGTGCAACTACAGTATTTCTCACTGAGAATTGATTCCGCAACTCTCTAAATCCCAATGAGGAAAGTAAAGTATCCCTTTAAGCCTTATATTCAATATATATATTCCACAGAGAATTAACCCTGTTCTTTCTTTCTCTAGTTTGTAATTCCAAGGCGCTTTAGAAGGGAGATACTTGAGTTGTTTCAACTTACTACTTTCTAGAGTTTAAGAGAAGAAGCCCTTCACTTCCCATGACTCTGCATCTAGCTGTTCCCAATGGTGCATTGCTCACAACTCCCCGAAGGCACAGGCCGTCCTTCCTTTACTTTTCTCATCCTAGTGCCGACCCGCAAGTACTAAGAGATCTGGAATGCTTCCTAGAGTTCAAGAACCACACTGAATAAGTCTACAAGGATTCTGCTGCATGCCAACATGTGGCATGATACAAGAGGAACGTTAGCTTGAGGCTAGTTTTCAATGGGGTCGCCAATTCACTGAAGATTACTGAAGGAGGAGCACCTACCAAAGAATGGCAACCACCAAGTTTCTTTCCGAGAAATTCACTTGTCATCACAAAGGGAATTGTGCCATGAAGGGAACATGTGCAACTACAGTATTTCTCAGTGAGAATGGATCCCGCAACTCTCTAAATCCCAATGAGGAAAATAAAGTTCCCCTTTAAGCCTTATATTCAAAAGGGTCCACAGAGCATTGATCCTATTGTTTCTTTCTCTATTTTGTAGTTGAAGGTGTTTTAGAAGGGAGATACTTGAGTTGTTTCAACTTACTACTTTCTAGAGTTTAAGAAAAGAAGCCCTTCACTTCCCATGACTCGGCATCTAGTTGTACCCAATGATGCATTGCTCACAACACCCCGAAGACAGACGCCGTCCTTCCTGTACTTTTCTCATCCTAGTGCAGACCCGCAAGTACTAAGAGACCTGGAATGCTTCCTAGAGCCCAGGAACCACAATGAATAAGGCTACATGGATGTTGCTGCATGACAACATGTGTCATGTTAGAAGAGGAACTTTAGCTTCAGGTTAGTGGTCAAGTGGGATCGCCAATTCACTGAAGATTACCGAAGGATGAGCACCTACCAAAGAATGGCAACCTCCAAGTTTCTTTCCTAGAAACTCACTTGTCATCACAAAGGCAATTGTGCTATGAAGAGAACATGTGCAACTAAAGAATTTCTCAGAGAGAACTGAGCCCACAACTCTCTAAATCCCAATGAGGAAAGTCAAGTTTCCCTTCAAGCCTTATTTTCCAAAGGGCCGCAGAGCACTGACCCTGCTGTTTCCTTCTCTATTTTGTACCTCCAACGTGCTTTAGACGGGAGATACTTGAGTTGTTTCAAGTTGCCACATTCTAGAAATTTAACAAAAGAAACCCTTCACCTCCATGCCTCGGCATCTAGCTGTTCCCAAGGCTGCACTTATCACAACTCCCCAAACACACAGGCCGTCCTTCTTTACGTTTCACAGCCTAGTGCAGATCCGATAGTACTAAGAGACCTGGAATGCTTCGTAGAGCTCAAGAACCACACTGAATAAGGCTACTTAGATTCTGCTGCATGCCAACCTCTGGCATGATACAAGAGGAACGTTAGCCTGAGGCTAGTGGTCAAAAAGGGTCGCCAATTCACTGAATTGACTGAAGGATGAGCTCCTTCCAAAGCATGGCCACCTCCAAGTTTCTTTCCTAGAAACTCACTTTTCATCACACAGGCAATTGTGCAATGAAGGGAACTTGTGCAACTACAGTGTTTCTCAGGGAGAATTGAGCCCCCACCTCTCTAAATCCCAATGAGGAATATGAAGTTTCCCGTCAAGACTTATTTTCAAAATGGCCAGCAGAGCATCGACCTTGCTGATTCTTTCTCTAATTTGTACATCCAAGGTCATTTAGAAGGGGGATACTTGAGTTGTTTCAACTTGCAACAATCTAGAGGTTTTACCAAAGAGCCCTTAAGAGCCCCTGATTCGGCATCCAGCTTTTCCCAACGATGCATTGCTCACAAAGGCCCAAACACACAGGCCGTGCCTCTAGGACGTTTCTCATCCGAGTGCAGACCCGCCAGTACTAAGAAACCTGGAATGCTACCTAGAGCTCAAGAACCACTCTGAATAACGCTACATGGATTCTGCTGCATGCCAATCTGTGGCATGATACAAGAGGAACGTTAGCTTGAGGCTAGTGTTCAATGGGGTCGCCAATTCACTGAAAATGACTGAAGGTTGAGCAGCTACCAAAGTATGGCAACGTCCAAATTTCTTTCCGAGAAATCCACTTCTCATCACAAAGGGAACTGTGCCATGAAGGGAACATGTGCAACTACAGTATTTCTCACTGAGAATTGATTCCGCAACTCTCTAAATCCCAATGAGGAAAGTAAAGTATCCCTTTAAGCCTTATATTCAATATATATATTCCACAGAGAATTAACCCTGTTCTTTCTTTCTCTAGTTTGTAATTCCAAGGCGCTTTAGAAGGGAGATACTTGACTTGTTTCAACTTACTACTTTCTAGAGTTTAAGAAAAGAAGCCCTTCACTTCCCATGACTCGGCATCTAGCTGTTCCCAATGGCGCATTGCTCACAACTCCCCGAACGCACAGGCCGTCCTTCCTGTACTTTTCTCATCCTAGTGCAGACCCGCAAGTACTAAGAGACCTGGAATGCTTCCTAGAGTTCAAGAACCACACTGAATAAGTCTACAAGGATTCTGCTGCATGCCAACATGTGGCATGATACAAGAGGAACGTTAGCTTGAGGCTAGTGTTCAATGGGGTCGCCAATTCACTGAAAATTACTGAAGGTTGAGCAGCTACCAAAGTATGGCAACGTCCAAGTTTCTTTCCGAGAAATTCACTTCTCATCACAAAGGGAACTGTGCCATGAAGGGAACATGTGCAACTACAGTATTTCTCACTGAGAATTGATTCCGCAACTCTCTAAATCCCAATGAGGAAAGTAAAGTATCCCTTTAAGCCTTATATTCAATATATATATTCCACAGAGAATTAACCCTGTTCTTTCTTTCTCTAGTTTGTAATTCCAAGGCGCTTTAGAAGGGAGATACTTGAGTTGTTTCAACTTACTACTTTCTAGAGTTTAAGAGAAGAAGCCCTTCACTTCCCATGACTCTGCATCTAGCTGTTCCCAATGGTGCATTGCTCACAACTCCCCGAAGGCACAGGCCGTCCTTCCTGTACTTTTCTCATGCTAGTGCAGACCCGCAAGTACTAAGAGACCTGGAATGCTTCCTAGAGTTCAAGAACCACACTGAATAAGTCTACAAGGATTCTGCTGCATGCCAACATGTGGCATGATACAAGAGGAACGTTAGCTTGAGGCTAGTGTTCAATGGGGTCGCCAATTCACTGAAGATTACTGAAAGAGGAGCACCTACCAAAGAATGGCAACGTCCAAGTTTCTTTCCGAGAAATTCACTTGTCATCACAAAGGGAATTGTGCCATGAAGGGAACATGTGCAACTACAGTATTTCTCAGTGAGAATGGATCCCGCAACTCTCTAAATCCCAATGAGGAAAATAAAGTTCCCCTTTAAGCCTTATATTCAAAAGGGTCCACAGAGCATTGATCCTATTGTTTCTTTCTCTATTTTGTAGTTGAAGGTGTTTTAGAAGGGAGATACTTGAGTTGTTTCAACTTACTACTTTCTAGAGTTTAAGAAAAGAAGCCCTTCACTTCCCATGACTCGGCATCTAGTTGGACCCAATGATGCATTGCTCACAACACCCCGAAGACAGACGCCGTCCTTCCTGTACTTTTCTCATCCGAGTGCAGACCCGCAAGTACTAAGAGACCTGGAATGCTTCCTAGAGCCCAGGAACCACAATGAATAAGGCTACATGGATTTTGCTGCATGACAACATGTGTCATGTTAGAAGAGGAACGTTAGCTTCAGGTTAGTGGTCAAGTGGGATCGCCAATTCACTGAAGATTACCGAAGGATGACCACCTACCAAAGAATGGCAACCTCCAAGTTTCTTTCCTAGAAACTCACTTGTCATCACAAAGGCAATTGTGCTATGAAGAGAACATGTACAACTAAAGAATTTCTCAGAGAGAACTGAGCCCACAACTCTCTAAATCCCAATGAGGAAAGTCAAGTTTCCCTTCAAGCCTTATTTTCCAAAGGGCCCGCAGAGCACTGACCCTGCTGTTTCCTTCTCTATTTTGTACCTCCAACGTGCTTTAGACGGGAGATACTTGAGTTGTTTCAAGTTGCCACATTCTAGAAATTTAACAAAAGAAACCCTTCACCTCCATGCCTCGGCATCTAGCTGTTCCCAAGGCTGCACTTATCACAACTCCCCAAACACACAGGCCGTCCTTCTTGTACGTTTCACAGCCTAGTGCAGATCCGATAGTACTAAGAGACCTGGAATGCTTCGTAGAGCTCAAGAACCACACTGAATAAGGCTACTTAGATTCTGCTGCATGCCAACCTCTGGCATGATACAGGAGGAACGTTAGCCTGAGGCTAGTGGTCAAAAAGGGTCGCCAATTCACTGAATTGACTGAAGGATGAGCTCCTTCCAAAGCATGGCCACCTCCAAGTTTCTTTCCTAGAAACTCACTTTTCATCACACAGGCAATTGTGCAATGAAGGGAACTTGTGCAACTACAGTGTTTCTCAGGGAGAATTGAGCCCCCACCTCTCTAAATCCCAATGAGGAATATGAAGTTTCCCGTCAAGACTTATTTTCAAAATGGCCAGCAGAGCATCGACCTTGCTGATTCTTTCTCTAATTTGTACATCCAAGGTCATTTAGAAGGGGGATACTTGAGTTGTTTCAACTTGCAACAATCTAGAGGTTTTACCAAAGAGCCCTTAAGAGCCCCTGATTCGGCATCCAGCTTTTCCCAACGATGCATTGCTCACAAAGGCCCAAACACACAGGCCGTGCCTCTAGGACGTTTCTCATCCGAGTGCAGACCCGCCAGTACTAAGAAACCTGGAATGCTACCTAGAGCTCAAGAACCACACTGAATAACGCTACATGGATTCTGCTGCATGCCAATCTGTGGCATGATACAAGAGGAACGTTAGCTTGAGGCTAGTGTTCAATGGGGTCGCCAATTCACTGAAAATTACTGAGGGTTGAGCAGCTACCAAAGTATGGCAACGTCCAAGTTTCTTTCCGAGAAATTCACTTCTCATCACAAAGGGAACTGTGCCATGAAGGGAACATGTGCAACTACAGTATTTCTCACTGAGAATTGATTCCGCAACTCTCTAAATCCCAATGAGGAAAGTAAAGTATCCCTTTAAGCCTTATATTCAATATATATATTCCACAGAGAATTAACCCTGTTCTTTCTTTCTCTAGTTTGTAATTCCAAGGCGCTTTAGAAGGGAGATACTTGAGTTGTTTCAACTTACTACTTTCTAGAGTTTAAGAGAAGAAGCCCTTCACTTCCCATGACTCTGCATCTAGCTGTTCCCAATGGTGCATTGCTCACAACTCCCCGAAGGCACAGGCCGTCCTTCCTTTACTTTTCTCATCCTAGTGCCGACCCGCAAGTACTAAGAGATCTGGAATGCTTCCTAGAGTTCAAGAACCACACTGAATAAGTCTACAAGGATTCTGCTGCATGCCAACATGTGGCATGATACAAGAGGAACGTTAGCTTGAGGCTAGTTTTCAATGGGGTCGCCAATTCACTGAAGATTACTGAAGGAGGATCACCTACCAAAGAATGGCAACCACCAAGTTTCTTTCCGAGAAATTCACTTGTCATCACAAAGGGAATTGTGCCATGAAGGGAACATGTGCAACTACAGTATTTCTCAGTGAGAATGGATCCCGCAACTCTCTAAATCCCAATGAGGAAAATAAAGTTCCCCTTTAAGCCTTATATTCAAAAGGGTCCTCAGAGCATTGATCCTATTGCTTCTTTCTCTATTTTGTAGTTGAAGGTGTTTTAGAAGGGAGATACTTGAGTTGTTTCAAATTACTACTTTCTAGAGTTTAAGAAAAGAAGCCCTTCACTTCCCATGACTCAGCATCTAGTTGTACCCAATGATGCATTGCTCACAACACCCCGAAGACAGACGCCGTCCTTCCTGTACTTTTCTCCTCCTAGTGCAGACCCGCAAGTACTAAGAGACCTGGAATGCTTCCTAGAGCCCAGGATCCACAATGAATAAGGCTACATGGATTTTGCTGCATGACAACATGTGTCATGTTAGAAGAGGAACGTTAGCTTCAGGTTAGTGGTCAAATGGGGTCGCCAATTCACTGAAGATTACCGAAGGATGACCACCTACCAAAGAATGGCAACCTCCAAGTTTCTTTCCTAGAAACTCACTTGTCATCACAAAGGCAATTGTGCTATGAAGAGAACATGTGCAACTAAAGAATTTCTCAGAGAGAACTGAGCCCACAACTCTCTAAATCCCAATGAGGAAAGTCAAGTTTCCCTTCAAGCCTTATTTTCCAAAGGGCCCGCAGAGCACTGACCCTGCTGTTTCCTTCTCTATTTTGTACCTCCAATGTGCTTTAGACGGGAGATACTTGAGTTGTTTCAAGTTGCCACATTCTAGAAATTTAACAAAAGAAACCCTTCACCTCCATGCCTCGGCATCTAGCTGTTCCCAAGGCTGCACTTATCACAACTCCCCAAACACACAGGCCGTCCTTCTTGTACGTTTCACAGCCTAGTGCAGATCCGATAGTACTAAGAGACCTGGAATGCTTCGTAGAGCTCAAGAACCACACTGAATAAGGCTACTTAGATTCTGCTGCATGCCAACCTCTGGCATGATACAGGAGGAACGTTAGCCTGAGGCTAGTGGTCAAAAAGGGTCGCCAATTCACTGAATTGACTGAAGGATGAGCTCCTTCCAAAGCATGGCCACCTCCAAGTTTCTTTCCTAGAAACTCACTTTTCATCACACAGGCAATTGTGCAATGAAGGGAACTTGTGCAACTACAGTGTTTCTCAGGGAGAATTGAGCCCCCACCTCTCTAAATCCCAATGAGGAATATGAAGTTTCCCGTCAAGACTTATTTTCAAAATGGCCAGCAGAGCATCGACCTTGCTGATTCTTTCTCTAATTTGTACATCCAAGGTCATTTAGAAGGGGGATACTTGAGTTGTTTCAACTTGCAACAATCTAGAGGTTTTACCAAAGAGCCCTTAAGAGCCCCTGATTCGGCATCCAGCTTTTCCCAACGATGCATTGCTCACAAAGGCCCAAACACACAGGCCGTGCCTCTAGGACGTTTCTCATCCGAGTGCAGACCCGCCAGTACTAAGAAACCTGGAATGCTACCTAGAGCTCAAGAACCACACTGAATAACGCTACATGGATTCTGCTGCATGCCAATCTGTGGCATGATACAAGAGGAACGTTAGCTTGAGGCTAGTGTTCAATGGGGTCGCCAATTCACTGAAAATTACTGAGGGTTGAGCAGCTACCAAAGTATGGCAACGTCCAAGTTTCTTTCCGAGAAATTCACTTCTCATCACAAAGGGAACTGTGCCATGAAGGGAACATGTGCAACTACAGTATTTCTCACTGAGAATTGATTCCGCAACTCTCTAAATCCCAATGAGGAAAGTAAAGTATCCCTTTAAGCCTTATATTCAATATATATATTCCACAGAGAATTAACCCTGTTCTTTCTTTCTCTAGTTTGTAATTCCAAGGCGCTTTAGAAGGGAGATACTTGAGTTGTTTCAACTTACTACTTTCTAGAGTTTAAGAGAAGAAGCCCTTCACTTCCCATGACTCTGCATCTAGCTGTTCCCAATGGTGCATTGCTCACAACTCCCCGAAGGCACAGGCCGTCCTTCCTTTACTTTTCTCATCCTAGTGCCGACCCGCAAGTACTAAGAGATCTGGAATGCTTCCTAGAGTTCAAGAACCACACTGAATAAGTCTACAAAGATTCTGCTGCATGCCAACATGTGGCATGATACAAGAGGAACGTTAGCTTGAGGCTAGTTTTCAATGGGGTCGCCAATTCACTGAAGATTACTGAAGGAGGATCACCTACCAAAGAATGGCAACCACCAAGTTTCTTTCCGAGAAATTCACTTGTCATCACAAAGGGAATTGTGCCATGAAGGGAACATGTGCAACTACAGTATTTCTCAGTGAGAATGGATCCCGCAACTCTCTAAATCCCAATGAGGAAAATAAAGTTCCCCTTTAAGCCTTATATTCAAAAGGGTCCTCAGAGCATTGATCCTATTGCTTCTTTCTCTATTTTGTAGTTGAAGGTGTTTTAGAAGGGAGATACTTGAGTTGTTTCAAATTACTACTTTCTAGAGTTTAAGAAAAGAAGCCCTTCACTTCCCATGACTCAGCATCTAGTTGTACCCAATGATGCATTGCTCACAACACCCCGAAGACAGACGCCGTCCTTCCTGTACTTTTCTCCTCCTAGTGCAGACCCGCAAGTACTAAGAGACCTGGAATGCTTCCTAGAGCCCAGGATCCACAATGAATAAGGCTACATGGATTTTGCTGCATGACAACATGTGTCATGTTAGAAGAGGAACGTTAGCTTCAGGTTAGTGGTCAAATGGGGTCGCCAATTCACTGAAGATTACCGAAGGATGACCACCTACCAAAGAATGGCAACCTCCAAGTTTCTTTCCTAGAAACTCACTTGTCATCACAAAGGCAATTGTGCTATGAAGAGAACATGTGCAACTAAAGAATTTCTCAGAGAGAACTGAGCCCACAACTCTCTAAATCCCAATGAGGAAAGTCAAGTTTCCCTTCAAGCCTTATTTTCCAAAGGGCCCGCAGAGCACTGACCCTGCTGTTTCCTTCTCTATTTTGTACCTCCAATGTGCTTTAGACGGGAGATACTTGAGTTGTTTCAAGTTGCCACATTCTAGAAATTTAACAAAAGAAACCCTTCACCTCCATGCCTCGGCATCTAGCTGTTCCCAAGGCTGCACTTATCACAACTCCCCAAACACACAGGCCGTCCTTCTTGTACGTTTCACAGCCTAGTGCAGATCCGATAGTACTAAGAGACCTGGAATGCTTCGTAGAGCTCAAGAACCACACTGAATAAGGCTACTTAGATTCTGCTGCATGCCAACCTCTGGCATGATACAGGAGGAACGTTAGCCTGAGGCTAGTGGTCAAAAAGGGTCGCCAATTCACTGAATTGACTGAAGGATGAGCTCCTTCCAAAGCATGGCCACCTCCAAGTTTCTTTCCTAGAAACTCACTTTTCATCACACAGGCAATTGTGCAATGAAGGGAACTTGTGCAACTACAGTGTTTCTCAGGGAGAATTGAGCCCCCACCTCTCTAAATCCCAATGAGGAATATGAAGTTTCCCGTCAAGACTTATTTTCAAAATGGCCAGCAGAGCATCGACCTTGCTGATTCTTTCTCTAATTTGTACATCCAAGGTCATTTAGAAGGGGGATACTTGAGTTGTTTCAACTTGCAACAATCTAGAGGTTTTACCAAAGAGCCCTTAAGAGCCCCTGATTCGGCATCCAGCTTTTCCCAACGATGCATTGCTCACAAAGGCCCAAACACACAGGCCGTGCCTCTAGGACGTTTCTCATCCGAGTGCAGACCCGCCAGTACTAAGAAACCTGGAATGCTACCTAGAGCTCAAGAACCACACTGAATAACGCTACATGGATTCTGCTGCATGCCAATCTGTGGCATGATACAAGAGGAACGTTAGCTTGAGGCTAGTGTTCAATGGGGTCGCCAATTCACTGAAAATTACTGAGGGTTGAGCAGCTACCAAAGTATGGCAACGTCCAAGTTTCTTTCCGAGAAATTCACTTCTCATCACAAAGGGAACTGTGCCATGAAGGGAACATGTGCAACTACAGTATTTCTCACTGAGAATTGATTCCGCAACTCTCTAAATCCCAATGAGGAAAGTAAAGTATCCCTTTAAGCCTTATATTCAATATATATATTCCACAGAGAATTAACCCTGTTCTTTCTTTCTCTAGTTTGTAATTCCAAGGCGCTTTAGAAGGGAGATACTTGAGTTGTTTCAACTTACTACTTTCTAGAGTTTAAGAGAAGAAGCCCTTCACTTCCCATGACTCTGCATCTAGCTGTTCCCAATGGTGCATTGCTCACAACTCCCCGAAGGCACAGGCCGTCCTTCCTTTACTTTTCTCATCCTAGTGCCGACCCGCAAGTACTAAGAGATCTGGAATGCTTCCTAGAGTTCAAGAACCACACTGAATAAGTCTACAAAGATTCTGCTGCATGCCAACATGTGGCATGATACAAGAGGAACGTTAGCTTGAGGCTAGTTTTCAATGGGGTCGCCAATTCACTGAAGATTACTGAAGGAGGATCACCTACCAAAGAATGGCAACCACCAAGTTTCTTTCCAAGAAATTCACTTGTCATCACAAAGGGAATTGTGCCATGAAGGGAACATGTGCAACTACAGTATTTCTCAGTGAGAATGGATCCCGCAACTCTCTAAATCCCAATGAGGAAAATAAAGTTCCCCTTTAAGCCTTATATTCAAAAGGGTCCACAGAGCATTGATCCTATTGCTTCTTTCTCTATTTTGTAGTTGAAGGTGTTTTAGAAGGGAGATACTTGAGTTGTTTCAACTTACTACTTTCTAGAGTTTAAGAAAAGAAGCCCTTCACTTCCCATGACTCGGCATCTAGTTGTACCCAATGATGCATTGCTCACAACACCCCGAAGACAGACGCCGTCCTTCCTGTACTTTTCTCCTCCTAGTGCAGACCCGCAAGTACTAAGAGACCTGGAATGCTTCCTAGAGCCCAGGATCCACAATGAATAAGGCTACATGGATTTTGCTGCATGACAACATGTGTCATGTTAGAAGAGGAACGTTAGCTTCAGGTTAGTGGTCAAATGGGGTCGCCAATTCACTGAAGATTACCGAAGGATGACCACCTACCAAAGAATGGCAACCTCCAAGTTTCTTTCCTAGAAACTCACTTGTCATCACAAAGGCAATTGTGCTATGAAGAGAACATGTGCAACTAAAGAATTTCTCAGAGAGAACTGAGCCCACAACTCTCTAAATCCCAATGAGGAAAGTCAAGTTTCCCTTCAAGCCTTATTTTCCAAAGGGCCCGCAGAGCACTGACCCTGCTGTTTCCTTCTCTATTTTGTACCTCCAATGTGCTTTAGACGGGAGATACTTGAGTTGTTTCAAGTTGCCACATTCTAGAAATTTAACAAAAGAAACCTTTCACCTCCATGCCTCGGCATCTAGCTGTTCCCAAGACTGCACTTATCACAACTCCCCAAACACACAGGCCGTCCTTCTTGTACGTTTCACAGCCTAGTGCAGATCCGATAGTACTAAGAGACCTGGAATGCTTCGTAGAGCTCAAGAACCACACTGAATAAGGCTACTTAGATTCTGCTGCATGCCAACCTCTGGCATGATACAAGAGGAACGTTAGCCTGAGGCTAGTGGTCAAAAAGGGTCGCCAATTCACTGAATTGACTGAAGGATGAGCTCCTTCCAAAGCATGGCCACCTCCAAGTTTCTTTCCTAGAAACTCACTTTTCATCACACAGGCAATTGTGCAATGAAGGGAACTTGTGCAACTACAATGTTTCTCAGGGAGAATTGAGCCCCCACCTCTCTAAATCCCAATGAGGAATATGAAGTTTCCCGTCAAGACTTATTTTCAAAATGGCCAGCAGAGCATCGACCTTGCTGATTCTTTCTCTAATTTGTACATCCAAGGTCATTTAGAAGGGGGATACTTGAGTTGTTTCAACTTGCAACAATCTAGAGGTTTTACCAAAGAGCCCTTAAGAGCCCCTGATTCGGCATCCAGCTTTTCCCAACGATGCATTGCTCACAAAGGCCCAAACACACAGGCCGTGCCTCTAGGACGTTTCTCATCCGAGTGCAGACCCGCCAGTACTAAGAAACCTGGAATGCTACCTAGAGCTCAAGAACCACACTGAATAACGCTACATGGATTCTGCTGCATGCCAATGTGTGGCATGATACAAGAGGAACGTTAGCTTGAGGCTAGTGTTCAATGGGGTCGCCAATTCACTGAAAATGACTGAAGGTTGAGCAGCTACCAAAGTATGGCAACGTCCAAGTTTCTTTCCGAGAAATTCACTTCTCATCACAAAGGGAACTGTGCCATGAAGGGAACATGTGCAACTACAGTATTTCTCACTGAGAATTGATTCCGCAACTCTCTAAATCCCAATGAGGAAAGTAAAGTATCCCTTTAAGCCTTATATTCAATATATATATTCCACAGAGAATTAACCCTGTTCTTTCTTTCTCTAGTTTGTAATTCCAAGGCGCTTTAGAAGGGAGATACTTGAGTTGTTTCAACTTACTACTTTCTAGAGTTTAAGAGAAGAAGCCCTTCACTTCCCATGACTCTGCATCTAGCTGTTCCCAATGGTGCATTGCTCACAACTCCCCGAAGGCACAGGCCGTCCTTCCTGTACTTTTCTCATCCTAGTGCAGACCCGCAAGTACTAAGAGACCTGGAATGCTTCCTAGAGTTCAAGAACCACACTGAATAAGTCTACAAGGATTCTGCTGCATGCCAACATGTGGCATGATACAAGAGGAACGTTAGCTTGAGGCTAGTGTTCAATGGGGTCGCCAATTCACTGAAGATTACTGAAAGAGGAGCACCTACCAAAGAATGGCAACGTCCAAGTTTCTTTCCGAGAAATTCACTTGTCATCACAAAGGGAATTGTGCCATGAAGGGAACATGTGCAACTACAGTATTTCTCAGTGAGAATGGATCCCGCAACTCTCTAAATCCCAATGAGGAAAATAAAGTTCCCCTTTAAGCCTTATATTCAAAAGGGTCCACAGAGCATTGATCCTATTGTTTCTTTCTCTATTTTGTAGTTGAAGGTGTTTTAGAAGGGAGATACTTGAGTTGTTTCAACTTACTACTTTCTAGAGTTTAAGAAAAGAAGCCCTTCACTTCCCATGACTCGGCATCTAGTTGGACCCAATGATGCATTGCTCACAACACCCCGAAGACAGACGCCGTCCTTCCTGTACTTTTCTCATCCTAGTGCAGACCCGCAAGTACTAAGAGACCTGGAATGCTTCCTAGAGCCCAGGAACCACAATGAATAAGGCTACATGGATTTTGCTGCATGACAACATGTGTCATGTTAGAAGAGGAACGTTAGCTTCAGGTTAGTGGTCAAGTGGGATCGCCAATTCACTGAAGATTACCGAAGGATGAGCACCTACCAAAGAATGGCAACCTCCAAGTTTCTTTCCTAGAAACTCACTTGTCATCACAAAGGCAATTGTGCTATGAAGAGAACATGTACAACTAAAGAATTTCTCAGAGAGAACTGAGCCCACAACTCTCTAAATCCCAATGAGGAAAGTCAAGTTTCCCTTCAAGCCTTATTTTCCAAAGGGCCCGCAGAGCACTGACCCTGCTGTTTCCTTCTCTATTTTGTACCTCCAACGTGCTTTACAAGGGAGATACTTGAGTTGTTTCAAGTTGCCACATTCTAGAAATTTAACAAAAGAAACCCTTCACCTCCATGCCTCGGCATCTAGCTTTTCCCAAGGCTGCACTTATCACAACTCCCCAAACACACAGGCCGTCCTTCTTGTACGTTTCACAGCCTAGTGCAGATCCGATAGTACTAAGAGACCTGGAATGCTTCGTAGAGCTCAAGAACCACACTGAATAAGGCTACTTAGATTCTGCTGCATGCCAACCTCTGGCATGATACAGGAGGAACGTTAGCCTGAGGCTAGTGGTCAAAAAGGGTCGCCAATTCACTGAATTGACTGAAGGATGAGCTCCTTCCAAAGCATGGCCACCTCCAAGTTTCTTTCCTAGAAACTCACTTTTCATCACACAGGCAATTGTGCAATGAAGGGAACTTGTGCAACTACAGTGTTTCTCAGGGAGAATTGAGCCCCCACCTCTCTAAATCCCAATGAGGAATATGAAGTTTCCCGTCAAGACTTATTTTCAAAATGGCCAGCAGAGCATCGACCTTGCTGATTCTTTCTCTAATTTGTACATCCAAGGTCATTTAGAAGGGGGATACTTGAGTTGTTTCAACTTGCAACAATCTAGAGGTTTTACCAAAGAGCCCTTAAGAGCCCCTGATTCGGCATCCAGCTTTTCCCAACGATGCATTGCTCACAAAGGCCCAAACACACAGGCCGTGCCTCTAGGACGTTTCTCATCCGAGTGCAGACCCGCCAGTACTAAGAAACCTGGAATGCTACCTAGAGCTCAAGAACCACACTGAATAACGCTACATGGATTCTGCTGCATGCCAATCTGTGGCATGATACAAGAGGAACGTTAGCTTGAGGCTAGTGTTCAATGGGGTCGCCAATTCACTGAAAATTACTGAGGGTTGAGCAGCTACCAAAGTATGGCAACGTCCAAGTTTCTTTCCGAGAAATTCACTTCTCATCACAAAGGGAACTGTGCCATGAAGGGAACATGTGCAACTACAGTATTTCTCACTGAGAATTGATTCCGCAACTCTCTAAATCCCAATGAGGAAAGTAAAGTATCCCTTTAAGCCTTATATTCAATATATATATTCCACAGAGAATTAACCCTGTTCTTTCTTTCTCTAGTTTGTAATTCCAAGGCGCTTTAGAAGGGAGATACTTGAGTTGTTTCAACTTACTACTTTCTAGAGTTTAAGAGAAGAAGCCCTTCACTTCCCATGACTCTGCATCTAGCTGTTCCCAATGGTGCATTGCTCACAACTCCCCGAAGGCACAGGCCGTCCTTCCTTTACTTTTCTCATCCTAGTGCCGACCCGCAAGTACTAAGAGATCTGGAATGCTTCCTAGAGTTCAAGAACCACACTGAATAAGTCTACAAGGATTCTGCTGCATGCCAACATGTGGCATGATACAAGAGGAACGTTAGCTTGAGGCTAGTTTTCAATGGGGTCGCCAATTCACTGAAGATTACTGAAGGAGGATCACCTACCAAAGAATGGCAACCACCAAGTTTCTTTCCGAGAAATTCACTTGTCATCACAAAGGGAATTGTGCCATGAAGGGAACATGTGCAACTACAGTATTTCTCAGTGAGAATGGATCCCGCAACTCTCTAAATCCCAATGAGGAAAATAAAGTTCCCCTTTAAGCCTTATATTCAAAAGGGTCCTCAGAGCATTGATCCTATTGCTTCTTTCTCTATTTTGTAGTTGAAGGTGTTTTAGAAGGGAGATACTTGAGTTGTTTCAAATTACTACTTTCTAGAGTTTAAGAAAAGAAGCCCTTCACTTCCCATGACTCAGCATCTAGTTGTACCCAATGATGCATTGCTCACAACACCCCGAAGACAGACGCCGTCCTTCCTGTACTTTTCTCCTCCTAGTGCAGACCCGCAAGTACTAAGAGACCTGGAATGCTTCCTAGAGCCCAGGATCCACAATGAATAAGGCTACATGGATTTTGCTGCATGACAACATGTGTCATGTTAGAAGAGGAACGTTAGCTTCAGGTTAGTGGTCAAATGGGGTCGCCAATTCACTGAAGATTACCGAAGGATGACCACCTACCAAAGAATGGCAACCTCCAAGTTTCTTTCCTAGAAACTCACTTGTCATCACAAAGGCAATTGTGCTATGAAGAGAACATGTGCAACTAAAGAATTTCTCAGAGAGAACTGAGCCCACAACTCTCTAAATCCCAATGAGGAAAGTCAAGTTTCCCTTCAAGCCTTATTTTCCAAAGGGCCCGCAGAGCACTGACCCTGCTGTTTCCTTCTCTATTTTGTACCTCCAATGTGCTTTAGACGGGAGATACTTGAGTTGTTTCAAGTTGCCACATTCTAGAAATTTAACAAAAGAAACCCTTCACCTCCATGCCTCGGCATCTAGCTGTTCCCAAGGCTGCACTTATCACAACTCCCCAAACACACAGGCCGTCCTTCTTGTACGTTTCACAGCCTAGTGCAGATCCGATAGTACTAAGAGACCTGGAATGCTTCGTAGAGCTCAAGAACCACACTGAATAAGGCTACTTAGATTCTGCTGCATGCCAACCTCTGGCATGATACAGGAGGAACGTTAGCCTGAGGCTAGTGGTCAAAAAGGGTCGCCAATTCACTGAATTGACTGAAGGATGAGCTCCTTCCAAAGCATGGCCACCTCCAAGTTTCTTTCCTAGAAACTCACTTTTCATCACACAGGCAATTGTGCAATGAAGGGAACTTGTGCAACTACAGTGTTTCTCAGGGAGAATTGAGCCCCCACCTCTCTAAATCCCAATGAGGAATATGAAGTTTCCCGTCAAGACTTATTTTCAAAATGGCCAGCAGAGCATCGACCTTGCTGATTCTTTCTCTAATTTGTACATCCAAGGTCATTTAGAAGGGGGATACTTGAGTTGTTTCAACTTGCAACAATCTAGAGGTTTTACCAAAGAGCCCTTAAGAGCCCCTGATTCGGCATCCAGCTTTTCCCAACGATGCATTGCTCACAAAGGCCCAAACACACAGGCCGTGCCTCTAGGACGTTTCTCATCCGAGTGCAGACCCGCCAGTACTAAGAAACCTGGAATGCTACCTAGAGCTCAAGAACCACACTGAATAACGCTACATGGATTCTGCTGCATGCCAATCTGTGGCATGATACAAGAGGAACGTTAGCTTGAGGCTAGTGTTCAATGGGGTCGCCAATTCACTGAAAATTACTGAGGGTTGAGCAGCTACCAAAGTATGGCAACGTCCAAGTTTCTTTCCGAGAAATTCACTTCTCATCACAAAGGGAACTGTGCCATGAAGGGAACATGTGCAACTACAGTATTTCTCACTGAGAATTGATTCCGCAACTCTCTAAATCCCAATGAGGAAAGTAAAGTATCCCTTTAAGCCTTATATTCAATATATATATTCCACAGAGAATTAACCCTGTTCTTTCTTTCTCTAGTTTGTAATTCCAAGGCGCTTTAGAAGGGAGATACTTGAGTTGTTTCAACTTACTACTTTCTAGAGTTTAAGAGAAGAAGCCCTTCACTTCCCATGACTCTGCATCTAGCTGTTCCCAATGGTGCATTGCTCACAACTCCCCGAAGGCACAGGCCGTCCTTCCTTTACTTTTCTCATCCTAGTGCCGACCCGCAAGTACTAAGAGATCTGGAATGCTTCCTAGAGTTCAAGAACCACACTGAATAAGTCTACAAGGATTCTGCTGCATGCCAACATGTGGCATGATACAAGAGGAACGTTAGCTTGAGGCTAGTTTTCAATGGGGTCGCCAATTCACTGAAGATTACTGAAGGAGGATCACCTACCAAAGAATGGCAACCACCAAGTTTCTTTCCGAGAAATTCACTTGTCATCACAAAGGGAATTGTGCCATGAAGGGAACATGTGCAACTACAGTATTTCTCAGTGAGAATGGATCCCGCAACTCTCTAAATCCCAATGAGGAAAATAAAGTTCCCCTTTAAGCCTTATATTCAAAAGGGTCCTCAGAGCATTGATCCTATTGCTTCTTTCTCTATTTTGTAGTTGAAGGTGTTTTAGAAGGGAGATACTTGAGTTGTTTCAAATTACTACTTTCTAGAGTTTAAGAAAAGAAGCCCTTCACTTCCCATGACTCAGCATCTAGTTGTACCCAATGATGCATTGCTCACAACACCCCGAAGACAGACGCCGTCCTTCCTGTACTTTTCTCCTCCTAGTGCAGACCCGCAAGTACTAAGAGACCTGGAATGCTTCCTAGAGCCCAGGATCCACAATGAATAAGGCTACATGGATTTTGCTGCATGACAACATGTGTCATGTTAGAAGAGGAACGTTAGCTTCAGGTTAGTGGTCAAATGGGGTCGCCAATTCACTGAAGATTACCGAAGGATGACCACCTACCAAAGAATGGCAACCTCCAAGTTTCTTTCCTAGAAACTCACTTGTCATCACAAAGGCAATTGTGCTATGAAGAGAACATGTGCAACTAAAGAATTTCTCAGAGAGAACTGAGCCCACAACTCTCTAAATCCCAATGAGGAAAGTCAAGTTTCCCTTCAAGCCTTATTTTCCAAAGGGCCCGCAGAGCACTGACCCTGCTGTTTCCTTCTCTATTTTGTACCTCCAATGTGCTTTAGACGGGAGATACTTGAGTTGTTTCAAGTTGCCACATTCTAGAAATTTAACAAAAGAAACCTTTCACCTCCATGCCTCGGCATCTAGCTGTTCCCAAGACTGCACTTATCACAACTCCCCAAACACACAGGCCGTCCTTCTTGTACGTTTCACAGCCTAGTGCAGATCCGATAGTACTAAGAGACCTGGAATGCTTCGTAGAGCTCAAGAACCACACTGAATAAGGCTACTTAGATTCTGCTGCATGCCAACCTCTGGCATGATACAAGAGGAACGTTAGCCTGAGGCTAGTGGTCAAAAAGGGTCGCCAATTCACTGAATTGACTGAAGGATGAGCTCCTTCCAAAGCATGGCCACCTCCAAGTTTCTTTCCTAGAAACTCACTTTTCATCACACAGGCAATTGTGCAATGAAGGGAACTTGTGCAACTACAATGTTTCTCAGGGAGAATTGAGCCCCCACCTCTCTAAATCCCAATGAGGAATATGAAGTTTCCCGTCAAGACTTATTTTCAAAATGGCCAGCAGAGCATCGACCTTGCTGATTCTTTCTCTAATTTGTACATCCAAGGTCATTTAGAAGGGGGATACTTGAGTTGTTTCAACTTGCAACAATCTAGAGGTTTTACCAAAGAGCCCTTAAGAGCCCCTGATTCGGCATCCAGCTTTTCCCAACGATGCATTGCTCACAAAGGCCCAAACACACAGGCCGTGCCTCTAGGACGTTTCTCATCCGAGTGCAGACCCGCCAGTACTAAGAAACCTGGAATGCTACCTAGAGCTCAAGAACCACACTGAATAACGCTACATGGATTCTGCTGCATGCCAATGTGTGGCATGATACAAGAGGAACGTTAGCTTGAGGCTAGTGTTCAATGGGGTCGCCAATTCACTGAAAATGACTGAAGGTTGAGCAGCTACCAAAGTATGGCAACGTCCAAGTTTCTTTCCGAGAAATTCACTTCTCATCACAAAGGGAACTGTGCCATGAAGGGAACATGTGCAACTACAGTATTTCTCACTGAGAATTGATTCCGCAACTCTCTAAATCCCAATGAGGAAAGTAAAGTATCCCTTTAAGCCTTATATTCAATATATATATTCCACAGAGAATTAACCCTGTTCTTTCTTTCTCTAGTTTGTAATTCCAAGGCGCTTTAGAAGGGAGATACTTGAGTTGTTTCAACTTACTACTTTCTAGAGTTTAAGAGAAGAAGCCCTTCACTTCCCATGACTCGGCATCTAGCTGTTCCCAATGGTGCATTGCTCACAACTCCCCGAAGGCACAGGCCGTCCTTCCTGTACTTTTCTCATGCTAGTGCAGACCCGCAAGTACTAAGAGACCTGGAATGCTTCCTAGAGTTCAAGAACCACACTGAATAAGTCTACAAGGATTCTGCTGCATGCCAACATGTGGCATGATACAAGAGGAACGTTAGCTTGAGGCTAGTGTTCAATGGGGTCGCCAATTCACTGAAGATTACTGAAAGAGGAGCACCTACCAAAGAATGGCAACGTCCAAGTGTCTTTCCGAGAAATTCACTTCTCATCACAAAGGGAATTGTGCCATGAAGGGAACATGTGCAACTACAGTATTTCTCAGTGAGAATGGATCCCGCAACTCTCTAAATCCCAATGAGGAAAATAAAGTTCCCCTTTAAGCCTTATATTCAAAAGGGTCCACAGAGCATTGATCCTATTGTTTCTTTCTCTATTTTGTAGTTGAAGGTGTTTTAGAAGGGAGATACTTGAGTTGTTTCAACTTACTACTTTCTAGAGTTTAAGAAAAGAAGCCCTTCACTTCCCATGACTCGGCATCTAGTTGGACCCAATGATGCATTGCTCACAACACCCCGAAGACAGACGCCGTCCTTCCTGTACTTTTCTCATCCTAGTGCAGACCCGCAAGTACTAAGAGACCTGGAATGCTTCCTAGAGCCCAGGAACCACAATGAATAAGGCTACATGGATTTTGCTGCATGACAACATGTGTCATGTTAGAAGAGGAACTTTAGCTTCAGGTTAGTGGTCAAGTGGGGTCGCCAATTCACTGAAGATTACCGAAGGATGAGCACCTACCAAAGAATGGCAACCTCCAAGTTTCTTTCCTAGAAACTCACTTGTCATCACAAAGGCAATTGTGCTATGAAGAGAACATGTGCAACTAAAGAATTTCTCAGAGAGAACTGAGCCCACAACTCTCTAAATCCCAATGAGGAAAGTCAAGTTTCCCTTCAAGCCTTATTTTCCAAAGGGCCCGCAGAGCACTGACCCTGCTGTTTCCTTCTCTATTTTGTACCTCCAACGTGCTTTAGACGGGAGATACTTGAGTTGTTTCAAGTTGCCACATTCTAGAAATTTAACAAAAGAAACCCTTCACCTCCATGCCTCGGCATCTAGCTGTTCCCAAGGCTGCACTTATCACAACTCCCCAAACACACAGGCCGTCCTTCTTGTACGTTTCACAGCCTAGTGCAGATCCGATAGTACTAAGAGACCTGGAATGCTTCGTAGAGCTCAAGAACCACACTGAATAAGGCTACTTAGATTCTGCTGCATGCCAACGTCTGGCATGATACAAGAGGAACGTTAGCCTGAGGCTAGTGGTCAAAAAGTGTCGCCATTTCACTGAATTGACTGAAGGATGAGCTCCTTCCAAAGCATGGTCACCTCCAAGTTTTTTTCCTAGAAACTCACTTTTCATCACACAGGCAATTGTGCAATGAAGGGAACTTGTGCAACTACAGTGTTTCTCAGGGAGAATTGAGCCCCCACCTCTCTAAATCCCAATGAGGAATATGAAGTTTCCCGTCAAGACTTATTTTCAAAATGGCCAGCAGAGCATCGACCTTGCTGATTCTTTCTCTAATTTGTACATCCAAGGTCATTTAGAAGGGGGATACTTGAGTTGTTTCAACTTGCAACAATCTAGAGGTTTTACCAAAGAGCCCTTAAGAGCCCCTGATTCGGCATCCAGCTTTTCCCAACGATGCTTTGCTCACAAAGGCCCAAACACACAGGCCGTGCCTCTAGGACGTTTCTCATCCGAGTGCAGACCCGCCAGTACTAAAAAACCTGGAATGCTACCTAGAGCTCAAGAACCACACTGAATAACGCTACATGGATTCTGCTGCATGCCAATCTGTGGCATGATACAAGAGGAAGGTTAGCTTGAGGCTAGTGTTCAATGGGTTCGCCAATTCACTGAAAATTACTGAGGGTTGAGCAGCTACCAAAGTATGGCAACGTCCAAGTTTCTTTCCGAGAAATTCACTTCTCATCACAAAGGGAACTGTGCCATGAAGGGAACATGTGCAACTACAGTATTTCTCACTGAGAATTGATTCCGCAACTCTCTAAATCCCAATGAGGAAAGTAAAGTATCCCTTTAAGCCTTATATTCAATATATATATTCCACAGAGAATTAACCCTGTTCTTTCTTTCTCTAGTTTGTAATTCCAAGGCGCTTTAGAAGGGAGATACTTGAGTTGTTTCAACTTACTAATTTCTAGAGTTTAAGAGAAGAAGCCCTTCACTTCCCATGACTCGGCATCTAGCTGTTCCCAATGGCGCATTGCTCACAACTCCCCGAAGGCACAGGCCGTCCTTCCTGTACTTTTCTCATGCTAGTGCAGACCCGCAAGTACTAAGAGACCTGGAATGCTTCCTAGAGTTCAAGAACCACACTGAATAAGTCTACAAGGATTCTGCTGCATGCCAACATGTGGCATGATACAAGAGGAACGTTAGCTTGAGGCTAGTGTTCAATGGGGTCGCCAATTCCCAGAAGATTACTGAAAGAGGAGCACCTACCAAAGAATGGCAACGTCCAAGTTTCTTTCCGAGAAATTCACTTGTCATCACAAAGGGAATTGTGCCATGAAGGGAACATGTGCAACTACAGTATTTCTCAGTGAGAATGGATCCCGCAACTCTCTAAATCCCAATGAGGAAAATAAAGTTCCCCTTTAAGCCTTATATTCAAAAGGGTCCACAGAGCATTGATCCTATTGTTTCTTTCTCTATTTTGTAGTTGAAGGTGTTTTAGAAGGGAGATACTTGAGTTGTTTCAACTTACTACTTTCTAGAGTTTAAGAAAAGAAGCCCTTCACTTCCCATGACTCGGCATCTAGTTGGACCCAATGATGCATTGCTCACAACACCCCGAAGACAGACGCCGTCCTTGCTGTACTTTTCTCATCCTAGTGCAGACCCGCAAGTACTAAGAGACCTGGAATGCTTCCTAGAGCCCAGGAACCACAGTGAATAAGGCTACATGGATTTTGCTGCATGACAACATGTGTCATGTTAGAAGAGGAACGTTAGCTTCAGGTTAGTGGTCAAGTGGGGTCGCCAATTCACTGAAGATTACCGAAGGATGAGCACCTACCAAATAATGGCAACCTCCAAGTTTCTTTCCTAGAAACTCACTTGTCATCACATAGGCAATTGTGCTATGAAGAGAACATGTGCAACTAAAGAATTTCTCAGAGAGAACTGAGCCCACAACTCTCTAAATCCCAATGAGGAAAGTCAAGTTTCCCTTCAAGCCTTATTTTCCAAAGGGCCCGCAGAGCACTGACCCTGCTGTTTCCTTCTCTATTTTGTACCTCCAACGTGCTTTACAAGGGAGATACTTGAGTTGTTTCAAGTTGCCACATTCTAGAAATTTAACAAAAGAAACCCTTCACCTCCATGCCTCGGCATCTAGCTTTTCCCAAGGCTGCACTTATCACAACTCCCCAAACACACAGGCCGTCCTTCTTGTACGTTTCACAGCCTAGTGCAGATCCGATAGTACTAAGAGACCTGGAATGCTTCGTAGAGCTCAAGAACCACACTGAATAAGGCTACTTAGATTCTGCTGCATGCCAACCTCTGGCATGATACAAGAGGAACGTTAGCCTGAGGCTAGTGGTCAAAAAGGGTCGCCAATTCACTGAATTGACTGAAGGATGAGCTCCTTCCAAAGCATGGCCACCTCCAAGTTTCTTTCCTAGAAACTCACTTTTCATCACACAGGCAATTGTGCAATGAAGGGAACTTGTGCAACTACAGTGTTTCTCAGGGAGAATTGAGCCCCCACCTCTCTAAATCCCAATGAGGAATATGAAGTTTCCCGTCAAGACTTATTTTCAAAATGGCCAGCAGAGCATCGACCTTGCTGATTCTTTCTCTAATTTGTACATGCAAGGTCATTTAGAAGGGGGATACTTGAGTTGTTTCAACTTGCAACAATCTAGAGGTTTTACCAAAGAGCCCTTAAGAGCCCCTGATTCGGCATCCAGCTTTTCCCAACGATGCTTTGCTCACAAAGGCCCAAACACACAGGCCGTGCCTCTAGGACGTTTCTCATCCGAGTGCAGACCCGCCAGTACTAAGAAACCTGGAATGCAACCTAGAGCTCAAGAACCACACTGAATAACGCTACATGGATTCTGCTGCATGCCAATCTGTGGCATGATACAAGAGGAACGTTAGCTTGAGGCTAGTGTTCAATGGGGTCGCCAATTCACTGAAAATTACTGAGGGTTGAGCAGCTACCAAAGTATGGCAACGTCCAAGTTTCTTTCCGAGAAATTCACTTCTCATCACAAAGGGAACTGTGCCATGAAGGGAACATGTGCAACTACAGTATTTCTCACTGAGAATTGATTCCGCAACTCTCTAAATCCCAATGAGGAAAGTAAAGTATCCCTTTAAGCCTTATATTCAATATATATATTCCACAGAGAATTAACCCTGTTCTTTCTTTCTCTAGTTTGTAATTCCAAGGCGCTTTAGAAGGGAGATACTTGAGTTGTTTCAAATTACTACTTTCTAGAGTTTAAGAGAAGAAGTCCTTCACTTCCCATGACTCTGCATCTAGCTGTTCCCAATGGTGCATTGCTAACAACTCCCCGAAGGCACAGGCCGTCCTTCCTGTACTTTTCTCATCCTAGTGCAGACCCGCAAGTACTAAGAGACCTGGAATGCTTCCTAGAGTTCAAGAACCACACTGAATAAGTCTACAAGGATTCTGCTGCATGCCAACATGTGGCATGATACAAGAGGAACGTTAGCTTGAGGCTAGTGTTCAATGGGGTCGCCAATTCACAGAAGATTACTGAAAGAGGAGCACCTACCAAAGAATGGAAACGTCCAAGTTTCTTTCCGAGAAATTCACTTGTCATCACAAAGGGAATTGTGCCATGAAGGGAACATGTGCAACTACAGTATTTCTCAGTGAGAATGGATCCCGCAACTCTCTAAATCCCAATGAGGAAAATAAAGTTCCCCTTTAAGCCTTATATTCAAAAGGGTCCACAGAGCATTGATCCTATTGTTTCTTTCTCTATTTTGTAGTTGAAGGTGTTTTAGAAGGGAGATACTTGAGTTGTTTCAACTTACTACTTTCTAGAGTTTAAGAAAAGAAGCCCTTCACTTCCCATGACTCGGCATCTAGTTGGACCCAATGATGCATTGCTCACAACACCCCGAAGACAGACGCCGTCCTTCCTGTACTTTTCTCATCCTAGTGCAGACCCGCAAGTACTAAGAGACCTGGAATGCTTCCTAGAGCCCAGGAACCACAATGAATAAGGCTACATGGATTTTGCTGCATGACAACATGTGTCATGTTAGAAGAGGAACTTTAGCTTCAGGTTAGTGGTCAAGTGGGGTCGCCAATTCACTGAAGATTACCGAAGGATGAGCACCTACCAAAGAATGGCAACCTCCAAGTTTCTTTCCTAGAAACTCACTTGTCATCACAAAGGCAATTGTGCTATGAAGAGAACATGTGCAACTAAAGAATTTCTCAGAGAGAACTGAGCCCACAACTCTCTAAATCCCAATGAGGAAAGTCAAGTTTCCCTTCAAGCCTTATTTTCCAAAGGGCCCGCAGAGCACTGACCCTGCTGTTTCCTTCTCTATTTTGTACCTCCAACGTGCTTTAG
This sequence comes from Eubalaena glacialis, assembly GCF_028564815.1. NCBI lineage: Eukaryota > Metazoa > Chordata > Mammalia > Artiodactyla > Balaenidae > Eubalaena > Eubalaena glacialis. The sequence goes on along the minus strand of NC_083722.1, from coordinate 49,186,589 downwards.
ACGGGAGATACTTGAGTTGTTTCAAGTTGCCACATTCTAGAAATTTAACAAAAGAAACCCTTCACCTCCATGCCTCGGCATCTAGCTGTTCCCAAGGCTGCACTTATCACAACTCCCCAAACACACAGGCCGTCCTTCTTGTACGTTTCACAGCCTAGTGCAGATCCGATAGTACTAAGAGACCTGGAATGCTTCGTAGAGCTCAAGAACCACACTGAATAAGGCTACTTAGATTCTGCTGCATGCCAACGTCTGGCATGATACAAGAGGAACGTTAGCCTGAGGCTAGTGGTCAAAAAGTGTCGCCAATTCACTGAATTGACTGAAGGATGAGCTCCTTCCAAAGCATGGCCACCTCCAAGTTTTTTTCCTAGAAACTCACTTTTCATCACACAGGCAATTGTGCAATGAAGGGAACTTGTGCAACTACAGTGTTTCTCAGGGAGAATTGAGCCCCCACCTCTCTAAATCCCAATGAGGAATATGAAGTTTCCCGTCAAGACTTATTTTCAAAATGGCCAGCAGAGCATCGACCTTGCTGATTCTTTCTCTAATTTGTACATGCAAGGTCATTTAGAAGGGGGATACTTGAGTTGTTTCAACTTGCAACAATCTAGAGGTTTTACCAAAGAGCCCTTAAGAGCCCCTGATTCGGCATCCAGCTTTTCCCAACGATGCTTTGCTCACAAAGGCCCAAACACACAGGCCGTGCCTCTAGGACGTTTCTCATCCGAGTGCAGACCCGCCAGTACTAAGAAACCTGGAATGCAACCTAGAGCTCAAGAACCACACTGAATAACGCTACATGGATTCTGCTGCATGCCAATCTGTGGCATGATACAAGAGGAACGTTAGCTTGAGGCTAGTGTTCAATGGGGTCGCCAATTCACTGAAAATTACTGAGGGTTGAGCAGCTACCAAAGTATGGCAACGTCCAAGTTTCTTTCCGAGAAATTCACTTCTCATCACAAAGGGAACTGTGCCATGAAGGGAACATGTGCAACTACAGTATTTCTCACTGAGAATTGATTCCGCAACTCTCTAAATCCCAATGAGGAAAGTAAAGTATCCCTTTAAGCCTTATATTCAATATATATATTCCACAGAGAATTAACCCTGTTCTTTCTTTCTCTAGTTTGTAATTCCAAGGCGCTTTAGAAGGGAGATACTTGAGTTGTTTCAAATTACTACTTTCTAGAGTTTAAGAGAAGAAGTCCTTCACTTCCCATGACTCTGCATCTAGCTGTTCCCAATGGTGCATTGCTAACAACTCCCCGAAGGCACAGGCCGTCCTTCCTGTACTTTTCTCATCCTAGTGCAGACCCGCAAGTACTAAGAGACCTGGAATGCTTCCTAGAGTTCAAGAACCACACTGAATAAGTCTACAAGGATTCTGCTGCATGCCAACATGTGGCATGATACAAGAGGAACGTTAGCTTGAGGCTAGTGTTCAATGGGGTCGCCAATTCACAGAAGATTACTGAAAGAGGAGCACCTACCAAAGAATGGAAACGTCCAAGTTTCTTTCCGAGAAATTCACTTGTCATCACAAAGGGAATTGTGCCATGAAGGGAACATGTGCAACTACAGTATTTCTCAGTGAGAATGGATCCCGCAACTCTCTAAATCCCAATGAGGAAAATAAAGTTCCCCTTTAAGCCTTATATTCAAAAGGGTCCACAGAGCATTGATCCTATTGTTTCTTTCTCTATTTTGTAGTTGAAGGTGTTTTAGAAGGGAGATACTTGAGTTGTTTCAACTTACTACTTTCTAGAGTTTAAGAAAAGAAGCCCTTCACTTCCCATGACTCGGCATCTAGTTGGACCCAATGATGCATTGCTCACAACACCCCGAAGACAGACGCCGTCCTTCCTGTACTTTTCTCATCCTAGTGCAGACCCGCAAGTACTAAGAGACCTGGAATGCTTCCTAGAGCCCAGGAACCACAATGAATAAGGCTACATGGATTTTGCTGCATGACAACATGTGTCATGTTAGAAGAGGAACTTTAGCTTCAGGTTAGTGGTCAAGTGGGGTCGCCAATTCACTGAAGATTACCGAAGGATGAGCACCTACCAAAGAATGGCAACCTCCAAGTTTCTTTCCTAGAAACTCACTTGTCATCACAAAGGCAATTGTGCTATGAAGAGAACATGTGCAACTAAAGAATTTCTCAGAGAGAACTGAGCCCACAACTCTCTAAATCCCAATGAGGAAAGTCAAGTTTCCCTTCAAGCCTTATTTTCCAAAGGGCCCGCAGAGCACTGACCCTGCTGTTTCCTTCTCTATTTTGTACCTCCAACGTGCTTTAGACGGGAGATACTTGAGTTGTTTCAAGTTGCCACATTCTAGAAATTTAACAAAAGAAACCCTTCACCTCCATGCCTCGGCATCTAGCTGTTCCCAAGGCTGCACTTATCACAACTCCCCAAACACACAGGCCGTCCTTCTTGTACGTTTCACAGCCTAGTGCAGATCCGATAGTACTAAGAGACCTGGAATGCTTCGTAGAGCTCAAGAACCACACTGAATAAGGCTACTTAGATTCTGCTGCATGCCAACGTCTGGCATGATACAAGAGGAACGTTAGCCTGAGGCTAGTGGTCAAAAAGTGTCGCCAATTCACTGAATTGACTGAAGGATGAGCTCCTTCCAAAGCATGGCCACCTCCAAGTTTTTTTCCTAGAAACTCACTTTTCATCACACAGGCAATTGTGCAATGAAGGGAACTTGTGCAACTACAGTGTTTCTCAGGGAGAATTGAGCCCCCACCTCTCTAAATCCCAATGAGGAATATGAAGTTTCCCGTCAAGACTTATTTTCAAAATGGCCAGCAGAGCATCGACCTTGCTGATTCTTTCTCTAATTTGTACATGCAAGGTCATTTAGAAGGGGGATACTTGAGTTGTTTCAACTTGCAACAATCTAGAGGTTTTACCAAAGAGCCCTTAAGAGCCCCTGATTCGGCATCCAGCTTTTCCCAACGATGCTTTGCTCACAAAGGCCCAAACACACAGGCCGTGCCTCTAGGACGTTTCTCATCCGAGTGCAGACCCGCCAGTACTAAGAAACCTGGAATGCAACCTAGAGCTCAAGAACCACACTGAATAACGCTACATGGATTCTGCTGCATGCCAATCTGTGGCATGATACAAGAGGAACGTTAGCTTGAGGCTAGTGTTCAATGGGGTCGCCAATTCACTGAAAATTACTGAGGGTTGAGCAGCTACCAAAGTATGGCAACGTCCAAGTTTCTTTCCGAGAAATTCACTTCTCATCACAAAGGGAACTGTGCCATGAAGGGAACATGTGCAACTACAGTATTTCTCACTGAGAATTGATTCCGCAACTCTCTAAATCCCAATGAGGAAAGTAAAGTATCCCTTTAAGCCTTATATTCAATATATATATTCCACAGAGAATTAACCCTGTTCTTTCTTTCTCTAGTTTGTAATTCCAAGGCGCTTTAGAAGGGAGATACTTGAGTTGTTTCAAATTACTACTTTCTAGAGTTTAAGAGAAGAAGTCCTTCACTTCCCATGACTCTGCATCTAGCTGTTCCCAATGGTGCATTGCTAACAACTCCCCGAAGGCACAGGCCGTCCTTCCTGTACTTTTCTCATCCTAGTGCAGACCCGCAAGTACTAAGAGACCTGGAATGCTTCCTAGAGTTCAAGAACCACACTGAATAAGTCTACAAGGATTCTGCTGCATGCCAACATGTGGCATGATACAAGAGGAACGTTAGCTTGAGGCTAGTGTTCAATGGGGTCGCCAATTCACAGAAGATTACTGAAAGAGGAGCACCTACCAAAGAATGGAAACGTCCAAGTTTCTTTCCGAGAAATTCACTTGTCATCACAAAGGGAATTGTGCCATGAAGGGAACATGTGCAACTACAGTATTTCTCAGTGAGAATGGATCCCGCAACTCTCTAAATCCCAATGAGGAAAATAAAGTTCCCCTTTAAGCCTTATATTCAAAAGGGTCCACAGAGCATTGATCCTATTGTTTCTTTCTCTATTTTGTAGTTGAAGGTGTTTTAGAAGGGAGATACTTGAGTTGTTTCAACTTACTACTTTCTAGAGTTTAAGAAAAGAAGCCCTTCACTTCCCATTACTCGGCATCTAGTTGGACCCAATGATGCATTGCTCACAACACCCCGAAGACAGACGCCGTCCTTCCTGTACTTTTCTCATCCTAGTGCAGACCCGCAAGTACTAAGAGACCTGGAATGCTTCCTAGAGCCCAGGAACCACAATGAATAAGGCTACATGGATTTTGCTGCATGACAACATGTGTCATGTTAGAAGAGGAACTTTAGCTTCAGGTTAGTGGTCAAGTGGGGTCGCCAATTCACTGAAGATTACCGAAGGATGAGCACCTACCAAAGAATGGCAACCTCCAAGTTTCTTTCCTAGAAACTCACTTGTCATCACAAAGGCAATTGTGCTATGAAGAGAACATGTGCAACTAAAGAATTTCTCAGAGAGAACTGAGCCCACAACTCTCTAAATCCCAATGAGGAAAGTCAAGTTTCCCTTCAAGCCTTATTTTCCAAAGGGCCCGCAGAGCACTGACCCTGCTGTTTCCTTCTCTATTTTGTACCTCCAACGTGCTTTACAAGGGAGATACTTGAGTTGTTTCAAGTTGCCACATTCTAGAAATTTAACAAAAGAAATCCTTCACCTCCATGCCTCGGCATCTAGCTGTTCCCAAGGCTGCACTTATCACAACTCCCCAAACACACAGGCCGTCCTTCTTGTACGTTTCACAGCCTAGTGCAGATCCGATAGTACTAAGAGACCTGGAATGCTTCGTAGAGCTCAAGAACCACACTGAATAAGGCTACTTAGATTCTGCTGCATGCCAACCTCTGGCATGATACAAGAGGAACGTTAGCCTGAGGCTAGTGGTCAAAAAGGGTCGCCAATTCACTGAATTGACTGAAGGATGAGCTCCTTCCAAAGCATGGCCACCTCCAAGTTTCTTTCCTAGAAACTCACTTTTCATCACACAGGCAATTGTGCAATGAAGGGAACTTGTGCAACTACAGTGTTTCTCAGGGAGAATTGAGCCCCCACCTCTCTAAATCCCAATGAGGAATATGAAGTTTCCCGTCAAGACTTATTTTCAAAATGGCCAGCAGAGCATCGACCTTGCTGATTCTTTCTCTAATTTGTACATGCAAGGTCATTTAGAAGGGGGATACTTGAGTTGTTTCAACTTGCAACAATCTAGAGGTTTTACCAAAGAGCCCTTAAGAGCCCCTGATTCGGCATCCAGCTTTTCCCAACGATGCTTTGCTCACAAAGGCCCAAACACACAGGCCGTGCCTCTAGGACGTTTCTCATCCGAGTGCAGACCCGCCAGTACTAAGAAACCTGGAATGCAACCTAGAGCTCAAGAACCACACTGAATAACGCTACATGGATTCTGCTGCATGCCAATCTGTGGCATGATACAAGAGGAACGTTAGCTTGAGGCTAGTGTTCAATGGGGTCGCCAATTCACTGAAAATTACTGAGGGTTGAGCAGCTACCAAAGTATGGCAACGTCCAAGTTTCTTTCCGAGAAATTCACTTCTCATCACAAAGGGAACTGTGCCATGAAGGGAACATGTGCAACTACAGTATTTCTCACTGAGAATTGATTCCGCAACTCTCTAAATCCCAATGAGGAAAGTAAAGTATCCCTTTAAGCCTTATATTCAATATATATATTCCACAGAGAATTAACCCTGTTCTTTCTTTCTCTAGTTTGTAATTCCAAGGCGCTTTAGAAGGGAGATACTTGAGTTGTTTCAAATTACTACTTTCTAGAGTTTAAGAGAAGAAGTCCTTCACTTCCCATGACTCTGCATCTAGCTGTTCCCAATGGTGCATTGCTAACAACTCCCCGAAGGCACAGGCCGTCCTTCCTGTACTTTTCTCATGCTAGTGCAGACCCGCAAGTACTAAGAGACCTGGAATGCTTCCTAGAGTTCAAGAACCACACTGAATAAGTCTACAAGGATTCTGCTGCATGCCAACATGTGGCATGATACAAGAGGAACGTTAGCTTGAGGCTAGTGTTCAATGGGGTCGCCAATTCACAGAAGATTACTGAAAGAGGAGCACCTACCAAAGAATGGAAACGTCCAAGTTTCTTTCCGAGAAATTCACTTGTCATCACAAAGGGAATTGTGCCATGAAGGGAACATGTGCAACTACAGTATTTCTCAGTGAGAATGGATCCCGCAACTCTCTAAATCCCAATGAGGAAAATAAAGTTCCCCTTTAAGCCTTATATTCAAAAGGGTCCACAGAGCATTGATCCTATTGTTTCTTTCTCTATTTTGTAGTTGAAGGTGTTTTAGAAGGGAGATACTTGAGTTGTTTCAACTTACTACTTTCTAGAGTTTAAGAAAAGAAGCCCTTCACTTCCCATGACTCGGCATCTAGTTGGACCCAATGATGCATTGCTCACAACACCCCGAAGACAGACGCCGTCCTTCCTGTACTTTTCTCATCCTAGTGCAGACCCGCAAGTACTAAGAGACCTGGAATGCTTCCTAGAGCCCAGGAACCACAATGAATAAGGCTACATGGATTTTGCTGCATGACAACATGTGTCATGTTAGAAGAGGAACTTTAGCTTCAGGTTAGTGGTCAAGTGGGGTCGCCAATTCACTGAAGATTACCGAAGGATGAGCACCTACCAAAGAATGGCAACCTCCAAGTTTCTTTCCTAGAAACTCACTTGTCATCACAAAGGCAATTGTGCTATGAAGAGAACATGTGCAACTAAAGAATTTCTCAGAGAGAACTGAGCCCACAACTCTCTAAATCCCAATGAGGAAAGTCAAGTTTCCCTTCAAGCCTTATTTTCCAAAGGGCCCGCAGAGCACTGACCCTGCTGTTTCCTTCTCTATTTTGTACCTCCAACGTGCTTTAGACGGGAGATACTTGAGTTGTTTCAAGTTGCCACATTCTAGAAATTTAACAAAAGAAACCCTTCACCTCCATGCCTCGGCATCTAGCTGTTCCCAAGGCTGCACTTATCACAACTCCCCAAACACACAGGCCGTCCTTCTTGTACGTTTCACAGCCTAGTGCAGATCTGATAGTACTAAGAGACCTGGAATGCTTCGTAGAGCTCAAGAACCACACTGAATAAGGCTACTTAGATTCTGCTGCATGCCAACGTCTGGCATGATACAAGAGGAACGTTAGCCTGAGGCTAGTGGTCAAAAAGTGTCGCCAATTCACTGAATTGACTGAAGGATGAGCTCCTTCCAAAGCATGGCCACCTCCAAGTTTTTTTCCTAGAAACTCACTTTTCATCACACAGGCAATTGTGCAATGAAGGGAACTTGTGCAACTACAGTGTTTCTCAGGGAGAATTGAGCCCCCACCTCTCTAAATCCCAATGAGGAATATGAAGTTTCCCGTCAAGACTTATTTTCAAAATGGCCAGCAGAGCATCGACCTTGCTGATTCTTTCTCTAATTTGTACATGCAAGGTCATTTAGAAGGGGGATACTTGAGTTGTTTCAACTTGCAACAATCTAGAGGTTTTACCAAAGAGCCCTTAAGAGCCCCTGATTCGGCATCCAGCTTTTCCCAACGATGCTTTGCTCACAAAGGCCCAAACACACAGGCCGTGCCTCTAGGACGTTTCTCATCCGAGTGCAGACCCGCCAGTACTAAGAAACCTGGAATGCAACCTAGAGCTCAAGAACCACACTGAATAACGCTACATGGATTCTGCTGCATGCCAATCTGTGGCATGATACAAGAGGAACGTTAGCTTGAGGCTAGTGTTCAATGGGGTCGCCAATTCACTGAAAATTACTGAGGGTTGAGCAGCTACCAAAGTATGGCAACGTCCAAGTTTCTTTCCGAGAAATTCACTTCTCATCACAAAGGGAACTGTGCCATGAAGGGAACATGTGCAACTACAGTATTTCTCACTGAGAATTGATTCCGCAACTCTCTAAATCCCAATGAGGAAAGTAAAGTATCCCTTTAAGCCTTATATTCAATATATATATTCCACAGAGAATTAACCCTGTTCTTTCTTTCTCTAGTTTGTAATTCCAAGGCGCTTTAGAAGGGAGATACTTGAGTTGTTTCAAATTACTACTTTCTAGAGTTTAAGAGAAGAAGTCCTTCACTTCCCATGACTCTGCATCTAGCTGTTCCCAATGGTGCATTGCTAACAACTCCCCGAAGGCACAGGCCGTCCTTCCTGTACTTTTCTCATCCTAGTGCAGACCCGCAAGTACTAAGAGACCTGGAATGCTTCCTAGAGTTCAAGAACCACACTGAATAAGTCTACAAGGATTCTGCTGCATGCCAACATGTGGCATGATACAAGAGGAACGTTAGCTTGAGGCTAGTGTTCAATGGGGTCGCCAATTCACAGAAGATTACTGAAAGAGGAGCACCTACCAAAGAATGGAAACGTCCAAGTTTCTTTCCGAGAAATTCACTTGTCATCACAAAGGGAATTGTGCCATGAAGGGAACATGTGCAACTACAGTATTTCTCAGTGAGAATGGATCCCGCAACTCTCTAAATCCCAATGAGGAAAATAAAGTTCCCCTTTAAGCCTTATATTCAAAAGGGTCCACAGAGCATTGATCCTATTGTTTCTTTCTCTATTTTGTAGTTGAAGGTGTTTTAGAAGGGAGATACTTGAGTTGTTTCAACTTACTACTTTCTAGAGTTTAAGAAAAGAAGCCCTTCACTTCCCATGACTCGGCATCTAGTTGGACCCAATGATGCATTGCTCACAACACCCCGAAGACAGACGCCGTCCTTCCTGTACTTTTCTCATCCTAGTGCAGACCCGCAAGTACTAAGAGACCTGGAATGCTTCCTAGAGCCCAGGAACCACAATGAATAAGGCTACATGGATTTTGCTGCATGACAACATGTGTCATGTTAGAAGAGGAACTTTAGCTTCAGGTTAGTGGTCAAGTGGGGTCGCCAATTCACTGAAGATTACCGAAGGATGAGCACCTACCAAAGAATGGCAACCTCCAAGTTTCTTTCCTAGAAACTCACTTGTCATCACAAAGGCAATTGTGCTATGAAGAGAACATGTGCAACTAAAGAATTTCTCAGAGAGAACTGAGCCCACAACTCTCTAAATCCCAATGAGGAAAGTCAAGTTTCCCTTCAAGCCTTATTTTCCAAAGGGCCCGCAGAGCACTGACCCTGCTGTTTCCTTCTCTATTTTGTACCTCCAACGTGCTTTAGACGGGAGATACTTGAGTTGTTTCAAGTTGCCACATTCTAGAAATTTAACAAAAGAAACCCTTCACCTCCATGCCTCGGCATCTAGCTGTTCCCAAGGCTGCACTTATCACAACTCCCCAAACACACAGGCCGTCCTTCTTGTACGTTTCACAGCCTAGTGCAGATCCGATAGTACTAAGAGACCTGGAATGCTTCGTAGAGCTCAAGAACCACACTGAATAAGGCTACTTAGATTCTGCTGCATGCCAACGTCTGGCATGATACAAGAGGAACGTTAGCCTGAGGCTAGTGGTCAAAATGTGTCGCCAATTCACTGAATTGACTGAAGGATGAGCTCCTTCCAAAGCATGGCCACCTCCAAGTTTTTTTCCTAGAAACTCACTTTTCATCACACAGGCAATTGTGCAATGAAGGGAACTTGTGCAACTACAGTGTTTCTCAGGGAGAATTGAGCCCCCACCTCTCTAAATCCCAATGAGGAATATGAAGTTTCCCGTCAAGACTTATTTTCAAAATGGCCAGCAGAGCATCGACCTTGCTGATTCTTTCTCTAATTTGTACATGCAAGGTCATTTAGAAGGGGGATACTTGAGTTGTTTCAACTTGCAACAATCTAGAGGTTTTACCAAAGAGCCCTTAAGAGCCCCTGATTCGGCATCCAGCTTTTCCCAACGATGCTTTGCTCACAAAGGCCCAAACACACAGGCCGTGCCTCTAGGACGTTTCTCATCCGAGTGCAGACCCGCCAGTACTAAGAAACCTGGAATGCAACCTAGAGCTCAAGAACCACACTGAATAACGCTACATGGATTCTGCTGCATGCCAATCTGTGGCATGATACAAGAGGAACGTTAGCTTGAGGCTAGTGTTCAATGGGGTCGCCAATTCACTGAAAATTACTGAGGGTTGAGCAGCTACCAAAGTATGGCAACGTCCAAGTTTCTTTCCGAGAAATTCACTTCTCATCACAAAGGGAACTGTGCCATGAAGGGAACATGTGCAACTACAGTATTTCTCACTGAGAATTGATTCCGCAACTCTCTAAATCCCAATGAGGAAAGTAAAGTATCCCTTTAAGCCTTATATTCAATATATATATTCCACAGAGAATTAACCCTGTTCTTTCTTTCTCTAGTTTGTAATTCCAAGGCGCTTTAGAAGGGAGATACTTGAGTTGTTTCAAATTACTACTTTCTAGAGTTTAAGAGAAGAAGTCCTTCACTTCCCATGACTCTGCATCTAGCTGTTCCCAATGGTGCATTGCTAACAACTCCCCGAAGGCACAGGCCGTCCTTCCTGTACTTTTCTCATCCTAGTGCAGACCCGCAAGTACTAAGAGACCTGGAATGCTTCCTAGAGTTCAAGAACCACACTGAATAAGTCTACAAGGATTCTGCTGCATGCCAACATGTGGCATGATACAAGAGGAACGTTAGCTTGAGGCTAGTGTTCAATGGGGTCGCCAATTCCCAGAAGATTACTGAAAGAGGAGCACCTACCAAAGAATGGCAACGTCCAAGTTTCTTTCCGAGAAATTCACTTGTCATCACAAAGGGAATTGTGCCATGAAGGGAACATGTGCAACTACAGTATTTCTCAGTGAGAATGGATCCCGCAACTCTCTAAATCCCAATGAGGAAAATAAAGTTCCCCTTTAAGCCTTATATTCAAAAGGGTCCACAGAGCATTGATCCTATTGTTTCTTTCTCTATTTTGTAGTTGAAGGTGTTTTAGAAGGGAGATACTTGAGTTGTTTCAACTTACTACTTTCTAGAGTTTAAGAAAAGAAGCCCTTCACTTCCCATGACTCGGCATCTAGTTGGACCCAATGATGCATTGCTCACAACACCCCGAAGACAGACGCCGTCCTTCCTGTACTTTTCTCATCCTAGTGCAGACCCGCAAGTACTAAGAGACCTGGAATGCTTCCTAGAGCCCAGGAACCACAATGAATAAGGCTACATGGATTTTGCTGCATGACAACATGTGTCATGTTAGAAGAGGAACTTTAGCTTCAGGTTAGTGGTCAAGTGGGGTCGCCAATTCACTGAAGATTACCGAAGGATGAGCACCTACCAAAGAATGGCAACCTCCAAGTTTCTTTCCTAGAAACTCACTTGTCATCACAAAGGCAATTGTGCTATGAAGAGAACATGTGCAACTAAAGAATTTCTCAGAGAGAACTGAGCCCACAACTCTCTAAATCCCAATGAGGAAAGTCAAGTTTCCCTTCAAGCCTTATTTTCCAAAGGGCCCGCAGAGCACTGACCCTGCTGTTTCCTTCTCTATTTTGTACCTCCAACGTGCTTTAGACGGGAGATACTTGAGTTGTTTCAAGTTGCCACATTCTAGAAATTTAACAAAAGAAACCCTTCACCTCCATGCCTCGGCATCTAGCTGTTCCCAAGGCTGCACTTATCACAACTCCCCAAACACACAGGCCGTCCTTCTTGTACGTTTCACAGCCTAGTGCAGATCCGATAGTACTAAGAGACCTGGAATGCTTCGTAGAGCTCAAGAACCACACTGAATAAGGCTACTTAGATTCTGCTGCATGCCAACCTCTGGCATGATACAAGAGGAACGTTAGCCTGAGGCTAGTGGTCAAAAAGGGTCGCCAATTCACTGAATTGACTGAAGGATGAGCTCCTTCCAAAGCATGGCCACCTCCAAGTTTCTTTCCTAGAAACTCACTTTTCATCACACAGGCAATTGTGCAATGAAGGGAACTTGTGCAACTACAGTGTTTCTCAGGGAGAATTGAGCCCCCACCTCTCTAAATCCCAATGAGGAATATGAAGTTTCCCGTCAAGACTTATTTTCAAAATGGCCAGCAGAGCATCGACCTTGCTGATTCTTTCTCTAATTTGTACATGCAAGGTCATTTAGAAGGGGGATACTTGAGTTGTTTCAACTTGCAACAATCTAGAGGTTTTACCAAAGAGCCCTTAAGAGCCCCTGATTCGGCATCCAGCTTTTCCCAACGATGCTTTGCTCACAAAGGCCCAAACACACAGGCCGTGCCTCTAGGACGTTTCTCATCCGAGTGCAGACCCGCCAGTACTAAGAAACCTGGAATGCAACCTAGAGCTCAAGAACCACACTGAATAACGCTACATGGATTCTGCTGCATGCCAATCTGTGGCATGATACAAGAGGAACGTTAGCTTGAGGCTAGTGTTCAATGGGGTCGCCAATTCACTGAAAATTACTGAGGGTTGAGCAGCTACCAAAGTATGGCAACGTCCAAGTTTCTTTCCGAGAAATTCACTTCTCATCACAAAGGGAACTGTGCCATGAAGGGAACATGTGCAACTACAGTATTTCTCACTGAGAATTGATTCCGCAACTCTCTAAATCCCAATGAGGAAAGTAAAGTATCCCTTTAAGCCTTATATTCAATATATATATTCCACAGAGAATTAACCCTGTTCTTTCTTTCTCTAGTTTGTAATTCCAAGGCGCTTTAGAAGGGAGATACTTGAGTTGTTTCAAATTACTACTTTCTAGAGTTTAAGAGAAGAAGTCCTTCACTTCCCATGACTCTGCATCTAGCTGTTCCCAATGGTGCATTGCTAACAACTCCCCGAAGGCACAGGCCGTCCTTCCTGTACTTTTCTCATCCTAGTGCAGACCCGCAAGTACTAAGAGACCTGGAATGCTTCCTAGAGTTCAAGAACCACACTGAATAAGTCTACAAGGATTCTGCTGCATGCCAACATGTGGCATGATACAAGAGGAACGTTAGCTTGAGGCTAGTGTTCAATGGGGTCGCCAATTCACAGAAGATTACTGAAAGAGGAGCACCTACCAAAGAATGGAAACGTCCAAGTTTCTTTCCGAGAAATTCACTTGTCATCACAAAGGGAATTGTGCCATGAAGGGAACATGTGCAACTACAGTATTTCTCAGTGAGAATGGATCCCGCAACTCTCTAAATCCCAATGAGGAAAATAAAGTTCCCCTTTAAGCCTTATATTCAAAAGGGTCCACAGAGCATTGATCCTATTGTTTCTTTCTCTATTTTGTAGTTGAAGGTGTTTTAGAAGGGAGATACTTGAGTTGTTTCAACTTACTACTTTCTAGAGTTTAAGAAAAGAAGCCCTTCACTTCCCATGACTCGGCATCTAGTTGGACCCAATGATGCATTGCTCACAACACCCCGAAGACAGACGCCGTCCTTCCTGTACTTTTCTCATCCTAGTGCAGACCCGCAAGTACTAAGAGACCTGGAATGCTTCCTAGAGCCCAGGAACCACAATGAATAAGGCTACATGGATTTTGCTGCATGACAACATGTGTCATGTTAGAAGAGGAACTTTAGCTTCAGGTTAGTGGTCAAGTGGGGTCGCCAATTCACTGAAGATTACCGAAGGATGAGCACCTACCAAAGAATGGCAACCTCCAAGTTTCTTTCCTAGAAACTCACTTGTCATCACAAAGGCAATTGTGCTATGAAGAGAACATGTGCAACTAAAGAATTTCTCAGAGAGAACTGAGCCCACAACTCTCTAAATCCCAATGAGGAAAGTCAAGTTTCCCTTCAAGCCTTATTTTCCAAAGGGCCCGCAGAGCACTGACCCTGCTGTTTCCTTCTCTATTTTGTACCTCCAACGTGCTTTACAAGGGAGACACTTGAGTTGTTTCAAGTTGCCACATTCTAGAAATTTAACAAAAGAAACCCTTCACCTCCATGCCTCGGCATCTAGCTGTTCCCAAGGCTGCACTTATCACAACTCCCCAAACACACAGGCCGTCCTTCTTGTACGTTTCACAGCCTAGTGCAGATCCGATAGTACTAAGAGACCTGGAATGCTTCGTAGAGCTCAAGAACCACACTGAATAAGGCTACTTAGATTCTGCTGCATGCCAACCTCTGGCATGATACAAGAGGAACGTTAGCCTGAGGCTAGTGGTCAAAAAGTGTCGCCAATTCACTGAATTGACTGAAGGATGAGCTCCTTCCAAAGCATGGCCACCTCCAAGTTTCTTTCCTAGAAACTCACTTTTCATCACACAGGCAATTGTGCAATGAAGGGAACTTGTGCAACTACAGTGTTTCTCAGGGAGAATTGAGCCCCCACCTCTCTAAATCCCAATGAGGAATATGAAGTTTCCCGTCAAGACTTATTTTCAAAATGGCCAGCAGAGCATCGACCTTGCTGATTCTTTCTCTAATTTGTACATGCAAGGTCATTTAGAAGGGGGATACTTGAGTTGTTTCAACTTGCAACAATCTAGAGGTTTTACCAAAGAGCCCTTAAGAGCCCCTGATTCGGCATCCAGCTTTTCCCAACGATGCTTTGCTCACAAAGGCCCAAACACACAGGCCGTGCCTCTAGGACGTTTCTCATCCGAGTGCAGACCCGCCAGTACTAAGAAACCTGGAATGCAACCTAGAGCTCAAGAACCACATTGAATAACGCTACATGGATTCTGCTGCATGCCAATCTGTGGCATGATACAAGAGGAACGTTAGCTTGAGGCTAGTGTTCAATGGGGTCGCCAATTCACTGAAAATTACTGAGGGTTGAGCAGCTACCAAAGTATGGCAACGTCCAAGTTTCTTTCCGAGAAATTCACTTCTCATCACAAAGGGAACTGTGCCATGAAGGGAACATGTGCAACTACAGTATTTCTCACTGAGAATTGATTCCGCAACTCTCTAAATCCCAATGAGGAAAGTAAAGTATCCCTTTAAGCCTTATATTCAATATATATATTCCACAGAGAATTAACCCTGTTCTTTCTTTCTCTAGTTTGTAATTCCAAGGCGCTTTAGAAGGGAGATACTTGAGTTGTTTCAAATTACTACTTTCTAGAGTTTAAGAGAAGAAGTCCTTCACTTCCCATGACTCTGCATCTAGCTGTTCCCAATGGTGCATTGCTAACAACTCCCCGAAGGCACAGGCCGTCCTTCCTGTACTTTTCTCATCCTAGTGCAGACCCGCAAGTACTAAGAGACCTGGAATGCTTCCTAGAGTTCAAGAACCACACTGAATAAGTCTACAAGGATTCTGCTGCATGCCAACATGTGGCATGATACAAGAGGAACGTTAGCTTGAGGCTAGTGTTCAATGGGGTCGCCAATTCCCAGAAGATTACTGAAAGAGGAGCACCTACCAAAGAATGGAAACGTCCAAGTTTCTTTCCGAGAAATTCACTTGTCATCACAAAGGGAATTGTGCCATGAAGGGAACATGTGCAACTACAGTATTTCTCAGTGAGAATGGATCCCGCAACTCTCTAAATCCCAATGAGGAAAATAAAGTTCCCCTTTAAGCCTTATATTCAAAAGGGTCCACAGAGCATTGATCCTATTGTTTCTTTCTCTATTTTGTAGTTGAAGGTGTTTTAGAAGGGAGATACTTGAGTTGTTTCAACTTACTACTTTCTAGAGTTTAAGAAAAGAAGCCCTTCACTTCCCATGACTCGGCATCTAGTTGGACCCAATGATGCATTGCTCACAACACCCCGAAGACAGACGCCGTCCTTCCTGTACTTTTCTCATCCTAGTGCAGACCCGCAAGTACTAAGAGACCTGGAATGCTTCCTAGAGCCCAGGAACCACAATGAATAAGGCTACATGGATTTTGCTGCATGACAACATGTGTCATGTTAGAAGAGGAACTTTAGCTTCAGGTTAGTGGTCAAGTGGGGTCGCCAATTCACTGAAGATTACCGAAGGATGAGCACCTACCAAAGAATGGCAACCTCCAAGTTTCTTTCCTAGAAACTCACTTGTCATCACAAAGGCAATTGTGCTATGAAGAGAACATGTGCAACTAAAGAATTTCTCAGAGAGAACTGAGCCCACAACTCTCTAAATCCCAATGAGGAAAGTCAAGTTTCCCTTCAAGCCTTATTTTCCAAAGGGCCCGCAGAGCACTGACCCTGCTGTTTCCTTCTCTATTTTGTACCTCCAACGTGCTTTACAAGGGAGACACTTGAGTTGTTTCAAGTTGCCACATTCTAGAAATTTAACAAAAGAAACCCTTCACCTCCATGCCTCGGCATCTAGCTGTTCCCAAGGCTGCACTTATCACAACTCCCCAAACACACAGGCCGTCCTTCTTGTACGTTTCACAGCCTAGTGCAGATCCGATAGTACTAAGAGACCTGGAATGCTTCGTAGAGCTCAAGAACCACACTGAATAAGGCTACTTAGATTCTGCTGCATGCCAACCTCTGGCATGATACAAGAGGAACGTTAGCCTGAGGCTAGTGGTCAAAAAGTGTCGCCAATTCACTGAATTGACTGAAGGATGAGCTCCTTCCAAAGCATGGCCACCTCCAAGTTTCTTTCCTAGAAACTCACTTTTCATCACACAGGCAATTGTGCAATGAAGGGAACTTGTGCAACTACAGTGTTTCTCAGGGAGAATTGAGCCCCCACCTCTCTAAATCCCAATGAGGAATATGAAGTTTCCCGTCAAGACTTATTTTCAAAATGGCCAGCAGAGCATCGACCTTGCTGATTCTTTCTCTAATTTGTACATGCAAGGTCATTTAGAAGGGGGATACTTGAGTTGTTTCAACTTGCAACAATCTAGAGGTTTTACCAAAGAGCCCTTAAGAGCCCCTGATTCGGCATCCAGCTTTTCCCAACGATGCTTTGCTCACAAAGGCCCAAACACACAGGCCGTGCCTCTAGGACGTTTCTCATCCGAGTGCAGACCCGCCAGTACTAAGAAACCTGGAATGCAACCTAGAGCTCAAGAACCACATTGAATAACGCTACATGGATTCTGCTGCATGCCAATCTGTGGCATGATACAAGAGGAACGTTAGCTTGAGGCTAGTGTTCAATGGGGTCGCCAATTCACTGAAAATTACTGAGGGTTGAGCAGCTACCAAAGTATGGCAACGTCCAAGTTTCTTTCCGAGAAATTCACTTCTCATCACAAAGGGAACTGTGCCATGAAGGGAACATGTGCAACTACAGTATTTCTCACTGAGAATTGATTCCGCAACTCTCTAAATCCCAATGAGGAAAGTAAAGTATCCCTTTAAGCCTTATATTCAATATATATATTCCACAGAGAATTAACCCTGTTCTTTCTTTCTCTAGTTTGTAATTCCAAGGCGCTTTAGAAGGGAGATACTTGAGTTGTTTCAAATTACTACTTTCTAGAGTTTAAGAGAAGAAGTCCTTCACTTCCCATGACTCTGCATCTAGCTGTTCCCAATGGTGCATTGCTAACAACTCCCCGAAGGCACAGGCCGTCCTTCCTGTACTTTTCTCATCCTAGTGCAGACCCGCAAGTACTAAGAGACCTGGAATGCTTCCTAGAGTTCAAGAACCACACTGAATAAGTCTACAAGGATTCTGCTGCATGCCAACATGTGGCATGATACAAGAGGAACGTTAGCTTGAGGCTAGTGTTCAATGGGGTCGCCAATTCACTGAAAATTACTGAGGGTTGAGCAGCTACCAAAGAATGGCAACCACCAAGTTTCTTTCCGAGAAATTCACTTCTCATCACAAAGGGAATTGTGCCATGAAGGGAACATGTGCAACTACAGTATTTCTCAGTGAGAATGGATCCCGCAACTCTCTAAATCCCAATGAGGAAAATAAAGTTCCCCTTTAAGCCTTATATTCAAAAGGGTCCACAGAGCATTGATCCTATTGTTTCTTTCTCTATTTTGTAGTTGAAGGTGTTTTAGAAGGGAGATACTTGAGTTGTTTCAACTTACTACTTTCTAGAGTTTAAGAAAAGAAGCCCTTCACTTCCCATGACTCGGCATCTAGTTGGACCCAATGATGCATTGCTCACAACACCCCGAAGACAGACGCCGTCCTTGCTGTACTTTTCTCATCCTAGTGCAGACCCGCAAGTACTAAGAGACCTGGAATGCTTCCTAGAGCCCAGGAACCACAGTGAATAAGGCTACATGGATTTTGCTGCATGACAACATGTGTCATGTTAGAAGAGGAACGTTAGCTTCAGGTTAGTGGTCAAGTGGGGTCGCCAATTCACTGAAGATTACCGAAGGATGAGCACCTACCAAAGAATGGCAACCTCCAAGTTTCTTTCCTAGAAACTCACTTGTCATCACAAAGGCAATTGTGCTATGAAGAGAACATGTGCAACTAAAGAATTTCTCAGAGAGAACTGAGCCCACAACTCTCTAAATCCCAATGAGGAAAGTCAAGTTTCCCTTCAAGCCTTATTTTCCAAAGGGCCCGCAGAGCACTGACCCTGCTGTTTCCTTCTCTATTTTGTACCTCCAACGTGCTTTACAAGGGAGATACTTGAGTTGTTTCAAGTTGCCACATTCTAGAAATTTAACAAAAGAAACCCTTCACCTCCATGCCTCGGCATCTAGCTGTTCCCAAGGCTGCACTTATCACAACTCCCCAAACACACAGGCCGTCCTTCTTGTACGTTTCACAGCCTAGTGCAGATCCGATAGTACTAAGAGACCTGGAATGCTTCGTAGAGCTCAAGAACCACACTGAATAAGGCTACTTAGATTCTGCTGCATGCCAACCTCTGGCATGATACAAGAGGAACGTTAGCCTGAGGCTAGTGGTCAAAAAGGGTCGCCAATTCACTGAATTGACTGAAGGATGAGCTCCTTCCAAAGCATGGCCACCTCCAAGTTTCTTTCCTAGAAACTCACTTTTCATCACACAGGCAATTGTGCAATGAAGGGAACTTGTGCAACTACAGTGTTTCTCAGGGAGAATTGAGCCCCCACCTCTCTAAATCCCAATGAGGAATATGAAGTTTCCCGTCAAGACTTATTTTCAAAATGGCCAGCAGAGCATCGACCTTGCTGATTCTTTCTCTAATTTGTACATGCAAGGTCATTTAGAAGGGGGATACTTGAGTTGTTTCAACTTGCAACAATCTAGAGGTTTTACCAAAGAGCCCTTAAGAGCCCCTGATTCGGCATCCAGCTTTTCCCAACGATGCATTGCTCACAAAGGCCCAAACACACAGGCCGTGCCTCTAGGACGTTTCTCATCCGAGTGCAGACCCGCCAGTACTAAGAAACCTGGAATGCTACCTAGAGCTCAAGAACCACACTGAATAACGCTACATGGATTCTGCTGCATGCCAATCTGTGGCATGATACAAGAGGAACGTTAGCTTGAGGCTAGTGTTCAATGGGGTCGCCAATTCACTGAAAATTACTGAGGGTTGAGCAGCTACCAAAGTATGGCAACGTCCAAGTTTCTTTCCGAGAAATTCACTTCTCATCACAAAGGGAACTGTGCCATGAAGGGAACATGTGCAACTACAGTATTTCTCACTGAGAATTGATTCCGCAACTCTCTAAATCCCAATGAGGAAAGTAAAGTATCCCTTTAAGCCTTATATTCAATATATATATTCCACAGAGAATTAACCCTGTTCTTTCTTTCTCTAGTTTGTAATTCCAAGGCGCTTTAGAAGGGAGATACTTGAGTTGTTTCAACTTACTACTTTCTAGAGTTTAAGAGAAGAAGCCCTTCACTTCCCATGACTCTGCATCTAGCTGTTCCCAATGGTGCATTGCTCACAACTCCCCGAAGGCACAGGCCGTCCTTCCTGTACTTTTCTCATGCTAGTGCAGACCCGCAAGTACTAAGAGACCTGGAATGCTTCCTAGAGTTCAAGAACCACACTGAATAAGTCTACAAGGATTCTGCTGCATGCCAACATGTGGCATGATACAAGAGGAACGTTAGCTTGAGGCTAGTGTTCAATGGGGTCGCCAATTCACTGAAGATTACTGAAAGAGGAGCACCTACCAAAGAATGGCAACCACCAAGTTTCTTTCCGAGAAATTCACTTGTCATCACAAAGGGAATTGTGCCATGAAGGGAACATGTGCAACTACAGTATTTCTCAGTGAGAATGGATCCCGCAACTCTCTAAATCCCAATGAGGAAAATAAAGTTCCCCTTTAAGCCTTATATTCAAAAGGGTCCAGAGAGCATTGATCCTATTGTTTCTTTCTCTATTTTGTAGTTGAAGGTGTTTTAGAAGGGAGATACTTGAGTTGTTTCAACTTACTACTTTCTAGAGTTTAAGAAAAGAAGCCCTTCACTTCCCATGACTCGGCATCTAGTTGTACCCAATGATGCATTGCTCACAACACCCCGAAGACAGACGCCGTCCTTCCTGTACTTTTCTCCTCCTAGTGCAGACCCGCAAGTACTAAGAGACCTGGAATGCTTCCTAGAGCCCAGGAACCACAATGAATAAGGCTACATGGATTTTGCTGCATGACAACATGTGTCATGTTAGAAGAGGAACGTTAGCTTCAGGTTAGTGGTCAAGTGGGGTCGCCAATTCACTGAAGATTACCGAAGGATGAGCACCTACCAAAGAATGGCAACCTCCAAGTTTCTTTCCTAGAAACTCACTTGTCATCACAAAGGCAATTGTGCTATGAAGAGAACATGTGCAACTAAAGAATTTCTCAGAGAGAACTGAGCCCACAACTCTCTAAATCCCAATGAGGAAAGTCAAGTTTCCCTTCAAGCCTTATTTTCCAAAGGGCCCGCAGAGCAC
Organism: Eubalaena glacialis; assembly: GCF_028564815.1. Classification (NCBI taxonomy): domain Eukaryota; kingdom Metazoa; phylum Chordata; class Mammalia; order Artiodactyla; family Balaenidae; genus Eubalaena; species Eubalaena glacialis. The sequence continues at coordinate 49,165,828 of NC_083722.1, read as the reverse complement.
TGACCCTGCTGTTTCCTTCTCTATTTTGTACCTCCAACGTGCTTTAGACGGGAGATACTTGAGTTGTTTCAAGTTGCCACATTCTAGAAATTTAACAAAAGAAACGCTTCACCTCCATGCCTCGGCATCTAGCTGTTCCCAAGGCTGCACTTATCACAACTCCCCAAACACACAGGCCGTCCTTCTTGTACGTTTCACAGCCTAGTGCAGATCCGATAGTACTAAGAGACCTGGAGTGCTTCGTAGAGCTCAAGAACCACACTGAATAAGGCTACAAGGATTCTGCTGCATGCCAACCTCTGGCATGATACAAGAGGAACGTTAGCCTGAGGCTAGTGGTCAAAAAGGGTCGCCAATTCACTGAATTGACTGAAGGATGAGCTCCTTCCAAAGCATGGCCACCTCCAAGTTTCTTTCCTAGAAACTCACTTTTCATCACACAGGCAATTGTGCAATGAAGGGAACTTGTGCAACTACAGTGTTTCTCAGGGAGAATTGAGCCCCCACCTCTCTAAATCCCAATGAGGAATATGAAGTTTCCCGTCAAGACTTATTTTCAAAATGGCCAGCAGAGCATCGACCTTGCTGATTCTTTCTCTAATTTGTACATCCAAGGTCATTTAGAAGGGGGATACTTGAGTTGTTTCAACTTGCAACAATCTAGAGGTTTTACCAAAGAGCCCTAAAGAGCCCCTGATTCGGCATCCAGCTTTTCCCAACGATGCTTTGCTCACAAAGTCCCAAACACACAGGCCGTGCCTCTAGGACGTTTCTCATCCGAGTGCAGACCCGCCAGTACTAAGAAACCTGGAATGCTACCTAGAGCTCAAGAACCACACTGAATAACGCTACATGGATTCTGCTGCATGCCAATCTGTGGCATGATACAAGAGGAACGTTAGCTTGAGGCTAGTGTTCAATGGGGTCGCCAATTCACTGAAAATTACTGAGGGTTGAGCAGCTACCAAAGTATGGCAACGTCCAAGTTTCTTTCCGAGAAATTCACTTCTCATCACAAAGGGAACTGTGCCATGAAGGGAACATGTGCAACTACAGTATTTCTCACTGAGAATTGATTCCGCAACTCTCTAAATCCCAATGAGGAAAGTAAAGTATCCCTTTAAGCCTTATATTCAATATATATATTCCACAGAGAATTAACCCTGTTCGTTCTTTCTCTAGTTTGTAATTCCAAGGCTCTTTAGAAGGGAGATACTTGAGTTGTTTCAACTTACTACTTTCTAGAGTTTAAGAAAAGAAGCCCTTCACTTCCCATGACTCGGCATCTAGCTGTTCCCAATGGCGCATTGCTCACAACTCCCCGAACGCACAGGCCGTCCTTCCTGTACTTTTCTCATCCTAGTGCAGACCCGCAAGTACTAAGAGACCTGGAATGCTTCCTAGAGTTCAAGAACCACACTGAATAAGTCTACAAGGATTCTGCTGCATGCCAACATGTGGCATGATACAAGAGGAACGTTAGCTTGAGGCTAGTGTTCAATGGGGTCGCCAATTCACCGAAGATTACTGAAAGAGGAGCACCTACCAAAGAATGGCAACGTCCAAGTTTCTTTCCGAGAAATTCACTTGTCATCACAAAGGGAATTGTGCCATGAAGGGAACATGTGCAACTACAGTATTTCTCAGTGAGAATGGATCCCGCAACTCTCTAAATCCCAATGAGGAAAATAAAGTTCCCCTTTAAGCCTTATATTCAAAAGGGTCCACGGAGCATTGATCCTATTGTTTCTTTCTCTATTTTGTAGTTGAATGTGTTTTAGAAGGGAGATACTTGAGTTGTTTCAACTTACTACTTTCTAGAGTTTAAGAAAAGAAGCCCTTCACTTCCCATGACTCGGCATCTAGTTGTACCCAATGATGCATTGCTCACAACACCCCGAAGACAGACGCCGTCCTTCCTGTACTTTTCTCATCCTAGTGCAGACCCGCAAGTACTAAGAGACCTGGAATGCTTCCTAGAGCTCAGGAACCACAATGAATAAGGCTACATGGATTTTGCTGCATGACAACATGTGTCATGTTAGAAGAGGAACGTTAGCTTCAGGTTAGTGGTCAAGTGGGGTCGCCAATTCACTGAAGATTACCGAAGGATGAGCACCTACCAAAGAATGGCAACCTCCAAGTTTCTTTCCTAGAAACTCACTTGTCATCACAAAGGCAATTGTGCTATGAAGAGAACATGTGCAACTAAAGAATTTCTCAGAGAGAACTGAGCCCACAACTCTCTAAATCCCAATGAGGAAAGTCAAGTTTCCCTTCAAGCCTTATTTTCCAAAGGGCCCACAGAGCACTGACCCTGCTGTTTCCTTCTCTATTTTGTACCTCCAACGTGCTTTAGACGGGAGATACTTGAGTTGTTTCAAGTTGCCACATTCTAGAAATTTAACAAAAGAAACCCTTCACCTCCATGCCTCGGCATCTAGCTGTTCCCAAGGCTGCACTTATCACAACTCCCCAAACACACAGGCCGTCCTTCTTGTACGTTTCACAGCCTAGTGCAGATCCGATAGTACTAAGAGACCTGGAATGCTTCATAGAGCTCAAGAACCACACTGAATAAGGCTACCTAGATTCTGCTGCATGCCAACCTCTGGCATGATACAAGAGGAACGTTAGCCTGAGGCTAGTGGTCAAAAAGGGTCGCCAATTCACTGAATTGACTGAAGGATGAGCTCCTTCCAAAGCATGGCCACCTCCAAGTTTCTTTCCTAGAAACTCACTTTTCATCACACAGGCAATTGTGCAATGAAGGGAACTTGTGCAACTACAGTGTTTCTCAGGGAGAATTGAGCCCCCACCTCTCTAAATCCCAATGAGGAATATGAAGTTTCCCGTCAAGACTTATTTTCAAAATGGCCAGCAGAGCATCGACCTTGCTGATTCTTTCTCTAATTTGTACATCCAAGGTCATTTAGAAGGGGGATACTTGAGTTGTTTCAACTTGCAACAATCTAGAGGTTTTACCAAAGAGCCCTTAAGAGCCCCTGATTCGGCATCCAGCTTTTCCCAACGATGCATTGCTCACAAAGGCCCAAACACACAGGCCGTGCCTCTAGGACGTTTCTCATCCGAGTGCAGACCCGCCAGTACTAAGAAACCTGGAATGCTACCTAGAGCTCAAGAACCACACTGAATAACGCTACATGGATTCTGCTGCATGCCAATCTGTGGCATGATACAAGAGGAACGTTAGCTTGAGGCTAGTGTTCAATGGGGTCGCCAATTCACTGAAAATGACTGAAGGTTGAGCAGCTACCAAAGTATGGCAACGTCCAAGTTTCTTTCCTAGAAACTCACTTGTCATCACAAAGGCAATTGTCCTAGGAAGAGAACATGTGCAACTAAAGAATTTCTCAGAGAGAACTGAGCCCACAACTCTCTAAATCCCAATGAGGAAAGTCAAGTTTCCCTTCAAGCCTTATTTTTCAAAGGGCCCGCAGAGCACTGACCCTGCTGTTTCCTTCTCTATTTTGTACCTCCAACGTGCTTTAGACGGGAGATACTTGAGTTGTTTCAAGTTGCCACATTCTAGAAATTTAACAAAAGAAACCCTTCACCTCCATGCCTCGGCATCTAGCTGTTCCCAAGGCTGCACTTATCACAACTCCCCAAACACACAGGCCGTCCTTCTTGTACGTTTCACAGCCTAGTGCAGATCCGATAGTACTAAGAGACCTGGAATGCTTCGTAGAGCTCAAGAACCACACTGAATAAGGCTACTTAGATTCTGCTGCATGCCAACCTCTGGCATGATACAAGAGGAACGTTAGCCTGAGGCTAGTGGTCAAAAAGGGTCGCCAATTCACTGAATTGACTGAAGGATGAGCTCCTTCCAAAGCATGGCCACCTCCAAGTTTCTTTCCTAGAAACTCACTTTTCATCACACAGGCAATTGTGCAATGAAGGGAACTTGTGCAACTACAGTGTTTCTCAGGGAGAATTGAGCCCCCACCTCTCTAAATCCCAATGAGGAATATGAAGTTTCCCGTCAAGACTTATTTTCAAAATGGCCAGCAGAGCATCGACCTTGCTGATTCTTTCTCTAATTTGTACATCCAAGGTCATTTAGAAGGGGGATACTTGAGTTGTTTCAACTTGCAACAATCTAGAGGTTTTACCAAAGAGCCCTTAAGAGCCCCTGATTCGGCATCCAGCTTTTCCCAACGATGCATTGCTCACAAAGGCCCAAACACACAGGCCGTGCCTCTAGGACGTTTCTCATCCGAGTGCAGACCCGCCAGTACTAAGAAACCTGGAATGCTACCTAGAGCTCAAGAACCACACTGAATAACGCTACATGGATTCTGCTGCATGCCAATCTGTGGCATGATACAAGAGGAACGTTAGCTTGAGGCTAGTGTTCAATGGGGTCGCCAATTCACTGAAAATTACTGAGGGTTGAGCAGCTACCAAAGTATGGCAACGTCCAAGTTTCTTTCCGAGAAATTCACTTCTCATCACAAAGGGAACTGTGCCATGAAGGGAACATGTGCAACTACAGTATTTCTCAGTGAGAATGGATCCCGCAACTCTCTAAATCCCAAAGAGGAAAATAAAGTTCCCCTTTAAGCCTTATATTCAAAAGGGTCCACAGAGCATTGATCCTATTGTTTCTTTCTCTATTTTGTAGTTGAAGCTGTTTTAGAAGGGAGATACTTGAGTTGTTTCAACTTACTACTTTCTAGAGTTTAAGAAAAGAAGCCCTTCACTTCCCATGACTCGGCATCTAGTTGTACCCAATGATGCATTCCTCACAACACCCCGAAGACAGACGCCGTCCTTTCTGTACTTTTCTCATCCTAGTGCAGACCCGCAAGTACTAAGAGACCTGGAATGCTTCCTAGAGCCCAGGAACCACAATGAATAAGGCTACATGGATTTTGCTGCATGACAACATGTGTCATGTTAGAAGAGGAACGTTAGCTTCAGGTTAGTGGTCAAGTGGGGTCGCCAATTCACTGAAGATTACCGAAGGATGAGCACCTACCAAAGAATGGCAACCTCCAAGTTTCTTTCCTAGAAACTCACTTGTCATCACAAAGGCAATTGTGCTATGAAGAGAACATGTACAACTAAAGAATTTCTCAGAGAGAACTGAGCCCACAACTCTCTAAATCCCAATGAGGAAAGTCAAGTTTCCCTTCAAGCCTTATTTTCCAAAGGGCCCGCAGAGCACTGACCCTGCTGTTTCCTTCTCTATTTTGTACCTCCAACGTGCTTTAGACGGGAGATACTTGAGTTGTTTCAAGTTGCCACATTCTAGAAATTTAACAAAAGAAACCCTTCACCTCCATGCCTCGGCATCTAGCTGTTCCCAAGGCTGCACTTATCACAACTCCCCAAACACACAGGCCGTCCTTCTTGTACGTTTCACAGCCTAGTGCAGATCCGATAGTACTAAGAGACCTGGAATGCTTCGTAGAGCTCAAGAACCACACTGAATAAGGCTACTTAGATTCTGCTGCATGCCAACCTCTGGCATGATACAAGAGGAACGTTAGCCTGAGGCTAGTGGTCAAAAAGGGTCGCCAATTCACTGAATTGACTGAAGGATGAGCTCCTTCCAAAGCATGGCCACCTCCAAGTTTCTTTCCTAGAAACTCACTTTTCATCACACAGGCAATTGTGCAATGAAGGGAACTTGTGCAACTACAGTGTTTCTCAGGGAGAATTGAGCCCCCACCTCTCTAAATCCCAATGAGGAATATGAAGTTTCCCGTCAAGACTTATTTTCAAAATGGCCAGCAGAGCATCGACCTTGCTGATTCTTTCTCTAATTTGTACATCCAAGGTCATTTAGAAGGGGGATACTTGAGTTGTTTCAACTTGCAACAATCTAGAGGTTTTACCAAAGAGCCCTTAAGAGCCCCTGATTCGGCATCCAGCTTTTCCCAACGATGCATTGCTCACAAAGGCCCAAACACACAGGCCGTGCCTCTAGGACGTTTCTCATCCGAGTGCAGACCCGCCAGTACTAAGAAACCTGGAATGCTACCTAGAGCTCAAGAACCACACTGAATAACGCTACATGGATTCTGCTGCATGCCAATCTGTGGCATGATACAAGAGGAACGTTAGCTTGAGGCTAGTGTTCAATGGGGTCGCCAATTCACTGAAAATTACTGAGGGTTGAGCAGCTACCAAAGTATGGCAACGTCCAAGTTTCTTTCCGAGAAATTCACTTCTCATCACAAAGGGAACTGTGCCATGAAGGGAACATGTGCAACTACAGTATTTCTCAGTGAGAATGGATCCCGCAACTCTCTAAATCCCAAAGAGGAAAATAAAGTTCCCCTTTAAGCCTTATATTCAAAAGGGTCCACAGAGCATTGATCCTATTGTTTCTTTCTCTATTTTGTAGTTGAAGCTGTTTTAGAAGGGAGATACTTGAGTTGTTTCAACTTACTACTTTCTAGAGTTTAAGAAAAGAAGCCCTTCACTTCCCATGACTCGGCATCTAGTTGTACCCAATGATGCATTCCTCACAACACCCCGAAGACAGACGCCGTCCTTTCTGTACTTTTCTCATCCTAGTGCAGACCCGCAAGTACTAAGAGACCTGGAATGCTTCCTAGAGCCCAGGAACCACAATGAATAAGGCTACATGGATTTTGCTGCATGACAACATGTGTCATGTTAGAAGAGGAACGTTAGCTTCAGGTTAGTGGTCAAGTGGGGTCGCCAATTCACTGAAGATTACCGAAGGATGAGCACCTACCAAAGAATGGCAACCTCCAAGTTTCTTTCCTAGAAACTCACTTGTCATCACAAAGGCAATTGTGCTATGAAGAGAACATGTACAACTAAAGAATTTCTCAGAGAGAACTGAGCCCACAACTCTCTAAATCCCAATGAGGAAAGTCAAGTTTCCCTTCAAGCCTTATTTTCCAAAGGGCCCGCAGAGCACTGACCCTGCTGTTTCCTTCTCTATTTTGTACCTCCAACGTGCTTTAGACGGGAGATACTTGAGTTGTTTCAAGTTGCCACATTCTAGAAATTTAACAAAAGAAACCCTTCACCTCCATGCCTCGGCATCTAGCTGTTCCCAAGGCTGCACTTATCACAACTCCCCAAACACACAGGCCGTCCTTCTTGTACGTTTCACAGCCTAGTGCAGATCCGATAGTACTAAGAGACCTGGAATGCTTCGTAGAGCTCAAGAACCACACTGAATAAGGCTACTTAGATTCTGCTGCATGCCAACCTCTGGCATGATACAAGAGGAACGTTAGCCTGAGGCTAGTGGTCAAAAAGGGTCGCCAATTCACTGAATTGACTGAAGGATGAGCTCCTTCCAAAGCATGGCCACCTCCAAGTTTCTTTCCTAGAAACTCACTTTTCATCACACAGGCAATTGTGCAATGAAGGGAACTTGTGCAACTACAGTGTTTCTCAGGGAGAATTGAGCCCCCACCTCTCTAAATCCCAATGAGGAATACGAAGTTTCCCGTCAAGACTTATTTTCAAAATGGCCAGCAGAGCATCGACCTTGCTGATTCTTTCTCTAATTTGTACATCCAAGGTCATTTAGAAGGGGGATACTTGAGTTGTTTCAACTTGCAACAATCTAGAGGTTTTACCAAAGAGCCCTTAAGAGCCCCTGATTCGGCATCCAGCTTTTCCCAACGATGCATTGCTCACAAAGGCCCAAACACACAGGCCGTGCCTCTAGGACGTTTCTCATCCGAGTGCAGACCCGCCAGTACTAAGAAACCTGGAATGCTACCTAGAGCTCAAGAACCACACTGAATAACGCTACATGGATTCTGCTGCATGCCAATCTGTGGCATGATACAAGAGGAACGTTAGCTTGAGGCTAGTGTTCAATGGGGTCGCCAATTCACTGAAAATTACTGAGGGTTGAGCAGCTACCAAAGTATGGCAACGTCCAAGTTTCTTTCCGAGAAATTCACTTCTCATCACAAAGGGAACTGTGCCATGAAGGGAACATGTGCAACTACAGTATTTCTCACTGAGAATTGATTCCGCAACTCTCTAAATCCCAATGAGGAAAGTAAAGTATCCCTTTAAGCCTTATATTCAATATATATATTCCACAGAGAATTAACCCTGTTCTTTCTTTCTCTAGTTTGTAATTCCAAGGCGCTTTAGAAGGGAGGTACTTGAGTTGTTTCAACTTACTACTTTCTAGAGTTTAAGAAAAGAAGCCCTTCACTTCCCATGACTCGGCATCTAGCTGTTCCCAATGGCGCATTGCTCACAACTCCCCGAACGCACAGGCCGTCCTTCCTGTACTTTTCTCATCCTAGTGCAGACCCGCAAGTACTAAGAGACCTGGAATGCTTCCTAGAATTCAAGAACCACACTGAATAAGTCTACAAGGATTCTGCTGCATGCCAACATGTGGCATGATACAAGAGGAACGTTAGCTTGAGGCTAGTGTTCAATGGGGTCGCCAATTCACTGAAGATTACTGAAGGAGGAGCACCTACCAAAGAATGGCAACCACCAAGTTTCTTTCCGAGAAATTCACTTGTCATCACAAAGGGAATTGTGCCATGAAGGGAACATGTGCAACTACAGTATTTCTCAGTGAGAATGGATCCCGCAACTCTCTAAATCCCAATGAGGAAAATAAAGTTCCCCTTTAAGCCTTATATTCAAAAGGGTCCACAGAGCATTGATCCTATTGCTTCTTTCTCTATTTTGTAGTTGAAGGTGTTTTAGAAGGGAGATACTTGAGTTGTTTCAACTTACTACTTTCTAGAGTTTAAGAAAAGAAGCCCTTCACTTCCCATGACTCGGCATCTAGTTGTACCCAATGATGCATTGCTCACAACACCCCGAAGACAGACGCCGTCCTTCCTGTACTTTTCTCCTCCTAGTGCAGACCCGCAAGTACTAAGAGACCTGGAATGCTTCCTAGAGCCCAGGAACCACAATGAATAAGGCTACATGTATTTTGCTGCATGACAACATGTGTCATGTTAGAAGAGGAACGTTAGCTTCAGGTTAGTGGTCAAGTGGGGTCGCCAATTCACTGAAGATTACCGAAGGATGACCACCTACCAAAGAATGGCAACCTCCAAGTTTCTTTCCTAGAAACTCACTTGTCATCACAAAGGCAATTGTGCTATGAAGAGAACATGTGCAACTAAAGAATTTCTCAGAGAGAACTGAGCCCACAACTCTCTAAATCCCAATGAGGAAAGTCAAGTTTCCCTTCAAGCCTTATTTTCCAAAGGGCCCGCAGAGCACTGACCCTGCTGTTTCCTTCTCTATTTTGTACCTCCAACGTGCTTTAGACGGGAGATACTTGAGTTGTTTCAAGTTGCCACATTCTAGAAATTTAACAAAAGAAACCCTTCACCTCCATGCCTCGGCATCTAGCTGTTCCCAAGGCTGCACTTATCACAACTCCCCAAACACACAGGCCGTCCTTCTTGTACGTTTCACAGCCTAGTGCAGATCCCATAGTACTAAGAGACCTGGAATGCTTCGTAGAGCTCAAGAACCACACTGAATAAGGCTACTTAGATTCTGCTGCATGCCAACCTCTGGCATGATACAAGAGGAACGTTAGCCTGAGGCTAGTGGTCAAAAAGTGTCGCCAATTCACTGAATTGACTGAAGGATGAGCTCCTTCCAAAGCATGGCCACCTCCAAGTTTCTTTCCTAGAAACTCACTTTTCATCACACAGGCAATTGTGCAATGAAGGGAACTTGTGCAACTACAGTGTTTCTCAGGGAGAATTGAGCCCCCACCTCTCTAAATCCCAATGAGGAATATGAAGTTTCCCGTCAAGACTTACTTATTTTCAAAATGGCCAGCAGAGCATCGACCTTGCTGATTCTTTCTCTAATTTGTACATCCAAGGTCATTTAGAAGGGGGATACTTGAGTTGTTTCAACTTGCAACAATCTAGAGGTTTTACCAAAGAGCCCTTAAGAGCCCCTGATTCGGCATCCAGCTTTTCCCAACGATGCTTTGCTCACAAAGGCCCAAACACACAGGCCGTGCCTCTAGGACGTTTCTCATCCGAGTGCAGACCCGCCAGTACTAAGAAACCTGGAATGCTACCTAGAGCTCAAGAACCACACTGAATAACGCTACATGGATTCTGCTGCATGCCAATCTGTGGCATGATACAAGAGGAACGTTAGCTTGAGGCTAGTGTTCAATGGGGTCGCCAATTCACTGAAAATTACTGAGGGTTGAGCAGCTACCAAAGTATGGCAACGTCCAAGTTTCTTTCCGAGAAATTCACTTCTCATCACAAAGGGAACTGTGCCATGAAGGGAACATGTGCAACTACAGTATTTCTCACTGAGAATTGATTCCGCAACTCTCTAAATCCCAATGAGGAAAGTAAAGTATCCCTTTAAGCCTTATATTCAATATATATATTCCACAGAGAATTAACCCTGTTCTTTCTTTCTCTAGTTTGTAATTCCAAGGCGCTTTAGAAGGGAGATACTTGAGTTGTTTCAACTTACTACTTTCTAGAGTTTAAGAAAAGAAGCCCTTCACTTCCCATGACTCGGCATCTAGCTGTTCCCAATGGCGCATTGCTCACAACTCCCCGAACGCACAGGCCGTCCTTCCTGTACTTTTCTCATCCTAGTGCAGACCCGCAAGTACTAAGAGACCTGGAATGCTTCCTAGAGTTCAAGAACCACACTGAATAAGTCTACAAGGATTCTGCTGCATGCCAACATGTGGCATGATACAAGAGGAACGTTAGCTTGAGGCTAGTGTTCAATGGGGTCGCCAATTCACTGAAGATTACTGAAGGAGGAGCACCTACCAAAGAATGGCAACCACCAAGTTTCTTTCCGAGAAATTCACTTGTCATCACAAAGGGAATTGTGCCATGAAGGGAACATGTGCAACTACAGTATTTCTCAGTGAGAATGGATCCCGCAACTCTCTAAATCCCAATGAGGAAAATAAAGTTCCCCTTTAAGCCTTATATTCAAAAGGGTCCACAGAGCATTGATCCTATTGCTTCTTTCTCTATTTTGTAGTTGAAGGTGTTTTAGAAGGGAGATACTTGAGTTGTTTCAACTTACTACTTTCTAGAGTTTAAGAAAAGAAGCCCTTCACTTCCCATGACTCGGCATCTAGTTGTACCCAATGATGCATTGCTCACAAAACCCCGAAGACAGACGCTGTCCTTCCTGTACTTTTCTCATCCGAGTGCAGACCCGCAAGTACTAAGAGACCTGGAATGCTTCCTAGAGCCCAGAATCCACAATGAATAAGGCTACATGGATTTTGCTGCATGACAACATGTGTCATGTTAGAAGAGGAACGTTAGCTTCAGGTTAGTGGTCAAATGGGGTCGCCAATTCACTGAAGATTACCGAAGGATGAGCACCTACCAAAGAATGGCAACCTCCAAGTTTCTTTCCTAGAAACTCACTTGTCATCACAAAGGCAATTGTCCTATGAAGAGAACATGTGCAACTAAAGAATTTCTCAGAGAGAACTGAGCCCACAACTCTCTAAATCCCAATGAGGAAAGTCAAGTTTCCCTTCAAGCCTTATTTTCCAAAGGGCCTGCAGAGCACTGACCCTGCTGTTTCCTTCTCTATTTTGTACCTCCAACGTGCTTTAGACGGGAGATACTTGAGTTGTTTCAAGTTGCCACATTCTAGAAATTTAACAAAAGAAACCCTTCACCTCCATGCCTCGGCATCTAGCTGTTCCCAAGGCTGCACTTATCACAACTCCCCAAACACACAGGCCGTCCTTCTTGTACGTTTCACAGCCTAGTGCAGATCCGATAGTACTAAGAGACCTGGAATGCTTCGTAGAGCTCAAGAACCACACTGAATAAGGCTACTTAGATTCTGCTGCATGCCAACCTCTGGCATGATACAAGAGGAACGTTAGCCTGAGGCTAGTGGTCAAAAAGGGTCGCCAATTCACTGAATTGACTGAAGGATGAGCTCCTTCCAAAGCATGGCCACCTCCAAGTTTCTTTCCTAGAAACTCACTTTTCATCACACAGGCAATTGTGCAATGAAGGGAACTTGTGCAACTACAGTGTTTCTCAGGGAGAATTGAGCCCCCACCTCTCTAAATCCCAATGAGGAATATGAAGTTTCCCGTCAAGACTTATTTTCAAAATGGCCAGCAGAGCATCGACCTTGCTGATTCTTTCTCTAATTTGTACATCCAAGGTCATTTAGAAGGGGGATACTTGAGTTGTTTCAACTTGCAACAATCTAGAGGTTTTACCAAAGAGCCCTTAAGAGCCCCTGATTCGGCATCCAGCTTTTCCCAACGATGCATTGCTCACAAAGGCCCAAACACACAGGCCGTGCCTCTAGGACGTTTCTCATCCGAGTGCAGACCCGCCAGTACTAAGAAACCTGGAATGCTACCTAGAGCTCAAGAACCACACTGAATAACGCTACATGGATTCTGCTGCATGCCAATCTGTGGCATGATACAAGAGGAACGTTAGCTTGAGGCTAGTGTTCAATGGGGTCGCCAATTCACTGAAAATGACTGAAGGTTGAGCAGCTACCAAAGTATGGCAACGTCCAAGGTTCTTTCCGAGAAATTCACTTCTCATCACAAAGGGAACTGTGCCATGAAGGGAACATGTGCAACTACAGTATTTCTCACTGAGAATTGATTCCGCAACTCTCTAAATCCCAATGAGGAAAGTAAAGTATCCCTTTAAGCCTTATATTCAATATATATATTCCACAGAGAATTAACCCTGTTCTTTCTTCCTCTAGTTTGTAATTCCAAGGCGCTTTAGAAGGGAGATACTTGAGTTGTTTCAACTTACTACTTTCTAGAGTTTAAGAAAAGAAGCCTTCACTTCCCATGACTCGGCATCTAGCTGTTCCCAATGGCGCATTGCTCACAACTCCCCGAACGCACAGGCCGTCCTTCCTGTACTTTTCTCATCCTAGTGCAGACCCGCAAGTACTAAGAGACCTGGAATGCTTCCTAGAGTTCAAGAACCACACTGAATAAGTCTACAAGGATTCTGCTGCATGCCAACATGTGGCATGATACAAGAGGAACGTTAGCTTGAGGCTAGTGTTCAATGGGGTCGCCAATTCACTGAAGATTACTGAAGGAGGAGCACCTACCAAAGAATGGCAACCACCAAGTTTCTTTCCGAGAAATTCACTTGTCATCACAAAGGGAATTGTGCCATGAAGGGAACATGTGCAACTACAGTATTTCTCAGTGAGAATGGATCCCGCAACTCTCTAAATCCCAATGAGGAAAATAAAGTTCCCCTTTAAGCCTTATATTCAAAAGGGTCCACAGAGCATTGATCCTATTGTTTCTTTCTCTATTTTGTAGTTGAAGGTGTTTTAGAAGGGAGATACTTGAGTTGTTTCAACTTACTACTTTCTAGAGTTTAAGAAAAGAAGCCCTTCACTTCCCATGACTCGGCATCTAGTTGTACCCAATGATGCATTGCTCACAACACCCCGAAGACAGACGCCGTCCTTCCTGTACTTTTCTCCTCCTAGTGCAGACCCGCAAGTACTAAGAGACCTGGAATGCTTCCTAGAGCCCAGAATCCACAATGAATAAGGCTACATGGATTTTGCTGCATGACAACATGTGTCATGTTAGAAGAGGAACGTTAGCTTCAGGTTAGTGGTCAAGTGGGGTCGCCAATTCACTGAAGATTACCGAAGGATGAGCACCTACCAAAGAATGGCAACCTCCAAGTTTCTTTCCTAGAAACTCACTTGTCATCACAAAGGCAATTGTGCTATGAAGAGAACATGTGCAACTAAAGAATTTCTCAGAGAGAACTGAGCCCACAACTCTCTAAATCCCAATGAGGAAAGTCAAGTTTCCCTTCAAGCCTTATTTTCCAAAGGGCCCGCAGAGCACTGACCCTGCTGTTTCCTTCTCTATTTTGTACCTCCAATGTGCTTTAGACGGGAGATACTTGAGTTGTTTCAAGTTGCCACATTCTAGAAATTTAACAAAAGAAACCCTTCACCTCCATGCCTCGGCATCTAGCTGTTCCCAAGGCTGCACTTATCACAACTCCCCAAACACACAGGCCGTCCTTCTTGTACGTTTCACAGCCTAGTGCAGATCCCATAGTACTAAGAGACCTGGAATGCTTCGTAGAGCTCAAGAACCACACTGAATAAGGCTACTTCGATTCTGCTGCATGCCAACCTCTGGCATGATACAAGAGGAACGTTAGCCTGAGGCTAGTGGTCAAAAAGGGTCGCCAATTCACTGAATTGACTGAAGGATGAGCTCCTTCCAAAGCATGGCCACCTCCAAGTTTCTTTCCTAGAAACTCACTTTTCATCACACAGGCAATTGTGCAATGAAGGGAACTTGTGCAACTACAGTGTTTCTCAGGGAGAATTGAGCCCCCACCTCTCTAAATCCCAATGAGGAATATGAAGTTTCCCGTCAAGACTTATTTTCAAAATGGCCAGCAGAGCATCGACCTTGCTGATTCTTTCTCTAATTTGTACATCCAAGGTCATTTAGAAGGGGGATACTTGAGTTGTTTCAACTTGCAACAATCTAGAGGTTTTACCAAAGAGCCCTTAAGAGCCCCTGATTCGGCATCCAGCTTTTCCCAACGATGCTTTGCTCACAAAGGCCCAAACACACAGGCCGTGCCTCTAGGACGTTTCTCATCCGAGTGCAGACCCGCCAGTACTAAGAAACCTGGAATGCTACCTAGAGCTCAAGAACCACGCTGAATAACGCTACATGGATTCTGCTGCATGCCAATCTGTGGCATGATACAAGAGGAACGTTAGCTTGAGGCTAGTGTTCAATGGGGTCGCCAATGCACTGAAAATTACTGAGGGTTGAGCAGCTACCAAAGTATGGCAACGTCCAAGTTTCTTTCCGAGAAATTCACTTCTCATCACAAAGGGAACTGTGCCATGAAGGGAACATGTGCAACTACAGTATTTCTCACTGAGAATTGATTCCGCAACTCTCTAAATCCCAATGAGGAAAGTAAAGTATCCCTTTAAGCCTTATATTCAATATATATATTCCACAGAGAATTAACCCTGTTCTTTCTTTCTCTAGTTTGTAATTCCAAGGCGCTTTAGAAGGGAGATACTTGAGTTGTTTCAACTTACTACTTTCTAGAGTTTAAGAAAAGAAGCCCTTCACTTCCCATGACTCGGCATCTAGCTGTTCCCAATGGCGCATTGCTCACAACTCCCCGAAGGCACAGGCCGTCCTTCCTGTACTTTTCTCATCCTAGTGCAGACCCGCAAGTACTAAGAGACCTGGAATGCTTCCTAGAGTTCAAGAACCACACTGAATAAGTCTACAAGGATTCTGCTGCATGCCAACATGTGGCATGATACAAGAGGAACGTTAGCTTGAGGCTAGTGTTCAATGGGGTCGCCAATTCACTGAAGATTACTGAAGGAGGAGCACCTACCAAAGAATGGCAACCACCAAGTTTCTTTCCGAGAAATTCACTTGTCATCACAAAGGGAATTGTGCCATGAAGGGAACATGTGCAACTACAGTATTTCTCAGTGAGAATGGATCCCGCAACTCTCTAAATCCCAATGAGGAAAATAAAGTTCCCCTTTAAGCCTTATATTCAAAAGGGTCCACAGAGCATTGATCCTATTGCTTCTTTCTCTATTTTGTAGTTGAAGGTGTTTTAGAAGAGAGATACTTGAGTTGTTTCAACTTACTACTTTCTAGAGTTTAAGAAAAGAAGCCCTTCACTTCCCATGACTCGGCATCTAGTTGTACCCAATGATGCATTGCTGACAAAACCCCGAAGACAGACGCCGTCCTTCCTGTACTTTTCTCATCCGAGTGCAGACCCGCAAGTACTAAGAGACCTGGAATGCTTCCTAGAGCCCAGAATCCACAATGAATAAGGCTACATGGATTTTGCTGCATGACAACATGTGTCATGTTAGAAGAGGAACGTTAGCTTCAGGTTAGTGGTCAAGTGGGGTCGCCAATTCACTGAAGATTACCGAAGGATGAGCACCTACCAAAGAATGGCAACCTCCAAGTTTCTTTCCTAGAAACTCACTTGTCATCACAAAGGCAATTGTGCTATGAAGAGAACATGTGCAACTAAAGAATTTCTCAGAGAGAACTGAGCCCACAACTCTCTAAATCCCAATGAGGAAAGTCAAGTTTCCCTTCAAGCCTTATTTTCCAAAGGGCCCGCAGAGCACTGACCCTGCTGTTTCCTTCTCTATTTTGTACCTCCAACGTGCTTTAGACGGGAGATACTTGAGTTGTTTCAAGTTGCCACATTCTAGAAATTTAACAAAAGAAACCCTTCACCTCCATGCCTCGGCATCTAGCTGTTCCCAAGGCTGCACTTATCACAACTCCCCAAACACACAGGCCGTCCTTCTTGTACGTTTCACAGCCTAGTGCAGATCCGATAGTACTAAGAGACCTGGAATGCTTCGTAGAGCTCAAGAACCACACTGAATAAGGCTACTTCGATTCTGCTGCATGCCAACCTCTGGCATGATACAAGAGGAACGTTAGCCTGAGGCTAGTGGTCAAAAAGGGTCGCCAATTCACTGAATTGACTGAAGGATGAGCTCCTTCCAAAGCATGGCCACCTCCAAGTTTCTTTCCTAGAAACACACTTTTCATCACACAGGCAATTGTGCAATGAAGGGAACTTGTGCAACTACAGTGTTTCTCAGGGAGAATTGAGCCCCCACCTCTCTAAATCCCAATGAGGAATATGAAGTTTCCCGTCAAGACTTATTTTCAAAATGGCCAGCAGAGCATCGACCTTGCTGATTCTTTCTCTAATTTGTACATCCAAGGTCATTTAGAAGGGGGATACTTGAGTTGTTTCAACTTGCAACAATCTAGAGGTTTTACCAAAGAGCCCTTAAGAGCCCCTGATTCGGCATCCAGCTTTTCCCAACGATGCATTGCTCACAAAGGCCCAAACACACAGGCCGTGCCTCTAGGACGTTTCTCATCCGAGTGCAGACCCGCCAGTACTAAGAAACCTGGAATGCTACCTAGAGCTCAAGAACCACACTGAATAACGCTACATGGATTCTGCTGCATGCCAATCTGTGGCATGATACAAGAGGAACGTTAGCTTGAGGCTAGTGTTCAATGGGGTCGCCAATTCACTCAAAATTACTGAGGGTTGAGCAGCTACCAAAGTATGGCAACGTCCAAGTTTCTTTCCGAGAAATTCACTTCTCATCACAAAGGGAGCTGTGCCATGAAGGGAACATGTGCAACTACAGTATTTCTCACTGAGAATTGATTCCGCAACTCTCTAAATCCCAATGAGGAAAGTAAAGTATCCCTTTAAGCCTTATATTCAATATATATATTCCACAGAGAATTAACCCTGTTCTTTCTTCCTCTAGTTTGTAATTCAAAGGCGCTTTAGAAGGGAGATACTTGAGTTGTTTCAACTTACTACTTTCTAGAGTTTAAGAAAAGAAGCCCTTCACTTCCCATGACTCGGCATCTAGCTGTTCCCAATGGCGCATTGCTCACAACTCCCCGAACGCACAGGCCGTCCTTCCTGTACTTTTCTCATCCTAGTGCAGACCCGCAAGTACTAAGAGACCTGGAATGCTTCGTAGAGCTCAAGAACCACACTGAATAAGGCTACTTAGATTCTGCTGCATGCCAACCTCTGGCATGATACAAGAGGAACGTTAGCCTGAGGCTAGTGGTCAAAAAGGGTCGCCAATTCACTGAATTGACTGAAGGATGAGCTCCTTACAAAGCATGGCCACCTCCAAGTTTCTTTCCTAGAAACTCACTTTTCATCACACAGGCAATTGTGCAATGAAGGGAACTTGTGCAACTACAGTGTTTCTCAGGGAGAATTGAGCCCCCACCTCTCTAAATCCCAATGAGGAATATGAAGTTTCCCGTCAAGACTTATTTTCAAAATGGCCAGCAGAGCATCGACCTTGCTGATTCTTTCTCTAATTTGTACATCCAAGTTCATTTAGAAGGGGGATACTTGAGTTGTTTCAACTTGCAACAATCTAGAGGTTTTACCAAAGAGCCCTTAAGAGCCCCTGATTCGGCATCCAGCTTTTCCCAACGATGCTTTGCTCACAAAGGCCCAAACACACAGGCCGTGCCTCTAGGACGTTTCTCATCCGAGTGCAGACCCGCCAGTACTAAGAAACCTGGAATGCTACCTAGAGCTCAAGAACCACACTGAATAACGCTACATGGATTCTGCTGCATGCCAATCTGTGGCATGATACAAGAGGAACGTTAGCTTGAGGCTAGTGTTCAATGGGGTCGCCAATTCACTGAAAATTACTGAGGGTTGAGCAGCTACCAAAGTATGGCAACGTCCAAGTTTCTTTCCGAGAAATTCACTTCTCATCACAAAGGGAACTGTGCCATGAAGGGAACATGTGCAACTACAGTATTTCTCACTGAGAATTGATTCCGCAACTCTCTAAATCCCAATGAGGAAAGTAAAGTATCCCTTTAAGCCTTATATTCAATATATATATTCCACAGAGAATTAACCCTGTTCTTTCTTTCTCTAGTTTGTAATTCCAAGGCGCTTTAGAAGGGAGATACTTGAGTTGTTTCAACTTACTACTTTCTAGAGTTTGAGAAAAGAAGTCCTTCACTTCCCATGACTCGGCATCTAGCTGTTCCCAATGGCGCATTGCTCACAACTCCCCGAAGGCACAGGCCGTCCTTCCTGTACTTTTCTCATCCTAGTGCAGACCCGCAAGTACTAAGAGACCTGGAATGCTTCCTAGAGTTCAAGAACCACACTGAATAAGTCTACAAGGATTCTGCTGCATGCCAACATGTGGCATGATACAAGAGGAACGTTAGCTTGAGGCTAGTGTTCAATGGGGTCGGCAATTCACCGAAGATTACTGAAAGAGGAGCACCTACCAAAGAATGGCAACGTCCAAGTTTCTTTCCGAGAAATTCACTTGTCATCACAAAGGGAATTGTGCCATGAAGGGAACATGTGCAACTACAGTATTTCTCAGTGAGAATGGATCCCGCAACTCTCTAAATCCCAATGAGGAAAATAAAGTTCCCCTTTAAGCCTTATATTCAAAAGGGTCCACAGAGCATTGATCCTATTGCTTCTTTCTCTATTTTGTAGTTGAAGGTGTTTTAGAAGGGAGATACTTGAGTTGTTTCAACTTACTACTTTCTAGAGTTTAAGAAAAGAAGCCCTTCACTTCCCATGACTCGGCATCTAGTTGTACCCAATGATGCATTGCTCACAACACCCCGAAGACAGACGCCGTCCTTCCTGTACTTTTCTCATCCTAGTGCAGACCCGCAAGTACTAAGAGACCTGGAATGCTTCCTAGAGCCCAGGAACCACAATGAATAAGGCTACATGGATTTTGCTGCATGACAACATGTGTCATGTTAGAAGAGGAACGTTAGCTTCAGGTTAGTGGTCAAGTGGGGTCGCCAATTCACTGAAGATTACCGAAGGATGAGCACCTACCAAAGAATGGCAACCTCCAAGTTTCTTTCCTAGAAACTCACTTGTCATCACAAAGGCAATTGTGCTATGAAGAGAACATGTGCAACTAAAGAATTTCTCAGAGAGAACTGAGCCCACAACTCTCTAAATCCCAATGAGGAAAGTCAAGTTTCCCTTCAAGCCTTATTTTCCAAAGGGCCCGCAGAGCACTGACCCTGCTGTTTCCTTCTCTATTTTGTACCTCCAACGTGCTTTAGACGGGAGATACTTGAGTTGTTTCAAGTTGCCACATTCTAGAAATTTAACAAAAGAAACCCTTCACCTCCATGCCTCGGCATCTAGCTGTTCCCAAGGCTGCACTTATCACAACTCCCCAAACACACAGGCCGTCCTTCTTGTACGTTTCACAGCCTAGTGCAGATCCGATAGTACTAAGAGACCTGGAATGCTTCGTAGAGCTCAAGAACCACACTGAATAAGGCTACTTAGATTCTGCTGCATGCCAACCTCTGGCATGATACAAGAGGAACGTTAGCCTGAGGCTAGTGGTCAAAAAGGGTCGCCAATTCACTGAATTGACTGAAGGATGAGCTCCTTCCAAAGCATGGCCACCTCCAAGTTTCTTTCCTAGAAACTCACTTTTCATCACACAGGCAATTGTGCAATGAAGGGAACTTGTGCAACTACAGTGTTTCTCAGGGAGAATTGAGCCCCCACCTCTCTAAATCCCAATGAGGAATATGAAGTTTCCCGTCAAGACTTATTTTCAAAATGGCCAGCAGAGCATCGACCTTGCTGATTCTTTCTCTAATTTGTACATCCAAGGTCATTTAGAAGGGGGATACTTGAGTTGTTTCAACTTGCAACAATCTAGAGGTTTTACCAAAGAGCCCTTAAGAGCCCCTGATTCGGCATCCAGCTTTTCCCAACGATGCATTGCTCACAAAGGCCCAAACACACAGGCCGTGCCTCTAGGACGTTTCTCATCCGAGTGCAGACCCGCCAGTACTAAGAAACCTGGAATGCTACCTAGAGCTCAAGAACCACACTGAATAACGCTACATGGATTCTGCTGCATGCCAATGTGTGGCATGATACAAGAGGAACGTTAGCTTGAGGCTAGTGTTCAATGGGGTCGCCAATTCACTGAAAATGACTGAAGGTTGAGCAGCTACCAAAGTATGGCAACGTCCAAGTTTCTTTCCGAGAAATTCACTTCTCATCACAAAGGGAACTGTGCCATGAAGGGAACATGTGCAACTACAGTATTTCTCACTGAGAATTGATTCCGCAACTCTCTAAATCCCAATGAGGAAAGTAAAGTATCCCTTTAAGCCTTATATTCAATATATATATTCCACAGAGAATTAACCCTGTTCTTTCTTTCTCTAGTTTGTAATTCCAAGGCGCTTTAGAAGGGAGATACTTGAGTTGTTTCAACTTACTACTTTCTAGAGTTTAAGAGAAGAAGCCCTTCACTTCCCATGACTCGGCATCTAGCTGTTCCCAATGGCGCATTGCTCACAACTCCCCGAAGGCACAGGCCGTCCTTCCTGTACTTTTCTCATCCTAGTGCAGACCCGCAAGTACTAAGAGACCTGGAATGCTTCCTAGAGTTCAAGAACCACACTGAATAAGTCTACAAGGATTCTGCTGCATGCCAACATGTGGCATGATACAAGAGGAACGTTAGCTTGAGGCTAGTGTTCAATGGGGTCGCCAATTCACTGAAGATTACTGAAGGAGGAGCACCTACCAAAGAATGGCAACCACCAAGTTTCTTTCCGAGAAATTCACTTGTCATCACAAAGGGAATTGTGCCATGAAGGGAACATGTGCAACTACAGTATTTCTCAGTGAGAATGGATCCCGCAACTCTCTAAATCCCAATGAGGAAAATAAAGTTCCCCTTTAAGGCTTATATTCAAAAGGGTCCACAGAGCATTGATCCTATTGCTTCTTTCTCTATTTTGTAGTTGAAGGTGTTTTAGAAGGGAGATACTTGAGTTGTTTCAACTTACTACTTTCTAGAGTTTAAGAAAAGAAGCCCTTCACTTCCCATGACTCGGCATCTAGTTGTACCCAATGATGCATTGCTGACAAAACTCCGAAGACAGACGCCGTCCTTCCTGTACTTTTCTCATCCGAGTGCAGACTCGCAAGTACTAAGAGACCTGGAATGCTTCCTAGAGCCCAGAATCCACAATGAATAAGGCTACATGGATTTTGCTGCATGACAACATGTGTCATGTTAGAAGAGGAACGTTAGCTTCAGGTTAGTGGTCAAGTGGGGTCGCCAATTCACTGAAGATTACCGAAGGATGAGCACCTACCAAAGAATGGCAACCTCCAAGTTTCTTTCCTAGAAACTCACTTGTCATCACAAAGGCAATTGTGCTATGAAGAGAACATGTGCAACTAAAGAATTTCTCAGAGAGAACTGAGCCCACAACTCTCTAAATCCCAATGAGGAAAGTCAAGTTTCCCTTCAAGCCTTATTTTCCAAAGGGCCCGCAGAGCACTGACCCTGCTGTTTCCTTCTCTATTTTGTACCTCCAACGTGCTTTAGACGGGAGATACTTGAGTTGTTTCAAGTTGCCACATTCTAGAAATTTAACAAAAGAAACCCTTCACCTCCATGCCTCGGCATCTAGCTGTTCCCAAGGCTGCACTTATCACAACTCCCCAAACACACAGGCCGTCCTTCTTGTACGTTTCACAGCCTAGTGCAGATCCGATAGTACTAAGAGACCTGGAATGCTTCGTAGAGCTCAAGAACCACACTGAATAAAGCTACTTAGATTCTGCTGCATGCCAACCTCTGGCATGATACAAGAGGAACGTTAGCCTGAGGCTAGTGGTCAAAAAGGGTCGCCAATTCACTGAATTGACTGAAGGATGAGCTCCTTCCAAAGCATGGCCACCTCCAAGTTTCTTTCCTAGAAACTCACTTTTCATCACACAGGCAATTGTGCAATGAAGGGAACTTGTGCAACTACAGTGTTTCTCAGGGAGAATTGAGCCCCCACCTCTCTAAATCCCAATGAGGAATATGAAGTTTCCCGTCAAGACTTATTTTCAAAATGGCCAGCAGAGCATCGACCTTGCTGATTCTTTCTCTAATTTGTACATCCAAGGTCATTTAGAAGGGGGATACTTGAGTTGTTTCAACTTGCAACAATCTAGAGGTTTTACCAAAGAGCCCTTAAGAGCCCCTGATTCGGCATCCAGCTTTTCCCAACGATGCATTGCTCACAAAGGCCCAAACACACAGGCCATGCCTCTAGGACGTTTCTCATCCGAGTGCAGACCCGCCAGTACTAAGAAACCTGGAATGCTACCTAGAGCTCAAGAACCACACTGAATAACGCTACATGGATTCTGCTGCATGCCAATCTGTGGCATGATACAAGAGGAACGTTAGCTTGAGGCTAGTGTTCAATGGGGTCGCCAATTCACTGAAAATTACTGAGGGTTGAGCAGCTACCAAAGTATGGCAACGTCCAAGTTTCTTTCCGAGAAATTCACTTCTCATCACAAAGGGAACTGTGCCATGAAGGGAACATGTGCAACTACAGTATTTCTCACTGAGAATTGATTCCGCAACTCTCTAAATCCCAATGAGGAAAGTAAAGTATCTCTTTAAGCCTTATATTCAATATATATATTCCACAGAGAATTAACCCTGTTCTTTCTTCCTCTAGTTTGTAATTCCAAGGCGCTTTAGAAGGGAGATACTTGAGTTGTTTCAACTTACTACTTTCTAGAGTTTAAGAAAAGAAGCCCTTCACTTCCCATGACTCGGCATCTAGCTGTTCCCAATGGCGCATTGCTCACAACTCCCCGAAGGCACAGGCCGTCCTTCCTGTACTTTTCTCATCCTAGTGCAGACCCGCAAGTACTAAGAGACCTGGAATGCTTCCTAGAGTTCAAGAACCACACTGAATAAGTCTACAAGGATTCTGCTGCATGCCAACATGTGGCATGATACGAGAGGAACGTTAGCTTGAGGCTAGTGTTCAATGGGGTCGCCAATTCACTGAAGATTACTGAAGGAGGAGCACCTACCAAAGAATGGCAACCACCAAGTTTCTTTCCGAGAAATTCACTTGTCATCACAAAGGGAATTGTGCCATGAAGGGAACATGTGCAACTACAGTATTTCTCAGTGAGAATGGATCCCGCAACTCTCTAAATCCCAATGAGGAAAATAAAGTTCCCCTTTAAGCCTTATATTCAAAAGGGTCCACAGAGCATTGATCCTATTGTTTCTTTCTCTATTTTGTAGTTGAAGGTGTTTTAGAAGGGAGATACTTGAGTTGTTTCAACTTACTACTTTCTAGAGTTTAAGAAAAGAAGCCCTTCACTTCCCATGGCTCGGCATCTAGTTGTACCCAATGATGCATTGCTCACAACACCCCGAAGACAGACGCCGTCCTTCCTGTACTTTTCTCATCCTAGTGCAGACCCGCAAGTACTAAGAGACCTGGAATGCTTCCTAGAGCCCAGGAACCACAATGAATAAGGCTACATGGATTTTGCTGCATGACAACATGTGTCATGTTAGAAGAGGAACGTTAGCTTCAGGTTAGTGGTCAAATGGGGTCGCCAATTCACTGAAGATTACCGAAGGATGAGCACCTACCAAAGAATGGCAACCTCCAAGTTTCTTTCCTAGAAACTCACTTGTCATCACAAAGGCAATTGTGCTATGAACAGAACATGTGCAACTAAAGAATTTCTCAGAGAGAACTGAGCCCACAACTCTCTAAATCCCAATGAGGAAAGTCAAGTTTCCCTTCAAGCCTTATTTTCCAAAGGGCCCGCAGAGCACTGACCCTGCTGTTTCCTTCTCTATTTTGTACCTCCAACGTGCTTTAGACGGGAGATACTTGAGTTGTTTCAAGTTGCCACATTCTAGAAATTTAACAAAAGAAACCCTTCACCTCCATGCCTCGGCATCTAGCTGTTCCCAAGGCTGCACTTATCACAACTCCCCAAACACACAGGCCGTCCTTCTTGTACGTTTCACAGCCTAGTGCAGATCCGATAGTACTAAGAGACCTGGAATGCTTCGTAGAGCTCAAGAACCACACTGAATAAGGCTACTTCGATTCTGCTGCATGCCAACCTCTGGCATGATACAAGAGGAACGTTAGCCTGAGGCTAGTGGTCAAAAAGGGTCGCCAATTCACTGAATTGACTGAAGGATGAGCTCCTTCCAAAGCATGGCCACCTCCAAGTTTCTTTCCTAGAAACTCACTTTTCATCACACAGGCAATTGTGCAATGAAGGGAACTTGTGCAACTACAGTGTTTCTCAGGGAGAATTGAGCCCCCACCTCTCTAAATCCCAATGAGGAATATGAAGTTTCCCGTCAAGACTTATTTTCAAAATGGCCAGCAGAGCATCGACCTTGCTGATTCTTTCTCTAATTTGTACATCCAAGGTCATTTAGAAGGGGGATACTTGAGTTGTTTCAACTTGCAACAATCTAGAGGTTTTACCAAAGAGCCCTTAAGAGCCCCTGATTCGGCATCCAGCTTTTCCCAACGATGCATTGCTCACAAAGGCCCAAACACACAGGCCGTGCCTCTAGGACGTTTCTCATCCGAGTGCAGACCCGCCAGTACTAAGAAACCTGGAATGCTACCTAGAGCTCAAGAACCACACTGAATAACGCTACATGGATTCTGCTGCATGCCAATCTGTGGCATGATACAAGAGGAACGTTAGCTTGAGGCTAGTGTTCAATGGGGTCGCCAATTCACTGAAAATTACTGAGGGTTGAGCAGCTACCAAAGTATGGCAACGTCCAAGTTTCTTTCCGAGAAATTCACTTCTCATCACAAAGGGAACTGTGCCATGAAGGGAACATGTGCAACTACAGTATTTCTCACTGAGAATTGATTCCGCAACTCTCTAAATCCCAATGAGGAAAGTAAAGTATCCCTTTAAGCCTTATATTCAATATATATATTCCACAGAGAATTAACCCTGTTCTTTCTTTCTCTAGTTTGTAATTCCAAGGCGCTTTAGAAGGGAGATACTTGAGTTGTTTCAACTTACTACTTTCTAGAGTTTGAGAAAAGAAGCCCTTCACTTCCCATGACTCGGCATCTAGCTGTTCCCAATGGCGCATTGCTCACAACTCCCCGAAGGCACAGGCCGTCCTTCCTGTACTTTTCTCATCCTAGTGCAGACCCGCAAGTACTAAGAGACCTGGAATGCTTCCTAGAGTTCAAGAACCACACTGAATATGTCTACAAGGATTCTGCTGCATGCCAACATGTGGCATGATACAAGAGGAACGTTAGCTTGAGGCTAGTGTTCAATGGGGTCGGCAATTCACCGAAGATTACTGAAAGAGGAGCACCTACCTAAGAATGGCAACGTCCAAGTTTCTTTCCGAGAAATTCACTTGTCATCACAAAGGGAATTGTGCCATGAAGGGAACATGTGCAACTACAGTATTTCTCAGTGAGAATGGATCCCGCAACTCTCTAAATCCCAATGAGGAAAATAAAGTTCCCCTTTAAGCCTTATATTCAAAAGGGTCCACAGAGCATTGATCCTATTGCTTCTTTCTCTATTTTGTAGTTGAAGGTGTTTTAGAAGGGAGATACTTGAGTTGTTTCAACTTACTACTTTCTAGAGTTTAAGAAAAGAAGCCCTTCACTTCCCATGACTCGGCATCTAGTTGTACCCAATGATGCATTGCTCACAACACCCCGAAGACCGACGCCGTCCTTCCTGTACTTTTCTCATCCTAGTGCAGACCCGCAAGTACTAAGAGACCTGGAATGCTTCCTAGAGCCCAGGAACCACAATGAATAAGGCTACATGGATTTTGCTGCATGACAACATGTGTCATGTTAGAAGAGGAACGTTAGCTTCAGGTTAGTGGTCAAGTGGGGTCGCCAATTCACTGAAGATTACCGAAGGATGAGCACCTACCAAAGAATGGCAACCTCCAAGTTTCTTTCCTAGAAACTCACTTGTCATCACAAAGGCAATTGTGCTATGAAGAGAACATGTGCAACTAAAGAATTTCTCAGAGAGAACTGAGCCCACAACTCTCTAAATCCCAATGAGGAAAGTCAAGTTTCCCTTCAAGCCTTATTTTCCAAAGGGCCCGCAGAGCACTGACCCTGCTGTTTCCTTCTCTATTTTGTACCTCCAACGTGCTTTAGACGGGAGATACTTGAGTTGTTTCAAGTTGCCACATTCTAGAAATTTAACAAAAGAAACCCTTCACCTCCATGCCTCGGCATCTAGCTGTTCCCAAGGCTGCACTTATCACAACTCCCCAAACACACAGGCCGTCCTTCTTGTACGTTTCACAGCCTAGTGCAGATCCGATAGTACTAAGAGACCTGGAATGCTTCGTAGAGCTCAAGAACCACACTGAATAAGGCTACTTAGATTCTGCTGCATGCCAACCTCTGGCATGATACAAGAGGAACGTTAGCCTGAGGCTAGTGGTCAAAAAGGGTCGCCAATTCACTGAATTGACTGAAGGATGAGCTCCTTCCAAAGCATGGCCACCTCCAAGTTTCTTTCCTAGAAACTCACTTTTCATCACACAGGCAATTGTGCAATGAAGGGAACTTGTGCAACTACAGTGTTTCTCAGGGAGAATTGAGCCCCCACCTCTCTAAATCCCAATGAGGAATATGAAGTTTCCCGTCAAGACTTATTTTCAAAATGGCCAGCAGAGCATCGACCTTGCTGATTCTTTCTCTAATTTGTACATCCAAGGTCATTTAGAAGGGGGATACTTGAGTTGTTTCAACTTGCAACAATCTAGAGGTTTTACCAAAGAGCCCTTAAGAGCCCCTGATTCGGCATCCAGCTTTTCCCAACGATGCATTGCTCACAAAGGCCCAAACACACAGGCCATGCCTCTAGGACGTTTCTCATCCGAGTGCAGACCCGCCAGTACTAAGAAACCTGGAATGCTACCTAGAGCTCAAGAACCACACTGAATAACGCTACATGGATTCTGCTGCATGCCAATCTGTGGCATGATACAAGAGGAACGTTAGCTTGAGGCTAGTGTTCAATGGGGTCGCCAATTCACTGAAAATTACTGAGGGTTGAGCAGCTACCAAAGTATGGCAACGTCCAAGTTTCTTTCCGAGAAATTCACTTCTCATCACAAAGGGAACTGTGCCATGAAGGGAACATGTGCAACTACAGTATTTCTCACTGAGAATTGATTCCGCAACTCTCTAAATCCCAATGAGGAAAGTAAAGTATCTCTTTAAGCCTTATATTCAATATATATATTCCACAGAGAATTAACCCTGTTCTTTCTTCCTCTAGTTTGTAATTCCAAGGCGCTTTAGAAGGGAGATACTTGAGTTGTTTCAACTTACTACTTTCTAGAGTTTAAGAAAAGAAGCCCTTCACTTCCCATGACTCGGCATCTAGCTGTTCCCAATGGCGCATTGCTCACAACTCCCCGAAGGCACAGGCCGTCCTTCCTGTACTTTTCTCATCCTAGTGCAGACCCGCAAGTACTAAGAGACCTGGAATGCTTCCTAGAGTTCAAGAACCACACTGAATAAGTCTACAAGGATTCTGCTGCATGCCAACATGTGGCATGATACGAGAGGAACGTTAGCTTGAGGCTAGTGTTCAATGGGGTCGCCAATTCACTGAAGATTACTGAAGGAGGAGCACCTACCAAAGAATGGCAACCACCAAGTTTCTTTCCGAGAAATTCACTTGTCATCACAAAGGGAATTGTGCCATGAAGGGAACATGTGCAACTACAGTATTTCTCAGTGAGAATGGATCCCGCAACTCTCTAAATCCCAATGAGGAAAATAAAGTTCCCCTTTAAGCCTTATATTCAAAAGGGTCCACAGAGCATTGATCCTATTGTTTCTTTCTCTATTTTGTAGTTGAAGGTGTTTTAGAAGGGAGATACTTGAGTTGTTTCAACTTACTACTTTCTAGAGTTTAAGAAAAGAAGCCCTTCACTTCCCATGGCTCGGCATCTAGTTGTACCCAATGATGCATTGCTCACAACACCCCGAAGACAGACGCCGTCCTTCCTGTACTTTTCTCATCCTAGTGCAGACCCGCAAGTACTAAGAGACCTGGAATGCTTCCTAGAGCCCAGGAACCACAATGAATAAGGCTACATGGATTTTGCTGCATGACAACATGTGTCATGTTAGAAGAGGAACGTTAGCTTCAGGTTAGTGGTCAAATGGGGTCGCCAATTCACTGAAGATTACCGAAGGATGAGCACCTACCAAAGAATGGCAACCTCCAAGTTTCTTTCCTAGAAACTCACTTGTCATCACAAAGGCAATTGTGCTATGAACAGAACATGTGCAACTAAAGAATTTCTCAGAGAGAACTGAGCCCACAACTCTCTAAATCCCAATGAGGAAAGTCAAGTTTCCCTTCAAGCCTTATTTTCCAAAGGGCCCGCAGAGCACTGACCCTGCTGTTTCCTTCTCTATTTTGTACCTCCAACGTGCTTTAGACGGGAGATACTTGAGTTGTTTCAAGTTGCCACATTCTAGAAATTTAACAAAAGAAACCCTTCACCTCCATGCCTCGGCATCTAGCTGTTCCCAAGGCTGCACTTATCACAACTCCCCAAACACACAAGCCGTCCTTCTTGTACGTTTCACAGCCTAGTGCAGATCCGATAGTACTAAGAGACCTGGAATGCTTCGTAGAGCTCAAGAACCACACTGAATAAGGCTACTTAGATTCTGCTGCATGCCAACCTCTGGCATGATACAAGAGGAACGTTAGCCTGAGGCTAGTGGTCAAAAAGGGTCGCCAATTCACTGAATTGACTGAAGGATGAGCTCCTTCCAAAGCATGGCCACCTCCAAGTTTCTTTCCTAGAAACTCACTTTTCATCACACAGGCAATTGTGCAATGAAGGGAACTTGTGCAACTACAGTGTTTCTCAGGGAGAATTGAGCCCCCACCTCTCTAAATCCCAATGAGGAATATGAAGTTTCCCGTCAAGACTTATTTTCAAAATGGCCAGCAGAGCATCGACCTTGCTGATTCTTTCTCTAATTTGTACATCCAAGGTCATTTAGAAGGGGGATACTTGAGTTGTTTCAACTTGCAACAATCTAGAGGTTTTACCAAAGAGCCCTTAAGAGCCCCTGATTCGGCATCCAGCTTTTCCCAACGATGCATTGCTCACAAAGGCCCAAACACACAGGCCGTGCCTCTAGGACGTTTCTCATCCGAGTGCAGACCCGCCAGTACTAAGAAACCTGGAATGCTACCTAGAGCTCAAGAACCACACTGAATAACGCTACATGGATTCTGCTGCATGCCAATCTGTGGCATGATACAAGAGGAACGTTAGCTTGAGGCTAGTGTTCAATGGGGTCGCCAATTCACTGAAAATTACTGAGGGTTGAGCAGCTACCAAAGTATGGCAACGTCCAAGTTTCTTTCCGAGAAATTCACTTCTCATCACAAAGGGAACTGTGCCATGAAGGGAACATGTGCAACTACAGTATTTCTCACTGAGAATTGATTCCGCAACTCTCTAAATCCCAATGAGGAAAGTAAAGTATCCCTTTAAGCCTTATATTCAATATATATATTCCACAGAGAATTAACCCTGTTCTTTCTTTCTCTAGTTTGTAATTCCAAGGCGCTTTAGAAGGGAGATACTTGAGTTGTTTCAACTTACTACTTTCTAGAGTTTGAGAAAAGAAGCCCTTCACTTCCCATGACTCGGCATCTAGCTGTTCCCAATGGCGCATTGCTCACAACTCCCCGAAGGCACAGGCCGTCCTTCCTGTACTTTTCTCATCCTAGTGCAGACCCGCAAGTACTAAGAGACCTGGAATGCTTCCTAGAGTTCAAGAACCACACTGAATATGTCTACAAGGATTCTGCTGCATGCCAACATGTGGCATGATACAAGAGGAACGTTAGCTTGAGGCTAGTGTTCAATGGGGTCGGCAATTCACCGAAGATTACTGAAAGAGGAGCACCTACCTAAGAATGGCAACGTCCAAGTTTCTTTCCGAGAAATTCACTTGTCATCACAAAGGGAATTGTGCCATGAAGGGAACATGTGCAACTACAGTATTTCTCAGTGAGAATGGATCCCGCAACTCTCTAAATCCCAATGAGGAAAATAAAGTTCCCCTTTAAGCCTTATATTCAAAAGGGTCCACAGAGCATTGATCCTATTGCTTCTTTCTCTATTTTGTAGTTGAAGGTGTTTTAGAAGGGAGATACTTGAGTTGTTTCAACTTACTACTTTCTAGAGTTTAAGAAAAGAAGCCCTTCACTTCCCATGACTCGGCATCTAGTTGTACCCAATGATGCATTGCTCACAACACCCCGAAGACAGACGCCGTCCTTCCTGTACTTTTCTCATCCTAGTGCAGACCCGCAAGTACTAAGAGACCTGGAATGCTTCCTAGAGCCCAGGAACCACAATGAATAAGGCTACATGGATTTTGCTGCATGACAACATGTGTCATGTTAGAAGAGGAACGTTAGCTTCAGGTTAGTGGTCAAGTGGGGTCGCCAATTCACTGAAGATTACCGAAGGATGAGCACCTACCAAAGAATGGCAACCTCCAAGTTTCTTTCCTAGAAACTCACTTGTCATCACAAAGGCAATTGTGCTATGAAGAGAACATGTGCAACTAAAGAATTTCTCAGAGAGAACTGAGCCCACAACTCTCTAAATCCCAATGAGGAAAGTCAAGTTTCCCTTCAAGCCTTATTTTCCAAAGGGCCCGCAGAGCACTGACCCTGCTGTTTCCTTCTCTATTTTGTACCTCCAACGTGCTTTAGACGGGAGATACTTGAGTTGTTTCAAGTTGCCACATTCTAGAAATTTAACAAAAGAAACCCTTCACCTCCATGCCTCGGCATCTAGCTGTTCCCAAGGCTGCACTTATCACAACTCCCCAAACACACAGGCCGTCCTTCTTGTACGTTTCACAGCCTAGTGCAGATCCGATAGTACTAAGAGACCTGGAATGCTTCGTAGAGCTCAAGAACCACACTGAATAAGGCTACTTAGATTCTGCTGCATGCCAACCTCTGGCATGATACAAGAGGAACGTTAGCCTGAGGCTAGTGGTCAAAAAGGGTCGCCAATTCACTGAATTGACTGAAGGATGAGCTCCTTCCAAAGCATGGCCACCTCCAAGTTTCTTTCCTAGAAACTCACTTTTCATCACACAGGCAATTGTGCAATGAAGGGAACTTGTGCAACTACAGTGTTTCTCAGGGAGAATTGAGCCCCCACCTCTCTAAATCCCAATGAGGAATATGAAGTTTCCCGTCAAGACTTATTTTCAAAATGGCCAGCAGAGCATCGACCTTGCTGATTCTTTCTCTAATTTGTACATCCAAGGTCATTTAGAAGGGGGATACTTGAGTTGTTTCAACTTGCAACAATCTAGAGGTTTTACCAAAGAGCCCTTAAGAGCCCCTGATTCGGCATCCAGCTTTTCCCAACGATGCATTGCTCACAAAGGCCCAAACACACAGGCCGTGCCTCTAGGACGTTTCTCATCCGAGTGCAGACCCGCCAGTACTAAGAAACCTGGAATGCTACCTAGAGCTCAAGAACCACACTGAATAACGCTACATGGATTCTGCTGCATGCCAATCTGTGGCATGATACAAGAGGAACGTTAGCTTGAGGCTAGTGTTCAATGGGGTCGCCAATTCACTGAAAATTACTGAGGGTTGAGCAGCTACCAAAGTATGGCAACGTCCAAGTTTCTTTCCGAGAAATTCACTTCTCATCACAAAGGGAACTGTGCCATGAAGGGAACATGTGCAACTACAGTATTTCTCACTGAGAATTGATTCCGCAACTCTCTAAATCCCAATGAGGAAAGTAAAGTATCCCTTTAAGCCTTATATTCAATATATATATTCCACAGAGAATTAACCCTGTTCTTTCTTTCTCTAGTTTGTAATTCCAAGGCGCTTTAGAAGGGAGATACTTGAGTTGTTTCAACTTACTACTTTCTAGAGTTTAAGAAAAGAAGCCCTTCACTTCCCATGACTCGGCATCTAGCTGTTCCCAATGGCGCATTGCTCACAACTCCCCGAACGCACAGGCCGTCCTTCCTGTACTTTTCTCATCCTAGTGCAGACCCGCAAGTACTAAGAGACCTGGAATGCTTCCTAGCGTTCAAGAACCACACTGAATAAGTCTACAAGGATTCTGCTGCATGCCAACATGTGGCATGATACAAGAGGAACGTTAGCTTGAGGCTAGTGTTCAATGGGGTCGCCAATTCACTGAAGATTACTGAAGGAGGAGCACCTACCAAAGAATGGCAACCACCAAGTTTCTTTCCGAGAAATTCACTTGTCATCACAAAGGGAATTGTGCCATGAAGGGAACATGTGCAACTACAGTATTTCTCAGTGAGAATGGATCCCGCAACTCTCTAAATCCCAATGAGGAAAATAAAGTTCCCCTTTAAGCCTTATATTCAAAAGGGTCCACAGAGCATTGATCCTATTGTTTCTTTCTCTATTTTGTAGTTGAAGGTGTTTTAGAAGGGAGATACTTGAGTTATTTCAACTTACTATTTTCTAGAGTTTAAGAAAAGAAGCCCTTCACTTCCCATGACTCGGCATCTAGTTGTACCCAATGATGCATTGCTCACAACACCCCGAAGACAGACGCCGTCCTTCCTGTACTTTTCTCCTCCTAGTGCAGACCCGCAAGTACTAAGAGACCTGGAATGCTTCCTAGAGCCCAGGAACCACAATGAATAAGGCTACATGGATTTTGCTGCAAGACAACATGTGTCATGTTAGAAGAGGAACGTTAGCTTCAGGTTAGTGGTCAAGTGGGGTCGCCAATTCACTGAAGATTACCGAAGGATGAGCACCTACCAAAGAATGGCAACCTCCAAGTTTCTTTCCTAGAAACTCACTTGTCATCACAAAGGCAATTGTGCTATGAAGAGAACATGTGCAACTAAAGAATTTCTCAGAGAGAACTGAGCCCACAACTCTCTAAATCCCAATGAGGAAAGTCAAGTTTCCCTTCAAGCCTTATTTTCCAAAGGGCCCGCAGAGCACTGACCCTGCTGTTTCCTTCTCTATTTTGTACCTCCAACGTGCTTTAGACGGGAGATACTTGAGTTGTTTCAAGTTGCCACATTCTAGAAATTTAACAAAAGAAACCCTTCACCTCCATGCCTCGGCATCTAGCTGTTCCCAAGGCTGCACTTATCACAACTCCCCAAACACACAGGCCGTCCTTCTTGTACGTTTCACAGCCTAGTGCAGATCCGATAGTACTAAGAGACCTGGAATGCTTCGTAGAGCTCAAGAACCACACTGAATAAGGCTACTTAGATTCTGCTGCATGCCAACCTCTGGCATGATACAAGAGGAACGTTAGCCTGAGGCTAGTGGTCAAAAAGGGTCGCCAATTCACTGAATTGACTGAAGGATGAGCTCCTTCCAAAGCATGGCCACCTCCAAGTTTCTTTCCTAGAAACTCACTTTTCATCACACAGGCAATTGTGCAATGAAGGGAACTTGTGCAACTACAGTGTTTCTCAGGGAGAATTGAGCCCCCACCTCTCTAAATCCCAATGAGGAATATGAAGTTTCCCGTCAAGACTTATTTTCAAAATGGCCAGCAGAGCATCGACCTTGCTGATTCTTTCTCTAATTTGTACATCCAAGGTCATTTAGAAGGGGGATACTTGAGTTGTTTCAACTTGCAACAATCTAGAGGTTTTACCAAAGAGCCCTTAAGAGCCCCTGATTCGGCATCCAGCTTTTCCCAACGATGCTTTGCTCACAAAGGCCCAAACACACAGGCCGTGCCTCTAGGACGTTTCTCATCCGAGTGCAGACCCGCCAGTACTAAGAAACCTGGAATGCTACCTAGAGCTCAAGAACCACACTGAATAACGCTACATGGATTCTGCTGCATGCCAATCTGTGGCATGATACAAGAGGAACGTTAGCTTGAGGCTAGTGTTCAATGGGGTCGCCAATTCACTGAAAATTACTGAGGGTTGAGCAGCTACCAAAGTATGGCAACGTCCAAGTTTCTTTCCGAGAAATTCACTTCTCATCACAAAGGGAACTGTGCCATGAAGGGAACATGTGCAACTACAGTATTTCTCACTGAGAATTGATTCCGCAACTCTCTAAATCCCAATGAGGAAAGTAAAGTATCCCTTTAAGCCTTATATTCAATATATATATTCCACAGAGAATTAACCCTGTTCTTTCTTTCTCTAGTTTGTAATTCCAAGGCGCTTTAGAAGGGAGATACTTGAGTTGTTTCAACTTACTACTTTCTAGAGTTTAAGAAAAGAAGCCCTTCACTTCCCATGACTCGGCATCTAGCTGTTCCCAATGGCGCATTGCTCACAACTCCCCGAAGGCACAGGCCGTCCGTCCTGTACTTTTCTCATCCTAGTGCAGACCCGCAAGTACTAAGAGACCTGGAATGCTTCCTAGAGTTCAAGAACCACACTGAATAAGTCTACAAGGATTCTGCTGCATGCCAACATGTGGCATGATACAAGAGGAACGTTAGCTTGAGGCTAGTGTTCAATGGGGTCGCCAATTCACTGAAGATTACTGAAGGAGGAGCACCTACCAAAGAATGGCAACCACCAAGTTTCTTTCCAAGAAATTCACTTGTCATCACAAAGGGAATTGTGCCATGAAGGGAACATGTGCAACTACAGTATTTCTCAGTGAGAATGGATCCCGCAACTCTCTAAATCCCAATGAGGAAAGTCAAGTTTCCCTTCAAGCCTTATTTTCCAAAGGGCCCGCAGAGCACTGACCCTGCTGTTTCCTTCTCTATTTTGTACCTCCAACGTGCTTTAGACGGGAGATACTTGAGTTGTTTCAAGTTGCCACATTCTAGAAATTTAACAAAAGAAACCCTTCACCTCCATGCCTCGGCATCTAGCTGTTCCCAAGGCTGCACTTATCACAACTCCCCAAACACACAGGCCGTCCTTCTTGTACATTGCACAGCCTAGTGCAGATCCGATAGTACTAAGAGACCTGGAATGCTTCGTAGAGCTCAAGAACCACACTGAATAAGGCTACTTAGATTCTGCTGCATGCCAACCTCTGGCATGATACAAGAGGAACGTTAGCCTGAGGCTAGTGGTCAAAAAGGGTCGCCAATTCACTGAATTGACTGAAGGATGAGCTCCTTCCAAAGCATGGCCACCTCCAAGTTTCTTTCCTAGAAACTCACTTTTCATCACACAGGCAATTGTGCAATGAAGGGAACTTGTGCAACTACAGTGTTTCTCAGGG
Source organism: Eubalaena glacialis (assembly GCF_028564815.1). Taxonomy (NCBI): domain Eukaryota; kingdom Metazoa; phylum Chordata; class Mammalia; order Artiodactyla; family Balaenidae; genus Eubalaena; species Eubalaena glacialis. The sequence continues at coordinate 49,130,081 of NC_083722.1, read as the reverse complement.
AGAATTGAGCCCCCACCTCTCTAAATCCCAATGAGGAATATGAAGTTTCCCGTCAAGACTTATTTTCAAAATGGCCAGCAGAGCATCGACCTTGCTGATTCTTTCTCTAATTTGTACATCCAAGGTCATTTAGAAGGGGGATACTTGAGTTGTTTCAACTTGCAACAATCTAGAGGTTTTACCAAAGAGCCCTTAAGAGCCCCTGATTCGGCATCCAGCTTTTCCCAACGATGCATTGCTCACAAAGGCCCAAACACACAGGCCGTGCCTCTAGGACGTTTCTCATCCGAGTGCAGACCCGCCAGTACTAAGAAACCTGGAATGCTACCTAGAGCTCAAGAACCACACTGAATAACGCTACATGGATTCTGCTGCATGCCAATCTGTGGCATGATACAAGAGGAACGTTAGCTTGAGGCTAGTGTTCAATGGGGTCGCCAATTCACTGAAAATTACTGAGGGTTGAGCAGCTACCAAAGTATGGCAACGTCCAAGTTTCTTTCCGAGAAATTCACTTCTCATCACAAAGGGAACTGTGCCATGAAGGGAACATGTGCAACTACAGTATTTCTCACTGAGAATTGATTCCGCAACTCTCTAAATCCCAATGAGGAAAGTAAAGTATCCCTTTAAGCCTTATATTCAATATATATATTCCACAGAGAATTAACCCTGTTCTTTCTTTCTCTAGTTTGTAATTCCAAGGCGCTTTAGAAGGGAGATACTTGAGTTGTTTCAACTTACTACTTTCTAGAGTTTAAGAAAAGAAGCCCTTCACTTCCCATGACTCGGCATCTAGCTGTTCCCAATGGCGCATTGCTCACAACTCCCCGAACGCACAGGCCGTCCTTCCTGTACTTTTCTCATCCTAGTGCAGACCCGCAAGTACTAAGAGACCTGGAATGCTTCCTAGCGTTCAAGAACCACACTGAATAAGTCTACAAGGATTCTGCTGCATGCCAACATGTGGCATGATACAAGAGGAACGTTAGCTTGAGGCTAGTGTTCAATGGGGTCGCCAATTCACTGAAGATTACTGAAGGAGGAGCACCTACCAAAGAATGGCAACCACCAAGTTTCTTTCCGAGAAATTCACTTGTCATCACAAAGGGAATTGTGCCATGAAGGGAACATGTGCAACTACAGTATTTCTCAGTGAGAATGGATCCCGCAACTCTCTAAATCCCAATGAGGAAAATAAAGTTCCCCTTTAAGCCTTATATTCAAAAGGGTCCACAGAGCATTGATCCTATTGTTTCTTTCTCTATTTTGTAGTTGAAGGTGTTTTAGAAGGGAGATACTTGAGTTATTTCAACTTACTATTTTCTAGAGTTTAAGAAAAGAAGCCCTTCACTTCCCATGACTCGGCATCTAGTTGTACCCAATGATGCATTGCTCACAACACCCCGAAGACAGACGCCGTCCTTCCTGTACTTTTCTCCTCCTAGTGCAGACCCGCAAGTACTAAGAGACCTGGAATGCTTCCTAGAGCCCAGGAACCACAATGAATAAGGCTACATGGATTTTGCTGCAAGACAACATGTGTCATGTTAGAAGAGGAACGTTAGCTTCAGGTTAGTGGTCAAGTGGGGTCGCCAATTCACTGAAGATTACCGAAGGATGAGCACCTACCAAAGAATGGCAACCTCCAAGTTTCTTTCCTAGAAACTCACTTGTCATCACAAAGGCAATTGTGCTATGAAGAGAACATGTGCAACTAAAGAATTTCTCAGAGAGAACTGAGCCCACAACTCTCTAAATCCCAATGAGGAAAGTCAAGTTTCCCTTCAAGCCTTATTTTCCAAAGGGCCCGCAGAGCACTGACCCTGCTGTTTCCTTCTCTATTTTGTACCTCCAACGTGCTTTAGACGGGAGATACTTGAGTTGTTTCAAGTTGCCACATTCTAGAAATTTAACAAAAGAAACCCTTCACCTCCATGCCTCGGCATCTAGCTGTTCCCAAGGCTGCACTTATCACAACTCCCCAAACACACAGGCCGTCCTTCTTGTACGTTTCACAGCCTAGTGCAGATCCGATAGTACTAAGAGACCTGGAATGCTTCGTAGAGCTCAAGAACCACACTGAATAAGGCTACTTAGATTCTGCTGCATGCCAACCTCTGGCATGATACAAGAGGAACGTTAGCCTGAGGCTAGTGGTCAAAAAGGGTCGCCAATTCACTGAATTGACTGAAGGATGAGCTCCTTCCAAAGCATGGCCACCTCCAAGTTTCTTTCCTAGAAACTCACTTTTCATCACACAGGCAATTGTGCAATGAAGGGAACTTGTGCAACTACAGTGTTTCTCAGGGAGAATTGAGCCCCCACCTCTCTAAATCCCAATGAGGAATATGAAGTTTCCCGTCAAGACTTATTTTCAAAATGGCCAGCAGAGCATCGACCTTGCTGATTCTTTCTCTAATTTGTACATCCAAGGTCATTTAGAAGGGGGATACTTGAGTTGTTTCAACTTGCAACAATCTAGAGGTTTTACCAAAGAGCCCTTAAGAGCCCCTGATTCGGCATCCAGCTTTTCCCAACGATGCTTTGCTCACAAAGGCCCAAACACACAGGCCGTGCCTCTAGGACGTTTCTCATCCGAGTGCAGACCCGCCAGTACTAAGAAACCTGGAATGCTACCTAGAGCTCAAGAACCACACTGAATAACGCTACATGGATTCTGCTGCATGCCAATCTGTGGCATGATACAAGAGGAACGTTAGCTTGAGGCTAGTGTTCAATGGGGTCGCCAATTCACTGAAAATTACTGAGGGTTGAGCAGCTACCAAAGTATGGCAACGTCCAAGTTTCTTTCCGAGAAATTCACTTCTCATCACAAAGGGAACTGTGCCATGAAGGGAACATGTGCAACTACAGTATTTCTCACTGAGAATTGATTCCGCAACTCTCTAAATCCCAATGAGGAAAGTAAAGTATCCCTTTAAGCCTTATATTCAATATATATATTCCACAGAGAATTAACCCTGTTCTTTCTTTCTCTAGTTTGTAATTCCAAGGCGCTTTAGAAGGGAGATACTTGAGTTGTTTCAACTTACTACTTTCTAGAGTTTAAGAAAAGAAGCCCTTCACTTCCCATGACTCGGCATCTAGCTGTTCCCAATGGCGCATTGCTCACAACTCCCCGAAGGCACAGGCCGTCCGTCCTGTACTTTTCTCATCCTAGTGCAGACCCGCAAGTACTAAGAGACCTGGAATGCTTCCTAGAGTTCAAGAACCACACTGAATAAGTCTACAAGGATTCTGCTGCATGCCAACATGTGGCATGATACAAGAGGAACGTTAGCTTGAGGCTAGTGTTCAATGGGGTCGCCAATTCACTGAAGATTACTGAAGGAGGAGCACCTACCAAAGAATGGCAACCACCAAGTTTCTTTCCAAGAAATTCACTTGTCATCACAAAGGGAATTGTGCCATGAAGGGAACATGTGCAACTACAGTATTTCTCAGTGAGAATGGATCCCGCAACTCTCTAAATCCCAATGAGGAAAGTCAAGTTTCCCTTCAAGCCTTATTTTCCAAAGGGCCCGCAGAGCACTGACCCTGCTGTTTCCTTCTCTATTTTGTACCTCCAACGTGCTTTAGACGGGAGATACTTGAGTTGTTTCAAGTTGCCACATTCTAGAAATTTAACAAAAGAAACCCTTCACCTCCATGCCTCGGCATCTAGCTGTTCCCAAGGCTGCACTTATCACAACTCCCCAAACACACAGGCCGTCCTTCTTGTACATTGCACAGCCTAGTGCAGATCCGATAGTACTAAGAGACCTGGAATGCTTCGTAGAGCTCAAGAACCACACTGAATAAGGCTACTTAGATTCTGCTGCATGCCAACCTCTGGCATGATACAAGAGGAACGTTAGCCTGAGGCTAGTGGTCAAAAAGGGTCGCCAATTCACTGAATTGACTGAAGGATGAGCTCCTTCCAAAGCATGGCCACCTCCAAGTTTCTTTCCTAGAAACTCACTTTTCATCACACAGGCAATTGTGCAATGAAGGGAACTTGTGCAACTACAGTGTTTCTCAGGGAGAATTGAGCCCCCACCTCTCTAAATCCCAATGAGGAATATGAAGTTTCCCGTCAAGACTTATTTTCAAAATGGCCAGCAGAGCATCGACCTTGCTGATTCTTTCTCTAATTTGTACATCCAAGGTCATTTAGAAGGGGGATACTTGAGTTGTTTCAACTTGCAACAATCTAGAGGTTTTACCAAAGAGCCCTTAAGAGCCCCTGATTCGGCATCCAGCTTTTCCCAACGATGCTTTGCTCACAAAGGCCCAAACACACAGGCCGTGCCTCTAGGACGTTTCTCATCCGAGTGCAGACCCGCCAGTACTAAGAAACCTGGAATGCTACCTAGAGCTCAAGAACCACACTGAATAACGCTACATGGATTCTGCTGCATGCCAATCTGTGGCATGATACAAGAGGAACGTTAGCTTGAGGCTAGTGTTCAATGGGGTCGCCAATTCACTGAAAATTACTGAGGGTTGAGCAGCTACCAAAGTATGGCAACGTCCAAGTTTCTTTCCGAGAAATTCACTTCTCATCACAAAGGGAACTGTGCCATGAAGGGAACATGTGCAACTACAGTATTTCTCACTGAGAATTGATTCCGCAACTCTCTAAATCCCAATGAGGAAAGTAAAGTATCTCTTTAAGCCTTATATTCAATATATATATTCCACAGAGAATTAACCCTGTTCTTTCTTCCTCTAGTTTGTAATTCCAAGGCGCTTTAGAAGGGAGATACTTGAGTTGTTTCAACTTACTACTTTCTAGAGTTTAAGAAAAGAAGCCCTTCACTTCCCATGACTCGGCATCTAGCTGTTCCCAATGGCGCATTGCTCACAACTCCCCGAAGGCACAGGCCGTCCTTCCTGTACTTTTCTCATCCTAGTGCAGACCCGCAAGTACTAAGAGACCTGGAATGCTTCCTAGAGTTCAAGAACCACACTGAATAAGTCTACAAGGATTCTGCTGCATGCCAACATGTGGCATGATACGAGAGGAACGTTAGCTTGAGGCTAGTGTTCAATGGGGTCGCCAATTCACTGAAGATTACTGAAGGAGGAGCACCTACCAAAGAATGGCAACCACCAAGTTTCTTTCCGAGAAATTCACTTGTCATCACAAAGGGAATTGTGCCATGAAGGGAACATGTGCAACTACAGTATTTCTCAGTGAGAATGGATCCCGCAACTCTCTAAATCCCAATGAGGAAAATAAAGTTCCCCTTTAAGCCTTATATTCAAAAGGGTCCACAGAGCATTGATCCTATTGTTTCTTTCTCTATTTTGTAGTTGAAGGTGTTTTAGAAGGGAGATACTTGAGTTGTTTCAACTTACTACTTTCTAGAGTTTAAGAAAAGAAGCCCTTCACTTCCCATGGCTCGGCATCTAGTTGTACCCAATGATGCATTGCTCACAACACCCCGAAGACAGACGCCGTCCTTCCTGTACTTTTCTCATCCTAGTGCAGACCCGCAAGTACTAAGAGACCTGGAATGCTTCCTAGAGCCCAGGAACCACAATGAATAAGGCTACATGGATTTTGCTGCATGACAACATGTGTCATGTTAGAAGAGGAACGTTAGCTTCAGGTTAGTGGTCAAATGGGGTCGCCAATTCACTGAAGATTACCGAAGGATGAGCACCTACCAAAGAATGGCAACCTCCAAGTTTCTTTCCTAGAAACTCACTTGTCATCACAAAGGCAATTGTGCTATGAACAGAACATGTGCAACTAAAGAATTTCTCAGAGAGAACTGAGCCCACAACTCTCTAAATCCCAATGAGGAAAGTCAAGTTTCCCTTCAAGCCTTATTTTCCAAAGGGCCCGCAGAGCACTGACCCTGCTGTTTCCTTCTCTATTTTGTACCTCCAACGTGCTTTAGACGGGAGATACTTGAGTTGTTTCAAGTTGCCACATTCTAGAAATTTAACAAAAGAAACCCTTCACCTCCATGCCTCGGCATCTAGCTGTTCCCAAGGCTGCACTTATCACAACTCCCCAAACACACAGGCCGTCCTTCTTGTACGTTTCACAGCCTAGTGCAGATCCGATAGTACTAAGAGACCTGGAATGCTTCGTAGAGCTCAAGAACCACACTGAATAAGGCTACTTCGATTCTGCTGCATGCCAACCTCTGGCATGATACAAGAGGAACGTTAGCCTGAGGCTAGTGGTCAAAAAGGGTCGCCAATTCACTGAATTGACTGAAGGATGAGCTCCTTCCAAAGCATGGCCACCTCCAAGTTTCTTTCCTAGAAACTCACTTTTCATCACACAGGCAATTGTGCAATGAAGGGAACTTGTGCAACTACAGTGTTTCTCAGGGAGAATTGAGCCCCCACCTCTCTAAATCCCAATGAGGAATATGAAGTTTCCCGTCAAGACTTATTTTCAAAATGGCCAGCAGAGCATCGACCTTGCTGATTCTTTCTCTAATTTGTACATCCAAGGTCATTTAGAAGGGGGATACTTGAGTTGTTTCAACTTGCAACAATCTAGAGGTTTTACCAAAGAGCCCTTAAGAGCCCCTGATTCGGCATCCAGCTTTTCCCAACGATGCATTGCTCACAAAGGCCCAAACACACAGGCCGTGCCTCTAGGACGTTTCTCATCCGAGTGCAGACCCGCCAGTACTAAGAAACCTGGAATGCTACCTAGAGCTCAAGAACCACACTGAATAACGCTACATGGATTCTGCTGCATGCCAATCTGTGGCATGATACAAGAGGAACGTTAGCTTGAGGCTAGTGTTCAATGGGGTCGCCAATTCACTGAAAATTACTGAGGGTTGAGCAGCTACCAAAGTATGGCAACGTCCAAGTTTCTTTCCGAGAAATTCACTTCTCATCACAAAGGGAACTGTGCCATGAAGGGAACATGTGCAACTACAGTATTTCTCACTGAGAATTGATTCCGCAACTCTCTAAATCCCAATGAGGAAAGTAAAGTATCCCTTTAAGCCTTATATTCAATATATATATTCCACAGAGAATTAACCCTGTTCTTTCTTTCTCTAGTTTGTAATTCCAAGGCGCTTTAGAAGGGAGATACTTGAGTTGTTTCAACTTACTACTTTCTAGAGTTTGAGAAAAGAAGCCCTTCACTTCCCATGACTCGGCATCTAGCTGTTCCCAATGGCGCATTGCTCACAACTCCCCGAAGGCACAGGCCGTCCTTCCTGTACTTTTCTCATCCTAGTGCAGACCCGCAAGTACTAAGAGACCTGGAATGCTTCCTAGAGTTCAAGAACCACACTGAATATGTCTACAAGGATTCTGCTGCATGCCAACATGTGGCATGATACAAGAGGAACGTTAGCTTGAGGCTAGTGTTCAATGGGGTCGGCAATTCACCGAAGATTACTGAAAGAGGAGCACCTACCTAAGAATGGCAACGTCCAAGTTTCTTTCCGAGAAATTCACTTGTCATCACAAAGGGAATTGTGCCATGAAGGGAACATGTGCAACTACAGTATTTCTCAGTGAGAATGGATCCCGCAACTCTCTAAATCCCAATGAGGAAAATAAAGTTCCCCTTTAAGCCTTATATTCAAAAGGGTCCACAGAGCATTGATCCTATTGCTTCTTTCTCTATTTTGTAGTTGAAGGTGTTTTAGAAGGGAGATACTTGAGTTGTTTCAACTTACTACTTTCTAGAGTTTAAGAAAAGAAGCCCTTCACTTCCCATGACTCGGCATCTAGTTGTACCCAATGATGCATTGCTCACAACACCCCGAAGACCGACGCCGTCCTTCCTGTACTTTTCTCATCCTAGTGCAGACCCGCAAGTACTAAGAGACCTGGAATGCTTCCTAGAGCCCAGGAACCACAATGAATAAGGCTACATGGATTTTGCTGCATGACAACATGTGTCATGTTAGAAGAGGAACGTTAGCTTCAGGTTAGTGGTCAAGTGGGGTCGCCAATTCACTGAAGATTACCGAAGGATGAGCACCTACCAAAGAATGGCAACCTCCAAGTTTCTTTCCTAGAAACTCACTTGTCATCACAAAGGCAATTGTGCTATGAAGAGAACATGTGCAACTAAAGAATTTCTCAGAGAGAACTGAGCCCACAACTCTCTAAATCCCAATGAGGAAAGTCAAGTTTCCCTTCAAGCCTTATTTTCCAAAGGGCCCGCAGAGCACTGACCCTGCTGTTTCCTTCTCTATTTTGTACCTCCAACGTGCTTTAGACGGGAGATACTTGAGTTGTTTCAAGTTGCCACATTCTAGAAATTTAACAAAAGAAACCCTTCACCTCCATGCCTCGGCATCTAGCTGTTCCCAAGGCTGCACTTATCACAACTCCCCAAACACACAGGCCGTCCTTCTTGTACGTTTCACAGCCTAGTGCAGATCCGATAGTACTAAGAGACCTGGAATGCTTCGTAGAGCTCAAGAACCACACTGAATAAGGCTACTTAGATTCTGCTGCATGCCAACCTCTGGCATGATACAAGAGGAACGTTAGCCTGAGGCTAGTGGTCAAAAAGGGTCGCCAATTCACTGAATTGACTGAAGGATGAGCTCCTTCCAAAGCATGGCCACCTCCAAGTTTCTTTCCTAGAAACTCACTTTTCATCACACAGGCAATTGTGCAATGAAGGGAACTTGTGCAACTACAGTGTTTCTCAGGGAGAATTGAGCCCCCACCTCTCTAAATCCCAATGAGGAATATGAAGTTTCCCGTCAAGACTTATTTTCAAAATGGCCAGCAGAGCATCGACCTTGCTGATTCTTTCTCTAATTTGTACATCCAAGGTCATTTAGAAGGGGGATACTTGAGTTGTTTCAACTTGCAACAATCTAGAGGTTTTACCAAAGAGCCCTTAAGAGCCCCTGATTCGGCATCCAGCTTTTCCCAACGATGCATTGCTCACAAAGGCCCAAACACACAGGCCGTGCCTCTAGGACGTTTCTCATCCGAGTGCAGACCCGCCAGTACTAAGAAACCTGGAATGCTACCTAGAGCTCAAGAACCACACTGAATAACGCTACATGGATTCTGCTGCATGCCAATGTGTGGCATGATACAAGAGGAACGTTAGCTTGAGGCTAGTGTTCAATGGGGTCGCCAATTCACTGAAAATGACTGAAGGTTGAGCAGCTACCAAAGTATGGCAACGTCCAAGTTTCTTTCCGAGAAATTCACTTCTCATCACAAAGGGAACTGTGCCATGAAGGGAACATGTGCAACTACAGTATTTCTCACTGAGAATTGATTCCGCAACTCTCTAAATCCCAATGAGGAAAGTAAAGTATCCCTTTAAGCCTTATATTCAATATATATATTCCACAGAGAATTAACCCTGTTCTTTCTTTCTCTAGTTTGTAATTCCAAGGCGCTTTAGAAGGGAGATACTTGAGTTGTTTCAACTTACTACTTTCTAGAGTTTAAGAGAAGAAGCCCTTCACTTCCCATGACTCGGCATCTAGCTGTTCCCAATGGCGCATTGCTCACAACTCCCCGAAGGCACAGGCCGTCCTTCCTGTACTTTTCTCATCCTAGTGCAGACCCGCAAGTACTAAGAGACCTGGAATGCTTCCTAGAGTTCAAGAACCACACTGAATAAGTCTACAAGGATTCTGCTGCATGCCAACATGTGGCATGATACAAGAGGAACGTTAGCTTGAGGCTAGTGTTCAATGGGGTCGCCAATTCACTGAAGATTACTGAAGGAGGAGCACCTACCAAAGAATGGCAACCACCAAGTTTCTTTCCGAGAAATTCACTTGTCATCACAAAGGGAATTGTGCCATGAAGGGAACATGTGCAACTACAGTATTTCTCAGTGAGAATGGATCCCGCAACTCTCTAAATCCCAATGAGGAAAATAAAGTTCCCCTTTAAGCCTTATATTCAAAAGGGTCCACAGAGCATTGATCCTATTGCTTCTTTCTCTATTTTGTAGTTGAAGGTGTTTTAGAAGGGAGATACTTGAGTTGTTTCAACTTACTACTTTCTAGAGTTTAAGAAAAGAAGCCCTTCACTTCCCATGACTCGGCATCTAGTTGTACCCAATGATGCATTGCTGACAAAACTCCGAAGACAGACGCCGTCCTTCCTGTACTTTTCTCATCCGAGTGCAGACTCGCAAGTACTAAGAGACCTGGAATGCTTCCTAGAGCCCAGAATCCACAATGAATAAGGCTACATGGATTTTGCTGCATGACAACATGTGTCATGTTAGAAGAGGAACGTTAGCTTCAGGTTAGTGGTCAAGTGGGGTCGCCAATTCACTGAAGATTACCGAAGGATGAGCACCTACCAAAGAATGGCAACCTCCAAGTTTCTTTCCTAGAAACTCACTTGTCATCACAAAGGCAATTGTGCTATGAAGAGAACATGTGCAACTAAAGAATTTCTCAGAGAGAACTGAGCCCACAACTCTCTAAATCCCAATGAGGAAAGTCAAGTTTCCCTTCAAGCCTTATTTTCCAAAGGGCCCGCAGAGCACTGACCCTGCTGTTTCCTTCTCTATTTTGTACCTCCAACGTGCTTTAGACGGGAGATACTTGAGTTGTTTCAAGTTGCCACATTCTAGAAATTTAACAAAAGAAACCCTTCACCTCCATGCCTCGGCATCTAGCTGTTCCCAAGGCTGCACTTATCACAACTCCCCAAACACACAGGCCGTCCTTCTTGTACGTTTCACAGCCTAGTGCAGATCCGATAGTACTAAGAGACCTGGAATGCTTCGTAGAGCTCAAGAACCACACTGAATAAAGCTACTTAGATTCTGCTGCATGCCAACCTCTGGCATGATACAAGAGGAACGTTAGCCTGAGGCTAGTGGTCAAAAAGGGTCGCCAATTCACTGAATTGACTGAAGGATGAGCTCCTTCCAAAGCATGGCCACCTCCAAGTTTCTTTCCTAGAAACTCACTTTTCATCACACAGGCAATTGTGCAATGAAGGGAACTTGTGCAACTACAGTGTTTCTCAGGGAGAATTGAGCCCCCACCTCTCTAAATCCCAATGAGGAATATGAAGTTTCCCGTCAAGACTTATTTTCAAAATGGCCAGCAGAGCATCGACCTTGCTGATTCTTTCTCTAATTTGTACATCCAAGGTCATTTAGAAGGGGGATACTTGAGTTGTTTCAACTTGCAACAATCTAGAGGTTTTACCAAAGAGCCCTTAAGAGCCCCTGATTCGGCATCCAGCTTTTCCCAACGATGCATTGCTCACAAAGGCCCAAACACACAGGCCATGCCTCTAGGACGTTTCTCATCCGAGTGCAGACCCGCCAGTACTAAGAAACCTGGAATGCTACCTAGAGCTCAAGAACCACACTGAATAACGCTACATGGATTCTGCTGCATGCCAATCTGTGGCATGATACAAGAGGAACGTTAGCTTGAGGCTAGTGTTCAATGGGGTCGCCAATTCACTGAAAATTACTGAGGGTTGAGCAGCTACCAAAGTATGGCAACGTCCAAGTTTCTTTCCGAGAAATTCACTTCTCATCACAAAGGGAACTGTGCCATGAAGGGAACATGTGCAACTACAGTATTTCTCACTGAGAATTGATTCCGCAACTCTCTAAATCCCAATGAGGAAAGTAAAGTATCTCTTTAAGCCTTATATTCAATATATATATTCCACAGAGAATTAACCCTGTTCTTTCTTCCTCTAGTTTGTAATTCCAAGGCGCTTTAGAAGGGAGATACTTGAGTTGTTTCAACTTACTACTTTCTAGAGTTTAAGAAAAGAAGCCCTTCACTTCCCATGACTCGGCATCTAGCTGTTCCCAATGGCGCATTGCTCACAACTCCCCGAAGGCACAGGCCGTCCTTCCTGTACTTTTCTCATCCTAGTGCAGACCCGCAAGTACTAAGAGACCTGGAATGCTTCCTAGAGTTCAAGAACCACACTGAATAAGTCTACAAGGATTCTGCTGCATGCCAACATGTGGCATGATACGAGAGGAACGTTAGCTTGAGGCTAGTGTTCAATGGGGTCGCCAATTCACTGAAGATTACTGAAGGAGGAGCACCTACCAAAGAATGGCAACCACCAAGTTTCTTTCCGAGAAATTCACTTGTCATCACAAAGGGAATTGTGCCATGAAGGGAACATGTGCAACTACAGTATTTCTCAGTGAGAATGGATCCCGCAACTCTCTAAATCCCAATGAGGAAAATAAAGTTCCCCTTTAAGCCTTATATTCAAAAGGGTCCACAGAGCATTGATCCTATTGTTTCTTTCTCTATTTTGTAGTTGAAGGTGTTTTAGAAGGGAGATACTTGAGTTGTTTCAACTTACTACTTTCTAGAGTTTAAGAAAAGAAGCCCTTCACTTCCCATGGCTCGGCATCTAGTTGTACCCAATGATGCATTGCTCACAACACCCCGAAGACAGACGCCGTCCTTCCTGTACTTTTCTCCTCCTAGTGCAGACCCGCAAGTACTAAGAGACCTGGAATGCTTCCTAGAGCCCAGGAACCACAATGAATAAGGCTACATGGATTTTGCTGCATGACAACATGTGTCATGTTAGAAGAGGAACGTTAGCTTCAGGTTAGTGGTCAAATGGGGTCGCCAATTCACTGAAGATTACCGAAGGATGAGCACCTACCAAAGAATGGCAACCTCCAAGTTTCTTTCCTAGAAACTCACTTGTCATCACAAAGGCAATTGTGCTATGAACAGAACATGTGCAACTAAAGAATTTCTCAGAGAGAACTGAGCCCACAACTCTCTAAATCCCAATGAGGAAAGTCAAGTTTCCCTTCAAGCCTTATTTTCCAAAGGGCCCGCAGAGCACTGACCCTGCTGTTTCCTTCTCTATTTTGTACCTCCAACGTGCTTTAGACGGGAGATACTTGAGTTGTTTCAAGTTGCCACATTCTAGAAATTTAACAAAAGAAACCCTTCACCTCCATGCCTCGGCATCTAGCTGTTCCCAAGGCTGCACTTATCACAACTCCCCAAACACACAAGCCGTCCTTCTTGTACGTTTCACAGCCTAGTGCAGATCCGATAGTACTAAGAGACCTGGAATGCTTCGTAGAGCTCAAGAACCACACTGAATAAGGCTACTTAGATTCTGCTGCATGCCAACCTCTGGCATGATACAAGAGGAACGTTAGCCTGAGGCTAGTGGTCAAAAAGGGTCGCCAATTCACTGAATTGACTGAAGGATGAGCTCCTTCCAAAGCATGGCCACCTCCAAGTTTCTTTCCTAGAAACTCACTTTTCATCACACAGGCAATTGTGCAATGAAGGGAACTTGTGCAACTACAGTGTTTCTCAGGGAGAATTGAGCCCCCACCTCTCTAAATCCCAATGAGGAATATGAAGTTTCCCGTCAAGACTTATTTTCAAAATGGCCAGCAGAGCATCGACCTTGCTGATTCTTTCTCTAATTTGTACATCCAAGGTCATTTAGAAGGGGGATACTTGAGTTGTTTCAACTTGCAACAATCTAGAGGTTTTACCAAAGAGCCCTTAAGAGCCCCTGATTCGGCATCCAGCTTTTCCCAACGATGCATTGCTCACAAAGGCCCAAACACACAGGCCGTGCCTCTAGGACGTTTCTCATCCGAGTGCAGACCCGCCAGTACTAAGAAACCTGGAATGCTACCTAGAGCTCAAGAACCACACTGAATAACGCTACATGGATTCTGCTGCATGCCAATCTGTGGCATGATACAAGAGGAACGTTAGCTTGAGGCTAGTGTTCAATGGGGTCGCCAATTCACTGAAAATTACTGAGGGTTGAGCAGCTACCAAAGTATGGCAACGTCCAAGTTTCTTTCCGAGAAATTCACTTCTCATCACAAAGGGAACTGTGCCATGAAGGGAACATGTGCAACTACAGTATTTCTCACTGAGAATTGATTCCGCAACTCTCTAAATCCCAATGAGGAAAGTAAAGTATCCCTTTAAGCCTTATATTCAATATATATATTCCACAGAGAATTAACCCTGTTCTTTCTTTCTCTAGTTTGTAATTCCAAGGCGCTTTAGAAGGGAGATACTTGAGTTGTTTCAACTTACTACTTTCTAGAGTTTGAGAAAAGAAGCCCTTCACTTCCCATGACTCGGCATCTAGCTGTTCCCAATGGCGCATTGCTCACAACTCCCCGAAGGCACAGGCCGTCCTTCCTGTACTTTTCTCATCCTAGTGCAGACCCGCAAGTACTAAGAGACCTGGAATGCTTCCTAGAGTTCAAGAACCACACTGAATATGTCTACAAGGATTCTGCTGCATGCCAACATGTGGCATGATACAAGAGGAACGTTAGCTTGAGGCTAGTGTTCAATGGGGTCGGCAATTCACCGAAGATTACTGAAAGAGGAGCACCTACCTAAGAATGGCAACGTCCAAGTTTCTTTCCGAGAAATTCACTTGTCATCACAAAGGGAATTGTGCCATGAAGGGAACATGTGCAACTACAGTATTTCTCAGTGAGAATGGATCCCGCAACTCTCTAAATCCCAATGAGGAAAATAAAGTTCCCCTTTAAGCCTTATATTCAAAAGGGTCCACAGAGCATTGATCCTATTGCTTCTTTCTCTATTTTGTAGTTGAAGGTGTTTTAGAAGGGAGATACTTGAGTTGTTTCAACTTACTACTTTCTAGAGTTTAAGAAAAGAAGCCCTTCACTTCCCATGACTCGGCATCTAGTTGTACCCAATGATGCATTGCTCACAACACCCCGAAGACAGACGCCGTCCTTCCTGTACTTTTCTCATCCTAGTGCAGACCCGCAAGTACTAAGAGACCTGGAATGCTTCCTAGAGCCCAGGAACCACAATGAATAAGGCTACATGGATTTTGCTGCATGACAACATGTGTCATGTTAGAAGAGGAACGTTAGCTTCAGGTTAGTGGTCAAGTGGGGTCGCCAATTCACTGAAGATTACCGAAGGATGAGCACCTACCAAAGAATGGCAACCTCCAAGTTTCTTTCCTAGAAACTCACTTGTCATCACAAAGGCAATTGTGCTATGAAGAGAACATGTGCAACTAAAGAATTTCTCAGAGAGAACTGAGCCCACAACTCTCTAAATCCCAATGAGGAAAGTCAAGTTTCCCTTCAAGCCTTATTTTCCAAAGGGCCCGCAGAGCACTGACCCTGCTGTTTCCTTCTCTATTTTGTACCTCCAACGTGCTTTAGACGGGAGATACTTGAGTTGTTTCAAGTTGCCACATTCTAGAAATTTAACAAAAGAAACCCTTCACCTCCATGCCTCGGCATCTAGCTGTTCCCAAGGCTGCACTTATCACAACTCCCCAAACACACAGGCCGTCCTTCTTGTACGTTTCACAGCCTAGTGCAGATCCGATAGTACTAAGAGACCTGGAATGCTTCGTAGAGCTCAAGAACCACACTGAATAAGGCTACTTAGATTCTGCTGCATGCCAACCTCTGGCATGATACAAGAGGAACGTTAGCCTGAGGCTAGTGGTCAAAAAGGGTCGCCAATTCACTGAATTGACTGAAGGATGAGCTCCTTCCAAAGCATGGCCACCTCCAAGTTTCTTTCCTAGAAACTCACTTTTCATCACACAGGCAATTGTGCAATGAAGGGAACTTGTGCAACTACAGTGTTTCTCAGGGAGAATTGAGCCCCCACCTCTCTAAATCCCAATGAGGAATATGAAGTTTCCCGTCAAGACTTATTTTCAAAATGGCCAGCAGAGCATCGACCTTGCTGATTCTTTCTCTAATTTGTACATCCAAGGTCATTTAGAAGGGGGATACTTGAGTTGTTTCAACTTGCAACAATCTAGAGGTTTTACCAAAGAGCCCTTAAGAGCCCCTGATTCGGCATCCAGCTTTTCCCAACGATGCATTGCTCACAAAGGCCCAAACACACAGGCCGTGCCTCTAGGACGTTTCTCATCCGAGTGCAGACCCGCCAGTACTAAGAAACCTGGAATGCTACCTAGAGCTCAAGAACCACACTGAATAACGCTACATGGATTCTGCTGCATGCCAATCTGTGGCATGATACAAGAGGAACGTTAGCTTGAGGCTAGTGTTCAATGGGGTCGCCAATTCACTGAAAATTACTGAGGGTTGAGCAGCTACCAAAGTATGGCAACGTCCAAGTTTCTTTCCGAGAAATTCACTTCTCATCACAAAGGGAACTGTGCCATGAAGGGAACATGTGCAACTACAGTATTTCTCACTGAGAATTGATTCCGCAACTCTCTAAATCCCAATGAGGAAAGTAAAGTATCCCTTTAAGCCTTATATTCAATATATATATTCCACAGAGAATTAACCCTGTTCTTTCTTTCTCTAGTTTGTAATTCCAAGGCGCTTTAGAAGGGAGATACTTGAGTTGTTTCAACTTACTACTTTCTAGAGTTTAAGAAAAGAAGCCCTTCACTTCCCATGACTCGGCATCTAGCTGTTCCCAATGGCGCATTGCTCACAACTCCCCGAACGCACAGGCCGTCCTTCCTGTACTTTTCTCATCCTAGTGCAGACCCGCAAGTACTAAGAGACCTGGAATGCTTCCTAGCGTTCAAGAACCACACTGAATAAGTCTACAAGGATTCTGCTGCATGCCAACATGTGGCATGATACAAGAGGAACGTTAGCTTGAGGCTAGTGTTCAATGGGGTCGCCAATTCACTGAAGATTACTGAAGGAGGAGCACCTACCAAAGAATGGCAACCACCAAGTTTCTTTCCGAGAAATTCACTTGTCATCACAAAGGGAATTGTGCCATGAAGGGAACATGTGCAACTACAGTATTTCTCAGTGAGAATGGATCCCGCAACTCTCTAAATCCCAATGAGGAAAATAAAGTTCCCCTTTAAGCCTTATATTCAAAAGGGTCCACAGAGCATTGATCCTATTGTTTCTTTCTCTATTTTGTAGTTGAAGGTGTTTTAGAAGGGAGATACTTGAGTTATTTCAACTTACTATTTTCTAGAGTTTAAGAAAAGAAGCCCTTCACTTCCCATGACTCGGCATCTAGTTGTACCCAATGATGCATTGCTCACAACACCCCGAAGACAGACGCCGTCCTTCCTGTACTTTTCTCCTCCTAGTGCAGACCCGCAAGTACTAAGAGACCTGGAATGCTTCCTAGAGCCCAGGAACCACAATGAATAAGGCTACATGGATTTTGCTGCAAGACAACATGTGTCATGTTAGAAGAGGAACGTTAGCTTCAGGTTAGTGGTCAAGTGGGGTCGCCAATTCACTGAAGATTACCGAAGGATGAGCACCTACCAAAGAATGGCAACCTCCAAGTTTCTTTCCTAGAAACTCACTTGTCATCACAAAGGCAATTGTGCTATGAAGAGAACATGTGCAACTAAAGAATTTCTCAGAGAGAACTGAGCCCACAACTCTCTAAATCCCAATGAGGAAAGTCAAGTTTCCCTTCAAGCCTTATTTTCCAAAGGGCCCGCAGAGCACTGACCCTGCTGTTTCCTTCTCTATTTTGTACCTCCAACGTGCTTTAGACGGGAGATACTTGAGTTGTTTCAAGTTGCCACATTCTAGAAATTTAACAAAAGAAACCCTTCACCTCCATGCCTCGGCATCTAGCTGTTCCCAAGGCTGCACTTATCACAACTCCCCAAACACACAGGCCGTCCTTCTTGTACGTTTCACAGCCTAGTGCAGATCCGATAGTACTAAGAGACCTGGAATGCTTCGTAGAGCTCAAGAACCACACTGAATAAGGCTACTTAGATTCTGCTGCATGCCAACCTCTGGCATGATACAAGAGGAACGTTAGCCTGAGGCTAGTGGTCAAAAAGGGTCGCCAATTCACTGAATTGACTGAAGGATGAGCTCCTTCCAAAGCATGGCCACCTCCAAGTTTCTTTCCTAGAAACTCACTTTTCATCACACAGGCAATTGTGCAATGAAGGGAACTTGTGCAACTACAGTGTTTCTCAGGGAGAATTGAGCCCCCACCTCTCTAAATCCCAATGAGGAATATGAAGTTTCCCGTCAAGACTTATTTTCAAAATGGCCAGCAGAGCATCGACCTTGCTGATTCTTTCTCTAATTTGTACATCCAAGGTCATTTAGAAGGGGGATACTTGAGTTGTTTCAACTTGCAACAATCTAGAGGTTTTACCAAAGAGCCCTTAAGAGCCCCTGATTCGGCATCCAGCTTTTCCCAACGATGCTTTGCTCACAAAGGCCCAAACACACAGGCCGTGCCTCTAGGACGTTTCTCATCCGAGTGCAGACCCGCCAGTACTAAGAAACCTGGAATGCTACCTAGAGCTCAAGAACCACACTGAATAACGCTACATGGATTCTGCTGCATGCCAATCTGTGGCATGATACAAGAGGAACGTTAGCTTGAGGCTAGTGTTCAATGGGGTCGCCAATTCACTGAAAATTACTGAGGGTTGAGCAGCTACCAAAGTATGGCAACGTCCAAGTTTCTTTCCGAGAAATTCACTTCTCATCACAAAGGGAACTGTGCCATGAAGGGAACATGTGCAACTACAGTATTTCTCACTGAGAATTGATTCCGCAACTCTCTAAATCCCAATGAGGAAAGTAAAGTATCCCTTTAAGCCTTATATTCAATATATATATTCCACAGAGAATTAACCCTGTTCTTTCTTTCTCTAGTTTGTAATTCCAAGGCGCTTTAGAAGGGAGATACTTGAGTTGTTTCAACTTACTACTTTCTAGAGTTTAAGAAAAGAAGCCCTTCACTTCCCATGACTCGGCATCTAGCTGTTCCCAATGGCGCATTGCTCACAACTCCCCGAAGGCACAGGCCGTCCGTCCTGTACTTTTCTCATCCTAGTGCAGACCCGCAAGTACTAAGAGACCTGGAATGCTTCCTAGAGTTCAAGAACCACACTGAATAAGTCTACAAGGATTCTGCTGCATGCCAACATGTGGCATGATACAAGAGGAACGTTAGCTTGAGGCTAGTGTTCAATGGGGTCGCCAATTCACTGAAGATTACTGAAGGAGGAGCACCTACCAAAGAATGGCAACCACCAAGTTTCTTTCCAAGAAATTCACTTGTCATCACAAAGGGAATTGTGCCATGAAGGGAACATGTGCAACTACAGTATTTCTCAGTGAGAATGGATCCCGCAACTCTCTAAATCCCAATGAGGAAAGTCAAGTTTCCCTTCAAGCCTTATTTTCCAAAGGGCCCGCAGAGCACTGACCCTGCTGTTTCCTTCTCTATTTTGTACCTCCAACGTGCTTTAGACGGGAGATACTTGAGTTGTTTCAAGTTGCCACATTCTAGAAATTTAACAAAAGAAACCCTTCACCTCCATGCCTCGGCATCTAGCTGTTCCCAAGGCTGCACTTATCACAACTCCCCAAACACACAGGCCGTCCTTCTTGTACGTTGCACAGCCTAGTGCAGATCCGATAGTACTAAGAGACCTGGAATGCTTCGTAGAGCTCAAGAACCACACTGAATAAGGCTACTTAGATTCTGCTGCATGCCAACCTCTGGCATGATACAAGAGGAACGTTAGCCTGAGGCTAGTGGTCAAAAAGGGTCGCCAATTCACTGAATTGACTGAAGGATGAGCTCCTTCCAAAGCATGGCCACCTCCAAGTTTCTTTCCTAGAAACTCACTTTTCATCACACAGGCAATTGTGCAATGAAGGGAACTTGTGCAACTACAGTGTTTCTCAGGGAGAATTGAGCCCCCACCTCTCTAAATCCCAATGAGGAATATGAAGTTTCCCGTCAAGACTTATTTTCAAAATGGCCAGCAGAGCATCGACCTTGCTGATTCTTTCTCTAATTTGTACATCCAAGGTCATTTAGAAGGGGGATACTTGAGTTGTTTCAACTTGCAACAATCTAGAGGTTTTACCAAAGAGCCCTTAAGAGCCCCTGATTCGGCATCCAGCTTTTCCCAACGATGCTTTGCTCACAAAGGCCCAAACACACAGGCCGTGCCTCTAGGACGTTTCTCATCCGAGTGCAGACCCGCCAGTACTAAGAAACCTGGAATGCTACCTAGAGCTCAAGAACCACACTGAATAACGCTACATGGATTCTGCTGCATGCCAATCTGTGGCATGATACAAGAGGAACGTTAGCTTGAGGCTAGTGTTCAATGGGGTCGCCAATTCACTGAAAATTACTGAGGGTTGAGCAGCTACCAAAGTATGGCAACGTCCAAGTTTCTTTCCGAGAAATTCACTTCTCATCACAAAGGGAACTGTGCCATGAAGGGAACATGTGCAACTACAGTATTTCTCACTGAGAATTGATTCCGCAACTCTCTAAATCCCAATGAGGAAAGTAAAGTATCCCTTTAAGCCTTATATTCAATATATATATTCCACAGAGAATTAACCCTGTTCTTTCTTTCTCTAGTTTGTAATTCCAAGGCGCTTTAGAAGGGAGATACTTGAGTTGTTTCAACTTACTACTTTCTAGAGTTTAAGAAAAGAAGCCCTTCACTTCCCATGACTCGGCATCTAGCTGTTCCCAATGGCGCATTGCTCACAACTCCCCGAAGGCACAGGCCGTCCTTCCTGTACTTTTCTCATCCTAGTGCAGACCCGCAAGTACTAAGAGACCTGGAATGCTTCCTAGAGTTCAAGAACCACACTGAATAAGTCTACAAGGATTTTGCTGCATGCCAACATGTGGCATGATACAAGAGGAACGTTAGCTTGAGGCTAGTGTTCAATGGGGTCGCAATTCACTGAAGATTACTGAAGGAGGAGCACCTACCAAAGAATGGCAACCACCAAGTTTCTTTCCGAGAAATTCACTTGTCATCACAAAGGGAATTGTGCCATGAAGGGAACATGTGCAACTACAGTATTTCTCAGTGAGAATGGATCCCGCAACTCTCTAAATCCCAATGAGGAAAATAAAGTTCCCCTTTAAGCCTTATATTCAAAAGGGTCCACAGAGCATTGATCCTATTGCTTCTTTCTCTATTTTGTAGTTGAAGGTGTTTTAGAAGGGAGATACTTGAGTTGTTTCAACTTACTACTTTCTAGAGTTTAAGAAAAGAAGCCCTTCACTTCCCATGACTCGGCATCTAGTTGTACCCAATGATGCATTGCTGACAAAACCCCGAAGACAGACGCCGTCCTTCCTGTAATTTTCTCATCCGAGTGCAGACCCGCAAGTACTAAGAGACCTGGAATGCTTCCTAGAGCCCAGAATCCACAATGAATAAGGCTACATGGATTTTGCTGCATGACAACATGTGTCATGTTAGAAGAGGAACGTTAGCTTCAGGTTAGTGGTCAAATGGGGTCGCCAATTCACTGAAGATTACTGAAGGATGAGCACCTACCAAAGAATGGCAACCTCCAAGTTTCTTTCCTAGAAACTCACTTGTCAACACAAAGGCAATTGTCCTATGAAGAGAACATGTGCAACTAAAGAATTTCTCAGAGAGAACTGAGCCCACAACTCTCTAAATCCCAATGAGGAAAGTCAAGTTTCCCTTCAAGCCTTATTTTCCAAAGGGCCCGCAGAGCACTGACCCTGCTGTTTCCTTCTCTATTTTGTACCTCCAACGTGCTTTAGACGGGAGATACTTGAGTTGTTTCAAGTTGCCACATTCTAGAAATTTAACAAAAGAAACCCTTCACCTCCATGCCTCGGCATCTAGCTGTTCCCAAGGCTGCACTTATCACAACTCCCCAAACACACAGGCCGTCCTTCTTGTACGTTTCACAGCCTAGTGCAGATCCGATAGTACTAAGAGACCTGGAATGCTTCGTAGAGCTCAAGAACCACACTGAATAAGGCTACTTAGATTCTGCTGCATGCCAACCTCTGGCATGATACAAGAGGAACGTTAGCCTGAGGCTAGTGGTCAAAAAGGGTCGCCAATTCACTGAATTGACTGAAGGATGAGCTCCTTCCAAAGCATGGCCACCTCCAAGTTTCTTTCCTAGAAACTCACTTTTCATCACACAGGCAATTGTGCAATGAAGGGAACTTGTGCAACTACAGTGTTTCTCAGGGAGAATTGAGCCCCCACCTCTCTAAATCCCAATGAGGAATATGAAGTTTCCCGTCAAGACTTATTTTCAAAATGGCCAGCAGAGCATCGACCTTGCTGATTCTTTCTCTAATTTGTACATCCAAGGTCATTTAGAAGGGGGATACTTGAGTTGTTTCAACTTGCAACAATCTAGAGGTTTTACCAAAGAGCCCTTAAGAGCCCCTGATTCGGCATCCAGCTTTTCCCAACGATGCTTTGCTCACAAAGGCCCAAACACACAGGCCGTGCCTCTAGGACGTTTCTCATCCGAGTGCAGACCCGCCAGTACTAAGAAACCTGGAATGCTACCTAGAGCTCAAGAACCACACTGAATAACGCTACATGGATTCTGCTGCATGCCAATCTGTGGCATGATACAAGAGGAACGTTAGCTTGAGGCTAGTGTTCAATGGGGTCGCCAATTCACTGAAAATTACTGAGGGTTGAGCAGCTACCAAAGTATGGCAACGTCCAAGTTTCTTTCCGAGAAATTCACTTCTCATCACAAAGGGAACTGTGCCATGAAGGGAACATGTGCAACTACAGTATTTCTCACTGAGAATTGATTCCGCAACTCTCTAAATCCCAATGAGGAAAGTAAAGTATCCCTTTAAGCCTTATATTCAATATATATATTCCACAGAGAATTAACCCTGTTCTTTCTTTCTCTAGTTTGTAATTCCAAGGCGCTTTAGAAGGGAGATACTTGAGTTGTTTCAACTTACTACTTTCTAGAGTTTGAGAAAAGAAGCCCTTCACTTCCCATGACTCGGCATCTAGCTGTTCCCAATGGCGCATTGCTCACAACTCCCCGAAGGCACAGGCCGTCCTTCCTGTACTTTTCTCATCCTAGTGCAGACCCGCAAGTACTAAGAGACCTGGAATGCTTCCTAGAGTTCAAGAACCACACTGAATAAGTCTACAAGGATTCTGCTGCATGCCAACATGTGGCATGATACAAGAGGAACGTTAGCTTGAGGCTAGTGTTCAATGGGGTCGGCAATTCACCGAAGATTACTGAAAGAGGAGCACCTACCAAAGAATGGCAACGTCCAAGTTTCTTTCCGAGAAATTCACTTGTCATCACAAAGGGAATTGTGCCATGAAGGGAACATGTGCAACTACAGTATTTCTCAGTGAGAATGGATCCCGCAACTCTCTAAATCCCAATGAGGAAAATAAAGTTCCCCTTTAAGCCTTATATTCAAAAGGGTCCACAGAGCATTGATCCTATTGTTTCTTTCTCTATTTTGTAGTTGAAGGTGTTTTAGAAGGGAGATACTTGAGTTGTTTCAACTTACTACTTTCTAGAGTTTAAGAAAAGAAGCCCTTCACTTCCCATGGCTCGGCATCTAGTTGTACCCAATGATGCATTGCTCACAACACCCCGAAGACAGACGCCGTCCTTCCTGTACTTTTCTCATCCTAGTGCAGACCCGCAAGTACTAAGAGACCTGGAATGCTTCCTAGAGCCCAGGAACCACAATGAATAAGGCTACATGGATTTTGCTGCATGACAACATGTGTCATGTTAGAAGAGGAACGTTAGCTTCAGGTTAGTGGTCAAGTGGGGTCGCCAATTCACTGAAGATTACCGAAGGATGAGCACCTACCAAAGAATGGCAACCTCCAAGTTTCTTTCCTAGAAACTCACTTGTCATCACAAAGGCAATTGTGCTATGAAGAGAACATGTGCAACTAAAGAATTTCTCAGAGAGAACTGAGCCCACAACTCTCTAAATCCCAATGAGGAAAGTCAAGTTTCCCTTCAAGCCTTATTTTCCAAAGGGCCCGCAGAGCACTGACCCTGCTGTTTCCTTCTCTATTTTGTACCTCCAACGTGCTTTAGACGGGAGATACTTGAGTTGTTTCAAGTTGCCACATTCTAGAAATTTAACAAAAGAAACCCTTCACCTCCATGCCTCGGCATCTAGCTGTTCCCAAGGCTGCACTTATCACAACTCCCCAAACACACAGGCCGTCCTTCTTGTACGTTTCACAGCCTAGTGCAGATCCGATAGTACTAAGAGACCTGGAATGCTTCGTAGAGCTCAAAAACCACACTGAATAAGGCTACTTCGATTCTGCTGCATGCCAACCTCTGGCATGATACAAGAGGAACGTTAGCCTGAGGCTAGTGGTCAAAAAGGGTCGCCAATTCACTGAATTGACTGAAGGATGAGCTCCTTCCAAAGCATGGCCACCTCCAAGTTTCTTTCCTAGAAACTCACTTTTCATCACACAGGCAATTGTGCAATGAAGGGAACTTGTGCAACTACAGTGTTTCTCAGGGAGAATTGAGCCCCCACCTCTCTAAATCCCAATGAGGAATATGAAGTTTCCCGTCAAGACTTATTTTCAAAATGGCCAGCAGAGCATCGACCTTGCTGATTCTTTCTCTAATTTGTACATCCAAGTTCATTTAGAAGGGGGATACTTGAGTTGTTTCAACTTGCAACAATCTAGAGGTTTTACCAAAGAGCCCTTAAGAGCCCCTGATTCGGCATCCAGCTTTTCCCAACGATGCTTTGCTCACAAAGGCCCAAACACACAGGCCGTGCCTCTAGGACGTTTCTCATCCGAGTGCAGACCCGCCAGTACTAAGAAACCTGGAATGCTACCTAGAGCTCAAGAACCACACTGAATAACGCTACATGGATTCTGCTGCATGCCAATCTGTGGCATGATACAAGAGGAACGTTAGCTTGAGGCTAGTGTTCAATGGGGTCGCCAATTCACTGAAAATTACTGAGGGTTGAGCAGCTACCAAAGTATGGCAACGTCCAAGTTTCTTTCCGAGAAATTCACTTCTCATCACAAAGGGAACTGTGCCATGAAGGGAACATGTGCAACTACAGTATTTCTCACTGAGAATTGATTCCGCAACTCTCTAAATCCCAATGAGGAAAGTAAAGTATCCCTTTAAGCCTTATATTCAATATATATATTCCACAGAGAATTAACCCTGTTCTTTCTTTCTCTAGTTTGTAATTCCAAGGCGCTTTAGAAGGGAGATACTTGAGTTGTTTCAACTTACTACTTTCTAGAGTTTGAGAAAAGAAGCCCTTCACTTCCCATGACTCGGCATCTAGCTGTTCCCAATGGCGCATTGCTCACAACTCCCCGAAGGCACAGGCCGTCCTTCCTGTACTTTTCTCATCCTAGTGCAGACCCGCAAGTACTAAGAGACCTGGAATGCTTCCTAGAGTTCAAGAACCACACTGAATAAGTCTACAAGGATTCTGCTGCATGCCAACATGTGGCATGATACAAGAGGAACGTTAGCTTGAGGCTAGTGTTCAATGGCGTCGGCAATTCACCGAAGATTACTGAAAGAGGAGCACCTACCAAAGAATGGCAACGTCCAAGTTTCTTTCCGAGAAATTCACTTGTCATCACAAAGGGAATTGTGCCATGAAGGGAACATGTGCAACTACAGTATTTCTCAGTGAGAATGGATCCCGCAACTCTCTAAATCCCAATGAGGAAAATAAAGTTCCCCTTTAAGCCTTATATTCAAAAGGGTCCACAGAGCATTGATCCTATTGTTTCTTTCTCTATTTTGTAGTTGAAGGTGTTTTAGAAGGGAGATACTTGAGTTGTTTCAACTTACTACTTTCTAGAGTTTAAGAAAAGAAGCCCTTCACTTCCCATGGCTCGGCATCTAGTTGTACCCAATGATGCATTGCTCACAACACCCCGAAGACAGACGCCGTCCTTCCTGTACTTTTCTCCTCCTAGTGCAGACCCGCAAGTACTAAGAGACCTGGAATGCTTCCTAGAGCCCAGGAACCACAATGAATAAGGCTACATGGATTTTGCTGCATGACAACATGTGTCATGTTAGAAGAGGAACGTTAGCTTCAGGTTAGTGGTCAAGTGGGGTCGCCAATTCACTGAAGATTACCGAAGGATGAGCACCTACCAAAGAATGGCAACCTCCAAGTTTCTTTCCTAGAAACTCACTTGTCATCACAAAGGCAATTGTGCTATGAAGAGAACATGTGCAACTAAAGAATTTCTCAGAGAGAACTGAGCCCACAACTCTCTAAATCCCAATGAGGAAAGTCAAGTTTCCCTTCAAGCCTTATTTTCCAAAGGGCCCGCAGAGCACTGACCCTGCTGTTTCCTTCTCTATTTTGTACCTCCAACGTGCTTTAGACGGGAGATACTTGAGTTGTTTCAAGTTGCCACATTCTAGAAATTTAACAAAAGAAACCCTTCACCTCCATGCCTCGGCATCTAGCTGTTCCCAAGGCTGCACTTATCACAACTCCCCAAACACACAGGCCGTCCTTCTTGTACGTTTCACAGCCTAGTGCAGATCCGATAGTACTAAGAGACCTGGAATGCTTCGTAGAGCTCAAGAACCACACTGAATAAGGCTACTTAGATTCTGCTGCATGCCAACCTCTGGCATGATACAAGAGGAACGTTAGCCTGAGGCTAGTGGTCAAAAAGGGTCGCCAATTCACTGAATTGACTGAAGGATGAGCTCCTTCCAAAGCATGGCCACCTCCAAGTTTCTTTCCTAGAAACTCACTTTTCATTACACAGGCAATTGTGCAATGAAGGGAACTTGTGCAACTACAGTGTTTCTCAGGGAGAATTGAGCCCCCACCTCTCTAAATCCCAATGAGGAATATGAAGTTTCCCGTCAAGACTTATTTTCAAAATGGCCAGCAGAGCATCGACCTTGCTGATTCTTTCTCTAATTTGTACATCCAAGGTCATTTAGAAGGGGGATACTTGAGTTGTTTCAACTTGCAACAATCTAGAGGTTTTACCAAAGAGCCCTTAAGAGCCCCTGATTCGGCATCCAGCTTTTCCCAACGATGCATTGCTCACAAAGGCCCAAACACACAGGCCGTGCCTCTAGGACGTTTCTCATCCGAGTGCAGACCCGCCAGTACTAAGAAACCTGGAATGCTACCTAGAGCTCAAGAACCACACTGAATAACGCTACATGGATTCTGCTGCATGCCAATCTGTGGCATGATACAAGAGGAACGTTAGCTTGAGGCTAGTGTTCAATGGGGTCGCCAATTCACTGAAAATTACTGAGGGTTGAGCAGCTACCAAAGTATGGCAACGTCCAAGTTTCTTTCCGAGAAATTCACTTCTCATCACAAAGGGAACTGTGCCATGAAGGGAACATGTGCAACTACAGTATTTCTCACTGAGAATTGATTCCGCAACTCTCTAAATCCCAATGAGGAAAGTAAAGTATCCCTTTAAGCCTTATATTCAATATATATATTCCACAGAGAATTAACCCTTTTCTTTCTTTCTCTAGTTTGTAATTCCAAGGCGCTTTAGAAGGGAGATACTTGAGTTGTTTCAACTTACTACTTTCTAGAGTTTGAGAAAAGAAGCCCTTCACTTCCCATGACTCGGCATCTAGCTGTTCCCAATGGCGCATTGCTCACAACTCCCCGAAGGCACAGGCCGTCCTTCCTGTACTTTTCTCATCCTAGTGCAGACCCGCAAGTACTAAGAGACCTGGAATGCTTCCTAGAGTTCAAGAACCACACTGAATAAGTCTACAAGGATTCTGCTGCATGCCAACATGTGGCATGATACAAGAGGAACGTTAGCTTGAGGCTAGTGTTCAATGGGGTCGGCAATTCACCGAAGATTACTGAAAGAGGAGCACCTACCAAAGAATGGCAACGTCCAAGTTTCTTTCCGAGAAATTCACTTGTCATCACAAAGGGAATTGTGCCATGAAGGGAACATGTGCAACTACAGTATTTCTCAGTGAGAATGGATCCCGCAACTCTCTAAATCCCAATGAGGAAAATAAAGTTCCCCTTTAAGCCTTATATTCAAAAGGGTCCACAGAGCATTGATCCTATTGTTTCTTTCTCTATTTTGTAGTTGAAGGTGTTTTAGAAGGGAGATACTTGAGTTGTTTCAACTTACTACTTTCTAGAGTTTAAGAAAAGAAGCCCTTCACTTCCCATGGCTCGGCATCTAGTTGTACCCAATGATGCATTGCTCACAACACCCCGAAGACAGACGCCGTCCTTCCTGTACTTTTCTCATCCTAGTGCAGACCCGCAAGTACTAAGAGACCTGGAATGCTTCCTAGAGCCCAGGAACCACAATGAATAAGGCTACATGGATTTTGCTGCATGACAACATGTGTCATGTTAGAAGAGGAACGTTAGCTTCAGGTTAGTGGTCAAGTGGGGTCGCCAATTCACTGAAGATTACCGAAGGATGAGCACCTACCAAAGAATGGCAACCTCCAAGTTTCTTTCCAAGAAACTCACTTGTCATCACAAAGGCAATTGTGCTATGAAGAGAACATGTGCAACTAAAGAATTTCTCAGAGAGAACTGAGCCCACAACTCTCTAAATCCCAATGAGGAAAGTCAAGTTTCCCTTCAAGCCTTATTTTCCAAAGGGCCCGCAGAGCACTGACCCTGCTGTTTCCTTCTCTATTTTGTACCTCCAACGTGCTTTAGACGGGAGATACTTGAGTTGTTTCAAGTTGCCACATTCTAGAAATTTAACAAAAGAAACCCTTCACCTCCATGCCTCGGCATCTAGCTGTTCCCAAGGCTGCACTTATCACAACTCCCCAAACACACAGGCCGTCCTTCTTGTACGTTTCACAGCCTAGTGCAGATCCGATAGTACTAAGAGACCTGGAATGCTTCGTAGAGCTCAAGAACCACACTGAATAAGGCTACTTAGATTCTGCTGCATGCCAACCTCTGGCATGATACAAGAGGAACGTTAGCCTGAGGCTAGTGGTCAAAAAGGGTCGCCAATTCACTGAATTGACTGAAGGATGAGCTCCTTCCAAAGCATGGCCACCTCCAAGTTTCTTTCCTAGAAACTCACTTTTCATCACACAGGCAATTGTGCAATGAAGGGAACTTGTGCAACTACAGTGTTTCTCAGGGAGAATTGAGCCCCCACCTCTCTAAATCCCAATGAGGAATATGAAGTTTCCCGTCAAGACTTATTTTCAAAATGGCCAGCAGAGCATTGACCTTGCTGATTCTTTCTCTAATTTGTACATCCAAGGTCATTTAGAAGGGGGATACTTGAGTTGTTTCAACTTGCAACAATCTAGAGGTTTTACCAAAGAGCCCTTAAGAGCCCCTGATTCGGCATCCAGCTTTTCCCAACGATGCATTGCTCACAAAGGCCCAAACACACAGGCCGTGCCTCTAGGACGTTTCTCATCCGAGTGCAGACCCGCCAGTACTAAGAAACCTGGAATGCTACCTAGAGCTCAAGAACCACACTGAATAACGCTACATGGATTCTGCTGCATGCCAATCTGTGGCATGATACAAGAGGAACGTTAGCTTGAGGCTAGTGTTCAATGGGGTCGCCAATTCACTGAAAATTACTGAGGGTTGAGCAGCTACCAAAGTATGGCAACGTCCAAGTTTCTTTCCGAGAAATTCACTTCTCATCACAAAGGGAACTGTGCCATGAAGGGAACATGTGCAACTACAGTATTTCTCACTGAGAATTGATTCCGCAACTCTCTAAATCCCAATGAGGAAAGTAAAGTATCCCTTTAAGCCTTATATTCAATATATATATTCCACAGAGAATTAACCCTTTTCTTTCTTTCTCTAGTTTGTAATTCCAAGGCGCTTTAGAAGGGAGATACTTGAGTTGTTTCAATTTACTACTTTCTAGAGTTTGAGAAAAGAAGCCCTTCACTTCCCATGACTCGGCATCTAGCTGTTCCCAATGGCGCATTGCTCACAACTCCCCGAAGGCACAGGCCGTCCTTCCTGTACTTTTCTCATCCTAGTGCAGACCCGCAAGTACTAAGAGACCTGGAATGCTTCCTAGAGTTCAAGAACCACACTGAATAAGTCTACAAGGATTCTGCTGCATGCCAACATGTGGCATGATACAAGAGGAACGTTAGCTTGAGGCTAGTGTTCAATGGGGTCGGCAATTCACCGAAGATTACTGAAAGAGGAGCACCTACCAAAGAATGGCAACGTCCAAGTTTCTTTCCGAGAAATTCACTTGTCATCACAAAGGGAATTGTGCCATGAAGGGAACATGTGCAACTACAGTATTTCTCAGTGAGAATGGATCCCGCAACTCTCTAAATCCCAATGAGGAAAATAAAGTTCCCCTTTAAGCCTTATATTCAAAAGGGTCCACAGAGCATTGATCCTATTGTTTCTTTCTCTATTTTGTAGTTGAAGGTGTTTTAGAAGGGAGATACTTGAGTTGTTTCAACTTACTACTTTCTAGAGTTTAAGAAAAGAAGCCCTTCACTTCCCATGGCTCGGCATCTAGTTGTACCCAATGATGCATTGCTCACAACACCCCGAAGACATACGCCGTCCTTCCTGTACTTTTCTCATCCTAGTGCAGACCCGCAAGTACTAAGAGACCTGGAATGCTTCCTAGAGTTCAAGAACCACACTGAATAAGTCTACAAGGATTCTGCTGCATGCCAACATGTGGCATGATACAAGAGGAACGTTAGCTTGAGGCTAGTGTTCAATGGGGTCGGCAATTCACCGAAGATTACTGAAAGAGGAGCACCTACCAAAGAATGGCAACGTCCAAGTTTCTTTCCGAGAAATTCACTTGTCATCACAAAGGGAATTGTGCCATGAAGGGAACATGTGCAACTACAGTATTTCTCAGTGAGAATGGATCCCGCAACTCTCTAAATCCCAATGAGGAAAATAAAGTTCCCCTTTAAGCCTTATATTCAAAAGGGTCCACAGAGCATTGATCCTATTGTTTCTTTCTCTATTTTGTAGTTGAAGGTGTT
The DNA here is from genome assembly GCF_028564815.1 of Eubalaena glacialis. NCBI lineage: Eukaryota > Metazoa > Chordata > Mammalia > Artiodactyla > Balaenidae > Eubalaena > Eubalaena glacialis. The sequence goes on along the minus strand of NC_083722.1, from coordinate 49,099,318 downwards.
TTAGAAGGGAGATACTTGAGTTGTTTCAACTTACTACTTTCTAGAGTTTAAGAAAAGAAGCCCTTCACTTCCCATGGCTCGGCATCTAGTTGTACCCAATGATGCATTGCTCACAACACCCCGAAGACAGACGCCGTCCTTCCTGTACTTTTCTCATCCTAGTGCAGACCCGCAAGTACTAAGAGACCTGGAATGCTTCCTAGAGCCCAGGAACCACAATGAATAAGGCTACATGGATTTTGCTGCATGACAACATGTGTCATGTTAGAAGAGGAACGTTAGCTTCAGGTTAGTGGTCAAGTGGGGTCGCCAATTCACTGAAGATTACCGAAGGATGAGCACCTACCAAAGAATGGCAACCTCCAAGTTTCTTTCCAAGAAACTCACTTGTCATCACAAAGGCAATTGTGCTATGAAGAGAACATGTGCAACTAAAGAATTTCTCAGAGAGAACTGAGCCCACAACTCTCTAAATCCCAATGAGGAAAGTCAAGTTTCCCTTCAAGCCTTATTTTCCAAAGGGCCCGCAGAGCACTGACCCTGCTGTTTCCTTCTCTATTTTGTACCTCCAACGTGCTTTAGACGGGAGATACTTGAGTTGTTTCAAGTTGCCACATTCTAGAAATTTAACAAAAGAAACCCTTCACCTCCATGCCTCGGCATCTAGCTGTTCCCAAGGCTGCACTTATCACAACTCCCCAAACACACAGGCCGTCCTTCTTGTACGTTTCACAGCCTAGTGCAGATCCGATAGTACTAAGAGACCTGGAATGCTTCGTAGAGCTCAAGAACCACACTGAATAAGGCTACTTAGATTCTGCTGCATGCCAACCTCTGGCATGATACAAGAGGAACGTTAGCCTGAGGCTAGTGGTCAAAAAGGGTCGCCAATTCACTGAATTGACTGAAGGATGAGCTCCTTCCAAAGCATGGCCACCTCCAAGTTTCTTTCCTAGAAACTCACTTTTCATCACACAGGCAATTGTGCAATGAAGGGAACTTGTGCAACTACAGTGTTTCTCAGGGAGAATTGAGCCCCCACCTCTCTAAATCCCAATGAGGAATATGAAGTTTCCCGTCAAGACTTATTTTCAAAATGGCCAGCAGAGCATCGACCTTGCTGATTCTTTCTCTAATTTGTACATCCAAGGTCATTTAGAAGGGGGATACTTGAGTTGTTTCAACTTGCAACAATCTAGAGGTTTTACCAAAGAGCCCTTAAGAGCCCCTGATTCGGCATCCAGCTTTTCCCAACGATGCATTGCTCACAAAGGCCCAAACACACAGGCCGTGCCTCTAGGACGTTTCTCATCCGAGTGCAGACCCGCCAGTACTAAGAAACCTGGAATGCTACCTAGAGCTCAAGAACCACACTGAATAACGCTACATGGATTCTGCTGCATGCCAATCTGTGGCATGATACAAGAGGAACGTTAGCTTGAGGCTAGTGTTCAATGGGGTCGCCAATTCACTGAAAATTACTGAGGGTTGAGCAGCTACCAAAGTATGGCAACGTCCAAGTTTCTTTCCGAGAAATTCACTTCTCATCACAAAGGGAACTGTGCCATGAAGGGAACATGTGCAACTACAGTATTTCTCACTGAGAATTGATTCCGCAACTCTCTAAATCCCAATGAGGAAAGTAAAGTATCCCTTTAAGCCTTATATTCAATATATATATTCCACAGAGAATTAACCCTTTTCTTTCTTTCTCTAGTTTGTAATTCCAAGGCGCTTTAGAAGGGAGATACTTGAGTTGTTTCAATTTACTACTTTCTAGAGTTTGAGAAAAGAAGCCCTTCACTTCCCATGACTCGGCATCTAGCTGTTCCCAATGGCGCATTGCTCACAACTCCCCGAAGGCACAGGCCGTCCTTCCTGTACTTTTCTCATCCTAGTGCAGACCCGCAAGTACTAAGAGACCTGGAATGCTTCCTAGAGTTCAAGAACCACACTGAATAAGTCTACAAGGATTCTGCTGCATGCCAACATGTGGCATGATACAAGAGGAACGTTAGCTTGAGGCTAGTGTTCAATGGGGTCGGCAATTCACCGAAGATTACTGAAAGAGGAGCACCTACCAAAGAATGGCAACGTCCAAGTTTCTTTCCGAGAAATTCACTTGTCATCACAAAGGGAATTGTGCCATGAAGGGAACATGTGCAACTACAGTATTTCTCAGTGAGAATGGATCCCGCAACTCTCTAAATCCCAATGAGGAAAATAAAGTTCCCCTTTAAGCCTTATATTCAAAAGGGTCCACAGAGCATTGATCCTATTGTTTCTTTCTCTATTTTGTAGTTGAAGGTGTTTTAGAAGGGAGATACTTGAGTTGTTTCAACTTACTACTTTCTAGAGTTTAAGAAAAGAAGCCCTTCACTTCCCATGGCTCGGCATCTAGTTGTACCCAATGATGCATTGCTCACAACACCCCGAAGACATACGCCGTCCTTCCTGTACTTTTCTCATCCTAGTGCAGACCCGCAAGTACTAAGAGACCTGGAATGCTTCCTAGAGCCCAGGAACCACAATGAATAAGGCTACATGGATTTTGCTGCATGACAACATGTGTCATGTTAGAAGAGGAACGTTAGCTTCAGGTTAGTGGTCAAGTGGGGTCGCCAATTCACTGAAGATTATCGAAGGATGAGCACCTACCAAAGAATGGCAACCTCCAAGTTTCTTTCCTAGAAACTCACTTGTCATCACAAAGGCAATTGTGCTATGAAGAGAACATGTGCAACTAAAGAATTTCTCAGAGAGAACTGAGCCCACAACTCTCTAAATCCCAATGAGGAAAGTCAAGTTTCCCTTCAAGCCTTATTTTCCAAAGGGCCCGCAGAGCACTGACCCTGCTGTTTCCTTCTCTATTTTGTACCTCCAACGTGCTTTAGACGGGAGATACTTGAGTTGTTTCAAGTTGCCACATTCTAGAAATTTAACAAAAGAAACCCTTCACCTCCATGCCTCGGCATCTAGCTGTTCCCAAGGCTGCACTTATCACAACTCCCCAAACACACAGGCCGTCCTTCTTGTACGTTTCACAGCCTAGTGCAGATCCGATAGTACTAAGAGACCTGGAATGCTTCGTAGAGCTCAAGAACCACACTGAATAAGGCTACTTAGATTCTGCTGCATGCCAACCTCTGGCATGATACAAGAGGAACGTTAGCCTGAGGCTAGTGGTCAAAAAGGGTCGCCAATTCACTGAATTGACTGAAGGATGAGCTCCTTCCAAAGCATGGCCACCTCCAAGTTTCTTTCCTAGAAACTCACTTTTCATCACACAGGCAATTGTGCAATGAAGGGAACTTGTGCAACTACAGTGTTTCTCAGGGAGAATTGAGCCCCCACCTCTCTAAATCCCAATGAGGAATATGAAGTTTCCCGTCAAGACTTATTTTCAAAATGGCCAGCAGAGCATCGACCTTGCTGATTCTTTCTCTAATTTGTACATCCAAGGTCATTTAGAAGGGGGATACTTGAGTTGTTTCAACTTGCAACAATCTAGAGGTTTTACCAAAGAGCCCTTAAGAGCCCCTGATTCGGCATCCAGCTTTTCCCAACGATGCATTGCTCACAAAGGCCCAAACACACAGGCCGTGCCTCTAGGACGTTTCTCATCCGAGTGCAGACCCGCCAGTACTAAGAAACCTGGAATGCTACCTAGAGCTCAAGAACCACACTGAATAACGCTACATGGATTCTGCTGCATGCCAATCTGTGGCATGATACAAGAGGAACGTTAGCTTGAGGCTAGGTTCAATGGGGTCGCCAATTCACTGAAAATTACTGAGGGTTGAGCAGCTACCAAAGTATGGCAACGTCCAAGTTTCTTTCCGAGAAATTCACTTCTCATCACAAAGGGAACTGTGCCATGAAGGGAACATGTGCAACTACAGTATTTCTCACTGAGAATTGATTCCGCAACTCTCTAAATCCCAATGAGGAAAGTAAAGTATCCCTTTAAGCCTTATATTCAATATATATATTCCACAGAGAATTAACCCTGTTCTTTCTTCCTCTAGTTTGTAATTCCAAGGCGCTTTAGAAGGGAGATACTTGAGTTGTTTCAACTTACTACTTTCTAGAGTTTAAGAAAAGAAGCCCTTCACTTCCCATGACTCGGCATCTAGCTGTTCCCAATGGCGCATTGCTCACAACTCCCCGAACGCACAGGCCGTCCTTCCTGTACTTTTCTCATCCTAGTGCAGACCCGCAAGTACTAAGAGACCTGGAATGCTTCCTAGCGTTCAAGAACCACACTGAATAAGTCTACAAGGATTCTGCTGCATGCCAACATGTGGCATGATACAAGAGGAACGTTAGCTTGAGGCTAGTGTTCAATGGGGTCGCCAATTCACTGAAGATTACTGAAGGAGGAGCACCTACCAAAGAATGGCAACCACCAAGTTTCTTTCCGAGAAATTCACTTGTCATCACAAAGGGAATTGTGCCATGAAGGGAACATGTGCAACTACAGTATTTCTCAGTGAGAATGGATCCCGCAACTCTCTAAATCCCAATGAGGAAAATAAAGTTCCCCTTTAAGCCTTATATTCAAAAGGGTCCACAGAGCATTGATCCTATTGTTTCTTTCTCTATTTTGTAGTTCAAGGTGTTTTAGAAGGGAGATACTTGAGTTATTTCAACTTACTACTTTCTAGAGTTTAAGAAAAGAAGCCCTTCACTTCCCATGACTCGGCATCTAGTTGTACCCAATGATGCATTGCTCACAACACCCCGAAGACAGACGCCGTCCTTCCTGTACTTTTCTCCTCCTAGTGCAGACCCGCAAGTACTAAGAGACCTGGAATGCTTCCTAGAGCCCAGGAACCACAATGAATAAGGCTACATGGATTTTGCTGCATGACAACATGTGTCATGTTAGAAGAGGAACGTTAGCTTCAGGTTAGTGGTCAAGTGGGGTCGCCAATTCACTGAAGATTACCGAAGGATGAGCACCTACCAAAGAATGGCAACCTCCAAGTTTCTTTCCTAGAAACTCACTTGTCATCACAAAGGCAATTGTGCTATGAAGAGAACATGTGCAACTAAAGAATTTCTCAGAGAGAACTGAGCCCACAACTCTCTAAATCCCAATGAGGAAAGTCAAGTTTCCCTTCAAGCCTTATTTTCCAAAGGGCCCGCAGAGCACTGACCCTGCTGTTTCCTTCTCTATTTTGTACCTCCAACGTGCTTTAGACGGGAGATACTTGAGTTGTTTCAAGTTGCCACATTCTAGAAATTTAACAAAAGAAACCCTTCACCTCCATGCCTCGGCATCTAGCTGTTCCCAAGGCTGCACTTATCACAACTCCCCAAACACACAGGCCGTCCTTCTTGTACGTTTCACAGCCTAGTGCAGATCCGATAGTACTAAGAGACCTGGAATGCTTCGTAGAGCTCAAGAACCACACTGAATAAGGCTACTTAGATTCTGCTGCATGCCAACCTCTGGCATGATACAAGAGGAACGTTAGCCTGAGGCTAGTGGTCAAAAAGGGTCGCCAATTCACTGAATTGACTGAAGGATGAGCTCCTTCCAAAGCATGGCCACCTCCAAGTTTCTTTCCTAGAAACTCACTTTTCATCACACAGGCAATTGTGCAATGAAGGGAACTTGTGCAACTACAGTGTTTCTCAGGGAGAATTGAGCCCCCACCTCTCTAAATCCCAATGAGGAATATGAAGTTTCCCGTCAAGACTTATTTTCAAAATGGCCAGCAGAGCATCGACCTTGCTGATTCTTTCTCTAATTTGTACATCCAAGGTCATTTAGAAGGGGGATACTTGAGTTGTTTCAACTTGCAACAATCTAGAGGTTTTACCAAAGAGCCCTTAAGAGCCCCTGATTCGGCATCCAGCTTTTCCCAACGATGCATTGCTCACAAAGGCCCAAACACACAGGCCGTGCCTCTAGGACGTTTCTCATCCGAGTGCAGACCCGCCAGTACTAAGAAACCTGGAATGCTACCTAGAGCTCAAGAACCACACTGAATAACGCTACATGGATTCTGCTGCATGCCAATCTGTGGCATGATACAAGAGGAACGTTAGCTTGAGGCTAGTGTTCAATGGGGTCGCCAATTCACTGAAAATTACTGAGGGTTGAGCAGCTACCAAAGTATGGCAACGTCCAAGTTTCTTTCCGAGAAATTCACTTCTCATCACAAAGGGAACTGTGCCATGAAGGGAACATGTGCAACTACAGTATTTCTCACTGAGAATTGATTCCGCAACTCTCTAAATCCCAATGAGGAAAGTAAAGTATCCCTTTAAGCCTTATATTCAATATATATATTCCACAGAGAATTAACCCTGTTCTTTCTTCCTCTAGTTTGTAATTCCAAGGCGCTTTAGAAGGGAGATACTTGAGTTGTTTCAACTTACTACTTTCTAGAGTTTAAGAAAAGAAGCCCTTCACTTCCCATGACTCGGCATCTAGCTGTTCCCAATGGCGCATTGCTCACAACTCCCCGAACGCACAGGCCGTCCTTCCTGTACTTTTCTCATCCTAGTGCAGACCCGCAAGTACTAAGAGACCTGGAATGCTTCCTAGCGTTCAAGAACCACACTGAATAAGTCTACAAGGATTCTGCTGCATGCCAACATGTGGCATGATACAAGAGGAACGTTAGCTTGAGGCTAGTGTTCAATGGGGTCGCCAATTCACTGAAGATTACTGAAGGAGGAGCACCTACCAAAGAATGGCAACCACCAAGTTTCTTTCCGAGAAATTCACTTGTCATCACAAAGGGAATTGTGCCATGAAGGGAACATGTGCAACTACAGTATTTCTCAGTGAGAATGGATCCCGCAACTCTCTAAATCCCAATGAGGAAAATAAAGTTCCCCTTTAAGCCTTATATTCAAAAGGGTCCACAGAGCATTGATCCTATTGTTTCTTTATCTATTTTGTAGTTGAAGGTGTTTTAGAAGGGAGATACTTGAGTTATTTCAACTTACTACTTTCTAGAGTTTAAGAAAAGAAGCCCTTCACTTCCCATGACTCGGCATCTAGTTGTACCCAATGATGCATTGCTCACAACACCCCGAAGACAGACGCCGTCCTTCCTGTACTTTTCTCCTCCTAGTGCAGACCCGCAAGTACTAAGAGACCTGGAATGCTTCCTAGAGCCCAGGAACCACAATGAATAAGGCTACATGGATTTTGCTGCATGACAACATGTGTCATGTTAGAAGAGGAACGTTAGCTTCAGGTTAGTGGTCAAGTGGGGTCGCCAATTCACTGAAGATTACCGAAGGATGAGCACCTACCAAAGAATGGCAACCTCCAAGTTTCTTTCCTAGAAACTCACTTGTCATCACAAAGGCAATTGTGCTATGAAGAGAACATGTGCAACTAAAGAATTTCTCAGAGAGAACTGAGCCCACAACTCTCTAAATCCCAATGAGGAAAGTCAAGTTTCCCTTCAAGCCTTATTTTCCAAAGGGCCCGCAGAGCACTGACCCTGCTGTTTCCTTCTCTATTTTGTACCTCCAACGTGCTTTAGACGGGAGATACTTGAGTTGTTTCAAGTTGCCACATTCTAGAAATTTAACAAAAGAAACCCTTCACCTCCATGCCTCGGCATCTAGCTGTTCCCAAGGCTGCACTTATCACAACTCCCCAAACACACAGGCCGTCCTTCTTGTACGTTTCACAGCCTAGTGCAGATCCGATAGTACTAAGAGACCTGGAATGCTTCGTAGAGCTCAAGAACCACACTGAATAAGGCTACTTAGATTCTGCTGCATGCCAACCTCTGGCATGATACAAGAGGAACGTTAGCCTGAGGCTAGTGGTCAAAAAGGGTCGCCAATTCACTGAATTGACTGAAGGATGAGCTCCTTCCAAAGCATGGCCACCTCCAAGTTTCTTTCCTAGAAACTCACTTTTCATCACACAGGCAATTGTGCAATGAAGGGAACTTGTGCAACTACAGTGTTTCTCAGGGAGAATTGAGCCCCCACCTCTCTAAATCCCAATGAGGAATATGAAGTTTCCCGTCAAGACTTATTTTCAAAATGGCCAGCAGAGCATCGACCTTGCTGATTCTTTCTCTAATTTGTACATCCAAGGTCATTTAGAAGGGGGATACTTGAGTTGTTTCAACTTGCAACAATCTAGAGGTTTTACCAAAGAGCCCTTAAGAGCCCCTGATTCGGCATCCAGCTTTTCCCAACGATGCTTTGCTCACAAAGGCCCAAACACACAGGCCGTGCCTCTAGGACGTTTCTCATCCGAGTGCAGACCCGCCAGTACTAAGAAACCTGGAATGCTACCTAGAGCTCAAGAACCACACTGAATAACGCTACATGGATTCTGCTGCATGCCAATCTGTGGCATGATACAAGAGGAACGTTAGCTTGAGGCTAGTGTTCAATGGGGTCGCCAATTCACTGAAAATTACTGAGGGTTGAGCAGCTACCAAAGTATGGCAACGTCCAAGTTTCTTTCCGAGAAATTCACTTCTCATCACAAAGGGAACTGTGCCATGAAGGGAACATGTGCAACTACAGTATTTCTCACTGAGAATTGATTCCGCAACTCTCTAAATCCCAATGAGGAAAGTAAAGTATCCCTTTAAGCCTTATATTCAATATATATATTCCACAGAGAATTAACCCTGTTCTTTCTTTCTCTAGTTTGTAATTCCAAGGCGCTTTAGAAGGGAGATACTTGAGTTGTTTCAACTTACTACTTTCTAGAGTTTGAGAAAAGAAGCCCTTCACTTCCCATGACTCGGCATCTAGCTGTTCCCAATGGCGCATTGCTCACAACTCCCCGAAGGCACAGGCCGTCCTTCCTGTACTTTTCTCATCCTAGTGCAGACCCGCAAGTACTAAGAGACCTGGAATGCTTCCTAGAGTTCAAGAACCACACTGAATAAGTCTACAAGGATTCTGCTGCATGCCAACATGTGGCATGATACAAGAGGAACGTTAGCTTGAGGCTAGTGTTCAATGGGGTCGCCAATTCACTGAAGATTACTGAAGGAGGAGCACCTACCAAAGAATGGCAACCACCAAGTTTCTTTCCAAGAAATTCACTTGTCATCACAAAGGGAATTGTGCCATGAAGGGAACATGTGCAACTACAGTATTTCTCAGTGAGAATGGATCCCGCAACTCTCTAAATCCCAATGAGGAAAATAAAGTTCCCCTTTAAGCCTTATATTCAAAAGGGTCCACAGAGCATTGATCCTATTGCTTCTTTCTCTATTTTGTAGTTGAAGGTGTTTTAGAAGGGAGATACTTGAGTTGTTTCAACTTACTACTTTCTAGAGTTTAAGAAAAGAAGCCCTTCACTTCCCATGACTCGGCATCTAGTTGTACCCAATGATGCATTGCTGACAAAACCCCGAAGACAGACGCCGTCCTTCCTGTACTTTTCTCATCCGAGTGCAGACCCGCAAGTACTAAGAGACCTGGAATGCTTCCTAGAGCCCAGAATCCACAATGAATAAGGCTACATGGATTTTGCTGCATGACAACATGTGTCATGTTAGAAGAGGAACGTTAGCTTCAGGTTAGTGGTCAAATGGGGTCGCCAATTCACTGAAGATTACCGAAGGATGAGCACCTACCAAAGAATGGCAACCTCCAAGTTTCTTTCCTAGAAACTCACTTGTCATCACAAAGGCAATTGTCCTATGAAGAGAACATGTGCAACTAAAGAATTTCTCAGAGAGAACTGAGCCCACAACTCTCTAAATCCCAATGAGGAAAGTCAAGTTTCCCTTCAAGCCTTATTTTCCAAAGGGCCCGCAGAGCACTGACCCTGCTGTTTCCTTCTCTATTTTGTACCTCCAACGTGCTTTAGACGGGAGATACTTGAGTTGTTTCAAGTTGCCACATTCTAGAAATTTAACAAAAGAAACCCTTCACCTCCATGCCTCGGCATCTAGCTGTTCCCAAGGCTGCACTTATCACAACTCCCCAAACACACAGGCCGTCCTTCTTGTACGTTTCACAGCCTAGTGCAGATCCGATAGTACTAAGAGACCTGGAATGCTTCGTAGAGCTCAAGAACCACACTGAATAAGGCTACTTAGATTCTGCTGCATGCCAACCTCTGGCATGATACAAGAGGAACGTTAGCCTGAGGCTAGTGGTCAAAAAGGGTCGCCAATTCACTGAATTGACTGAAGGATGAGCTCCTTCCAAAGCATGGCCACCTCCAAGTTTCTTTCCTAGAAACTCACTTTTCATCACACAGGCAATTGTGCAATGAAGGGAACTTGTGCAACTACAGTGTTTCTCAGGGAGAATTGAGCCCCCACCTCTCTAAATCCCAATGAGGAATATGAAGTTTCCCGTCAAGACTTATTTTCAAAATGGCCAGCAGAGCATCGACCTTGCTGATTCTTTCTCTAATTTGTACATCCAAGGTCATTTAGAAGGGGGATACTTGAGTTGTTTCAACTTGCAACAATCTAGAGGTTTTACCAAAGAGCCCTTAAGAGCCCCTGATTCGGCATCCAGCTTTTCCCAACGATGCATTGCTCACAAAGGCCCAAACACACAGGCCGTGCCTCTAGGACGTTTCTCATCCGAGTGCAGACCGGCCAGTACTAAGAAACCTGGAATGCTACCTAGAGCTCAAGAACCACACTGAATAACGCTACATGGATTCTGCTGCATGCCAATCTGTGGCATGATACAAGAGGAACGTTAGCTTGAGGCTAGTGTTCAATGGGGTCGCCAATTCACTGAAAATTACTGAGGGTTGAGCAGCTACCAAAGTATGGCAACGTCCAAGTTTCTTTCCGAGAAATTCACTTCTCATCACAAAGGGAACTGTGCCATGAAGGGAACATGTGCAACTACAGTATTTCTCACTGAGAATTGATTCCGCAACTCTCTAAATCCCAATGAGGAAAGTAAAGTATCCCTTTAAGCCTTATATTCAATATATATATTCCACAGAGAATTAACCCTGTTCTTTCTTCCTCTAGTTTGTAATTCCAAGGCGCTTTAGAAGGGAGATACTTGAGTTGTTTCAACTTACTACTTTCTAGAGTTTAAGAAAAGAAGCCCTTCACTTCCCATGACTCGGCATCTAGCTGTTCCCAATGGCGCATTGCTCACAACTCCCCGAACGCACAGGCCGTCCTTCCTGTACTTTTCTCATCCTAGTGCAGACCCGCAAGTACTAAGAGACCTGGAATGCTTCCTAGCGTTCAAGAACCACACTGAATAAGTCTACAAGGATTCTGCTGCATGCCAACATGTGGCATGATACAAGAGGAACGTTAGCTTGAGGCTAGTGTTCAATGGGGTCGCCAATTCACTGAAGATTACTGAAGGAGGAGCACCTACCAAAGAATGGCAACCACCAAGTTTCTTTCCGAGAAATTCACTTGTCATCACAAAGGGAATTGTGCCATGAAGGGAACATGTGCAACTACAGTATTTCTCAGTGAGAATGGATCCCGCAACTCTCTAAATCCCAATGAGGAAAATAAAGTTCCCCTTTAAGCCTTATATTCAAAAGGGTCCACAGAGCATTGATCCTATTGTTTCTTTATCTATTTTGTAGTTGAAGGTGTTTTAGAAGGGAGATACTTGAGTTATTTCAACTTACTACTTTCTAGAGTTTAAGAAAAGAAGCCCTTCACTTCCCATGACTCGGCATCTAGTTGTACCCAATGATGCATTGCTCACAACACCCCGAAGACAGACGCCGTCCTTCCTGTACTTTTCTCCTCCTAGTGCAGACCCGCAAGTACTAAGAGACCTGGAATGCTTCCTAGAGCCCAGGAACCACAATGAATAAGGCTACATGGATTTTGCTGCATGACAACATGTGTCATGTTAGAAGAGGAACGTTAGCTTCAGGTTAGTGGTCAAGTGGGGTCGCCAATTCACTGAAGATTACCGAAGGATGAGCACCTACCAAAGAATGGCAACCTCCAAGTTTCTTTCCTAGAAACTCACTTGTCATCACAAAGGCAATTGTGCTATGAAGAGAACATGTGCAACTAAAGAATTTCTCAGAGAGAACTGAGCCCACAACTCTCTAAATCCCAATGAGGAAAGTCAAGTTTCCCTTCAAGCCTTATTTTCCAAAGGGCCCGCAGAGCACTGACCCTGCTGTTTCCTTCTCTATTTTGTACCTCCAACGTGCTTTAGACGGGAGATACTTGAGTTGTTTCAAGTTGCCACATTCTAGAAATTTAACAAAAGAAACCCTTCACCTCCATGCCTCGGCATCTAGCTGTTCCCAAGGCTGCACTTATCACAACTCCCCAAACACACAGGCCGTCCTTCTTGTACGTTTCACAGCCTAGTGCAGATCCGATAGTACTAAGAGACCTGGAATGCTTCGTAGAGCTCAAGAACCACACTGAATAAGGCTACTTAGATTCTGCTGCATGCCAACCTCTGGCATGATACAAGAGGAACGTTAGCCTGAGGCTAGTGGTCAAAAAGGGTCGCCAATTCACTGAATTGACTGAAGGATGAGCTCCTTCCAAAGCATGGCCACCTCCAAGTTTCTTTCCTAGAAACTCACTTTTCATCACACAGGCAATTGTGCAATGAAGGGAACTTGTGCAACTACAGTGTTTCTCAGGGAGAATTGAGCCCCCACCTCTCTAAATCCCAATGAGGAATATGAAGTTTCCCGTCAAGACTTATTTTCAAAATGGCCAGCAGAGCATCGACCTTGCTGATTCTTTCTCTAATTTGTACATCCAAGGTCATTTAGAAGGGGGATACTTGAGTTGTTTCAACTTGCAACAATCTAGAGGTTTTACCAAAGAGCCCTTAAGAGCCCCTGATTCGGCATCCAGCTTTTCCCAACGATGCTTTGCTCACAAAGGCCCAAACACACAGGCCGTGCCTCTAGGACGTTTCTCATCCGAGTGCAGACCCGCCAGTACTAAGAAACCTGGAATGCTACCTAGAGCTCAAGAACCACACTGAATAACGCTACATGGATTCTGCTGCATGCCAATCTGTGGCATGATACAAGAGGAACGTTAGCTTGAGGCTAGTGTTCAATGGGGTCGCCAATTCACTGAAAATTACTGAAGGTTGAGCAGCTACCAAAGTATGGCAACGTCCAAGTTTCTTTCCGAGAAATTCACTTCTCATCACAAAGGGAACTGTGCCATGAAGGGAACATGTGCAACTACAGTATTTCTCACTGAGAATTGATTCCGCAACTCTCTAAATCCCAATGAGGAAAGTAAAGTATCCCTTTAAGCCTTATATTCAATATATATATTCCACAGAGAATTAACCCTGTTCTTTCTTTCTCTAGTTTGTAATTCCAAGGCGCTTTAGAAGGGAGATACTTGAGTTGTTTCAACTTACTACTTTCTAGAGTTTAAGAAAAGAAGCCCTTCACTTCCCATGACTCGGCATCTAGCTGTTCCCAATGGCGCATTGCTCACAACTCCCCGAAGGCACAGGCCGTCCTTCCTGTACTTTTCTCCTCCTATTGCAGACCCTCAAGTACTAAGAGACCTGGAATGCTTCCTAGAGTTCAAGAACCACACTGAATAAGTCTACAAGGATTCTGCTGCATGCCAACATGTGGCATGATACAAGAGGAACGTTAGCTTGAGGCTAGTGTTCAATGGGGTCGCCAATTCACTGAAGATTCCTGAAGGAGGAGCACCTACCAAAGAATGGCAACCACCAAGTTTCTTTCCGAGAAATTCACTTGTCATCACAAAGGGAATTGTGCCATGAAGGGAACATGTGCAACTACAGTATTTCTCAGTGAGAATGGATCCCGCAACTCTCTAAATCCCAATGAGGAAAATAAAGTTCCCCTTTAAGCCTTATATTCAAAAGGGTCCACAGAGCATTGATCCTATTGCTTCTTTCTCTATTTTGTAGTTGAAGGTGTTTTAGAAGGGAGATACTTGAGTTGTTTCAACTTACTACTTTCTACAGTTTACGAAAAGAAGCCCTTCACTTCCCATGACTCGGCATCTAGTTGTACCCAATGATGCATTGCTCACAACACCCCGAAGACAGACGCCGTCCTTCCTGTACTTTTCTCATCCTAGTGCAGACCCGCAAGTACTAAGAGACCTGGAATGCTTCCTAGAGCCCAGGAACCACAATGAATAAGGATACATGGATTTTGCTGCATGATAACATGTGTCATGTTAGAAGAGGAACGTTAGCTTGAGGTTAGTGGTCAAATGGGGTCGCCAATTCACTGAAGATTACCGAAGGATGAGCACCTACCAAAGAATGGCAACCTCCAAGTTTCTTTCCTAGAAACTCACTTGTCATCACAAAGGCAATTGTGCTATGAAGAGAACATGTGCAACTAAAGAATTTCTCAGAGAGAACTGAGCCCACAACTCTCTAAATCCCAATGAGGAAAGTCAAGTTTCCCTTCAAGCCTTATTTTCCAAAGGGCCCGCAGAGCACTGACCCTGCTGTTTCCTTCTCTATTTTGTACCTCCAACGTGCTTTACAAGGGAGATACTTGAGTTGTTTCAAGTTGCCACATTCTAGAAATTTAACAAAAGAAACCCTTCACCTCCATGCCTCGGCATCTAGATGTTCCCAAGGCTGCACTTATCACAACTCCCCAAACACACAGGCCGTCCTTCTTGTACGTTTCACAGCCTAGTGCAGATCCGATAGTACTAAGAGACCTGGAATGCTTCGTAGAGCTCAAGAACCACACTGAATAAGGCTACTTCGATTCTGCTGCATGCCAACCTCTGGCATGATACAAGAGGAACGTTAGCCTGAGGCTAGTGGTCAAAAAGGGTCGCCAATTCACTGAATTGACTGAAGGATGAGCTCCTTCCAAAGCATGGCCACCGCCAAGTTTCTTTCCTAGAAACTCACTTTTCATCACACAGGCAATTGTGCAATGAAGGGAACTTGTGCAACTACAGTGTTTCTCAGGGAGAATTGAGCCCCCACCTCTCTAAATCCCAATGAGGAATATGAAGTTTCCCGTCAAGACTTATTTTCAAAATGGCCAGCAGAGCATCGACCTTGCTGATTCTTTCTCTAATTTGTACATCCAAGGTCATTTAGAAGGGGGATACTTGAGTTGTTTCAACTTGCAACAATCTAGAGGTTTTACCAAAGAGCCCTTAAGAGCCCCTGATTCGGCATCCAGCTTTTCCCAACGATGCATTGCTCACAAAGGCCCAAACACACAGGCCGTGCCTCTAGGACGTTTCTCATCCGAGTGCAGACCCGCCAGTACTAAGAAACCTGGAATGCTACCTAGAGCTCAAGAACCACACTGAATAACGCTACATGGATTCTGCTGCATGCCAATCTGTGGCATGATACAAGAGGAACGTTAGCTTGAGGCTAGTGTTCAATGGGGTCGCCAATTCACTGAAAATTACTGAAGGTTGAGCAGCTACCAAAGTATGGCAACGTCCAAGTTTCTTTCCGAGAAATTCACTTCTCATCACAAAGGGAACTGTGCCATGAAGGGAACATGTGCAACTACAGTATTTCTCACTGAGAATTGATTCTGCAACTCTCTAAATCACAATGAGGAAAGTAAAGTATCCCTTTAAGCCTTATATTCAATATATATATTCCACAGAGAATTAACCCTGTTCTTTCTTTCTCTAGTTTGTAATTCCAAGGCGCTTTAGAAGGGAGATACTTGAGTTGTTTCAACTTACTACTTTCTAGAGTTTAAGAAAAGAAGCCCTTCACTTCCCATGACTCGGCATCTAGTTGTACCCAATGATGCATTGCTCACAACACCCCGAAGACAGACGCCGTCCTTCCTGTACTTTTCTCCTCCTAGTGCAGACCCGCAAGTAATAAGAGACCTGGAATGCTTCCTAGAGCCCAGGGTCCACAATGAATAAGGCTACATGGATTTTGCTGCATGACAACATGTGTCATGTTAGAAGAGGAACGTTAGCTTCAGGTTAGTGGTCAAATGGGGTCGCCAATTCTCTGAAGATTACC
The DNA here is from genome assembly GCF_028564815.1 of Eubalaena glacialis. Classification (NCBI taxonomy): domain Eukaryota; kingdom Metazoa; phylum Chordata; class Mammalia; order Artiodactyla; family Balaenidae; genus Eubalaena; species Eubalaena glacialis. The sequence goes on along the minus strand of NC_083722.1, from coordinate 49,083,382 downwards.
GAAGGATGAGCACCTACCAAAGAATGGCAACCTCCAAGTTTCTTTCCTAGAAACTCACTTGTCATCACAAAGGCAATTGTGCTATGAAGAGAACATGTGCAACTAAAGAATTTCTCAGAGAGAACTGAGCCCACAACTCTCTAAATCCCAATGAGGAAAGTCAAGTTTCCCTTCAAGCCTTATTTTCCACAGGGCCCGCAGAGCACTGACCCTGCTGTTTCCTTCTCTATTTTGTACCTCCAACGTGCTTTAGACGGGAGATACTTGAGTTGTTTCAAGTTGCCACATTCTAGAAATTTAACAAAAGAAACCCTTCACCTCCATGCCTCGGCATCTAGCTGTTCCCAAGGCTGCACTTATCACAACTCCCCAAACACACAGGCCGTCCTTCTTGTACGTTTCACAGCCTAGTGCAGATCCGATAGTACTAAGAGACCTGGAATGCTTCGTAGAGCTCAAGAACCACACTGAATAAGGCTACTTAGATTCTGCTGCATGCCAACCTCTGGCATGATACAAGAGGAACGTTAGCCTGAGGCTAGTGGTCAAAAAGGGTCGCCAATTCACTGAATTGACTGAAGGATGAGCTCCTTCCAAAGCATGGCCACTGCCAAGTTTCTTTCCTAGAAACTCACTTTTCATCACAAAGGCAATTGTGCAATGAAGGGAACTTGTGCAACTACAGTGTTTCTCAGGGAGAATTGAGCCCCCACCTCTCTAAATCCCAATGAGGAATATGAAGTTTCCCGTCAAGACTTATTTTCAAAATGGCCAGCAGAGCATCGACCTTGCTGATTCTTTCTCTAATTTGTACATCCAAGGTCATTTAGAAGGGGGATACTTGAGTTGTTTCAACCTGCAACAATCTAGAGGTTTTACCAAAGAGCCCTTAAGAGCCCCTGATTCGGCATCCAGCTTTTCCCAACGATGCATTGCTCACAAAGGCCCAAACACACAGGCCGTGCCTCTAGGACGTTTCTCATCCGAGTGCAGACCCGCCAGTACTAAGAAACCTGGAATGCTACCTAGAGCTCAAGAACCACACTGAATAACGCTACATGGATTCTGCTGCATGCCAATCTGTGGCATGATACAAGAGGAACGTTAGCTTGAGGCTAGTGTTCAATGGGGTCACCAATTCACTGAAAATTACTGAAGGTTGAGCAGCTACCAAAGTATGGTAACATCCAAGATTCTTTCCGTGAAATTCACTTCTCATCACAAAGGGAACTGTGCCATGAAGGGAACATGTGCAACTACAGTATTTCTCACTGAGAATTGATTCCGCAACTCTCTAAATCCCAATGAGGAAAGTAAAGTATCCCTTTAAGCCTTATATTCAATATATATATTCCACAGAGAATTAACCCTGTTCTTTCTTTCTCTAGTTTGTAATTCCAAGGCGCTTTAGAAGGGAGATACTTGAGTTGTTTCAACTTACTACTTTCTAGAGTTTAAGAAAAGAAGCCCTTCACTTCCCATGACTCGGCATCTAGCTGTTCCCAATGGCGCATTGCTCACAACTCCCCGAAGGCACAGGCCGTCCTTCCTGTACTTTTCTCATCCTAGTGCAGACCCGCAAGTACTAAGAGACCTGGAATGCTTCCTAGAGTTCAAGAACCACACTGAATAAGTCTACAAGGATTCTGCTGCATGCCAACATGTGGCATGATACAAGAGGAACGTTAGCTTGAGGCTAGTGTTCAATGGGGTCGCCAATTCACTGAAGATTCCTGAAGGAGGAGCACCTACCAAAGAATGGCAACCACCAAGTTTCTTTCCGAGAAATTCACTTGTCATCACAAAGGGAATTGTGCCATGAAGGGAACATGTGCAACTACAGTATTTCTCAGTGAGAATGGATCCCGCAACTCTCTAAATCCCAATGAGGAAAATAAACTTCCCCTTTAAGCCTTATATTCAAAAGGGTCCTCAGAGCATTGATCCTATTGCTTCTTTCTCTATTTTGTAGTTGAAGGTGTTTTAGAAGAGAGATACTTGAGTTGTTTCAACTTACTACTTTCTAGAGTTTACGAAAAGAAGCCCTTCACTTCCCATGACTCGGCATCTAGTTGTACCCAATGATGCATTGCTCACAACACCCCGAAGACATACGCCGTCCTTCCTGTACTTTTCTCCTCCTAGTGCAGACCCGCAAGTACTAAGAGACCTGGAATGCTTCCTAGAGCCCAGGAACCACAATGAATAAGGCTACATGGATTTTGCTGCATGACAACATGTGTCATGTTAGAAGAGGAACGTTAGCTTCGGGTTAGTGGTCAAGTGGGGTCGCCAATTCACTGAAGATTACCGAAGGATGAGCACCTGCCAAAGAATGGCAACCTCCAAGTTTCTTTCCTAGAAACTCACTTGTCATCACAAAGGCAATTGTGCTATGAAGAGAACATGTGCAACTAAAGAATTTCTCAGAGAGAACTGAGCCCACAACTCTCTAAATCCCAATGAGGAAAGTCAAGTTTCCCTTCAAGCCTTATTTTCCAAAGGGTCCGCAGAGCACTGACCCTGCTGTTTCCTTCTCTATTTTGTACCTCCAACGTGCTTTAGACGGGAGATACTTGAGTTGTTTCAAGTTGCCACATTCTAGAAATTTAACAAAAGAAACCCTTCACCTCCATGCCTCGGCATCTAGCTGTTCCCAAGGCTGCACTTATCACAACTCCCCAAACACACAGGCCGTCCTTCTTGTACGTTTCACAGCCTAGTGCAGATCCGATAGTACTAAGAGACCTGGAATGCTTCGTAGAGCTCAAGAACCACACTGAATAAGGCTACAAGGATTCTGCTGCATGCCAACCTCTGGCATGATACAAGAGGAACGTTAGCCTGAGGCTAGTGGTCAAAAAGGGTCGCCAATTCACTGAATTGACTGAAGGATGAGCTCCTTCCAAAGCATGGCCACTGCCAAGTTTCTTTCCTAGAAACTCACTTTTCATCACACAGGCAATTGTGCAATGAAGGGAACTTGTGCAACTACAGTGTTTCTCAGGGAGAATTGAGCCCCCACCTCTCTAAATCCCAATGAGGAATATGAAGTTTCCCGTCAAGACTTATTTTCAAAATGGCCAGCAGAGCATCGACCTTGCTGATTCTTTCTCTAATTTGTACATCCAAGGTCATTTAGAAGGGGGATACTTGAGTTGTTTCAACTTGCAACAATCTAGAGGTTTTACCAAAGAGCCCTTAAGAGCCCCTGATTCGGCATCCAGCTTTTCCCAACGATGCATTGCTCACAAAGGCCCAAACACACAGGCCGTGCCTCTAGGACGTTTCTCATCCGAGTGCAGACCCGCCAGTACTAAGAAACCTGGAATGCTACCTAGAGCTCAAGAACCACACTGAATAACGCTACATGGATTCTGTTGCATGCCAATCTGTGGCATGATACAAGAGGAACGTTAGCTTGAGGCTAGTGTTCAATGGGGTCGCCAATTCACTGAAAATTACTGAAGGTTGAGCAGCTACCAAAGTATGGCAACGTCCAAGTTTCTTTCCGAGAAATTCACTTCTCATCACAAAGGGAACTGTGCCATGAAGGGAACATGTGCAACTACAGTATTTCTCACTGAGAATTTATTCTGCAACTCTCTAAATCACAATGAGGAAAGTAAAGTATCCCTTTAAGCCTTATATTCAATATATATATTCCACAGAGAATTAACCCTGTTCTTTCTTTCTCTAGTTTGTAATTCCAAGGCGCTTTAGAAGGGAGATACTTGAGTTGTTTCAACTTACTACTTTCTAGAGTTTAAGAAAAGAAGCCCTTCACTTCCCATGACTCGGCATCTAGTTGTACCCAATGATGCATTGCTCACAACACCCCGAAGACAGACGCCGTCCTTCCTGTACTTTTCTCCTCCTAGTGCAGACCCGCAAGTAATAAGAGACCTGGAATGCTTCCTAGAGCCCAGGGTCCACAATGAATAAGGCTACATGGATTTTGCTGCATGACAACATGTGTCATGTTAGAAGAGGAACGTTAGCTTCAGGTTAGTGGTCAAATGGGGTCGCCAATTCTCTGAAGATTACCGAAGGATGAGCACCTACCAAAGAATGGCAACCTCCAAGTTTCTTTCCTAGAAACTCACTTGTCATCACAAAGGCAATTGTGCTATGAAGAGAACATGTGCAACTAAAGAATTTCTCAGAGAGAACTGAGCCCACAACTCTCTAAATCCCAATGAGGAAAGTCAAGTTTCCCTTCAAGCCTTATTTTCCACAGGGCCCGCAGAGCACTGACCCTGCTGTTTCCTTCTCTATTTTGTACCTCCAACGTGCTTTAGACGGGAGATACTTGAGTTGTTTCAAGTTGCCACATTCTAGAAATTTAACAAAAGAAACCCTTCACCTCCATGCCTCGGCATCTAGCTGTTCCCAAGGCTGCACTTATCACAACTCCCCAAACACACAGGCCGTCCTTCTTGTACGTTTCACAGCCTAGTGCAGATCCGATAGTACTAAGAGACCTGGAATGCTTCGTAGAGCTCAAGAACCACACTGAATAAGGCTACTTAGATTCTGCTGCATGCCAACCTCTGGCATGATACAAGAGGAACGTTAGCCTGAGGCTAGTGGTCAAAAAGGGTCGCCAATTCACTGAATTGACTGAAGGATGAGCTCCTTCCAAAGCATGGCCACTGCCAAGTTTCTTTCCTAGAAACTCACTTTTCATCACAAAGGCAATTGTGCAATGAAGGGAACTTGTGCAACTACAGTGTTTCTCAGGGAGAATTGAGCCCCCACCTCTCTAAATCCCAATGAGGAATATGAAGTTTCCCGTCAAGACTTATTTTCAAAATGGCCAGCAGAGCATCGACCTTGCTGATTCTTTCTCTAATTTGTACATCCAAGGTCATTTAGAAGGGGGATACTTGAGTTGTTTCAACCTGCAACAATGTAGAGGTTTTACCAAAGAGCCCTTAAGAGCCCCTGATTCGGCATCCAGCTTTTCCCAACGATGCATTGCTCACAAAGGCCCAAACACACAGGCCGTGCCTCTAGGACGTTTCTCATCCGAGTGCAGACCCGCCAGTACTAAGAAACCTGGAATGCTACCTAGAGCTCAAGAACCACACTGAATAACGCTACATGGATTCTGCTGCATGCCAATCTGTGGCATGATACAAGAGGAACGTTAGCTTGAGGCTAGTGTTCAATGGGGTCACCAATTCACTGAAAATTACTGAAGGTTGAGCAGCTACCAAAGTATGGTAACATCCAAGATTCTTTCCGTGAAATTCACTTCTCATCACAAAGGGAACTGTGCCATGAAGGGAACATGTGCAACTACAGTATTTCTCACTGAGAATTGATTCCGCAACTCTCTAAATCCCAATGAGGAAAGTAAAGTATCCCTTTAAGCCTTATATTCAATATATATATTCCACAGAGAATTAACCCTGTTCTTTCTTTCTCTAGTTTGTAATTCCAAGGCGCTTTAGAAGGGAGATACTTGAGTTGTTTCAACTTACTACTTTCTAGAGTTTAAGAAAAGAAGCCCTTCACTTCCCATGACTCGGCATCTAGCTGTTCCCAATGGCGCATTGCTCACAACTCCCCGAAGGCACAGGCCGTCCTTCCTGTACTTTTCTCATCCTAGTGCAGACCCGCAAGTACTAAGAGACCTGGAATGCTTCCTAGAGTTCAAGAACCACACTGAATAAGTCTACAAGGATTCTGCTGCATGCCAACATGTGGCATGATACAAGAGGAACGTTAGCTTGAGGCTAGTGTTCAATGGGGTCGCCAATTCACTGAAGATTCCTGAAGGAGGAGCACCTACCAAAGAATGGCAACCACCAAGTTTCTTTCCGAGAAATTCACTTGTCATCACAAAGGGAATTGTGCCATGAAGGGAACATGTGCAACTACAGTATTTCTCAGTGAGAATGGATCCCGCAACTCTCTAAATCCCAATGAGGAAAATAAACTTCCCCTTTAAGCCTTATATTCAAAAGGGTCCTCAGAGCATTGATCCTATTGCTTCTTTCTCTATTTTGTAGTTGAAGGTGTTTTAGAAGAGAGATACTTGAGTTGTTTCAACTTACTACTTTCTAGAGTTTACGAAAAGAAGCCCTTCACTTCCCATGACTCGGCATCTAGTTGTACCCAATGATGCCTTGCTCACAACACCCCGAAGACATACGCCGTCCTTCCTGTACTTTTCTCCTCCTAGTGCAGACCCGCAAGTACTAAGAGACCTGGAATGCTTCCTAGAGCCCAGGAACCACAATGAATAAGGCTACATGGATTTTGCTGCATGACAACATGTGTCATGTTAGAAGAGGAACGTTAGCTTCGGGTTAGTGGTCAAGTGGGGTCGCCAATTCACTGAAGATTACCGAAGGATGAGCACCTGCCAAAGAATGGCAACCTCCAAGTTTCTTTCCTAGAAACTCACTTGTCATCACAAAGGCAATTGTGCTATGAAGAGAACATGTGCAACTAAAGAATTTCTCAGAGAGAACTGAGCCCACAACTCTCTAAATCCCAATGAGGAAAGTCAAGTTTCCCTTCAAGCCTTATTTTCCAAAGGGTCCGCAGAGCACTGACCCTGCTGTTTCCTTCTCTATTTTGTACCTCCAACGTGCTTTAGACGGGAGATACTTGAGTTGTTTCAAGTTGCCACATTCTAGAAATTTAACAAAAGAAACCCTTCACCTCCATGCCTCGGCATCTAGCTGTTCCCAAGGCTGCACTTATCACAACTCCCCAAACACACAGGCCGTCCTTCTTGTACGTTTCACAGCCTAGTGCAGATCCGATAGTACTAAGAGACCTGGAATGCTTCGTAGAGCTCAAGAACCACACTGAATAAGGCTACAAGGATTCTGCTGCATGCCAACCTCTGGCATGATACAAGAGGAACGTTAGCCTGAGGCTAGTGGTCAAAAAGGGTCGCCAATTCACTGAATTGACTGAAGGATGAGCTCCTTCCAAAGCATGGCCACTGCCAAGTTTCTTTCCTAGAAACTCACTTTTCATCACACAGGCAATTGTGCAATGAAGGGAACTTGTGCAACTACAGTGTTTCTCAGGGAGAATTGAGCCCCCACCTCTCTAAATCCCAATGAGGAATATGAAGTTTCCCGTCAAGACTTATTTTCAAAATGGCCAGCAGAGCATCGACCTTGCTGATTCTTTCTCTAATTTGTACATCCAAGGTCATTTAGAAGGGGGATACTTGAGTTGTTTCAACTTGCAACAATCTAGAGGTTTTACCAAAGAGCCCTTAAGAGCCCCTGATTCGGCATCCAGCTTTTCCCAACGATGCATTGCTCACAAAGGCCCAAACACACAGGCCGTGCCTCTAGGACGTTTCTCATCCGAGTGCAGACCCGCCAGTACTAAGAAACCTGGAATGCTACCTAGAGCTCAAGAACCACACTGAATAACGCTACATGGATTCTGCTGCATGCCAATCTGTGGCATGATACAAGAGGAACGTTAGCTTGAGGCTAGTGTTCAATGGGGTCGCCAATTCACTGAAAATTACTGAAGGTTGAGCAGCTACCAAAGTATGGCAACGTCCAAGTTTCTTTCCGAGAAATTCACTTCTCATCACAAAGGGAACTGTGCCATGAAGGGAACATGTGCAACTACAGTATTTCTCACTGAGAATTTATTCTGCAACTCTCTAAATCACAATGAGGAAAGTAAAGTATCCCTTTAAGCCTTATATTCAATATATATATTCCACAGAGAATTAACCCTGTTCTTTCTTTCTCTAGTTTGTAATTCCAAGGCGCTTTAGAAGGGAGATACTTGAGTTGTTTCAACTTACTACTTTCTAGAGTTTAAGAAAAGAAGCCCTTCACTTCCCATGACTCGGCATCTAGTTGTACCCAATGATGCATTGCTCACAACACCCCGAAGACAGACGCCGTCCTTCCTGTACTTTTCTCATCCTAGTGCAGACCCGCAAGTACTAAGAGACCTGGAATGCTTCCTAGAGCCCAGGAACCACAATGAATAAGGCTACATGGATTTTGCTGCATGACAACATGTGTCATGTTAGAAGAGGAACGTTAGCTTCAGGTTAGTGGTCAAATGGGGTCGCCAATTCACTGAAGATTACCGAAGGATGACCACCTACCAAAGAATGGCAACCTCCAAGTTTCTTTCCTAGAAACTCACTTGTCATCACAAAGGCAATTGTGCTATGAAGAGAACATGTGCAACTAAAGAATTTCTCAGAGAGAACTGAGCCCACAACTCTCTAAATCCCAATGAGGAAAGTCAAGTTTCCCTTCAAGCCTTATTTTCCAAAGGGCCCGCAGAGCACTGACCCTGCTGTTTCCTTCTCTATTTTGTACCTCCAACGTGCTTTAGACGGGAGATACTTGAGTTGTTTCAAGTTGCCACATTCTAGAAATTTAACAAAAGAAACCCTTCACCTCCATGCCTCGGCATCTAGCTGTTCCCAAGGCTGCACTTATCAAAACTCCCCAAACACACAGGCCGTCCTTCTTGTACGTTTCACAGCCTAGTGCAGATCCGATAGTACTAAGAGACCTGGAATGCTTCCTAGAGTTCAAGAACCACACTGAATAAGTCTACAAGGATTCTGCTGCATGCCAACATGTGGCATGATACAAGAGGAACGTTAGCTTGAGGCTAGTGTTCAATGGGGTCGCCAATTCACTGAAGATTACTGAAGGAGGAGCACCTACCAAAGAATGGCAACCACCAAGTTTCTTTCCGAGAAATTCACTTGTCATCACAAAGGGAATTGTGCCATGAAGGGAACATGTGCAACGACAGTATTTCTCATTGAGAATGGATCCCGCAACTCTCTAAATCCCAATGAGGAAAATAAAGTTCCCCTTTAAGCCTTATATTCAAAAGGGTCCACAGAGCATTGATCCTATTGCTTCTTTCTCTATTTTGTAGTTGAAGGTGTTCTAGAAGGGAGATACTTGAGTTGTTTCAACTTACTACTTTCTAGAGTTTAAGAAAAGAAGCCCTTCACTTCCCATGACTCGGCATCTAGTTGGACCCAATGATGCATTGCTCACAACACCCCGAAGACAGACGCCGTCCTTCCTGTACTTTTCTCCTCCTAGTGCAGACCCGCAAGTACTAAGAGACCTGGAATGCTTCCTAGAGCCCAGGATCCACAATGAATAAGGCTACATGGATTTTGCAGCATGACAACATGTGTCATGTTAGAAGAGGAACGTTAGCTTCAGGTTAGTGGTCAAATGGGGTCGCCAATTCACTGAAGATTACCGAAGGATGAGCACCTACCAAAGAATGGCAACCTCCAAGTTTCTTTCCTAGAAACTCACTTGTCATCACAAAGGCAATTGTGCTATGAAGAGAACATGTGCAACTAAAGAATTTCTCAGAGAGAACTGAGCCCACAACTCTCTAAATCCCAATGAGGAAAGTCAAGTTTCCCTTCAAGCCTTATTTTCCAAAGGGCCCGCAGAGCACTGACCCTGCTGTTTCCTTCTCTATTTTGTACCTCCAACGTGCTTTAGACGGGAGATACTTGAGTTGTTTCAAGTTGCCACATTCTAGAAATTTAACAAAAGAAACCCTTCACCTCCATGCCTCGGCATCTAGCTGTTCCCAAGGCTGCACTTATCACAACTCCCCAAACACACAGGCCGTCCTTCTTTTACGTTTCACAGCCTAGTGCAGATCCGATAGTACTAAGAGACCTGGAATGCTTCGTAGAGCTCAAGAACCACACTGAATAAGGCTACTTCGATTCTGCTGCATGCCAACCTCTGGCATGATACAAGAGGAACGTTAGCCTGAGGCTAGTGGTCAAAAAGGGTCGCCAATTCACTGAATTGACTGAAGGATGAGCTCCTTCCAAAGCATGGCCACCTCCAAGTTTCTTTCCTAGAAACTCACTTTTCATCACACAGGCAATTGTGCAATGAAGGGAACTTGTGCAACTACAGTGTTTCTCAGGGAGAATTGAGCCCCCACCTCTCTAAATCCCAATGAGGAATATGAAGTTTCCCGTCAAGACTTATTTTCAAAATGGCCAGCAGAGCATCGACCTTGCTGATTCTTTCTCTAATTTGTACATCCAAGGTCATTTAGAAGGGGGATACTTGAGTTGTTTCAACTTGCAACAATCTAGAGGTTTTACCAAAGAGCCCTTAAGAGCCCCTGATTCGGCATCCAGCTTTTCCCAACGATGCATTGCTCACAAAGGCCCAAACACACAGGCCGTGCCTCTAGGACGTTTCTCATCCGAGTGCAGACCCGCCAGTACTAAGAAACCTGGAATGCTACCTAGAGCTCAAGAACCACACTGAATAACGCTACATGGATTCTGCTGCATGCCAATCTGTGGCATGATACAAGAGGAACGTTAGCTTGAGGCTAGTGTTCAATGGGGTCGCCAATTCACTGAAAATGACTGAAGGTTGAGCAGCTACCAAAGTATGGCAACGTCCAAGTTTCTTTCCGAGAAATTCACTTCTCATCACAAAGGGAACTGTGCCATGAAGGGAACATGTGCAACTACAGTATTTCTCACTGAGAATTGATTCCGCAACTCTCTAAATCCCAATGAGGAAAGTAAAGTATCCCTTTCAGCCTTATATTCAATATATATATTCCACAGAGAATTAACCCTGTTCTTTCTTCCTCTAGTTTGTAATTCCAAGGCGCTTTAGAAGGGAGATACTTCAGTTGTTTCAACTTACTACTTTCTAGAGTTTAAGAAAAGAAGCCCTTCACTTCCCATGACTCGGCATCTAGCTGTTCCCAATGGCACATTGCTCACAACTCCCCGAAGGCACAGGCCGTCCTTCCTGTACTTTTCTCATCCTAGTGCAGACCCGCAAGTACTAAGAGACCTGGAATGCTTCCTAGAGTTCAAGAACCACACTGAATAAGTCTACAAGGATTCTGCTGCATGCCAACATGTGGCATGATACAAGAGGAACGTTAGCTTGAGGCTAGTGTTCAATGGGGTCGCCAATTCACTGAAGATTACTGAAGGAGGAGCACCTACCAAAGAATGGCAACCACCAAGTTTCTTTCCGAGAAATTCACTTGTCATCACAAAGGGAATTGTGCCATGAAGGGAACATGTGCAACGACAGTATTTCTCAGTGAGAATGGATCCCGCAACTCTCTAAATCCCAATGAGGAAAATAAAGTTCCCCTTTAAGCCTTATATTCAAAAGGGTCCACAGAGCATTGATCCTATTGCTTCTTTCTCTATTTTGTAGTTGAAGGTGTTTTAGAAGGGAGATACTTGAGTTGTTTCAACTTACTACTTTCTAGAGTTTACGAAAAGAAGCCCTTCACTTCCCATGACTCGGCATCTAGTTGTACCCAATGATGCATTGCTCACAACACCCTGAAGACAGACGCCGTCCTTCCTGTACTTTTCTCCTCCTAGTGCAGACCCGCAAGTACTAAGAGACCTGGAATGCTTCCTAGAGCCCAGGAACCACAATGAATAAGGCTACATGGATTTTGCTGCATGATAACATGTGTCATGTTAGAAGAGGAACGTTAGCTTGAGGTTAGTGGTCAAATGGGGTCGCCAATTCACTGAAGATTACCGAAGGATGAGCACCTACCAAAGAATGGCAACCTCCAAGTTTCTTTCCTAGAAACTCACTTGTCATCACAAAGGCAATTGTGCTATGAAGAGAACATGTGCAACTAAAGAATTTCTCAGAGAGAACTGAGCCCACAACTCTCTAAATCCCAATGAGGAAAGTCAAGTTTCCCTTCAAGCCTTATTTTCCAAAGGGCCCGCAGAGCACTGACCCTGCTGTTTCCTTCTCTATTTTGTACCTCCAACGTGCTTTAGACGGGAGATACTTGAGTTGTTTCAAGTTGCCACATTCTAGAAATTTAACAAAAGAAACCCTTCACCTCCATGCCTCGGCATCTAGCTGTTCCCAAGGCTGCACTTATCACAACTCCCCAAACACACAGGCCGTCCTTCTTGTACGTTTCACAGCCTAGTGCAGATCCGATAGTACTAAGAGACCTGGAATGCTTCGTAGAGCTCAAGAACCACACTGAATAAGGCTACTTCGATTCTGCTGCATGCCAACCTCTGGCATGATACAAGAGGAACGTTAGCCTGAGGCTAGTGGTCAAAAAGGTACGCCAATTCACTGAATTGACTGAAGGATGAGCTCCTTCCAAAGCATGGCCACTGCCAAGTTTCTTTCCTAGAAACTCACTTTTCATCACACAGGCAATTGTGCAATGAAGGGAACTTGTGCAACTACAGTGTTTCTCAGGGAGAATTGAGCCCCACCTCTCTAAATCCCAATGAGGAATATGAAGTTTCCCGTCAAGACTTATTTTCAAAATGGCCAGCAGAGCATCGACCTTGCTGATTCTTTCTCTAATTTGTACATCCAAGGTCATTTAGAAGGGGGATACTTGAGTTGTTTCAACTTGCAACAATCTAGAGGTTTTACCAAAGAGCCCTTAAGAGCCCCTGATTCGGCATCCAGCTTTTCCCAACGATGCATTGCTCACAAAGGCCCAAACACACAGGCCGTGCCTCTAGGACGTTTCTCATCCGAGTGCAGACCCGCCAGTACTAAGAAACCTGGAATGCTACCTAGAGCTCAAGAACCACACTGAATAACGCTACATGGATTCTGCTGCATGCCAATCTGTGGCATGATACAAGAGGAACGTTAGCTTGAGGCTAGTGTTCAATGGGGTCGCCAATTCACTGAAAATTACTGAAGGTTGAGCAGCTACCAAAGTATGGCAACGTCCAAGTTTCTTTCCGAGAAATTCACTTCTCATCACAAAGGGAACTGTGCCATGAAGGGAACATGTGCAACTACAGTATTTCTCACTGAGAATTTATTCTGCAACTCTCTAAATCACAATGAGGAAAGTAAAGTATCCCTTTAAGCCTTATATTCAATATATATATTCCACAGAGAATTAACCCTGTTCTTTCTTTCTCTAGTTTGTAATTCCAAGGCGCTTTAGAAGGGAGATACTTGAGTTGTTTCAACTTACTACTTTCTAGAGTTTAAGAGAAGAAGCCCTTCACTTCCCACGACTCGGCATCTAGCTGTTCCCAATGGTGCATTGCTCACAACTCCCCGAATGTACAGGCCGTCCTTCCTGTACTTTTCTCATGCTAGTGCAGACCCGCAAGTACTAAGAGACCCGGAATGCTTCCTAGAGTTCAAGAACCACACTGAATAAGTCTACAAGGATTCTGCTGCATGCCAACATGTGGCATGATACAAGAGGAACGTTAGCTTGAGGCTAGTGTTCAATGGGGTCGCCAATTCACTGAAGATTACTGAAGGAGGAGCACCTACCAAAGAATGGCAACGTCCAAGTTTCTTTCCGAGAAATTCACTTGTCATCACAAAGGGAATTGTGCCATGAAGGGAACATGTGCAACTACAGTATTTCTCAGTGAGAATGGATCCCACAACTCTCTAAATCCCAATGAGGAAAATAAAGTTCCCCTTTAATCCTTATATTCAAAAGGGTCCACAGAGCATTGATCCTATTGTTTCTTTCTCTATTTTGTAGTTGAAGGTGTTTTAGAAGGGAGATACTTGAGTTGTTTCAACTTACTACTTTCTAGAGTTTAAGAAAAGAAGCCCTTCACTTCCCATGACTCGGCATCTAGTTGTACCCAATGATGCATTGCTCACAACACCCCGAAGACAGACGCCGTCCTTCCTGTACTTTTCTCCTCCTAGTGCAGACCCGCAAGTACTAAGAGACCTGGAATGCTTCCTAGAGCCCAGGGTCCACAATGAATAAGGCTACATGGATTTTGCTGCATGACAACATGTGTCATGTTAGAAGAGGAACGTTAGCTTCAGGTTAGTGGTCAAATGGGGTCGCCAATTCACTGAATATTACCGAAGGATGAGCACCTACCAAAGAATGGCAACCTCCAAGTTTCTTTCCTAGAAACTCACTTGTCATCACAAAGGCAATTGTGCTATGAAGAGAACATGTGCAACTAAAGAATTTCTCAGAGAGAACTGAGCCCACAACTCTCTAAATCCCAATGAGGAAAGTCAAGTTTCCCTTCAAGCCTTATTTTCCAAAGGGCCCGCAGAGCACTGACCCTGCTGTTTCCTTCTCTATTTTGTACCTCCAACGTGCTTTAGACGGGAGATACTTGAGTTGTTTCAAGTTGCCACATTCTAGAAATTTAACAAAAGAAACCCTTCACCTCCATGCCTCGGCATCTAGCTGTTCCCAAGGCTGCACTTATCACAACTCCCCAAACACACAGGCCGTCCTTCTTGTACGTTTCACAGCCTAGTGCAGATCCGATAGTACTAAGAGACCTGGAATGATTCGTAGAGCTCAAGAACCACACTGAATAAGGCTACTTCGATTCTGCTGCATGCCAACCTCTGGCATGATACAAGAGGAACGTTAGCCTGAGGCTAGTGGTCAAAAAGGGTCGCCAATTCACTGAATTGACTGAAGGATGAGCTCCTTCCAAAGCGTGGCCACCTCCAAGTTTCTTTCCTAGAAACTCATTTTTCATCACACAGGCAATTGTGCAATGAAGGGAACTTGTGCAACTACAGTGTTTCTCAGGGAGAATTGAGCCCCCACCTCTCTAAATCCCAATGAGGAATATGAAGTTTCCCGTCAAGACTTATTTTCAAAATGGCCAGCAGAGCATCGACCTTGCTGATTCTTTCTCTAATTTGTACATCCAAGGTCATTTAGAAGGCGGATACTTGAGTTGTTTCAACCTGCAACAATCTAGAGGTTTTACCAAAGAGCCCTTAAGAGCCCCTGATTCGGCATCCAGGTTTTCCCAACGATGCATTGCTCACAAAGGCCCAAACACACAGGCCGTGCCTCTAGGACGTTTCTCATCCGAGTGCAGACCCGCCAGTACTAAGAAACCTGGAATGCTACCTAGAGCTCAAGAACCACACTGAATAACGCTACATGGATTCTGCTGCATGCCAATCTGTGGCATGATACAAGAGGAACGTTAGCTTGAGGCTAGTGTTCAATGGGGTCACCAATTCACTGAAAAATTCTGAAGGTTGAGCAGCTACCAAAGTATGGTAACATCCAAGATTCTTTCCGTGAAATTCACTTCTCATCACAAAGGGAACTGTGCCATGAAGGGAACATGTGCAACTACAGTATTTCTCACTGAGAATTGATTCCGCAACTCTCTAAATCCCAATGAGGAAAGTAAAGTATCCCTTTAAGCCTTATATTCAATATATATATTCCACAGAGAATTAACCCTGTTCTTTCTTTCTCTAGTTTGTAATTCCAAGGCGCTTTAGAAGGGAGATACTTGAGTTGTTTCAACTTACTACTTTCTAGAGTTTAAGAAAAGAAGCCCTTCACTTCCCATGACTCGGCATCTAGCTGTTCCCAATGGCGCATTGCTCACAACTCCCCGAAGGCACAGGCCATCCTTCCTGTACTTTTCTCATCCTAGTGCAGACCCGCAAGTACTAAGAGACCTGGAATGCTTCCTAGAGTTCAAGAACCACACTGAATAAGTCTACAAGGATTCTGCTGCATGCCAACATGTGGCATGATACAAGAGGAACGTTAGCTTGAGGCTAGTGTTCAATGGGGTCGCCAATTCACTGAAGATTACTGAAGGAGGAGCACCTACCAAAGAATGGCAACCACCAAGTTTCTTTCCGAGAAATTCACTTGTCATCACAAAGGGAATTGTGCCATGAAGGGAACATGTGCAACTACAGTATTTCTCAGTGAGAATGGATCCCGCAACTCTCTAAATCCCAATGAGGAAAATAAAGTTCCCCTTTAAGCCTTATATTCAAAAGGGTCCACAGAGCATTGATCCTATTGCTTCTTTCTCTATTTTGTAGTTGAAGGTGTTTTAGAAGGGAGATACTTGAGTTGTTTCAACTTACTACTTTCTAGAGTTTACGAAAAGAAGCCCTTCACTTCCCATGACTCGGCATCTAGTTGTAACCAATGATGCATTGCTCACAACACCCTGAAGACAGACGCCGTCCTTCCTGTACTTTTCTCCTCCTAGTGCAGACCCGCAAGTACTAAGAGACCTGGAATGCTTCCTAGAGCCCAGGAACCACAATGAATAAGGCTACATGGATTTTGCTGCATGATAACATGTGTCATGTTAGAAGAGGAACGTTAGCTTGAGGTTAGTGGTCAAATGGGGTCGCCAATTCACTGAAGATTACCGAAGGATGAGCACCTACCAAAGAATGGCAACCTCCAAGTTTCTTTCCTAGAAACTCACTTGTCATCACAAAGGCAATTGTGCTATGAAGAGAACATGTGCAACTAAAGAATTTCTCAGAGAGAACTGAGCCCACAACTCTCTAAATCCCAATGAGGAAAGTCAAGTTTCCCTTCAAGCCTTATTTTCCAAAGGGCCCGCAGAGCACTGACCCTGCTGTTTCCTTCTCTATTTTGTACCTCCAACGTGCTTTAGACGGGAGATACTTGAGTTGTTTCAAGTTGCCACATTCTAGAAATTTAACAAAAGAAACCCTTCACCTCCATGCCTCGGCATCTAGCTGTTCCCAAGGCTGCACTTATCACAACTCCCCAAACACACAGGCCGTCCTTCTTGTACGTTTCACAGCCTAGTGCAGATCCGATAGTACTAAGAGACCTGGAATGCTTCGTAGAGCTCAAGAACCACACTGAATAAGGCTACTTCGATTCTGCTGCATGCCAACCTCTGGCATGATACAAGAGGAACGTTAGCCTGAGGCTAGTGGTCAAAAAGGTACGCCAATTCACTGAATTGACTGAAGGATGAGCTCCTTCCAAAGCATGGCCACTGCCAAGTTTCTTTCCTAGAAACTCACTTTTCATCACACAGGCAATTGTGCAATGAAGGGAACTTGTGCAACTACAGTGTTTCTCAGGGAGAATTGAGCCCCACCTCTCTAAATCCCAATGAGGAATATGAAGTTTCCCGTCAAGACTTATTTTCAAAATGGCCAGCAGAGCATCGACCTTGCTGATTCTTTCTCTAATTTGTACATCCAAGGTCATTTAGAAGGGGGATACTTGAGTTGTTTCAACTTGCAACAATCTAGAGGTTTTACCAAAGAGCCCTTAAGAGCCCCTGATTCGGCATCCAGCTTTTCCCAACGATGCATTGCTCACAAAGGCCCAAACACACAGGCCGTGCCTCTAGGACGTTTCTCATCCGAGTGCAGACCCGCCAGTACTAAGAAACCTGGAATGCTACCTAGAGCTCAAGAACCACACTGAATAACGCTACATGGATTCTGCTGCATGCCAATCTGTGGCATGATACAAGAGGAACGTTAGCTTGAGGCTAGTGTTCAATGGGGTCGCCAATTCACTGAAAATTACTGAAGGTTGAGCAGCTACCAAAGTATGGCAACGTCCAAGTTTCTTTCCGAGAAATTCACTTCTCATCACAAAGGGAACTGTGCCATGAAGGGAACATGTGCAACTACAGTATTTCTCACTGAGAATTTATTCTGCAACTCTCTAAATCACAATGAGGAAAGTAAAGTATCCCTTTAAGCCTTATATTCAATATATATATTCCACAGAGAATTAACCCTGTTCTTTCTTTCTCTAGTTTGTAATTCCAAGGCGCTTTAGAAGGGAGATACTTGAGTTGTTTCAACTTACTACTTTCTAGAGTTTAAGAGAAGAAGCCCTTCACTTCCCACGACTCGGCATCTAGCTGTTCCCAATGGTGCATTGCTCACAACTCCCCGAATGTACAGGCCGTCCTTCCTGTACTTTTCTCATGCTAGTGCAGACCCGCAAGTACTAAGAGACCCGGAATGCTTCCTAGAGTTCAAGAACCACACTGAATAAGTCTACAAGGATTCTGCTGCATGCCAACATGTGGCATGATACAAGAGGAACGTTAGCTTGAGGCTAGTGTTCAATGGGGTCGCCAATTCACTGAAGATTACTGAAGGAGGAGCACCTACCAAAGAATGGCAACGTCCAAGTTTCTTTCCGAGAAATTCACTTGTCATCACAAAGGGAATTGTGCCATGAAGGGAACATGTGCAACTACAGTATTTCTCAGTGAGAATGGATCCCACAACTCTCTAAATCCCAATGAGGAAAATAAAGTTCCCCTTTAATCCTTATATTCAAAAGGGTCCACAGAGCATTGATCCTATTGTTTCTTTCTCTATTTTGTAGTTGAAGGTGTTTTAGAAGGGAGATACTTGAGTTGTTTCAACTTACTACTTTCTAGAGTTTAAGAAAAGAAGCCCTTCACTTCCCATGACTCGGCATCTAGTTGTACCCAATGATGCATTGCTCACAACACCCCGAAGACAGACGCCGTCCTTCCTGTACTTTTCTCCTCCTAGTGCAGACCCGCAAGTACTAAGAGACCTGGAATGCTTCCTAGAGCCCAGGGTCCACAATGAATAAGGCTACATGGATTTTGCTGCATGACAACATGTGTCATGTTAGAAGAGGAACGTTAGCTTCAGGTTAGTGGTCAAATGGGGTCGCCAATTCACTGAATATTACCGAAGGATGAGCACCTACCAAAGAATGGCAACCTCCAAGTTTCTTTCCTAGAAACTCACTTGTCATCACAAAGGCAATTGTGCTATGAAGAGAACATGTGCAACTAAAGAATTTCTCAGAGAGAACTGAGCCCACAACTCTCTAAATCCCAATGAGGAAAGTCAAGTTTCCCTTCAAGCCTTATTTTCCAAAGGGCCCGCAGAGCACTGACCCTGCTGTTTCCTTCTCTATTTTGTACCTCCAACGTGCTTTAGACGGGAGATACTTGAGTTGTTTCAAGTTGCCACATTCTAGAAATTTAACAAAAGAAACCCTTCACCTCCATGCCTCGGCATCTAGCTGTTCCCAAGGCTGCACTTATCACAACTCCCCAAACACACAGGCCGTCCTTCTTGTACGTTTCACAGCCTAGTGCAGATCCGATAGTACTAAGAGACCTGGAATGATTCGTAGAGCTCAAGAACCACACTGAATAAGGCTACTTCGATTCTGCTGCATGCCAACCTCTGGCATGATACAAGAGGAACGTTAGCCTGAGGCTAGTGGTCAAAAAGGGTCGCCAATTCACTGAATTGACTGAAGGATGAGCTCCTTCCAAAGCGTGGCCACCTCCAAGTTTCTTTCCTAGAAACTCATTTTTCATCACACAGGCAATTGTGCAATGAAGGGAACTTGTGCAACTACAGTGTTTCTCAGGGAGAATTGAGCCCCCACCTCTCTAAATCCCAATGAGGAATATGAAGTTTCCCGTCAAGACTTATTTTCAAAATGGCCAGCAGAGCATCGACCTTGCTGATTCTTTCTCTAATTTGTACATCCAAGGTCATTTAGAAGGCGGATACTTGAGTTGTTTCAACCTGCAACAATCTAGAGGTTTTACCAAAGAGCCCTTAAGAGCCCCTGATTCGGCATCCAGGTTTTCCCAACGATGCATTGCTCACAAAGGCCCAAACACACAGGCCGTGCCTCTAGGACGTTTCTCATCCGAGTGCAGACCCGCCAGTACTAAGAAACCTGGAATGCTACCTAGAGCTCAAGAACCACACTGAATAACGCTACATGGATTCTGCTGCATGCCAATCTGTGGCATGATACAAGAGGAACGTTAGCTTGAGGCTAGTGTTCAATGGGGTCACCAATTCACTGAAAAATTCTGAAGGTTGAGCAGCTACCAAAGTATGGTAACATCCAAGATTCTTTCCGTGAAATTCACTTCTCATCACAAAGGGAACTGTGCCATGAAGGGAACATGTGCAACTACAGTATTTCTCACTGAGAATTGATTCCGCAACTCTCTAAATCCCAATGAGGAAAGTAAAGTATCCCTTTAAGCCTTATATTCAATATATATATTCCACAGAGAATTAACCCTGTTCTTTCTTTCTCTAGTTTGTAATTCCAAGGCGCTTTAGAAGGGAGATACTTGAGTTGTTTCAACTTACTACTTTCTAGAGTTTAAGAAAAGAAGCCCTTCACTTCCCATGACTCGGCATCTAGCTGTTCCCAATGGCGCATTGCTCACAACTCCCCGAAGGCACAGGCCGTCCTTCCTGTACTTTTCTCATCCTAGTGCAGACCCGCAAGTACTAAGAGACCTGGAATGCTTCCTAGAGTTCAAGAACCACACTGAATAAGTCTACAAGGATTCTGCTGCATGCCAACATGTGGCATGATACAAGAGGAACGTTAGCTTGAGGCTAGTGTTCAATGGGGTCGCCAATTCACTGAAGATTACTGAAGGAGGAGCACCTACCAAAGAATGGCAACCACCAAGTTTCTTTCCGAGAAATTCACTTGTCATCACAAAGGGAATTGTGCCATGAAGGGAACATGTGCAACTACAGTATTTCTCAGTGAGAATGGATCCCGCAACTCTCTAAATCCCAATGAGGAAAATAAAGTTCCCCTTTAAGCCTTATATTCAAAAGGGTCCACAGAGCATTGATCCTATTGCTTCTTTCTCTATTTTGTAGTTGAAGGTGTTTTAGAAGGGAGATACTTGAGTTGTTTCAACTTACTACTTTCTAGAGTTTACGAAAAGAAGCCCTTCACTTCCCATGACTCGGCATCTAATTGTACCCAATGATGCATTGCTCACAACACCCCGAAGACATACGCCGTCCTTCCTGTACTTTTCTCCTCCTAGTGCAGACCCGCAAGTACTAAGAGACCTGGAATGCTTCCTAGAGCCCAGGAACCACAATGAATAAGGCTACATGGATTTTGCTGCATGACAACATGTGTCATGTTAGAAGAGGAACGTTAGCTTCAGGTTAGTGGTCAAGTGGGGTCGCCAATTCACTGAAGATTACCGAAGGATGAGCACCTACCAAAGAATGGCAACCTCCAAGTTTCTTTCCTAGAAACTCACTTGTCATCACAAAGGCAATTGTGCTATGAAGAGAACATGTGCAACTAAAGAATTTCTCAGAGAGAACTGAGCCCACAACTCTCTAAATCCCAATGAGGAAAGTCAAGTTTCCCTTCAAGCCTTATTTTCCAAAGGGCCCGCAGAGCACTGACCCTGCTGTTTCCTTCTCTATTTTGTACCTCCAACGTGCTTTAGACGGGAGATACTTGAGTTGTTTCAAGTTGCCACATTCTAGAAATTTAACAAAAGAAACCCTTCACCTCCATGCCTCGGCATCTAGCTGTTCCCAAGGCTGCACTTATCACAACTCCCCAAACACACAGGCCGTCCTTCTTGTACGTTTCACAGCCTAGTGCAGATCCGATAGTACTAAGAGACCTGGAATGCTTCGTAGAGCTCAAGAACCACACTGAATAAGGCTACTTCGATTCTGCTGCATGCCAACCTCTGGCATGATACAAGAGGAACGTTAGCCTGAGGCTAGTGGTCAAAAAGGGTCGCCAATTCACTGAATTGACTGAAGGATGAGCTCCTTCCAAAGCGTGGCCACCTCCAAGTTTCTTTCCTAGAAACTCACTTTTCATCACACAGGCAATTGTGCAATGAAGGGAACTTGTGCAACTACAGTGTTTCTCAGGGAGAATTGAGCCCCCACCTCTCTAAATCCCAATGAGGAATATGAAGTTTCCCGTCAAGACTTATTTTCAAAATGGCCAGCAGAGCATCGACCTTGCTGATTCTTTCTCTAATTTGTACATCCAAGGTCATTTAGAAGGGGGATACTTGAGTTGTTTCAACTTGCAACAATATAGAGGTTTTACCAAAGAGCCCTTAAGAGCCCTGATTCGGCATCCAGCTTTTCCCAACGATGCATTGCTCACAAAGGCCCAAACACACAGGCCGTGCCTCTAGGACGTTTCTCATCCGAGTGCAGACCCGCCAGTACTAAGAAACCTGGAATGCTACCTAGAGCTCAAGAACCACACTGAATAACGCTACATGGATTCTGCTGCATGCCAATCTGTGGCATGATACAAGAGGAACGTTAGCTTGAGGCTAGTGTTCAATGGGGTCGCCAATTCACTGAAAATTACTGAAGGTTGAGCAGCTACCAAAGTATGGCAACGTCCAAGATTCTTTCCGTGAAATTCACTTCTCATCACAAAGGGAACTGTGCCATGAAGGGAACATGTGCAACTACAGTATTTCTCACTGAGAATTGATTCCGCAACTCTCTAAATCCCAATGAGGAAAGTAAAGTATCCCTTTAAGCCTTATATTCAATATATATATTCCACAGAGAATTAACCCTGTTCTTTCTTTCTCTAGTTTGTAATTCCAAGGCGCTTTAGAAGGGAGATACTTGAGTTGTTTCCACTTACTACTTTCTAGAGTTTAAGAAAAGAAGCCCTTCACTTCCCATGACTCGGCATCTAGCTGTTCCCAATGGCGCATTGCTCACAACTCCCCGAACGCACAGGCAGTCCTTCCTGTACTTTTCTCATCCTAGTGCAGACCCGCAAGTACTAAGAGACCTGGAATGCTTCCTAGAGCCCGGGAACCACAATGAATAAGGCTACATGGATTTTGCTGCATGAAAACTTGTGTCATGTTAGAAGAGGAACGTTAGCTTCAGGTTAGTGGTCAAATGGGGTCGCCAATTCACTGAAGATTACCGAAGGATGAGCACCTACCAAAGAATGGCAACCTCCAAGTTTCTTTCCTAGAAACTCACTTGTCATCACAAAGGCAATTGTGCTATGAAGAGAACATGTGCAACTAAAGAATTTCTCAGAGAGAACTGAGCCCACAACTCTCTAAATCCCAATGAGGAAAGTCAAGTTTCCCTTCAAGCCTTATTTTCCAAAGGGCCCGCAGAGTACTGACCCTGCTGTTTCCTTCTCTATTTTGTACCTCCAACGTGCTTTAGACGGGAGATACTTGAGTTGTTTCAAGTTGCCACATTCTAGAAATTTAAGAAAAGAAACCCTTCACCTCCATGCCTCGGCATGTAAATCTTCCCAAGGCTGCACTTATCACAACTCCCCAAACACACAGGCCATCCTTCTTGTACATTTCACAGCCTAGTGCAGATCATATAGTACTAAGAGACCTGGAATGCTTCGTAGAGCTCAAGAACCACACTGAATAAAGCTACTTAGATTCTGCTGCATGCCAACCTCTGGCATGATACAAGAGGAACGTTAGCCTGAGGCTAGTGGTCAAAAAGGGTCGCCAATTCACTGAATTGACTGAAGGATGAGCTCCTTCCAAAGCATGGCCACTGCCAAGTTTCTTTCCTAGAAACTCACTTTTCATCACAAAGGCAATTGTGCAATGAAGGGAACTTGTGCAACTACAGTGTTTCTCAGGGAGAATTGAGCCCCCACCTCTCTAAATCCCAATGAGGAATATGAAGTTTCCCGTCAAGACTTATTTTCAAAATGGCCAGCAGAGCATCGACCTTGCTGATTCTTTCTCTAATTTGTACATCCAAGGTCATTTAGAAGGGGGATACTTGAGTTGTTTCAACCTGCAACAATCTAGAGGTTTTACCAAAGAGCCCTTAAGAGCCCCTGATTCGGCATCCAGCTTTTCCCAACGATGCATTGCTCACAAAGGCCCAAACACACAGGCCGTGCCTCTAGGACGTTTCTCATCCGAGTGCAGACCCGCCAGTACTAAGAAACCTGGAATGCTACCTAGAGCTCAAGAACCACACTGAATAACGCTACATGGATTCTGCTGCATGCCAATCTGTGGCATGATACAAGAGGAACGTTAGCTTGAGGCTAGTGTTCAATGGGGTCGCCAATTCACTGAAAATGACTGAAGGTTGAGCAGCTACCAAAGTATGGCAACGTCCAAGTTTCTTTCCAAGAAATTCACTTCTCATCACAAAGGGAACTGTGCCATGAAGGGAACATGTGCAACTACAGTATTTCTCACTGAGAATTGATTCCGCAACTCTCTAAATCCCAATGAGGAAAGTAAAGTATCCCTTTAAGCCTTATATTCAATATATATATTCCACAGAGAATTAACCCTGTTCTTTCTTTCTCTAGTTTGTAATTCCAAGGCGCTTTAGAAGGGAGATACTTGAGTTGTTTCAACTTACTACTTTCTAGAGTTTAAGAAAAGAAGCCCTTCACTTCCCATGACTCGGCATCTAGCTGTTCCCAATGGCGCATTGCTCACAACTCCCAGAAGGCACAGGCCGTCCTTCCTGTACTTTTCTCATCCTAGTGCAGACCCGCAAGTACTAAGAGACCTGGAATGCTTCCTAGAGTTCAAGAACCACACTGAATAAGTCTACAAGGATTCTGCTCCATGCCAACATGTGGCATGATACCAGAGGAACGTTAGCTTGAGGCTAGTGTTCAATGGGGTCGCCAATTCACTGAAGATTACTGAAGGAGGAGCACCTACCAAAGAATGGCAACCACCAAGTTTCTTTCCGAGAAATTCACTTGTCATCACAAAGGGAATTGTGCCATGAAGGGAACATGTGCAACTACAGTATTTCTCAGTGAGAATGGATCCCGCAACTCTCTAAATCCCAATGAGGAAAATAAAGTTCCCCTTTAAGCCTTATATTCAAAAGGGTCCACAGAGCATTGATCCTATTGCTTCTTTCTCTATTTTGTAGTTGAAGGTGTTTTAGAAGGGAGATACTTGAGTTGTTTCAACTTACTACTTTCTAGAGTTTACGAAAAGAAGCCCTTCACTTCCCATGACTCGGCATCTAGTTGTACCCAATGATGCATTGCTCACAACACCCCGAAGACATACGCCGTCCTTCCTGTACTTTTCTCCTCCTAGTGCAGACCCGCAAGTACTAAGAGACCTGGAATGCTTCCTAGAGCCCAGGAACCACAATGAATAAGGCTACATGGATTTTGCTGCATGACAACATGTGTCATGTTAGAAGAGGAACGTTAGCTTCAGGTTAGTGGTCAAGTGGGGTCGCCAATTCACTGAAGATTACCGAAGGATGAGCACCTACCAAAGAATGGCAACCTCCAAGTTTCTTTCCTAGAAACTCACTTGTCATCACAAAGGCAATTGTGCTATGAAGAGAACATGTGCAACTAAAGAATTTCTCAGAGAGAACTGAGCCCACAACTCTCTAAATCCCAATGAGGAAAGTCAAGTTTCCCTTCAAGCCTTATTTTCCAAAGGGCCCGCAGAGCACTGACCCTGCTGTTTCCTTCTCTATTTTGTACCTCCAACGTGCTTTAGACGGGAGATACTTGAGTTGTTTCAAGTTGCCACATTCTAGAAATTTAACAAAAGAAACCCTTCACCTCCATGCCTCGGCATCTAGCTGTTCCCAAGGCTGCACTTATCACAACTCCCCAAACACACAGGCCGTCCTTCTTGTACGTTTCACAGCCTAGTGCAGATCCGATAGTACTAAGAGACCTGGAATGCTTCGTAGAGCTCAAGAACCACACTGAATAAGGCTACTTCGATTCTGCTGCATGCCAACCTCTGGCATGATACAAGAGGAACGTTAGCCTGAGGCTAGTGGTCAAAAAGGGTCGCCAATTCACTGAATTGACTGAAGGATGAGCTCCTTCCAAAGCATGGCCACTGCCAAGTTTCTTTCCTAGAAACTCACTTTTCATCACACAGGCAATTGTGCAATGAAGGGAACTTGTGCAACTACAGTGTTTCTCAGGGAGAATTGAGCCCCACCTCTCTAAATCCCAATGAGGAATATGAAGTTTCCCGTCAAGACTTATTTTCAAAATGGCCAGCAGAGCATCGACCTTGCTGATTCTTTCTCTAATTTGTACATCCAAGGTCATTTAGAAGGGGGATACTTGAGTTGTTTCAACTTGCAACAATCTAGAGGTTTTACCAAAGAGCCCTTAAGAGCCCCTGATTCGGCATCCAGCTTTTCCCAACGATGCATTGCTCACAAAGGCCCAAACACACAGGCCGTGCCTCTAGGACGTTTCTCATCCGAGTGCAGACCCGCCAGTACTAAGAAACCTGGAATGCTACCTAGAGCTCAAGAACCACACTGAATAACGCTACATGGATTCTGCTGCATGCCAATCTGTGGCATGATACAAGAGGAACGTTAGCTTGAGGCTAGTGTTCAATGGGGTCGCCAATTCACTGAAAATTACTGAAGGTTGAGCAGCTACCAAAGTATGGCAACGTCCAAGTTTCTTTCCGAGAAATTCACTTCTCATCACAAAGGGAACTGTGCCATGAAGGGAACATGTGCAACTACAGTATTTCTCACTGAGAATTTATTCTGCAACTCTCTAAATCACAATGAGGAAAGTAAAGTATCCCTTTAAGCCTTATATTCAATATATATATTCCACAGAGAATTAACCCTGTTCTTTCTTTCTCTAGTTTGTAATTCCAAGGCGCTTTAGAAGGGAGATACTTGAGTTGTTTCAACTTACTACTTTCTAGAGTTTAAGAGAAGAAGCCCTTCACTTCCCACGACTCGGCATCTAGCTGTTCCCAATGGCGCATTGCTCACAACTCCCCGAATGTACAGGCCGTCCTTCCTGTACTTTTCTCATGCTAGTGCAGACCCGCAAGTACTAAGAGACCCGGAATGCTTCCTAGAGTTCAAGAACCACACTGAATAAGTCTACAAGGATTCTGCTGCATGCCAACATGTGGCATGATACAAGAGGAACGTTAGCTTGAGGCTAGTGTTCAATGGGGTCGCCAATTCACTGAAGATTACTGAAGGAGGAGCACCTACCAAAGAATGGCAACGTCCAAGTTTCTTTCCGAGAAATTCACTTGTCATCACAAAGGGAATTGTGCCATGAAGGGAACATGTGCAACTACAGTATTTCTCAGTGAGAATGGATCCCACAACTCTCTAAATCCCAATGAGGAAAATAAAGTTCCCCTTTAATCCTTATATTCAAAAGGGTCCACAGAGCATTGATCCTATTGTTTCTTTCTCTATTTTGTAGTTGAAGGTGTTTTAGAAGGGAGATACTTGAGTTGTTTCAACTTACTACTTTCTAGAGTTTAAGAAAAGAAGCCCTTCACTTCCCATGACTCGGCATCTAGTTGTACCCAATGATGCATTGCTCACAACACCCCGAAGACAGACGCCGTCCTTCCTGTACTTTTCTCCTCCTAGTGCAGACCCGCAAGTACTAAGAGACCTGGAATGCTTCCTAGAGCCCAGGGTCCACAATGAATAAGGCTACATGGATTTTGCTGCATGACAACATGTGTCATGTTAGAAGAGGAACGTTAGCTTCAGGTTAGTGGTCAAATGGGGTCGCCAATTCACTGAATATTACCGAAGGATGAGCACCTACCAAAGAATGGCAACCTCCAAGTTTCTTTCCTAGAAACTCACTTGTCATCACAAAGGCAATTGTGCTATGAAGAGAACATGTGCAACTAAAGAATTTCTCAGAGAGAACTGAGCCCACAACTCTCTAAATCCCAATGAGGAAAGTCAAGTTTCCCTTCAAGCCTTATTTTCCAAAGGGCCCGCAGAGCACTGACCCTGCTGTTTCCTTCTCTATTTTGTACCTCCAACGTGCTTTAGACGGGAGATACTTGAGTTGTTTCAAGTTGCCACATTCTAGAAATTTAACAAAAGAAACCCTTCACCTCCATGCCTCGGCATCTAGCTGTTCCCAAGGCTGCACTTATCACAACTCCCCAAACACACAGGCCGTCCTTCTTGTACGTTTCACAGCCTAGTGCAGATCCGATAGTACTAAGAGACCTGGAATGATTCGTAGAGCTCAAGAACCACACTGAATAAGGCTACTTCGATTCTGCTGCATGCCAACCTCTGGCATGATACAAGAGGAACGTTAGCCTGAGGCTAGTGGTCAAAAAGGGTCGCCAATTCACTGAATTGACTGAAGGATGAGCTCCTTCCAAAGCGTGGCCACCTCCAAGTTTCTTTCCTAGAAACTCATTTTTCATCACACAGGCAATTGTGCAATGAAGGGAACTTGTGCAACTACAGTGTTTCTCAGGGAGAATTGAGCCCCCACCTCTCTAAATCCCAATGAGGAATATGAAGTTTCCCGTCAAGACTTATTTTCAAAATGGCCAGCAGAGCATCGACCTTGCTGATTCTTTCTCTAATTTGTACATCCAAGGTCATTTAGAAGGCGGATACTTGAGTTGTTTCAACCTGCAACAATCTAGAGGTTTTACCAAAGAGCCCTTAAGAGCCCCTGATTCGGCATCCAGGTTTTCCCAACGATGCATTGCTCACAAAGGCCCAAACACACAGGCCGTGCCTCTAGGACGTTTCTCATCCGAGTGCAGACCCGCCAGTACTAAGAAACCTGGAATGCTACCTAGAGCTCAAGAACCACACTGAATAACGCTACATGGATTCTGCTGCATGCCAATCTGTGGCATGATACAAGAGGAACGTTAGCTTGAGGCTAGTGTTCAATGGGGTCACCAATTCACTGAAAAATTCTGAAGGTTGAGCAGCTACCAAAGTATGGTAACATCCAAGATTCTTTCCGTGAAATTCACTTCTCATCACAAAGGGAACTGTGCCATGAAGGGAACATGTGCAACTACAGTATTTCTCACTGAGAATTGATTCCGCAACTCTCTAAATCCCAATGAGGAAAGTAAAGTATCCCTTTAAGCCTTATATTCAATATATATATTCCACAGAGAATTAACCCTGTTCTTTCTTTCTCTAGTTTGTAATTCCAAGGCGCTTTAGAAGGGAGATACTTGAGTTGTTTCAACTTACTACTTTCTAGAGTTTAAGAAAAGAAGCCCTTCACTTCCCATGACTCGGCATCTAGCTGTTCCCAATGGCGCATTGCTCACAACTCCCCGAAGGCACAGGCCGTCCTTCCTGTACTTTTCTCATCCTAGTGCAGACCCGCAAGTACTAAGAGACCTGGAATGCTTCCTAGAGTTCAAGAACCACACTGAATAAGTCTACAAGGATTCTGCTGCATGCCAACATGTGGCATGATACAAGAGGAACGTTAGCTTGAGGCTAGTGTTCAATGGGGTCGCCAATTCACTGAAGATTACTGAAGGAGGAGCACCTACCAAAGAATGGCAACCACCAAGTTTCTTTCCGAGAAATTCACTTGTCATCACAAAGGGAATTGTGCCATGAAGGGAACATGTGCAACTACAGTATTTCTCAGTGAGAATGGATCCCGCAACTCTCTAAATCCCAATGAGGAAAATAAAGTTCCCCTTTAAGCCTTATATTCAAAAGGGTCCACAGAGCATTGATCCTATTGCTTCTTTCTCTATTTTGTAGTTGAAGGTGTTTTAGAAGGGAGATACTTGAGTTGTTTCAACTTACTACTTTCTAGAGTTTACGAAAAGAAGCCCTTCACTTCCCATGACTCGGCATCTAGTTGTAACCAATGATGCATTGCTCACAACACCCCGAAGACAGACGCCGTCCTTCCTGTACTTTTCTCCTCCTAGTGCAGACCCGCAAGTACTAAGAGACCTGGAATGCTTCCTAGAGCCCAGGAACCACAATGAATAAGGCTACATGGATTTTGCTGCATGATAACATGTGTCATGTTAGAAGAGGAACGTTAGCTTGAGGTTAGTGGTCAAATGGGGTCGCCAATTCACTGAAGATTACCGAAGGATGAGCACCTACCAAAGAATGGCAACCTCCAAGTTTCTTTCCTAGAAACTCACTTGTCATCACAAAGGCAATTGTGCTATGAAGAGAACATGTGCAACTAAAGAATTTCTCAGAGAGAACTGAGCCCACAACTCTCTAAATCCCAATGAGGAAAGTCAAGTTTCCCTTCAAGCCTTATTTTCCAAAGGGCCCGCAGAGCACTGACCCTGCTGTTTCCTTCTCTATTTTGTACCTCCAACGTGCTTTAGACGGGAGATACTTGAGTTGTTTCAAGTTGCCACATTCTAGAAATTTAACAAAAGAAACCCTTCACCTCCATGCCTCGGCATCTAGCTGTTCCCAAGGCTGCACTTATCACAACTCCCCAAACACACAGGCCGTCCTTCTTGTACGTTTCACAGCCTAGTGCAGATCCGATAGTACTAAGAGACCTGGAATGCTTCGTAGAGCTCAAGAACCACACTGAATAAGGCTACTTCGATTCTGCTGCATGCCAACCTCTGGCATGATACAAGAGGAACGTTAGCCTGAGGCTAGTGGTCAAAAAGGTACGCCAATTCACTGAATTGACTGAAGGATGAGCTCCTTCCAAAGCATGGCCACTGCCAAGTTTCTTTCCTAGAAACTCACTTTTCATCACACAGGCAATTGTGCAATGAAGGGAACTTGTGCAACTACAGTGTTTCTCAGGGAGAATTGAGCCCCACCTCTCTAAATCCCAATGAGGAATATGAAGTTTCCCGTCAAGACTTATTTTCAAAATGGCCAGCAGAGCATCGACCTTGCTGATTCTTTCTCTAATTTGTACATCCAAGGTCATTTAGAAGGGGGATACTTGAGTTGTTTCAACTTGCAACAATCTAGAGGTTTTACCAAAGAGCCCTTAAGAGCCCCTGATTCGGCATCCAGCTTTTCCCAACGATGCATTGCTCACAAAGGCCCAAACACACAGGCCGTGCCTCTAGGACGTTTCTCATCCGAGTGCAGACCCGCCAGTACTAAGAAACCTGGAATGCTACCTAGAGCTCAAGAACCACACTGAATAACGCTACATGGATTCTGCTGCATGCCAATCTGTGGCATGATACAAGAGGAACGTTAGCTTGAGGCTAGTGTTCAATGGGGTCGCCAATTCACTGAAAATTACTGAAGGTTGAGCAGCTACCAAAGTATGGCAACGTCCAAGTTTCTTTCCGAGAAATTCACTTCTCATCACAAAGGGAACTGTGCCATGAAGGGAACATGTGCAACTACAGTATTTCTCACTGAGAATTTATTCTGCAACTCTCTAAATCACAATGAGGAAAGTAAAGTATCCCTTTAAGCCTTATATTCAATATATATATTCCACAGAGAATTAACCCTGTTCTTTCTTTCTCTAGTTTGTAATTCCAAGGCGCTTTAGAAGGGAGATACTTGAGTTGTTTCAACTTACTACTTTCTAGAGTTTAAGAGAAGAAGCCCTTCACTTCCCACGACTCGGCATCTAGCTGTTCCCAATGGTGCATTGCTCACAACTCCCCGAATGTACAGGCCGTCCTTCCTGTACTTTTCTCATGCTAGTGCAGACCCGCAAGTACTAAGAGACCCGGAATGCTTCCTAGAGTTCAAGAACCACACTGAATAAGTCTACAAGGATTCTGCTGCATGCCAACATGTGGCATGATACAAGAGGAACGTTAGCTTGAGGCTAGTGTTCAATGGGGTCGCCAATTCACTGAAGATTACTGAAGGAGGAGCACCTACCAAAGAATGGCAACGTCCAAGTTTCTTTCCGAGAAATTCACTTGTCATCACAAAGGGAATTGTGCCATGAAGGGAACATGTGCAACTACAGTATTTCTCAGTGAGAATGGATCCCACAACTCTCTAAATCCCAATGAGGAAAATAAAGTTCCCCTTTAATCCTTATATTCAAAAGGGTCCACAGAGCATTGATCCTATTGTTTCTTTCTCTATTTTGTAGTTGAAGGTGTTTTAGAAGGGAGATACTTGAGTTGTTTCAACTTACTACTTTCTAGAGTTTAAGAAAAGAAGCCCTTCACTTCCCATGACTCGGCATCTAGTTGTACCCAATGATGCATTGCTCACAACACCCCGAAGACAGACGCCGTCCTTCCTGTACTTTTCTCCTCCTAGTGCAGACCCGCAAGTACTAAGAGACCTGGAATGCTTCCTAGAGCCCAGGGTCCACAATGAATAAGGCTACATGGATTTTGCTGCATGACAACATGTGTCATGTTAGAAGAGGAACGTTAGCTTCAGGTTAGTGGTCAAATGGGGTCGCCAATTCACTGAATATTACCGAAGGATGAGCACCTACCAAAGAATGGCAACCTCCAAGTTTCTTTCCTAGAAACTCACTTGTCATCACAAAGGCAATTGTGCTATGAAGAGAACATGTGCAACTAAAGAATTTCTCAGAGAGAACTGAGCCCACAACTCTCTAAATCCCAATGAGGAAAGTCAAGTTTCCCTTCAAGCCTTATTTTCCAAAGGGCCCGCAGAGCACTGACCCTGCTGTTTCCTTCTCTATTTTGTACCTCCAACGTGCTTTAGACGGGAGATACTTGAGTTGTTTCAAGTTGCCACATTCTAGAAATTTAACAAAAGAAACCCTTCACCTCCATGCCTCGGCATCTAGCTGTTCCCAAGGCTGCACTTATCACAACTCCCCAAACACACAGGCCGTCCTTCTTGTACGTTTCACAGCCTAGTGCAGATCCGATAGTACTAAGAGACCTGGAATGATTCGTAGAGCTCAAGAACCACACTGAATAAGGCTACTTCGATTCTGCTGCATGCCAACCTCTGGCATGATACAAGAGGAACGTTAGCCTGAGGCTAGTGGTCAAAAAGGGTCGCCAATTCACTGAATTGACTGAAGGATGAGCTCCTTCCAAAGCGTGGCCACCTCCAAGTTTCTTTCCTAGAAACTCATTTTTCATCACACAGGCAATTGTGCAATGAAGGGAACTTGTGCAACTACAGTGTTTCTCAGGGAGAATTGAGCCCCCACCTCTCTAAATCCCAATGAGGAATATGAAGTTTCCCGTCAAGACTTATTTTCAAAATGGCCAGCAGAGCATCGACCTTGCTGATTCTTTCTCTAATTTGTACATCCAAGGTCATTTAGAAGGCGGATACTTGAGTTGTTTCAACCTGCAACAATCTAGAGGTTTTACCAAAGAGCCCTTAAGAGCCCCTGATTCGGCATCCAGGTTTTCCCAACGATGCATTGCTCACAAAGGCCCAAACACACAGGCCGTGCCTCTAGGACGTTTCTCATCCGAGTGCAGACCCGCCAGTACTAAGAAACCTGGAATGCTACCTAGAGCTCAAGAACCACACTGAATAACGCTACATGGATTCTGCTGCATGCCAATCTGTGGCATGATACAAGAGGAACGTTAGCTTGAGGCTAGTGTTCAATGGGGTCACCAATTCACTGAAAAATTCTGAAGGTTGAGCAGCTACCAAAGTATGGTAACATCCAAGATTCTTTCCGTGAAATTCACTTCTCATCACAAAGGGAACTGTGCCATGAAGGGAACATGTGCAACTACAGTATTTCTCACTGAGAATTGATTCCGCAACTCTCTAAATCCCAATGAGGAAAGTAAAGTATCCCTTTAAGCCTTATATTCAATATATATATTCCACAGAGAATTAACCCTGTTCTTTCTTTCTCTAGTTTGTAATTCCAAGGCGCTTTAGAAGGGAGATACTTGAGTTGTTTCAACTTACTACTTTCTAGAGTTTAAGAAAAGAAGCCCTTCACTTCCCATGACTCGGCATCTAGCTGTTCCCAATGGCGCATTGCTCACAACTCCCCGAAGGCACAGGCCGTCCTTCCTGTACTTTTCTCATCCTAGTGCAGACCCGCAAGTACTAAGAGACCTGGAATGCTTCCTAGAGTTCAAGAACCACACTGAATAAGTCTACAAGGATTCTGCTGCATGCCAACATGTGGCATGATACAAGAGGAACGTTAGCTTGAGGCTAGTGTTCAATGGGGTCGCCAATTCACTGAAGATTACTGAAGGAGGAGCACCTACCAAAGAATGGCAACCACCAAGTTTCTTTCCGAGAAATTCACTTGTCATCACAAAGGGAATTGTGCCATGAAGGGAACATGTGCAACTACAGTATTTCTCAGTGAGAATGGATCCCGCAACTCTCTAAATCCCAATGAGGAAAATAAAGTTCCCCTTTAAGCCTTATATTCAAAAGGGTCCACAGAGCATTGATCCTATTGCTTCTTTCTCTATTTTGTAGTTGAAGGTGTTTTAGAAGGGAGATACTTGAGTTGTTTCAACTTACTACTTTCTAGAGTTTACGAAAAGAAGCCCTTCACTTCCCATGACTCGGCATCTAGTTGTACCCAATGATGCATTGCTCACAACACCCCGAAGACATACGCCGTCCTTCCTGTACTTTTCTCCTCCTAGTGCAGACCCGCAAGTACTAAGAGACCTGGAATGCTTCCTAGAGCCCAGGAACCACAATGAATAAGGCTACATGGATTTTGCTGCATGACAACATGTGTCATGTTAGAAGAGGAACGTTAGCTTCAGGTTAGTGGTCAAGTGGGGTCGCCAATTCACTGAAGATTACCGAAGGATGAGCACCTACCAAAGAATGGCAACCTCCAAGTTTCTTTCCTAGAAACTCACTTGTCATCACAAAGGCAATTGTGCTATGAAGAGAACATGTGCAACTAAAGAATTTCTCAGAGAGAACTGAGCCCACAACTCTCTAAATCCCAATGAGGAAAGTCAAGTTTCCCTTCAAGCCTTATTTTCCAAAGGGCCCGCAGAGCACTGACCCTGCTGTTTCCTTCTCTATTTTGTACCTCCAACGTGCTTTAGACGGGAGATACTTGAGTTGTTTCAAGTTGCCACATTCTAGAAATTTAACAAAAGAAACCCTTCACCTCCATGCCTCGGCATCTAGCTGTTCCCAAGGCTGCACTTATCACAACTCCCCAAACACACAGGCCGTCCTTCTTGTACGTTTCACAGCCTAGTGCAGATCCGATAGTACTAAGAGACCTGGAATGCTTCGTAGAGCTCAAGAACCACACTGAATAAGGCTACTTAGATTCTGCTGCATGCCAACCTCTGGCATGATACAAGAGGAACGTTAGCCTGAGGCTAGTGGTCAAAAAGGGTCGCCAATTCACTGAATTGACTGAAGGATGAGCTCCTTCCAAAGCGTGGCCACCTCCAAGTTTCTTTCCTAGAAACTCACTTTTCATCACACAGGCAATTGTGCAATGAAGGGAACTTGTGCAACTACAGTGTTTCTCAGGGAGAATTGAGCCCCCACCTCTCTAAATCCCAATGAGGAATATGAAGTTTCCCGTCAAGACTTATTTTCAAAATGGCCAGCAGAGCATCGACCTTGCTGATTCTTTCTCTAATTTGTACATCCAAGGTCATTTAGAAGGGGGATACTTGAGTTGTTTCAACTTGCAACAATATAGAGGTTTTACCAAAGAGCCCTTAAGAGCCCTGATTCGGCATCCAGCTTTTCCCAACGATGCATTGCTCACAAAGGCCCAAACACACAGGCCGTGCCTCTAGGACGTTTCTCATCCGAGTGCAGACCCGCCAGTACTAAGAAACCTGGAATGCTACCTAGAGCTCAAGAACCACACTGAATAACGCTACATGGATTCTGCTGCATGCCAATCTGTGGCATGATACAAGAGGAACGTTAGCTTGAGGCTAGTGTTCAATGGGGTCGCCAATTCACTGAAAATTACTGAAGGTTGAGCAGCTACCAAAGTATGGCAACGTCCAAGATTCTTTCCGTGAAATTCACTTCTCATCACAAAGGGAACTGTGCCATGAAGGGAACATGTGCAACTACAGTATTTCTCACTGAGAATTGATTCCGCAACTCTCTAAATCCCAATGAGGAAAGTAAAGTATCCCTTTAAGCCTTATATTCAATATATATATTCCACAGAGAATTAACCCTGTTCTTTCTTTCTCTAGTTTGTAATTCCAAGGCGCTTTAGAAGGGAGATACTTGAGTTGTTTCCACTTACTACTTTCTAGAGTTTAAGAAAAGAAGCCCTTCACTTCCCATGACTCGGCATCTAGCTGTTCCCAATGGCGCATTGCTCACAACTCCCCGAACGCACAGGCAGTCCTTCCTGTACTTTTCTCATCCTAGTGCAGACCCGCAAGTACTAAGAGACCTGGAATGCTTCCTAGAGCCCGGGAACCACAATGAATAAGGCTACATGGATTTTGCTGCATGAAAACTTGTGTCATGTTAGAAGAGGAACGTTAGCTTCAGGTTAGTGGTCAAATGGGGTCGCCAATTCACTGAAGATTACCGAAGGATGAGCACCTACCAAAGAATGGCAACCTCCAAGTTTCTTTCCTAGAAACTCACTTGTCATCACAAAGGCAATTGTGCTATGAAGAGAACATGTGCAACTAAAGAATTTCTCAGAGAGAACTGAGCCCACAACTCTCTAAATCCCAATGAGGAAAGTCAAGTTTCCCTTCAAGCCTTATTTTCCAAAGGGCCCGCAGAGTACTGACCCTGCTGTTTCCTTCTCTATTTTGTACCTCCAACGTGCTTTAGACGGGAGATACTTGAGTTGTTTCAAGTTGCCACATTCTAGAAATTTAAGAAAAGAAACCCTTCACCTCCATGCCTCGGCATGTAAATCTTCCCAAGGCTGCACTTATCACAACTCCCCAAACACACAGGCCATCCTTCTTGTACATTTCACAGCCTAGTGCAGATCATATAGTACTAAGAGACCTGGAATGCTTCGTAGAGCTCAAGAACCACACTGAATAAAGCTACTTAGATTCTGCTGCATGCCAACCTCTGGCATGATACAAGAGGAACGTTAGCCTGAGGCTAGTGGTCAAAAAGGGTCGCCAATTCACTGAATTGACTGAAGGATGAGCTCCTTCCAAAGCATGGCCACTGCCAAGTTTCTTTCCTAGAAACTCACTTTTCATCACAAAGGCAATTGTGCAATGAAGGGAACTTGTGCAACTACAGTGTTTCTCAGGGAGAATTGAGCCCCCACCTCTCTAAATCCCAATGAGGAATATGAAGTTTCCCGTCAAGACTTATTTTCAAAATGGCCAGCAGAGCATCGACCTTGCTGATTCTTTCTCTAATTTGTACATCCAAGGTCATTTAGAAGGGGGATACTTGAGTTGTTTCAACCTGCAACAATCTAGAGGTTTTACCAAAGAGCCCTTAAGAGCCCCTGATTCGGCATCCAGCTTTTCCCAACGATGCATTGCTCACAAAGGCCCAAACACACAGGCCGTGCCTCTAGGACGTTTCTCATCCGAGTGCAGACCCGCCAGTACTAAGAAACCTGGAATGCTACCTAGAGCTCAAGAACCACACTGAATAACGCTACATGGATTCTGCTGCATGCCAATCTGTGGCATGATACAAGAGGAACGTTAGCTTGAGGCTAGTGTTCAATGGGGTCGCCAATTCACTGAAAATGACTGAAGGTTGAGCAGCTACCAAAGTATGGCAACGTCCAAGTTTCTTTCCAAGAAATTCACTTCTCATCACAAAGGGAACTGTGCCATGAAGGGAACATGTGCAACTACAGTATTTCTCACTGAGAATTGATTCCGCAACTCTCTAAATCCCAATGAGGAAAGTAAAGTATCCCTTTAAGCCTTATATTCAATATATATATTCCACAGAGAATTAACCCTGTTCTTTCTTTCTCTAGTTTGTAATTCCAAGGCGCTTTAGAAGGGAGATACTTGAGTTGTTTCAACTTACTACTTTCTAGAGTTTAAGAAAAGAAGCCCTTCACTTCCCATGACTCGGCATCTAGCTGTTCCCAATGGCGCATTGCTCACAACTCCCAGAAGGCACAGGCCGTCCTTCCTGTACTTTTCTCATCCTAGTGCAGACCCGCAAGTACTAAGAGACCTGGAATGCTTCCTAGAGTTCAAGAACCACACTGAATAAGTCTACAAGGATTCTGCTCCATGCCAACATGTGGCATGATACCAGAGGAACGTTAGCTTGAGGCTAGTGTTCAATGGGGTCGCCAATTCACTGAAGATTACTGAAGGAGGAGCACCTACCAAAGAATGGCAACCACCAAGTTTCTTTCCGAGAAATTCACTTGTCATCACAAAGGGAATTGTGCCATGAAGGGAACATGTGCAACTACAGTATTTCTCAGTGAGAATGGATCCCGCAACTCTCTAAATCCCAATGAGGAAAATAAAGTTCCCCTTTAAGCCTTATATTCAAAAGGGTCCACAGAGCATTGATCCTATTGCTTCTTTCTCTATTTTGTAGTTGAAGGTGTTTTAGAAGGGAGATACTTGAGTTGTTTCAACTTACTACTTTCTAGAGTTTACGAAAAGAAGCCCTTCACTTCCCATGACTCGGCATCTAGTTGTACCCAATGATGCATTGCTCACAACACCCCGAAGACATACGCCGTCCTTCCTGTACTTTTCTCCTCCTATTGCAGACCCGCAAGTACTAAGAGACCTGGAATGCGTCCTAGAGCCCAGGAACCACAATGAATAAGGCTACATGGATTTTGCTGCATGACAACATGTGTCATGTTAGAAGAGGAACGTTAGCTTCAGGTTAGTGGTCAAATGGGGTCGCCAATTCACTGAAGATTACCGAAGGATGAGCACCTACCAAAGAATGGCAACCTCCAAGTTTCTTTCCTAGAAACTCACTTGTCATCACAAAGGCAATTGTGCTATGAAGAGAACATGTGCAACTAAAGAATTTCTCAGAGAGAACTGAGCCCACAACTCTCTAAATCCCAATGAGGAAAGTCAAGTTTCCCTTCAAGCCTTATTTTCCAAAGGGCCCGCAGAGCACTGACCCTGCTGTTTCCTTCTCTATTTTGTACCTCCAACGTGCTTTAGACGGGAGATACTTGAGTTGTTTCAAGTTGCCACATTCTAGAAATTTAACAAAAGAAACCCTTCACCTCCATGCCTCGGCATCTAGCTGTTCCCAAGGTGCACTTATCACAACTCCCCAAACACACAGGCCGTCCTTCTTGTACGTTTCACAGCCTAGTGCAGATCCGATAGTACTAAGAGACCTGGAATGCTTCGTAGAGCTCAAGAACCACACTGAATAAGGCTACTTCGATTCTGCTGCATGCCAACCTCTGGCATGATACAAGAGGAACGTTAGCCTGAGGCTAGTGGTCAAAAAGGGTCGCCAATTCACTGAATTGACTGAAGGATGAGCTCCTTCCAAAGCATGGCCACTGCCAAGTTTCTTTCCTAGAAACTCACTTTTCATCACAAAGGCAATTGTGCAATGAAGGGAACTTGTGCAACTACAGTGTTTCTCAGGGAGAATTGAGCCCCCACCTCTCTAAATCCCAATGAGGAATATGAAGTTTCCCGTCAAGACTTATTTTCAAAATGGCCAGCAGAGCATCGACCTTGCTGATTCTTTCTCTAATTTGTACATCCAAGGTCATTTAGAAGGGGGATACTTGAGTTGTTTCAACCTGCAACAATCTAGAGGTTTTACCAAAGAGCCCTTAAGAGCCCCTGATTCGGCATCCAGCTTTTCCCAACGATGCATTGCTCACAAAGGCCCAAACACACAGGCCGTGCCTCTAGGACGTTTCTCATCCGAGTGCAGACCCGCCAGTACTAAGAAACCTGGAATGCTACCTAGAGCTCAAGAACCACACTGAATAACGCTACATGGATTCTGCTGCATGCCAATCTGTGGCATGATACAAGAGGAACGTTAGCTTGAGGCTAGTGTTCAATGGGGTCGCCAATTCACTGAAAATGACTGAAGGTTGAGCAGCTACCAAAGTATGGCAACGTCCAAGTTTCTTTCCGAGAAATTCACTTCTCATCACAAAGGGAACTGTGCCATGAAGGGAACATGTGCAACTACAGTATGTCTCACTGAGAATTGATTCCGCAACTCTCTAAATCCCAATGAGGAAAGTAAAGTATCCCTTTAAGCCTTATATTCAATATATATATTCCACAGAGAATTAACCCTGTTCTTTCTTTCTCTAGTTTGTAATTCCAAGGCGCTTTAGAAGGGAGATACTTGAGTTGTTTCAACTTACTACTTTCTAGAGTTTAAGAAAAGAAGCCCTTCACTTCCCATGACTCGGCATCTAGCTGTTCCCAATGGCGCATTGCTCACAACTCCCCGAACGCACAGGCCGTCCTTCCTGTACTTTTCTCATCCTAGTGCAGACCCGCAAGTACTAAGAGACCTGGAATGCTTCCTAGAGTTCAAGAACCACACTGAATAAGTCTACAAGGATTCTGCTGCATGCCAACATGTGGCATGATACAAGAGGAACGTTAGCTTGAGGCTAGTGTTCAATGGGGTCGCCAATTCACTGAAGATTACTGAAGGAGGAGCACCTACCAAAGAATGGCACCACCAAGTTTCTTTCCGAGAAATTCACTTGTCATCACAAAGGGAATTGTGCCATGAAGGGAACATGTGCAACTACAGTATTTCTCAGTGAGAATGGATCCCGCAACTCTCTAAATCCCAATGAGGAAAATAAAGTTCCCCTTTAAGCCTTATATTCAAAAGGGTCCACAGAGCATTGATCCTATTGCTTCTTTCTCTATTTTGTAGTTGAAGGTGTTTTAGAAGGGAGATATTTGAGTTGTTTCAACTTACTACTTTCTAGAGTTTAAGAAAAGAAGCCCTTCACTTCCCATGACTCGGCATCTAGTTGTACCCAATGATGCATTGCTCACAACACCCCGAAGACAGACGCCGTCCTTCCTGTACTTTTCTCCTCCTAGTGCAGACCCGCAAGTACTAAGAGACCTGGAATGCTTCCTAGAGCCCAGGATCCACAATGAATAAGGCTACATGGATTTTCCTGCATGACAACATGTGTCATGTTAGAAGAGGAACGTTAGCTTGAGGTTAGTGGTCAAATGGGGTCGCCAATTCACTGAAGATTACTGAAGGATGAGCACCTACCAAAGAATGGCAACCTCCAAGTTTCTTTCCTAGAAACTCACTTGTCATCACAAAGGCAATTGTGCTATGAAGAGAACATGTGCAACTAAAGAATTTCTCAGAGAGAACTGAGCCCACAACTCTCTAAATCCCAATGAGGAAAGTCAAGTTTCCCTTCAAGCCTTATTTTCCAAAGGGCCCGCAGAGCACTGACCCTGCTGTTTCCTTCTCTATTTCGTACCTCCAACGTGCTTTAGACGGGAGATACTTGAGTTGTTTCAAGTTGCCACATTCTAGAAATTTAACAAAAGAAACCCTTCACCTCCATGCCTCGGCATCTAGCTGTTCCCAAGGCTGCACTTATCACAACTCCCCAAACACACAGGCCGTCCTTCTTGTACGTTTCACAGCCTAGTGCAGATCTGATAGTACTAAGAGACCTGGAATGCTTCGTAGAGCTCAAGAACCACACTGAATAAGCTACTTAGATTCTGCTGCATGCCAACCTCTGGCATGATACAAGAGGAACGTTAGCCTGAGGCTAGTGGTCAAAAAGGGTCGCCAATTCACTGAATTGACTGAAGGATGAGCTCCTTCCAAAGCATGGCCACCTCCAAGTTTCTTTCCTAGAAACTCACTTTTCATCACACAGGCAATTGTGCAATGAAGGGAACTTGTGCAACTACAGTGTTTCTCAGGGAGAATTGAGCCCCCACCTCTCTAAATCCCAATGAGGAATATGAAGATTCCCGTCAAGACTTATTTTCAAAATGGCCAGCAGAGCAGCGACCTTGCTGATTCTTTCTCTAATTTGTACATCCAAGGTCATTTAGAAGGGGGATACTTGAGTTGTTTCAACTTGCAACAATCTAGAGGTTTTACCAAAGAGCCCTTAAGAGCCCCTGATTCGGCATCCAGCTTTTCCCAACGATGCATTGCTCACAAAGGCCCAAACACACAGGCCGTGCCTCTAGGACGTTTCTCATCCGAGTGCAGACCCGCCAGTACTAAGAAACCTGGAATGCTACCTAGAGCTCAAGAACCACACTGAATAAGTCTACAAGGATTCTGCTGCATGCCAACATGTGGCATGATACAAGAGGAACGTTAGCTTGAGGCTAGTGTTCAATGGGGTCGCCAATTCACTGAAAATGACTGAAGGTTGAGCAGCTACCAAAGTATGGCAACGTCCAAGTTTCTTTCCGAGAAATTCACTTCTCATCACAAAGGGAACTGTGCCATGAAGGGAACATGTGCAACTACAGTATGTCTCACTGAGAATTGATTCCGCAACTCTCTAAATCCCAATGAGGAAAGTAAAGTATCCCTTTAAGCCTTATATTCAATATATATATTCCACAGAGAATTAACCCTGTTCTTTCTTTCTCTAGTTTGTAATTCCAAGGCGCTTTAGAAGGGAGATACTTGAGTTGTTTCAACTTACTACTTTCTAGAGTTTAAGAAAAGAAGCCCTTCACTTCCCATGACTCGGCATCTAGCTGTTCCCAATGGCGCATTGCTCACAACTCCCCGAACGCACAGGCCGTCCTTCCTGTACTTTTCTCATACTAGTGCAGACCCGCAAGTACTAAGAGACCTGGAATGCTTCCTAGAGCCCAGGAACCACAATGAATAAGGCTACATGGATTTTGCTGCATGAAAACATGTGTCATGTTAGAAGTGGAACGTTAGCTTCAGGTTAGTGGTCAAATGGGGTCGCCAATTCACTGAAGATTACCGAAGCATGAGCACCTACCAAAGAATGGCAACCTCCAAGTTTCTTTCCTAGAAACTCACTTGTCATCACAAAGGCAATTGTGCTATGAAGAGAACATGTGCAACTAAAGAATTTCTCAGAGAGAACTGAGCCCACAACTCTCTAAATCCCAATGAGGAAAGTCAAGTTTCCCTTCAAGCCTTATTTTCCAAAGGGCCCGCAGAGTACTGACCCTGCTGTATCCTTCTCTATTTTGTACCTCCAACGTGCTTAAGACGGGAGATACTTGAGTTGTTTCAAGTTGCCACATTCTAGAAATTTAACAAAAGAAACCGTTCACCTCCATGCCTCGGCATCTAGCTGTTCCCAAGGCTGCACTTATCACAACTCCCCAAACACACAGGCCGTCCTTCTTGTACGTTTCACAGCCTAGTGCAGATCCGATAGTACTAAGAGACCTGGAATGCTTCGTAGAGCTCAAGAACCACACTGAATAAGGCTACTTAGATTCTGCTGCATGCCAACCTCTGGCATGATACAAGAGGAACGTTAGCCTGAGGCTAGTGGTCAAAAAGGGTCGCCAATTCACTGAATTGACTGAAGGATGAGCTCCTTCCAAAGCATGGCCACTGCCAAGTTTCTTTCCTAGAAACTCACTTTTCATCACAAAGGCAATTGTGCAATGAAGGGAACTTGTGCAACTACAGTGTTTCTCAGGGAGAATTGAGCCCCCACCTCTCTAAATCCCAATGAGGAATATGAAGTTTCCCGTCAAGACTTATTTTCAAAATGGCCAGCAGAGCATCGACCTTGCTGATTCTTTCTCTAATTTGTACATCCAAGGTCATTTAGAAGGGGGATACTTGAGTTGTTTCAACTTGCAACAATCTAGAGGTTTTACCAAAGAGCCCTTAAGAGCCCCTGATTCGGCATCCAGCTTTTCCCAACGATGCATTGCTCACAAAGGCCCAAACACACAGGCCGTGCCTCTAGGACGTTTCTCATCCGAGTGCAGACCCGCCAGTACTAAGAAACCTGGAATGCTACCTAGAGCTCAAGAACCACACTGAATAACGCTACATGGATTCTGCTGCATGCCAATCTGTGGCATGATACAAGAGGAACGTTGGCTTGAGGCTAGTGTTCAATGGGGTCGCCAATTCACTGAAAATTACTGAAGGTTGAGCAGCTACCAAAGTATGGCAACGTCCAACATTCTTTCCGTGAAATTCACTTCTCATCACAAAGGGAACTGTGCCATGAAGGGAACATGTGCAACTACAGTATTTCTCACTGAGAATTGATTCCGCAACTCTCTAAATCCCAATGAGGAAAGTAAAGTATCCCTTTAAGCCTTATATTCAATATATATATTCCACAGAGAATTAACCCTGTTCTTTCTTTCTCTAGTTTGTAATTCCAAGGCGCTTTAGAAGGGAGATACTTGAGTTGTTTCAACTTACTACTTTCTAGAGTTTAAGGAAAGAAGCCCTTCACTTCCCATGACTCGGCATCTAGCTGTTCCCAATGGCGCATTGCTCACAACTCCCCGAAGGCACAGGCCGTCCTTCCTGTACTTTTTTCATCCTAGTGCAGACCCTCAAGTACTAAGAGACCTGGAATGCTTCCTAGAGTTCAAGAACCACACTGAATAAGTCTACAAGGATTCTGCTGCATGCCAACATGTGGCATGATACAAGAGGAACGTTAGCTTGAGGCTAGTGTTCAATGGGGTCGCCAATTCACTGAAGATTACTGAAGGAGGAGCACCTACCAAAGAATGGCAACCACCAAGTTTCTTTCCGAGAAATTCACTTGTCATCACAAAGGGAATTGTGCCATGAAGGGAACATGTGCAACTACAGTATTTCTCAGTGAGAATGGATCCCGCAACTCTCTAAATCCCAATGAGGAAAATAAAGTTCCCCTTTAAGCCTTATATTCAAAAGGGTCCACAGAGCATTGATCCTATTGCTTCTTTCTCTATTTTGTAGTTGAAGGTGTTTTAGAAGGGAGATACTTGAGTTGTTTCAACTTACTACTTTCTAGAGTTTACGAAAAGAAGCCCTTCACTTCCCATGACTCGACATCTAGTTGTACACAATGATGCATTGCTCACAACACCCCGAAGACAGACGCCGTCCTTCCTGTACTTTTCTCATCCTAGTGCAGACCCGCAAGTACTAAGAGACCTGGAATGCTTCCTAGAGCCCAGGATCCACAATGAATAAGGCTACATGGATTTTGCTGCATGACAACATGTGTCATGTTAGAAGAGGAACGTTAGCTTGAGGTTAGTGGTCAAATGGGGTCGCCAATTCACTGAAGATTACCGAAGGATGAGCACCTACCAAAGAATGGCAACCTCCAAGTTTCTTTCCTAGAAACTCACTTGTCATCACAAAGGCAATTGTGCTATGAAGAGAACATGTGCAACTAAAGAATTTCTCAGAGAGAACTGAGCCCACAACTCTCTAAATCCCAATGAGGAAAGTCAAGTTTCCCTTCAAGCCTTATTTTCCAAAGGGCCCGCAGAGCACTGACCCTGCTGTTTCCTTCTCTATTTTGTACCTCCAACGTGCTTTAGACGGGAAATACTTGAGTTGTTTCAAGTTGCCACATTCTAGAAATTTAACAAAAGAAACCC
The DNA here is from genome assembly GCF_028564815.1 of Eubalaena glacialis. Taxonomy (NCBI): domain Eukaryota; kingdom Metazoa; phylum Chordata; class Mammalia; order Artiodactyla; family Balaenidae; genus Eubalaena; species Eubalaena glacialis. Next base: position 49,038,564 of record NC_083722.1, on the reverse strand, counting down.
TTCACCTCCATGCCTCGGCATCTAGCTGTTCCCAAGGCTGCACTTATCACAACTCCCCAAACACACAGGCCGTCCTTCTTGTACGTTTCACAGCCTAGTGCAGATCCGATAGTACTAAGAGACCTGGAATGCTTCGTAGAGCTCAAGAACCACACTGAATAAGGCTACTTAGATTCTGCTGCATGCCAACCTCTGGCATGATACAAGAGGAACGTTAGCCTGAGGCTAGTGGTCAAAAAGGGTCGCCAATTCACTGAATTGACTGAAGGATGAGCTCCTTCCAAAGCATGGCCACCTCCAAGTTTCTTTCCTAGAAACTCACTTTTCATCACACAGGCAATTGTGCAATGAAGGGAACTTGTGCAACTACAGTGTTTCTCAGGGAGAATTGAGCCCCCACCTCTCTAAATCCCAATGAGGAATATGAAGTTTCCCGTCAAGACTTATTTTCAAAATGGCCAGCAGAGCATCGACCTTGCTGATTCTTTCTCTAATTTGTACATCCAAGGTCATTTAGAAGGGGGATACTTGAGTTGTTTCAACTTGCAACAATCTAGAGGTTTTACCAAAGAGCCCTTAAGAGCCCCTGATTCGGCATCCAGCTTTTCCCAACGATGCATTGCTCACAAAGGCCCAAACACACAGGCCGTGCCTCTAGGACGTTTCTCATCCGAGTGCAGACCCGCCAGTACTAAGAAACCTGGAATGCTACCTAGAGCTCAAGAACCACACTGAATAACGCTACATGGATTCTGCTGCATGCCAATCTGTGGCATGATACAAGAGGAACGTTGGCTTGAGGCTAGTGTTCAATGGGGTCGCCAATTCACTGAAAATTACTGAAGGTTGAGCAGCTACCAAAGTATGGCAACGTCCAACATTCTTTCCGTGAAATTCACTTCTCATCACAAAGGGAACTGTGCCATGAAGGGAACATGTGCAACTACAGTATTTCTCACTGAGAATTGATTCCGCAACTCTCTAAATCCCAATGAGGAAAGTAAAGTATCCCTTTAAGCCTTATATTCAATATATATATTCCACAGAGAATTAACCCTGTTCTTTCTTTCTCTAGTTTGTAATTCCAAGGCGCTTTAGAAGGGAGATACTTGAGTTGTTTCAACTTACTACTTTCTAGAGTTTAAGGAAAGAAGCCCTTCACTTCCCATGACTCGGCATCTAGCTGTTCCCAATGGCGCATTGCTCACAACTCCCCGAAGGCACAGGCCGTCCTTCCTGTACTTTTTTCATCCTAGTGCAGACCCTCAAGTACTAAGAGACCTGGAATGCTTCCTAGAGTTCAAGAACCACACTGAATAAGTCTACAAGGATTCTGCTGCATGCCAACATGTGGCATGATACAAGAGGAACGTTAGCTTGAGGCTAGTGTTCAATGGGGTCGCCAATTCACTGAAGATTACTGAAGGAGGAGCACCTACCAAAGAATGGCAACCACCAAGTTTCTTTCCGAGAAATTCACTTGTCATCACAAAGGGAATTGTGCCATGAAGGGAACATGTGCAACTACAGTATTTCTCAGTGAGAATGGATCCCGCAACTCTCTAAATCCCAATGAGGAAAATAAAGTTCCCCTTTAAGCCTTATATTCAAAAGGGTCCACAGAGCATTGATCCTATTGCTTCTTTCTCTATTTTGTAGTTGAAGGTGTTTTAGAAGGGAGATACTTGAGTTGTTTCAACTTACTACTTTCTAGAGTTTACGAAAAGAAGCCCTTCACTTCCCATGACTCGACATCTAGTTGTACACAATGATGCATTGCTCACAACACCCCGAAGACAGACGCCGTCCTTCCTGTACTTTTCTCATCCTAGTGCAGACCCGCAAGTACTAAGAGACCTGGAATGCTTCCTAGAGCCCAGGATCCACAATGAATAAGGCTACATGGATTTTGCTGCATGACAACATGTGTCATGTTAGAAGAGGAACGTTAGCTTGAGGTTAGTGGTCAAATGGGGTCGCCAATTCACTGAAGATTACCGAAGGATGAGCACCTACCAAAGAATGGCAACCTCCAAGTTTCTTTCCTAGAAACTCACTTGTCATCACAAAGGCAATTGTGCTATGAAGAGAACATGTGCAACTAAAGAATTTCTCAGAGAGAACTGAGCCCACAACTCTCTAAATCCCAATGAGGAAAGTCAAGTTTCCCTTCAAGCCTTATTTTCCAAAGGGCCCGCAGAGCACTGACCCTGCTGTTTCCTTCTCTATTTTGTACCTCCAACGTGCTTTAGACGGGAGATACTTGAGTTGTTTCAAGTTGCCACATTCTAGAAATTTAACAAAAGAAACCGTTCAACTCCATGCCTCGGCATCTAGCTGTTCCCAAGGCTGCACTTATCACAACTCCCCAAACACACAGGCCGTCCTTCTTGTACGTTTCACAGCCTAGTGCAGATCCGATAGTACTAAGAGACCTGGAATGCTTCGTAGAGCTCAAGAACCACACTGAATAAGGCTACTTAGATTCTGCTGCATGCCAACCTCTGGCATGATACAAGAGGAACGTTAGCCTGAGGCTAGTGGTCAAAAAGGGTCGCCAATTCACTGAATTGACTGAAGGATGAGCTCCTTCCAAAGCATGGCCACCTCCAAGTTTCTTTCCTAGAAACTCACTTTTCATCACACAGGCAATTGTGCAATGAAGGGAACTTGTGCAACTACAGTGTTTCTCAGGGAGAATTGAGCCCCCACCTCTCTAAATCCCAATGAGGAATATGAAGTTTCCCGTCAAGACTTATTTTCAAAATGGCCAGCAGAGCATCGACCTTGCTGATTCTTTCTCTAATTTGTACATCCAAGGTCATTTAGAAGGGGGATACTTGAGTTGTTTCAACTTGCAACAATCTAGAGGTTTTACCAAAGAGCCCTGAAGAACCCCTGATTCGGCATCCAGCTTTTCCCAATGATGCATTGCTCACAAAGGCCCAAACACACAGGCCGTGCCTCTAGGACGTTTCTCATCCGAGTGCAGACCCGCCAGTACTAAGAAACCTGGAATGCTACCTAGAGCTCAAGAACCACACTGAATAACGCTACATGGATTCTGCTGCATGCCAATCTGTGGCATTATACAAGAGGAACGTTAGCTTGAGGCTAGTGTTCAATGGGGTCGCCAATTCACTGAAAATTACTGAGGGTTGAGCAGCTACCAAAGTATGGCAACGTCCAAGTTTCTTTCCGAGAAATTCACTTCTCATCACAAAGGGAACTGTGCCATGAAGGGAACATGTGCAACTACAGTATTTCTCACTGAGAATTGATTCCGCAACTCTCTAAATCCCAATGAGGAAAGTAAAGTATCCCTTTAAGCCTTATATTCAATATATATATTCCACAGAGAATTAACCCTGTTCTTTCTTTCTCTAGTTTGTAATTCCTAGGCGCTTTAGAAGGGAGATACTTGAGTTGTTTCAACTTACTACTTTCTAGAGTTTAAGAAAAGAAGCCCTTCACTTCCCATGACTCGGCATCTAGCTGTTCCCAATGGCGCATTGCTCACAACTCCCCGAACGCACAGGCCGTCCTTCCTGTACTTTTCTCATCCTAGTGCAGACCCTCAAGTACTAAGAGACCTGGAATGCTACATAGAGTTCAAGAACCACACTGAATAAGTCTACAAGGATTCTGCTGCATGCCAACATGTGGCATGATACAAGAGGAACGTTAGCTTGAGGCTAGTGTTCAATGGGGTCGCTAATTCACTGAAGATTACTGAAGGAGGAGCACCTACCAAAGAATGGCAACCACCAAGTTTCTTTCCGAGAAATTCACTTGTCATCACAAAGGGAATTGTGCCATGAAGGGAACATGTGCAACTACAGCATTTCTCAGTGAGAATGGATCCTGCAACTCTCTAAATCCCAATGAGGAAAATAAAGTTCCCCTTTAAGCCTTATATTCAAAAGGGTCCACAGAGCATTGATCCTATTGCTTCTTTCTCTATTTTGTAGTTGAAGGTGTTTTAGAAGGGAGATACTTGAGTTGTTTCAACTTACTACTTTCTAGAGTTTACGAAAAGAAGCCCTTCACTTCCCATGACTCGGCATCTAGTTGTACCCAATGATGCATTGCTCACAACACCCCGAAGGCAGACGCCGTCCTTCCTGTACTTTTCTCCTCCTAGTGCAGACCCGCAAGTACTAAGAGACCTGGAATTCTTCCTAGAGCCCAGGATCCACAATGAATAAGGCTACATGGATTTTGCTGCATGACAACATGTGTCATGTTAGAAGAGGAACGTTAGCTTGAGGTTAGTGGTGAAATGGGGTCGCCAATTCACTGAAGATTACCGAAGGATGAGCACCTACCAAAGAATGGCAACCTCCAAGTTTCTTTCCTAGAAACTCACTTGTCATCACAAAGGCAATTGTGCTATGAAGAGAACATGTGCAACTAAAGAATTTCTCAGAGAGAACTGAGCCCACAACTCTCTAAATCCCAATGAGGAAAGTCAAGTTTCCCTTCAAGCCTTATTTTCCAAAGGGCCCGCAGAGCACTGACCCTGCTGTTTCCTTCTCTATTTTGTACCTCCAACGTGCTTTAGACGGGAAATACTTGAGTTGTTTCAAGTTGCCACATTCTAGAAATTTAACAAAAGAAACCCTTCACCTCCATGCCTCGGCATCTAGCTGTTCCCAAGGCTGCACTTATCACAACTCCCCAAACACACAGGCCGTCCTTCTTGTACGTTTCACAGCCTAGTGCAGATCCGATAGTACTAAGAGACCTGGAATGCTTCGTAGAGCTCAAGAACCACACTGAATAAGGCTACTTCGATTCTGCTGCATGCCAACCTCTGGCATGATACAAGAGGAACGTTAGCCTGAGGCTAGTGGTCAAAAAGGGTCGCCAATTCACTGAATTGACTGAAGGATGAGCTCCTTCCAAAGCATGGCCACTGCCAAGTTTCTTTCCTAGAAACTCACTTTTCATCACACAGGCCATTGTGCAATGAAGGGAACTTGTGCAACTACAGTGTTTCTCAGGGAGAATTGAGCCCCCACCTCTCTAAATCCCAATGAGGAATATGAAGTTTCCCGTCAAGGCTTATTTTCAAAATGGCCAGCAGAGCATCGACCTTGCTGATTTTTTCTCTAATTTGTACATCCAAGGTTATTTAGAAGGGGGATACTTGAGTTGTTTCAACTTGCAACAATCTAGAGGTTTTACCAAAGAGCCCTTAAGAGCCCCTGATTCGGCATCCAGCTTTTCCCAACGATGCATTGCTCACAAAGGCCCAAACACACAGGCCGTGCCTCTAGGACGTTTCTCATCCGAGTGCAGACCCGCCAGTACTAAGAAACCTGGAATGCTACCTAGAGCTCAAGAACCACACTGAATAACGTTACATGGATTCTGCTGCATGCCAATCTGTGGCATGATACAAGAGGAACGTTAGCTTGAGGCTAGTGTTCAATGGGGTCGCCAATTCACTGAAAATTACTGAGGGTTGAGCAGCTACCAAAGTATGGCAACGTCCAAGTTTCTTTCCGAGAAATTCACTTCTCATCACAAAGGGAACTGTTCCATGAAGGGAACATGTGCAACTACAGTATTTCTCACTGAGAATTGATTCCGCAACTCTCTAAATCCCAATGAGGAAAGTAAAGTATCCCTTTAAGCCTTATATTCAATATATATATTCCACAGAGAATTAACCCTGTTCTTTCTTTCTCTAGTTTGTAATTCCTAGGCGCTTTAGAAGGGAGATACTTGAGTTGTTTCAACTTACTACTTTCTAGAGTTTAAGAAAAGAAGCCCTTCACTTCCCATGACTCGGCATCTAGCTGTTCCCAATGGCGCATTGCTCACAACTCCCCGAACGCACAGGCCGTCCTTCCTGTACTTTTCTCATCCTAGTGCAGACCCGCAAGTACTAAGAGACCTGGAATGCTTCCTAGAGTTCAAGAACCACACTGAATAAGTCTACAAGGATTCTGCTGCATGCGAACATGTGGCATGATACAAGAGGAACGTTAGCTTGAGGCTAGTGTTCAATGGGGTCGCCAATTCACTGAAGATTACTGAAGGAGGAGCACCTACCAAAGAATGGCAACCACCAAGTTTCTTTCCGAGAAATTCACTTGTCATCACAAAGGGAATTGTGCCATGAAGGGAACATGTGCAACTACAGTATTTCTCAGTGAGAATGGATCCCGCAACTCTCTAAATCCCAATGAGGAAAATAAAGTTCCCCTTTAAGCCTTATATTCAAAAGGGTCCACAGAGCATTGATCCTATTGCTTCTTTCTCTATTTTGTAGTTGAAGGTGTTTTAGAAGGGAGATACTTGAGTTGTTTCAACTTACTACTTTCTAGAGTTTACGAAAAGAAGCCCTTCACTTCCCATGACTCGGCATCTAGTTGTACCCAATGATGCATTGCTCACAACACCCCGAACGCAGACGCCATCCTTCCTGTACTTTTCTCCTCCTAGTGCAGACCCGCAAGTACTAAGAGACCTGGAATGCTTCCTAGAGCCCAGGATCCACAATGAATAAGGCTACATGGATTTTGCTGCATGACAACATGTGTCATGTTAGAAGAGGAACGTTAGCTTCAGGTTAGTAGTCAAATGGGGTCGCCAATTCACGGAAGATTACCGAAGGATGAGCACCTACCAAAGAATGGCAACCTCCAAGTTTCTTTCCTAGAAACTCACTTGTCATCACAAAGGCAATTGTGCTATGAAGAGAACATGTGCAACTAAAGAATTTCTCAGAGAGAACTGAGCCCACAACTCTCTAAATCCCAATGAGGAAAGTCAAGTTTCCCTTCAAGCCTTATTTTCCAAAGGGCCCGCAGAGCACTGACCCTGCTGTTTCCTTCTCTATTTTGTACCTCCAACGTGCTTTAGACGGGAGATACTTGAGTTGTTTCAAGTTGCCACATTCTAGAAATTTAACAAAAGAAACCCTTCACCTCCATGCCTCGGCATCTAGCTGTTCCCAAGGCTGCACTTATCACAACTCCCCAAACACACAGGCCGTCCTTCTTGTACGTTTCACAGCCTAGTGCAGATCCGATAGTACTAAGAGACCTGGAATGCTTCGTAGAGCTCAAGAACCACACTGAATAAGGCTACTTAGATTCTGCTGCATGCCAACCTCTGGCATGATACAAGAGGAACGTTAGCCTGAGGCTAGTGGTCAAAAAGGGTCGCCAATTCACTGAATTGACTGAAGGATGAGCTCCTTCCAAAGCATGGCCACCTCCAAGTTTCTTTCCTAGAAACTCACTTTTCATCACACAGGCAATTGTGCAATGAAGGGAACTTGTGCAACTACAGTGTTTCTCAGGGAGAATTGAGCCCCCACCTCTCTAAATCCCAAGGAGGAATATGAAGTTTCCCGTCAAGACTTATTTTCAAAATGGCCAGCAGAGCATCGACCTTGCTGATTCTTTCTCTAATTTGTACATCCAAGGTCATTTAGAAGGGGGATACTTGAGTTGTTTCAACCTGCAACAACCTAGAGGTTTTACCAAAGAGCCCTTAAGAGCCCCTGATTCGGCATCCAGCTTTTCCCTACGATGCATTGCTCACAAAGGCCCAAACACACAGGCCGTGCCTCTAGGACGTTTCTCATCCGAGTGCAGACCCGCCAGTACGAAGAAACCTGGAATGCTACCTAGAGCTCAAGAACCACACTGAATAACGCTACATGGATTCTGCTGCATGCCAATCTGTGGCATGATACAAGAGGAACGTTAGCTTGAGGCTAGTGTTCAATGGGGTCGCCAATTCACTGAAAATTACTGAAGGTTGAGCAGCTACCAAAGTATGGTAACATCCAAGATTCTTTCCGTGAAATTCACTTCTCATCACAAAGGGAACTGTGCCATGAAGGGAACATGTGCAACTACAGTATTTCTCACTGAGAATTGATTCCGCAACTCTCTAAATCCCAATGAGGAAAGTAAAGTATCCCTTTAAGCCTTATATTCAATATATATATTCCACAGAGAATTAACCCTGTTCTTTCTTTCTCTAGTTTGTAATTCCAAGGCGCTTTAGAAGGGAGATACTTGAGTTGTTTCAACTTACTACTTTCTAGAGTTTAAGGAAAGAAGCCCTTCACTTCCCATGACTCGGCATCTAGCTGTTCCCAATGGCGCATTGCTCACAACTCCCCGAAGGCACAGGCCGTCCTTCCTGTACTTTTTTCATCCTAGTGCAGACCCTCAAGTACTAAGAGACCTGGAATGCTTCCTAGAGTTCAAGAACCACACTGAATAAGTCTACAAGGATTCTGCTGCATGCCAACATGTGGCATGATACAAGAGGAACGTTAGCTTGAGGCTAGTGTTCAATGGGGTCGCCAATTCACTGAAGATTACTGAAGGAGGAGCACCTACCAAAGAATGGCAACCACCAAGTTTCTTTCCGAGAAATTCACTTGTCATCACAAAGGGAATTGTGCCATGAAGGGAACATGTGCAACTACAGTATTTCTCAGTGAGAATGGATCCCGCAACTCTCTAAATCCCAATGAGGAAAATAAAGTTCCCCTTTAAGCCTTATATTCAAAAGGGTCCACAGAGCATTGATCCTATTGCTTCTTTCTCTATTTTGTAGTTGAAGGTGTTTTAGAAGGGAGATACTTGAGTTGTTTCAACTTACTACTTTCTAGAGTTTACGGAAAGAAGCCCTTCACTTCCCATGACTCGGCATCTAGTTGTACCTTATGATGCATTGCTCACAACACCCCGAAGGCAGACGCCATCCTTCCTGTACTTTTCTCCTCCTAGTGCAGACCCGCAAGTACTAAGAGACCTGGAATGCTTCCTAGAGCCCAGGATCCACAATGAATAAGGCTACATGGATTTTGCTGCATGACAACATGTGTCATGTTAGAAGAGGAACGTTAGCTTCAGGTTAGTAGTCAAATGGGGTCGCCAATTCACGGAAGATTACCGAAGGATGAGCACCTACCAAAGAATGGCAACCTCCAAGTTTCTTTCCTAGAAACTCACTTGTCATCACAAAGGCAATTGTGCTATGAAGAGAACATGTGCAACTAAAGAATTTCTCAGAGAGAACTGAGCCCACAACTCTCTAAATCCCAATGAGGAAAGTCAAGTTTCCCTTCAAGCCTTATTTTCCAAAGGGCCTGCAGAGCACTGACCCTGCTGTTTCCTTCTCTATTTTGTACCTCCAACGTGCTTTAGACGGGAGATACTTGAGTTGTTTCAAGTTGCCACATTCTAGAAATTTAACAAAAGAAACCGTTCACCTCCATGCCTCGGCATCTAGCTGTTCCCAAGGCTGCACTTATCACAACTCCCCAAACACACAGGCCGTCCTTCTTGTACGTTTCACAGCCTAGTGCAGATCCGATAGTACTAAGAGACCTGGAATGCTTCGTAGAGCTCAAGAACCACACTGAATAAGGCTACTTCGATTCTGCTGCATGCCAACCTCTGGCATGATACAAGAGGAACGTTAGCCTGAGGCTAGTGGTCAAAAAGGGTCGCCAATTCACTGAATTGACTGAAGGATGAGCTCCTTCCAAAGCATGGCCACTGCCAAGTTTCTTTCCTAGAAACTCACTTTTCATCACACAGGCAATTGTGCAATGAAGGGAACTTGTGCAACTACAGTGTTTCTCAGGGAGAATTGAGCCCCCACCTCTCTAAATCCCAATGAGGAATATGAAGTTTCCCGTCAAGGCTTATTTTCAAAATGGCCAGCAGAGCATCGACCTTGCTGATTTTTTCTCTAATTTGTACATCCAAGGTCATTTAGAAGGGGGATACTTGAGTTGTTTCAACTTGCAACAATCTAGAGGTTTTACCAAAGAGCCCTTAAGAGCCCCTGATTCGGCATCCAGCTTTTCCCAACGATGCATTGCTCACAAAGGCCCAAACACACAGGCCGTGCCTCTAGGACGTTTCTCATCCGAGTGCAGACCCGCCAGTACTAAGAAACCTGGAATGCTACCTAGAGCTCAAGAACCACACTGAATAACGCTACATGGATTCTGCTGCATGCCAATCTGTGGCATGATACAAGAGGAACGTTAGCTTGAGGCTAGTGTTCAATGGGGTCGCCAATTCACTGAAAATTACTGAGGGTTGAGCAGCTACCAAAGTATGGCAACGTCCAAGTTTCTTTCCGAGAAATTCACTTCTCATCACAAAGGGAACTGTGCCATGAAGGGAACATGTGCAACTACAGTATTTCTCACTGAGAATTGATTCCGCAACTCTCTAAATCCCAATGAGGAAAGTAAAGTATCCCTTTAAGCCTTATATTCAATATATATATTCCACAGAGAATTAAACCTGTTCTTTCTTTCTCTAGTTTGTAATTCCTAGGCGCTTTAGAAGGGAGATACTTGAGTTGTTTCAACTTACTACTTTCTAGAGTTTAAGAAAAGAAGCCCTTCACTTCCCATGACTCGGCATCTAGCTGTTCCCAATGGCGCATTGCTCACAACTCCCCGAACGCACAGGCCGTCCTTCCTGTACTTTTCTCATCCTAGTGCAGACCCTCAAGTACTAAGAGACCTGGAATGCTTCCTAGAGTTCAAGAACCACACTGAATAAGTCTACAAGGATTCTGCTGCATGCCAACATGTGGCATGATACAAGAGGAACGTTAGCTTGAGGCTAGTGTTCAATGGGGTCGCCAATTCACTGAAGATTACTGAAGGAGGAGCACCTACCAAAGAATGGCAACCACCAAGTTTCTTTCCGAGAAATTCACTTGTCATCACAAAGGGAATTGTGCCATGAAGGGAACATGTGCAACTACAGTATTTCTCAGTGAGAATGGATCCCGCAACTCTCTAAATCCCAATGAGGAAAATAAAGTTCCCCTTTAAGCCTTATATTCAAAAGGGTCCACAGAGCATTGATCCTATTGCTTCTTTCTCTATTTTGTAGTTGAAGGTGTTTTAGAAGGGAGATACTTGAGTTGTTTCAACTTACTACTTTCTAGAGTTTACGAAAAGAAGCCCTTCACTTCCCATGACTCGGCATCTAGTTGTACCCAATGATGCATTGCTCACAACACCCCGAACGCAGACGCCATCCTTCCTGTACTTTTCTCCTCCTAGTGCAGACCCGCAAGTACTAAGAGACCTGGAATGCTTCCTAGAGCCCAGGATCCACAATGAATAAGGCTACATGGATTTTGCTGCATGACAACATGTGTCATGTTAGAAGAGGAACGTTAGCTTCAGGTTAGTAGTCAAATGGGGTCGCCAATTCACGGAAGATTACCGAAGGATGAGCACCTACCAAAGAATGGCAACCTCCAAGTTTCTTTCCTAGAAACTCACTTGTCATCACAAAGGCAATTGTGCTATGAAGAGAACATGTGCAACTAAAGAATTTCTCAGAGAGAACTGAGCCCACAACTCTCTAAATCCCAATGAGGAAAGTCAAGTTTCCCTTCAAGCCTTATTTTCCAAAGGGCCCGCAGAGCACTGACCCTGCTGTTTCCTTCTCTATTTTGTACCTCCAACGTGCTTTAGACGGGAGATACTTGAGTTGTTTCAAGTTGCCACATTCTAGAAATTTAACAAAAGAAACCCTTCACCTCCATGCCTCGGCATCTAGCTGTTCCCAAGGCTGCACTTATCACAACTCCCCAAACACACAGGCCGTCCTTCTTGTACGTTTCACAGCCTAGTGCAGATCCGATAGTACTAAGAGACCTGGAATGCTTCGTAGAGCTCAAGAACCACACTGAATAAGGCTACTTCGATTCTGCTGCATGCCAACCTCTGGCATGATACAAGAGGAACGTTAGCCTGAGGCTAGTGGTCAAAAAGGGTCGCCAATTCACTGAATTGACTGAAGGATGAGCTCCTTCCAAAGCATGGCCACTGCCAAGTTTCTTTCCTAGAAACTCACTTTTCATCACACAGGCAATTGTGCAATGAAGGGAACTTGTGCAACTACAGTGTTTCTCAGGGAGAATTGAGCCCCCACCTCTCTAAATCCCAATGAGGAATATGAAGTTTCCCGTCAAGGCTTATTTTCAAAATGGCCAGCAGAACATCGACCTTGCTGATTTTTTCTCTAATTTGTACATCCAAGGTCATTTAGAAGGGGGATACTTGAGTTGTTTCAACTTGCAACAATCTAGAGGTTTTACCAAAGAGCCCTTAAGAGCCCCTGATTCGGCATCCAGCTTTTCCCAACGATGCATTGCTCACAAAGGCCCAAACACACAGGCCGTGCCTCTAGGACGTTTCTCATCCGAGTGCAGACCCGCCAGTACGAAGAAACCTGGAATGCTACCTAGAGCTCAAGAACCACACTGAATAACGCTACATGGATTCTGCTGCATGCCAATCTGTGGCATGATACAAGAGGAACGTTAGCTTGAGGCTAGTGTTCAATGGGGTCGCCAATTCACTGAAAATGACTGAAGGTTGAGCAGCTACCAAAGTATGGCAACGTCCAAGATTCTTTCCATGAAATTCACTTCTCATCACAAAGGGAACTGTGCCATGAAGGGAACATGTGCAACTACAGTATTTCTCACTGAGAATTGATTCCGCAACTCTCTAAATCCCAATGAGGAAAGTAAAGTATCCCTTTAAGCCTTATATTCAATATATATATTCCACAGAGAATTAACCCTGTTCTTTCTTTCTCTAGTTTGTAATTCCAAGGCACTTTAGAAGGGAGATACTTGAGTTGTTTCAACTTACTACTTTCTAGAGTTTAAGAAAAGAAGCCCTTCACTTCCCATGACTCGGCATCTAGCTGTTCCCAATGGCGCATTGCTCACAACTCCCCGAAGGCACAGGCCGTCCTTCCTGTACTTTTCTCATCCTAGTGCAGACCCGCAAGTACTAAGAGACCTGGAATGCTTCCTAGAGTTCAAGAACCACACTGAATAAGTCTACAAGGATTCTGCTGCATGCCAACATGTGGCATGATACAAGAGGAACGTTAGCTTGAGGCTAGTGTTCAATGGGGTCGCCAATTCACTGAAGATTACTGAAGGAGGAGCACCTACCAAAGAATGGCAACCACCAAGTTTCTTTCCGAGAAATTCACTTGTCATCACAAAGGGAATTGTGCCATGAAGGGAACATGTGCAACTACAGTATTTCTCAGTGAGAATGGATCCCGCAACTCTCTAAATCCCAATGAGGAAAATAAAGTTCCCCTTTAAGCCTTATATTCAAAAGGGTCCACAGAGCATTGATCCTATTGCTTCTTTCTCTATTTTGTAGTTGAAGGTGTTTTAGAAGGGAGATACTTGAGTTGTTTCAACTTACTACTTTCTAGAGTTTACGAAAAGAAGCCCTTCACTTCCCATGACTCGGCATCTAGTTGTACCCAATGATGCATTGCTCACAACACCCCGAAGACAGACGCCGTCCTTCCTGTACTTTTCTCATCCTAGTGCAGACCCGCAAGTACTAAGAGACCTGGAATGCTTCCTAGAGCCCAGGAACCGCAATGAATAAGGCTACATGGATTTTGCTGCATGATAACATGTGTCATGTTAGAAGAGGAACGTTAGCTTGAGGTTAGTGGTCAAATGGGGTCGCCAATTCACTGAAGATTACCGAAGGATGAGCACCTACCAAAGAATGGCAACCTCCAAGTTTCTTTCCTAGAAACTCACTTGTCATCACAAAGGCAATTGTGCTATGAAGAGAACATGTGCAACTAAAGAATTTCTCAGAGAGAACTGAGCCCACAACTCTCTAAATCCCAATGAGGAAAGTCAAGTTTCCCTTCAAGCCTTATTTTCCAAAGGGCCCGCAGAGCACTGACCCTGCTGTTTCCTTCTCTATTTTGTACCTCTAACGTGCTTTAGACGGGAGATACTTGAGTTATTTCAAGTTGCCACATTCTAGAAATTTAACAAAAGAAACCCTTCACCTCCATGCCTCGGCATCTAGCTGTTCCCAAGGCTGCACTTATCACAACTCCCCAAACACACAGGCCGTCCTTCTTGTACGTTTCACAGCCTAGTGCAGATCCGATAGTACTAAGAGACCTGGAATGCTTCGTAGAGCTCAAGAACCACACTGAATAAGGCTACTTCGATTCTGCTGCATGCCAACCTCTGGCATGATACAAGAGGAACGTTAGCCTGAGGCTAGTGGTCAAAAAGGGTCGCCAATTCACTGAATTGACTGAAGGATGAGCTCCTTCCAAAGCATGGCCACTGCCAAGTTTCTTTCCTAGAAACTCACTTTTCATCACACAGGCAATTGTGCAATGAAGGGAACTTGTGCAACTACAGTGTTTCTCAGGGAGAATTGAGCCCCCACCTCTCTAAATCCCAATGAGGAATATGAAGTTTCCCGTCAAGGCTTATTTTCAAAATGGCCAGCAGAGCATCGACCTTGCTGATTTTTTCTCTAATTTGTACATCCAAGGTCATTTAGAAGGGGGATACTTGAGTTGTTTCAACTTGCAACAATCTAGAGGTTTTACCAAAGAGCCCTTAAGAGCCCCTGATTCGGCATCCAGCTTTTCCCAACGATGCATTGCTCACAAAGGCCCAAACACACAGGCCGTGCCTCTAGGACGTTTCTCATCCGAGTGCAGACCCGCCAGTACTAAGAAACCTGGAATGCTACCTAGAGCTCAAGAACCACACTGAATAACGCTACATGGATTCTGCTGCATGCCAATCTGTGGCATGATACAAGAGGAACGTTAGCTTGAGGCTAGTGTTCAATGGGGTCGCCAATTCACTGAAAATTACTGAGGGTTGAGCAGCTACCAAAGTATGGCAACGTCCAAGTTTCTTTCCGAGAAATTCACTTCTCATCACAAAGGGAACTGTGCCATGAAGGGAACATGTGCAACTACAGTATTTCTCACTGAGAATTGATTCCGCAACTCTCTAAATCCCAATGAGGAAAGTAAAGTATCCCTTTAAGCCTTATATTCAATATATATATTCCACAGAGAATTAACCCTGTTCTTTCTTTCTCTAGTTTGTAATTCCAAGGCGCTTTAGAAGGGAGATACTTGACTTGTTTCAACTTACTACTTTCTAGAGTTTAAGAAAAGAAGCCCTTCACTTCCCATGACTCGGCATCTAGCTGTTCCCAATGGCGCATTGCTCACAACTCCCCGAACGCACAGGCCGTCCTTCCTGTACTTTTCTCATCCTAGTGCAGACCCTCAAGTACTAAGAGACCTGGAATGCTTCCTAGAGTTCAAGAACCACACTGAATAAGTCTACAAGGATTCTGCTGCATGCCAACATGTGGCATGATACAAGAGGAACGTTAGCTTGAGGCTAGTGTTCAATGGGGTCGCCAATTCACTGAAGATTACTGAAGGAGGAGCACCTACCAAAGAATGGCAACCACCAAGTTTCTTTCCGAGAAATTCACTTGTCATCACAAAGGGAATTGTGCCATGAAGGGAACATGTGCAACTACAGTATTTCTCAGTGAGAATGGATCCCGCAACTCTCTAAATCCCAATGAGGAAAATAAAGTTCCCCTTTAAGCCTTATATTCAAAAGGGTCCACAGAGCATTGATCCTATTGCTTCTTTCTCTATTTTGTAGTTGAAGGTGTTTTAGAAGGGAGATACTTGAGTTGTTTCAACTTACTACTTTCTAGAGTTTACGAAAAGAAGCCCTTCACTTCCCATGACTCGGCATCTAGTTGTACCCAATGATGCATTGCTCACAACACGCCGAACGCAGACGCCATCCTTCCTGTACTTTTCTCCTCCTAGTGCAGACCCGCAAGTACTAAGAGACCTGGAATGCTTCCTAGAGCCCAGGATCCACAATGAATAAGGCTACATGGATTTTGCTGCATGACAACATGTGTCATGTTAGAAGAGGAATGTTAGCTTCAGGTTAGTAGTCAAATGGGGTCGCCAATTCACGGAAGATTACCGAAGGATGAGCACCTACCAAAGAATGGCAACCTCCAAGTTTCTTTCCTAGAAACTCACTTGTCATCACAAAGGCAATTGTGCTATGAAGAGAACATGTGCAACTAAAGAATTTCTCAGAGAGAACTGAGCCCACAACTCTCTAAATCCCAATGAGGAAAGTCAAGTTTCCCTTCAAGCCTTATTTTCCAAAGGGCCCGCAGAGCACTGACCCTGCTGTTTCCTTCTCAATTTTGTACCTCCAACGTGCTTTAGACGGGAGATACTTGAGTTGTTTCAAGTTGCCACATTCTAGAAATTTAACAAAAGAAACCCTTCACCTCCATGCCTCGGCATCTAGCTGTTCCCAAGGCTGCACTTATCACAACTCCCCAAACACACAGGCCGTCCTTCTTGTACGTTTCACAGCCTAGTGCAGATCCGATAGTACTAAGAGACCTGGAATGCTTCGTAGAGCTCAAGAACCACACTGAATAAGGCTACTTCGATTCTGCTGCATGCCAACCTCTGGCATGATACAAGAGGAACGTTAGCCTGAGGCTAGTGGTCAAAAAGGGTCGCCAATTCACTGAATTGACTGAAGGATGAGCTCCTTCCAAAGCATGGCCACTGCCAAGTTTCTTTCCTAGAAACTCACTTTTCATCACACAGGCAATTGTGCAATGAAGGGAACTTGTGCAACTACAGTGTTTCTCAGGGAGAATTGAGCCCCCACCTCTCTAAATCCCAATGAGGAATATGAAGTTTCCCGTCAAGGCTTATTTTCAAAATGGCCAGCAGAGCATCGACCTTGCTGATTTTTTCTCTAATTTGTACATCCAAGGTCATTTAGAAGGGGGATACTTGAGTTGTTTCAACTTGCAACAATCTAGAGGTTTTACCAAAGAGCCCTTAAGAGCCCCTGATTCGGCATCCAGCTTTTCCCAACGATGCATTGCTCACAAAGGCCCAAACACACAGGCCGTGCCTCTAGGACGTTTCTCATCCGAGTGCAGACCCGCCAGTACTAAGAAACCTGGAATGCTACCTAGAGCTCAAGAACCACACTGAATAACGCTACATGGATTCTGCTGCATGCCAATCTGTGGCATGATACAAGAGGAACGTTAGCTTGAGGCTAGTGTTCAATGGGGTCGCCAATTCACTGAAAATGACTGAAGGTTGAGCAGCTACCAAAGTATGGCAACGTCCAAGATTCTTTCCATGAAATTCACTTCTCATCACAAAGGGAACTGTGCCATGAAGGGAACATGTGCAAGTACAGTATTTCTCACTGAGAATTGATTCCGCAACTCTCTAAATCCCAATGAGGAAAGTAAAGTATCCCTTTAAGCCTTATATTCAATATATATATTCCACAGAGAATTAACCCTGTTCTTTCTTTCTCTAGTTTGTAATTCCAAGGCGCTTTAGAAGGGAGATACTTGAGTTGTTTCAACTTACTACTTTCTAGAGTTTAAGAAAAGAAGCCCTTCACTTCCCATAACTCGGCATCTAGCTGTTCCCAATGGCGCATTGCTCACAACTCCCCGAAGGCACAGGCCGTCCTTCCTGTACTTTTCTCATCCTAGTGCAGACCCGCAAGTACTAAGAGACCTGGAATGCTTCCTAGAGTTCAAGAACCACACTGAATAAGTCTACAAGGATTCTGCTGCATGCCAACATGTGGCATGATACAAGAGGAACGTTAGCTTGAGGCTAGTGTTCAATGGGGTCGCCAATTCACTGAAGATTACTGAAGGAGGAGCACCTACCAAAGAATGGCAACCACCAAGTTTCTTTCCGAGAAATTCACTTGTCATCACAAAGGGAATTGTGCCATGAAGGGAACATGTGCAACTACAGTATTTCTCAGTGAGAATGGATCCCGCAACTCTCTAAATCCCAATGAGGAAAATAAAGTTCCCCTTTAAGCCTTATATTCAAAAGGGTCCACAGAGCATTGATCCTATTGCTTCTTTCTCTATTTTGTAGTTGAAGGTGTTTTAGAAGGGGATACTTGAGTTGTTTCAACTTACTACTTTCTAGAGTTTACGAAAAGAAGCCCTTCACTTCCCATGACTCGGCATCTAGTTGTACCCAATGATGCATTGCTCACAACACCCCGAAGGCAGACGCCATCCTTCCTGTACTTTTCTCCTCCTAGTGCAGACCCGCAAGTACTAAGAGACCTGGAATGCTTCCTAGAGCCCAGGATCCACAATGAATAAGGCTACATGGATTTTGCTGCATGACAACATGTGTCATGTTAGAAGAGGAACGTTAGCTTCAGGTTAGTAGTCAAATGGGGTCGCCAATTCACGGAAGATTACCGAAGGATGAGCACCTACCAAAGAATGGCAACCTCCAAGTTTCTTTCCTAGAAACTCACTTGTCATCACAAAGGCAATTGTGCTATGAAGAGAACATGTGCAACTAAAGAATTTCTCAGAGAGAACTGAGCCCACAACTCTCTAAATCCCAATGAGGAAAGTCAAGTTTCCCTTCAAGCCTTATTTTCCAAAGGGCCCGCAGAGCACTGACCCTGCTGTTTCCTTCTCTATTTTGTACCTCCAACGTGCTTTAGATGGG
Organism: Eubalaena glacialis; assembly: GCF_028564815.1. NCBI lineage: Eukaryota > Metazoa > Chordata > Mammalia > Artiodactyla > Balaenidae > Eubalaena > Eubalaena glacialis. The sequence continues at coordinate 49,020,124 of NC_083722.1, read as the reverse complement.
AGATACTTGAGTTGTTTCAAGTTGCCACATTCTAGAAATTTAACAAAAGAAACGCTTCACCTCCATGCCTCGGCATCTAGCTGTTCCCAAGGCTGCACTTATCACAACTCCCCAAACACACAGGCCGTCCTTCTTGTACGTTTCACAGCCTAGTGCAGATCCGATAGTACTAAGAGACCTGGAATGCTTCGTAGAGCTCAAGAACCACACTGAATAAGGCTACTTCGATTCTGCTGCATGCCAACCTCTGGCATGATACAAGAGGAACGTTAGCCTGAGGCTAGTGGTCAAAAAGGGTCGCCAATTCACTGAATTGACTGAAGGATGAGCTCCTTCCAAAGCATGGCCACTGCCAAGTTTCTTTCCTAGAAACTCACTTTTCATCACACAGGCAATTGTGCAATGAAGGGAACTTGTGCAACTACAGTGTTTCTCAGGGAGAATTGAGCCCCCACCTCTCTAAATCCCAATGAGGAATATGAAGTTTCCCGTCAAGGCTTATTTTCAAAATGGCCAGCAGAGCATCGACCTTGCTGATTTTTTCTCTAATTTGTACATCCAAGGTCATTTAGAAGGGGGATACTTGAGTTGTTTCAACTTGCAACAATCTAGAGGTTTTACCAAAGAGCTCTTAAGAGCCCCTGATTCGGCATCCAGCTTTTCCCAACGATGCATTGCTCACAAAGGCCCAAACACACAGGCCGTGGCTCTAGGACGTTTCTCATCCGAGTGCAGACCCGCCAGTACTAAGAAACCTGGAATGCTACCTAGAGCTCAAGAACCACACTGAATAACGCTACATGGATTCTGCTGCATGCCAATCTGTGGCATGATACAAGAGGAACGTTAGCTTGAGGCTAGTGTTCAATGGGGTCGCCAATTCACTGAAAATGACTGAAGGTTGAGCAGCTACCAAAGTATGGCAACGTCCAAGATTCTTTCCATGAAATTCACTTCTCATCACAAAGGGAACTGTGCCATGAAGGGAACATGTGCAACTACAGTATTTCTCACTGAGAATTGATTCCGCAACTCTCTAAATCCCAATGAGGAAAGTAAAGTATCCCTTTAAGCCTTATATTCAATATATATATTCCACAGAGAATTAACCCTGTTCTTTCTTTCTCTAGTTTGTAATTCCAAGGCGCTTTAGAAGGGAGATACTTGAGTTGTTTCAACTTACTACTTTCTAGAGTTTAAGAAAAGAAGCCCTTCACTTCCCATGACTCTGCATCTAGCTGTTCCCAATGGCGCATTGCTCACAACTCCCCGAAGGCACAGGCCGTCCTTCCTGTACTTTTCTCATCCTAGTGCAGACCCGCAAGTACTAAGAGACCTGGAATGCTTCCTAGAGTTCAAGAACCACACTGAATAAGTCTACAAGGATTCTGCTGCATGCCAACATGTGGCATGATACAAGAGGAACGTTAGCTTGAGGCTAGTGTTCAATGGGGTCGCCAATTCACTGAAGATTACTGAAGGAGGAGCACCTACCAAAGAATGGCAACCACCAAGTTTCTTTCTGAGAAATTCACTTGTCATCACAAAGGGAATTGTGCCATGAAGGGAACATGTGCAACTACAGTATTTCTCAGTGAGAATGGATCCCGCAACTCTCTAAATCCCAATGAGGAAAATAAAGTTCCCCTTTAAGCCTTATATTCAAAAGGGTCCACAGAGCATTGATCCTATTGCTTCTTTCTCTATTTTGTAGTTGAAGGTGTTTTAGAAGGGAGATACTTGAGTTGTTTCAACTTACTACTTTCTAGAATTTACGAAAAGAAGCCCTTCACTTCCCATGACTCGGCATCTAGTTGTACCCAATGATGCATTGCTCACAACACCCCGAAGACAGACGCCGTCCTTCCTGTACTTTTCTCATCCTAGTGCAGACCCGCAAGTACTAAGAGACCTGGAATGCTTCCTAGAGCCCAGGAACCACAATGAATAAGGCTACATGGATTTTGCTGCATGATAACATGTGTCATGTTAGAAGAGGAACGTTAGCTTGAGGTTAGTGGTCAAATGGGGTCGCCAATTCACTGAAGATTACCGAAGGATGAGCACCTACCAAAGAATGGCAACCTCCAAGTTTCTTTCCTAGAAACTCACTTGTCATCACAAAGGCAATTGTGCTATGAAGAGAACATGTGCAACTAAAGAATTTCTCAGAGAGAACTGAGCCCACAACTCTCTAAATCCCAATGAGGAAAGTCAAGTTTCCCTTCAAGCCTTATTTTCCAAAGGGCCCGCAGAGCACTGACCCTGCTGTTTCCTTCTCTATTTTGTACCTCTAACGTGCTTTAGACGGGAGATACTTGAGTTATTTCAAGTTGCCACATTCTAGAAATTTAACAAAAGAAACCCTTCACCTCCATGCCTCGGCATCTAGCTGTTCCCAAGGCTGCACTTATCACAACTCCCCAAACACACAGGCCGTCCTTCTTGTACGTTTCACAGCCTAGTGCAGATCCGATAGTACTAAGAGACCTGGAATGCTTCGTAGAGCTCAAGAACCACACTGAATAAGGCTACTTCGATTCTGCTGCATGCCAACCTCTGGCATGATACAAGAGGAACGTTAGCCTGAGGCTAGTGGTCAAAAAGGGTCGCCAATTCACTGAATTGACTGAAGGATGAGCTCCTTCCAAAGCATGGCCACCTCCAAGTTTCTTTCCTAGAAACTCACTTTTCATCACACAGGCAATTGTGCAATGAAGGGAACTTGTGCAACTACAGTGTTTCTCAGGGAGAATTGAGCCCCCACCTCTCTAAATCCCAAGGAGGAATATGAAGTTTCCCGTCAAGACTTATTTTCAAAATGGCCAGCAGAGCATCGACCTTGCTGATTCTTTCTCTAATTTGTACATCCAAGGTCATTTAGAAGGGTGATACTTGAGTTGTTTCAACCTGCAACAATCTAGAGGTTTTACCAAAGAGCCCTTAAGAGCCCCTGATTCGGCATCCAGCTTTTCCCTACGATGCATTGCTCACAAAGGCCCAAACACACAGGCCGTGCCTCTAGGACGTTTCTCATCCGAGTGCAGACCCGCCAGTACGAAGAAACCTGGAATGCTACCTAGAGCTCAAGAACCACACTGAATAACGCTACATGGATTCTGCTGCATGCCAATCTGTGGCATGATACAAGAGGAACGTTAGCTTGAGGCTAGTGTTCAATGGGGTCGCCAATTCACTGAAAATTACTGAAGGTTGAGCAGCTACCAAAGTATGGTAACATCCAAGATTCTTTCCGTGAAATTCACTTCTCATCACAAAGGGAACTGTGCCATGAAGGGAACATGTGCAACTACAGTATTTCTCACTGAGAATTGATTCCGCAACTCTCTAAATCCCAATGAGGAAAGTAAAGTATCCCTTTAAGCCTTATATTCAATATATATATTCCACAGAGAATTAACCCTGTTCTTTCTTTCTCTAGTTTGTAATTCCAAGGCGCTTTAGAAGGGAGATACTTGAGTTGTTTCAACTTACTACTTTCTAGAGTTTAAGAAAAGAAGCCCTTCACTTCCCATGACTCGGCATCTAGCTGTTCCCAATGGCGCATTGCTCACAACTCCCCGAAGGCACAGGCCGTCCTTCCTGTACTTTTCTCATCCTAGTGCAGACCCGCAAGTACTAAGAGACCTGGAATGCTTCCTAGAGTTCAAGAACCACACTGAATAAGTCTACAAGGATTCTGCTGCATGCCAACATGTGGCATGATACAAGAGGAACGTTAGCTTGAGGCTAGTGTTCAATGGGGTCGCCAATTCACTGAAGATTACTGAAGGAGGAGCACCTACCAAAGAATGGCAACCACCAAGTTTCTTTCCGAGAAATTCACTTGTCATCACAAAGGGAATTGTGCCACGAAGGGAACATGTGCAACAACAGTATTTCTCAGTGAGAATGGATCCCGCAACTCTCTAAATCCCAATGAGGAAAATAAAGTTCCCCTTTAAGCCTTATATTCAAAAGGGTCCACAGACCATTGATATATTGCTTCTTTCTCTATTTTGTAGTTGAAGGTGTTTTAGAAGGGAGATACTTGAGTTGTTTCAACTTACTACTTTCTAGAGTTTACGAAAAGAAGCCCTTCACTTCCCATGACTCGGCATCTAGTTGTACCCAATGATGCATTGCTCACAACACCCCGAAGACAGACGCCGTCCTTCCTGTACTTTTCTCCTCCTAGTGCAGACCCGCAAGTACTAAGAGACCTGGAATGCTTCCTAGAGCCCAGGAACCACAATGAATAAGGCTACATGGATTTTGCTGCATGACAACATGTGTCATGTTAGAAGAGGAACGTTAGCTTGAGGTTAGTGGTCAAATGGGGTCGCCAATTCACTGAAGATTACCGAAGGATGAGCACCTACCAAAGAATGGCAACCTCCAAGTTTCTTTCCTAGAAACTCACTTGTCATCACAAAGGCAATTGTGCTATGAAGAGAACATGTGCAACTAAAGAATTTCTCAGAGAGAACTGAGCCCACAACTCTCTAAATCCCAATGAGGAAAGTCAAGTTTCCCTTCAAGCCTTATTTTCCAAAGGGCCCGCAGAGCACTGACCCTGCTGTTTCCTTCTCTATTTTGTACCTCCAACGTGCTTTAGACGGGAGATACTTGAGTTGTTTCAAGTTGCCACATTCTAGAAATTTAACAAAAGAAACCCTTCACCTCCATGCCTCGGCATCTAGCTGTTCCCAAGGCTGCACTTATCACAACTCCCCAAACACACAGGCCGTCCTTCTTGTACGTTTCACAGCCTAGTGCAGATCCGATAGTACTAAGAGACCTGGAATGCTTCGTAGAGCTCAAGAACCACACTGAATAAGGCTACTTAGATTCTGCTGCATGCCAACCTCTGGCATGATACAAGAGGAACGTTAGCCTGAGGCTAGTGGTCAAAAAGGGTCGCCAATTCACTGAATTGACTGAAGGATGAGCTCCTTCCAAAGCATGGCCACCTCCAAGTTTCTTTCCTAGAAACTCACTTTTCATCACACAGGCAATTGTGCAATGAAGGGAACTTGTGCAACTACAGTGTTTCTCAGGGAGAATTGAGCCCCCACCTCTCTAAATCCCAATGAGGAATATGAAGTTTCCCGTCAAGACTTATTTTCAAAATGGCCAGCAGAGCATCGACCTTGCTGATTCTTTCTCTAATTTGTACATACAAGGTCATTTAGAAGGGGGATACTTGAGTTGTTTCAACTTGCAAAAATCTAGAGGTTTTACCAAAGAGCCCTTAAGAGCCCCAGATTCGGCATCCAGCTTTTCCCAACGATGCATTGCTCACAAAGGCCCAAACACACAGGCCGTGCCTCTAGGACGTTTCTCATCCGAGTGCAGACCCGCCAGTACTAAGAAACCTGGAATGCTACCTAGAGCTCAAGAACCACACTGAATAAGTCTACAAGGATTCTGCTGCATGCCAACATGTGGCATGATACAAGAGGAATGTTAGCTTGAGGCTAGTGTTCAATGGGGTCGCCAATTCACTGAAAATGACTGAAGGTTGAGCAGCTACCAAAGTATGGCAACGTCCAAGTTTCTTTCCGAGAAATTCACTTCTCATCACAAAGGGAACTGTGCCATGAAGGGAACATGTGCAACTACAGTATTTCTCACTGAGAATTGATTCCGCAACTCTCTAAATCCCAATGAGGAAAGTAAAGTATCCCTTTAAGCCTTATATTCAATATATATATTCCACAGAGAATTAACCCTGTTCTTTCTTTTTCTAGTTTGTAATTCCAAGGCGCTTTAGAAGGGAGATACTTGAGTTGTTTCAACTTACTACTTTCTAGAGTTTAAGGAAAGAAGCCCTTCACTTCCCATGACTCGGCATCTAGCTGTTCCCAATGGCGCATTGCTCACAACTCCCCGAAGGCACAGGCCGTCCTTCCTGTACTTTTCTCATCCTAGTGCAGACCCGCAAGTACTAAGAGACCTGGAATGCTTCCTAGAGTTCAAGAACCACACTGAATAAGTCTACAAGGATTCTGCTGCATGCCAACATGTGGCATGATACAAGAGGAACGTTAGCTTGAGGCTAGTGTTCAATGGGGTCGCCAATTCACTGAAGATTACTGAAGGAGGAGCACCTACCAAAGAATGGCAACCACCAAGTTTCTTTCCGAGAAATTCACTTGTCATCACAAAGGGAATTGTGCCATGAAGGGAACATGTGCAACGACAGTATTTCTCAGTGAGAATGGATCCCGCAACTCTCTAAATCCCAATGAGGAAAATAAAGTTCCCCTTTAAGCCTTATATTCAAAAGGGTCCACAGAGCATTGATCCTATTGCTTCTTTCTCTATTTTGTAGTTGAAGGTGTTTTAGAAGGGAGATACTTGAGTTGTTTCAACTTACTACTTTCTAGAGTTTACGAAAAGAAGCCCTTCACTTCCCATGGCTCGGCATCTAGTTGTACCCAATGATGCATTGCTCACAACACCCCGAAGACAGACGCCGTCCTTCCTGTACTTTTCTCATCCTAGTGCAGACCCGCAAGTATTAAGAGACCTGGAATGCTTCCTAGAGCCCAGGAACCACAATGAATAAGGCTACATGGATTTTGCTGCATGACAACATGTGTCATTTTAGAAGAGGAACGTTAGCTTCAGGTTAGTGGTCAAATGGGGTCGCCAATTCACTGAAGATTACCGAAGGATGAGCACCTACCAAAGAATGGCAACCTCCAAGTTTCTTTCCTAGAAACTCACTTGTCATCACAAAGGCAATTGTGCTATGAAGAGAACATGTGCAACTAAAGAATTTCTCAGAGAGAACTGAGCCCACAACTCTCTAAATCCCAATGAGGAAAGTCAAGTTTCCCTTCAAGCCTTATTTTCCAAAGGGCCAGCAGAGCACTGACCCTGCTGTTTCCTTCTCTATTTTGTACCTCCAACGTGCTTTAGACGGGAGATACTTGAGTTGTTTCAAGTTGCCACATTCTAGAAATTTAACAAAAGAAACCCTTCACCTCCATGCCTCGGCATCTAGCTGTTCCCAAGGCTGCACTTATCACAACTCCCCAAACACACAGGCCGTCCTTCTTGTACGTTTCACAGCCTAGTGCAGATCCGATAGTACTAAGAGACCTGGAATGCTTCGTAGAGCTCAAGAACCACACTGAATAAGGCTACTTAGATTCTGCTGCATGCCAACCTCTGGCATGATACAAGAGGAACGTTAGCCTGAGGCTAGTGGTCAAAAAGGGTCGCCAATTCACTGAATTGACTGAAGGATGAGCTCCTTCCAAAGCATGGCCACCTCCAAGTTTCTTTCCTAGAAACTCACTTTTCATCACACAGGCAATTGTGCAATGAAGGGAACTTGTGCAACTACAGTGTTTCTCAGGGAGAATTGAGCCCCCACCTCTCTAAATCCCAATGAGGAATATGAAGTTTCCCGTCAAGACTTATTTTCAAAATGGCCAGCAAAGCATCGACCTTGCTGATTCTTTCTCTAATTTGTACATCCAAGGTCATTTAGAATGGGGATACTTGAGTTGTTTCAACCTGCAACAATCTAGAGGTTTTACCAAAGAGCCCTTAAGAGCCCCTGATTCGGCATCCAGCTTTTCCCAACGATGCATTGCTCACAAAGGCCCAAACACACAGGCCGTGCCTCTAGGACGTTTCTCATCCGAGTGCAGACCCGCCAGTACTAAGAAACCTGGAATGCTACCTAGAGCTCAAGAACCACACTGAATAACGCTACATGGATTCTGCTGCATGCCAATCTGTGGCATGATACAAGAGGAACGTTAGCTTGAGGCTAGTGTTCAATGGGGTCGCCAATTCACTGAAAATTACTGAAGGTTGAGCAGCTACCAAAGTATGGCAACGTCCAAGATTCTTTCCGTGAAATTCACTTCTCATCACAAAGGGAACTGTGCCATGAAGGGAACATGTGCAACTACACTATTTCTCACTGAGAATTGATTCTGCAACTCTCTAAAAACCATTGAGGAAAGTAAAGTATCCCTTTAAGCCTTATATTCAATATATATATTCCACAGAGAATTAACCCTGTTCTTTCTTTCTCTAGTTTGTAATTCCAAGGCGCTTTAGAAGGGAGATACTTGAGTTGTTTCAACTTACTACTTTCTAGAGTTTAAGGAAAGAAGCCCTTCACTTCCCATGACTCGGCATCTAGCTGTTCCCAATGGCGCATTGCTCACAACTCCCCGAAGGCACAGGCCATCCTTCCTGTACTTTTCTCATCCTAGTGCAGACCCGCAAGTACTAAGAGACCTGGAATGCTTCCTAGAGTTCAAGAACCACACTGAATAAGTCTACAAGGATTCTGCTGCATGCCAACATGTGGCATGATACAAGAGGAACGTTAGCTTGAGGCTAGTGTTCAATGGGGTCGCCAATTCACTGAAGATTACTGAAGGAGGAGCACCTACCAAAGAATGGCAACCACCAAGTTTCTTTCCGAGAAATTCACTTGTCATCACAAAGGGAATTGTGCCACGAAGGGAACATGTGCAACTACAGTATTTCTCAGTGAGAATGGATCCCGCAACTCTCTAAATCCCAATGAGGAAAATAAAGTTCCCCTTTAAGCCTTATATTCAAAAGGGTCCACAGAGCATTGATATATTGCTTCTTTCTCTATTTTGTAGTTGAAGGTGTTTTAGAAGGGAGATACTTGAGTTGTTTCAACTTACTACTTTCTAGAGTTTACGAAAAGAAGCCCTTCACTTCCCATGACTCGGCATCTAGTTGTACCCAATGATGCATTGCTCACAACACCCCGAAGACAGACTCCGTCCTTCCTGTACTTTTCTCCTCCTAGTGCAGACCCGCAAGTACTAAGAGACCTGGAATGCTTCCTAGAGCCCAGGAACCACAATGAATAAGGCTACATGGATTTTGCTGCATGACAACATGTGTCATGTTAGAAGAGGAACGTTAGCTTGAGGTTAGTGGTCAAATGGGGTCGCCAATTCACTGAAGATTACCGAAGGATGAGCACCTACCAAAGAATGGCAACCTCCAAGTTTCTTTCCTAGAAACTCACTTGTCATCACAAAGGCAATTGTGCTATGAAGAGAACATGTGCAACTAAAGAATTTCTCAGAGAGAACTGAGCCCACAACTCTCTAAATCCCAATGAGGAAAGTCAAGTTTCCCTTCAAGCCTTATTTTCCAAAGGGCCCGCAGAGCACTGACCCTGCTGTTTCCTTCTCTATTTTGTACCTCCAACGTGCTTTAGACGGGAGATACTTGAGTTGTTTCAAGTTGCCACATTCTAGAAATTTAACAAAAGAAACCCTTCACCTCCATGCCTCGGCATCTAGCTGTTCCCAAGGCTGCACTTATCACAACTCCCCAAACACACAGGCCGTCCTTCTTGTACGTTTCACAGCCTAGTGCAGATCCGATAGTACTAAGAGACCTGGAATGCTTCGTAGAGCTCAAGAACCACACTGAATAAGGCTACTTAGATTCTGCTGCATGCCAACCTCTGGCATGATACAAGAGGAACGTTAGCCTGAGGCTAGTGGTCAAAAAGGGTCGCCAATTCACTGAATTGACTGAAGGATGAGCTCCTTCCAAAGCATGGCCACCTCCAAGTTTCTTTCCTAGAAACTCACTTTTCATCACACAGGCAATTGTGCAATGAAGGGAACTTGTGCAACTACAGTGTTTCTCAGGGAGAATTGAGCCCCCACCTCTCTAAATCCCAATGAGGAATATGAAGTTTCCCGTCAAGACTTATTTTCAAAATGGCCAGCAGAGCATCGACCTTGCTGATTCTTTCTCTAATTTGTACATACAAGGTCATTTAGAAGGGGGATACTTGAGTTGTTTCAACTTGCAAAAATCTAGAGGTTTTACCAAAGAGCCCTTAAGAGCCCCAGATTCGGCATCCAGCTTTTCCCAACGATGCATTGCTCACAAAGGCCCAAACACACAGGCCGTGCCTCTAGGACGTTTCTCATCCGAGTGCAGACCCGCCAGTACTAAGAAACCTGGAATGCTACCTAGAGCTCAAGAACCACACTGAATAAGTCTACAAGGATTCTGCTGCATGCCAACATGTGGCATGATACAAGAGGAATGTTAGCTTGAGGCTAGTGTTCAATGGGGTCGCCAATTCACTGAAAATGACTGAAGGTTGAGCAGCTACCAAAGTATGGCAACGTCCAAGTTTCTTTCCGAGAAATTCACTTCTCATCACAAAGGGAACTGTGCCATGAAGGGAACATGTGCAACTACAGTATTTCTCACTGAGAATTGATTCCGCAACTCTCTAAATCCCAATGAGGAAAGTAAAGTATCCCTTTAAGCCTTATATTCAATATATATATTCCACAGAGAATTAACCCTGTTCTTTCTTTCTCTAGTTTGTAATTCCAAGGCGCTTTAGAAGGGAGATACTTGAGTTGTTTCAACTTACTACTTTCTAGAGTTTAAGGAAAGAAGCCCTTCACTTCCCATGACTCGGCATCTAGCTGTTCCCAATGGCGCATTGCTCACAACTCCCCGAAGGCACAGGCCGTCCTTCCTGTACTTTTCTCATCCTAGTGCAGACCCGCAAGTACTAAGAGACCTGGAATGCTTCCTAGATTTCAAGAACCACACTGAATAAGTCTACAAGGATTCTGCTGCATGCCAACATGTGGCATGATACAAGAGGAACGTTAGCTTGAGGCTAGTGTTCAATGGGGTCGCCAATTCACTGAAGATTACTGAAGGAGGAGCACCTACCAAAGAATGGCAACCACCAAGTTTCTTTCCGAGAAATTCACTTGTCATCACAAAGGGAATTGTGCCATGAAGGGAACATGTGCAACTACAGTATTTCTCAGTGAGAATGGATCCCGCAACTCTCTAAATCCCAATGAGGAAAATAAAGTTCCCCTTTAAGCCTTATATTCAAAAGGGTCCACAGAGCATTGATCCTATTGCTTCTTTCTCTATTTTGTAGTTGAAGGTGTTTTAGAAGGGAGATACTTGAGTTGTTTCAACTTACTACTTTCTAGAGTTTACGAAAAGAAGCCGTTCACTTCCCATGGCTCGGCATCTAGTTGTACCCAATGATGCATTGCTCACAACACCCCGAAGACAGACGCCGTCCTTCCTGTACTTTTCTCATCCTAGTGCAGACCCGCAAGTATTAAGAGACCTGGAATGCTTCCTAGAGCCCAGGAACCACAATGAATAAGGCTACATGGATTTTGCTGCATGACAACATGTGTCATTTTAGAAGAGGAACGTTAGCTTCAGGTTAGTGGTCAAATGGGGTCGCCAATTCACTGAAGATTACCGAAGGATGAGCACCTACCAAAGAATGGCAACCTCCAAGTTTCTTTCCTAGAAACTCACTTGTCATCACAAAGGCAATTGTGCTATGAAGAGAACATGTGCAACTAAAGAATTTCTCAGAGAGAACTGAGCCCACAACTCTCTAAATCCCAATGAGGAAAGTCAAGTTTCCCTTCAAGCCTTATTTTCCAAAGGGCCAGCAGAGCACTGACCCTGCTGTTTCCTTCTCTATTTTGTACCTCCAACGTGCTTTAGACGGGAGATACTTGAGTTGTTTCAAGTTGCCACATTCTAGAAATTTAACAAAAGAAACCCTTCACCTCCATGCCTCGGCATCTAGCTGTTCCCAAGGCTGCACTTATCACAACTCCCCAAACACACAGGCCGTCCTTCTTGTACGTTTCACAGCCTAGTGCAGATCCGATAGTACTAAGAGACCTGGAATGCTTCGTAGAGCTCAAGAACCACACTGAATAAGGCTACTTAGATTCTGCTGCATGCCAACCTCTGGCATGATACAAGAGGAACGTTAGCCTGAGGCTAGTGGTCAAAAAGGGTCGCCAATTCACTGAATTGACTGAAGGATGAGCTCCTTCCAAAGCATGGCCACCTCCAAGTTTCTTTCCTAGAAACTCACTTTTCATCACACAGGCAATTGTGCAATGAAGGGAACTTGTGCAACTACAGTGTTTCTCAGGGAGAATTGAGCCCCCACCTCTCTAAATCCCAATGAGGAATATGAAGTTTCCCGTCAAGACTTATTTTCAAAATGGCCAGCAAAGCATCGACCTTGCTGATTCTTTCTCTAATTTGTACATCCAAGGTCATTTAGAAGGGGGATACTTGAGTTGTTTCAACCTGCAACAATCTAGAGGTTTTACCAAAGAGCCCTTAAGAGCCCCTGATTCGGCATCCAGCTTTTCCCAACGATGCATTGCTCACAAAGGCCCAAACACACAGGCCGTGCCTCTAGGACGTTTCTCATCCGAGTGCAGACCCGCCAGTACTAAGAAACCTGGAATGCTACCTAGAGCTCAAGAACCACACTGAATAACGCTACATGGATTCTGCTGCATGCCAATCTGTGGCATGATACAAGAGGAACGTTAGCTTGAGGCTAGTGTTCAATGGGGTCGCCAATTCACTGAAAATTACTGAAGGTTGAGCAGCTACCAAAGTATGGCAACGTCCAAGATTCTTTCCGTGAAATTCACTTCTCATCACAAAGGGAACTGTGCCATGAAGGGAACATGTGCAACTACACTATTTCTCACTGAGAATTGATTCTGCAACTCTCTAAAAACCATTGAGGAAAGTAAAGTATCCCTTTAAGCCTTATATTCAATATATATATTCCACAGAGAATTAACCCTGTTCTTTCTTTCTCTAGTTTGTAATTCCAAGGCGCTTTAGAAGGGAGATACTTGAGTTGTTTCAACTTACTACTTTCTAGAGTTTAAGGAAAGAAGCCCTTCACTTCCCATGACTCGGCATCTAGCTGTTCCCAATGGCGCATTGCTCACAACTCCCCGAAGGCACAGGCCATCCTTCCTGTACTTTTCTCATCCTAGTGCAGACCCGCAAGTACTAAGAGACCTGGAATGCTTCCTAGAGTTCAAGAACCACACTGAATAAGTCTACAAGGATTCTGCTGCATGCCAACATGTGGCATGATACAAGAGGAACGTTAGCTTGAGGCTAGTGTTCAATGGGGTCGCCAATTCACTGAAGATTACTGAAGGAGGAGCACCTACCAAAGAATGGCAACCACCAAGTTTCTTTCCGAGAAATTCACTTCTCATCACAAAGGGAATTGTGCCATGAAGGGAACATGTGCAACGACAGTATTTCTCAGTGAGAATGGATCCCGCAACTCTCTAAATCACAATGAGGAAACTAAAGTTCCCCTTTAAGCCTTATATTCAAAAGGGTCCACAGAGCATTGATCCTATTGCTTCTTTCTCTATTTTGTAGTTGAAGGTGTTTTAGAAGGGAGATACTTGAGTTGTTTCAACTTACTACTTTCTAGAGTTTACGAAAAGAAGCCCTTCACTTCCCATGACTCGGCATCTAGTTGTACCCAATGATGCATTGCTCACAACACCCCGAAGACAGACGCCGTCCTTCCTGTACTTTTCTCATCCTAGTGCAGACCCGCAAGTACTAAGAGACCTGGAATGCTTCCTAGAGCCCAGGAACCACAATGAATAAGGCTACATGGATTTTGCTGCATGACAACCTGTGTCATGTTAGAAGAGGAACGTTAGCTTCAGGTTAGTGGTCAAATGGGGTCGCCAATTCACTGAAGATTACCGAAGGATGAGCACCTACCAAAGAATGGCAACCTCCAAGTTTCTTTCCTAGAAACTCACTTGTCATCACAAAGGCAATTGTGCTATGAAGAGAACATGTGCAACTAAAGAATTTCTCAGAGAGAACTGAGCCCACAACTCTCTAAATCCCAATGAGGAAAGTCAAGTTTCCCTTCAAGCCTTATTTTCCAAAGGGCCCGCAGAGCACTGACCCTGCTGTTTCCTTCTCTATTTTGTACCTCCAACGTGCTTTAGACGGGAGATACTTGAGTTGTTTCAAGTTGCCACATTCTAGAAATTTAACAAAAGAAACCCTTCACCTCCATGCCTCGGCATCTAGCTGTTCCCAAGGCTGCACTTATCACAACTCCCCAAACACACAGGCCGTCCTTCTTGTACGTTTCACAGCCTAGTGCAGATCCGATAGTACTAAGAGACCTGGAATGCTTCGTAGAGCTCAAGAACCACACTGAATAAGGCTACTTAGATTCTGCTGCATGCCAACCTCTGGCATGATACAAGAGGAACGTTAGCCTGAGGCTAGTGGTCAAAAAGGGTCGCCAATTCACTGAATTGACTGAAGGATGAGCTCCTTCCAAAGCATGGCCACCTCCAAGTTTCTTTCCTAGAAACTCACTTTTCATCACACAGGCAATTGTGCAATGAAGGGAACTTGTGCAACTACAGTGTTTCTCAGGGAGAATTGAGCCCCCACCTCTCTAAATCCCAATGAGGAATATGAAGTTTCCCGTCAAGACTTATTTTCAAAATGGCCAGCAGAGCATCGACCTTGCTGATTCTTTCTCTAATTTGTACATCCAAGGTCATTTAGAAGGGGGATACTTGAGTTGTTTCAACTTGCAACAATCTAGAGGTTTTACCAAAGAGCCCTTAAGAGCCCCTGATTCGGCATCCAGCTTTTCCCAACGATGCATTGCTCACAAAGGCCCAAACACACAGGCCGTGCCTCTAGGACGTTTCTCATCCGAGTGCAGACCCGCCAGTACTAAGAAACCTGGAATGCTACCTAGAGCTCAAGAACCACACTGAATAACGCTACATGGATTCTGCTGCATGCCAATCTGTGGCATGATACAAGAGGAACGTTAGCTTGAGGCTAGTGTTCAATGGGGTCGCCAATTCACTGAAAATTACTGAAGGTTGAGCAGCTACCAAAGTATGGCAACGTCCAAGTTTCTTTCCGAGAAATTCACTTCTCATCACAAAGGGAACTGTGCCATGAAGGGAACATGTGCAACTACAGTATTTCTCACTGAGAATTGATTCCGCAACTCTCTAAATCCCAATGAGGAAAGTAAAGTATCCCTTTAAGCCTTATATTCAATATATATATTCCACAGAGAATTAACCCTGTTCTTTCTTTCTCTAGTTTGTAATTCCAAGGCGCTTTAGAAGGGAGATACTTGAGTTGTTTCAACTTACTACTTTCTAGAGTTTAAAAAAGAAGCCCTTCACTTCCCATGACTCGGCATCTAGCTGTTCCCAATGGCGCATTGCTCACAACTCCCCGAAGGCACAGGCCATCCTTCCTGTACTTTTCTCATCCTAGTGCAGACCCGCAAGTACTAAGAGACCTGGAATGCTTCCTAGAGTTCAAGAACCACACTGAATAAGTCTACAAGGATTCTGCTGCATGCCAACATGTGGCATGATACAAGAGGAACGTTAGCTTGAGGCTAGTGTTCAATGGGGTCGCCAATTCACTGAAGATTCCTGAAGGAGGAGCACCTACCAAAGAATGGCAACCACCAAGTTTCCTTCCGAGAAATTTACTTCTCATCACAAAGGGAATTGTGCCATGAAGGGAACATGTGCAACGACAGTATTTCTCAGTGAGAATGGATCCCGCAACTCTCTAAATCCCAATGAGGAAAATAAAGTTCCCCTTTAAGCCTTATATTCAAAAGGGTCCACAGAGCATTGATCCTATTGCTTCTTTCTCTATTTTGTAGTTGAAGGTGTTTTAGAAGGGAGATACTTGAGTTGTTTCAACTTACTACTTTCTAGAGTTTACGAAAAGAAGCCCTTCACTTCCCATGACTCGGCATCTAGTTGTACCCAATGATGCATTGCTCACAACACCCCGAAGACAGACGCCGTCCTTCCTGTACTTTTCTCATCCTAGTGCAGACCCGCAAGTACTAAGAGACCTGGAATGCTTCCTAGAGCCCAGGAACCACAATGAATAAGGCTACATGGATTTTGCTGCATGACAACCTGTGTCATGTTAGAAGAGGAACGTTAGCTTCAGGTTAGTGGTCAAATGGGGTCGCCAATTCACTGAAGATTACCGAAGGATGAGCACCTACCAAAGAATGGCAACCTCCAAGTTTCTTTCCTAGAAACTCACTTGTCATCACAAAGGCAATTGTGCTATGAAGAGAACATGTGCAACTAAAGAATTTCTCAGAGAGAACTGAGCCCACAACTCTCTAAATCCCAATGAGGAAAGTCAAGTTTCCCTTCAAGCCTTATTTTCCAAAGGGCCCGCAGAGCACTGACCCTGCTGTTTCCTTCTCTATTTTGTACCTCCAACGTGCTTTAGACGGGAGATACTTGAGTTGTTTCAAGTTGCCACATTCTAGAAATTTAACAAAAGAAACCCTTCACCTCCATGCCTCGGCATCTAGCTGTTCCCAAGGCTGCACTTATCACAACTCCCCAAACACACAGGCCGTCCTTCTTGTACGTTTCACAGCCTAGTGCAGATCCGATAGTACTAAGAGACCTGGAATGCTTCGTAGAGCTCAAGAACCACACTGAATAAGGCTACTTAGATTCTGCTGCATGCCAACCTCTGGCATGATACAAGAGGAACGTTAGCCTGAGGCTAGTGGTCAAAAAGGGTCGCCAATTCACTGAATTGACTGAAGGATGAGCTCCTTCCAAAGCATGGCCACCTCCAAGTTTCTTTCCTAGAAACACACTTTTCATCACACAGGCAATTGTGCAATGAAGGGAACTTGTGCAACTACAGTGTTTCTCAGGGAGAATTGAGCCCCCACCTCTCTAAATCCCAATGAGGAATATGAAGTTTCCCGTCAAGACTTATTTTCAAAATGGCCAGCAGAGCATCGACCTTGCTGATTCTTTCTCTAATTTGTACATCCAAGGTCATTTAGAAGGGGGATACTTGAGTTGTTTCAACCTGCAACAATCTAGAGGTTTTACCAAAGAGCCCTTAAGAGCCCCTGATTCGTCATCCAGCTTTTCCCAACGATGCATTGCTCACAAAGGCCCAAACACACAGGCCGTGCCTCTAGGACGTTTCTCATCCGAGTGCAGACCCGCCAGTACTAAGAAACCTGGAATGCTACCTAGAGCTCAAGAACCACACTGAATAACGCTACATGGATTCTGCTGCATGCCAATCTGTGGCATGATACAAGAGGAACGTTAGCTTGAGGCTAGTGTTCAATGGGGTTGCCAATTCACTGAAAATTACTGAAGGTTGAGCAGCTACCAAAGTATGGCAACGTCCAAGTTTCTTTCCGTGAAATTCACTTCTCATCACAAAGGGAACTGTGCCATGAAGGGAACATGTGCAACTACAGTATTTCTCACTGAGAATTGATTCCGCAACTCTCTAAATCCCAATGAGGAAAGTAAAGTATCCCTTTAAGCCTTATATTCAATATATATATTCCACAGAGAATTAACCCTGTTCTTTCTTTCTCTAGTTTGTAATTCCAAGGCGCTTTAGAAGGGAGATACTTGAGTTGTTTCAACTTACTACTTTCTATAGTTTAAAAAAGAAGCCCTTCACTTCCCATGACTCGGCATCTAGCTGTTCCCAATGGCGCATTGCTCACAACTCCCCGAAGGCACAGGCCGTCCTTCCTGTACTTTTCTCATCCTAGTGCAGACCCGCAAGTACTAAGAGACCTGGAATGCTTCCTAGAGTTCAAGAACCACACTGAATAAGTCTACAAGGATTCTGCTGCATGCCAACATGTGGCATGATACAAGAGGAACGTTAGCTTGAGGCTAGTGTTCAATGGGGTCGCCAATTCACTGAAGATTACTGAAGGAGGAGCACCTACCAAAGAATGGCAACCACCAAGTTTCTTTCCGAGAAATTCACTTGTCATCACAAAGGGAATTGTGCCATGAAGGGAACATGTGCAACGACAGTATTTCTCAGTGAGAATGGATCCCGCAACTCTCTAAATCCCAATGAGGAAAATAAAGTTCCCCTTTAAGCCTTATATTCAAAAGGGTCCACAGAGCATTGATCCTATTGCTTCTTTCTCTATTTTGTAGTTGAAGGTGTTTTAGAAGGGAGATACTTGAGTTGTTTCAACTTACTACTTTCTAGAGTTTACGAAAAGAAGCCCTTCACTTCCCATGACTCGGCATCTAGTTGTACCCAATGATGCATTGCTCACAACACCCCGAAGACAGACGCCGTCCTTCCTGTACTTTTCTCATCCTAGTGCAGACCCGCAAGTACTAAGAGACCTGGAATGCTTCCTAGAGCCCAGGAACCACAATGAATAAGGCTACATGGATTTTGCTGCATGACAACCTGTGTCATGTTAGAAGAGGAACGTTAGCTTCAGGTTAGTGGTCAAATGGGGTCGCCAATTCACTGAAGATTACCGAAGGATGAACACCTACCAAAGAATGGCAACCTCCAAGTTTCTTTCCTAGAAACTCACTTGTCATCACAAAGGCAATTGTGCTATGAAGAGAACATGTGCAACTAAAGAATTTCTCAGAGAGAACTGAGCCCACAACTCTCTAAATCCCAATGAGGAAAGTCAAGTTTCCCTTCAAGCCTTATTTTCCAAAGGGCCCACAGAGCACTGACCCTGCTGTTTCCTTCTCTATTTTGTACCTCCAACGTGCTTTACAAGGGAGATACTTGAGTTGTTTCAAGTTGCCACATTCTAGAAATTTAACAAAAGAAACCGTTCACCTCCATGCCTCGGCATCTAGCTGTTCCCAAGGCTGCACTTATCACAACTCCCCAAACACACAGGCCGTCCTTCTTGTACGTTTCACAGCCTAGTGCAGATCCGATAGTACTAAGAGACCTGGAATGCTTCGTAGAGCTCAAGAACCACACTGAATAAGGCTACTTAGATTCTGCTGCATGCCAACCTCTGGCATGATACAAGAGGAACGTTAGCCTGAGGCTAGTGGTCAAAAAGGGTCGCCAATTCACTGAATTGACTGAAGGATGAGCTCCTTCCAAAGCATGGCCACCTCCAAGTTTCTTTCCTAGAAACTCACTTTTCATCACACAGGCAATTGTGCAATGAAGGGAACTTGTGCAACTACAGTGTTTCTCAGGGAGAATTGAGCCCCCACCTCTCTAAATCCCAATGAGGAATATGAAGTTTCCCGTCAAGACTTATTTTCAAAATGGCCAGCAGAGCATCGACCTTGCTGATTCTTTCTCTAATTTGTACATCCAAGGTCATTTAGAAGGGGGATACTTGAGTTGTTTCAACTTGCAACAATCTAGAGGTTTTACCAAAGAGCCCTTAAGAGCCCCTGATTCGGCATCCAGCTTTTCCCAACGATGCATTGCTCACAAAGGCCCAAACACACAGGCCGTGCCTCTAGGACGTTTCTCATCCGAGTGCAGACCCGCCAGTACTAAGAAACCTGGAATGCTACCTAGAGCTCAAGAACCACACTGAATAACGCTACATGGATTCTGCTGCATGCCAATCTGTGGCATGATACAAGAGGAACGTTAGCTTGAGTCTAGTGTTCAATGGGGTCGCCAATTCACTGAAAATTACTGAGGGTTGAGCAGCTACCAAAGTATGGCAATGTCCAAGATTCTTTCCGTGAAATTCACTTCTCATCACAAAGGGAACTGTGCCATGAAGGGAACATGTGCAACTACAGTATTTCTCACTGAGAATTGATTCCGCAACTCTCTAAATCCCAATGAGGAAAGTAAAGTATCCCTTTAAGCCTTTTATTCAATATATATATTCCACAGAGAATTAACCCTGTTCTTTCTTTCTCTAATTTGTAATTCCAAGGCGCTTTAGAAGGGAGATACTTGAGTTGTTTCCACTTACTACTTTCTAGAGTTTAAGAAAAGAAGCCCTTCACTTCCCATGACTCGGCATCTAGCTGTTCCCAATGGCGCATTGCTCACAACTCCCCGAAGGCACAGGCCGTCCTTCCTGTACTTTTCTCATCCTAGTGCAGACCCGCAAGTACTAAGAGACCTGGAATGCTTCCTAGAGTTCAAGAACCACACTGAATAAGTCTACAAGGATTCTGCTGCATGCCAACATGTGGCATGATACAAGAGGAACGTTAGCTTGAGGCTAGTGTTCAATGGGGTCGCCAATTCACTGAAGATTACTGAAGGAGGAGCACCTACCAAAGAATGGCAACCACCAAGTTTCTTTCCGAGAAATTCACTTGTCATCACAAAGGGAATTGTGCCATGAAGGGAACATGTGCAACGACAGTATTTCTCAGTGAGAATGGATCCCGCAACTCTCTAAATCCCAATGAGGAAAATAAAGTTCCCCTTTAAGCCTTATATTCAAAAGGGTCCACAGAGCATTGATCCTATTGCTTCTTTCTCTATTTTGTAGTTGAAGGTGTTTTAGAAGGGAGATACTTGAGTTGTTTCAACTTACTACTTTCTAGAGTTTACGAAAAGAAGCCCTTCACTTCCCATGACTCGGCATCTAGTTGTACCCAATGATGCATTGCTCACAACACCCCGAAGACAGACGCCGTCCTTCCTGTACTTTTCTCATCCTAGTGCAGACCCGCAAGTACTAATAGACCTGGAGTGCTTTCTAGAGCCCAGGATCCACAATGAATATGGCTACATGGATTTTGCTGCATGACAACCTGTGTCATGTTAGAAAAGGAACGTTATCTTCAGGTTAGTGGTCAAATGGGGTCGCCAATTCACTGAAGATTACCGAAGGATGAGCACCTACCAAAGAATGGCAACCTCCAAGTTTCTTTCCTAGAAACTCACTTGTCATCACAAAGGCAATTGTGCTATGAAGAGAACATGTGCAACTAAAGAATTTCTCAGAGAGAACTGAGCCCACAACTCTCTAAATCCCAATGAGGAAAGTCAAGTTTCCCTTCAAGCCTTATTTCCCAAAGGGCCCGCAGAGCACTAACCCTGCTGTTTCCTTCTCTATTTTGTACCTCCTATGTGCTTTAGACGGGAGATACTTGAGTTGTTTCAAGTTGCCACATTCTAGAAATTTAACAAAAGAAACCCTTCACCTCCATGCCTCGGCATCTAGCTGTTCCCAAGGCTGCACTTATCACAACTCCCCAAACACACAGGCCGTCCTTCTTGTACGTTTCACAGCCTAGTGCAGATCCGATAGTACTAAGAGACCTGGAATGCTTCGTAGAGCTCAAGAACCACACTGAATAAGGCTACTTAGATTCTGCTGCATGCCAACCTCTGGCATGATACAAGAGGAACGTTAGCCTGAGGCTAGTGGTCAAAAAGTGTCGCCAATTCACTGAATTGACTGAAGGATGAGCTCCTTCCAAAGCATGGCCAACTCCAAGTTTCTTTCCTAGAAACACACTTTTCATCACACAGGCAATTGTGCAATGAAGGGAACTTGTGCAACTACAGTGTTTCTCAGGGAGAATTGAGCCCCCACCTCTCGAAATCCCAATGAGGAATATGAAGTTTCCCGTCAAGACTTATTTCCAAAATGGCCAGCAGAGCATCGACCTTGCTGATTCTTTCTCTAATTTGTACATCCAAGGTCATTTAGAAGGGGGATACTTGAGTTGTTTCAACTTGCAACGATCTAGAGGTTTTACCAAAGAGCCCTTAAGAGCCCTTGATTCGGCATCTAGCTTTTCCCAACGATGTATTCCTCACAAAGGCCCAAACACACAGGCCGTGCCTCTAGGACGTTTCTCATCCGAGTGCAGACCCGCTAGTACTAAGAAACCTGGAATGCTACCTAGCGCTCAAGAACCACACTGAATAACGCTACATGGATTCTGCTGCATGCCAATCTGTGGCATGATACAAGAGGAACGTTAGCTTGAGGCTAGTGTTCAATGGGGTGGCCAATTCACTGAAAATTACTGAAGGTTGAGCAGTTACCAATGTATGGCAACGTCCAAGTTTCTTTCCGAGAAATTCACTTCTCATCACAAAGGGAACTGTGCCATGAAGGGAACATGTGCAACTACAGTATTTCTCACTGAGAATTGATTCCGCAACTCTCTAAATCCCAATGAGGAAAGTAAAGTATCCCTTTAAGCCTTATATTCAATATATATATTCCACAGAGAATTAACCCTGTTCTTTCTTCCTCTAGTTTGTAATTCCAAGGCGCTTTAGAAGGGAGATACTTGAGTTGTTTCAACTTACTACTTTCTAGAGTTTAAGAAAAGAAGCCCTTCACTTCCCATGACTCGGCATCTAGCTGTTCCCAATGGCGCATTGCTCACAACTCCCCGAACGCACAGGCCGTCCTTCCTGTACTTTTCTCATCCTAGTGCAGACCCGCAAGTACTAAGAGACCTGGAATGCTTCCTAGAGTGCAAGAACCACACTGAATAAGTCTACAAGGATTCTGCTGCATGCCAACATGTGGCATGATACAAGAGGAACGTTAGCTTGAGGCTAGTGTTCAATGGGGTCGCCAATTCACTGAAGATTCCTGAAGGAGGAGCACCTACCAAAGAATGGCAACCACCAAGTTTCTTTCCGAGAAATTCACTTGTCATCACAAAGGGAATTGTGCCATGAAGGGAACATGTGCAACGACAGTATTTCTCAGTGAGAATGGATCCCACAACTCTCTAAATCCCAATGAGGAAAATAAAGTTCCCCTTTAAGCCTTATATTCAAAAGGGTCCACAGAGCATTGATCCTATTGTTTCTTTCTCTATTTTGTAGTTGAATGTGTTTTAGAAGGGAGATACTTGAGTTGTTTCAACTTACTACTTTCTAGAGTTTAAGAAAAGAAGCCCTTCACTTCCCATGGCTCGGCATCTAGTTGTACCCAATGATGCATTGCTCACAACACCCCGAAGACAGACGCCGTCCTTCCTGTACTTTTCTCATCCTAGTGCAGACCCGCAAGTACTAAGAGACCTGGAATGCTTCCTAGAGCCCAGGAACCACAATGGATAAGGCTACATGGATTTTGCTGCATGACAACATGTGTCATGTTAGAAGAGGAACGTTAGCTTCAGGTTAGTGGTCAAATGGGGTCGCCAATTCACTGAAGATTACCGAAGGATGAGCACCTACCAAAGAATGGCAACCTCCAAGTTTCTTTCCTAGAAACTCACTTGTCATCACAAAGGCAATTGTGCTATGAAGAGAACATGTGCAACTAAAGAATTTCTCAGAGAGAACTGAGCCCACAACTCTCTAAATCCCAATGAGGAAAGTCAAGTTTCCCTTCAAGCCTTATTTTCCAAAGGGCCCGCAGAGCACTGACCCTGCTGTTTCCTTCTCTATTTTGTACCTCCAACGTGCTTTAGACGGGAGACACTTGAGTTGTTTCAAGTTGCCACATTCTAGAAATTTAACAAAAGAAACCCTTCACCTCCATGCCTCGGCATCTAGCTGTTCCCAAGGCTGCACTTATCACAACTCCCCAAACACACAGGCCGTCCTTCTTGTACGTTTCACAGCCTAGTGCAGATCCGATAGTACTAAGAGACCTGGAATGCTTCGTAGAGCTCAAGAACCACACTGAATAAGGCTACTTAGATTCTGCTGCATGCCAACCTCTGGCATGATACAAGAGGAACGTTAGCCTGAGGCTAGTGGTCAAAAAGGGTCGCCAATTCACTGAATTGACTGAAGGATGAGCTCCTTCCAAAGCATGGCCAACTCCAAGTTTCTTTCCTAGAAACACACTTTTCATCACACAGGCAATTGTGCAATGAAGGGAACTTGTGCAACTACAGTGTTTCTCAGGGAGAATTGAGCCCCCACCTCTCGAAATCCCAATGAGGAATATGAAGTTTCCCGTCAAGACTTATTTCCAAAATGGCCAGCAGAGCATCGACCTTGCTGATTCTTTCTCTAATTTGTACATCCAAGGTCATTTAGAAGGGGGATACTTGAGTTGTTTCAACTTGCAACGATCTAGAGGTTTTACCAAAGAGCCCTTAAGAGCCCTTGATTCGGCATCTAGCTTTTCCCAACGATGCATTGCTCACAAAGGCCCAAACACACAGGCCGTGCCTCTAGGACGTTTCTCATCCGAGTGCAGACCCGCTAGTACTAAGAAACCTGGAATGCTACCTAGCGCTCAAGAACCACACTGAATAACGCTACATGGATTCTGCTGCATGCCAATCTGTGGCATGATACAAGAGGAACGTTAGCTTGAGGCTAGTGTTCAATGGGGTGGCCAATTCACTGAAAATTACTGAAGGTTGAGCAGTTACCAATGTATGGCAACGTCCAAGTTTCTTTCCGAGAAATTCACTTCTCATCACAAAGGGAACTGTGCCATGAAGGGAACATGTGCAACTACAGTATTTCTCACTGAGAAATGATTCCGCAACTCTCTAAATCCCAATGAGGAAAGTAAAGTATCCCTTTAAGCCTTATATTCAATATATATATTCCACAGAGAATTAACCCTGTTCTTTCTTTCTCTAGTTTGTAATTCCAAGGCGCTTTAGAAGGGAGATACTTGAGTTGTTTCAACTTACTACTTTCTAGAGTTTAAGAAAAGAAGCCCTTCACTTCCCATGACTCGGCATCTAGCTGTTCCCAATGGCGCATTGCTCACAACTCCCCGAAGGCACAGGCCGTCCTTCCTGTACTTTTCTCATCCTAGTGCAGACCCGCAAGTACTAAGAGACCTGGAATGCTTCCTAGAGTGCAAGAACCACACTGAATAAGTCTACAAGGATTCTGCTGCATGCCAACATGTGGCATGATACAAGAGGAACGTTAGCTTGAGGCTAGTGTTCAATGGGGTCGCCAATTCACTGAAGATTCCTGAAGGAGGAGCACCTACCAAAGAATGGCAACCACCAAGTTTCTTTCCGAGAAATTCACTTGTCATCACAAAGGGAATTGTGCCATGAAGGGAACATGTGCAACGACAGTATTTCTCAGTGAGAATGGATCCCACAACTCTCTAAATCCCAATGAGGAAAATAAAGTTCCCCTTTAAGCCTTATATTCAAAAGGGTCCACAGAGCATTGATCCTATTGTTTCTTTCTCTATTTTGTAGTTGAAGGTGTTTTAGAAGGGAGATACTTGAGTTGTTTCAACTTACTACTTTCTAGAGTTTATGAAAAGAAGCCCTTCACTTCCCATGGCTCGGCATCTAGTTGTACCCAATGATGCATTGCTCACAACACCCCGAAGACAGACGCCGTCCTTCCTGTACTTTTCTCATCCTAGTGCAGACCCGCAAGTACTAAGAGACCTGGAATGCTTCCTAGAGCCCAGGAACCACAATGGATAAGGCTACATGGATTTTGCTGCATGACAACATGTGTCATGTTAGAAGAGGAACGTTAGCTTCAGGTTAGTGGTCAAATGGGGTCGCCAATTCACTGAAGATTACCGAAGGATGAGCACCTACCAAAGAATGGCAACCTCCAAGTTTCTTTCCTAGAAACTCACTTGTCATCACAAAGGCAATTGTGCTATGAAGAGAACATGTGCAACTAAAGAATTTCTCAGAGAGAACTGAGCCCACAACTCTCTAAATCCCAATGAGGAAAGTCAAGTTTCCCTTCAAGCCTTATTTTCCAAAGGGCCCGCAGAGCACTGACCCTGCTGTTTCCTTCTCTATTTTGTACCTCCAACGTGCTTTAGACGGGAGATACTTGAGTTGTTGCAAGTTGCCACATTCTAGAAATTTAACAAAAGAAACCCTTCACTTCCATGCCTCGGCATCTAGCTGTTCCCAAGGCTGCACTTATCACAACTCCCCAAACACACAGGCCGTCCTTCTTGTACGTTTCACAGCCTAGTGCAGATCCGATAGTACTAAGAGACCTGGAATGCTTCGTAGAGCTCAAGAACCACACTGAATAAGGCTACTTCGATTCTGCTGCATGCCAACCTCTGGCATGATACAAGAGGAACGTTAGCCTGAGGCTAGTGGTCAAAAAGGGTCGCCAATTCACTGAATTGACTGAAGGATGAGCTCCTTCCAAAGCATGGCCACCTCCAAGTTTCTTTCCTAGAAACTCACTTTTCATCACACAGGCAATTGTGCAATGAAGGGAACTTGTGCAACTACAGTGTTTCTCAGGGAGAATTGAGCCCCCACCTCTCTAAATCCCAATGAGGAATATGAAGTTTCCCGTCAAGACTTATTTTCAAAATGGCCAGCAGAGCATCGACCTTGCTGATTCTTTCTCTAATTTGTACATCCAAGGTCATTTAGAAGGGGGATACTTGAGTTGTTTCAACTTGCAACAATCTAGAGGTTTTACCAAAGAGCCCTTAAGAGCCCCTGATTCGGCATCCAGCTTTTCCCAACGATGCATTGCTCACAAAGGCCCAAACACACAGGCCGTGCCTCTAGGACGTTTCTCATCCGAGTGCAGACCCGCCAGTACTAAGAAACCTGGAATGCTACCTAGAGCTCAAGAACCACACTGAATAACGCTACATGGATTCTGCTGCATGCCAATCTGTGGCATGATACAAGAGGAACGTTAGCTTGAGGCTAGTGTTCAATGGGGTCGCCAATTCACTGAAAATGACTGAAGGTTGAGCAGCTACCAAAGTATGGCAACGTCCAAGATTCTTTCCGTGAAATTCACTTCTCATCACAAAGGGAACTGTGCCATGAAGGGAACATGTGCAACTACACTATTTCTCACTGAGAATTGATTCTGCAACTCTCTAAAAACCATTGAGGAAAGTAAAGTATCCCTTTAAGCCTTATATTCAATATATATATTCCACAGAGAATTAACCCTGTTCTTTCTTTCTCTAGTTTGTAATTCCAAGGCGCTTTAGAAGGGAGATACTTGAGTTGTTTCAACTTACTACTTTCTAGAGTTTAAGGAAAGAAGCCCTTCACTTCCCATGACTCGGCATCTAGCTGTTCCCAATGGCGCATTGCTCACAACTCCCCGAAGGCACAGGCCATCCTTCCTGTACTTTTCTCATCCTAGTGCAGACCCGCAAGTACTAAGAGACCTGGAATGCTTCCTAGAGTTCAAGAACCACACTGAATAAGTCTACAAGGATTCTGCTGCATGCCAACATGTGGCATGATACAAGAGGAACGTTAGCTTGAGGCTAGTGTTCAATGGGGTCGCCAATTCACTGAAGATTACTGAAGGAGGAGCACCTACCAAAGAATGGCAACCACCAAGTTTCTTTCCGAGAAATTTACTTCTCATCACAAAGGGAATTGTGCCATGAAGGGAACATGTGCAACGACAGTATTTCTCAGTGAGAATGGATCCCGCAACTCTCTAAATCACAATGAGGAAACTAAAGTTCCCCTTTAAGCCTTATATTCAAAAGGGTCCACAGAGCATTGATCCTATTGCTTCTTTCTCTATTTTGTAGTTGAAGGTGTTTTAGAAGGGAGATACTTGAGTTGTTTCAACTTACTACTTTCTAGAGTTTACGAAAAGAAGCCCTTCACTTCCCATGACTCGGCATCTAGTTGTACCCAATGATGCATTGCTCACAACACCCCGAAGACAGACGCCGTCCTTCCTGTACTTTTCTCATCCTAGTGCAGACCCGCAAGTACTAAGAGACCTGGAATGCTTCCTAGAGCCCAGGAACCACAATGAATAAGGCTACATGGATTTTGCTGCATGACAACATGTGTCATGTTAGAAGAGGAACGTTAGCTTGAGGTTAGTGGTCAAGTGGGGTCGCCAATTCACTGAAGATTACCGAAGGATGAGCACCTACCAAAGAATGGCAACCTCCAAGTTTCTTTCCTAGAAACTCACTTGTCATCACAAAGGCAATTGTGCTATGAAGAGAACATGTGCAACTAAAGAATTTCTCAGAGAGAACTGAGCCCACAACTCTCTAAATCCCAATGAGGAAAGTCAAGTTTCCCTTCAAGCCTTATTTTCCAAAGGGCCCGCAGAGCACTGACCCTGCTGTTTCCTTCTCTATTTTGTACCTCCAACGTGCTTTAGACGGGAGATACTTGAGTTGTTTCAAGTTGCCACATTCTAGAAATTTAACAAAAGAAACCCTTCACCTCCATGCCTCGGCATCTAGCTGTTCCCAAGGCTGCACTTATCACAACTCCCCAAACACACAGGCCGTCCTTCTTGTACGTTTCACAGCCTAGTGCAGATCCGATAGTACTAAGAGACCTGGAATGCTTCGTAGAGCTCAAGAACCACACTGAATAAGGCTACTTAGATTCTGCTGCATGCCAACCTCTGGCATGATACAAGAGGAACGTTAGCCTGAGGCTAGTGGTCAAAAAGGGTCGCCAATTCACTGAATTGACTGAAGGATGAGCTCCTTCCAAAGCATGGCCACCTCCAAGTTTCTTTCCTAGAAACTCACTTTTCATCACACAGGCAATTGTGCAATGAAGGGAACTTGTGCAACTACAGTGTTTCTCAGGGAGAATTGAGCCTCCACCTCTCTAAATCCCAATGAGGAATATGAAGTTTCCCGTCAAGACTTATTTTCAAAATGGCCAGCAGAGCATCGACCTTGCTGATTCTTTCTCTAATTTGTACATCCAAGGTCATTTAGAAGGGGGATACTTGAGTTGTTTCAACTTGCAACAATCTAGAGGTTTTACCAAAGAGCCCTTAAGAGCCCCTGATTCGGCATCCAGCTTTTCCCAACGATGCATTGCTCACAAAGGCCCAAACACACAGGCCGTGCCTCTAGGACGTTTCTCATCCGAGTGCAGACCCGCCAGTACTAAGAAACCTGGAATGCTACCTAGAGCTCAAGAACCACACTGAATAACGCTACATGGATTCTGCTGCATGCCAATCTGTGGCATGATACAAGAGGAACGTTAGCTTGAGGCTAGTGTTCAATGGGGTCGCCAATTCACTGAAAATTACTGAAGGTTGAGCAGCTACCAAAGTATGGCAACGTCCAAGTTTCTTTCCGAGAAATTCACTTCTCATCACAAAGTGAACTGTGCCTTGAAGGGAACATGTGCAACTACAGTATTTCTCACTGAGAAATGATTCCGCAACTCTCTAAATCCCAATGAGGAAAGTAAAGTATCCCTTTAAGCCTTATATTCAATATATATATTCCACAGAGAATTAACCCTGTTCTTTCTTTCTCTAGTTTGTAATTCCAAGGCGCTTTAGAAGGGAGATACTTGAGTTGTTTCAACTTACTACTTTCTAGAGTTTAAAAAAGAAGCCCTTCACTTCCCATGACTCGGCATCTAGCTGTTCCCAATGGCGCATTGCTCACAACTCCCCGAAGGCACAGGCCATCCTTCCTGTACTTTTCTCATCCTAGTGCAGACCCGCAAGTACTAAGAGACCTGGAATGCTTCCTAGAGTTCAAGAACCACACTGAATAAGTCTACAAGGATTCTGCTGCATGCCAACATGTGGCATGATACAAGAGGAACGTTAGCTTGAGGCTAGTGTTCAATGGGGTCGCCAATTCACTGAAGATTACTGAAGGAGGAGCACCTACCAAAGAATGGCAACCACCAAGTTTCTTTCTGAGAAATTCACTTGTCATCACAAAGGGAATTGTGCCATGAAGGGAACATGTGCAACGACAGTATTTCTCAGTGAGAATGGATCCCACAACTCTCTAAATCCCAATGAGGAAAATAAAGTTCCCCTTTAAGCCTTATATTCAAAAGGGTCCACAGAGCATTGATCCTATTGTTTCTTTCTCTATTTTGTAGTTGAAGGTGTTTTAGAAGGGAGATACTTGAGTTGTTTCAACTTACTACTTTCTAGAGTTTACGAAAAGAAGCCCTTCACTTCCCATGGCTCGGCATCTAGTTGTACCCAATGATGCATTGCTCACAACACCCCGAAGACAGACGCCGTCCTTCCTGTACTTTTCTCATCCTAGTGCAGACCCGCAAGTACTAAGAGACCTGGAATGCTTCCTAGAGCCCAGGAACCACAATGGATAAGGCTACATGGATTTTGCTGCATGACAACATGTGTCATGTTAGAAGAGGAACGTTAGCTTCAGGTTAGTGGTCAAATGGGGTCGCCAATTCACTGAAGAGTACCGAAGGATGAGCACCTACCAAAGAATGGCAACCTCCAAGTTTCTTTCCTAGAAACTCACTTGTCATCACAAAGGCAATTGTGCTATGAAGAGAACATGTGCAACTAAAGAATTTCTCAGAGAGAACTGAGCCCACAACTCTAAATCCTAATGAGGAAAGTCAAGTTTCCCTTCAAGCCTTATTTTCCAAAGGGCCCGCAGAGCACTGACCCTGCTGTTTCCTTCTCTATTTTGTACCTCCAACGTGCTTTAGACGGGAGACACTTGAGTTGTTTCAAGTTGCCACATTCTAGAAATTTAACAAAAGAAACCCTTCACCTCCATGCCTCGGCATCTAGCTGTTCCCAAGGCTGCACTTATCACAACTCCCCAAACATACAGGCCGTCCTTCTTGTACGTTGCACAGCCTAGTGCAGATCCGATAGTACTAAGAGACCTGGAATGCTTCGTAGAGCTCTAGAACCACACTGAATAAGGCTGCATGCCAACCTCTGGCTTGATACAAGAGGAACTTTAGCCTGAGGCTAGTGGTCAAAAAGGGTCGCCAATTCATTGAATTGACTGAAGGATGAGCTCCTTCCAAAGCATGGCCACCTCCAAGTTTCTTTCCTAGAAACACACTTTTCATCACAAAGGCAATTGTGCAATGAAGGGAACTTGTGCAACTACAGTGTTTCTCAGGGAGAATTGAGCCCCCACCTCTCGAAATCCCAATGAGGAATATGAAGTTTCCCGTCAAGACTTATTTTCAAAATGGCCAGCAGAGCATCG
This sequence comes from Eubalaena glacialis, assembly GCF_028564815.1. Lineage (NCBI taxonomy): Eukaryota > Metazoa > Chordata > Mammalia > Artiodactyla > Balaenidae > Eubalaena > Eubalaena glacialis. The sequence continues at coordinate 48,989,562 of NC_083722.1, read as the reverse complement.
ACCTTGCTGATTCTTTCTCTAATTTGTACATCCAAGGTCATTTAGAAGGGGGATACTTGAGTTGTTTCAACTTGCAACGCTCTAGAGGTTTTACCAAAGAGCCCTTAAGAGCCCCTGATTCGGCATCTAGCTTTTCCCAACGATGCATTGCTCACAAAGGCCCAAACACACAGGCCGTGCCTCTAGGACGTTTCTCATCCGAGTGCAGACCCGCCAGTACTAAGAAACCTGGAATGCTACCTAGCGCTCAAGAACCACACTGAATAACGCTACATGGATTCTGCTGCATGCCAATCTGTGGCATGATACAAGAGGAACGTTAGCTTGAGGCTAGTGTTCAATGGGGTGGCCAATTCACTGAAAATTACTGAAGGTTGAGCAGCTACCAAAGTATGGCAACGTCCAAGTTTCTTTCCGAGAAATTCACTTCTCATCACAAAGGGAACTGTGCCATGAAGGGAACATGTGCAACTACAGTATTTCTCACTGAGAATTGATTCCGCAACTCTCTAAATCCCAATGAGGAAAGTAAAGTATCCCTTTAAGCCTTATATTCAATATATATATTCCACAGAGAATTAACCCTGTTCTTTCTTTCTCTAGTTTGTAATTCCAAGGCGCTTTAGAAGGGAGATACTTGAGTTGTTTCAACTTACTACTTTCTAGAGTTTAAGAAAAGAAGCCCTTCACTTCCCATGACTCGGCATCTAGCTGTTCCCAATGGCGCATTGCTCACAACTCCCCGAAGGCACAGGCCGTCCTTCCTGTACTTTTCTCATCCTAGTGCAGACCCGCAAGTACTAAGAGACCTGGAATGCTTCCTAGAGTGCAAGAACCACACTGAATAAGTCTACAAGGATTCTGCTGCATGCCAACATGTGGCATGATACAAGAGGAACGTTAGCTTGAGGCTAGTGTTCAATGGGGTCGCCAATTCACTGAAGATTCCTGAAGGAGGAGCACCTACCAAAGAATGGCAACCACCAAGTTTCTTTCCGAGAAATTCACTTGTCATCACAAAGGGAATTGTGCCATGAAGGGAACATGTGCAACGACAGTATTTCTCAGTGAGAATGGATCCCACAACTCTCTAAATCCCAATGAGGAAAATAAAGTTCCCCTTTAAGCCTTATATTCAAAAGGGTCCACAGAGCATTGATCCTATTGTTTCTTTCTCTATTTTGTAGTTGAAGGTGTTTTAGAAGGGAGATACTTGAGTTGTTTCAACTTACTACTTTCTAGAGTTTACGAAAAGAAGCCCTTCACTTCCCATGGCTCGGCATCTAGTTGTACCCAATGATGCATTGCTCACAACACCCCGAAGACAGACGCCGTCCTTCCTGTACTTTTCTCATCCTAGTGCAGACCCGCAAGTACTAAGAGACCTGGAATGCTTCCTAGAGCCCAGGAACCACAATGAATAAGGCTACATGGATTTTGCTGCATGACAACATGTGTCATGTTAGAAGAGGAACGTTAGCTTCAGGTTAGTGGTCAAATGGGGTCGCCAATTCACTGAAGATTACCGAAGGATGAGCACCTACCAAAGAATGGCAACCTCCAAGTTTCTTTCCTAGAAACTCACTTGTCATCACAAAGGCAATTGTGCTATGAAGAGAACATGTGCACCTAAAGAATTTCTCAGAGAGAACTGAGCCCACAACTCTCTAAATCCCAATGAGGAAAGTCAAGTTTCCCTTCAAGCCTTATTTTCCAAAGGGCCCGCAGAGCACTGACCCTGCTGTTTCCTTCTCTATTTTGTACCTCCAACGTGCTTTAGACGGGAGATACTTGAGTTGTTTCAAGTTGCCACATTCTAGAAATTTAACAAAAGAAACCCTTCACCTCCATGCCTCGGCATCTAGCTGTTCCCAAGGCTGCACTTATCACAACTCCCCAAACATACAGGCCGTCCTTCTTGTACGTTGCACAGCCTAGTGCAGATCCGATAGTACTAAGAGACCTGGAATGCTTCGTAGAGCTCTAGAACCACACTGAATAAGGCTACTTAGATTCTGCTGCATGCCAACCTCTGGCATGATACAAGAGGAACTTTAGCCTGAGGCTAGTGGTCAAAAAGGGTCGCCAATTCATTGAATTGACTGAAGGATGAGCTCCTTCCAAAGCATGGCCACCTCCAAGTTTCTTTCTTAGAAACACACTTTTCATCACAAAGGCAATTGTGCAATGAAGGGAACTTGTGCAACTACAGTGTTTCTCAGGGAGAATTGAGCCTCCACCTCTCGAAATCCCAATGAGGAATATGAAGTTTCCCGTCAAGACTTATTTTCAAAATGGCCAGCAGAGCATCGACCTTGCTGATTCTTTCTCTAATTTGTACATCCAAGGTCATTTAGAAGGGCGATACTTGAGTTGTTTCAACTTGCAACGCTCTAGAGGTTTTACCAAAGAGCCCTTAAGAGCCCCTGATTCGGCATCTAGCTTTTCCCAACGATGCATTGCTCACAAAGGCCCAAACACACAGGCCGTGCCTCTAGGACGTTTCTCATCCGAGTGCAGACCCGCCAGTACTAAAAAACCTGGAATGCTACCTAGCGCTCAAGAACCACACTGAATAACGCTACATGGATTCTGCTGCATGCCAATCTGTGGCATGATACAAGAGGAACGTTAGCTTGAGGCTAGTGTTCAATGGGGTGGCCAATTCACTGAAAATTACTGAAGGTTGAGCAGCTACCAAAGTATGGCAACGTCCAAGTTTCTTTCCGAGAAATTCACTTCTCATCACAAAGGGAACTGTGCCATGAAGGGAACATGTGCAACTACAGTATTTCTCACTGAGAATTGATTCCGCAACTCTCTAAATCCCAATGAGGAAAGTAAAGTATCCCTTTAAGCCTTATATTCAATATATATATTCCACAGAGAATTAACCCTGTTATTTCTTTCTCTAGTTTGTAATTCCAAGGCGCTTTAGAAGGGAGATACTTGAGTTGTTTCAACTTACTACTTTCTAGAGTTTACGAAAAGAAGCCCTTCACTTCCCATGACTCGGCATCTAGCTGTTCCCAATGGCGCATTGCTCACAACTCCCCGAACGCACAGGCCGTCCTTCCTGTACTTTTCTCATCCTAGTGCAGACCCGCAAGTACTAAGAGACCTGGAATGCTTCCTAGAGTTCAAGAACCACACTGAATAAGTCTACAAGGATTCTGCTGCATGCCAACATGTGGCATGATACAAGAGGAACGTTAGCTTGAGGCTAGTGTTCAATGGGGTCGCCAATTCACTGAAGATTCCTGAAGGAGGAGCACCTACCAAAGAATGGTAACCACCAAGTTTCTTTCCGAGAAATTCACTTGTCATCACAAAGGGAATTGTGCCATGAAGGGAACATGTGCAACGACAGTATTTCTCAGTGAGAATGGATCCCACAACTCTCTAAATCCCAATGAGGAAAATAAAGTTCCCCTTTAAGCCTTATATTCAAAAGGGTCCACAGAGCATTGATCCTATTGTTTCTTTCTCTATTTTGTAGTTGAAGGTGTTTTAGAAGGGAGATACTTGAGTTGTTTCAACTTACTACTTTCTAGAGTTTACGAAAAGAAGCCCTTCACTTCCCATGGCTCGGCATCTAGTTGTACCCAATGATGCATTGCTCACAACACCCCGAAGACAGACGCCGTCCTTCCTGTACTTTTCTCATCCTAGTGCAGACCCGCAAGTACTAAGAGACCTGGAATGCTTCCTAGAGCCCAGGAACCACAATGAATAAGGCTACATGGATTTTGCTGCATGACAACATGTGTCATGTTAGAAGAGGAACGTTAGCTTCAGGTTAGTGGTCAAATGAGGTCGCCAATTCACTGAAGATTACCGAAGGATGAGCACCTACCAAAGAATGGCAACCTCCAAGTTTCTTTCCTAGAAACTCACTTGTCATCACAAAGGCAATTGTGCTATGAAGAGAACATGTGCAACTAAAGAATTTCTCAGAGAGAACTGAGCCCACAACTCTCTAAATCCCAATGAGGAAAGTCAAGTTTCCCTTCAAGCCTTATTTTCCAAAGGGCCCGCAGAGCACTGACCCTGCTGTTTCCTTCTCTATTTTGTACCTCCAACGTGCTTTAGACGGGAGATACTTGAGTTGTTTCAAGTTGCCACATTCTAGAAATTTAACAAAAGAAACCCTTCACCTCCATGCCTCGGCATCTAGCTGTTCCCAAGGCTGCACTTATCACAACTCCCCAAACATACAGGCCGTCCTTCTTGTACGTTGCACAGCCTAGTGCAGATCCGATAGTACTAAGAGACCTGGAATGCTTCGTAGAGCTCAAGAACCACACTGAATAAGGCTACTTAGATTCTGCTGCATGCCAACCTCTGGCATGATACAAGAGGAACGTTAGCCTGAGGCTAGTGGTCAAAAAGGGTCGCCAATTCATTGAATTGACTGAAGGATGAGCTCCTTCCAAAGCATGGCCACCTCCAAGTTTCTTTCCTAGAAACACACTTTTCATCACAAAGGCAATTGTGCAATGAAGGGAACTTGTGCAACTACAGTGTTTCTCAGGGAGAATTGAGCCCCCACCTCTCGAAATCCCAATGAGGAATATGAAGTTTCCCGTCAAGACTTATTTTCAAAATGGCCAGCAGAGCATCGACCTTGCTGATTCTTTCTCTAATTTGTACATCCAAGGTCATTTAGAAGGGGGATACTTGAGTTGTTTCAACTTGCAACGCTCTAGAGGTTTTACCAAAGAGCCCTTAAGAGCCCCTGATTCGGCATCTAGCTTTTCCCAACGATGCATTGCTCACAAAGGCCCAAACACACAGGCCATGCCTCTAGGACGTTTCTCATCCGAGTGCAGACCCGCCAGTACTAAGAAACCTGGAATGCTACCTAGCGCTCAAGAACCACACTGAATAACGCTACATGGATTCTGCTGCATGCCAATCTGTGGCATGATACAAGAGGAACGTTAGCTTGAGGCTAGTGTTCAATGGGGTGGCCAATTCACTGAAAATTACTGAAGGTTGAGCAGCTACCAAAGTATGGCAACGTCCAAGTTTCTTTCCGAGAAATTCACTTCTCATCACAAAGGGAACTGTGCCATGAAGGGAACATGTGCAACTACAGTATTTCTCACTGAGAATTGATTCCGCAACTCTCTAAATCCCAATGAGGAAAGTAAAGTATCCCTTTAAGCCTTATATTCAATATATATATTCCACAGAGAATTAACCCTGTTCTTTCTTTCTCTAGTTTGTAATTCCAAGGTGCTTTAGAAGGGAGATACTTGAGTTGTTTCAACTTACTACTTTCTAGAGTTTAAGAAAAGAAGCCCTTCACTTCCCATGACTCGGCATCTAGCTGTTCCCAATGGCGCATTGCTCACAACTCCCCGAAGGCACAGGCCGTCCTTCCTGTACTTTTCTCATCCTAGTGCAGACCCGCAAGTACTAAGAGACCTGGAATGCTTCCTAGAGTGCAAGAACCACACTGAATAAGTCTACAAGGATTCTGCTGCATGCCAACATGTGGCATGATACAAGAGGAACGTTAGCTTGAGGTTAGTGTTCAATGGGGTCGCCAATTCACTGAAGATTACTGAAGGAGGAGCACCTACCAAAGAATGGTAACCACCAAGTTTCTTTCCGAGAAATTCACTTGTCATCACAAAGGGAATTGTGCCATGAAGGGAACATGTGCAACGACAGTATTTCTCAGTGAGAATGGATCCCACAACTCTCTAAATCCCAATGAGGAAAATAAAGTTCCCCTTTAAGCCTTATATTCAAAAGGGTCCACAGAGCATTGATCCTATTGTTTCTTTCTCTATTTTGTAGTTGAAGGTGTTTTAGAAGGGAGATACTTGAGTTGTTTCAACTTACTACTTTCTAGAGTTTACGAAAAGAAGCCCTTCACTTCCCATGGCTCGGCATCTAGTTGTACCCAATGATGCATTGCTCACAACACCCCGAAGACAGACGCCGTCCTTCCTGTACTTTTCTCATCCTAGTGCAGACCCGCAAGTACTAAGAGACCTGGAATGCTTCCTAGAGCCCAGGAACCACAATGAATAAGGCTACATGGATTTTGCTGCATGACAACATGTGTCATGTTAGAAGAGGAACGTTAGCTTCAGGTTAGTGGTCAAATGGGGTCGCCAATTCACTGAAGATTACCGAAGGATGAGCACCTACCAAAGAATGGCAACCTCCAAGTTTCTTTCCTAGAAACTCACTTGTCATCACAAAGGCAATTGTGCTATGAAGAGAACATGTGCAACTAAAGAATTTCTCAGAGAGAACTGAGCCCACAACTCTCTAAATCCCAATGAGGAAAGTCAAGTTTCCCTTCAAGCCTTATTTTCCAAAGGGCCCGCAGAGCACTGACCCTGCTGTTTCCTTCTCTATTTTGTACCTCCAACGTGCTTTAGACGGGAGATACTTGAGTTGTTTCAAGTTGCCACATTCTAGAAATTTAACAAAAGAAACCCTTCACCTCCATGCCTCGGCATCTAGCTGTTCCCAAGGCTGCACTTATCACAACTCCCCAAACATACAGGCCGTCCTTCTTGTACGTTGCACAGCCTAGTGCAGATCCGATAGTACTAAGAGACCTGGAATGCTTCGTAGAGCTCTAGAGCCACACTGAATAAGGCTACTTAGATTCTGCTGCATGCCAACCTCTGGCATGATACAAGAGGAACTTTAGCCTGAGGCTAGTGGTCAAAAAGGGTCGCCAATTCATTGAATTGACTGAAGGATGAGCTCCTTCCAAAGCATTGCCACCTCCAAGTTTCTTTCCTAGAAACACACTTTTCATCACAAAGGCAATTGTGCAATGAAGGGAACTTGTGCAACTACAGTGTTTCTCAGGGAGAATTGAGCCCCCACCTCTCGAAATCCCAATGAGGAATATGAAGTTTCCCGTCAAGACTTATTTTCAAAATGGCCAGCAGAGCATCGACCTTGCTGATTCTTTCTCTAATTTGTACATCCAAGGTCATTTAGAAGGGGGATACTTGAGTTGTTTCAACTTGCAACGATCTAGAGGTTTTACCAAAGAGCCCTTAAGAGCCCCTGATTCGGCATCCAGCTTTTCCCAACGATGCATTGCTCACAAAGGCCCAAACACACAGGCCGTGCCTCTAGGACGTTTCTCATCCGAGTGCAGACCCGCCAGTACTAAGAAACCTGGAATGCTACCTAGCGCTCAAGAACCACACTGAATAACGCTACATGGATTCTGCTGCATGCCAATCTGTGGCATGATACAAGAGGAACGTTAGCTTGAGGCTAGTGTTCAATGGGGTCGCCAATTCACTGAAAATTACTGAAGGTTGAGCAGCTACCAAAGTATGGCAACGTCCAAGTTTCTTTCCGAGAAATTCACTTCTCATCACAAAGGGAACTGTGCCATGAAGGGAACATGTGCAACTACAGTATTTCTCACTGAGAATTGATTCCGCAACTCTCTAAATCCCAATGAGGAAAGTAAAGTATCCCTTTAAGCCTTATATTCAATATATATATTCCACAGAGAATTAACCCTGTTCTTTCTTTCTCTAGTTTGTAATTCCAAGGCGCTTTAGAAGGGAGATACTTGAGTTGTTTCAACTTACTACTTTCTAGAGTTTAAGAAAAGAAGCCCTTCACTTCCCATGACTCGGCATCTAGCTGTTCCCAATGGCGCATTGCTCACAACTCCCCGAAGGCACAGGCCGTCCTTCCTGTACTTTTCTCATCCTAGTGCAGACCCGCAAGTACTAAGAGACCTGGAATGCTTCCTAGAGTGCAAGAACCACACTGAATAAGTCTACAAGGATTCTGCTGCATGCCAACATGTGGCATGATACAAAAGGAACGTTAGCTTGAGGCTAGTGTTCAATGGGGTCGCCAATTCACTGAAGATTCCTGAAGGAGGAGCACCTACCAAAGAATGGCAACCACCAAGTTTCTTTCCGAGAAATTCACTTGTCATCACAAAGGGAATTGTGCCATGAAGGGAACATGTGCAACGACAGTATTTCTCAGTGAGAATGGATCCCACAACTCTCTAAATCCCAATGAGGAAAATAAAGTTCCCCTTTAAGCCTTATATTCAAAAGGGTCCACAGAGCATTGATCCTATTGTTTCTTTCTCTATTTTGTAGTTGAAGGTGTTTTAGAAGGGAGATACTTGAGTTGTTTCAACTTACTACTTTCTAGAGTTTACGAAAAGAAGCCCTTCACTTCCCATGGCTCGGCATCTAGTTGTACCCAATGATGCATTGCTCACAACACCCCGAAGACAGACGCCGTCCTTCCTGTACTTTTCTCATCCTAGTGCAGACCCGCAAGTACTAAGAGACCTGGAATGCTTCCTAGAGCCCAGGAACCACAATGAATAAGGCTACATGGATTTTGCTGCATGACAACATGTGTCATGTTAGAAGAGGAACGTTAGCTTCAGGTTAGTGGTCAAATGGGGTCGCCAATTCACTGAAGATTACCGAAGGATGAGCACCTACCAAAGAATGGCAACCTCCAAGTTTCTTTCCTAGAAACTCACTTGTCATCACAAAGGCAATTGTGCTATGAAGAGAACATGTGCAACTAAAGAATTTCTCAGAGAGAACTGAGCCCACAACTCTCTAAATCCCAATGAGGAAAGTCAAGTTTCCCTTCAAGCCTTATTTTCCAAAGGGCCCGCAGAGCACTGACCCTGCTGTTTCCTTCTCTATTTTGTACCTCCAACGTGCTTTAGACGGGAGATACTTGAGTTGTTTCAAGTTGCCACATTCTAGAAATTTAACAAAAGAAACCCTTCACCTCCATGCCTCGGCATCTAGCTGTTCCCAAGGCTGCACTTATCACAACTCCCCAAACATACAGGCCGTCCTTCTTGTACGTTGCACAGCCTAGTGCAGATCCGATAGTACTAAGAGACCTGGAATGCTTCGTAGAGCTCTAGAACCACACTGAATAAGGCTACTTAGATTCTGCTGCATGCCAACCTCTGGCATGATACAAGAGGAACTTTAGCCTGAGGCTAGTGGTCAAAAAGGGTCGCCAATTCATTGAATTGACTGAAGGATGAGCTCCTTCCAAAGCATGGCCACCTCCAAGTTTCTTTCTTAGAAACACACTTTTCATCACAAAGGCAATTGTGCAATGAAGGGAACTTGTGCAACTACAGTGTTTCTCAGGGAGAATTGAGCCCCCACCTCTCGAAATCCCAATGAGGAATATGAAGTTTCCCGTCAAGACTTATTTTCAAAATGGCCAGCAGAGCATCGACCTTGCTGATTCTTTCTCTAATTTGTACATCCAAGGTCATTTAGAAGGGGGATACTTGAGTTGTTTCAACTTGCAACGCTCTAGAGGTTTTACCAAAGAGCCCTTAAGAGCCCCTGATTCGGCATCTAGCTTTTCCCAACGATGCATTGCTCACAAAGGCCCAAACACACAGGCCGTGCCTCTAGGACGTTTCTCATCCGAGTGCAGACCCGCCAGTACTAAGAAACCTGGAATGCTACCTAGCGCTCAAGAACCACACTGAATAACGCTACATGGATTCTGCTGCATGCCAATCTGTGGCATGATACAAGAGGAACGTTAGCTTGAGGCTAGTGTTCAATGGGGTGGCCAATTCACTGAAAATGACTGAAGGTTGAGCAGCTACCAAAGTATGGCAACGTCCAAGTTTCTTTCCGAGAAATTCACTTCTCATCACAAAGGGAACTGTGCCATGAAGGGAACATGTGCAACTACAGTATTTCTCACTGAGAATTGATTCCGCAACTCTCTAAATCCCAATGAGGAAAGTAAAGTATCCCTTTAAGCCTTATATTCAATATATATATTCCACAGAGAATTAACCCTGTTCTTTCTTTCTCTAGTTTGTAATTCCAAGGCGCTTTAGAAGGGAGATACTTGAGTTGTTTCAACTTACTACTTTCTAGAGTTTAAGAAAAGAAGCCCTTCACTTCCCATGACTCGGCATCTAGCTGTTCCCAATGGCGCATTGCTCACAACTCCCCGAAGGCACAGGCCGTCCTTCCTGTACTTTTCTCATCCTAGTGCAGACCCGCAAGTACTAAGAGACCTGGAATGCTTCCTAGAGTGCAAGAACCACACTGAATAAGTCTACAAGGATTCTGCTGCATGCCAACATGTGGCATGATACAAGAGGAACGTTAGCTTGAGGCTAGTGTTCAATGGGGTCGCCAATTCACTGAAGATTCCTGAAGGAGGAGCACCTACCAAAGAATGGCAACCACCAAGTTTCTTTCCGAGAAATTCACTTGTCATCACAAAGGGAATTGTGCCATGAAGGGAACATGTGCAACGACAGTATTTCTCAGTGAGAATGGATCCCACAACTCTCTAAATCCCAATGAGGAAAATAAAGTTCCCCTTTAAGCCTTATATTCAAAAGGGTCCACAGAGCATTGATCCTATTGTTTCTTTCTCTATTTTGTAGTTGAAGGTGTTTTAGAAGGGAGATACTTGAGTTGTTTCAACTTACTACTTTCTAGAGTTTACGAAAAGAAGCCCTTCACTTCCCATGGCTCGGCATCTAGTTGTACCCAATGATGCATTGCTCACAACACCCCGAAGACAGACGCCGTCCTTCCTGTACTTTTCTCATCCTAGTGCAGACCCGCAAGTACTAAGAGACCTGGAATGCTTCCTAGAGCCCAGGAACCACAATGGATAAGGCTACATGGATTTTGCTGCATGACAACATGTGTCATGTTAGAAGAGGAACGTTAGCTTCAGGTTAGTGGTCAAATGGGGTCGCCAATTCACTGAAGATTACCGAAGGATGAGCACCTACCAAAGAATGGCAACCTCCAAGTTTCTTTCCTAGAAACTCACTTGTCATCACAAAGGCAATTGTGCTATGAAGAGAACATGTGCAACTAAAGAATTTCTCAGAGAGAACTGAGCCCACAACTCTCTAAATCCCAATGAGGAAAGTCAAGTTTCCCTTCAAGCCTTATTTTCCAAAGGGCCCGCAGAGCACTGACCCTGCTGTTTCCTTCTCTATTTTGTACCTCCAACGTGCTTTAGACGGGAGATACTTGAGTTGTTTCAAGTTGCCACATTCTAGAAATTTAACAAAAGAAACCCTTCACCTCCATGCCTCGGCATCTAGCTGTTCCCAAGGCTGCACTTATCACAACTCCCCAAACACACAGGCCGTCCTTCTTGTACGTTTCACAGCCTAGTGCAGATCCGATAGTACTAAGAGACCTGGAATGCTTCGTAGAGCTCTAGAACCACACTGAATAAGGCTACTTAGATTCTGCTGCATGCCAACCTCTGGCATGATACAAGAGGAACTTTAGCCTGAGGCTAGTGGTCAGAAAGTGTCGCCAATTCATTGAATTGACTGAAGGATGAGCTCCTTCCAAAGCATGGCCACCTCCAAGTTTCTTTCCTAGAAACACACTTTTCATCACAAAGGCAATTGTGCAATGAAGGGAACTTGTGCAACTACAGTGTTTCTCAGGGAGAATTGAGCCCCCACCTCTCGAAATCCCAATGAGGAATATGAAGTTTCCCGTCAAGACTTATTTTCAAAATGGCCAGCAGAGCATCGACCTTGCTGATTCTTTCTCTAATTTGTACATCCAAGGTCATTTAGAAGGGGGATACTTGAGTTGTTTCAACTTGCAACGATCTAGAGGTTTTACCAAAGAGCCCTTAAGAGCCCCTGATTCGGCATCTAGCTTTTCCCAACGATGCATTGCTCACAAAGGCCCAAACACACAGGCCGTGCCTCTAGGACGTTTCTCATCCGAGTGCAGACCCGCCAGTACTAAGAAACCTGGAATGCTACCTAGCGCTCAAGAACCACACTGAATAACGCTACATGGATTCTGCTGCATGCCAATCTGTGGCATGATACAAGAGGAACGTTAGCTTGAGGCTAGTGTTCAATGGGGTGGCCAATTCACTGAAAATTACTGAAGGTTGAGCAGCTACCAAAGTATGGCAACGTCCAAGTTTCTTTCCGAGAAATTCACTTCTCATCACAAAGGGAACTGTGCCATGAAGGGAACATGTGCAACTACAGTATTTCTCACTGAGAATTGATTCCGCAACTCTCTAAACCCCAATGAGGAAAGTAAAGTATCCCTTTAAGCCTTATATTCAATATATATATTCCACAGAGAATTAACCCTGTTCTTTCTTTCTCTAGTTTGTAATTCCAAGGCGCTTTAGAAGGGAGATACTTGAGTTGTTTCAACTTACTACTTTCTAGAGTTTAAGAAAAGAAGCCCTTCACTTCCCATGACTCGGCATCTAGCTGTTCCCAATGGCGCATTGCTCACAACTCCCCGAACGCACAGGCCGTCCTTCCTGTACTTTTCTCATCCTAGTGCAGACCCGCAAGTACTAAGAGACCTGGAATGCTTCCTAGAGTTCAAGAACCACACTGAATAAGTCTACAAGGATTCTGCTGCATGCCAACATGTGGCATGATACAAGAGGAACGTTAGCTTGAGGCTAGTGTTCAATGGGGTCGCCAATTCACTGAAGATTACTGAAGGAGGAGCACCTACCAAAGAATGGCAACCACCAAGTTTCTTTCTGAGAAATTCACTTGTCATCACAAAGGGAATTGTGCCATGAAGGGAACATGTGCAACGACAGTATTTCTCAGTGAGAATGGATCCCACAACTCTCTAAATCCCAATGAGGAAAATAAAGTTCCCCTTTAAGCCTTATATTCAAAAGGGTCCACAGAGCATTGATCCTATTGTTTCTTTCTCTATTTTGTAGTTGAAGGTGTTTTAGAAGGGAGATACTTGAGTTGTTTCAACTTACTACTTTCTAGAGTTTACGAAAAGAAGCCCTTCACTTCCCATGGCTCGGCATCTAGTTGTACCCAATGATGCATTGCTCACAACACCCCGAAGACAGACGCCGTCCTTCCTGTACTTTTCTCATCCTAGTGCAGACCCGCAAGTACTAAGAGACCTGGAATGCTTCCTAGAGCCCAGGAACCACAATGGATAAGGCTACATGGATTTTGCTGCATGACAACATGTGTCATGTTAGAAGAGGAACGTTAGCTTCAGGTTAGTGGTCAAATGGGGTCGCCAATTCACTGAAGAGTACCGAAGGATGAGCACCTACCAAAGAATGGCAACCTCCAAGTTTCTTTCCTAGAAACTCACTTGTCATCACAAAGGCAATTGTGCTATGAAGAGAACATGTGCAACTAAAGAATTTCTCAGAGAGAACTGAGCCCACAACTCTAAATCCTAATGAGGAAAGTCAAGTTTCCCTTCAAGCCTTATTTTCCAAAGGGCCCGCAGAGCACTGACCCTGCTGTTTCCTTCTCTATTTTGTACCTCCAACGTGCTTTAGACGGGAGACACTTGAGTTGTTTCAAGTTGCCACATTCTAGAAATTTAACAAAAGAAACCCTTCACCTCCATGCCTCGGCATCTAGCTGTTCCCAAGGCTGCACTTATCACAACTCCCCAAACATACAGGCCGTCCTTCTTGTACGTTGCACAGCCTAGTGCAGATCCGATAGTACTAAGAGACCTGGAATGCTTCGTAGAGCTCTAGAACCACACTGAATAAGGCTGCATGCCAACCTCTGGCTTGATACAAGAGGAACTTTAGCCTGAGGCTAGTGGTCAAAAAGGGTCGCCAATTCATTGAATTGACTGAAGGATGAGCTCCTTCCAAAGCATGGCCACCTCCAAGTTTCTTTCCTAGAAACACACTTTTCATCACAAAGGCAATTGTGCAATGAAGGGAACTTGTGCAACTACAGTGTTTCTCAGGGAGAATTGAGCCCCCACCTCTCGAAATCCCAATGAGGAATATGAAGTTTCCCGTCAAGACTTATTTTCAAAATGGCCAGCAGAGCATCGACCTTGCTGATTCTTTCTCTAATTTGTACATCCAAGGTCATTTAGAAGGGGGATACTTGAGTTGTTTCAACTTGCAACGCTCTAGAGGTTTTACCAAAGAGCCCTTAAGAGCCCCTGATTCGGCATCTAGCTTTTCCCAACGATGCATTGCTCACAAAGGCCCAAACACACAGGCCGTGCCTCTAGGACGTTTCTCATCCGAGTGCAGACCCGCCAGTACTAAGAAACCTGGAATGCTACCTAGCGCTCAAGAACCACACTGAATAACGCTACATGGATTCTGCTGCATGCCAATCTGTGGCATGATACAAGAGGAACGTTAGCTTGAGGCTAGTGTTCAATGGGGTGGCCAATTCACTGAAAATTACTGAAGGTTGAGCAGCTACCAAAGTATGGCAACGTCCAAGTTTCTTTCCGAGAAATTCACTTCTCATCACAAAGGGAACTGTGCCATGAAGGGAACATGTGCAACTACAGTATTTCTCACTGAGAATTGATTCCGCAACTCTCTAAATCCCAATGAGGAAAGTAAAGTATCCCTTTAAGCCTTATATTCAATATATATATTCCACAGAGAATTAACCCTGTTCTTTCTTTCTCTAGTTTGTAATTCCAAGGCGCTTTAGAAGGGAGATACTTGAGTTGTTTCAACTTACTACTTTCTAGAGTTTAAGAAAAGAAGCCCTTCACTTCCCATGACTCGGCATCTAGCTGTTCCCAATGGCGCATTGCTCACAACTCCCCGAAGGCACAGGCCGTCCTTCCTGTACTTTTCTCATCCTAGTGCAGACCCGCAAGTACTAAGAGACCTGGAATGCTTCCTAGAGTGCAAGAACCACACTGAATAAGTCTACAAGGATTCTGCTGCATGCCAACATGTGGCATGATACAAGAGGAACGTTAGCTTGAGGCTAGTGTTCAATGGGGTCGCCAATTCACTGAAGATTCCTGAAGGAGGAGCACCTACCAAAGAATGGCAACCACCAAGTTTCTTTCCGAGAAATTCACTTGTCATCACAAAGGGAATTGTGCCATGAAGGGAACATGTGCAACGACAGTATTTCTCAGTGAGAATGGATCCCACAACTCTCTAAATCCCAATGAGGAAAATAAAGTTCCCCTTTAAGCCTTATATTCAAAAGGGTCCACAGAGCATTGATCCTATTGTTTCTTTCTCTATTTTGTAGTTGAAGGTGTTTTAGAAGGGAGATACTTGAGTTGTTTCAACTTACTACTTTCTAGAGTTTACGAAAAGAAGCCCTTCACTTCCCATGGCTCGGCATCTAGTTGTACCCAATGATGCATTGCTCACAACACCCCGAAGACAGACGCCGTCCTTCCTGTACTTTTCTCATCCTAGTGCAGACCCGCAAGTACTAAGAGACCTGGAATGCTTCCTAGAGCCCAGGAACCACAATGAATAAGGCTACATGGATTTTGCTGCATGACAACATGTGTCATGTTAGAAGAGGAACGTTAGCTTCAGGTTAGTGGTCAAATGGGGTCGCCAATTCACTGAAGATTACCGAAGGATGAGCACCTACCAAAGAATGGCAACCTCCAAGTTTCTTTCCTAGAAACTCACTTGTCATCACAAAGGCAATTGTGCTATGAAGAGAACATGTGCACCTAAAGAATTTCTCAGAGAGAACTGAGCCCACAACTCTCTAAATCCCAATGAGGAAAGTCAAGTTTCCCTTCAAGCCTTATTTTCCAAAGGGCCCGCAGAGCACTGACCCTGCTGTTTCCTTCTCTATTTTGTACCTCCAACGTGCTTTAGACGGGAGATACTTGAGTTGTTTCAAGTTGCCACATTCTAGAAATTTAACAAAAGAAACCCTTCACCTCCATGCCTCGGCATCTAGCTGTTCCCAAGGCTGCACTTATCACAACTCCCCAAACATACAGGCCGTCCTTCTTGTACGTTGCACAGCCTAGTGCAGATCCGATAGTACTAAGAGACCTGGAATGCTTCGTAGAGCTCTAGAACCACACTGAATAAGGCTACTTAGATTCTGCTGCATGCCAACCTCTGGCATGATACAAGAGGAACTTTAGCCTGAGGCTAGTGGTCAAAAAGGGTCGCCAATTCATTGAATTGACTGAAGGATGAGCTCCTTCCAAAGCATGGCCACCTCCAAGTTTCTTTCTTAGAAACACACTTTTCATCACAAAGGCAATTGTGCAATGAAGGGAACTTGTGCAACTACAGTGTTTCTCAGGGAGAATTGAGCCTCCACCTCTCGAAATCCCAATGAGGAATATGAAGTTTCCCGTCAAGACTTATTTTCAAAATGGCCAGCAGAGCATCGACCTTGCTGATTCTTTCTCTAATTTGTACATCCAAGGTCATTTAGAAGGGCGATACTTGAGTTGTTTCAACTTGCAACGCTCTAGAGGTTTTACCAAAGAGCCCTTAAGAGCCCCTGATTCGGCATCTAGCTTTTCCCAACGATGCATTGCTCACAAAGGCCCAAACACACAGGCCGTGCCTCTAGGACGTTTCTCATCCGAGTGCAGACCCGCCAGTACTAAAAAACCTGGAATGCTACCTAGCGCTCAAGAACCACACTGAATAACGCTACATGGATTCTGCTGCATGCCAATCTGTGGCATGATACAAGAGGAACGTTAGCTTGAGGCTAGTGTTCAATGGGGTGGCCAATTCACTGAAAATTACTGAAGGTTGAGCAGCTACCAAAGTATGGCAACGTCCAAGTTTCTTTCCGAGAAATTCACTTCTCATCACAAAGGGAACTGTGCCATGAAGGGAACATGTGCAACTACAGTATTTCTCACTGAGAATTGATTCCGCAACTCTCTAAATCCCAATGAGGAAAGTAAAGTATCCCTTTAAGCCTTATATTCAATATATATATTCCACAGAGAATTAACCCTGTTATTTCTTTCTCTAGTTTGTAATTCCAAGGCGCTTTAGAAGGGAGATACTTGAGTTGTTTCAACTTACTACTTTCTAGAGTTTACGAAAAGAAGCCCTTCACTTCCCATGACTCGGCATCTAGCTGTTCCCAATGGCGCATTGCTCACAACTCCCCGAACGCACAGGCCGTCCTTCCTGTACTTTTCTCATCCTAGTGCAGACCCGCAAGTACTAAGAGACCTGGAATGCTTCCTAGAGTTCAAGAACCACACTGAATAAGTCTACAAGGATTCTGCTGCATGCCAACATGTGGCATGATACAAGAGGAACGTTAGCTTGAGGCTAGTGTTCAATGGGGTCGCCAATTCACTGAAGATTCCTGAAGGAGGAGCACCTACCAAAGAATGGTAACCACCAAGTTTCTTTCCGAGAAATTCACTTGTCATCACAAAGGGAATTGTGCCATGAAGGGAACATGTGCAACGACAGTATTTCTCAGTGAGAATGGATCCCACAACTCTCTAAATCCCAATGAGGAAAATAAAGTTCCCCTTTAAGCCTTATATTCAAAAGGGTCCACAGAGCATTGATCCTATTGTTTCTTTCTCTATTTTGTAGTTGAAGGTGTTTTAGAAGGGAGATACTTGAGTTGTTTCAACTTACTACTTTCTAGAGTTTACGAAAAGAAGCCCTTCACTTCCCATGGCTCGGCATCTAGTTGTACCCAATGATGCATTGCTCACAACACCCCGAAGACAGACGCCGTCCTTCCTGTACTTTTCTCATCCTAGTGCAGACCCGCAAGTACTAAGAGACCTGGAATGCTTCCTAGAGCCCAGGAACCACAATGAATAAGGCTACATGGATTTTGCTGCATGACAACATGTGTCATGTTAGAAGAGGAACGTTAGCTTCAGGTTAGTGGTCAAATGAGGTCGCCAATTCACTGAAGATTACCGAAGGATGAGCACCTACCAAAGAATGGCAACCTCCAAGTTTCTTTCCTAGAAACTCACTTGTCATCACAAAGGCAATTGTGCTATGAAGAGAACATGTGCAACTAAAGAATTTCTCAGAGAGAACTGAGCCCACAACTCTCTAAATCCCAATGAGGAAAGTCAAGTTTCCCTTCAAGCCTTATTTTCCAAAGGGCCCGCAGAGCACTGACCCTGCTGTTTCCTTCTCTATTTTGTACCTCCAACGTGCTTTAGACGGGAGATACTTGAGTTGTTTCAAGTTGCCACATTCTAGAAATTTAACAAAAGAAACCCTTCACCTCCATGCCTCGGCATCTAGCTGTTCCCAAGGCTGCACTTATCACAACTCCCCAAACATACAGGCCGTCCTTCTTGTACGTTGCACAGCCTAGTGCAGATCCGATAGTACTAAGAGACCTGGAATGCTTCGTAGAGCTCAAGAACCACACTGAATAAGGCTACTTAGATTCTGCTGCATGCCAACCTCTGGCATGATACAAGAGGAACGTTAGCCTGAGGCTAGTGGTCAAAAAGGGTCGCCAATTCATTGAATTGACTGAAGGATGAGCTCCTTCCAAAGCATGGCCACCTCCAAGTTTCTTTCCTAGAAACACACTTTTCATCACAAAGGCAATTGTGCAATGAAGGGAACTTGTGCAACTACAGTGTTTCTCAGGGAGAATTGAGCCCCCACCTCTCGAAATCCCAATGAGGAATATGAAGTTTCCCGTCAAGACTTATTTTCAAAATGGCCAGCAGAGCATCGACCTTGCTGATTCTTTCTCTAATTTGTACATCCAAGGTCATTTAGAAGGGGGATACTTGAGTTGTTTCAACTTGCAACGCTCTAGAGGTTTTACCAAAGAGCCCTTAAGAGCCCCTGATTCGGCATCTAGCTTTTCCCAACGATGCATTGCTCACAAAGGCCCAAACACACAGGCCATGCCTCTAGGACGTTTCTCATCCGAGTGCAGACCCGCCAGTACTAAGAAACCTGGAATGCTACCTAGCGCTCAAGAACCACACTGAATAACGCTACATGGATTCTGCTGCATGCCAATCTGTGGCATGATACAAGAGGAACGTTAGCTTGAGGCTAGTGTTCAATGGGGTGGCCAATTCACTGAAAATTACTGAAGGTTGAGCAGCTACCAAAGTATGGCAACGTCCAAGTTTCTTTCCGAGAAATTCACTTCTCATCACAAAGGGAACTGTGCCATGAAGGGAACATGTGCAACTACAGTATTTCTCACTGAGAATTGATTCCGCAACTCTCTAAATCCCAATGAGGAAAGTAAAGTATCCCTTTAAGCCTTATATTCAATATATATATTCCACAGAGAATTAACCCTGTTCTTTCTTTCTCTAGTTTGTAATTCCAAGGTGCTTTAGAAGGGAGATACTTGAGTTGTTTCAACTTACTACTTTCTAGAGTTTAAGAAAAGAAGCCCTTCACTTCCCATGACTCGGCATCTAGCTGTTCCCAATGGCGCATTGCTCACAACTCCCCGAAGGCACAGGCCGTCCTTCCTGTACTTTTCTCATCCTAGTGCAGACCCGCAAGTACTAAGAGACCTGGAATGCTTCCTAGAGTGCAAGAACCACACTGAATAAGTCTACAAGGATTCTGCTGCATGCCAACATGTGGCATGATACAAGAGGAACGTTAGCTTGAGGTTAGTGTTCAATGGGGTCGCCAATTCACTGAAGATTACTGAAGGAGGAGCACCTACCAAAGAATGGTAACCACCAAGTTTCTTTCCGAGAAATTCACTTGTCATCACAAAGGGAATTGTGCCATGAAGGGAACATGTGCAACGACAGTATTTCTCAGTGAGAATGGATCCCACAACTCTCTAAATCCCAATGAGGAAAATAAAGTTCCCCTTTAAGCCTTATATTCAAAAGGGTCCACAGAGCATTGATCCTATTGTTTCTTTCTCTATTTTGTAGTTGAAGGTGTTTTAGAAGGGAGATACTTGAGTTGTTTCAACTTACTACTTTCTAGAGTTTACGAAAAGAAGCCCTTCACTTCCCATGGCTCGGCATCTAGTTGTACCCAATGATGCATTGCTCACAACACCCCGAAGACAGACGCCGTCCTTCCTGTACTTTTCTCATCCTAGTGCAGACCCGCAAGTACTAAGAGACCTGGAATGCTTCCTAGAGCCCAGGAACCACAATGAATAAGGCTACATGGATTTTGCTGCATGACAACATGTGTCATGTTAGAAGAGGAACGTTAGCTTCAGGTTAGTGGTCAAATGGGGTCGCCAATTCACTGAAGATTACCGAAGGATGAGCACCTACCAAAGAATGGCAACCTCCAAGTTTCTTTCCTAGAAACTCACTTGTCATCACAAAGGCAATTGTGCTATGAAGAGAACATGTGCAACTAAAGAATTTCTCAGAGAGAACTGAGCCCACAACTCTCTAAATCCCAATGAGGAAAGTCAAGTTTCCCTTCAAGCCTTATTTTCCAAAGGGCCCGCAGAGCACTGACCCTGCTGTTTCCTTCTCTATTTTGTACCTCCAACGTGCTTTAGACGGGAGATACTTGAGTTGTTTCAAGTTGCCACATTCTAGAAATTTAACAAAAGAAACCCTTCACCTCCATGCCTCGGCATCTAGCTGTTCCCAAGGCTGCACTTATCACAACTCCCCAAACATACAGGCCGTCCTTCTTGTACGTTGCACAGCCTAGTGCAGATCCGATAGTACTAAGAGACCTGGAATGCTTCGTAGAGCTCTAGAGCCACACTGAATAAGGCTACTTAGATTCTGCTGCATGCCAACCTCTGGCATGATACAAGAGGAACTTTAGCCTGAGGCTAGTGGTCAAAAAGGGTCGCCAATTCATTGAATTGACTGAAGGATGAGCTCCTTCCAAAGCATTGCCACCTCCAAGTTTCTTTCCTAGAAACACACTTTTCATCACAAAGGCAATTGTGCAATGAAGGGAACTTGTGCAACTACAGTGTTTCTCAGGGAGAATTGAGCCCCCACCTCTCGAAATCCCAATGAGGAATATGAAGTTTCCCGTCAAGACTTATTTTCAAAATGGCCAGCAGAGCATCGACCTTGCTGATTCTTTCTCTAATTTGTACATCCAAGGTCATTTAGAAGGGGGATACTTGAGTTGTTTCAACTTGCAACGATCTAGAGGTTTTACCAAAGAGCCCTTAAGAGCCCCTGATTCGGCATCCAGCTTTTCCCAACGATGCATTGCTCACAAAGGCCCAAACACACAGGCCGTGCCTCTAGGACGTTTCTCATCCGAGTGCAGACCCGCCAGTACTAAGAAACCTGGAATGCTACCTAGCGCTCAAGAACCACACTGAATAACGCTACATGGATTCTGCTGCATGCCAATCTGTGGCATGATACAAGAGGAACGTTAGCTTGAGGCTAGTGTTCAATGGGGTCGCCAATTCACTGAAAATTACTGAAGGTTGAGCAGCTACCAAAGTATGGCAACGTCCAAGTTTCTTTCCGAGAAATTCACTTCTCATCACAAAGGGAACTGTGCCATGAAGGGAACATGTGCAACTACAGTATTTCTCACTGAGAATTGATTCCGCAACTCTCTAAATCCCAATGAGGAAAGTAAAGTATCCCTTTAAGCCTTATATTCAATATATATATTCCACAGAGAATTAACCCTGTTCTTTCTTTCTCTAGTTTGTAATTCCAAGGCGCTTTAGAAGGGAGATACTTGAGTTGTTTCAACTTACTACTTTCTAGAGTTTAAGAAAAGAAGCCCTTCACTTCCCATGACTCGGCATCTAGCTGTTCCCAATGGCGCATTGCTCACAACTCCCCGAAGGCACAGGCCGTCCTTCCTGTACTTTTCTCATCCTAGTGCAGACCCGCAAGTACTAAGAGACCTGGAATGCTTCCTAGAGTGCAAGAACCACACTGAATAAGTCTACAAGGATTCTGCTGCATGCCAACATGTGGCATGATACAAAAGGAACGTTAGCTTGAGGCTAGTGTTCAATGGGGTCGCCAATTCACTGAAGATTCCTGAAGGAGGAGCACCTACCAAAGAATGGCAACCACCAAGTTTCTTTCCGAGAAATTCACTTGTCATCACAAAGGGAATTGTGCCATGAAGGGAACATGTGCAACGACAGTATTTCTCAGTGAGAATGGATCCCACAACTCTCTAAATCCCAATGAGGAAAATAAAGTTCCCCTTTAAGCCTTATATTCAAAAGGGTCCACAGAGCATTGATCCTATTGTTTCTTTCTCTATTTTGTAGTTGAAGGTGTTTTAGAAGGGAGATACTTGAGTTGTTTCAACTTACTACTTTCTAGAGTTTACGAAAAGAAGCCCTTCACTTCCCATGGCTCGGCATCTAGTTGTACCCAATGATGCATTGCTCACAACACCCCGAAGACAGACGCCGTCCTTCCTGTACTTTTCTCATCCTAGTGCAGACCCGCAAGTACTAAGAGACCTGGAATGCTTCCTAGAGCCCAGGAACCACAATGAATAAGGCTACATGGATTTTGCTGCATGACAACATGTGTCATGTTAGAAGAGGAACGTTAGCTTCAGGTTAGTGGTCAAATGGGGTCGCCAATTCACTGAAGATTACCGAAGGATGAGCACCTACCAAAGAATGGCAACCTCCAAGTTTCTTTCCTAGAAACTCACTTGTCATCACAAAGGCAATTGTGCTATGAAGAGAACATGTGCAACTAAAGAATTTCTCAGAGAGAACTGAGCCCACAACTCTCTAAATCCCAATGAGGAAAGTCAAGTTTCCCTTCAAGCCTTATTTTCCAAAGGGCCCGCAGAGCACTGACCCTGCTGTTTCCTTCTCTATTTTGTACCTCCAACGTGCTTTAGACGGGAGATACTTGAGTTGTTTCAAGTTGCCACATTCTAGAAATTTAACAAAAGAAACCCTTCACCTCCATGCCTCGGCATCTAGCTGTTCCCAAGGCTGCACTTATCACAACTCCCCAAACATACAGGCCGTCCTTCTTGTACGTTGCACAGCCTAGTGCAGATCCGATAGTACTAAGAGACCTGGAATGCTTCGTAGAGCTCTAGAACCACACTGAATAAGGCTACTTAGATTCTGCTGCATGCCAACCTCTGGCATGATACAAGAGGAACTTTAGCCTGAGGCTAGTGGTCAAAAAGGGTCGCCAATTCATTGAATTGACTGAAGGATGAGCTCCTTCCAAAGCATGGCCACCTCCAAGTTTCTTTCTTAGAAACACACTTTTCATCACAAAGGCAATTGTGCAATGAAGGGAACTTGTGCAACTACAGTGTTTCTCAGGGAGAATTGAGCCCCCACCTCTCGAAATCCCAATGAGGAATATGAAGTTTCCCGTCAAGACTTATTTTCAAAATGGCCAGCAGAGCATCGACCTTGCTGATTCTTTCTCTAATTTGTACATCCAAGGTCATTTAGAAGGGGGATACTTGAGTTGTTTCAACTTGCAACGCTCTAGAGGTTTTACCAAAGAGCCCTTAAGAGCCCCTGATTCGGCATCTAGCTTTTCCCAACGATGCATTGCTCACAAAGGCCCAAACACACAGGCCGTGCCTCTAGGACGTTTCTCATCCGAGTGCAGACCCGCCAGTACTAAGAAACCTGGAATGCTACCTAGCGCTCAAGAACCACACTGAATAACGCTACATGGATTCTGCTGCATGCCAATCTGTGGCATGATACAAGAGGAACGTTAGCTTGAGGCTAGTGTTCAATGGGGTGGCCAATTCACTGAAAATGACTGAAGGTTGAGCAGCTACCAAAGTATGGCAACGTCCAAGTTTCTTTCCGAGAAATTCACTTCTCATCACAAAGGGAACTGTGCCATGAAGGGAACATGTGCAACTACAGTATTTCTCACTGAGAATTGATTCCGCAACTCTCTAAATCCCAATGAGGAAAGTAAAGTATCCCTTTAAGCCTTATATTCAATATATATATTCCACAGAGAATTAACCCTGTTCTTTCTTTCTCTAGTTTGTAATTGCAAGGCGCTTTAGAAGGGAGATACTTGAGTTGTTTCAACTTACTACTTTCTAGAGTTTAAGAAAAGAAGCCCTTCACTTCCCATGACTCGGCATCTAGCTGTTCCCAATGGCGCATTGCTCACAACTCCCCGAAGGCACAGGCCGTCCTTCCTGTACTTTTCTCATCCTAGTGCAGACCCGCAAGTACTAAGAGACCTGGAATGCTTCCTAGAGTGCAAGAACCACACTGAATAAGTCTACAAGGATTCTGCTGCATGCCAACATGTGGCATGATACAAGAGGAACGTTAGCTTGAGGCTAGTGTTCAATGGGGTCGCCAATTCACTGAAGATTCCTGAAGGAGGAGCACCTACCAAAGAATGGCAACCACCAAGTTTCTTTCCGAGAAATTCACTTGTCATCACAAAGGGAATTGTGCCATGAAGGGAACATGTGCAACGACAGTATTTCTCAGTGAGAATGGATCCCACAACTCTCTAAATCCCAATGAGGAAAATAAAGTTCCCCTTTAAGCCTTATATTCAAAAGGGTCCACAGAGCATTGATCCTATTGTTTCTTTCTCTATTTTGTAGTTGAAGGTGTTTTAGAAGGGAGATACTTGAGTTGTTTCAACTTACTACTTTCTAGAGTTTACGAAAAGAAGCCCTTCACTTCCCATGGCTCGGCATCTAGTTGTACCCAATGATGCATTGCTCACAACACCCCGAAGACAGACGCCGTCCTTCCTGTACTTTTCTCATCCTAGTGCAGACCCGCAAGTACTAAGAGACCTGGAATGCTTCCTAGAGCCCAGGAACCACAATGGATAAGGCTACATGGATTTTGCTGCATGACAACATGTGTCATGTTAGAAGAGGAACGTTAGCTTCAGGTTAGTGGTCAAATGGGGTCGCCAATTCACTGAAGATTACCGAAGGATGAGCACCTACCAAAGAATGGCAACCTCCAAGTTTCTTTCCTAGAAACTCACTTGTCATCACAAAGGCAATTGTGCTATGAAGAGAACATGTGCAACTAAAGAATTTCTCAGAGAGAACTGAGCCCACAACTCTCTAAATCCCAATGAGGAAAGTCAAGTTTCCCTTCAAGCCTTATTTTCCAAAGGGCCCGCAGAGCACTGACCCTGCTGTTTCCTTCTCTATTTTGTACCTCCAACGTGCTTTAGACGGGAGACACTTGAGTTGTTTCAAGTTGCCACATTCTAGAAATTTAACAAAAGAAACCCTTCACCTCCATGCCTCGGCATCTAGCTGTTCCCAAGGCTGCACTTATCACAACTCCCCAAACACACAGGCCGTCCTTCTTGTACGTTTCACAGCCTAGTGCAGATCCGATAGTACTAAGAGACCTGGAATGCTTCGTAGAGCTCTAGAACCACACTGAATAAGGCTACTTAGATTCTGCTGCATGCCAACCTCTGGCATGATACAAGAGGAACTTTAGCCTGAGGCTAGTGGTCAGAAAGTGTCGCCAATTCATTGAATTGACTGAAGGATGAGCTCCTTCCAAAGCATGGCCACCTCCAAGTTTCTTTCCTAGAAACACACTTTTCATCACAAAGGCAATTGTGCAATGAAGGGAACTTGTGCAACTACAGTGTTTCTCAGGGAGAATTGAGCCCCCACCTCTCGAAATCCCAATGAGGAATATGAAGTTTCCCGTCAAGACTTATTTTCAAAATGGCCAGCAGAGCATCGACCTTGCTGATTCTTTCTCTAATTTGTACATCCAAGGTCATTTAGAAGGGGGATACTTGAGTTGTTTCAACTTGCAACGATCTAGAGGTTTTACCAAAGAGCCCTTAAGAGCCCCTGATTCGGCATCTAGCTTTTCCCAACGATGCATTGCTCACAAAGGCCCAAACACACAGGCCGTGCCTCTAGGACGTTTCTCATCCGAGTGCAGACCCGCCAGTACTAAGAAACCTGGAATGCTACCTAGCGCTCAAGAACCACACTGAATAACGCTACATGGATTCTGCTGCATGCCAATCTGTGGCATGATACAAGAGGAACGTTAGCTTGAGGCTAGTGTTCAATGGGGTGGCCAATTCACTGAAAATTACTGAAGGTTGAGCAGCTACCAAAGTATGGCAACGTCCAAGTTTCTTTCCGAGAAATTCACTTCTCATCACAAAGGGAACTGTGCCATGAAGGGAACATGTGCAACTACAGTATTTCTCACTGAGAATTGATTCCGCAACTCTCTAAACCCCAATGAGGAAAGTAAAGTATCCCTTTAAGCCTTATATTCAATATATATATTCCACAGAGAATTAACCCTGTTCTTTCTTTCTCTAGTTTGTAATTCCAAGGCGCTTTAGAAGGGAGATACTTGAGTTGTTTCAACTTACTACTTTCTAGAGTTTAAGAAAAGAAGCCCTTCACTTCCCATGACTCGGCATCTAGCTGTTCCCAATGGCGCATTGCTCACAACTCCCCGAACGCACAGGCCGTCCTTCCTGTACTTTTCTCATCCTAGTGCAGACCCGCAAGTACTAAGAGACCTGGAATGCTTCCTAGAGTTCAAGAACCACACTGAATAAGTCTACAAGGATTCTGCTGCATGCCAACATGTGGCATGATACAAGAGGAACGTTAGCTTGAGGCTAGTGTTCAATGGGGTCGCCAATTCACTGAAGATTACTGAAGGAGGAGCACCTACCAAAGAATGGCAACCACCAAGTTTCTTTCTGAGAAATTCACTTGTCATCACAAAGGGAATTGTGCCATGAAGGGAACATGTGCAACGACAGTATTTCTCAGTGAGAATGGATCCCACAACTCTCTAAATCCCAATGAGGAAAATAAAGTTCCCCTTTAAGCCTTATATTCAAAAGGGTCCACAGAGCATTGATCCTATTGTTTCTTTCTCTATTTTGTAGTTGAAGGTGTTTTAGAAGGGAGATACTTGAGTTGTTTCAACTTACTACTTTCTAGAGTTTACGAAAAGAAGCCCTTCACTTCCCATGGCTCGGCATCTAGTTGTACCCAATGATGCATTGCTCACAACACCCCGAAGACAGACGCCGTCCTTCCTGTACTTTTCTCATCCTAGTGCAGACCCGCAAGTACTAAGAGACCTGGAATGCTTCCTAGAGCCCAGGAACCACAATGGATAAGGCTACATGGATTTTGCTGCATGACAACATGTGTCATGTTAGAAGAGGAACGTTAGCTTCAGGTTAGTGGTCAAATGGGGTCGCCAATTCACTGAAGAGTACCGAAGGATGAGCACCTACCAAAGAATGGCAACCTCCAAGTTTCTTTCCTAGAAACTCACTTGTCATCACAAAGGCAATTGTGCTATGAAGAGAACATGTGCAACTAAAGAATTTCTCAGAGAGAACTGAGCCCACAACTCTAAATCCTAATGAGGAAAGTCAAGTTTCCCTTCAAGCCTTATTTTCCAAAGGGCCCGCAGAGCACTGACCCTGCTGTTTCCTTCTCTATTTTGTACCTCCAACGTGCTTTAGACGGGAGACACTTGAGTTGTTTCAAGTTGCCACATTCTAGAAATTTAACAAAAGAAACCCTTCACCTCCATGCCTCGGCATCTAGCTGTTCCCAAGGCTGCACTTATCACAACTCCCCAAACATACAGGCCGTCCTTCTTGTACGTTGCACAGCCTAGTGCAGATCCGATAGTACTAAGAGACCTGGAATGCTTCGTAGAGCTCTAGAACCACACTGAATAAGGCTGCATGCCAACCTCTGGCTTGATACAAGAGGAACTTTAGCCTGAGGCTAGTGGTCAAAAAGGGTCGCCAATTCATTGAATTGACTGAAGGATGAGCTCCTTCCAAAGCATGGCCACCTCCAAGTTTCTTTCCTAGAAACACACTTTTCATCACAAAGGCAATTGTGCAATGAAGGGAACTTGTGCAACTACAGTGTTTCTCAGGGAGAATTGAGCCCCCACCTCTCGAAATCCCAATGAGGAATATGAAGTTTCCCGTCAAGACTTATTTTCAAAATGGCCAGCAGAGCATCGACCTTGCTGATTCTTTCTCTAATTTGTACATCCAAGGTCATTTAGAAGGGGGATACTTGAGTTGTTTCAACTTGCAACGCTCTAGAGGTTTTACCAAAGAGCCCTTAAGAGCCCCTGATTCGGCATCTAGCTTTTCCCAACGATGCATTGCTCACAAAGGCCCAAACACACAGGCCGTGCCTCTAGGACGTTTCTCATCCGAGTGCAGACCCGCCAGTACTAAGAAACCTGGAATGCTACCTAGCGCTCAAGAACCACACTGAATAACGCTACATGGATTCTGCTGCATGCCAATCTGTGGCATGATACAAGAGGAACGTTAGCTTGAGGCTAGTGTTCAATGGGGTGGCCAATTCACTGAAAATTACTGAAGGTTGAGCAGCTACCAAAGTATGGCAACGTCCAAGTTTCTTTCCGAGAAATTCACTTCTCATCACAAAGGGAACTGTGCCATGAAGGGAACATGTGCAACTACAGTATTTCTCACTGAGAATTGATTCCGCAACTCTCTAAATCCCAATGAGGAAAGTAAAGTATCCCTTTAAGCCTTATATTCAATATATATATTCCACAGAGAATTAACCCTGTTCT
Source organism: Eubalaena glacialis (assembly GCF_028564815.1). NCBI lineage: Eukaryota > Metazoa > Chordata > Mammalia > Artiodactyla > Balaenidae > Eubalaena > Eubalaena glacialis. Next base: position 48,961,259 of record NC_083722.1, on the reverse strand, counting down.
TTCTTTCTCTAGTTTGTAATTCCAAGGCGCTTTAGAAGGGAGATACTTGAGTTGTTTCAACTTACTACTTTCTAGAGTTTAAGAAAAGAAGCCCTTCACTTCCCATGACTCGGCATCTAGCTGTTCCCAATGGCGCATTGCTCACAACTCCCCGAAGGCACAGGCCGTCCTTCCTGTACTTTTCTCATCCTAGTGCAGACCCGCAAGTACTAAGAGACCTGGAATGCTTCCTAGAGTGCAAGAACCACACTGAATAAGTCTACAAGGATTCTGCTGCATGCCAACATGTGGCATGATACAAGAGGAACGTTAGCTTGAGGCTAGTGTTCAATGGGGTCGCCAATTCACTGAAGATTCCTGAAGGAGGAGCACCTACCAAAGAATGGCAACCACCAAGTTTCTTTCCGAGAAATTCACTTGTCATCACAAAGGGAATTGTGCCATGAAGGGAACATGTGCAACGACAGTATTTCTCAGTGAGAATGGATCCCACAACTCTCTAAATCCCAATGAGGAAAATAAAGTTCCCCTTTAAGCCTTATATTCAAAAGGGTCCACAGAGCATTGATCCTATTGTTTCTTTCTCTATTTTGTAGTTGAAGGTGTTTTAGAAGGGAGATACTTGAGTTGTTTCAACTTACTACTTTCTAGAGTTTACGAAAAGAAGCCCTTCACTTCCCATGGCTCGGCATCTAGTTGTACCCAATGATGCATTGCTCACAACACCCCGAAGACAGACGCCGTCCTTCCTGTACTTTTCTCATCCTAGTGCAGACCCGCAAGTACTAAGAGACCTGGAATGCTTCCTAGAGCCCAGGAACCACAATGAATAAGGCTACATGGATTTTGCTGCATGACAACATGTGTCATGTTAGAAGAGGAACGTTAGCTTCAGGTTAGTGGTCAAATGGGGTCGCCAATTCACTGAAGATTACCGAAGGATGAGCACCTACCAAAGAATGGCAACCTCCAAGTTTCTTTCCTAGAAACTCACTTGTCATCACAAAGGCAATTGTGCTATGAAGAGAACATGTGCAAGTAAAGAATTTCTCAGAGAGAACTGAGCCCACAACTCTCTAAATCCCAATGAGGAAAGTCAAGTTTCCCTTCAAGCCTTATTTTCCAAAGGGCCCGCAGAGCACTGACCCTGCTGTTTCCTTCTCTATTTTGTACCTCCAACGTGCTTTAGACGGGAGATACTTGAGTTGTTTCAAGTTGCCACATTCTAGAAATTTAACAAAAGAAACCCTTCACCTCCATGCCTCGGCATCTAGCTGTTCCCAAGGCTGCACTTATCACAACTCCCCAAACATACAGGCCGTCCTTCTTGTACGTTGCACAGCCTAGTGCAGATCCGATAGTACTAAGAGACCTGGAATGCTTCGTAGAGCTCTAGAACCACACTGAATAAGGCTACTTAGATTCTGCTGCATGCCAACCTCTGGCATGATACAAGAGGAACTTTAGCCTGAGGCTAGTGGTCAAAAAGGGTCGCCAATTCATTGAATTGACTGAAGGATGAGCTCCTTCCAAAGCATGGCCACCTCCAAGTTTCTTTCTTAGAAACACACTTTTCATCACAAAGGCAATTGTGCAATGAAGGGAACTTGTGCAACTACAGTGTTTCTCAGGGAGAATTGAGCCTCCACCTCTCGAAATCCCAATGAGGAATATGAAGTTTCCCGTCAAGACTTATTTTCAAAATGGCCAGCAGAGCATCGACCTTGCTGATTCTTTCTCTAATTTGTACATCCAAGGTCATTTAGAAGGGCGATACTTGAGTTGTTTCAACTTGCAACGCTCTAGAGGTTTTACCAAAGAGCCCTTAAGAGCCCCTGATTCGGCATCTAGCTTTTCCCAACGATGCATTGCTCACAAAGGCCCAAACACACAGGCCGTGCCTCTAGGACGTTTCTCATCCGAGTGCAGACCCGCCAGTACTAAAAAACCTGGAATGCTACCTAGCGCTCAAGAACCACACTGAATAACGCTACATGGATTCTGCTGCATGCCAATCTGTGGCATGATACAAGAGGAACGTTAGCTTGAGGCTAGTGTTCAATGGGGTGGCCAATTCACTGAAAATTACTGAAGGTTGAGCAGCTACCAAAGTATGGCAACGTCCAAGTTTCTTTCCGAGAAATTCACTTCTCATCACAAAGGGAACTGTGCCATGAAGGGAACATGTGCAACTACAGTATTTCTCACTGAGAATTGATTCCGCAACTCTCTAAATCCCAATGAGGAAAGTAAAGTATCCCTTTAAGCCTTATATTCAATATATATATTCCACAGAGAATTAACCCTGTTATTTCTTTCTCTAGTTTGTAATTCCAAGGCGCTTTAGAAGGGAGATACTTGAGTTGTTTCAACTTACTACTTTCTAGAGTTTACGAAAAGAAGCCCTTCACTTCCCATGACTCGGCATCTAGCTGTTCCCAATGGCGCATTGCTCACAACTCCCCGAACGCACAGGCCGTCCTTCCTGTACTTTTCTCATCCTAGTGCAGACCCGCAAGTACTAAGAGACCTGGAATGCTTCCTAGAGTTCAAGAACCACACTGAATAAGTCTACAAGGATTCTGCTGCATGCCAACATGTGGCATGATACAAGAGGAACGTTAGCTTGAGGCTAGTGTTCAATGGGGTCGCCAATTCACTGAAGATTCCTGAAGGAGGAGCACCTACCAAAGAATGGTAACCACCAAGTTTCTTTCCGAGAAATTCACTTGTCATCACAAAGGGAATTGTGCCATGAAGGGAACATGTGCAACGACAGTATTTCTCAGTGAGAATGGATCCCACAACTCTCTAAATCCCAATGAGGAAAATAAAGTTCCCCTTTAAGCCTTATATTCAAAAGGGTCCACAGAGCATTGATCCTATTGTTTCTTTCTCTATTTTGTAGTTGAAGGTGTTTTAGAAGGGAGATACTTGAGTTGTTTCAACTTACTACTTTCTAGAGTTTACGAAAAGAAGCCCTTCACTTCCCATGGCTCGGCATCTAGTTGTACCCAATGATGCATTGCTCACAACACCCCGAAGACAGACGCCGTCCTTCCTGTACTTTTCTCATCCTAGTGCAGACCCGCAAGTACTAAGAGACCTGGAATGCTTCCTAGAGCCCAGGAACCACAATGAATAAGGCTACATGGATTTTGCTGCATGACAACATGTGTCATGTTAGAAGAGGAACGTTAGCTTCAGGTTAGTGGTCAAATGAGGTCGCCAATTCACTGAAGATTACCGAAGGATGAGCACCTACCAAAGAATGGCAACCTCCAAGTTTCTTTCCTAGAAACTCACTTGTCATCACAAAGGCAATTGTGCTATGAAGAGAACATGTGCAACTAAAGAATTTCTCAGAGAGAACTGAGCCCACAACTCTCTAAATCCCAATGAGGAAAGTCAAGTTTCCCTTCAAGCCTTATTTTCCAAAGGGCCCGCAGAGCACTGACCCTGCTGTTTCCTTCTCTATTTTGTACCTCCAACGTGCTTTAGACGGGAGATACTTGAGTTGTTTCAAGTTGCCACATTCTAGAAATTTAACAAAAGAAACCCTTCACCTCCATGCCTCGGCATCTAGCTGTTCCCAAGGCTGCACTTATCACAACTCCCCAAACATACAGGCCGTCCTTCTTGTACGTTGCACAGCCTAGTGCAGATCCGATAGTACTAAGAGACCTGGAATGCTTCGTAGAGCTCAAGAACCACACTGAATAAGGCTACTTAGATTCTGCTGCATGCCAACCTCTGGCATGATACAAGAGGAACGTTAGCCTGAGGCTAGTGGTCAAAAAGGGTCGCCAATTCATTGAATTGACTGAAGGATGAGCTCCTTCCAAAGCATGGCCACCTCCAAGTTTCTTTCCTAGAAACACACTTTTCATCACAAAGGCAATTGTGCAATGAAGGGAACTTGTGCAACTACAGTGTTTCTCAGGGAGAATTGAGCCCCCACCTCTCGAAATCCCAATGAGGAATATGAAGTTTCCCGTCAAGACTTATTTTCAAAATGGCCAGCAGAGCATCGACCTTGCTGATTCTTTCTCTAATTTGTACATCCAAGGTCATTTAGAAGGGGGATACTTGAGTTGTTTCAACTTGCAACGCTCTAGAGGTTTTACCAAAGAGCCCTTAAGAGCCCCTGATTCGGCATCTAGCTTTTCCCAACGATGCATTGCTCACAAAGGCCCAAACACACAGGCCATGCCTCTAGGACGTTTCTCATCCGAGTGCAGACCCGCCAGTACTAAGAAACCTGGAATGCTACCTAGCGCTCAAGAACCACACTGAATAACGCTACATGGATTCTGCTGCATGCCAATCTGTGGCATGATACAAGAGGAACGTTAGCTTGAGGCTAGTGTTCAATGGGGTGGCCAATTCACTGAAAATTACTGAAGGTTGAGCAGCTACCAAAGTATGGCAACGTCCAAGTTTCTTTCCGAGAAATTCACTTCTCATCACAAAGGGAACTGTGCCATGAAGGGAACATGTGCAACTACAGTATTTCTCACTGAGAATTGATTCCGCAACTCTCTAAATCCCAATGAGGAAAGTAAAGTATCCCTTTAAGCCTTATATTCAATATATATATTCCACAGAGAATTAACCCTGTTCTTTCTTTCTCTAGTTTGTAATTCCAAGGTGCTTTAGAAGGCAGATACTTGAGTTGTTTCAACTTACTACTTTCTAGAGTTTAAGAAAAGAAGCCCTTCACTTCCCATGACTCGGCATCTAGCTGTTCCCAATGGCGCATTGCTCACAACTCCCCGAAGGCACAGGCCGTCCTTCCTGTACTTTTCTCATCCTAGTGCAGACCCGCAAGTACTAAGAGACCTGGAATGCTTCCTAGAGTGCAAGAACCACACTGAATAAGTCTACAAGGATTCTGCTGCATGCCAACATGTGGCATGATACAAGAGGAACGTTAGCTTGAGGTTAGTGTTCAATGGGGTCGCCAATTCACTGAAGATTACTGAAGGAGGAGCACCTACCAAAGAATGGTAACCACCAAGTTTCTTTCCGAGAAATTCACTTGTCATCACAAAGGGAATTGTGCCATGAAGGGAACATGTGCAACGACAGTATTTCTCAGTGAGAATGGATCCCACAACTCTCTAAATCCCAATGAGGAAAATAAAGTTCCCCTTTAAGCCTTATATTCAAAAGGGTCCACAGAGCATTGATCCTATTGTTTCTTTCTCTATTTTGTAGTTGAAGGTGTTTTAGAAGGGAGATACTTGAGTTGTTTCAACTTACTACTTTCTAGAGTTTACGAAAAGAAGCCCTTCACTTCCCATGGCTCGGCATCTAGTTGTACCCAATGATGCATTGCTCACAACACCCCGAAGACAGACGCCGTCCTTCCTGTACTTTTCTCATCCTAGTGCAGACCCGCAAGTACTAAGAGACCTGGAATGCTTCCTAGAGCCCAGGA